>NC_136061.1:979880322-981190822 GCF_964261635.1 Lissotriton helveticus | reverse complement strand
ACTGAGACTGAGAGACTGAGACTGAGACTGAGAGAGAGACTGAGACTGAGACTGAGAGTGAGACTGAGAGTGAGACTGAGAGAGAGACTGAGAGAGAGACTGAGACTGAGAGAGAGACTGAGACTGAGAGAGAGACTGAGACTGAGAGAGAGACTGAGACTGAGAGAGAGACTGAGACTGAGAGAGAGACTGAGACTGAGAGAGACTGAGACTGAGACTGAGACTGACTGAGACTGAGACTGACTGAGACTGAGACTGACTGAGACTGAGACTGACTGAGACTGAGACTGACTGAGACTGAGACTGACTGAGACTGACTGAGAGAGACTGAGACTGAGACTGACTGAGAGAGACTGAGACTGAGACTGACTGAGACTGACTGAGAGAGACTGAGACTGACTGAGACTGAGAGAGACTGAGACTGACTGAGACTGAGAGAGACTGAGACTGACACTGAGACTGAGAGAGACACTGAGACTGAGACTGAGACTGAGACTGAGACTGAGACTGAGACTGAGACAGGCTGAGAGAGGCTGACATGGGCATACTCTTTTCAGCAGCCATAGGGGTACTAGTAAATAAAGTCCAAGACTATTTCCTTATGTGGAAGAGTAATGTCTCCAGCAACTTAGATTTTACAATTGTAAATCCGTCATCCTTTTACCCAGGCCAATTTCCAAATTATAATTCTGCTCTGGGTTTCAGTAATGTGATCTATGGAGCTCTGAGCTTAACTGTTGTGATTTGAATTGGTAACTGGTCACCCACATGCTTTAGCTCTGGCACCTATTAAACATAAGACTATATTGCTAATGCAATTAATATTTTCTAATGCAGTGCTTGTGATGGTTAAAAAGAAAACTGACAAGTTGTGACGTTTGTTACATCTCCTATTCCTTAAGAATGAATATTTAACGCTTTGAGTTTGCTATTTGATCATGCATTCATAAGTCGTAACGTGCATGGTGACAGCTAAATGTTATTTTAGACACAATGATAGTCTGCTAGTGCATAGATCCAATGATTTTAGTGTGAGACAAATGGACCTCCATTATTATGTGGTCCCATTGTGAAGGCAAGTGCAGATATCTGGAACCAGTACCAGAAATGAAAAGTAATTTCTAGGGAGTGATATGTAATGTTATTGTGAGAAGTTGGCCTGATATATGATGCTCACTAGTTCTAGTGATCACCTTGTATCAGTCCAAACAACCCTTATGGTGATTGGTTGTAAGTCAACCTTATAGACCAGCTATCCTAATGGTAGCATGGACAAAGCAGTCTTAGGCTAAACTCTTTTGGCATGTGAAGCCAGCTGTTTTACCACAATATAACCCCTTGAATACCAGATGAAAGGACACCACACAGGTTGTTATGAAAATAAACAGTATATGTATTAATAACAACACCTCTGAACTCTTTATGAGGTCAGAGGGCTAAGCACATGACAATCTCTTAAGAAAAATACGATAAGTTGCACAAAATTACAATGGTGCCCTAGGGGCACGACAAACCATATACTAAGTAAGTGGAATGTGAAAGTCGATAAAAGGAATGGAGCTATCCAGAGGCTGTAGGATCGTTGGGACCACGCTACACTAACACTAGGTAAGTAATAGGAGGCCCACGGGACGCGTGTGCAGAGTGTGAACTCACACGCGAGATGCGTAACAACGTCTATGGACAGTACAGTTCAAGTTAAAGGTGAGTACGGACAATCCTGACTAGGTAGGACTAAAACGACTATGGAACTGGACACTAGGACAGTTCGACTACCCTTGAGCACCGAAATGCTCTTGTTACCTCACCCACGGGCTGCGGGTGCATAGGTGCCAAAGTGTGTCGGGTTCTCGCGTTGAAGTCAATGGAGCCTGAAAGAAAAGATGCTGCAGGCGACCAGGAGGAAGATGTCCGGTGCGATCCAAGGGTGGATCGGCGAAGAAGAGGACCTGAAAGCAGAGGGGACCGTGTTCAAAGTCACTAGCCAGTGACCGGTGTGGAACCAGGAAGGAACCAGGTGCTGTCGTTGCGATCAGGTGAAGAGTGGGCGCTTGACTCTGCAGCCACGTGGACCAGGAGGTGTATTCGACAACCAGGATGGAGGCACGAGCTGTCCCACGCAGGCTCTCGCTGTCGGCGGTGTCGGATCCGGAATTGGAGTCAACAGGCCTTGGCAAAGGCAACCCACGCGGTGAGTGGAAAAGACGTCTGGTGCGGACTAGGAGAGTCCGGGGTGCCCCTCTTTTGGACGGGACCAAGGGCCAGTCTGGAGCAACCAGACCAGCAGCAAAGATTCAAAGGTTCGTCGTCTAGGAGGCCACTAGCCAGCCGGCAAGTGACCAGTCAACGCGTTGAGCAGCAAACAAGCAGAAGGGCCCCACGCAGATCTCGTGGATGCTGGAGGGCTGATCTTCGGTGCAGGGGCTGCTCGGGGCTGGGGCTTCTCAGTCCCCAAAGCACTTGGTCGAGTTTTCCTCGGGAGTCGTGCTGGAAGCGAAGTGCAGTTTCTTTCAAGATGGCCGGTCCCACGTGTCTCGTCGCACCCATGAATCTCAGCTGTGCTGCAGATGTAGGTTGAGGTCGGAGAGGTCTGGGAATCCGGGTCTCGTCGGGCTCTGAAGTCTGGATCCTGGAAGGAAGACGACAAAGGGAAGCCGCTGGATGCTTGATGGTGCCTGCAGTTTGCAGGGTGGACACTCCTTGCCCACAAGGGAGATTTCTTCAGTCTTCTGTGGAGCAGAACGTCGAAGTCCAGAGTTTCCTCTTGTAGAGTAGTTCAGGATTAATCTAACTTGGAATGGGACCAGCTCCTACCTTTATCCTGCTAAAGGGGGCTGCACTACTGACTAGGTCCCTCCCCTGGATGGGACCAGGAAGGGGGATGGTTACACCCCCTATCCTTTGTCCGGTTTCCCGCCAGAGCTGGGGCTGGAGTGCCCCAGCAACTGGTTTGAACCGGTGTATGCACAGGGCACCTTGTGTGCCCCAGGCATGTCT
This sequence comes from Lissotriton helveticus, assembly GCF_964261635.1. Classification (NCBI taxonomy): domain Eukaryota; kingdom Metazoa; phylum Chordata; class Amphibia; order Caudata; family Salamandridae; genus Lissotriton; species Lissotriton helveticus. Next base: position 981,187,825 of record NC_136061.1, on the reverse strand, counting down.
CATTCCTTTCAGGCCTATCCTCCCCAATACACAAAATCCTGTCTGGGGTGGTGCTAGCACCTCCCAAGGCAGGAAACCCTTTGTCCAAGCCTCCCTCGCTGGAAGGACTCCCAGCAGCAGGAGGTCAGACTTGTGTCTGTGGTGGCAGCATCCATTTTGTGATGCCAAGGCACGAGTTAACTTTAACCGGGGTTTTCAGTTACATACATGTCGTGTCCCTCTATAAGGGTGGAATGCTAGCCCCGTCGCCAGAATTGGCGGGCGGGGGGGTAGTATTCCAAATCGTATGACACCTTACTCGACATGTTTTGATAATGTTATACCAGAGTTAGCATTTAACCGCGAGGTTGATAATGCACTTAAGAGTATATGGTATAGCGTTATCATGGAAACAGCTAAAGGACTTGGTTCCGAAAGCTGTAGACAGGCTCAGCTCATGCCAGAGCTCCATCTCACATAATTCCAAGCCCTCTGCCTTTAGGATTGATAAGGCCTACCTTAGGAGTGACTGATAGGAGGATATCTGTCCATTTTTAGGGTTAGATATAGGTATACTATATCTATAGCAAAGGGTGATTACACCACCTTGCCCCAGCTGTCATGCAGCCAGTTGTGTCAGTTTTAGATGGCCAGCCAGGGGTGGCATAATACATGCTTCAGCCCCTGGTAGGCCCTGGGTACACCTATGCCCTGGATACCTAAGGTATACTGTACAGGGACTGATAAGGTGGCCCAGTACCAATTGGTAAATGCACCTAAAGTACATGGTTGTCAATTTAGAGAGAGAACAGCTAGGCTGTGGGTCTGATTAGCAGGCCCACAGCCAGGGAAAGTCGTAAACCAGTGAAGCAAAAAGCAAAAATCTGGGGTGACCATAGGATTGAAGACCCCACTCTCCTACATAACCCCCCCCCAAACTTAGGGACATTAAACTAACCTTGACCAGGTGAGTCTTCCTGTTCTAAGTGGAAATACCTGGAGAGACCATCTGCATTGCCATGGTCAGTCCCTGGTCTGTGCTCCACTGTAAAGTCCATCCCCTGTAGGGAAATGGATCACCTAAGAAGTTTGGGGGTTTCACCCTTCATCTGATTTAGCCATAAGAGGGGCTTATGGTCGGTCTGAATCTTGAAGTGAGTTCCAAACATGTATGGCCTCAACTTCTTCAGGGCCCAAACCACAGCAAAGGAATCCCTCTCAATAGCTGACCAACGTTTCTCTCTAGGGGTCAGCCTTCTGCTTATAAAAGCAATGGGCTGGTCATGACCATCAATATTCAGTTGAGAAAGAACATCTCCCACACCCAACTCAGATGCCTCTGTTTGGACAATGAAGGTTTTGGAGTAGTCAGGACTTTTGAGAATAGGTGCAGTACGCATGGCCTGCTTTAGGTCATCAAATGCCTACTGACAGCTAACTGTCCACTGAACTTTCTTTGGCATTTTCTTGCTTGTCAGGTCATTAAGTGGTGTCACAATGGACCCATAATTCTTGACAAACTTCCTATAGTAACCAGACAGGCCCAAGAAAGCTCTGACCTGTGTCTGGGTGGTTGGAGGAGCCCAGTCCTTTATGGCCTGTATCTTGCTCTCCAATGGTTGAACCTGGCCTCCACCCACAAGGTGGCCCAGGTACACAACCTGACTCTGCCCTATCTGGCACTTGGTGGCCTTGATAGTGAGGCATGCCTTTTGCAGGGCCTCAAACTTTCCTCAGGTGGATCAGGTGATCCTCCCAGGTGGAGCTAAAGACAGCAATATCATCTAGATATGCGGCACAGAAGTCATCCAACCCAGTGAGAACTTGGTTCACCAACCTTTGAAAAGTGGCAGGTGCATTTTTCAAACCAAAGGGCATCACAACAAATTGGTAATGACCTCCTGGGGTAGAAAATGCTGTTTTAGCCTTGGCATCCTCAGCTAACCTGATCTGCCAATAACCAGCTGTTAGGTCAAATGTACTTAAGAAAGTGGCAGAAGCCAACTTGTCTATCAGTTCATCTGCCCTAGGTATTCGATGGGCATCTGTATTAGTGACAGCATTGAGACCCCTGTAGTCTACACAAAACCTCATCTCTCTCTTACCATCCTGGGTGTGAGGTTTTGGCACTATAACTACAGGACTAGCCCAAGGGCCCTCTGAGGGTTCAATGACTCCCAATTCCAACATCTTTTGGACTTCTTTCTTTATGCAGTCCTTGACGTGGTGAGGTTGCCTGTAGATTTTACTCTTGACAGGCAGATTGTCACCAGTGTCCACCTCATGTGTGCACCAGTTTGTCTGACTGGGGGTCAGTGAGAACATTTGTCTGAAGGATTGAAGAACCTGTTTACAATCCTGTTGTTGATGTTCAGAGAGGCTGTCAGAAAAGACTACACCATCTACTGACCCATCATCAGGGTTCTAAGTGAGCAGGTCTGGGAGAGGGTCACTCTCGTCCTCCTGCCCCTCATCTGTGGCCATGAGCAAGCCCATGTCCTCCCTGTTGACAAATGCCTTGAGCCTGTTTACATGAAGCACCCTATGGGGGCTCCTGGGAGTTCCCATGTCTACCAAGTAGGTGACTTCTCCCTTTTGCTCAATGATGGGATGGGGTCCAGACCACTTGTCTTGGAGAGCTGCTGGGGCCACTGGCTCCAACACCCACACCTTCTGTCCTGCATGGTACACAGTTAGGACAGCCTTTTGGTCATGCCAAGCTTTTTGAAGTTCTTGGCTGGCCTCAAGGTTTTTGGATGCCTTCTCTGTAGGAAGGTAGAACCCTGACTATGGTTGCCCCCAACTTTTTGCCTGGTGTTTTGCTGGTTTTCTGACTTAGTTGACCTGAGGCCCTGCTATTCAGGACCTCAGGCCCACTGCTCTCTCTCTGTAAAATGGATTCCATGTACCTTAGGTACATATCTAAATTGGATACTGAGCCACCTTATCAGTCCCTGTACAGTGTACCTTAGGTACCCAGGGCATAGGTGTACCCAGGGCCTACCAGGGGCTGCAGCATGTATTATGCCACCCCTGACTGGCCATCCAAATCTGACACAACTGGCTGCTTGACAGCTGGGGCAAGGTGGTGTAATCACCCTTTGCTTTAGATATAGTATACCTATATCTAACCCTAAAATGGACACACAGATCTCCTATCAGTCACTCCTATGGCAGGCCTTAACAATCCTGAAGGCAGAGTGCTTGGAATCGTGTGAGATGGTGCTCTGGCATGAGCTGAGCCTGTCTGCGGCTTTCGGGATCCATCCCTTAGCCGTTTCCATGATATCGCATACCATATACTCTTAAGTGCATTATAATCCTCGCGGTTATGTGCCAACTCTGGTATCGCTTTATCAAAACATGTCGAGTAAGGTGTCATACGAATTGGAATACTAACCCCTCGCCAATTCTGGCGACGGGGTTAGCATTCCACCCTTCTAGAGGGACACGACATGCATGTAACCTATAACCCGGTTAAAAGTCAGACAGAGCCTTAGCATCCACAAAATGGATGCTGCCACCGAGACACAAGTCTGCCCTCCTGCTGCTGGGAGTCCTCCCAGAGCAGGAGATAAGGACAAAGGGTTTCCTGCCAGGGGCGGTGCCAGCACCGTCCCAGACAGGGTTTTGTGTATTGTAGGTAGGCAGGGCTTTAGAGGAAGGTGACTGCACGTGGCACCCCGGTGCTCACTGTGCATAGGCTGGCTGGAACCAGTTCCAGGGTCACTCCAGACCCTGTGCTGGGGAAAAGCCCGCCAAGGAAGTGGGTGTAACCACCCCCCTCCTAGTCCCACCCATAGGGCAGGACTTAGTCGCGTGCCAGCCCCTTTTTACAGGATAAAGGTAGGAACTGGCCCCCTTCCAAATCAGATCATCTTTGAATCCTGAAACTACTTTCTGCGAAAGGAACTCAAGACTTCTTCCTAAGATTTCTCCCTTGTGACTAAGGAGTAGTCACCCTGCATCCGCAGGCACCATCTAAGAACACTGCGGTCTGCTGCAAGTCCTTCCTCCGGAATCCGACTGCCCAGCTCGACGAGAACCGGCTTCCCTGGCACCTCTGACCTCTACCCACCTCTACAGCCCAGCTGAGAACCGTGGGTGCGACGAGACCTCAAGGGACCGGCCATCTGCAAGACTGCACGACTTCTTTCCAGCAAGCCCGCCGAGTGAATTCCTGGTGAGTGCTTTGGGGTCCGAGAAGCCCCCACCCTGAGCAGCTCCAGCACCGAAGAGCAGCCCCCCAGCATCTCCACGATCTGCGTGGGGCCCTTCTGCTTTTTACTGCTCACCGCGTTGTTTGGCTACTAGCCCGCTGGCTTGTGGCCTTCCTGACGACGCCCGACGACATTTCTGCTGCTGGTCTGGTTGCTCCAGACTGGCCCTTGCTTCCCTCCATCGGAGAAGTACCCTGGACCCTCCTGGTCCACTCAAGACGCCATTTTAGGTCCACCGCGTGGGCCTTGCATTTGCCAAGACTTGTTGCCCAATCCTGGGTCCAGCGACGTCGACAGCAAGAACCTTCGTGGGACAGCTCGCACCTCCATCCTGGTCGCCGACAACGCCTCCTGGTCCGAGAGACTGCAGAGCCCAGCAGCGCCCACTCACCTGACTGCGGTGACTTCGCCCGGTGCCATCCTGGTGCCCACTTAATCACTGGCTAGTGATTCAAGAACTTGGTCCCCTCTGCTTTCAGGTTTTCTTCTCCCTTGATCCAGGCTTGGATCCATCGAACTTTTCTTCACTGGTCGCCTGCCAGCAACTTCTTCCTTCCAGGCTCCTGGTCCGGCAACGAGATCCCCGACGTCTTTTCAGACCTATGCAGCTGCAGCCCCTGGGCTAGGTAACTTCGGCACTTCGGTGTCCCAGCATAGCCTCACTATCCTAGGGTCAGGATCCACTGTCGTTTTCATCCTACCAGGTCGGGTTCGCCCGTGAACACTAACTTTGCATTTACTAGCTCCCATAGACTTTGTCCCGCATCCCGCGTGAGAGTGCACACTCTGCACCCGAGTCCCCTGGGCCTCCTAGCAGTAATCTAACGATTCCCTAGTCAAGTCCTAGCGATTCCAAAGCCTATTAGTACTGTACTTACCTGCTAGTAATTTCGCATTCCACTTTTTAAGTATATGGTTTTTCGTGCCCCTCGGGCATTTGTGTATAACGTGCTAACTTAAGTATTTTCGTAAGAGTTTTGTTGTGTGCCTAGCACCCTGTCCTCATAAAGAGTACAGGGTTGTTGTGATTCTAATAAATACACTGTTTATTTTCATAACACTTGTGTGGTGTCCTTTCACTGGGTGTTCAAGGGGTAATGTGATGGTAAAACAGCTGGCTTAACACGCCCTCTAGAGTCTTAGCCTTAGACTGCTCGTATCCATGCTACTAGGATAGCTGGTCTATAAGGTTGACTTACAACCAATCATCAATAAGGGTTGTTTGGACTGATATATAGTGATCACTAGAATAGTGAACACTGCACATCAGGCCAACTTCTCACATTCTCCATGTACTCTGCCATCCTGGAGCGGAGACCAAGTACATAGTCCACTATGTCAAGCTTAGGCTTTTTGAGAGGTAACTCCCATCCTTCCTTCACAAGACATAGGGGTCCTCTTACAGGATGTCCAAACAGAAGCTCATAAGGACTGTAACCAACCCCCTTCTGTGGGACCTCTCTGTAAGCAAACAGGAGGCAGGGTAAAAGGATGTCCCATCTTCGCCTAAGCTTTTCGGGTAACCCTTTTATCATCCCTTTGAGGGTCTTGTTGAATCTCTCAACAAGCCCATTGCACTGTGGGTGATAGGGTGTGGTAAATTTGTAATTTACTCCACACTCCTTCCACATTGCAGTCAAGTATCCTGACATGAAGTTTGCACCTCTGTCAGAGACAACCTCCTTAGGAAACCCCACTCTGGAGAAAACTCCAATTAGGGCCCTGGCCACAACAGGAGCTGTAGTGGTCCTAAGGGAAATAGCTTCTGGATACCTGGTGGCATGATCCACTACCACTAGTATAAATCTGTGCCCAGATGCTGTTGGGGGGTCCATTGGTCCAACAATGTCTATCTCCACTCTCTCAAAGGGTACCCCCACCACAGGTAGTGGTATAAGGAAGCCTTTGTTGTGCCACCTGATTTGCCACTGGCTTGGCAGGTGACACATGAGCGACAAAACTCTTTAGTGTCTTCAGACATATGAGGCCAGTGAAAGAGTGGGGCAAGCCTGTCCCAAGTCTTGTTCTGGCCTAAGTGACCTGCAAGGGGAATCTCATGGGCTAAGGTGAGAAGGAAACCTCTAAGAGACAAGGGGATGACCAGCCTTCTGGTAGCACCAGGCTTGGGGTCTCTTGCCTCAGAGTATAGGAGTCCATCTTCCCAATATACCTTATGGGCACCTGTAGCAGTCCCTGCAGCCTCAGCAGCAGCCTGCTGTCTGAGGGGTTCAAGAGAGGAACAGTCTAATTGGGCCTGTCTCAAGTCTGCCCTGGAAGGTCCCCCTGTCCCAAGAAACTCAACCTGATCAGGTTCAAGCTCTTCTAGGACAGTTCCTTCTGGGGTCTCTGGGTCAGCCTCCTGAGAGGGCTGATCCTCAACCTGAGGCAGGGGGAAAGGCTCTGCCTTAACCCTACCATTCCTTCTCTTGGGTAGTGTCTGGTCCATTCTTCCAGGATCCAGCACTTGTTCAGCTGGGCATTTCTTGGCCTGTGACCTAGTCACAGCAAGGACATGTGAGGAGAGACCTAGCATTTCCACATGAGTCCTATACTCCACATCTGACCATAAGGAGGATTCCAAATCATTGCCCAAAAGACAATCTACTGGGAGGTCTGAACTAACTACAACCCTTTTGAGGCCAGTTACCCCTCCCCAGGAGAAATTAACAACTGCCATACTGTGATTGGTAGTGACATTGCTTAGCATTGGTCACTAGGTAATCTGCACCTAGCATGATCTGGTCAGGGTCCACAAATGTTGGTGTCACCATAGTGACACTGGCACATGTGTCCCTGTAGGCCTGAGCCATCTTTCCATTAATTAAAGGCGTTTGTATTTGCCCAGAGTACTAGGACTTACAGTAGGGGTCATATACATGTCCCCAGTACAAACAAGAACTGCCTGAGTAGGAATTCTGACTAAGTCAGAACCCACCTCAGTTCCCAGGGTTAACCCAACTATAGCCTTGGGAGGTACACTACCACTACTAACTGTACTAGGGGGTGCAGGTGTCTTAGGGACAGTAGTGGTAGGAGTTTGGCCTTTCTTGGTGCACTCACTAAACCAGGGAGTCTTACTTTTACAGTATTGGCACCATGGTTTCTTAGGACCATCATTCTTCTTCTTTTGGGAATTTTGGGACCCACCCTCCTTAGGTTGTTTGGGCCCTGTTGAAGACTTCTGGTCATTTTGCTTATTCTCATTACCCTTCTGGTCTGCTTTCTTCTGGCCACCACCATGGTTCTGGTTCTGCTGCTTGACCCTTGTCCTGACCCATCTGTCTTCCTTCTTTCCCAATTCTTGGGGAGAGGTCAGATCTGAGTCAATCAAGTGCTGATGCAACAACTGATTCTGACAATTATTTAAGATTTGCTCTCTCATAATTAGATTATACAATCCTGTGTAATCAGTAACTTTACTTCCCAGTAACCAGCCTTCCAAAGCCTTAGTGGCACAATCAACAAAGTCAGTCCAATCTTGAGCCTGAGTTTTCTGGGTGTCTCTGAACATTAACTTGTACTGTTCAGTGGTTAAGCCAAACCCATCAATCAGAGCAGTTTTCAAGACTTGGTAATCATTAGCATCCTCATCTCTAACAGTGAGGAGCTTGTCTCTACCTTTACCTTCAAAGGAGAGCCACAATATAGCTGCGCACTGACTCTGGGGTACCTGCTGTACTTTTCAGGCTCTCTCCAAAGCAGTTATCCACTTGTGGATATCATCTCCTGTCTTATAGGAGGGCACTATTTTACTCCGGTTTCTGGTATCAAAACCCCTTTCTCTATCCCTAGGGATATTGCTGCCACCAGTGGAGACTACCCCACTCAACTGTTGCTCTCTAGCAAAGGCAAGCTTCTCTTTGGCCAGGGCAAGTTCTTCCCTTTGGATCATCAGATTAGCTTCCTTCATCTTTGCCTCATGCTCTCTCCTCTGAGGGGAAGACATCCTTCTCTGAGCAGATGCATGAGAGGCACGAGAGTGCACAGATCTATTGGAGTCCCTAGAATGAGATCTATCTCTTCTAACTCCATAGTTAGGCCTGATTAGGTTCAGCACTGGGGGTCCCCCAGCTCCTTCCCTATGTAGGTCTAAGTTGGCCCTTGTGAGTCTGCTGACTATGACAGAACCTTTGTCTGCCTCATCCCCAGAGGGCTCCTCCTCCTCCTCATCTACATCTTCTGTTTCAGGGAGATCTGGATCACCACGAGTACCTTCTAAGGGGGGCATGCTGCTATCTGGATTAGAGGGGTCTGTGTTAGCAGCCCTTCTGGCATCATATGTCTCTAAGAGACCTAACAGAAAAGGAGTGGTAGGGTTAGAACCCTGTTTCAATTTCCTGGAGGTACACAATTGTCTCATCTCCTGGAAACTGAGAGCTGCATATCTGGAAAGGACCTGTGGAGGGTCACTAACCACTAGGGGAGTCTCTGAAGACTCTCCATGGGTAGACATGCTTTCTAGTGAGGTGTAAGTGATGCACCTACCTACACTATGGGTTTCCCTACTGATCCCTTGCTAAGAGTTGTAGTCAGGGTGTGCTAGGCCCTTTCTACTACAACAGCTGGTTCAGTAGAACTCAGAGTATTTCTAAGCTTGTTATATGTACCTAGAGTACCTTATGTGATCTTTCAAACGATATTTCAAGATTATATGTGGTAAAAACAACAGCAAGCTCAAATCCCAACTGCTGCACACCAATGTGAGAAGTTGGCCTGATATATGATGCTCACTAGTTCTAGTGATCACCTTGTATCAGTCCAAACAACCCTTATGGTGATTGGTTGTAAGTCAACCTTATAGACCAGCTATCCTAAAGTTAGCATGGACAAAGCAGTCTTAGGCTAAACTCTTTTGGCATGTGAAGCCAGCTGTTTTACCACAATATAACCCCTTGAATAAGGACACCACACAGGTTGTTATGAAAATAAACAGTATATTTATTAATAACAACACCTCTGAACTCTTTATGAGGTCAGAGGGCTAGGCACATGACAATCTCTTAAGAAAAATACGATAAGTTGCACAAAATTACAATGGTGCCCTAGGGGCACGACAAACCATATACTAAGTAAGTGGAATGTGAAAGTCGATAAAAGGAATGGAGCTATCCAGAGGCTGTAGGATCGTTGGGACCACGCTACACTAACACTAGGTAAGTAATAGGAGGCCCACGGGACGCGTGTGCAGAGTGTGAACTCACACGCGAGATGCGTAACAACGTCTATGGACAGTACAGTTCAAGTTAAAGGGAAGTACGGACAATCCTGACTAGGTAGGACTAAAACGACTGTGGAACTGGACACTAGGACAGTTAGACTATCCTTGAGCACCGAAATGCTCTCGTTACCTCACCCTTGGGGTGCGGGTGCATAGGTGCCAAAGTGTGTCGGGTTCTGGCGTTGAAGTCAATGGAGCCTGAAAGAAAAGATGCTGCAGGCGACCAGGAGGAAGATGTCCGGTGCAATCCAAGGGTGGATCGGCGAAGAAGAGGACCTGAAAGCAGAGGGGACAGTGTTCAAAGTCACTAGCCAGTGACCGGTGTGGAACCAGGAAGGGACCAGGTGCTGTCGTCGCGATCAGGTGAAGAGTGGACGCTTGACTCTGCAGCCACGTGGACCAGGAGGTGTCTTCGACGACCAGGATGGAGGCACAAGCTGTCCCACGCAGGCTCTCGCTGTCGGCGGTGTCTGATCCGGAATTGGAGTCAACAGGCCTTGGTAAAGGCAACCCACGCGGTGAGTGGAAAAGACGTCTGGTGCGGACTAGTAGAGTCCGTGGTGCCCCTCTTTTGGAAGGGAGCAAGGGCCAGTCTGGAGCAACCAGACCAGCAGCAAAGATTCAAAGGTTCGTCGTCTAGGAGGCCACTAGCCAGCCGGCAAGTGACCAGACAACGCGTCGAGCAGCAAACAAGCAGAAGGGCCCCACGCAGATCTCGTGGATGCTGGAGGGCTGATCTTCGGTGGAGGGGCTGCTCGGGGCTGGGGCTTCTCAGTCCCCAAAGCACTTGGTCGAGTTTACCTCGGGAGTCGTGCTGGAAGCAAAGTGCAGTTTCTTTCAAGATGGCCGGTCCCACGTGTCTCGTCGCACCCATGAATCTCATCTGTGCTGCAGATGTAGGTTGAGGTTGGAGAGGTCTGGGAATCCGGGTCTCGTCGGGCTCTGAAGTCTGGATCCTGGAAGGAAGACGACAAAGGGAAGCCGCTGGATGCTTGATGGTGCCTGCAGTTTGCAGGGTGGACACTCCTTGCCCACAAGGGAGATTTCTTCAGTCTTCTGTGGAGCAGAACGTCGAAGTCCAGAGTTTCCTCTTGTAGAGTAGTTCAGGATTAATCTAACTTGGAATGGGACCAGCTCCTACCTTTATCCTGCTAAAGGGGGCTGCACTACTGACTAGGTCCCTCCCCTGGATGGGACCAGGAAGGGGGATGGTTACACCCCCTATCCTTTGTCCGGTTTCCCGCCAGAGCTGGGTCTGGAGTGCCCCAGCAACTGGTTTGAACCGGTGTATGCACAGGGCACCTTGTGTGCCCCAGGCATGTCTCATTCCTTTCAGGCCTATCCTCCCCAATACACAAAATCCTGTCTGGGGTGGTGCTAGCACCTCCCAAGGCAGGAAACCCTTTGTCCAAGCCTCCCTCACTGGAAGGACTCCCAGCAGCAGGAGGTCAGACTTGTGTCTGTGGTGGCAGCATCCATTTTGTGATGCCAAGGCTCGAGTTAACTTTAACCGGGGTTTTCAATTACATACATGTTGTGTCCCTCTAGAAGGGTGGAATGCTACCCCCGTCGCCAGAATTGGTGAGAGGGTAGTATTCCAAATCGTATGACACCTTACTCGACATGTTTTGATAATGTTATACCAGAGTTAGCATTTAACCGTGAGGTTGATAATGCACTTAAGAGTATATGGTATAGCGTTATCATGGAAACAGCTAAAGGACTTGGTTCGGAAAGCTGTAGATCGGCTCAGCTCATGCCAGAGCACCATCTCACATAATTCCAAGCACTGCCTTCAGGATTGATAAGGCCTGCCTTAGGAGTGACTGATAGGAGGATATGTGTCCATTTTTAGGGTTAGATATAGGTATACTATAGGTATACTATATCTACAGCAAAGGGTGATTACACCACCTTGCCCCAGCTGTCATGCAGCCAGTTGTGTCAGTTTTAGATGGCCAGCCAGGGGTGGCATAATACATGCTTCAGCCCCATGTAGGCCCTGGGTACACCTATGCCCTGGATACCTAAGGTATACTGTACAGGGACTGATAAGGTGGCCCAGTACCAATTGGTAAATGCACCTAAAGTACATGGTTGTCAATTTAGAGAGAGAACAGCTAGGCTGTGGGTCTGATTAGCAGGCCCACAGCCAGGGAAAGTCGTAAACCAGTGAAGCAATCCGCAGTCGTAAACCAGTGAAGAAATCCTTCTGCGCTGCTTAGGAGAGCTGGAAAGCCTCGAAGACGCCGACTTCTTTCTTCTCGACGTCGAGCGTCGCTTCTTCGGTGTCAAACGTAGCCTCTGCGACTCCGGCGTCGAACGCCGCCTCCGCGACGTCGAGCGCTTCTTCCTCGACGCCGACCTTCGCTTCCACGACGAACATGCAGTCCTCAACGATGAGCGTCGATGCTTCTTCGGCGCTGACCGTTTGTCCAAGGTCCTCGACGTCGAGGAGCCTCTCGACGCCGACAGATCACTCGACGGAGAACGCCAGTGTCGCTTCGACGGCGAGCGCCTGTCAGTCCTTCTTCGACGTCTTGACGCTGACGACGATGACGCCGTCGGCGGTGACTTCGACGGCGGCCCACCCAGGCCTTTCGACTTTGACTGCTCTCGCCGTCTCGACCCGGAGCCCCGGGGAGATGGGGAACACACCGTCGTCATCCCTGTCGACGTCGTCGAAGCAATCGACGGAGACTAGGACCGTTTGCTGGGTTTCCTGCCTCTGGGGAGCCCCCCAGAGGCCTCAGCAGAGGCAGAGGGAGAGGGAGTCTTCCCAGCCTGCCCAGACCCACCTGCAGCCGTCTCTCCTCTAGGCCTTGGAGCCTAATCTTCAGCCTGTCCCTCAGGGTCCTTGTTGAAAAGGTCTGACAGATGTCACATTCTTCAGGGACATGTGCTTCAGGGAGACAGAGGATACAGACATCGTGTGGATCAGTCTTGGCCTTGTTCCTTCCACATGCTGGGCACTTGTCGAAAAGAGCAGGCATTTTAGAGCCCTAAAAAGCCTGAACAAACACACAGGAGTGAAGGGAAACACCAAGTACACAAACTGAAACACTTTTAAGCAAAAAAGTGCACAGAATTACAATAAACCCTTCAAAAAGGGAGAGCTCAATGCACCAGGGTCCTGACAGCAGGAGCCGAAAAAAAACTGAAAGTAAAAGGGACCTGCAGTGCATTCTGGGATACTGGGAGACGTTCTGGAAAGTTCTCTTAAAGGCACAGTATCCTATTTAAGCCACATAATGGCAGCCTATGGGGCTTGTCTGTCCATGCCTTCCTCTCTATCATTCTAGAGGCTTTTACTGGTAGAGGCAAGTTTTTCTGTAGAAAAAACTGGGCAGGCTGTGCTGTTTGTGTGGTTGTATTTGGTGGAATTTCTAGTTGAAGTACTGGACAGTGTAGCCCGTGGATATAGGCTGCATTATTTGTCTTTAAATTCTCTCTTAAGTGTCTTTGCAGTTCTGCATTTTTTGACAACTTAAGAGATTATTTTTGATTGCCGGGGTCCACGCACATGAGCGGGACTATTCACTAGATTATGACTATAACAGAGATTCCCCTACTACAGAACTGGAGTTACAGGACAGAAACTACTCCTAAATGGTGATGCCGATTCAAAAGATGTAATGTCCATTTTGGAAAAGCTGACATATCTAAAAGAAACACGTTATGATATATTCCTTACCTTAGAATTACCCCCAGGCGTCAGACTGGATCTGGAAAGTTTTTGTCAGCAGTACCCCTGTGTGTCGGTAGGCGTCGTCGTGTGGCTCCGCGTGCGTCGTTGGCGCCGGGAAGACGTTGCTGGAGGTACTTAGATGCATACACACGCGCTGATGTCAGTGCTTTCTTTTCCTCGCCAGCAAGCGCAGATCCGGGAAGAGCTAGTACCCCCGTCACTTTTTGACTGAGTTGTGCCAACGGAGGTAGACCGTTCTCACAACTCTGTTTATCTTTTGTCTCACTACTCATAAGGCAGCAGAGTTGAAGGTTTTCTGTGTTGTTTTTTTGTTGTTTTTTGCCTTTGAATGGCTTCTGTATTCTAATGTTTATCAACAGAAGCCATAAATAACTATTCCGTCAGATAGCTTATGAGTCATTCACTAATACTTACATAGTTTTTACCACTTAACATAAAGGCCTAAGTGTTATAATGGGGGACATAGTCCCGTACAAAAACATGTTGATGGTAAATCCCACCAGGCAATAAAAATCCATGAAATGAAGATTTCTGGACCCAAACTTTTATCACTAATGATGATCTTCTCTTTTGCAGACTGGATATTCCAAAATATGAGGATTTAGTTCTTGCACCTCGGCTCATTTGTCCAATATTTATACCTGTCTCCCAACTCGTTCACGTCCTTTTAATTTCCAAAGGCTCCTACTTCCCCATAAACTTACTGTCCTCCTTCCTTGGTCTTTTTCATTCCTTTCTTCATAATATTTTATGTTTTTGTGCACTTTTCTCAGGGTACCCATTTTTATTTTCCTTTGTGTTTGAACATGAACGTCCCCTTTGTGATAATCTCAGGTGATTTTGCCTTCATACCTGTGTTGCACAAATTAGGTATCCTATGTGTTATATTGACAGAGTGTGTTTTTTTGTGTTCTTTGTTAGGTTGATTCCTTGCAGGCCCATGTGAAGGAAAAGTCTGATGAATACAATTTGCTGCTCTTGGGAAAGGAGCAGCTGGAGCGAGAGATTGTGGAACAGAAGGAAGACATTGAGAAGATGGCTTCTAGGATTGAGCAGCTGGAGCTGGCTTTACTGCTGAGTGAAGAGGCAGAGAAGAGATGCAGCCAGCTGGAGCAGGAGTTGGTTCAAATGAGGAGTGCAGAGATGGAGTTACTTCAGGTACTTATCGAAGTTAAACTAGCATGCATACTAAATCCTACAGTAGGAAGAAGCAGGTCATTGAGCAACGGAAGCTAGGACTGGCACTGCTTATTCTTGCATATTATGATTGTGAAAGTGTATAGTTTTTGTGTAATGTAACTGTTGAAATTAAATTTAGCATGAAGATACTGAAATTGCTGGTTAGTGACACATTTATTTTTCCTTAACTCCGTTTTAATAAATTAGTGTTTAATATTTTTACTGATCAAAGGCATCAAAACAAGTATACCAATCAAAGCAATATTTACCATACATTATTAAAAGGTAGGTGTACTGCCTTCGACATCCTTTCCATAGAAGCTATGATGATTTTTTTTAAAGTATGAAAAATTACCATCTCACTGTATAAAAAAAGTTTCTGATTTTTACACCAGGTTTCGTAGCAACATCTCACTATCCAAATCTCCAAGCAATCTCACACTCCCCACGCCTTCACTTCGAGAAAAGTCCTGGGAACCTTTGCTGAAACAGTTTGTCTTCTTCTACGATCACCAAAGGTACACATCGGGAAACCTAGGGTGTCATTCCTCTGGCACTTTGGGTTTATAGGGACCTGCCTTTTTTCCTGGCAGCTGCACAAGAACTCTTCTGCTGCCACCACAGTGAAGGTTATGAAGATCTTTAAAGACTTTCCAAGGCCTCATGGGGTGGTTCCTTACCTAGTAGATATTTGCTTTGGGCTGCTCTACCAATTGGTGAGAAGGGATGCCAGGCAAGGGCCGCTTTCCAGATGAACAGCCGAGCAGGACCATGGAAGGCTCTAGAATTTCATGCGGTCTACTATTTCACTCACATAGTCCTCCATTAATGAGCTTTATACTTTAGAATTTCCGGGTCCCTGGCACACTGATCTACATGGGTAATTTAGCCTGTTGCACCTGGTGGTGATCCCCAACCACCAATACCACTCCCCAATGGTCTTCTGACCAACCGAATTAGGTAATTCATAGTTCTTTGTCTTTCCTTTAATGTTTTTCTCAACATTTTCATTTTGCGGGACATCCTGACAGTACCTCATGCCACCGTCGGGTAGTCTTTTCCTCAAGGCAGAGTCCGCTTTTCCCGCAAAGTTGTGTCACGAGGCAGCTGGGCTGATGAATCTACGAGGTAGGCTCCTCCTCTCGGGGTTTGATACATAACAGCTATCCTCATTCTTCAGCCGGCACATTCTATTTACTCCAGACATTCTACAGTTTTCGTAGTATGGGTCATTCCAAGGTTGTCCTTTCCTGTAAGTAACCCAGCAATCTGTGATTCAAACTGTTGAGCTTTCATAATTCCTATCTTTGGGCCATGTTTTGTGTAGTATCTGACATTTTGTTCATCCATACCAAACTGGGCAAGCCACAGGTTTTGTCCTGTAGTGCAAACAAGAAAGGAATCGGGCTGTGTGGTCCTGGTCAGGAAGACCTTAAAAAAGCCAAAAGGGACGGGGTAATGATTCAGGCCCAATATGACATCATTGTTTTGGAGCTTTTAAAATTGGCCCCATTCCTCTGACCATTTTGCACTCTTGATACCGCCTTGTGACTGTTAAGGGTTGGGACATGGTAGAGGGGTGACAGTGGGCCCCTTTCAGTGTTTGAAGCAGAGGGCAGCATCAGTGATCTCCTCTTACCTTCTGTCCAATTAGACTGACGTGTGTGACTTGGGCACAAGGCAATCTCTATCTGGAGTGGCAACTTAACCAGGGCTGCAGCTGTGCTATGTTGATTGAGGGGGTGGATTTAGGTGGAGAGATTTGCTATGGGAGACCTCCAGCAGTTTAAATTAGCCCAATCATGTGAGGCATGACGCTAGCATGTTAATTTGAAAGAGATGAGAGGGTTGTCCTCAGTGCCGGCTTGAGTTAAATTCATTGTGACATACTGCACAAGTTAAGCAGTGTCAAGGCCCTGCTGAGCTACTCCTGATTCATATGAAAAGATGGTGAAGACTGAGAAGAAAAGCATTTTTTACCCCAGAAAGGGGTGCCTCTAACAAGGGTAAACGAGCAGAGTAAACAAACTTGTCCCAAGGTGACAGCTCTGCACGCTGACATTACAGAGAAATCCATGGTAATTAAATCTGCAATAAAGATGCTGGGGGGCCAATTACGAACGCTTGCAGGTAGTGTGCAGAGTGCTTACCATAGCAATAGACCTATCACGACTTTCAGAACTTTAAGCACAATGCATTTGAGGAAATTTAAGATGTACAAAAAATTTAAAGGCTGGACAAAACCTTCAGAGTGGTACCCCTCTTCAGACTCTAGGACTCCATTGCATTTTCATGAAGTGTCATTAACGATGGAGATTTCTACCACGTTGGCAGACTTGCTGGATGTGCAGGAAGTGGTTTGCGATGTTAGTCTCTCCGGAGGTTGAGATCTACAGTGGGTGTTACTGTTATGGCCAGTGCTTACGTCAGAAGGGAGACTGAGCCTGTAACCAGGCGAGGTCGCCCCCACACACCCCTGCTACTGCCCGTTTTGCCTTCTTGCCTTCGTTACCTTCATCTGTGCCTTCATTTATGCCTTCGTTTTTACTCTTCGTTTTTTCCCCCCCAGACGACCCAGCCGCCGCCGCTGAGCCGCACTCTGGCCTTAGCTTCCCTTCGTTTTTTACCTTCTCTTGTGCCTTCTTTTGCGCCCTCACCTGTGCCTTCGTGTTTGTTCATCATTTTTTCCCCCAGGCGACCCAGCCGCCACTGAGCCGCCCTCTGCTCTCCTTTCCCGCCGCTGCCTCCTTGCGGCCCCGCCCCCCTCCTGCCCATTCGCCGCCCCCGCCACCCACCTGCTCCTCCCTCCCGGCTCCTTCTTAAGGGAACCGCACAGAGGTGCAGGGAGCGACCGCTGAGCCTGTAACCAGGCGAGGTCGCCCCCACACACTTCTGCTACTGCCCGTTTTGCCTTCTTGCCTTCGTTACCTTCATCTGTGCCTTCATTTGTGCCTTCGTTTTTACTCTTCGTTTTTTCCCCCCAGACGACCCAGCCGCCGCTGCAGAGCCGCACTCTGGCCTTAGCTTCCCTTCGTTTTTCCCCTTCTCTTGTGCCATCTTTTGCGCCCTCACCTGTGCCGTCGTGTTTGTTCATCATTTTTTCCCCCCGGGCGACCCAGCCGCCGCTGAGCCGCCCTCTGCTCTCCTTTCCCGCCGCTGCCTCCCTGCGGCCCCGCCCCCCTCCTGCGCATTCGCCGCCCCGCTCCCGCCACCCAGCTGCTCCTCCCTCCCGGCTCCTTCTTATGACGCCCATGCATATGCGCAGCGTTAACGAGCAGCGTTGACGCGCAGCGGGCGCGCCAAAGGCAAGCCCGTCTGCGCCGGTCCGCGCCTGGATCGTGCCCAGCGCCAGGACCCCTGGTCCCCGACGATGCCTGCCCACACGACGGACCTACGATGCCGCCAACCTCAAAGCACTCAATACCGGCTGGAACCCCGCCTGCTGCCGGGCCACCCCGAAACGCATCCACAGACCCTTCACCTGTCAAGCCTGCCGATTCACATGCCTCCGAACCTGCACCGCACCCGCCAAGCCAAATACCAGCAGCAACCACCTCAAGTGCATCCTGCTCAACACCCGCTCCGTCCACAGACACGCCGTGGAACTCTGGAACTTCCTCGACACAACATCACCAGACATCGCCTTCCTCACGGAAACCTGGATGAACGTCTCCTCAGCCCCCGACATTGCCATCGCCATCCCGGACGGGTACAAGATCATCAGGAGGGACCGCGTCAACCAGACCGGAGGAGGCATCGCCATCGTCCACAAGAACACCATCCACATCACGACCAACGCCAACGACACCTTCGCCGCAGCCGAGCACCTCCACTTCCAGATACACACCGACCCAAAGACGACCCTCAGAGGCACGCTCGTCTACAGACCCCCGGGACCACGCACACAATTCAGCGAAGACATCGCGGACCTCATCAGCCCGCACGCCCTCCCCTCCCCCGACTACATCCTCCTAGGGGACCACAACTTCCACCTGGAGAACAACAAGAACCGCAACACCGCCGCCCTGCTGGACAACCTCGCCAACCTCGGACTCAAGCAACTGGGCAACACTCCCACCCACTACGCCGGCCACACGCTTGATCCCGTCTTCTCATCCAGCAAGCACATCACCTTCAGCCACTCCACCGGACTCCACTGGACCGACCACAGCTGCGTCCACTTCAGCTTCAGGAGAACCACGACCCACCACCACCCGCAACAGGTTCCTCACAGGAGCTGGAGCAAGATAACCGCCGACCAGCTCACCACCTCCCTCAGCCAGAACCCACCCGCCAGCACAACGGACCCCAACGAAGCAGCCCGCAACTTCACACAGTGGCTGACCGCCTGCGCCGACAACCTTGCACCACTAAAGAACCCTCCCAGCAGACCTAGAAGCAAGAAGGCCTCCTGGTTCACCGACGAACTCAAGGACTCCAAGAAGACCTGCCGCACCCTCGAGAAAGCCTGGCTCCTCGACCAGACCACTGACAACATGACCGCCCTCAAACAAGCCACCCGCAAGCACCACCAGCTTATCCGCACCACCAAGAAGAAATCATTGAAGGAACGACTGGACAACAATGCCCACGACAGCAAGGAACTCTTCAGCATCGTCAAGGAGTTCTCCAACCCCAGCACCGGCAACGACATCACTCCTTCACAAGATCTCTGCAACTCCCTCGCCTCGTTCTTCCACCGCAAGATCGCCGACATCCACAACAGCTTCGGAGCACCATCCACGCACCCAACGTCGAACCAACGCCCCCCACCGCCACCCTCCGCACCTGGACCACGGTGACCACCGAAGACACAGCCCGCACGATGAACACCATCCACTCGGGATCTCTGACCGACCCCTGCCCCCACCACGTCTTCAACAAGGCCGACTCCACCATCGCACCCCTACTCCGGAACATCATCAACACCTCCTTCAACACCGCCACCTTCCCAGAGAGCTGGAAGCATGCCGAACTCAGCGCCCTACTGAAGAAACCAACAGCGGACCCCACCGACCTCAAGAACTTCCGCCCCATCTCGCTCCTCCCTTTTCCTGCTAAAGTCATCAAGAAGATCGTCAACAGACAGCTGGCCGCCTTCCTCGAGACGAATGGATCCCTCGACCCCTCGCAATCCGGCTTCAGAGCCAACCACAGCACCGAGACCGCCCTCATCGCAGCCACCGACGACATCCGAGCCCTGCTCGACAACGGGGAAACTGCGGCCCTCATCTTCCTGGACCTCTCTGCAGCGTTTGACACTGTCTGCCCCCGCACCCTAGTTCAAAGCCTCAGCAACGTCGGCATCAAAGAGAAGGCACTGTAGTGGATCATCTCGTTCCTCGCCGGTAGAACACAGAGAGTCCGCCTCCCCCCGTTTCGATCCGAGGCCACCGAAGTCCTCTGCGGCGTACCACAAGGATCATCACTCAGCCCCACCCTCTTCAACGTCTATATGAGACCTCTTGCAGCCATCGCACGCCAACACAACCTCAACATCATCTCCTACGCCGACGACACCCAGCTGATCCTCTCCCTAACCAGAGACCCCGACACCGCCAGAACCAGCCTACACGAAAGGATGAAAGACATCGCAGAGTGGATGAAGAACAGCCGCCTGAAACTGAACTCGGACAAGACGGAAGTCCTCATCCTGGGACCATCGCCCTCCACCTGGGACGACTCCTGGTGGCCCCCCGCCCTGGGCACCGCTCCCAAGCCAACAGACCACGCACGCAACCTGGGCTTCATCCTGGACTCCTCCCTCTCGATGACCAGACAAGTCAACGCCGTCTCCTCATCATGCTTTCACACCCTACGCATGCTCCGCAAGATCTGCCGATGGATCCCGACCGAAACCAGGAAGACGGTCACCCAGGCACTCGTCACCAGCCGACTGGACTACGGAAACACCCTCTACGCCGGAACCACAGCCAAGCTACAGAGGAGACTCCAACGCATCCAGAACGCCTCCGCCCGACTCATCCTGGACATCCCCCGACGCAGCCACATCTCCGGCCACCTGAGGGACCTGCACTGGCTCCCCGTCAACAAGAGGATCACGTTCAGGCTCCTCATCCACGCACACAAGTATCTCCACGACCTGGGCCCCAAATACCTCAACGACCGCCTGACCTTCTACACGCCCACCCGCCAGCTACGATCTACTAGCCTCGCCCTCGCCACCGTACCACGCATCCGAAGAGCCACCGCCGGAGGCAGATCCTTCTCCTACCTGGCAGCCAAGACATGGAACTCCCTCCCCATCCACCTTCGGCTGACCCAGAACCATCTCGCCTTCAGGAGACAACTCAAGACCTGGCTGTTCAAGCAGTAGCGGACCCCTTCCCCCAAGCGCCTTGAGACCCTCCCGGGTGAGTAGCGCGCTATACAAGTGTTATGATTGATTGATTGATTGATTGATTGAGACACAAAATTCTAAGAGCAGCAATTAAAGCAAAGTTGGTATTCCTGGAGGGTGCTGTCTCCTGTTCTTCCCCGCCTTCAGCCTTGGTCTGTTGATCATGAAAATTGAACATCTCTCTATGAAGAAAAGAACTGGTGGCAAGGGGCCTAGTTGCCTCATTGGGTTATCTAGCGTCCCTGAAAGTAGAGGTGAGGGCAAGCATTAATCCTTTTCAAAAATTGAATGTGGTAAGTCTTTTTAGAGCAATTTGCTAAAGAACCTGTGGTGAACCTGTGGCTGAGAAGTTTAGTGTTTGGTCAGTGCAGGTCTACAACAGTACCAGATTAGGGTGATTCTGCAGTTAAGCTGTGTTGGGACATTAGCTTTTTTCATAAGAATAGTTTAAAGCCTTCATCTCTTTGCTTTCCTCGTCCCCCATCTTTGGTGTCCACATGACCCAGAATTTCGATGATTTCGCTATGATATGTGGGCAATAGTTTACTTAATGAAGACAAGATGTGTTTTGATCTAGTGAGTTTTAATGAGGTAATGCTGCTACTTTAACTATCTGAAAGAAACAGGTTAGTATTAGATTCCTTACCTTAGAATATCCCCAGGCGTCAGTCTGGATCCGGAAACTTTTGCGTAGCAGTACCCCTGCGCGTCGGTAGGCGTCGTCTGCAGGCGTCCCCTGCGGCTCCGCGTCGTCGGCGTCGTGCGCCGTGATGACGTCGCTGGAGTATATAGACGCCGCCTCCGCGCGCTGACGTCAGTTCTTCTTTTTTCCGCGCCAGTTAGCGCAGATCCGAAGAGCAGTACTCCGGTCTTTTGACCAAGTGTTTGTAAAAACTAAATCTTTCTACGGTGCCGGTAGGATGCCTGGATTTAAGAGTTGCGACGAGTGCGACCGCATGATGTCGGTCACCGACCACCATCGACTCTGCCTCCGGTGTCTGGGCGCGGACCACGACGTGGAGTCCTGCGTCGACTGTCGGGCCTTGACTGGAAAAGCTAGGCGGGAGCGGTCCCGCAAGCTTCTCGAGCTCCGGGTGTCGGCCCCGCGTCGAGAGCGGTCCCGGTCCGGTCGGAGGTCGAGGGAGCGGTCGAGGGAACGATCGCGGAGCCGCCATGGGCGCTCCGGGAGTCGCCACCATTCCTCCGGTTCGTCAGGTAAGCACAAGAAGTCGGGGCGTCGCCATCGCACCCCCGACTCCCCCCGACGCCCGCGTGATGCGGCCGGGGGCTCGGGTGACCCCGCGGCCCCGCGTGGGTCGCCGACGCCGTCTACCCCATACCCGTCGGTCCCTGGGGAAGGCGCGTCGCGTGAGGAGATCGAGGCCTTCCTCATTGCTATGAGGGCGAGGTCTCCTCCGGCGGGGCCTACGGCGCCTGCGGGCCCGTTGGTCCCGTCTGGGGGCCCGAGTGGTTCGGGTGCTCCTGCCCCGACGCCGCCGGTGGCTCCGGCCCCGGCGCCGCTGGTTCCCTCTGGTTCGTCGCCGGCTGGTCTCCCGGCCTCTCCGGCGTCGGTTCCTGTGGGCCTACCCGTGGTACCGCCCCCGCGTGGTGCAGCGACTCCGCCGTCGGCTCCGGCCGGCGTCGGGTCCCCGGCACCGATGCCGCGCGGCGCCACCCCCATTTCCTCCCCGACTCCGGACGCGGAGTCGGACCGGCGTCGGCCGACGCCGGATCCGACGCCGATGGGGCCCGTTGACCCCGATGTCTATATCGTCGACCCAGAATATGGGTATGATGTGGATGAGTATGGAGAGGGTTGGGAGGGGTCTGAGGACCCTCTATCCCGTGCCTGCCATTATGATGTGGACTGGGTAGGTGATCTGGGTGATGCCAGTGGCCTGGACGAGTCGCCCAACCCTGGGTTTGTCTCCCCGTCCCCTGTGGCGTCTGAGGCAGGTGCTGCCTATTCGGTGGTCCTGATGAGGGCTGCCAAGGCCTTACACCTTGAGCTCCCCGTTGCGAAGGTCAAACCGAACATTCTGACCGAAGTGTTTAAACCGCAGTCATGCCCCCAGGAGCCTCTGCTGCCGTTTAATGAGGCCCTGACGGATGTCCTTTTGGGCACCTGGTCCAGGCCCGCTTCTGGTGCGCCGGTTGACCGGAATGTTGCAAGGCGTCACCGTCCATGCTCGGACGACCCTGCCTTTTTATCCACCCATCCCTCCCCGGAGAGTCTGGTGATCCAGGCCTCCACTTCGCAGTCCGCATTTCCGTCGGCTCCGCCCGATCGGGAATCAAAGCGGTATGACCAATTTGGTAAAAAGGTCTTTTCCTCTTTGAGCGCTGGACTGCGGTCTTGTAATACCGCGTGCCTCTTGGGCCGCTACACCCACTCCCTGTGGGATACGGTCGAGGAGTGTCTGCCGCAATGCCCCCAGGAGGTGCGGGACAAGCTCACCCGGGCCTTAGTTGAAGGCCGGGATGCGGCGCGGTACTCGATCCGTTGTGGTCTTGACACGACCGACTCGCTGGGTCGGGCGATGTCCACAACGGTGGCGATTCGTCGCCATGCTTGGCTGAGATCTGCCAACTTCTCGCCAGATGTCCAAAATTCACTCATGGACATGCCATTTGATGGCAGTCGCCTGTTTGGTGACAAGGCGGACCACGCGCTGGAGCGCTTCAAGGACTCCAGGGTCACGGCCAAGTCCTTGGGTCTTTCGACCCAGCGCCAGCAGACGGGTTCGTTTCGGCCCTTTCGTGGCCAAGGGAGGGGAGGTCCCACACGTGCTGCCAGCCACGCGACGCAGAGCGCTCCCCAGCGCGGTGGCGGCCGTGGTTTCCGCCGTGGTGGCGGTAGAGGCCAGCGGCGTGGTCAGTCCACGCCTCCCTCCGCTGCTGCGTCCAAGCCTTCCTAGTCCGAGCTTTCGGGCTCACGTGACGCCAGTGGGTGGCAGGGTTCGCCATCACCACTCCCGCTGGCGCGCGATAACATCGGACAGGTGGGTGCTGCAGCTTGTCCGAAGGGGCTATGCCCTCCCCTTCGAGTCCACTCCTCCAGCCATGCCACCGCAGAACCACCGTGTGTCGGGGGACCACTTGACACTTCTGCAGGAGGAAGTTACGGCCCTCTTGGCCAAGGGGGCCATCGAGCGCGTTCCTGGGCCAGAAGTAGGGTGTGGTTGCTACTCCCACTACTTTCTGGTGCCCAAGAAGGACAAAGGAGGCCTGCGTCCTATCTTGGACCTACGGAACGTCAACGGCTTTCTCCGGAAGGAGAAGTTCAAGATGTTGACTTTGGCTCAGGTCTTGGCTGCTCTGGACCCACAAGACTGGATGGTAGCGTTGGACTTGCAGGATGCGTATTTTCACATCCCCGTCCTGCCGGCCCACCGGCGTTACCTGCGGTTCACGGTAGGCCACGAGCACTTTCAGTTTATCGTGCTCCCCTTCGGCCTTACCAGCGCCCCACGGGTGTTCACGAAAGTGATGGCGGTGGTCGCAGCTCATCTGCGCCGGTTAGGGGTGTCAGTCTTCCCCTACCTCGACGACTGGTTGTTGAAGGCGGGCTCGCCCCAGACAGTCGTCCGCCACCTTCAGATGACGGCAGACCTCCTGCACGAGCTGGGGTTTTCCATCAATGTGCCGAAATCACACCTGTGTCCCTCTCAAAAGCTCCTTTTCATCGGAGCGGTTCTCGACTCGGCGCAGTTTCGGGTTTATCCCCCGGAACGGCGGGTCCGGGATATTCAGGCTCTGATTCCCATCTTTCAGCCGTTATCCCGGGTTTTGGTCAGGTTGACGCTGCGGCTTCTGGGGCTGATGGCCTCCTGCATCCTACTGGTGCATCACGCCAGGTGGCGGATGCGGGCTCTGCAGTGGGACCTGAAGTTTCAGTGGGCCCAGCATCAGGGCAACCTATCCGACCATGTCCTGATCTCGGAGGGCACTGCGAGACAGTTGCAGTGGTGGCTTACGGACCGCGATTGGGTCAGAGGCAGATCCCTCTCCCTTCCCCAACCGGAGCAAGTGGTTGTGACGGACGCGTCCCTCCAGGGCTGGGGTGGCCACTTGGGAGAGGCGGAGATCAGAGGCATCTGGTCTCCGGCAGAGTCCCGGCTCCATATCAACATGTTGGAGCTACGGGCGATTCGCCTAGCACTGAAGGCATTCCTCCCCTTTGTCAACGGGAGTGTAGTGCAGGTGTTCACGGACAACACCACCGCCATGTGGTACTGCAACAAACAGGGCGGTGTGGGGTCGTGGACCCTTTGCCAGGAGGCTCTGCGTCTCTGGCAATGGCTGGAACGTCAGGGCGTGACTCTGACGGTTCAACACCTGGCAGGTTCTCTGAACGCCAGGGCGGACGAACTCAGCCGTCGGTGCTCGGTGGATCACGAATGGTGTCTGAACTCGGACGTGGCGAGAGGCCTCTTTCAGCAATGGGGAGAGCCTTGGTTAGATCTATTCGCCACAGAAGAGAACGCGCAATGTCATCAGTTCTGCGCGTTGGAGTTTCCAAGACGGCACTCGCTCGGCGACGCCTTTCGGCGCGAGTGGAGTTGCGGTCTGTTGTACGCCTTTCCGCCTATACCACTTCTGCCCAGAGTGCTGAAGAAGATCAGGCGCGACCGGGCCCAAGTTATCCTTGTGGCTCCGGACTGGGCTCGAAGGTACTGGTATCCCGAGCTACTCAGCATGACAGTCGGTCCCTCGATCCGCCTGCCCCTTCAGGAGGACCTTCTGTCGCAGCAGCAGGGGACGGTCCTCCACCCGAACCTGTCCAGTCTCCACCTCCATGCTTGGAGATTGAGCGGCGACAGTTGAGGCCATTTGACTTGCCTCCTGAAGTCTGTGATGTTATTCTGGCAGCCAGGCGTCCCTCCACAAAGTCGGTATACGCCTGCCGGTGGAACAGATTTGTGGCATGGTGCACAGCAAAGGCTGTGGACCCCCTTTCTGCCCCTCTGTCTGAGGTTCTCCTCTTCCTTCTTTCCCTTGCCCAGCAGGGCTCTGCTCTGGGCACTATCAAGGGCTATCTTTCTGCCCTTTCCGCCTTCTTAAGGCTCCCTGATCAGCCATCTTTATTCAAGTCCCCTATTGTATTACGATTCTTGAAAGGCATCACGCACATGTATCCACCTGCTCCGTTCGTGATGCCTCAGTGGGACTTGAACCTGGTTCTGACTTTCCTGGTGTGTGCTCCCTTTGAGCCTCTTCATTCCTGTCCTCTCCGTCTTCTCACTTTAAAGACGGCCTTCCTGGTTGCCATCACCTCTGCCAGGAGAGTGAGTGAGCTCCAGGCCCTTTCTATTAAACCTCCTTTCTTGTCTGTTCATCCTGACAAGGTGGTTCTTCGGACTAGACCTTCTTTCCTGCCCAAGGTAGTCTCTGCTTTTCACATTGGGCAGTCCATCACCTTGCCTTCCTTCTTCCCGCCTCCGCATCCTTCAAAGGATGGAGAGCGGCTCCATCGTCTGGACCCAAAACGTGCGCTTTCATTTTACATGGATCGCACACGCCAGTTCCGGGTGGATGACCAACTGTTTGTTGGCTACGTGGGTGAGAAGAAGGGAAGGGCGGTACAGAAACGAACCATCTCTCGGTGGGTCGTCCTGTGCATCAAAGCATGCTACTCTTTGGCTCGGAAGGAGCCTCCTGTTGGGCTGAGGGCCCATTCCACTCGGGCTACGGCGGCTACTACTGCCTTGGGCCGGGGAGTCCCTTTGCAGGACATTTGCCAGGCGGCTACGTGGGCCTCGCTGCACACCTTTGCGAGGCACTACTGCCTGGACAGTCAAGTCCGGAGGGATGGCTTCTTTGGCCGTTCGGTCCTCCAGGACTTTCTGGTGTAGGTTGTATTGGTTCGCAGACCCACCACCGGGGTTGGTATTGCTGGGGTATCTATTCTAAGGTAAGGAATCTAATACTAACCTGTTTCTTTCAGATGAACAAGTTACTTACCTTCGGTAACGATATATCTGTAAGAAACAGTAGTTAGTATTAGATTCCTTACCGCCCCACCCGTCCTCCCCGTTCTGCGAACTGATACCTAGGGTTAAGGACATCCCTTTCAGGGCCCTAGTTTCAAATGGCACCAGTGTTAGTTCTCACATGGCTCTGCGTGTTCTGGCGCGGAAAAGCTGTGTGCAAAGAACTGACGTCAGCGCGCGGAGGCGGCGTCTATATACTCCAGCGACGTCATCACGGCGCACGACGCCGACGACGCGGAGCCGCAGGGGACGCCTGCAGACGACGCCTACCGACGCGCAGGGGTACTGCTACGCAAAAGTTTCCGGATCCAGACTGACGCCTGGGGATATTCTAAGGTAAGGAATCTAATACTAACTACTGTTTCTTACAGATATATCGTTACCGAAGGTAAGTAACTTGTTCTTCTTTTCTGCTGCAGTATGTGAATTGTTCAGTCTGATTACTTTAATACACTGATTTAAACTTAAGAGGAAGAGTGAAGCATGTAAGGGCTAGTCCCTGCACCTCAGAGTGGCATCGGTTTCCCTCTTTCCTTTCATAGAAGCCAACGTTTTTTTCACAGGCCTACCAAACATTCTTCTAATCCGCATCCATGTCTGACTGACTCTCTCAATCATCCAACTTGTGTACCATTCACACAGGCAGTAAAGCACTACAGATGCACTACTTGCTCACCATAATCCACATACGCAACATGTTGAGTCCCCTCTGCAATCTACCCATGTAAGAAAGTGCCCTCTCTTTGCATGGGTGCCCCCACTTTTTGCAAAACTGCTGATGTACTTTGCCTGAGTGTGCCCTGGGTTCCTGCCAAATAGGTACCCAGGACCTATGTTCTTTCCCTAAACTGCATTAAAAGCAAAACCCAATTGGCACTCTTTGGCCACAGGTCAGTCCCTTGTAAATGGTACCATAGGTACCAAGGGGACTGTGGCCAGGGAAGTCCTCTGAGGGCTGCAGCACTTATTGTTTTGGTGAAGAACAAAGTGAAGAGTAGACATGGACCACATCCCAGTGTGCCATGCCTACAACCCACTGCCCTGGCATAAGTCAGGCACCCCACTAGCTGGGTGCACTATACCAGTGTTGAGGGTACCGGTGCATGAGCCCTGTACCCCCACAGTGTCTAAGCCAATTCTTAGACATTGTAAGTGCAGTAATGCCATTAACAGTATATGTTGCTGAGAGTTTGACATTCCGTACTCCACAGTACCATAATGGTTTTACTGTAAACTGAGGAGTTTGGTATCAAACATCTCAACACATTAAACCCACACTGATGCCAGTGTGGGATTTAATGAAAAATGCATTCAGAAGGCATCTTAGAGATGCCTCCTTAAAAACAACCTAACACTAGTGTCCAGGCTGAGTGGCTGCTTGCCAGCTGCCACAACCAGACATGTTTCTGGACCTCTGGGTCGAGAGCCTGCTGCTCTCGGGGGTCTGAAACAATGCACATCCTGGGACGAGGTGCCAAGCCTCCTCCCCCAGGATGGGCAGGGTCCACGAAGGGGATGCTTCAAAGGCTTGCCGCCTTTGTGAGCTACCCCAGCCCTTTGCTGCTTCCAGCATCTGGCTTCCACCAGTTCTGATCCCCACAGTGGGCGGTAGTATCGGTTGGAAAACCAAGTGAGGAAGGGAGGTGTGCCCGTCTTTGCCAACTCCACCCCTCAGCTGGGGGGAGGCAAGGTGAAGCACAACTCTGTCCCCACCATCTTGCAGATGGGTGGACCCAGCCAACCATAGAGGCATATGCCTACCTCCCACTGGAGGGTGGCATATCTGAAAGAGACACGTTAGTGATGGATTCCTTACCTTAGAATATCCCCAGGCGTCAGACTGGATCCGGAAATTTTTGCATAGCAATACCCCTGCGCGTCGGTAGGCGTCGTCCGCGGCTCCGCGTCCGTCGGCGGCGTCGTTAGCGCCGGAATGACGTCGTCGGAGTACTTAGACGCCGCCCATGCACGCTGACGTCAGTTCTTTTTTCCGCGCCAGCTAGCGCAGATCCGGAGAAGCTTTACCCCTAGTCATTTTTTGACTAAACTTTTTGATCTTTTTGATCATTTCTCTACTCGAGTCTTCGACTCCAACGGTGCCGGTAGGGATGCCCGGATTCAAGCCCTGTTCGAAGTGCGACCGACTGATGTCGGTCACGGACCCCCATCGCCGGTGCCTGAAGTGCTTAGGCCACGACCACGACGACCGCATCTGCTCCGACTGCCGGGCCCTGACGTCGAAGGCTAGGCGGGAGCGGTCCCGCAAGCGGCTCGAGCTCCGGCAGTCAGCCCCGCGCCATTCCAGGTCCTGGTCCCACAGGAGGTCGAGGGACCGGTCGCGGGGTCGGAGTCCCCGCAGCTCCGGGAGTGAACATCGGTAGTCTGGATCCAAGTCCTCAGGTAAGCGGCATGAGAGGTCGGAGCGGCATCATCGCTCCTCTGACCCACCCCGACGCTCGCACGATGCGGCCGGGGGTTCGGGCGACACCGTCCACGCGGCTCCAAGAGAGTCGCAAGCGTCGCCGCCTGCCCTACACCTACGGGTCCTTGGGCACGGCGCGGCGCCGGAGGAGGTCGAGCGGTACCTCATGGCCATGAGGTCCCTCCCTCCTCAGCCGGGACCCGCGGCGCCTCCGGGCCCAGCGGTCCCGGCTGGAGGTCCTAGCGGGTCGGACGCTTCGGCCCCAAAGCCGCCGGGTGCTTCGGCCCGGCGCTGCCGGCGACTTCGGTCCCGGCGCCGCAGGACCTCACCGGATCCGCTTCCGGATCCAGGGCGTCGCCGGTCGACCTCACGACCTCACCGGCGCCGGCCCCGAGGGTGTCGCCCCTGGCGCCCATTGTGGACGCCGTCCCCAATCTTCCCTTCGGTCCGACTCTGGCGCCGGAACGGCGCCGTTGGGCACCGCTTCAGACGGCCTTTGGAGATTTTTATTTCCATGAGGAGGTCCAGTCTGTTGACCCTGGGTTACAGGAGACTGGTGACGGAGGTGATTGGGAGGGGTCTGAGGACCCTCTGGCACAGGAGTGCCAGTCTCAAGAGGACTGGACATATGAGCTTGGGGAGGCCAGTGGTATTGACACCTCGCCAGACACTGGATTTGTCTCCCCTCCCACCGTGGCTACGGAGGAGGGGGCTGCTTATAGCGTAGTGTTGACGAGGGCAGCCAAGGCGTTGGGCCTTGAGGTCCCCGTTGCGGCCGTGAGGACTAACTTCCTCACTGAGGTTCTTAAACCGCAGGCAAGCTCCAGTGAGCCTCTGCTGCCGTTTAATGAAGCCTTATGTGACGTTCTTGTGGGCACTTGGTCCAAGCCCGCCACAGGTCCGCCTGTGGATAGGAACGTGGCCAGACGCTACCGCCCGGCTCCGTGCGACCCTTGCTTTTTGTCCACCCATCCCACTCCCAAGAGCCTGGTTATCCAGTCCTCCACTTCCCAGACCGCATTCCCGGCGGCCCCGCCCGATCGGGAATCCACGAGATATGAACAGTTCGGAAAGAAGGTGTTCTCGTCCCTGAGTTTGGGACTGCGGTCTGTCAATACCGCGTGTCTCTTGGGCCGCTACACCCACACCCTGTGGGACACGGTTGCGGACGTGCTGCCACAATGCCCGGAGGAGGTCCGGGCTAAACTCGCCCAAGCCCTTGTGGAGGGTCGAGATGCGGCAAGATACTCTATCTGGTGTGGGCTGGATACCACGGACTCACTGGGCAGGGCGATGGCAATGACGGTGGAGGTTAGACGCCACGCCTGGTTGAGGTCCGCCAATTTTTCGGCCGATGTCCAGGCCACTCTTCTGGACATGCCGTTCGATGGCCATCGCCTTTTTGGCTAAAATTATGTGATATATCAAGGACCCCCTGGTAAGGATAAAGTTCCTGGGTCAGGGAAATTAGTTCAATGCGAAGGTATCAACCCAGGCCAAATTACAAGACAAACACTGGCTATTTAAAGACAAAAATTATGCAAAACATTTTTTATGAACTATAACACAAAAAAATATACTGTTGTAAAAAGTTTTTTTTTAAATTATATTGATAAAAATAGATTAAACACATACATCATGTATACAAGATAAGTTGATACAATAAAAAAGTTTTTTTGTTAATGATAAAAATGAAACATCTGTGACAGACTACAGCCACGCTAATACAATATATAGAACCCCCTCGAGCCTTTTTTAAAACAAATGTTTCATTTTTATCATTAACAAAACAACTTTTTTATTGTATCAACTTATCTTGTATACATGATGTATGTGTTTAATCTATTTTTATCAATATAATTTAAAAAATTTTTTTTTACAACAGTATATTTTTTTGTGTTATAGTTCATACATTTTTTGCATAATTTTTGTCTTTAAATAGCCAGTGTTTGTCTTGTAATTTGGCCTGGGTTGATACCTTCGCATTCATCGCCTTTTTGGCGACAAGGCAGACCATGTGCTGGAGCGCTTTAAGGACTCCAGGGCTATGGCCAAATCCTTGGGCCTTTTGGCCACACGCCAGCAATCGGGTGCCTTTCGCTCCTTTCGTGGCCACGGAAGGGGCGTCCCCACACGTGCTGCCAGCCACGCACCGCAGATGCCCAGCAGCGCGGTGGCGGCTGTGGAAACCGCCGTGGCGGCGGTCGGGGTCAGCGGCGAGGCCAGTCCACACCTCCCTCCGCAGCACCTGCCTCAAAGCCTTCCTAGTCCGAGTTTTCAGGCCCATGTGACGCCTGTGGGAGGCAGGGTTCGCCATCACCACTCCCACTGGCGCACTGTCACGTCGGACATGTGG
Source organism: Lissotriton helveticus (assembly GCF_964261635.1). Taxonomy (NCBI): domain Eukaryota; kingdom Metazoa; phylum Chordata; class Amphibia; order Caudata; family Salamandridae; genus Lissotriton; species Lissotriton helveticus. Next base: position 981,156,388 of record NC_136061.1, on the reverse strand, counting down.
GTGCTGCAAATCGTCCGAAGGGGCTACTCCCTCCCCTTCGAGGCGACCCCTCCAGCCATGCCACCGCAATTCCACCGCGTGTCGGGGGATCACTTGCAACTTCTGCAAGAGGAAGTCACGGCCCTCTTGGCCAAAGGGGCCATCGAGCGCGTTCCTGGGCCAGAAGTAGGGTGTGGCTGTTACTCCCACTACTTTCTGGTGCCCAAGAAGGGCAAGGGGGGCCTGCGCCCTATCTTGGACCTACGGAACGTCAACGGCTTCCTCCGACAAGAGAAGTTCAAGATGCTGACTTTGGCTCAGGTCTTAGCTGCCCTGGACCCCGGAGACTGGATGGTAGCGTTGGACTTGCAGGACGCTTATTTTCACATCCCCGTCCTGCCGGCCCACCGGCGTTACCTGCGGTTCACGGTAGGCCACAAGCACTTTCAGTTTACCGTGCTCCCTTTCGGCCTTACCAGCGCCCCACGGGTGTTCACGAAGGTGATGGCGGTGGTCGCTGCTCATCTGCGCAGATTAGGGGTGTCAGTCTTCCCCTACCTCGACGACTGGTTGTTGAAGGCGGACTCGCCCCAGACAGTCGTCAGCCACCTCCAGACTACGGCCGACCTCCTGCACTTGCTGGGGTTCTCCATCATTGTGCCGAAGTCGCACCTGTGTCCCTCTCAGAAGCTCCTCTTCATCGGAGCGGTTCTGGACTCGGCGCAGTTTCGGGTTTACCCCCCCCACCCGAACAGCGGGTTCGGGATATTCAGGCTCTGGTTCCGCTCTTCCAGCCTTTATCCCGAGTCTCGGTCAGGTTGACGCTGATGGCCTCCTGCATCCTTCCGGTGCGTCACGCCCGGTGGCGGATGCGGGCTCTGCAGTGGGACCTGAAATTTCAGTGGGCCCAGCATCAGGGCAACTTGTCCGACCATGTCTTGATCTCAGAGGGCGCTGCAAGACAGTTGCAGTGGTGGCTCACGGACCGCGATTGGGTCAGTGATAGATCCCTCTCCCTACCCCACCCGGAGCACGTAGTTGTGACGGACGCGTCACTCCAGGGCTGGGGTGGCCACATGGGAGAGGCGGAGATCAGAGGACTCTGGTCTCCGGCGGAGGCCCGGCTCCACATCAACCTGTTGGAGTTACGGGCGATTCGTCTAGCACTGAAGGCATTCCTCCCCTCTGTCCGGGGGAGTGTAGTGCAAGTGTTCACGGACAACACCACCGCCATGTGGTACTGCAACAAACGGGGCGGGGTCGTGGACCCTATGCCAGGAGGCTCTGCACCTCTGGCAGTGGCTGGAACGTCAGGCCGTGACCCTGGTGGTTCAACACCTGGCAGGTTCTCTGAATGCCAGGGCAGACGAACTCAGCCGTCGGTGCATGATGCATCACGAATGGCGTCTGAGCTCGGACGTGGCGCAAGGCCTCTTTCAGCAATGGGGAGAGCCTTGGTTAGATCTATTTGCCACCGAAGAGAACGCGCAATGTCATCAGTTCTGCGCGTTGGAATTTCCAAGGTGGCGCTCGCTCGGAGACGCTTTTCGTCGCGAGTGGAGTTGCGGTCTATTGAACGCCTTTCCGCCAATACCACTTCTGCCCAGAGTACTGAAGAAGATCAGGCGCGACCGGGCCCAGGTTATCCTTGTGGCTCCGGACTGGGCACGAAGATACTGGTATCCCGAGCTACTCAGCATGTCAGTCGATCCCCCGATTTGTCTGCCTCTTCGGGAGGACCTTCTGTCGCAGCAGCAGGGGACGGTCCTCCACCCGAACCTGTGCAGCCTCCACCTACAAGCTTGGAGATTGAGCGGCGACTGTTGAGGCCATTTGACTTGCCTCCCGAAGTCTGTAATGTCATTCTGGCAGCCAGGCGTCCCTCCACAAAGTCGGTATATGCCTGCAGGTGGAACAGATTTGTGGCATGGTGCACAGCAAAGGCTGTGGACCCACTCTCTGCCCCCCTTTCTGAGGTTCTCCTCTTTCTTCTTTCTCTTGCCCAGCAGGGATCTGCTCTGGCCACTATCAAGGGGTACCTTTCTGCCCTTTCCGCCTTCTTAAGGCTACCTGATCAGCCTTCTCTGTTCAGGTCCCCTATTGTAAATAGATTTCTTAAGGGCATCACACACATGTTCCCTCCTGTTCCGTTCGTGATGCCCCAGTGGGACTTGAACCTTGTTCTTACTTTCCTGATGTGCGGTCCCTTTGAGCCACTTCACAACTGTCCTCTTCGCCTTCTAACTCTGAAGACTGCTTTCCTGGTTGCCATCACCTCTGCCAGGAGAGTGAGTGAGCTCCAGGCACTTTCTTGTACTCCACCTTTCCTTTCTGTCCATCCGGACAAGGTTGTGTTGCGTACCAAGCCATCTTTCCTGCCCAAGGTTGTCTCAGCCTTCCACATCGGGCAGTCCATCACCCTGCCAACCTTCTTTCCGCCTCCGCATCCCTCTAGAGAGGAAGAGTGGCTCCACCGTCTGGACCCAAAACGTGCGCTTTCATTCTACTTGGATCGCACACGCCAGTTCCGGGTGGATGACCAACTCTTTGTTGGTTACGTGGGCGCTAAGAAGGGGAAGGCGGTGCACAAGAGGACCATCTCCCGGTGGATCATCCTGTGTATCCAGGCATGCTACTCCATGGCTAAGAAGGAGCCCCCTGTTGGATTGAGGGCTCATTCCACTCGGGCCGCGGCGACTACTACTGCCCTGGCCCGGGGGTGCCCTTGCAGGACATTTGCAAGGCAGCTACGTGGGCCTCGTTGCACACGTTCGCACGACACTACTGCCTGGACAGTCAAGTCCGGAAGGATGGCTTCTTTGGCCGTTCCGTCCTCCAGGACTTTCTGGTGTGATTATTGGTTTGCAGACCCACCACCGGGGTTGGTATTGCTGGGGTATCTATTCTAAGGTAAGGAATCTATCACTAACGTGTCTTTCAGATGCACAAGTTACTACTTGTGTAACGATATATCTGTAAGAGACATTAGTTAGTGATAGATTCCTTACCGACCCACCCATCCTCCCCGTTCTGTGAACCGATATCTAGGGTTAAGGTCATCCCCTTTCAGGGCCCTAGTTTCTTGGCACCAGTGTTGGTTCTAGCATGGCTCTGCGTATCTGGCGCGGAAAAGCTGTGTATCAGAACTGACGTCAGCGCGCATGGGCGGCGTCTAAGTACTTCGACGTCATTCCGGCGCTAACGACGACGGACGCGGAGCCGCGGACGACGCCTACCGACGCGCAGGGGTATTGCTACGCAAAAATTTCCAGATCCAGTCTGACGCCTGGGGATATTCTAAGGTAAGGAATCTATCACTAACTAATGTCTCTTACAGGTATATCGTTACACAAGTAGTAACTTGTGCAATAGGGGGAGGTGTGAGAAATTGCCCTTTCTGCATGGTTGCCCCCAATTTTTGCTGATGTGCTTTGACTGGGTATGCCCTGGGTTTCTGCTAATCCGGTACCCAGGGCCTATGTTCTTTCCCTAAAACTGCATTGAAACCAAAACCCAAGACGAGGTGCAAAGCCTCCTCCCCCAAGATGGGCAGGGTCCACTGAGGGGAAGCTTTAAAGGCTTGCCGCCTTTGTGAGCTTCCCCAGGCAACTTGCTGTTTTCAGCAACTCGTCCCCACTGGTTCTGACCCCTACCTTGGGCAGGCGAACCGGCGGAAAAAACAAGCGAGGTAGAGCGGTGTGCCCACCTCTACCAACGCCACCCCTCAGGTGGTGGAGGGGAGGTTAAGCACAACTCTCAGTCCCTGCCATCTTGCAGATGGTGGGACACAGCCAACCAGGGTGAGGCATATGCCCCCTCCCACTGGAGGGTGGCATAATAGGGGGTGTGCCCACCCCAGGGAAGGGACCCATTGGTCCCAACCATTTACCTACCTGTAATGCACCTAAATCTAGAATTTTGGGGCACCCCTGACCCTTGCTGCCTCAGACAAGAAAAGAAGGACTGAACAGCTGTGCGGAAGCAAACAAGAGGACGCCCACTGACTTGGCCCCAGCCCTACCGACCTGTCCCCAGCTCGAACCTGCTCCAGCGAATTCTGATTGTGTCCTGCAGCCAGCAACCTTGAGAAACCCGGAGGACCTGCCTTCCTTCCCAAAGACTGTCTCCCGTGAACACTGGATTTGTTCACCAACAGACTCCAGCTCCACGAGTCTGCACCCGACACCCACGGCCCGAGTTCGAGTGGCCCTACACCACGAGGAGGTCTCCCCGGCAATCCTGACCCAAGATCTGGTGAACTGTGACCTGCCTCAAGCCTGCAGCCTCAAACCAGAAGGTTTCCCCCCCCCCCCCGACCAGGAGCTGGGAAGAAGATCAACCCTAAAAGGCACCCCTGCACCCAACGCCCCACGGCCTTGGATGGCCCAACCGACGGTGCCTAACCAACCCCCAGCATCCCAACTAACCTCTCCAAGTGATGGTCGCACCCAGAAGACCTTTGTCGCCGTGCCTGCAGTGTTTGCAAACCGGAGACACCCCATTGAAAGCTACAGGGCGCCTGACGCCAAAACAGCACTCTGCTCCCTGGCCGTTAGTGCTGCTGAGGGTGCACATTTTGTGCTAACTTGAACCCCCGTTTGCCCTGAGCTTAAGTCCAAGAGCTTTGCTCCCGCAACCCTGTGGCCTGCTTGTATGCCGCCACCAACCGGAGGCCTATCCCCCGTTGGATAACATTGTGTCTCAGCACTCTGCACCCGGCCGCCCTAGTGCCAGTGAGGGTGTAACAAGAGTGCATCCTTGACCCTGGGGGATACCTGCATCTAACCCCAGAATACCAACTGCCTCAACCGACCACTTACCTTTGATTCGATAACACTATTTTCGAGGTATATGGGCTGCAGATCACACACTAGTGCATAGATCGCCATCTGGTGGTCGGCCCGGATGATTACACTTTGTTGTTGTCTTGGAAAAGTCTTTGTTTGGTAGATGATTCCTCTTGTAGAGCATAGTGCTCATGGGCATCGACTCCTTCTTCCGATTGTTTTTTTCCGCCATCGGGCTCGGATGTGCTTATCGTTCGGTCCCGTTACGATCTCCTTTCGACTTCCATTCCTCCATCATATCGTCTTCGACCGCGATTTCCTTGTTACTCGTGTCGAAAAACTTTGCGCTTCTCGATTGCAATGTTAGTCGGGTCCGTTGGGCCCAACTGCGCCATTGGGCCTTCGGCTCACGGAAAGAACACACTTCAAGAAGTGCCCTCAGTTTGGACACAAATTTCTACACACTGATCTACATGAGGTGTGCAATCTGTGCTTGTCCCCAGAGCACGAGAGCGGAGATTGCCAGGCCTGCGCTTTGTTCCGGTCCAAGAAAACGATCAGAGACCGTCGAGCTCGAAGAGTCATGGCGCAGTCCTCTTCATCGACACCAGATCTCATCATAGACGAAGCTCCAATTGATCTAGAGTCCGAAGAAAAACAGCAGGACGTTCCTTCCGAAGCAGAGGATTCAGCTTCCGGAACAGAAGGACAATCAGACGATGACGATCTTCCAGCTGGTCAACTGGTCCAGAGTACATGCGTCGACCCTGTTCCCACTCCCATACACACCGACCAAAAACTTCTGACGCCCCGCCTTCTGGCTCTGCAACGAAGAACACCAAAAAGCCTCTAGGCGACATGGGCACGAGTCAGACTGTTGGTCGCGACAAACGAAAAGTCCTTAAACCAAAACTGCCTCCGGCCCCGAAGCAACCCTCGGTACCGAAACCAGTCGAGCCGAAAACAAGCTCAGCACTGAAAAATATCAAACCAAGGCCAATTCCGGCGCCGAAAAAAGTCGACCTAAAGTCCACTTCGGCACTTAAAGTTGTCGACCCAAAACGTGCTTCGGAACCAAAAATTCCGGATCCGAAAATATCCGATCCGAACAAGACACAGCTCTGAGAAGGATTCCTCCCGCAAGTCTTTAGAACCAAAACCAAAATCTGCTGTAGACTGTAATAGACACGGCTATACAACAAGAAAAGTTGGTGCCGAAGAAGGATACTTCCTCAGAAGAGCTTTTTCAGCCAGGTTCAAAACAAAGGACTCTTCTTATTCATCCAAAAGACTGGACATATCATTACATTGCCTGAACAAAGGAAGCTGGACCCTCCTAAAACCCCTCTAGTACCTCTCAAGAAACATGCTCAAACTTCTCCTATAAGAATACCTTCACCACTGCTAGAACTACCAGATTTAGAGATTTCCCCTGCACATTCACCATCCACCACACACAGCCCTGCACCCGCAGATGATGATGGGGATGAGGATAACTATGCAGGGGGGGGTGGTAGAAGATGAGCAACCCATAGATGACCCAGACGATATTCCTGGTCTATCAGATGATATCTGGGAAGATTATAACGCGCCAGATGCCCCAGATCTGCCACAAGATGACGCATACTCTTCCAGGCCATCTCCTCCAGATGACACTTTAAGGTTTACGCAACTCATTCATAGGGCAGCCACCTTTAATGGGGTAGATCTACACACTGATCCAGTAGAAGAAGTCTTCCTTATGAACACATTATTACCATCACGTAAAACCACAACCACATTACCAATGCTTAAGGGAGTGGTAAAACATGCACCAGAGGTATTCAAAGACCCCGTCAGAGCCAGTGTGATTAATCCCAGATTAGAGAAAATGTATAAAGCAGCTCCAACTGACCCAGCATACATCAAAGGCCAGTTGCCATTAGACTCATTAGTAGTCTCAAATGCCAGGAAAAGAGCTAATTCACAGACAACAGGGGATGCTCCACCCCCTGATAAGGAGTCCAAACTTTTAGATGCTTCAGGCAAACGCACCATCCCGCATGCAGCCAACGTTTGGAGAACTGCTAACACTCAAGCCCTATTAGAAAGATATGGCCGAGCTCACAACGATGAGCTTGAAACCCGTATGCAACATTTGCCAGACAAATATAAGACCAGGGCTTCTGACTTAATACAAGAAGGTAAATTACTAATACCTCAATCCGCTGTGCTTTAGATACTGCTGACACAGCCTCAAGAGCAGTAAATACAGGCGTACTGTTACGTAGGCATGCCTGGTTGCGCATCTCTGGTTTCAAATCAAAGGTAAAAACCAGCCTCCTTAGTCAACCTTTTAACCAGCAACATCTTTTTGGTCCTACAGTTGATAATGTACTCGAAAAAATGAAAAAAGATACGGACACAGCAAAATCCATGGGAGCTTTGCAAACTCAAACTCCCAGAGCGTTCTTTCGTCGCTCCTCTTACAGGGGCGCCTCCAAAAATTTTACAACATATAACACCTGCTCTTCTTACAAAGCACCCACCCAATCCTCGCCCAATAGAGGTTATTACAGAGGAGGATATAGAGGAAACCAGACTAAAGGTAGAGGCAGAGGTAACGACAACCGCAGTGCCTACATTCCCAAGAAGTCACTTCCCTTCCCTCCCCCAGACCATTCCACTCCTGTTGGGGGGAGATTACAACAGTTCCTACCTGTCTGGAACTCTATCACCACTGACAGGTGGGTGAGACAAATAGTTCAGTCAGGATATTGCCTGGAGCTCACTTCCACTCCTCCAACAATACCACGCAGACAGCGTCCCATGTCACAGGAGCATCTCACACTCCTAAAACAAGAACTTGTCTCTCTATTGCAAAAAAATGCAATAGAACCAGTTCCAGTACACCATCAAGACACAGGAGTTTACTCCCTCTATTTTCTTATCCCCAAAAAGAACTGCTCCCTCAGACCTATACTAGACCTGAGACCCATAAATCTTTACATACAATCCGACCACTTCCAGATGGTCACATTACAGCAGGTCCTTCCTCTGTTAAAACAAGGCAACTTCCAAAGTTGCCACCCTAGATCTCAAGGACGCATTCTTCCACATTCCCATCCCCCAAGCTCACAGAAAGTACCTTTTGTTTGTACTGAACGGTCAACATTACCAGTTCAAGGTACTCCCTTTCTGTGTGACTACAGCACCTCGAGTTTTCACAAAGTGTCTCACAGTAGTAGCAGCACACTTGAGAAGGGACAACATACATGTCTTCCCGTACCTCGACGACTGGCTAATAAAAGCCAAGTCATACCACCAGTGCGTGCAAACCATCCACCTGCTGCACAACTTGGGCTTCACAATAACTTGTGTTACTGTATTTTGTGGTTTTTCCTTCTTACAGGTTCTGCCCTCATTTACCGTCTAGCGCTGTAGCGCCTTGCCGCCTCCTGCCCCCGAGCCCCGGTGATCCTTCCCCTTAGCCCCACCCCCGCCAGACTCCCGCCCACCTCCTCCTTAATCACGCTCCCCTCCCCTTGATAATGGCGACCACTGCTGGGGAGCGCTTGTGCTGATCAGACCTCGGTCCAGGCAGCAGTCTCCCCGGCAGCCGCGCCCGACTCTGCCACAGGTTTCTGTGTTGTTGTGATTCCACGCTTCTGACACCAGCGCTTGTTGGACTTGTGTTACTGTATGTTGTGTTTTTTCCTTCTTGCAGGTTCTGCCCTCATTTACCGTCTAGCACCATAGCGTCTTGCCGACTCCTGTCCTCGAGCCCCGGTGATCCTTCCCTTTACCTCGCCCCCACCAGACTCCCGCCTGCCTCCTCCTCGATCCCGCCCCCCTCCCTTTGATAACGGCGACTCTTCCTTACTTAGAACATCTCCACTTCCAGATCTACACCGACCCCAGAATAACGCGAAGGGGCAGGCTCATCTACAGACCACCAGGACCTCGCGCCCAACCCACTACCACCATCACAGAACTCGCCGCATCCCACGCCATCACCTCCACGGACTACATTCTGCTCGGAGATCTAAATTTTCACCTCGAGAACCTCCAGGACCCCGATTGCAACGCGCTACTTGAGAATCTCGCCAACCTGGGACTCAATCAACAGGTAAATACGCCCACCCACATCGCAGGGCAGACTCTGGACCCCATCTTCGCTGAAGGGTCGAACATCCAGTTCACCCACACCACCGGCACTCCTGGACAGACCACCACTGCATCCATTTCACTTTCACTTCCAGCACCGCACTCAAACAAGCCCCGCACACACTTCGATGGAACTGGAGTAAGATCACCTCATACCTCCTTAACGCCACCCTCCTCCACGACCCACCCTCAGCCACCGCCGACCCTGACGCCGCTGCCAAGGAACTTCACTGGTGGATTGCCAGCTGCGCTACTAAACTAGCCCCTCTCCGGCAGACAAACACTAAACGCCCTGCAAAAGCTGCCTGGTTCACCACCGAACTCCTAGAGGCCAGACGCGCCTGCAGGCGCCTCAAGAAAATATGGAGGAACCAGAAGACCACTGAAGCCCACACCGACCACAAGATCGCCATGAAGAACTATCACCAGCAGATAAGGGACACTAAAAGAAACTTCATCAGGGAAAAAAATCAACGCCAACACAGCCAACACTAGCGAACTCTTCAACGTCATTAAGCATCTCACCATACCCTCATGCGAAGCCACTGACCTCACACCCTCCCAAGATCTCTGCAACAAGCTCAGCACCTACTTCCACCAGAAGAACATGATCCTTTACGACAACTTCAACGGATGCTTTCACCCCCACAACACTGTCTCACCGCACACTAACCACCAGGCTCCACAACGCGGGAATTCATGGAGACGCCCACACCTGGATCCAATCATTCCTCTTCAACAGAACACAGAGGGTCAGGCTCCCCCCCCTTCCTCTCCGAACCCACTGACATCATCTGCGGAGTCCAATAAGGATCTTCTCTGATCCCGACCCTATCCCTCACCAGCAACCAGAAGACACCAGCCTCGGCTTCCAAGAAGGAATGAGAAACGTGGACACCTGGATGAAGGACAGTTGCCTCAAACTCAACTCCGAAAAGGCCGAGGTTCTCATCTTTGGACCCCGCCCCTCCGCCTGGAACGACTCCTGTTGGCCCCCGGCCCCCCACCCACCCCGACGGACCAAACTTGGAACCTCTGCATGATCCTCGACTCGTCCCTCTCTATGAACAGCCAAATCAATGCTATCTCCTCCACCAGTGTCAACTGCCTCCGGATCCTACGTAAGACCTTCAAATGGATCCCCCCAGACTGCAGAAAGACCCTCACCCACGCATTCATCTCCAGCAGGCTCGACTACGGCAACTCCCTCTACGCCGGAATCAACAAATCCCTACTACACAAACTCCAAACATTCAAAACGCGGCCGCCAGGCTCATACTAGGGATAACACGCCACGAACACATGACTCCACACCTGCGAGAACTCCACTGGCTCCCCGTTGAGAAAAGGCTCACCTACAAACTACTCACGCACGCCTACAAATCCCTGAACAACATCGTACCCAAATACCTCAACAACCGAATGAGCTTCCACGCACCCAAAAGGAACCTCCGTTCAGCCGTCCTCCCCCTGGCAGAGGTCCCCCGAAATTCACCGAAGCAGTCGGAGGGAGAGCTTTCTCCTACACTGCAGCCACAGCATGGAAAACTCTCCCAGTAGAAATAAGATGCTCGCCAACCCTGCACACCTTCAGGCTGGCTCTCAAGACCTGGATTTTCGACTGACCGGAGCAACACTACCGTTCCCTCACCCAGCGCCTTGAGACCCTCACAGGTGAGTAGCGCGCTTTACCAACCACTGATTGATTGATTGAATAAATCAATCACATCTCCAACCAGCCCTGTCTCAACAGTATCTGGGTGCCACAATAGATACCTCCAAAGCACTTGCATCCCCAATCAAGTAAGGATACAAAGTATGCAAGCTCTTATACAAAAATTTCAACCGCAACACTCACTACCAGCCTGAGTGTTCATGCATTTAATTGGAATGATGGCATCTTGCATCTTCATAGTGCCACACGCAAGACGCCAAATGCACCCCCTGCAAGAGTGCTTAGCAAGCCAGTGGAACCAAGCTCAACAATAATTAACAGAGCTGGTGGTGGTGGACGACCGGACGCATCGCTCTCTGCAGTGGTGGAACACCAAAAACCTTTCCAAAGGCAGGCCGTTCATAGAGCCAGTTCCACAAGTGGTGCTAACCACAGACGCATCCCTTACAGGATGGGGAGCTCATTTAGCAGAGCACACAGTACAGGGCACGTGGGCACCACAACAAAAGCTACTTCACATAAACCATCTGGAGTTGCTAGCCTTTTTTCTAACTCTAAAGTCGTTCCATCAATAACTTTCAGGAAAGGCTGTATTAGTCTGCACAGACTATATGACAGCCATGTACTACATCCAAAAACAACGAGGAACGCACTCCTTACAGCTCTCCCGGCTGGCGCAGAGCATATAGAGGTTGGCCATTCCTCAAAAACTTTCTCTTAGCAGAGCATCTACCTGGAGTTCACAATCAAGTTGCAGATCTGTTAGTCGTCAAAGACAACAGATACAGGAGTGGGAACTTCATCCTAAAGTTCTTCAACCTTTCTTTCACAAATGGGGCCAACCAGACCTAGATCTGTTCGCCACACACCTCAACTCCAAACGCCCAAGCTTCGCTGCCAGGTATCCACACACATTGTCCAAAGGCAATGCAATATAGATGAGTTGGTCAAACAGATTTGCGTACGCTTTTCCGCCTCTCCCACTGATTCCGTTAGTGGTGTGCAAGCTACAGCAACACTTCCTCACTTTGATTCTCATTTCACCAACGTGGGCAAAACAACCGTGGTACACCATGCTACTGGAGCTCTCAGTAGGACTCTAATAAAAGAGAGAGGGACCCAAAACCAAAGGGATGGGGTACCAACAATAGACTTTATGTCAAAAATAAAATTCCCTTTGGGCATATAAATTTTACGGACATCAACTTCTCAATGACATAGAAGGACAACAGGTATTATGAGCATAAGCACAGATTCAAACATAGAAACTAAGAAACTAAGAGCAATGCATAAGCTTCAAAATTATGAGATATTGGTAAGTTCAAATAAGCACAGTTTATTTATACATAAAATTAATAAAAACACATAAAATCACAATGGAATTAGGAACACAGAGAATATAACAAGGGAATGAATCAAAAACATCAATTTATCTAATCAAATTCATACACCTAAAACACGGAAATACACAAAAATTCTAAATCAAATATCAATAGTGTTATTCCCTTAAGTTCAACGCGTTTCGACAGACATTTAGCATATCGCCGTCTTCATCAGGAAATATAGTCTGTATTCCCAAGAAATCTCGTATCTCGAGCCCGTCACCCAAATGAAGAAGTTAGTTGCTCCTATCACGGACAGCTAGCCCTCTATTGGTTGGGCGGCTGAACAGCTGCTCAGCAAATCAGGGATAGAAGAATTGGAACAACTCCCAGATAAGATGAGTAGTAATTCGGTAGATAGTCTAGATTAAAATTATTTAAGGTCCAGAGTACTCGCGGTACAAGCCTTGGATCACAACTTGGTTGTAATTATTCATATGACTCCGACGATGTTGTCAAAAATCACAATATATCTTTCCTTTGCAGTGCGTAAATGTAGCTACTGCAAACAAACGTTTTCCAGGCCCCGGTTGGGTAATAATTATTATCTGAGGAATAATTATTACCCAACCGGGGCCTGGAAAACGTTTGTTTGCAGTAGCTACATTTACGCACTGCAAAGGAAAGATATATTGTGGTTTTTGACAACATCGTCGGAGTCATATGAATAACTACAACCAAGTTGTGATCCAAGGCTTGTACCGCGAGTACTCTGGACCTTAAATAATTTTAATATAGACTATCTACCGAATTACTACTCATCTTATCTGGGAGTTGTTCCAATTCTTCTATCCCTGATTTGCTGAGCAGCTGTTCAGCCGCCCAACCAATAGAGGGCTAGCTGTCCGTGATAGGAGCAACTAACTTCTTCATTTGGGTGACGGGCTCGAGATACGAGATTTCTTGGGAATACAGACTATATTTCCTGATGAAGACGGCGATATGCTAAATGTCCGTCGAAACGCGTTGAATTTAAGGGAATAACACTATTGATATTTGATTTAGAATTTTTGTGTATTTCCGTGTTTTAGGTGTATGAATTTGATTAGATGAATTGATGTTTTTGATTCATTCCCTTGTTATATTCTCTGTGTTCCTAATTCCATTGTGATTTTATGTGTTTTTATTAATTTTATGTATAAATAAACTGTGCTTATTTGAACTTACCAATATCTCATAATTTTGAAGCTTATGCATTGCTCTTAGTTTCTTAGTTTCTATGTTTGAATCTGTGCTTATGCTCATAATACCTGTTGTCCTTCTATGTCATTGAGAAGTTGATGTCCGTAAAATTTATATGCCCAAAGGGAATTTTATTTTTGACATAAAGCTCTCAGTAGGACCACATCAAAAATGAAAACTCCCTCCACACCTACTAACACAGAACCATGGAGAGATCATGCATCTAGACCCCATGCAGTTCAACCTAGCGATTTGGCTCCTGAGGTCTTAGAATTTGGATATCTCAATCTGCCACCTGAATGCATGAATGTTATAAAAGAAGCTAGGCGTCCCACCACTAGGGCATGCTATGCAGCCAAGTGGAAAAGGTTTGTTGTGTATTGCACAAATAACCATATTTACCCACCAAATGTTTCCATCCAAAACATCATATGTTACCTGCTCCATCTACAAAGATGTAGTTTAGCATACTCCTCAATCAGGTTACATCTTGCTGCTATAACAGCTTTTCTTCGAAGCAGACAACATCTGTCATTATTCAGAGTACCTGCCATCAAAGCATTCATGGAAGGACTCAAACGAATAATTCCTCCCAGGGTACTACCAGCCCCTGTATGGAATCTAAACATTGTTCTCATTAGACTTATGGGTCCTCCATTTGAACCCTTGCATAAGTATGAATTACAGTTCCTTTCATGGAAAGTTTCCTTTTTAATTGCGATCACATCACTCAGAAGAGTGAGTGAGATCCAGGCATTAACAAGTCAGGAACCATTCTTACAACTCCATCACAACAAAGTGGTTCTAAAGACAAACCCCAAATTCCTTCCAAAAGCCATTTCACAGTTCCATCTCAGTCTATTGAGTTGCCAGTATTCTTCTCTCAACCACAGACAGTTGCTGAAAGAGCTCTCCATACATTAGATGTCAAAAGAGCTTTACTCTACTATATTGATAGGACAAAGCCATTTCGTAAAACAAAACAGTTGTTTGTGTGCTTTTCTCCTCCACATAAAGGTAATCCCATTTCAAAACCTGGGATTGCAAGGTGGATTGTCAAATGCATTCAAATGTGTTACCAAAAGGCAAAACACACTCTATCCATTCCCCCTAGGGCTCATTCCACCCATAAACTATGGGCATCTATGGCATTTTTAGGAAATATTCCCTTAGATAATATCTGCAATGCAGCTACATGTCTACACCGCACATATTTACAAAGCATTACTGTGTAGATGTGCAAGCAAAACAACAAGCTAGTGTGGGCCAGGCTGTACTCTATTTCAAACTACTGCAACAGATACTGGTGGTCACCGCTAAGGGAGAGAACTGCTATGCACTCAGTGCACTAGTGTGTGATCTGCAGCCCATATGCCTCGAACAGAAAATTCTACTTACCAGTATGCATCTGTTCTTGGCATGTAGGGCTGCAGATACACACACGCCCACCCGCCTCCTCGGCTACCTATATCTGTTCCAGTAATAACTTAATTAGATACACTATGCATGGACATCTTTTTCTGTTCACACAACTCCATTATTTTCCAAATGGCGAAAAACAATCTGAAGATGCAGTCGATGATTCATGGTGGATGGAGTCATCTACCAAACAAAGACTCTTCCAAGACTACAACAAAGTGTAATCATCTAGGCTCACCACCAGATGGCGATCTATGCAGTAGTGTGTGAATCTGCAGCCCTACATGAAAAGAACAGATGCATACTGGTAAGTAGCATTTTCCTTTCCTTCATAGGATAACCTTGACTGTCTTTTCTGTGAAAAGTTTCCAAGTGTGAGTTAGAAAATCTATGAAACCCTTTAAAACTGTAACTAAATAACCAAAACACTTTTGCTTACCTGTTTACAGGAAATGTCCCAGTGCAGTATCCAGGTATACTGCCCTGTGTAAGTAAAGTAATCTGAAAAGTAATTTACATGATATTCTACTAAAAAGCCAATACAAAGTATATGTACAGTATATCAAAAGCATTGCATTACTAGTAGCTCTACTGTATTCAAATCAAAGTGCATATACGATTCAAACTGTTTACAAACTGCATTACTACTGTAAAGTATTTATTGCTTACCTGTACCAGGCTTGCTTGGGTCTAGAAAATAAAATAACATAATATTTTTGATACAAACAAATTGGTCTGAGTTCAGTCTTTGAGTGTGTGACATCATTTCTTGCCTGAGTGTGTACAATAAATGCTTAACACTACCCTCTGATAAAGCCTTACTGCTCGCCCACACTACCACAATGGAGAGTAAGGTGATATCTACTTTTACCTCTGCCTACCTTTGGGGTTCCACTGGACTCTGTGCACACTATACCTCATTTTGGTATAGGATATACATAGCCAGCTTCCTACAACCCAGAGCCCATTTTCCTAACTGTCTACAGCTAGCTTGCTTAATGTTACAATGAGAGCTGCACGGATTGCATCTCACACCCCATTCCTTTTCTTACATACCAATCCCTACTGACCTTTCTGCCTCCAGGGATAGCTGATTCTGGTTTACCTACAACCACCACTGGATCCTTCCTCAGAGGGGTGAAGGGGTTGAGGGGGGCAGTGATCAGATGGGATGTACAGAACACTGTCTAGCAACCATGAGTGATGGAGTAGCCCAAGGCAGGTCCTCCCACGACATTACTTTTTTCCCCCTTTGGTATCTAGTAGGGGTGCTGTTGAAGCAGGTGGATCTGAGAGTGGTGGGTGGGTGCTGGGGAGGTTGAGGCGAATGAATGAATCCCCAGTCTGCCCACAGCCCTTCACCCTGCCTTGGGGCTAGAATAATTTGCCGGCTCTGGGTGTCAAGGGGATCATCAAAATACTAGGGCATTTGCTCTTGACTGACCCGCCTATCTCTCCCCACCACTTCCAGTGGGATTCCATACCTCCCGATATAACCGCCTTGTCCTCCACACTCAAGAGCTAATGTTCTGTCCTGGAGGTTGCTTCTCCACTTAAGGTGTTTGAAATCTGTTGACTCAAAGTTCTGAAGGAGGAAAAGCAGGACAACTAAGCAAAGAAAAATGTCTGATCAGCCCTTTTAATTTTGGCTCTCCCTCTTCATAACTCCCAACCAGCCATCCACTCAATGTAGGCAGTGTTCATCTGGCATTTCCCCTGATTACTCATGGTGATTTATCCCAGAGTTAGTGATGTAGTTTGACCTTGCTGAGGTATTTGGGTAATAAGGCTCTGTACCTATATATTGTTTCTCTGTTGTGTGTTGTAGGATAAAGATTCTCTTCAAAAGCAGCAGTACAGCAATGCAATGCAAATATCTGCACTTCAATCCAAACTAGATGAAGCTCGACACCGTTTCCCTGTGGAGATTGACACCAGTCATGGGCTGAAGGAACAGTTACAGGCTGAACACGAGGCCTTATTGATTAAAGAGAAAGAGGTAAATTGAATGAGGAGATGATAGCGACTGGAAATTGATAGCTGAATTTGAAATAATGTGGTAAGCAGAGGGGTGGTTTGAGATCTGGTCTTAGACCTTAGTTTGGATAGGGGAGTAGTATGGATGTTGACTGGTGTTTCCATTCTGTATGCTCTATACCTTACCCAAGCTACTGGTGGGCCTACTTTGACATGCCTGGTGTATTTTAACTGATAATAGTTCAGTCTTAACATAGGATCATGTTGGCACATGAATAGCTTAGTCTCTCAGGTTTAGGTTTTGAAGGAACTGCGCACAGACCCTCTCTGCCTTATTTAGGAGTGCTGTGAGATGTAAGAGCCAAGTGAACAAGCAGTTTACTTGATAATTTCATAGCTCCAAGTTCCTTGGAATAGAATTTTATGATTAAATGTTTCTAGTGTATGCTCTTGTAAAAACATAAACAGCTGACCACAGTGTTGCTGTTAACCTTTCCATCTTGTGCATTTCAAGTGAAAACAAAAGGAATAATTCAAATTATTTCAAACCAGCTTCTCTTTCTCCCACATTTCACAGGTTGAAAGTTTGGCAGAGCAACTAGAGCAGTTCAGGGAAGAGTTGATGAATAAAACTGAAGAGTTTCTTCAACTTCAAATGCAGCTCGAAGTGCAAAAGAAGCAGAGTGATGTCAGCATTCAGCGCCTGGAGGAAGAAAATCTTCTGCTAAAGGTATATTCCCTGTTACATGGTGAGGTCATCAGGCAGGAAACCATTCTCTTAAGTTAACTCTGTGCTTCAGTCCCATGAGTCTGCCCATTCACTTGCAATCAGAGGTACCTATGACATGTTTCACTTGCAGGAAATATTGTAATTCTTAGGTAAATCTATGATGGCTACAGAGGAAATTTATACAAAGCAAATAATAATTTTCAAGATGGGCATTAGTTAAAAAGGAATTTTTAAAGAAATTTTTTTTGTTTTTGTCAACAATTCAACATTTATTGATTAAAAATTACAACCATTTAAAATCATAATAACCTGTACACAAGGACAATTAACTAAAGCACAATTCATACACAATACTAAAAAAGAAGAATAATATTCATACAAAAAACTTAATATATATATAGACACACAGCTAAGGAAAAAATTATTCTGTTTCCTAAATCATGTTATGTTAAAAACTTAACAATTAAATGTTACTAAAACATCTCAAACTACGTGGCATGACATCATATAGTCTCTCGACGCGCGTTTCGGCGTTCCAACAAACGCCTTCTTCAGGAGCCACACAAGTACACTAAAATATACATAAAAAAGAAAAAGCATGTATAAGCATATATTTCGACAACCCTCTCAACATACTCTACAAAGTATTCTAAGCTTTTTACACATTGTCCAGTTGCTATTCTTGTGTACTATTATCTTACTCAACATCCAAGAACCAAAAGTCATTGGCACTTTTAATTATGTTCAAAACATATCAACATTAGAACAGTATTATCTTTATACACAAAGTTAAACGTCCTCTTTTGGGTGTAGCCATCTCTATCTGACAACTCATACTAAGGATAAACTTACACACAGATTCCTGGTTACAAAGTTATTTTTTGAGCAGCTGCTAAGCGGTATGTTACCAGAGGGGTTTAGGTAGATGTTAAATTTAAACCACAACCAGCGGGGTCATGGAATTAGGAAACATTTTTTAAGGGGACACAGGTGCACCTTGATCTTGATTCAGTTTCCAAAAAACTATGTGTCATAGAAACAGCAAATCCCCTTATTTTTTCTATATATTCCAGCATATTAGCTATTGCCTAAAAACATTGTACCGCACTAGCATTCAATTACATTTCGCTAGTGCAGGGCGGACTTCATACACCATACCCAATGGCTACTGGTTTAGCAAAATTTATAGATCCAGCTAAGGATACGCTCTAAACTCTGGTAAAACACTATCTTATCGCTTTATTGTATTCTAATGTCCATTGCTGCCTAGTCCATATTTTCTAAAGAAGTGCTTACCTAAGTTTAAAAGTTCCAGGGTATTAAGAGAGATTTCCTTGGATCTGTGGTTCGTCTCTCGTTGATGTTAAATAACCAAGTTTTCTAGCTGTTAATAGAACGGATACCATTTTAATTGTTTCATGAAGTCTATCTATTTGGACATTCCGCCTAGGCTTTACAGTGACGTTGATTACACTTACTTTTGTTTAGTTTACTGCAACGTTGTTTCACTATTTGTAGATGTTTAGCCAAGTTCGGGGACGTTTTAGGATACAATGTCCTCTCCGCTATTGAAAAAACGAAACAAGATAATAGAACCCGTTCTCACTCGTTCGAGGCGCCTGTTTCGTTTACAACCATTTTACACTTTCTAAGGGTACTATTTATACTTACAATGTCTAATTTCTCTAAACCATCCTCCGATTCTCGATTCCAGATGGAATGGTTATCAGGGACCTTCGTGATAAAGTGTAGAAACGTGCAGTCAGAGATTCTTGCACTTAGCTTTCCTTTCGAGTAGATCCTTGGATATGGATATGTACCGCTAGTCCCTAAGAAAACACATATATAACAAACCCGTTTAGTATTAGTTCCGGTTTAACTCTTCTAGGGCTGACCAAGTCTACTCTACACGATACTAAGTATCCGCTTTGATCTTCTTACCTCAAAAATGATAGTTACGGGTTCGGCGGGGCTGCCAGATATTCCGAGACGGCGTCTCCCGACCGTTAGATGTGATACTAACAGCGCACCGCAGAAAGGTCCTTCTTATTGGGCTCTTTCGCGCGCATAAAAGACAAAAACGGGCCATGTGACACGTTCAGCCAATAGCCCATTGATAGTTGTCGTCACAGTATTTTAAAGCGATACTGCCCTCCGGATGTTAACTGAGCTCTAGCACCCGTATGTATGGGATTCAAACCAGGAGTATCAAGGTCTATTTATTTTAAAGCGGAAGTACTTTCTAGATGGTCACTGCAATGTGGAACCCCTATATATGGGATTCAAACGGAGCGTCAACAACACTCGACATTATTAATTATTGTATTAAACCATGTTTTCTTATATCTAATTTCTTCATGGCTAGTGCTATCTCTAGCTATCTATCGGTCTTTTTGTTATTCCTTCATCATTTAAGGGACCAAAAATAGTCCATTCTGTACAATCGCGTTGGGGTGTGGCAATACACTGCGAAATTTCTTTTTTAAAGATTTAACTGGACCAAAATGAAATACCACGACATCTATTGCTAATAATTATCCTAAAGGGAGGAAAGTGTAGGTAATACCCTTCCAACCTAAATTTCGTTACACTTCTCATATTAAAAAACTACACAAGGTATAACATATTGAAAAGCTAAATTTATACTGCGTCCTTATGTGATGGCATTTTCCCAAGGGATATCGCAGTTCAACCCTATCTTGAATGTGTTAAAAACAAATATCCAGAAGACTTCCCTTTTCTTCCTAATGGCGCATCCTCCTTTGCTGTCAGGTGTTCTTATCTTTTCGAGGATACGCCATTGGAAGTCCTCAGGTTTATGATTGCTCTCTAAAAAGTGTTTCACTAGAGGAGCTGTGAGTTTCTGGGTTCTCACGGCAGATCTATGCTCTGTCAAGCGTGTTTGGATAGATCTACTAGTCTCTCCAACATAGCCTAGACCACATGTGCATTTCAAAAAATAAACTACATTTGTAGTTTTGCAATTCCAGATGTCGTTTGCTCTTGCTGTATATCCATTATGTGTGAAAGATTCCCCACTGATAATATTGGTACAGGACTTACAGGAGGAACACTTCACGGTTCCTCGTACCGGGATGTTAGTCAGCAAAGATCTTTGATTCAAAATTCCATTTGAAGATTTAGAATTGAATCTAGAATGGACAATCTTATCTTTCAGGTTTCTGTTTCTTTTATAAGCAAACATTGGTTTAGGTAGCTTGCTATGGGACGTAGGATTACAGTTTAGGACATGCCAGTTTGCATTGATTATCTGGCGTACACGCTCATTCAATGTTGAATGTGTGGTTATACAGACCAGTTGATCCTTTGTCTTTTTGTCTTTAGAAATTAGTAATGAATCTCGGTCAAAGAACCGCGCTCTCTTATAGGAGCTCCTAACTAATCTGTGGGGATAACCCCGATCTAAGAACTGTTTGTATGACATTAATAATCACTTGCAGGAAATGACCTGTAGGTAAAATTGGCTTATGGTTAATTAGGTGACACAGTTAAGTAATAATACTCCAATACGGTGTTTGAAAGAACATTGAATGATCAGCTAAACAGTCCTTGGGAGCAAGCATTGGCAAAGCCAATAGGTCTGACTTTAATACTTCAAACCATATTTGCACAGTCGGCCACAGATACTCTCGCCTTACTTTGTACGCACAAATATGGTTTGTGTGAAAGCCATCCCTATCAGCATTGCCAATTCTGGGGTAAAAAGTTCAGCAAACACTCCGTTAAAATGCTATTTAGACCTAAGTGGTAAAAATACTTGCACTACTCCTGAGAACATCCCTTGTACTTTCCTTAGGGCTTGTCTTAAAGAAGGGTATTGCATAATAAAAAGTGACTCCTGCTGCTCCATTAAGGAACTAAGTGTAACAGAGAACTCTGTTTAATGAAATCCCTGCTGGTTTTGGCCAGGGTGATGTTAGGGCTTTGTAGGATGGTAGTATAGTGGAGCTAGTTGCGACTATCTTCATGTAGCTCCAAGGGATAGGCTATTCCAAGTAATGGATGGAGATACTCCAGTGCTGTGGGCTACCATTTCCCCTGGAGTGTGAACTTGCAGCGTTTACGAGTGGGCTAAGGTGTGTTGCTTAGTTTTAAATCTGTCCTTACTTGAGCCCGATGACTCAAAGTTCAGTAGCATTCCCCTGCTCTGTCAAGTCTCTTCTTTAGCATGGAGGGAAAATGCAGGAAAGCCTGCTTACTTTTTGAATGAACATATCCAGTTTTAGGAACTCTCTGAAAAACTAGAGAGAAAGATGCAGAAAGTATTCCTTTCTTCTGATTGATACTTCTAATCACAGATTCCTTGCCCATAGAATATCTCCAGGGCCAGACTGGGTCTGGAAATTTTTTAGCATAGCCCCTGCCCTCAGGTAGGTAGGGTCTTGCGGCTGTGTGGCAACTACTTTCTTCCCCAGAAGTGACTGCCTGAGCCACATTAGACACCACCCAAGAGCACTGACATCCGTTCTTTCCTTTCCACATCTTTACACATATCCGGAGATAGCTCATAACTTTTTTTTCTCATCAGTTAGTTTTTCTTGAGATCCTTTTCCAGTGTTAGAGAGAACTTGTTTCCTCCTAAAACTACATGTTTTAAACCTTGTAGAGTTTGTTGTAAACATATCTCTGTGACCGATACCCTTGAATTGTTTTATCTGGTGTTTGATTTCTTTCTGAAGATGGAGTTTTGGTGTAATAACAGAGATCCTGGGAGGGCATAGGGGGCATCAAGGTTAAGCATTAGGTCTCTATACAATTGCTTAGGAAGTGGCAGCGTATGGGTTAGTTTAAAAGGAGGAGCAATGCTCCTTAGTAATGTTTACCAAAACTGTTTTCTCAAAGGTTCTGACTTGGCACACATCACTGCTGTTAGAAGCCAGCCTTCCATTGTTCTATAACTACATTTTTATGCTTCTACTGAACATTACCCCAAGACGTCATACTTCATGATTCTTTTACCCCACACAAGGATTCCAATTAAACCTATGCTCCACACAATCCATAAAACATTACGTTAATTTCCACAGATGTAAGATTTTATGTTGTAGCATTTTTTCTCCATGAACTGTTGCTGCATATTTCTTGAAAGTATTTTTATTTAAAAAACACCAGATAATATTCATGTATGACATCCTAGAATACGTTTAGATTCCGTGCTGCCATGGAATTTCAGATGACTAAAATAGCAAAGTGGAAGTGACATGAAACACTTTCACCACAAATGGCAATTCACAGTTGACTAGTTCACCCACCTTGAGTTCCTTAACAGACCCACTGCCTCTTCAGAGTCTAGCTGGAAGAAAAGGACTGAACCAAGTAACTTTTGAACTAGCGTTCATTTCTGCCCCTGTATTAATGGACCCCAAAACCAGCAGCTGGCAGGACAGTGCCATGCAAAGAAATGACCTAATAAAGTGTTTGAGGCATGTGAGCTGTAGATCACATGCTTTGATGAATACTCCTGCCATCTAGTGTTTGGTCTGGATGTTTGCAAGTTGTTTTTCTTCGAAGAAGTCTTTCCAGTCACGAGGTAGGTGACTCCTCCTTTTCAATAATAGTGCGCATGGGCATCGATTCGATTGCTAGATTGTTTTTTTTCCAGCATCGGGTTCGGATGTGAATTGTTGCGCTCTGGTTAGAAACAGTTTTCTCGGGTTCCCCTCGGTGCGCTTTCTACTTACCCTCTACAGTATTGTTTTCGATCACGTTTTCACCTTTCTGCACGTATTGTAGCAAATACAAAGCTCTTTTCGATCGGGAATCTCGTGGAAGGCCGTCAGGCCTTACCGCGTTGGTCCACCTCTCAGTCGATGTACCGGACTACATTTAAATTCTGCCCTCGGTGCCACACAAACTTTCCACGCACTGACTCGCACAAAATGTGCAACTTGTACTTCTCTCTGGAGCACAATGAACAGGACTGCAACATGTGTAAATCTTTCTGTTCGAAAGAAAACACTCCGCGACTGTCTGGCTCGATGTCACGACATGCAGAGACAAAACACAGGATCCATTCCAGACCTCTTCGTTGAAGATTCCAAACAAGAGACCGGTGATGCACCAGGGGCTGAGGAAGAAAAACAGGATCCTATGTCCATCTCCGAATCCGGCTCCGATATGGATGAAGACATTCTGCAAGGTCAACGTATTGTGAGCACCAAGCCTCCCTTGCCCCAAAGTCCTACCTGGCCCAAGGAAAAGGCTCCAGTCCCTCCTCTGCCTTCTGGCCATGGTCAGCACCGAGAAAATGTTTCAATCTCCCGCCTTCTGGCTCAGCACCGAAACACACGTTAAAGCCTTCTGGCTCGGGTTTGAGTCGTCCATACTCTGGCACCAAACTTAATCCTTCGGGGTCGAAACCGAAACCAGTCTCAGGCACAACTCCTTCGACACCGAAACAGTCTTCGGAAGTGAAATCTTCGAAACTGAAAAATAAAGATGCTCCAATACCATCAAAGGAGCCTCTTTTCGATGTCCCGCCTGCAAAACCGGACCTGAAACAAAATGAACTATACATTCAGCCAAAAACTGGACATATTGCAACCAAATTGACAATTAAACGTAGATCAGAGTCGGAGGACACTTATCACATTCCTTTAAAAAGGAAACCTGTTGGTACTAACCCTTCTCCTCCTCCATCACCTACTTTCCCAGAAACACAGCATTTACTAATTACTCCTACTAATTTGCCACAACCACAATCACCTGATGATCAGGATGATGGGGATGGGGCAGTGATCCTTCACTTGCAGACCCCTGGAAGGATTATAATACAGACACTCCCACAGATAATGACCCTGACCTTTATCCCACTAAACCTTCTCCACCAGATGACAATGTAGGCTATAATGAGCTTCTAAGTAGAACTGCTAAATACCATGGGGTGTAATTACCTAAGGAATCCTTAGAGGAGGATTTCCTCTTTGAATCCCTTAGTAGTTCCCAAAGATCCACCCACACACTCCCTATGCTCAAGGGTATGTTAATACATGTGGACGACATATTTAATGATCTTGTTCGTGCACTCATTCTCACCCCCAGGATAGACAAAAATATAAACCTGCACCATCAGATCCAGTTTTCTGGAAAAGAGTAGCCTCCCATGCTGCAAATTACTGGCATATTGCTAATACACAGGCCCTTTTAGCCAGATATGATAGGGCGCATTGGGACAAAATGGAACAATTGCTCAAATTCTTACCCGATGAGCATAAATCCAACGGTCAAGACTTAGTGCAAGGAGGAAATCTCTTCTCTAATTCTTCTATTAGGTGTGCATTAAATGCAGCTGACACTGTGGATAGAGCCGTCAATACCAGTGTGTTACTAAGAAGACAGGCATGGTTAATAATTTTGGGATTTACACATGAAGTCAGGCTTCCTTTCTCAACACAGCATTCGACAAACAGCATCTCTTTTGTCCTGTCGGAGACACGTCTTTACAAAATATGAAAGGGACACGGACATGGCAAAGTCTGTTATCTCCCTACAGTCCCCTTCTACTCGTGGTTCCTTTCGGCACAACTTCTATCATGGGGGGGGGTCCAAGAATATCTCTTTAGACACTGCCTCTACACCGTACAAAGGCAACAATCAGCCCTCTTCTTCAAAAGTTTTTTTTAGAGTAAACTACAGAGGCAACAACGGCAAAGGTAGAGGTTCCAGCACACGCACCTCTCCCTCAAATAACAAACAGTGACTTGCCTACGCTTTCCCCCAATCATTCAACACCTGTCGGGGGCATCTTTCACAATTCCTACCATCTGGCAATCAAAAACTACAGACAAATGGGTGCTAGGAGTTATCCTATCTGGTTATTGCCTGGAGCTTACCAACAATCCGCTAAACATTCCTCCACGTTCACACAAAATATCACCAGACCATCTACATCCCCTCAAACAAGAGGTTGTCTCCTTATCAAAGCCAGTACGTACCTAAAGTGTCTCCAGCACACTCACATAACACTGTAGTTACTGCACCAACTGGGGTTTACAGTAAATGTGTTAAAATCTCATCTCCAACCTTGCAACACTCAAGCCTATCTAGGAGCCACTTTAGATACTCAAAGAGCTCTAGCTTTTCCCAGTGCAGCCATTATTCAGGCTCTAATTGCTCAGTTTCAGCCCACTCACTCACTTCCAGCTTAGGTGTAAATGCAACTGCTGGGAATGATGTCCTCTTGCATCATGATTGTTCCCCATGCAAAGCTTCACATGTATCCCCTTCAGGAATGCTTAGTGAGTCAGTCGCACTAGTTGCAGGGTCTCTTAACTGTTCTAGTGTTGGTAGACGGCCGTACTCCTCACTCTCTGCAGTATTGGAACCCACAAAACGTATCAAAAGAACGGCCCTTCATAGACCCTGTTCTAGAGACCATGCTAACAGCAGATGCGTCGCTCACTGGTTGGGGAGCTCATCTCCACAATTACACAATTCAAGGCTTGTGGAGTCAAAAGCAAAAGGCTCTCCACATAAATCATCTAGAGCTGCTTGCAGTGTTTCTAGCGCTCAAAGCTTTTCAAATTCACCTTGTAGACAAATCTACTCTAGTCAGAACCGACATGACCGCTATGTACTATATGTACAAAAACAGGGGGGTGGGGGACACTCCAACTGTCACTCCTAGCTCAAGCCATTTGGAAATGGGCCATACGCCACACACTTTACCTCCTAGCAGAACATCAGATTGCCTCTCTTCTCAGCAGACAGAGGCAGCAGATCCACGAGTGGGAACTTCACCCTCAAGTTCTCCTCCCGTACTTTCAAAATTGGTGTTTTCCTCAAATAGATTTTTTCGCCACACATGAAAACGCTAAATGCCCACGCTTTGTCTCCAGGTATCCACACCCGCTCTCCAAAGGCAATGCACTATGGATGAACTAGTCGGGGATATTTGCCTACGCTTTTCTGCCTCTCCCACTCATTCCATCAGTGGTTTGGAAACTCAGGCCAACATCCCTCTCACTGATGATAGCTCCCACTAGGGCCCCGTCAACCTTGGTTCACCGCACTGTTGGAACTGAAAATAGTTTCACATCAAAAGCGACACCTCCCATCCTATCTCCTAACACAGAGCCATGGAGAAATCAGGCAACCAGATCCCAAAGAACTCAACCTAGCGATCTGGCTCCTGAAGTCATAGTTTGGTTATCTGAATCTTCCACCAGACTATATGAACATTTTCAAAGAGGCCAGAAGGCCTACTACAAGAGCTTTTTATGCAGCCTAATGGAAATAGTTATCTGTTGTAATAATAACAAGATCAATCCTCTGGATGCTTCCATACAAAAT
This sequence comes from Lissotriton helveticus, assembly GCF_964261635.1. Lineage (NCBI taxonomy): Eukaryota > Metazoa > Chordata > Amphibia > Caudata > Salamandridae > Lissotriton > Lissotriton helveticus. Next base: position 981,129,799 of record NC_136061.1, on the reverse strand, counting down.
ATAGTCTGTTATTTACTCCACTTGCAGCGGTCAGAATTAGCCTACACATGTTTCTGCTTACATCTCGCTGCGAAAGCTGCATACCTACAAAATAGGCAGCACTTTTCTCTTGTTAGAGTACCAGTTATCGAAGCATTTGTGGAAGGAGATTATTTGGGAAAGACATGGGGCACCACTGGTCGTAGAGTCCTTTTTTAGGTTCGCTCTGGGAACCCTTAACATTAGTACTTCTCTGCCAGGTCTTCCTTGCTCTTTCATATGACTAATAAACCAGGTTTTAACATCTCACATGTCATGGCCTAAAGAATCATTCCTCTGATGCTTTGGGTTATCTTCTTTATGCTATGCTTTCTAGATCCACTTCTTTCATTGTGTTCACTAAGAAACTTGAGTACACCTTTTCATCTGTTGATGACTTCTTTGAGTAACACGTCCATCTACAAGCATGATGTCTGTATTTCTGATGAATACTTATAATTTCAAATTCTTCATCCTGTGAATCTACCCAGGCTTCAGACAGGGTCTCGAAACTATTTGCAATAGATTGTGTGCTAGGAAATGGAAACAACTGTTTCCGTTGTGCCTCCCTCTCACTTTCTGACATGACAACACAGAGCCATGTATAGATGCCATTCATGTATTCCAGTGTCGCCTCCTCTTTTTCTGTTCCCTTTTCTCCACAGTAGCACACCTTAAGGGCATTCTACTGGCCCCTGCATGTCTCATTCACAGCTTTAAGAAATATGCCCATCCTACATTGGCTGTGCTTGCTGGCCCACACATCTTCAAAACCAGCTGCATAGTTTACAAAGCCGTCAGGAACACTACCAATTCATATTTTGCGGGCACGCCCACCATCTCAGTTGGCTCTGGACACACCTGCAGCATGGAAAACATTAAACTGCAGTTAAGTGCAATTAAGAAAAAACAAGGCAGTAGACTTTTTTAGATGTTTGCTGGACAGCGCATGCACTGTCACGAAGAGACGTGTTGTTTAATCTGTGGGCTTCAGCACACCCATAGGCTTCCTATTTGCTCAGGTCATAGTATGTCTCCCTTTGTCCCTATTTTTCTCTGGCATGCATGTGTCCTGTCTCTTCTTGGATACAATATGGATGGAATGGACTAATTTACTGCAGAAACTTCCTCTTGCAGTGCACCTCACATTTGCGTACTGTACTTCTGTTTAGACCTTCCCTAGAGCATGGACTAAGTACTTGTGTCCATCCATTGCTCAACACTCCACAATAGTGCTTATGTTTTCGCTCGCTCTTTACTCTTCTCCCCTCTCGCCTGGCCCATCCCAGCACCAACCACATCCCCTCACATTCAAGCATTAAACAGTGAGCACCAAGTGTATGCCTTACTAGAAGCATCTATTAATTGCATATTTTCCAACTTTTATTATAGTGCGTGTAGGAAGCTCTCTTTATATTATGTACTAAAAAGAGATATATTGTGTAAAGACTCCTGATATCCCTTTTGACAATCCTAAGGTACTCTTTCTTTGGTAGTGTAGTCGAGCAGCCTTGGGCATATCAAGGAGGAGTGTTAGACATGTGTTGCATACACACAGTCAATAAATGATACACACTTAATAAGGAGATCCACACAAATATAAGAAAAATAACACCTACTTTTATTATCATTTTTAACATCAAGAACTTCTTTATTGGGTAAGTAATTTTTATAATATCAGTTTTGAAGAAAACAGGTAAATATATTTGTATTGTCAGTAGTGTGGTAATGTTATCCTATGAGGAAAAACCCCCAATGACTCTTGCGTACTACAGACAATAACCGTTCATCACACTCCAACAACAGCAAGAATGTTAGCAGCCGTTATGTATTTGCCCCATATCTCGTCTACCCCGTCCCCTGCCCAGTCAGACCTCCAACCCCTTCCCGCTGCTCTTACTGCGAGAGTAGCTCCCGTGCAAGGAAACAGTGTGTAGAGCCCATTGGCCAACACTCTACTTTCCGCATGTTTGTTCGCTAGCTCGTGTGTCTGCCTCGCTTGGCCTCGCTATATCTGCTAGTCCCACCTCCCCGGCACCATTAAGCCTGTGTCGTGTATAGTCCCCCAAAAATTTTTGGACGACTCCGAGGGGGGGAGTAATTCACTGTAACTCTCCGATTGCATGTAGCAATACAGCATATTGTGCGCCCATCGCTTGATTGTTGGCACTCAACCCCTCATCCAGCACTATGCTACTCCCAGTTTAGCGAGGAGTAGGCCCATATCCACCATTCTGCGGATTCCCTTGGGTACGTTTTTAGAGTATCCCAAGAGTGCAACTGCTAGGTTTTGTGTCAGCTCTACTTCTACTATTCTCCCCAATTCTCTGAATGTCTTCCCAGTATGCAAATATTCCCGGGCATTGCCACACTAAATGCATGAAATCTGCTGTCGGGCCTGGCACCTCTCGCAGGATGCCTCTTCTCAGAGCCCATACCTGCATAATCGTTCTGGTGTGTAGTAGGCTCTGTTGCTGTACTTAAAGTGTATGAATCTGTGCTTGCCAGGTAGTGAGATTCTCCTAGTGTTAGTAGAGCAGTAGTGCCACATTGCTTCATCTATTGTTAACTGTAGATCTCTTTGCCATGCCAGCCAGGCGGCAATGTACTGATTCGCCCTGTGTCATAGCAATTTTATATATGGTGGTGACCATCTTGCAGGGGTTTTTAGTTTTGATGACCTATGATAGTTCCGGCACATATGACGGTTTCTGATAAATCCTCCCCCAACAGTTCCAACATATCTCTGCGCCCTCTGTAGAACTGAAAACGCTGCAGCAAGGGGCCTAACACTTCCGCTCCTACCGCTTGTTCCCAAGTCTTCGCCACCCCGTCCTGAAATAAGTCTCCCGCCACTTTGATATTTAATTTGCGCAGTGCGCTTGTAACTCCCCTGTCCCTGCATGGGGTTAACCAGAGGGTCCACTCTATCGGCTTAGCCGGAGAGTATAGCAATGCTCACGCCTGTTGTTGCAATATGCAGTGCCAAGCGTGGCAGGTTGAATTGATGGAGTCCAATATCCCAGTTCTACGGTCCACGGGCTCAAATATCATGGCCGGTAGTGGGAATGGTTCGGCAAATAGGTTTTCCATACGGAGGAACGGGATGTCCAGCTCTCCATGTATCCATGCATGCGTTTGGGCGCCCTGTGCCACCCCATAATACAACTCAGTCAGGAGCTCCTAGACCTCCCAAACTATATGGCAACGTGATGACCTGCCATTGTACCCTTGTCTGCCCATGCCAGTTTTATCATTGATTGAGTCTATGAAAGAAGGTGCGTGGTAATACTATTGGTATGTTTGTGAACAGGAGCCTGGGCAAGACCACAATCTTCATGATGGAGATTTGTCTCATTAGTGTCAGCGGAAGCCGCGTCCAGGACTCTACGTTGTCTTCCAGTTTGTCGATTGCAGTGCCGTAGTTCTCCCTAAACACAATCTCTGCGTCTGTGTGCCATCGTATACCTAGGTATCTTATAGAATCGGTGGACCATTGTAACGGGATTTCCAGCTCAAATTCTGCTGTGACCGTGGTGAGCGGAAACACTATGGACTTCGCCCAATTTACTCTCAATCCTGATAATGCCCCAAAGTGTATGACTTCTCTGAGGACAGGTTACTCTCGGGGTCTCGCACATACAGCAGAGTCCTCTGCATAGGTTGACACCACTATCCTATATGTCGGGAACCCAATGCCGTTAGGACCATGATATTCTCTGAGGGCACACACCAGCGCTTCCACCACCAAGGCATATAACATAGGGGACAGTGGGCAGCCCTGCCTGGTCCTACATGAGATGGCAAATGAATCTGTTACCAAATTGCCCAGGCGAATCCGCGTCATGGTCTTATTATACAAGGTGCCAATCAACTGTAAGAATACTGACCCCAGTCCCATCCTTGTCAACACTTGCTGCATGAAAGCCCACTCAACTGAGTCAAAGGCCTTCTCCATGTCTAGGAAGACCGCCACTGCCTTGACGTTTTGCTTCACATGCTGCGTGGTTCCAAACACGGTGCGGATGTTATATGTGAGGTTTCTACTGGGGATGAATCCGGCTTGCTTTGGGGCCACCGTAAGTGAAGATAGGGGGGCTAGTCGGTTATCTAATATTTTTGCGAATATCTTGGTGTCCACATTTAGCAATGATAGGGGACGGTAAGAGCCGCACTCTGTGGGTTTACCTGGCTTGGGGATAGCAACTAATATCGCTTATCTCATTGACTGCGGCATAGTTCCTGTAACGCATAGATCATCAAATTGCACTGCCAGGTGTGGGAGCAGTAAGTCAAAGGCTTTATAAAAGTTAACAGAGGCCCCCGCCCCCTGGCCACTCTTAGATTTCATGCCTGCCAGAGCCTCCAAGATTTCATCCTTTTCGATGGGGTGCATTAGGAATTCTCTGTGTGTTCGTGAGGAATGGCAGCTTAATATGTTCTAAGTAATCCAGTATTTCCTCATCCATGTCATCCAAACGTGAACTATATAAGTCTGAATAAAATTGTCTAAACCGCTGCGCTATGTCTATTTCTTCCGTTAAGATGTCAACCTCTGCTGATCTCACCTCCATAATCAGCATTTTACCATGCTTAGCCTTCAGTATCTGTGCGAGTACCGACCCTGGCCTTTTTCCTTCACCGTATGAGCGCACCGTGGCATACTTGCCTAAGTGTTTCACGTCGCTATCTGCAGCCTCATGATACTCGCCTAGCAGTACTTTTATATCTTCTTTTAGTTCCTCGTCCCCCTCAGCTACCTGTCGCGATTCCATGTCTCTCAGTTTCTTGTCTAGGAATAGCCCTAAGTACCCCGGAGTGCTTGGACATTGCCATACCTCTTATATATACTTTAAAGGCTTCCCATACGGTCTGGAAGCTGTCCACCGATCCTATGTTGGTTTCAAAATACGTTTCTATTGCCTCTGCGAGTTTTCCTTTGAAAAGGGGGTCAAGCAGTAAATAAGGTGGAAAGCGCCATGTAAACAGTGGTAATGATTTCTTGGGAGTGGCCAGGATCAACAGTAGTGGCGAGTGATCCGAGAGTGTGCGTGGCAGTACCATGCAATTGCGGACCTGATCCATCAGTGACGTAGAGGCCAGCCAACAATCTATGCCGGTATACAAATTGTGGTAAGCTGAATAATGCGTGTAACATCCCCTGCCGTGATTGCGCACTCTCCACACATCATTGAGGTCCATACAGGTCATAACTCTTTCCAACCTTCTTGCAGCCGCAACAGGCCTCCTTACCGGGCCCACCGATCTGTCCAGGTCAGGGTCCCTAACAAGATTAAAATCTCTACCCCATAAAAACTGTGCATTTTGGTATCTTTTTGTCGTATGCGCTAGCATCGTAAAAAAACTCTGGGCAATCATAATTGGGGCCATACACATTCACAGTAATCACGTCAATTCCTCGACCCTGACACCTTGATATTACATACCGCCCAACTGTATCCGCTATCAGCAGCTCTATCGTAAAAGCAGATTTGGGGTTTACCCAGGTTAGCACCCCCCTGGCATGTTTTGTGAATCCCGCTGAATTAATATTACCCTTCAAGCCCTTACTGCTGAGCATCGCGCTCGACTGTGGAAGATGTCTCTTGAAGCAGGGCAACATCTATATTTTGCCTGTTCAAATAGCTCAGCACTTTGCGTAGCTTACGGTGGTCATTAAGTCCTCGGACGTTCCATGAATTTGCTCGTAGGGAGTCAGCCGATTTCGGTACATTGGTCTCAGTAGATTCCGCCATCAAAACTATCAATGCTCATAGCGGAACCCGGCCTGTAGAGTGCGTGTATAATGAATGCAAAAACCAGAACAATTCTCCCAAACAACCCATGTTCGAGAACCCCCCATTCGTCCCTCCTCCCTCCCACAGCTGAACACTCCCAACTTGGTCGCGCAGTACCCCTGAAACCACCCACTCACCCCCCTATGACCCCCCCACCCCAATTTACTACTTTGGTGTTTAGCACTCGTGGGCAGAGGTCGCTCAATATACGGTAGACGTTAAATAGTACTGCTTTCTCTAATGCCCTGTCACACCCTCGTCGTTCTGAACAATTTACAGCATTCTACACAAACCAGTCTATGCCTGCAGCACTTGTCATCGTGCCTACTCAGTCTATATCCTTTTGCCCCACTCTGTGCTCAGCGCCCCACCGCTTCTTCACTATGGCAGTACTGTGCACTAGGCCATAAGTGTCCCACCACCAATACAGTTTGGTTTGCCCATGTAACACCAGTGTTCCTGCAGCCTCCGCTGTAATGAACCAACCCTACTAGTAAATCTTTATATGGTTATGCGACCACCTGCACGTATCCCATTGTACCTCAAACCTCCGCCCTGCCCTACTCACTCACCCTCCCTCCCGTCTTACTCATCATGTCTCAAATGTCCTACTGCTTCAATCCTAGTCCTCCAATGAGCCGCCGGCTGCTTCGTCCAGTAATTGTCATTCCGGTCTCTTGTGCTGTTCTTTAGACCACCCCTTGACCGCCTGCTGCAAGGCCTTCGGGTCTGTGAATATGTGGGATCAACCTTGCCGATTAACTCGGAGTTTTCAGGGTACAGCATGGCATAGTCTATGCCCAGATCGTGGAGTTGTTTTTTCAAAGGAACAAAGTGTCTGCGAGCTTCCTGCACTCGTATCGTGAAATCTGGGTAGAGCAATATATCAGAGCCTTCATACCGCAGGACTTTCTTCTCCCGGGCAATACGAAGCGCCACATCCCTGTCGCTGTAGTTGAGCAATTTCACAATTATTGGACGCGGTGGAGCTTCTGGAGGTGGCCGGGGGCCCAAAGAGCGATGTGCCCGCTCCACCACGAATATTGTAGAGAAGACTCCTTCCCCCAGGAGGGTTATCAACAGCTTCTCGACAAATTGCTCCATATTCCCAGTGGGAGAAGTCTCTGGCAGGCCAGTGATTCTTAAGTTACAACGACGCGAACAGGCTTCTAGGTCTTCCGTCTTGTCCTGCAGGACTTGCAATACTTTCCCAAGTTGCTTGTCGTCTGACTCCTAGAGTGGTATGCAACTCCTCCACCTCCGTGAGTCTTATCTCTGACATGTCTAGCCTCTCCTCATGCTTGTCCAGTCTTACCGCCGTTCTATCTATTCTTTAGGAGAGTGCGTCCACTTTCGTGCCCAGTGACGCGATTCCACTCTGCAGGCTTTTTTCCATGGATAGAAGCATGCTACATATGTCTGTGCCTGCGTTGTCGCTCGCTGGCGCCAGCATCCTCGTGGTCTCGATATTTGCAGCGTCGTGTGATTTAGAGCACTTCTGTTCAAAGGACAATTTAGCCTGCATTTTGTCCCCTCTTCCCATTGTGGCGATGGGCCAGTGCCGCCTGTAAGTTGGTCTTCCGGCGCTAGTTTTGGGCTTTGTCGTTGTCTCTGGGCCAGGGCCTGCAGCCCACCCTGTCTTGTGTCTCTTCTGGCTGTTGCTAGCACAACTGCGGGTCAAGCCTGTCTGTATAGGATCCTCTCCCGCTATATGCCTCGGCTTGCGTGATCTTGTGTGTAGCCTCAGCCTCCTAAACTCACCTTGCTATGTGTGCCGGTAGGGCAGTGTAATGTCTCGCCCGGGTACTCTTTCTGCCCTCTTAACGTTCCAAGGTGTGCTTCAGGTGCCAGGTCACTCTGCCAAGCCTTCCTTCAACTAGCACTCTCCCCCCGTTCCTCCTGCCGCAGTGCTGTGTTCTCGCGTATTGGGGTCAGTTATGTTTATGTGTAAACAATGTGGACAGGCCCACTATGTGGTAGTAATTAGTCTAGTCACTGTTTTTGTGGCCTGGAACTAGGACCCACCAGGTACTTTTAAACGACCCCTCACACACCAACCTGGTTGGTGTCATGCTTCATCATCGGGGTCCCAATTAAGCGGCCGAGTGCCGCCTGGTTGTGCTGCGACGCCGGATTACAGCGGAGCGGGTGTTGGTGCAGCAGTGTGATGTGGTGTTAGTGGTAATTAAAAATACCTCTGGGAATCCTTGCCTTTGTATTTTAATATTGGCGGCCCAGGGTATCGATTAAAAATGTGTGGTGCAACTCCTGAAGGAGTGATGATCCTATGAGTTGTCTATGTGCGGCGGTCTACATGTTTCAGCCCCCTTTGGGATTGCTGGGGCTTTCTTCAGGACCAGAGTGGTGAAAAAGTGAGTGGCAAAGTGGGTAGTGCCACGTGAAGATAAAATTTGTGATATTCACACACACGCGCTAGGGTGTGTGAAAAGAAAGGCGTACTCACTGGTACTTCGGAGTAGCAAAAAAAACCTGTGGGGAAAAGACAATACAAAACACATATATAGTTTTTTAGCAACATGTTATGCAATCTTAGGTGATATCAGCGTTATGATATTGTCATCTATGTCGGCCTTGGAAAGTGACTGTGAGTGGAATCATGCCAGAGGGCATGCCAGGATACTGTGTTTGCATGCCAATCGCAAAGATGTAAGCGCTAGTCTGCTAGCGATGGTGGAGTATGGTACGCCAAAGACTATGCATGTGCGGACAGTATAGTCGGCAGGCAGTATCAGTGGCGCAATGAGTTCACCAGAGGTTGTGGCACAGGTGCGTGCAGGGGGACTGCTGGGGAGGAGACCCGGTGGTCCGTGGCGCGCTTAGTGCAATTATTGAAGGCATGCATCAGAGTGAAATGTTTTTAAATACCAGAGACTGCCGTGCGATTATGTAAAAAAAACGCCAGTGTTGCGGTTTGTCAGTGCTACCTCCAAGGTAATCAGCAAAAGATTAAAAAAACAAATAAGAGAATACACCAATATTTACAATGCTACCAGGTTATTTGCAGAAATCGGGGCTCAGGAGGGAGGCACTCCCTGCATCCAATCTAGGAAGAAAGGTTAAATGAAACGCTGTGGTGAGCTTATTCAGATCGATAAGTTCACGGAGTTGCAGCGTTTGGTCTAACACAAGGCCTTACTTGAAAATGAAGTGTCCTCTCTGAAAACCTATCTGTGGTCCCCCATGGTCCCGGCTGGTAACGGCGCTGCGAGATGTTGCCGAATATAAGCCTCGGGATTCCGGTAGTGTACGTGCTCAGTGGCACTTCCGGGAATGACAGTGGGTCAGTTAAGTTTAGTCACTCGAGGCAGCCCATGCCACTCCTCCGCTGTCTCACCCCCCTCGCAGCTCGGTTCCGACACCGCACTCCAATAAACTCCCCACCATATGAGGTCCGGCTGCTCAGCGCTCCCCCAAACTCTGTTCCATCTTCTGTGGGGTCTTGCAAAAGGGCCTCTCATGCCGGTAAGTACTGTACTGATCTTCTAGTTCCAGGCCTTAGCGCAGCTCCTCTCTCTGTCCGTGTGCTATCGCCTATGGATCTACGTGGCTGGGGTCACGTCTCCTTGTCGTCCCAGTGCCTGTTCCAGACTAACTCGCTCAGCCTCTGTTGCACTCCCCCTCGCTCGCAATTATGACACTCTTACTGCGTCACTTAAGAGGAGTATCAGTTCCCATCTCATTGGAGTTCGCTCAGTGCCCCATTCGTCTTGTCCCTCTGCTGTGGGGTGTAGGCACACCTGGGGTGTTCTGCGTTCCTCCGAGCCGCCTCAGCCTTTGCAGCGTTGTCCGCTGCCCACACTGCTCTTGCTTGGGTTCCGCGCGGTCTGAGACTGCGGTGAAGCCCGGTTTCTCCTGCCGCACCTCAGTTACTACCGTACCGCTGCTCCCACACCACCGTGATTCTTCCTCTCCTGCTCCTCACCAGGTTCGATGTATCCGCCGACCGCGAGTACCTCCTATGCCATCTCGGTTTCCCACAGTTGCCGTAGGACTTCAGTATGGTGAGCCGTACGTCATGGGATTCAGTATGGTGAGCCGTACGTCATGGGACGCAGCTCCGCCCCGCACCTCACGCTAGCCCGGGTATTATCGGCCGATGAGCAGCTTTTGTTCCAGCAGCGGTTTCTCCGGTTTTCCTCGGCCGATTGCGATGAAAGTTGATTCCGCCGAATGCTCTTACTCTCTGGTTGCTAAATCGTAAGTGTGAGGCTGCAAACACTTGGAAAGCTGTTGTAGGAAGTTTGAATGACTAGTCGGAGCTCAGGGCTCAAGCGGCAATCTTGGTCGCGAGCAAGCCCCCCCCCCCCCCGCCCAAGCCTTCCCCCCAGCAATGAACTTATCCCACAAGATAAAACCAACAAAGATGAGACAAAAACAACCCACAAAGCCCCCTGGTTTACGCTCACCCTTCGACAAACACGTAATTAATGTAAGCCACAAGAGCATAAATGGAGAAGATGCTATGACGCAGGAGAGAAACCAGCATTTAAAATAAGCAGAAAGCTCTACCACACACTAATCAAACTAGCCAAAAAGAATAGTACTCAAACAAAATACAGGAAGCTAAACTAGACCCAAAAAATCTTTTTCTCGGTCGTAAAGTCCTTCACCAATCCCAAAGCACCACAAAAAGAAGTACCTCCCTCCCAGAGGCTATGTGATCAAATATCAATATATTTTGAAGAAAAGATCCTGAATATCCAAAAGGACTATATTACAGACCCTGGCCCTACTAAGCACGCCACCTCAGAGCATGACCATGACACCACTAGACATTCCATCTGCTCATTTGAACCAGTGTCACTGGATCAAACTCTGGAAGCAATTGTAGCATGCAAATCAGGTTCTCCCCTGGATCACCAAATCGTAGACACGGTTAATCCAATAATAAGCCTGATTTTTAACTCCTCCTTAAGCTCCGGTACAGTGCCAGATGATTGGAAGTTAGCGATCGTGAAACCTCTGAAAAATAAGTCAAATATTGACCCATCTATCCTCTCTAACCTCCGCCCCATATCACTGCTTCCCTTATTGGGAAAAATTACAGAAACATGTGTTCATAAAGAGCTAACTAGATTCATAGAGGCTGCCAACATCCTCTATCCTCAGCAATCCGGTTTCCGCCCCAAGCACTCCACTGAGTCTGCGCTGCTGGAAATTACGGACACTCTAAAAAATTATAACTGATAGAGACAGGAAAGCTGTGTTGATCCTACTCGACCTGTCGGCCGCATTTGATACTATATCACACAGTATTCTCATGTCAAGACTCCGATCCAGCTGTATCTCGAACAACGCCTTGGAATGGCTAAAATCTTTCCTCTCCGAGCGCAGACATGCTGTGTCCCTTGAAACTTTCCTATCTGCTGAGCGTACCATCACAACAGGAGTGCCACAGGGCTCTTCGCTAAGCCCACTGTTATTTAACATTTACATGACCCCACTCATTTCGCTGATAACCTTGTTTGGAATCAAAGTTACTTCCAATGCAGACGATACCCAAATGATCTTATCCCTAGATCACAACTCCAAGGATGCTGAACTCAATTTTAAAAGATCCTTAACCAAGGTCATTCACTGGATGAAGCATAACCACCTAGGGTGCAACACCGATAAAACTGAGATCTTGCCAATGGGTAAAGAGGTCTCATTCGTTCGAGCTAGGAGAGTGGTGGCCTGAGGGTACACCACCTCCTCCGGATACGGTGAAGGTTGCTAGAAACTTGGGAGTACAGTTTGACTCTGCCCTCACCTTCCAACCACATGCAGTGACGGTAGCAGGGCCCTGCTTCAGCCTTATAAAATCCCTGACTTTTTTTTATCGATTTACTTCCACTCGCAGCAAGGAAATCCGTAGCAGTCGCCCTGATCCTTTCACGACTGGACTACTGCAACAGCCTCCTGGGAGACACCTGCACTACGTCGACTTCACAGCAGTTCTATGTGAATTCCTTCATCTCATATCAATTCCTAGTGATACAGTTGCACTTAACTCGTTTACATAGAGCACACAAGCACTCCATGCCTGTCAATCATTGTGGTTCAGTCCCAAGCTACAACATACAAATAAATTCATTCTGGGAGTCGTAGTGGTGTGCTTCCGTCAAACTGATAAAATAATGCCCTTCCTACTTGCAGTTATTCGACAATCATTAAAACAGGTTCTTTTGCTGCCCAGCTCAGCGGTACTCACTCCAAACTTATCAACTTGATACGGTTAAGTTCCACTAACTTATGGATGAACACAGATCTCCACAGCAGTTACACAATCCCCTGAGCTACTGTGTGAGAATTGCTCTTCCTCTTGCTAAACACAATTTGAATACATCTAAAGTTTGATTTCACAAGCCTTTCTAACACAATTCCCACGTTTCCTAGTTCGAAGGATGGAAGGCTTAGCTTACATTTAGTAAATGCCTCTGCTATTCAAAATGGCTAAAAATCATTGACATGGACAACTTTTAGTAGCTTGTGGTTTCCTGAGACCTATTGGCTTTGCCAATGCTGCTTCATCTATTCACCAGCATCTGGAATAACATACCCATATCAATCCGGATTGACCTAACACTGCTCCAAAAATGCACCTCCTTAAAGATCATTACATCACAATGCATTAACTACCACAAACCAGCTGCCTCTCCTATCACTCATCTTTATGCTCGTCTGTCAGCTTCTAGCTACCGCTCACATTGCATCAAAGTTTAAACCATACCGCACTTTTCGCCAACATAACCCTTAAGGTGTCTGCCTTTGGTGTTTTTAAGTCTACAAAAAAGTGATGGATGGAATGCTTGAATTAATCTCAGCCACATCCGGTTCAAGAAGGACCTGGCTTGGCAGTTTGGGCTGAACTGTTAAGATTGGAGCAGGGTCGAGACTGATTTGCATGTAGCTGGGTCCAAACTGAGGTGACACGGTGTGCAAAATAACATGATGTGGTCCGAGTAATTACCAGTGGCTGAGATTAATTCAAGCATTCCATCTATCTCTCTTTTTTTTTTTATATATACTTTAGTGTGTCACCCTGAGTGGGACGAGTATGCCCAGACGTGAATCCCGAGCACTCTGTCACTGGAATGCACCCGGATGATGAGGCCATAACTAGGGTGAAATTGGTCCAGTATTGCTTATGTTCCGGTACAGGGAAAAACTTGGTTGGCAGTTGGGCTGGACTGTTAAATATTGAATAAAGCAAGACTGATTGGATATAGATGGGCCCAATCTGAGGTGGCATGGTGTGCAGAATAATAATGGATAGGGATGTGGCCCCAAGTAATCACCCGTGGCTTAAATTAATTCAAGGATTCAGCCATCATTTTTTTGTATACTTGAGTGTCATTGGTGTTTTTGCACCAAACATGATTTCCCCGTTTTGTGAAGAAGGTTCTTTCTAATACATATGAAGGTCATCAGGGAGTGGGAAGGTTAACTCTGTGTGGCTAAGCATTAGAAGTGAGTTCTTGAGCCCGAATTGAGCACTATCATTGATGTTAGCAGATTGCCACCTTGAAGTAGGCCAGGTTGCAACTCTTAAAGATCGTTCTGGATCTCTCCCCAATTCTGTTAGCACCTCCAGTCGGGCTTGCGCCAGTGGATCCTTTCACAACAGAATCTCTGCTTTACTGCAGGTTCCACCGGTTGTTCCTTTCAATTGGCTTCTGTTTCAAAGGCGCTGGTTCTGGATTCTGATCCCACTGTGGCTCCAGAGTGCTCTTTGGCAGGGCATGCCCTTTGTCATGCTTTGCAATTACGACAGCACAGCTTCAGGTTGAGGATGATGCACTTAAAGGCCTTGAGCTTGTTCTCCAGAGTAAAGGTAACAATGAGAAGCAGACCACTTATTCCCACCTCATTGGGCTATTGTCTTTTATCTTGATTACCAGAATTTTTGTGGCTTGGACTGCTTCGGAGGCAGGTTCAGATCAAGACTTCAAGAATCCCCAATCCTCTATGGTCTAGTTCTTTATCAAGAAGCTGCCTCAGTACCACTGATCAGGATACAGATTACAACTGGGAGGGGTGGGGGGTGCGGTGTAATACCCCAGATGCCTGAGTTGTAGCATTTGAAAGAACAGTGACGTTGGGATGCTAAATATGAACACTGGCATTCCTTAAAAGGAAACATCAGTAATCATTGAGATCTCAGGAACCTAATGCATGAGCAGCACCCATTTCAACTTTATTACAGGTTTGTAACAACCTACATTGTACACATTCATGACTTCAACCCTGTTAAAATCCACTAAGGTTCGTTGGGAGAGGTAGTTCAGAGCTCCTGTCTAGGAGATTCTCTTTGTTAGAAAAAATTTCTTTATATTTTCTGATTGTTTGTGCAGTTAGTCTGGTCTACTTCCACCGTTCCTTCTGCCACAGCTCAATTGCATGGATGTTAGTGGTAAATGCCTGACAGATAGTCTGTACTACTTTGAGTTTCCAACTCTTCTGCCTTTTGTAGAAGATTTGATGAACCTGCAGGGAATACATTCAGGCAGTTTACAGACCTTCTCCCTAAGGCTCTTTAAGAGAATTTTCAGTAAATAGTTAAAGGGATAAATCCTACAAATCAGAATATAGATGCTACTTGGCTACTCCAGGTTTTACTGTGAGGTGGTGCTGAGGATGGCTTCTTGTCTGTTTCACATCGCTCAACTCTTAACACTCGGCTAAAAAATAAAGCTTGGCTCAGCCAGTCAGTAGATATCATCTTTGTTAGGCTCACACATTTTATGAAGACCTTAAAAAAAGAAATGAGGACCATTGCAGCACTATATGAAACTATTGATAACTGAAGGAAAAAGCTTTAAAGAGCAAACCACTATCCACAGAGGAGAAGGAAAAATCCAATAATCATACTCCTAATACCTACTGGAAAAGTCAGTAAATCTGAGCCAACAAGCAACTGAGCTAACAATTTCAATGATATTGTTCTGAGCAAGAAGCAAAACAAAGCTCTGTAATGTAACAGCGCTTTACCCTCTTTGAGGGGGGAATGCCTCCCTTAGAAGTCCTTAGTCTTAATTACTTAATGCCTCCAACTTTGAGCAGGCTGGTGCGTGGAAATGTAATCTCAATTTCCATTGTTGTCCAGTATGTGGCAAGTTGGTGGCGGATAAGAATTGTTCCAAACCTTTCCTCCTAAATCGGCATCAAGTTTTTTTCCAGTTGTTTTAGGAAGGTCCTCGCTCTACAGGAAAATTCAGTGGAGGTTTCTGCAATATATAGAAACATCTAGCCCGTTCACTCCTATCAACTATGGGTTGTACATATGTCTCAGCTGATACTGGATCTTAAGATGGCCAAAAAATGGTTAAAATATGTGCTTGTGGTTAATCAGGTTTACCCACAATTCCAATTGTTATATTCAGTAATTGCTATCTACATGCTTTCATATCTTAGTTGTAGAGTGAAGTAAATGTCTTTGCTTCATCGTGGGGGAATAGGCATTCCCATTTGAATGATCTGCCATTTGACCTGAACTCTGCTCCCAGAGAATTTCCCAAGTGAGGTGATGGTGGTTGCAACTTTAGTTAGATGCCAGAGTATTTTTGTCAACCATACCAAGACTGTTGGTTGATCTGAGCTATTTTCCTACAACTTGAGATTTTTTTATTTATTTATGCTTTTCAAATTACAGTATAGAACATTTCATTTTTTGTCTTTGGGGGCCCCCCTCCCTGCTTCCTCTTAGTGGCAGGCTCTGGTACTTGTTCCATTGCTTGGGATATGGGTTTAGGCGTGGACCTTGTAGAAACACGAGGAAATGTACTGCAAGCAGCGTCCTCTTGCGCTGGTTCGGCGGGCAGGAGGCTTGAAGGAGACTCCGATATTGTAGAGAAGCTCGCAGGTTCCTGAAGAGACTGGCTGTTACCTCCGCCCAGTTCAAGGGGGTTAGTGCCTGTGACTAAGTGATGTTCGGGAGAGCGCGCAGACATTAGACCTCCCAACGAAGATTGTTTAGATTGCCTGGGGTCTAGCGATAAGCGACGCTCAGTCAAGGCAATTTCATGGGCTAATACTGAAGTGGCTCTGATTATGTACTGGTCCAGCGTCCCTGCCACACTTCCGCCCATTGTAGCATTCCTCCCCTTTCCCCCTCACGGGAGGTCATCATGGACTAGATACTATATCAACAGCTGTCCCAGGAGATCAGACCCAAAACGAGATAACATTGCACAGATAAACAGAAATGAACTAACCTTAAAGTATTGCAGAGTTTAAAGTTTTAAGAGTTTAAAGGAGGGGTGGGGGGGGAGGGGCTCCAACGGGCTCAACGGTCCCGCCCTTGGCCGCGGGAGCCCCGACAAGCCTCAACAAGGCTTTATGGGCTGCCTGAGGTGGCTCCTGCCGCAAGAAGTGCGTGATGCGGCTCTTGCCGCAAGAGCACAATGCCCCCTGAGCGGTGGAGTCCTGGGGCAGAATGGCAGCTGTAGGTCAATATGGAAAGCTCATATTTTACAAAACACTGGTCCCTACATGTGGACACGATAACGTACAAACCAATAATCAAAACACCTAATAAGTGTAATGTGTTAAGTGTAATGCCAGTGTTTTGTAAAATATGATACTGCCCAAGGTCCCTGCGACATACCTTTAGGGTTCCCTTGTTTTTTGTAAACACAATATGGAAAGCTCAGCAGTGCCACAGTCCCAGACTTGCACTATCCCCAATGCATTGGGCCTCGTGGAGTCGTTCCGGCAGGTCAAGCGGTCGCCCAACTCCTACTTCTCTACACCACCCCAGCCTCTTCACCAGATCAATCTGCTGCGATAATGGCCCACACCGCCGCCGCCGTACCTGCGTGACCACGGGTCTGCGAGTTCAAAACTGGGCTCTCTGTTCCCCTCTGCTCTGGTCCTTGAATGGCGTGCTCCCACCGCGTCGGGCCGTGGTTTCACTCAAAGGGTAAAGAGCTGCAGTCTGAGGACCGGCCGATCGGTCACTGAGGGCTCACGGGGCAATTCCAGCGATGCAGGCAGCTTCAGGCGCACAACCCGGCCTGGAGCTTCCTGTACGTAGGGGCAGGCACTTAAGTTGGAGGGATGGGTCACACGATGGCGTCTTTGCGTCTTTGCGGGCCGTCTGCCTGATCCGCTCCCTCACAGCCACCCACGTGGTCCAGTCAGTGCCGCACACCAACCCAGGGTACGCAAGAGCAGGTCCCCCGCCTCCAATGACTGCTCACTCAGCGGCTGCAGTCCGCAGCAGGCTCACCAAGCACACGGCTGTCGCTGATCAGGCGCAGCTCCGGGTCTCTACGGTACTCAGTCACAACATTTCATAATTTCAAAATCATGGCACTGGTACATTGTACATATCTTATAAAATCACAGTACATAAATCACGTTGCCGCAAAACATCACGCGTATGGAGATTGACAGACATGGTAAGAGCAGGCATCAGCTGAACAGGGTAGCAATAGAAGTACAGTACGGTCCATTACTCATCTGTAAGCGACAGCAGGTAGGATGTGAGTGGTCCCCAAATGTCCCAGGGTTTGGATGCAGATGGTAGCTCCTCTGCGTAGCATGTGAGCTGGTCACTGCAATATGTCAAGTCCTGCAGCCACAGTTCCGTTGTAGGCACTATTCTACTCTCCCAGCAGATAGAGATCCTGCGTTTAGCCATGAGCAGTGATATAAATTCGAATTTTTTACTGGAAGCTTTTACTTTAACCCCAATCCCCAGCAGACACAACCCCGAATTACAGTCAAGAGTTTCTTCAGTCATCAAGCAAAGAATTCGTACAAGTGAGCCCCAATATTCAAGTATTTTAGGACATTCCCAAGCTAGATGGTAAAAACCGGCCCCAGGTGCACCACAACGTTTACAGGAGTCAGTCTGTCAGAGCCCAGATTTATACAGTTGTGCAGGAGTATAATCCAACTGATGCAAGTATTTAAAATGCACCATACGTAGATTACCATTTGCCGTCATCTGGCCCGTCGGGCAGCAACTATTGAACCAGTCCTCTTCAGAGAGCGGTTCTGGCAGCACAGCATTCCATTTATCTAGCGCAGTCGCTCCCCCAGGTGTCGTGTCATGTTGCGATGCTCTATAAAGTTTTGTTATTAGTTTGGTCCTAGATTAAGCAGTGTATAGTAGTTGCAGTGCTTCAGGAGTTGGTGGTTCAGAAGGGAAATGTGGATTAAGCGCGCACATGGCCGAGCACAACCTAGTATATACAAATATCTGCATGGCGGAGGCCTCACCCTGGGTGGCCAAGCCTTCTGAGGTTATGAATTGGCCTCCAGGGAATGAATCCGCCATAATGGACAAACCCATCTCTGCAAGTGTCTTCAGTGTATCAGCCTCCTGGGTGACTGAGATCCCTGAATGATGGAGCAGCGGCATATTAGGAGCATATAGCGGTAGTTTATGCGCCTGCTGATCGAGATCATGCCAGGCTCGAGATGTTAATGTTAATGTTATGGGGTATTTTTACAAGCGCGTGGCTACTCCAAGGAGTGTCCTGGCGCTGAAAGAAGAGAAAAGCAAAAGACCCTGAAAAGAGAGACCCAATTCACTATCAGTCATACGCAAATCTCATTATTGATGGAACAGCCAGGTCTTAAGTTGGCGCCTGAATCTCAAACGTTCTGATTCTTGTCTCAGAGACAAAGGGAGCGCGTTCCATTGACTACTCACTACCACCTGGAAGGAACATCCGCCCTTCCTGGCAAGACAGAATGTTGGCACCAACAGCAGATGTTGAGTGTCTGCCCTCAAAGTCCTGGCTGGAATATAGGGCTGAATTATTTTTCTAATATACTGAGCCCCGCTGTTATGAAGAGCCTTAAAGGCAACTTTGTTTTTTACTGATAACCAGTGAAGAGCTTTCAGATGACTCATCATGTGTGTCCTGGGCCCAACCATGGAAATTGCTCCCGTGGCTGAATTCTGAACAACCTGAAGACGGCTCAGTAAATACTTAGGGATTCCTAAATAGAGCACATTGGCATAGTCCAGCCTTGACATTATCAAGGCTTGGACCACTGTCTTTCTATGGGACAATGGTAGAAATGAGAGGAAATTCCTCATCATTTTTAGCATCCTAAAACACATACCAGCCACTGACTGCACCTGTGTCTTCATAGAAAGATCTGAGTCCAGCATCACTCCGAGATTTTTAACCGTAGTAACAGGACTAGAAGGAGCCGGTTGATCCTGGGGCCACCATTTCCGCCATTCATCATCCGGAGTATGCCCAAAGAAAATAATTTCAGTCTTAGTGGAGTTGCAAGATAATTGGTTCTGTCGGAACCAATCAAACACGACGCTCAGACACATATGTATTTGGCTTTCATTAAAGGGCTCATCTTTTTCATAAGTGAACAGAAGTTGAGAATTGTCAGCATAGGTCGGGACCTTGGCCCATAACTCTCTGCTAATGGAGCAAGAGAGCAGGGCTCAAAACTGAGCCCTGAGGCACTCCAACAATCAGCACAGGGATATCAGCTGAGAAAGGTGAGAAATGTGGCACCCATACTGACTGCTGACGGCCTTCCAAAAAGGAAGAGAACCACCTCAAAACCGTGCCTCCAAAGCAGCACTCCTTAAGCCTCTGAAGGAGTCGCCCATGGGGCACGGTGTCAAAAGCCGCCGAGAGGTCCAGCTGTATTAAAACTGCCTTACCTCCTCGATCAAGGGTGTCCTTGATGCTCTTTGAAACCTCAAGTAAAGCAGTTTCAGTACTGTAGTTAGCCCTAAAACATGATTGACTACGGTGAAGAACTTTGGTGGCCTCAATAAAATTCTTGATAACCTTGTTTACATGCTTCTCCAAAGTCTTGGCAAAAAAAGGGAGCAATGTAATGGGCCTGGTTGTAATTTGTATCGTATCGAATTCCCCTTTCTCAAATACCGTGTGAGAGTTCACTATCATGGCCTTAAGTGGTATGGGATGCACTGCGCCCGCCTCCACCGCCACATGCGGGATGTATGCCGGGTAAATTGCCAGTAATAGGCGTAATGCGCCTGTCCACAGAGATAGTAAAGATGGAAGTCCGGCGCCGTGAACCTGCCCTGTTCATACGGAAGGGTGAGTGCCTCCCATTTGAGTGAGGTTTCTTCCCTCCCCAGTCTAGTGTGATCAGGAGTGATCAAAGAGTGTCAGTGTCTCGTGAGACGTACCGGAATATTTAAAAAACAAAAAAAATCGTGGGATTACCACCATTTTCATTAAGGCTATGCGGTCGACAAATGATAGGGGCAATTTAATCCAACGATTTACCTGCTCTTCCAGACGCGTGATGACGGTGCCAAAATTAGTTTGTATGACTGTCTGTTGGTCCCTATGCAACCATATTCCCTAGTGTTTGAGAGTGTCTGTACACCACGTTAGGGGGTATTCCATGTCAAATTGTTGGGTGATATCTGTGAGTCAGTATAGTGGATTTGGACCAGTTGATTTCCAGGCCTGAAAATCGTTCAAATGTAATGTATTCTTGTAAGAGTTGTGCCCGGACATATAGCACCATGTCGTCTGCATACATGGAGACTGCAAGCGGGCGTTGGAAAAGCCGCAAGGCCGACACAGCATGGCGCTGTCTTAAGATACATAGTAAGGGGTCCAGCACTAGCGCAAATAGCAATAGCAATGGCGATAGTGGGCAGCCCTGCCGCGTGCCATGGTGGATGGAAAACTTTTCCGACAGTTGCCCATTAATTCTAACTCCTGCCTCTGGTCTAGTATACAACAGTTTAATCCAGTTCGTGAATACAAACGGAACACCCATACGGTGGAGGACTGCGATCGTGTAGGACCAGGAGATCGAGTCGAACGCTTTTGCGACATCAAGCAACACTGTCACCGCTGGTAGTGTGGGCTTCAATACATGCATTACTGCAAAAATGGTGCGCAGATTATGTGGCGTGGAACGTGTAGGAATAAATCCCGACTGGTCTGGGACATCGTGCAGATACTGTTCCAGTTCAGCAACGCTAGCTGCGGGCCGGCGGGCATACATCTTATTGTAATATTCAGTAAACGCATGTAGAATATTTGTTGTGTCGTAATGAGTATCATTATCAACTGTGATTGCTTGAACTACATGTGTCCTGGTGTGTGGTTCTACTATGCGGGTCGCAAGTTTCCTCCCTGGCCGGCCTCCTTCACCATAGGACCCTGCTGTACCCCGACGGGAGAGATGTTTAACTTCTTGATCAGCTGTATCATTGTATTCTAGAATTTTTTCCCTGATGTGTGCTAATGTGACAGGGCTAGGACGGACACTATATTGGCGCTCCAGATCACCTAGCTCCTGCTCCAGTGTTGCCATGGTGTGACGTAGAGATTTTAAGACCCCGGCTTGGAGGCCAATGCATTTCCCCCGAATGGTCACTTTAAAGGCCTCCCACAATGTTTCCATAGTTTGGACCGATCCAGGATTAAAAGAGAAATAGTCTGCTATAGCCTCACGGATACCCTCAGTAAAGACTGGATCAAGTAAAGAAGAGGATTGTAGGAGCCACTGGAAGGTAGGTGGAGTGTAGGAGGGGTGTCATGTCTAAAGCTACTGAAGAGTGATCGGACAAAGTTCTAGGCAGGTGTGTTATCTGCGTAACCCATTTACAAATATCTTGTGTTCCCAGCCAATAATCAATACGTGACCAGGACTGTCTCGCATACGAGTGACATGTTCCTTCCGTGGCCTGTGTGTGTCGCATTCTCCAGATATCCGTTAGACCCAGCTACCACATTCCATCTTGCATTGCACTAGTAGCCCTACGAGGGGGTGGGAGGGGGAGGGGGTTTACTGCTGTCGTCATTCTGTCCATCGCAGGATCCAGCACCACATTAAAATCACCGCCACAAATAAGTGTCTCGGGATACATTGTAGAGTTTACTCCACAGAGCTTCGAAAAAGGTGGGATCATCCGTATTCGGACCATATACATTTACAATAGTCAAACTTGTGTTTTATAGCGTACCCTGCACTCTTATATACCTGCCGTCTGTGTCTTCGTCAACATGAGTGGGCACAAAGGGAACATTTTTTTTCCCCAAGATCATGATCCCACTTGTGTATGATGAATACGATGCAGCGAGCTTTACCCCAGCCCATCTCGCGACAATGTGAGAGATTGCCTGTTTCGTAAGGTGTGTCTCCTGTAACAGGGCGATCTGAACATAGTACCTGCCCAGATAGGCTAGCACCTGTCGCACCTTCTTGGCGTTGTTAAGCCCCCTGACATTCCAACTCACCCAAGAGATACTAGACCGAATCTGAAAGAGACACGTTAGTATTAGATTCCTTACCTTAGAATATTCCCAGGCGTCAGACTGGATCCAGAAATTTTTGCGTAGCAGTACCCTTGCGCGTCGGTAGGCGTCGTCTGCGGCTCCGCGTCCGTCATCGACGTCGTGGGCGCCGTGATGACGTCGTCGGAGTACTTAGACACCGCCTCCGCGTGCTGATGTCAGTTCTTTTTTCCGCGCCAGCAAGCGCAGATCTGGAAAAAGCAGTAACCCTAGTCACTTTTTGACTAACTTTTTTGATCCTTTTTGATCCTATTTCGAGTCTCTCGACTCCGACACGGTGCCTTTAGGGATGCCCGGCTTCAAACCTTGTGACGATTGCGACCGGCTGATGTCGGTCACGGATCCTCACCGCGTCTGTCGTGTTTGGGCGTCGACCACGACGACAAGGCCTGCTCCGACTGCCGGGCCCTCTCTTCGAAAGCCAGGCGGGAGCGGTCCCGTAGGCGCCTCGAACTCCGGCAGTCGGCCCCGCGCCGTGAGAGGTCCCGATCCCATGGGAGGTCGAGGGACAGGTCGCGGGCTCGGAGCCATCACAGCTCCGGGAGTAGGCCGCACTCCTCCGGGTCGAAGTCGTCGTCAGGTAAGAGGCACAAGAAGTCCAAGCGGGGTCATCGCTCCTCGGACTCCCACGACGCTCGCGCGATGCGGCCGGGGGTTCGGGTGACACCGCCCACGCGGCTCCGTCGGAGTCGCGGGCGCCGCGTGCAGCTCCACACCCTCCGGTCCCTGGGCTGAACGCGACGCCGGAGGAGGTCGAGCGCTTCCTCATGGCCATGAGAAAACTCTCTCCTCCGACTGGCTCCGCGGCGCCTTCGGGCCCAGCGGACCCGTCTGGGGGCCCTAGCGGGTCGGCGGCTCCGGCCCCGACGCCGTCGGGTGCTTTGGACCCGACGCCGCCGACGCCTTTGTGCCCGGCGCCGCAGGTCCCCGGTATCCCGACGCCGCCGGTGCCTTCGGGCCCGGCGCCGAGGGGTCCAGTTGTTCCGACGCCGCCGGCGCCTTCGGGCCCGGCGCCGCAGGATGCCGCTGGTCCTCCTTCGGGATCTGGTTCGTCGCCGGTGGATCTGACGACCTCCCCGGCGTCGGACCCTCAGGTGTCGCCTCCGGCGCCGGCCTCGGGTGGCCCCGTCCCCGGTTCCACCTTCGTTCCTGTTCCGGCGTCGGGACGGCCCCGATGGGCGCCGCTCCAGACGCCGGTTGGAGAGTTCCCTCTCTACGAGCAGGCCCCATTCGATGAGAACCCTGATTTTCAGGAGATGGGTGATGAAGAGGACTGGGAGGGGTCTGAGGACCCTCTGACCAGGGAGTGTCAGTCTCATGAGTGTAGGAAGGTAGATCCCTGACTATGGTTGCCCCCAACTTTTTGCCTGGTGTTTTGCTGGTTTTCTGACTTAGTTGACCGGGGGCCCTGCTATTCAGGACCCCAGACCTACTGCTCTCTCTGTAAAATGGATTCCATGTACCTTAGGTACATATCTAATTGGATACGGAGTCACCTTATCAGTCCCTGTACAGTGTACCTTAGGTACCCAGGGCATAGGTGTGCCCAGGGCCTACCAGGGGCTGCAGCATGTATTATGCCACCCCTGGCTGGCCACCCAAATCTGACACAACTGGCTGCACGACAGCTGGGGCAAGGTGGTGTAATCACCCTTTGCTTTAGATATAGTATTCCTATATCTAACCCTAAAATGGACACATATATTCCTATCAGTCACTCCTATGGCAGGCCTTAACAATCCTGAAGGCAGAGTGCGTGGAATAAGGTGAAATGGTGCTCTGGCATGAGCTGAGCCCGTTTGCAGCTTGCGGAACCAAGTCCTAATAGCTGTTCCATGATAACGCATACCATATACTCTTAAGTGCATTATAATCCTCGCGGTTATATGCCAACTCTGGTATCGCTTTATCAAAACATGTCGAGTAAGGTGTCATACGAATTGGAATACTAACCCCTCGCCAATTCTGGCGACGGGGTTAGCATTCCACCCTTCTAGAGGGACACGACATGTTGGTAACCTGTAACCCCGGTTAAAGTCAGACATAGCCTCAGCTCCACAAGATGGATGCTGCCACCGAGACACAAGTCTGCCCTCCTGCTGCTGGGAGTCCTCCCAGCACAGGAGGCAAGGACAAAGGGTTTCCTGCCAGGGGCGGTGCCAGCACCGTCCCAGACAGGATTTTGTGTATCCTAGGTAGGCAGGGCTTTAGAGGAAGGTGACTGCAAGTGGCACCCTGGTGCTCACTGTGCATAGGCCGGCTTGAACTAGTTCCCGGGGCACTCCAGCCCCTGATCTGGGGAAAGCCCGCCAAAGGAGAGGGGTGTAACCACCCCCCTCCTAGTCCCACCCATAGGGCAGGACTTAGTCGCGTGCCAGCCCCCTTTTGCAGGATAAAGGTAGGAGCAGGCCCCCTTCCAAATTAGATCATCTTTGAATCCTGAAACTACTTTCCACGAAAGGAGCTCAAGACTAATTCCTAAGATTTCTCCCTTGTGACTAAGGAGTAGTCACCCTGCAGCAGCAGGCACCAACCAAGCATCGCGGTCTGCTGTAAGTCTCCTCACCGGATCAAGACTGCCCAGCTCGACGAGAACCGGCTTCCCTGGCACCTCTGACCTCTACCTGCATCATCAGCCCAGCTGTGGTTCGTGGGTGTGACGAGACCTCGAGGGACCGGCCATCTTCCAAGACTGCACGACGCTTGTCCAGCACGACTCCCGAGTGACCCTCGACCGAGTGCTTTGGGGTAAGAGAAGCCCCAACCCTGAGCAGCTCCAGCACCGAAGTTCAGCTCCCCTGCATCCACGAGATCTGCGTGGGCCCTTCTGCTCACCGCGTTGCCCAGGTCGCTTGCCCGTTGGCTAGTGACCCTCTGACGATGAATTTCGACGACAAACACCGCTGGTCTGGTTGCTCCAGACTGGCCCTTGCTCCCCGCCAACAGAGGAGCACCCTGGACCCACCTGGTCCACTCCAGACGCCATTTTAAGTCCACCGCGTGGGCTTGCATTTGCCAAGACTTGTTGCCCCAATCCTGGGTCCAGCGACGTCGACAGCAGATATCTTCGTGGGACAGCTCGCACCTCCATCCTGGTCGCCGACAACGCCTCCTGGTCCGAGAGACTGCAGAGCCCAGCAGCGCCCACTCACCTGGTTGAGGTGACTTCGCCCGGTGCCACTCTGGTGCCCACCTAAATCACTGGCTAGTGATTCAGAACTTGGTCCCCTCTGCTTACAGGTCTTCTTCTTCCCGATCCAGGCTTGGATCCCCAAGAACTTCTTCACTGGTCGCCTGCCAGCAACTTCTTTCTTCAGGCTCCTGGTTCATCAACGAAGAAACCAGACGACATTTGAACCCTATGCAGCCGCAGCCCCTGGGCTAGGTAAACCGAGTACTCCGGTGCTCCAGCGTAGACCAACTCTCTAAGTGTCTAAATCCACTTTCGTTTTTGACCTACCTAGTCGGGTTCGCCCGACAACACTAACTTTGCTTTTACTAGCCTCCATAGACTTTTTCCCGCCTTACGCGTGAGAGTTCCCACTCTGCACACGACGTCCCTAGGCCTCCTGCTTGTAATCTAAAGGTTCAGTAGTCCAGTCCTAGCGATCCTAAAGCCTATGAGAATAGTTACTTACCTGCTAGTATTTCGCATTCCACTTGTATAGTATATGGTTTTTCGTGCCCCTCGGGCATTTGTGTAAATTGTGCGACTAAGTATTTCTTTAAGAGTTTTGTTGTGGGCTTAGCTCCCTGTCTCATAAAGAGCCAGGGTAGTCTTGTTATAAATAAATATACTTTATTTTTCATAACAACTTGTGTGGTGTCCTTTCACTTGGTGTTCAAGGGGTATATGTGATGGTAAAACAGCTGGCTTAACACGCCCTCTAGAGTTTAGCCTAAAGACTGCACGTGTCCATGCTACTAGGATAGCTGGTCTATCAGGTTGACTTACAACCAAACATCAATAAGGGTTGTTTGGACTGATACATAGTGTTCACTAGAATAGTGAGCACTGCATATCAGGCCAACTTCTCACAATGAGGACTGGACAGGAGACCTTGGGGAGGCCAGTGGCCTGGACACCTCTCCAGACACTGGTTTTGTCTCCCCTCCTTCCGTGGCATCGGAGGAGGGGGCAACTTATAGTGTGGTGCTGATGAGGGCTGCCAAGGCCTTGGGCCTTGAGCTCCCCGTCGCGGCCGTGAGGACTAACCTCCTCACTGAGGTCCTTAAACCGCAGTCAAGCTCGGCCGAGCCTCTGCTGCCTTTTAATGAGGCCTTGACCGACGTTCTGCTGGGCACTTGGTCCAAGCCCGCTACGGGTTCGCCCGTAGATAGGAACGTGGCCAGATGCCAC
The DNA here is from genome assembly GCF_964261635.1 of Lissotriton helveticus. Classification (NCBI taxonomy): domain Eukaryota; kingdom Metazoa; phylum Chordata; class Amphibia; order Caudata; family Salamandridae; genus Lissotriton; species Lissotriton helveticus. The sequence goes on along the minus strand of NC_136061.1, from coordinate 981,103,340 downwards.
CGCCCAGCCCCGGGCGACCCATGTTTCCTGTCCTCCCACCCTACCCCCGAGAGCCTGGTCATCCAGGCCTCCAATTCCCAGACCGCATTCCCGTCCGCCCCCCCGGACCGGGAATCCAAGAGGTATGACCAGTATGGGAAGATCTTCTCATCACTTAGCCTCGGCCTGCGGTCTTCTAACACCGCCTGCCTCTTGGGACGTTACACCCACTCTGTGTGGAATAAGGTCGCGGAAGTGCTGCCAGAGTGTCCGTTGGAGGTACGGGCCAAACTCGGCCAAGCCCTTGTGGAGGGCCGGCATGCAGCCAAGTATTCCATCCGGTGTGGGCTGGATACCACTGACTCGCTGGGTAGAGCGATGGCAACGACGGTGGCGGTCAGACGCCACGCCTGGCTGAGGTCCGCCAACTTCTCGGCAGATGTCCAGAGCACGCTTATGGACATGCCGTTCGATGGCCGTCGCCTCTTTGGCGACAAGGCAGACCATGAGCTTGAGCGTTTTAAGGACTCCAGGGCTACGGCCAAGTCCTTAGGCCTCTCGGGCCAGCGCCAGCAATCGGCTGCCTATCACTCCTTTCGTGGCCACGGAAGGGGTGCGCCCACACGTGCCGCCAGCCACGCACCGCAGGGCAATACCCAACGCGGTGGCGGCCGTGGGAACCGCCATCCAGGTGGTCGGGGGCAGCGGCGAGGTCAGTCCACACCTTCCCCCGCAGCATCCGCCTCAAAACCCTCCTAGTCCGTGCTTTCAGGCCCATGTGACGCCAGTGGGAGGCAGGGTTCGCCATCACCACCTCCACTGGCGCACCGTCACTTCGGACAGGTGGGTGTTGCAAATCGTCCGAAGGGGCTACTCCCTCCCCTTCGAGGCGACTCCTCCAGCCATGCCACCGCAGAACCACCGTGTATCGGGGGATCACTTGCGACTTCTGCAGGAGGAAGTTACGGCCCTCTTGCCCAAGGGGGCCATCGAGCGCGTTCCTGGGCCAGAAGTAGGGTGTGGTTGTTACTCCCACTACTTTCTGGTACCCAAGAAGGGCAAAGGGGGCCTACGCCCTATCTTGGACCTACGGGACGTCAACGGCTTCCTCTGGAAGGAGAAGTTCAAGATGCTGACACTGGCTCAGGTCCTGGCTGCCCTGGACCCAGGAGACTGGATGGTAGCGTTGGACTTGCAGGACGCTTACTTTCATATCCCCGTCCTGCCTGCCCACCGGCGCTACCTGCGGTTCATGGTGGGCCACGAGCACTTTCAGTTTACCGTGCTCCCCTTCGGCCTTACCAGCACCCCACAGGTGTTCACGAAGGTGATGGCGGTGGTCGCAGCTCATCTGCGCAGGTTAGGGGTTTCAGTCTTCCCCTACCTCGACGACTGGTTGTTGAAGGCGGGCTCGCCCCAGACAGTCGTCAGCCACCTCCAGACGACGGCAGACCTCCTGCACCAGCTGGGGTTCTCCATCAATGTGCCGAAGTCACACCTGTGTCCCTCTCAGAAGCTCCTCTTCATCGGAGCGGTTCTGGACTCAGCGCGGTTTCGGGTTTATCCGCCCGAACAGCGGGTCCGGGATATTCAGGCTCTGATTCCCATCTTTCAGCCGTTATCCCGGGTTTCGGTCAGGTTGACGCTGCGGCTTCTGGGGCTGATGGCCTCCTGCATCCTACTGGTGCATCACGCCAGGTGGCGGATGCGGGCTCTGCAGTGGGACCTGAAGTTTCAGTGGGCCCAGCATCAGGGCAACCTATCCGGCCACGTCCTGATCTCGGAGGGCACTGCGAGACAGCTGCAGTGGTGGCTTACGGACCACGATTGGGTCAGCGGCAGATCCCTCTCCCTTCCCCAACCGGAGCACGTAGTTGTGACGGACGCGTCCCTCCAGGGCTGGGGAGGCCACATGGGAGAGGCGGAGATCAGAGGCCTCTGGTCTCCGGCGGAGACCCGGCTCCACATCAACCTGTTGGAGCTCAGGGCGATTCGTCTGGCACTGAAGGCATTCCTCCCCTCTGTCCGGGGGAGTATAGTGCAGGTGTTCACGGACAACACCACCGCCATGTGGTACTGCAACAAACAAGGCGGGTGGGGTCGTGGATCCTTTGTCAAGAGGCTCTTCGCCTTTGGCAATGGCTGGAATGCCAGGGCGTGACCCTGGTGGCTCAACACCTGGCAGGTTCTCTGAACGCCAGGGCGGACGAGCTCAGCCGTCGGTGCCTGATGGATCACGAATGGCGTCTGAACTCGGACGTGGCGCAAGGCCTCTTTCAGCGATGGGGAGAGCCTTGGTTAGATCTATTCGCCACCGAAGAGAACGCGCAATGTCATCAGTTCTGCGCGTTGGAATTTCCAAGGCGGCACTCGCTCGGAGACGCTATTCGTCGCGAGTGGAGTTGCGGTCTGTTGTACGCCTTTCCGCCTATACCACTTCTACCCAGGGTGCTGAAGAAGATCAAGCGCGACCGGGCCCAAGTCATCCTTGTGGCTCCAGACTGGGCTCAAAGGTACTGGTATCCAGAGCTACTCAGTTTCAGTCGATCCCCCGGTTCGTCTGCCTCTTCAGGAGGACCTTCTGTCGCAGCAGCAGGGGACGGTCCTCCACCCGAACCTGTCCAGCCTCCACCTCCATGCTTGGAGATTGAGCGGCGACAGTTGAGGCCATTTGACTTTCCTCCTGAAGTCTGTAACATCATTCTGGCAGCCAGGCGTCCCTCCACAAAGTCGGTATATGCCTGCAGGTGGAACAGATTTGTGGCATGGTGCACAGCAAAGGCTGTGGATCCTCTTTCTGCCCCTCTTTCTGAGGTTCTTCTCTTACTTCTTTCTCTTGCCCAGCAGGGCTCTGCTCTGGGCACTATCAAGGGCTACCTTTCTGCCCTTTCAGCCTTTCTCAGGCTACCTGATCAGCCTTCTTTGTTCAAGTCCCCTATCGTAAACAGATTTCTTAAGGGCATCACTCACACGTTTCCTCCTGTTCCGTTTGTGATGCCTCAGTGGGACTTGAACCTGGTTTTGACATTTCTGATGTGCGCTCCCTTTGAGCCGCTTCACAACTGTCCTCTTCGCCTTCTGACTTTGAAGACTGCTTTCCTGGTTGCCATCACCTCTGCCAGGAGAGTGAGTGAGCTCCAGGCTCTTTCTTGTACTCCACCCTTCCTTTCCGTCCATCCGGACAAAGTGGTGCTTCGTACCAAACCTTCTTTCCTGCCCAAGGTTGTCACGGCCTTTCACATCGGGCAGTCTATCACCTTGCCAACCTTCTTCCTGCCACCGCATCCCTCTAAAGAGGAAGAGCGGCTCCACCGTCTGGACCCAAAACGTGCCCTCTCATTCTACTTGGATCGCACACGCCAGTTCTGGGTGGATGACCAACTCTTTGTTGGTTACGTGGGCGCTAAGAAGGGGAAGGCGGTGCACAAGAGGACCATCTCCCGGTGGATCATCCTGTGTATCCAGGCATGCTACTCCTTGGCTAGGAAGGAGCCCCCGGTTGGACTGCGGGCTCATTCTACCCGAGCGACGGCGACTACCACTGCCCTGGGCAGGGGTGTGCCCTTACGAGACATCTGTCAGGCAGCTACGTGGGCATCGCTGCACACGTTTGCAAGACACTACTGCCTGGACAGCCAAGTCCGGAGGGATGGCTTCTTTGGCCGTTCCGTCCTCCAGGACTTTCTGGTGTGATTATTGGTTCGCAGACCCACCACCGGGGTTGGTATTGCTGGGGTATCTATTCTAAGGTAAGGAATCTAATACTAACGTGTCTCTTTCAGATGCACAAGTTACTACTTGTGTAACAATATATCTGTAAGAGACATTAGTTAGTATTAGATTCCTTACCGACCCACCCATCCTCCCCGTTCTGCGAACCAATATCTAGGGTTAGGGTTGTCCCCTTCAGGGCCCTAGTTTCAATGGCACCAGTGTTGGTTTTTAACATGGCTCTGCGTTTCTGTCGCGGAAAAGCTGTGTCTAAGAACTGACGTCAGCACGCGGAGGCGGCGTCTAAGTACTCCGACGACGTCATCACGGCGCCCACGACGGACGCGGAGCTGCAGACGACGCCTACCGACGCGCAAGGGTACTGCTACGCAAAAATTTCCAGATCCAGTCTGACGCCTGGGGATATTCTAAGGTAAGGAATCTAATACTAACTAATGTCTCTTACAGATATATCGTTACACAAGTAGTAACTTGTGCTTTAGGTCGACCATGTCCGGAAAGACTGAGGTATAAAATTGCAACACAGTTGAATCTACCTGTGACATACATTCCAGTACTCGTTGAAGTATCTTGTACAATGCCATTATACTGAAACAGAGTTCCCCAACCACCCCTCCCTCCCATAGCGGTTCTTGTACCTAACCGCGAATAGATCCCCTTGTAAACAGAACAAAAAGAAAACTGTTGTGATTCCACAATGCATAGCATGCCAAGAATAAAGGACTACAGTACCCCAACAAGGGCGCCAAATTGGCCCCAACACATAAACATAACTTTGCGGGGAATTGCCATTTTGTGTGTCGCTAGTAGCCCTTGGCCCCCGCGTACGCGGGTTGAGTCGAGCTAACCTGAGCATGGCTAACCAACTCATGGCCATTCGTAAAGGGGGAGTAATACCAGTAACTACCTAGTGCTAACGCAACAATGGGTGCGGAGTACATTACAGAACAGGTGGCTGAGCCAGCATACTTTAAATGCAACATACAGAGCATAGCTTGTGTGAAAACTGAAATAGCTATCCGTTACAGTTCAAGCATGAGTCCTATATCAAAAAGCCAGATAAATAAACTACACACAATAAGCCATCAAGGAATTCAGGCAGTAGAACATTCAGAAACAGAGTCAGCTTTGTCTCACATGCTCATCCTTCAGAGTCTGAGAGGCCACTCTTCTTGCGCAGTGTTTCCTGCTGTTCCAGCCGTCTGGTGTATAGTAGCGCTACCTTCGGCATCGTGAAGATTTGTGCCTTCCCATCATGTTGTATCCGCAGGTGGGCAGGATAGAGCATAGCGTAGGGAATGTGAAGAGATTGCAGTTTTTTCTTTACAGCTTGAAACTCTCTACAAGCTTGCTGTACTACGACGGTGAAGTCAGGGAACAGCTCTATTTTCATCCCTTGGTAGTCAAGCTTCCGTTTTTCCCTAGCCAGACGGAGTGAAGTGTCCCTGTTCCTATAGTTCACGAGTCTGGCAATTATTGGCCGCGGTGGGGCTCCAGGAATAGGTTTGGCAGCGAGGGATCCATGAGCCCATTCGACTATAAGCACTTTCAAAAAGTGTTCGGCTCCCAGCAGCTTCGTCGTGAGCAGCGTTTCAGTATACGTCTCCATGGGCCCGGTGTTGGTAGTTTCGGAGATCCCCAGAATACGGAGGCTATTTCTACAGGACCGGGCTTCTATGTCCTCGGTTTTGGCCTTGATGACCTCTAATATTTTGTCCATGGCAGCACATGAGGTCCCTGCCACCTCCACCCGGACTTCTGTGGCCGAGATGCACTTCTCCACCTGCGCAATTTGTGTGCCGTGCTTGTCTATTTTCGAAGCCATGGTGTCCAGGTGGAGATTGAGATTGTCGATCTTGACGTCGATAGTTTGCAGGCTTTGCTGCATGCTGAGCATCATACGTTTCAGTTTTGTGGTTGTACAATGTTCTGTGTCTTGCTCCGAGTCAGATGCAGTGGGCGTGGAGGTTTTGGTATACTTTTTGGCTTCAAACTGTAGCTTACTCTGCTGTTTGTCTGTGCGCCCCATGTCGATACTAGGGATGCCGCCGTGTATGATCGCAAGACTGCGTTGATAGCGAAAGCAGTGTTCGTGCCGAGTCCAGGTACCGGACGTGATGTCCAGGAGAGACCATACGCCCAGAACACCCTTACCCGCCACAGAAAAGCTGCAAATTGCGAATGTATTGGTGGGGTTGCTCACGTTGTAAGCAGTGGCACTGGGAGGAAAGCAAGGCGGTAGGTGGTGGTTCTAGGCAAAACTTGGGGTAGCTAGGATCTCAAAAAATGAAGGCGGTTACCAGCTAGAGGCGATAAGTTGTTAGGCACTGTAGTGTTCTGTGGGGGCTATAATTCCTGCCGTAGTGGCAGTCCCCACCCTTTACAGGCCCGAAATGCGGTGCACTACTCCCTCTATTGCCTCGTAGGTCGCAGGAGCTGTTTGGATCTTGGCGCCACTCCCAGGTTCCACAGGTAATGTAGGCCACAAGAACCCCAGTTATATGTACTGCGTCGCAGGGTGCCAGGAGATGTAGATCGTGCCACTCACCAATGTTGCCTGTGATCGGGCGCTCTGTTCATGGAGATGCACCTGGCCCGCTCCAGGCTGCCCGGTTTCCCGCAGTGGACTTCAAAATGACTCTGCCGCAATAGCTGAGGCGATCCAAGCTGAGGCTTCAGGGCAGCACCTCCAGGCTCGGGGCGCACAGCTGGAGCGACACACCGCAAACGGCGCCCTGCACAACCGCAGCGTCGCAGCTCCAGCGAGGGCTGCACAGTTCCTTCAGATCTCAGACGCGGAGCTCAGCACCAGGGCAGCCAGCGGGAACCTCACCTCAAAGTCGGATTCACAAGGCAGATGATCTTCCCGTCGCCTCCCAGGTGAGTCGCTCCGCGAGTTATCTCGTCAATCATCAAGCGACGGCGGAAAAACAGCAAATAGCGGCTTCCAGCTTACCGCTTACAAGGAGCGTAGTTCGCGGCACCGGGAATCAATAGTACACCGACCCGGGGGCCGCCATTTTACTTGCAATGCGGCACGGCTGTTCAGTGTCGGGCACAAGGGGCTAAAGACAGCCGATTTCAGTCTGCCTCTACTTGTCAAGTTTCAGGCACCTAAATAGCTGATAGCGGCTCCCAGCTAACCGCTTACCAGGGGGGGGCAGTCCACACTCATGGGGTTAACAGTCCACCAACATAGAGGCCGCCATCTTACTTGCAACGCGGCGCCACGGTTCCATGTCGGGCATTGGGTGCTAGAGGCAGCCGATTTCAGGAATTTCAGCAGTGGAGCACTCCTCATCAGTGTGAGAACAGGCAGCCGTAATTTTCAGCCGTGGATGGCGACGATTTTGTCGGATTTTAGACGGATTGATAGCTCGACCAGCAGAGCTGCACTAAGGCGCAGCCATCTTGCTCCTGGATTGCTAGTGCCCCCCACAACCTCAGATTACTTTCAATCTGAGACAGAAGATCAGTTATGAAAAATCAAAGAAAATACCAGCCAGTCAATCAAGTCTGCAGGCCACTCTGGATACAAGATCTGGAAGATTGTATTGTTCTGTGGTCAAATGATCATCCTTTATACTTATTAATTTCCTTGTTTTGCAGTCAATTTTGTTTTGGACAAAACCATGGCAAAAAAATATGTAAAATGCTGTGTAGATTCAAGCATATAGCACAAAGAGGATCAAGTAATGGGCAACTAAAAGATTTCTGACGATGCCGAGATAATGGCATATCAAAATAAGTGAAACAAATGTGTTCATTTGTTTAAAATTGTTGACTAATTTAGAAAACCATGTGTTACTCCAAGACGCCACACTGGATTAGAGATGTTTCTCTGCAATTCCCTCGCCCACTGGTAGGTGGCATCATACGGCTTCTTGTCGGACCAGGTCTATCTTGTGAAGTGATGTTAGGGGCACATATAAACCCCACCTCTGTATGTCAATGTCAGTTTATTTTTTATATCTGTCTGTGCTGTTGGACGCGGAGCTTACGTCAGTGTGCAGATCTCTAAATGGGATCCATTTCATCTGGACCAAGGGAATCCATTTCATACAGCAAGAAGTAGGTTGGGTCTGTGAAGAATCTCTAGTTGCTGAATTCACCAGTAAAAAAAGTTACCAAAGTTAAGTAACTAATTTGTTCTTTTGATGGTTATTTCTAACCGCAGATTCCTCACCTTGTCAATACGTACCAGAGCAGTACTTCCCTGGTGGTTGGTCTATGGAATGTCTTAGACCAGAAAATCCTAGAAGACCGAACAAGCAAAATGACCTCCCATACCTGGCCATGCAAGCAACAGTACTTTGTGAACGTATAGCATGATACCCATATAGCAGTCTGTTAGATGTCCTAGACAGGCACTGTACACTGCAGCTCTTGTCCAGTGAGCCTGCAGGCCTTCCAGAGGCTGTTTCTTGGCCAATGTGTAGCAGATTTTTATTAGAAAGGAGAATCAATCTGGAGGTGGTCCTTTTCATCACTGGCCTACCCTTCTTTGTCCCAGAGAACCCAATGAAGAGTTGATCGTGCATCCTGTCGGGCGAGCCGAGTATATGCCAGATTCTACAGGAGCGAAGAGGAAAGTACCCCGAACTTCCAGAGAACAGCACCCAGAATGCAATTTGAAACACACTCACAGAAGGCTGTACCCTAAAAGTATGTGGGAATAAACCAAGGAGTGTCCACCACTCTCCCCATATGTTGATGGTCGAGCTGTTGGTAATGAGCTGCCAGGAGAAACCAGTACTGCAAACAAATAATGTGTGTGGTAAACAAGAATGGGTAAATACACTATACTCTCTTAACATTAACGTATGTTCAGTTCATATGCTTCACTTACCCCAAAGTAGTCCCCAATGGTCTTGAGTAGGAGTTCCACAAAGATGGAGTCAAGAGTAGACGATGTCTTTGGTAGTGTAAAATTCCTATAAGGGACTGATTAGAGAAGGGTAATCTCATACAGCACTCATACCAGGGGGAAAATATGGTGGAGGATGCAGGTGGAGGTGAGACGTCCGGCTCCAAGAGATTAATAGGAGCAAAACGACCGCACACTCAAGAAAACAGAATCAGAGGCTCCGTCAGGCTCTGAGGGCTGTTGGAGAGGAAAAGACAAACTTCCAAACAGAAGGGGAGGGAACTGAGGTGTTCCGGCCAGCTCCCGGGAAGGAACTACGGGAGCGGAGCAGACACACACTCAGGAGGTGTGCCGTCCGGCTCCAGGGGCTGTGATAGAACCTAACAGCAGCACGCTCGAGGAAGGGAAGGAAGTGCACCGTCCAGCTCCAAGGCTGAGGTAGAGCAGAACAGCAGCACGCTCTAAGAAGGGAAGGTCCACAAAACAGTTTAGAGCGAGCGGAAGATTCCGCAACAAAACAAGCCTTCCTCGCGGGAAACACCAGGAAGCAGGATAGGGGGCGTGGTCACGTCAGAACACAGTAAGCCAAGCAATGGCTTACGTTGGAGACGTCCTTTTACGCTATTTAGAGACCGTCTCCAAAGTACTCAATGCGAAGGGGAGCACAGTGCTGAACATACACTAAAGTTTTCCCTGCTCCTCAACCATTCTAACACACCCGACCCTGGTGTGATCAGTGTAGCATGTCAGAGCTCTTAGAGTCTAGACTTCGTCTCTGGAAGGATTAGAAAATGATAGACTGCCTGATATGGATAGGCGTATTCACCAGAAAGAGTATTACTGAATGTAAGTAAATTGTCAGTACCTGTAGCAGTAAACGTTCCCTAGTCTGGAAATTGTGGTGCCATTCACCAAGATTGTTTTTATTCTGCAGGATGATCTCATCAGCCTACGTGGACGCTTTTGTTTAGATTCTGACGGAAATGCATCGCCCCTTCTGCAGTTACCTCATCTTTTGCTTGAAGAAAAAAATCAAGAGATAGATCACTTGAATGAGCAGCTTCTGAGATTGCAGAATGAGCTGAAGCGTCCTGCTGATAAGCAGGTAATGAATCTGGGAAAAAGTACACCACCAAATAGATCTATTGAAGTATCATTGTCCAGTGGGGTATTCCTTGTACTCGCTGTATTTTCTTCCATTTCTGTAAAAGGTGATTTTACTTGCTGTGGCCTTGTAAATTGAAATTATTGGTGTACCATTTCATTCTCGTCTTGAAATGGAACTTATCACAGAAAGGCTGTCTAGATTAGTCAATGACTTTCACATATTTCTTATTACCTTTTATTTCAAATGTTCAAGGGTGGTGTGGGATGCAAATAAAGTAAACAAGCATTGTCCTTTATTAACAGTTAGTGTGCTAAAAACAGTCTGGTTGTCTCTTTGCTTGCATAATTCAATCTTATTTTAGTCTAGTTAAATGTTTGTGTGCAAATGATATTGCACACCCAAAATCTCGCAAAAAGTTGAGTAATATGTTTAAAATGTAATAATACATTAGTACTTTATAAACAATTTAGAGTGCGAGTGCACATATTAACTTTAATTCTCAGAAACCAGCAGCTAGCAGTCATGTAACCCATTCAGTAAACTGTAAGCATTTGTGTTGCATGGCATGTATGTGCACCTCTCTGCAACATAGCTTAAAAATCTAATATATGATTATTGACCCTTGGTACTCTAGATGAGCTTTATCTGCTGTTGTTTCCAAGAAAATGTATACCCATTTTACTGTGGTAACTCTATTCTTGTCGGGAGACTTCCAATGCCTTCGTTAGACATATCTGAAAGAGACTATTCATTATAGATTCCTTACCTTTGAATTACCCACAGGTGTCGGACTGGATCCGGAGAAATTTTTTCGTAGCAATACCCTTGCACGTCGGTGGGTGGATTGGTCGATTCCAGTGTCGCTGTCGTGATCGCTGGGATGACATTGCGGTATCTACCTAGATGCAGCCCCTGCGTGCTGACGTCAGTTCTTTTTTATCTGCGCTGGCCAGCGCAGTTCCCGAGAGAGCAGTACCTTAGTTACTTTTTGACTAACTATTTTTCGACTTTTTGTCAACTTCTTTTCGAGTTGTGTGACTCATGCTGCACGCAGGGATATCACACCAGCGGACTGGCTTCAAGCCTTGTGGCTTCTGCCACAAGCTGATTTCGGTGACGGACCCACATCTAGTGTGCCTCTGGTGCCTGAAGCGCGACTACGACCTGAAGTCTTGCTCCGACCGTTACGCCATGGCCTCGAAGTCTTTGCGGGAGCGGTTCCAAAAGCTTCTGGTGGCCCGGCAGTCAGCTCCGCGCCCCTCAAAGTCCAGGTTGAGAGGGAGGTCGCGGACTTACCTCCAACACTTCTCTTCCTGGGGATCCTCATCAATAGTCATAAGCACTGAATATTCCCGCCCATGTGCGGGGAGCCTGGAAATAATAAAAAAATTATATATGGAAACCATATATGTACAGATATATGTATGTATGTATGTGTGTATATATATATATATATATATATATATATGTGTGTGTGTGTGTGTGTGTGTGTGTGTGTGTGTGTATATATATATATATATATATATATATATATATATATATATTCCCCATACTAATGCAGCCCCCAAATGGAGGCTAAACAATGTAGTTGCACACATAAGAATTGCATTTGCCAATACATAAAAGACACAGGAGGGCAATTAGCACTTGAACTCTGTCTTTTAATGAGTAAAAACACTAAAGGGTAAAACCTGCACATAAGCAGACATTGTTAGACTACAGGCTGCATTGCAAAACAATAGCATGGAAAATGAAAGCATTTTCAACAAAAACTGGCACCGTGCCTTTAAGGCAGCCATGACCCCTAGCTTCCCATCATGCCTCAGGCGTGACAATTGGGTCAGTTGTTCTTTCCGGCTCCTTCTGTCAGGACCCTGTATTTACAGCTCTCTACTTTTTTTTGGCTTTTCAATCAAAAATTCTCTACTTTTTTTGGGTTTTCCCATTTTTTTGGGCAGAAGCTATTTTTTCTGTCAAAAATGCCTTCTTTATTCGACCCTTGCCCTGCCTGTGGCAAGAAGGCCAAGACAGATACACATGAGGTGTGTATTCTGTGTCTGCCTGATTCCCACTCTCCCTTCTCATGTCCACACTACAGGAAGCTGTCTAAAAGAACTCTCAAAGACAGGGAGAGAATCAGGATCTATGGCCTCTCAGGAAGAGGTAGGTATCCTATGAAGTCGAAGAAAAGGGCGTTGACTTCGAGGAGCAAGGTCCCGGTATGTTCCCCATCGGCGTCGGGCTCGACGTCGAAAGCTCCAGCGGCGGGATTGGGCGCAGGAGTGCCGCTCTTAAACTTCCAAGGCGTTGGAACAGCATCTGGCGTCGAGAGAAGATCCTCCGCCGTCGACTCTTCAGCGACGATCGACGTTGAGACACAGATCATCGAAGCCGAGACGCAAGTCATATACTTCGACGTCGAAACCGAAGTCCCCATCGAGGTCTCAGTGCAGATCTCCGTCGAGACCGAGAACGTCGGATATTCTATCGTTGATGCAGGGCCCTCCGTCGACGCCAGCAAGACACTCTACGTCGAGGCCCCAGTCTCCATCGGTTCCATTGTCGACGTCGAGGCGCAGCCCTCCGTCGAAGGACCGAAGCTCGACGTCGAGGCGAAGCCCTCCGTTGAAGGAGCGCAGCCCTCTGTCGAAGGAACGAAGCTTGACGTCGCGGCGCAGCCCTCCTTCAAAGTGTAGACGTTCGACGTTAAGGCACAGCCCTAAGTCGAAGCATCCAAGATCGACGTCGAGGCAAGTGTCTCCGTCGAAAAGAGCACGGTCGACGTCGAGGCAGGAGTCTCCGTCAGCGAGATCGAGGTTGAGGCGCAGTCCTCCGCGTTCGCGCAGCAGTCGATGTTGAGGCACAGTACTCCTTCGAAGGATAGAAGATCGGAGTCGACGTTGAGACACAGATCTCCGTCCCAACGATCAACACTAGGGCACACATTCCAGAGCGGCGTCGAAGCAAAGATCCACTTCGCAAGCGACGTCGAGACAGAGGTCTCCGTCTGTGTTAGCCCCAGCAAGCCTCTCTGTCTCCTTCATCTTCGTTGAGAGCAGGTTCGCACCGGTCCATCTCCAGTACTCCAGAGGTGGTGATCTCTTCTTCAAGCAGCCAGGGTTCGCACTCTGATTCCCATCATGCTGCAGAAGCTCGTCAGGAAGTGGAGAAGTCTCCAATACGTTCCTCAGGTAGAGCACAGAGGCATACATCTGTCCACCTCTCTCCCAGATGGTTGCAACCCCTGTACCATTGGGTGAATCGTACAGGTACTAGGGAGGCTAGAAGAGAACCCAGCCCGGCTCACAGGTCTCCACTAGCTCGTCTAGCTCAGGAAGCAGATCTGTCACCTTCAAGAGGAAGAGCGCGTACTTCCCCTGTACCAGCACCTAGGGGAAGGTCAAAATCTCGCTCCCCTGCGCCAGCACCTAGGGGAAGGTCAAGATTTCGCAGCAGAAGGCGGCACAGCTCCCTTACTTATTCCACCTCCTCAAAGAGGGACTATTCGCCCACTCTTACGGATAGCCCACCGTCAAGGATATCTCCGGTGGATGATGTAAGCACGTTCCAGGACGTGGCTAGGGGGGCGTCCAAACTCAACATCCCCATGCCTTTCAGCAGAGTACCTCTTCAGTCATTTTTGAAACGCTGAATCAGAGGGCCTCCTCTCGCCCATTACTGCCTCTGGTACCGGGCCTGCTGAAACCAGTAATGGACATTTTTCTCACGCCAGCTGTAAGAAGTTGGCCTGGTATATGATGTTCACTATTGTAGTGAGCACCTTGCACCAGTCCAAACAACCCTTATGGTGATGGTTGCAAGTCAACCTTATAGACCAGCTATCCTAGTGGTAGCGTGGACAGAACAGTCTTAGGCTAAAAGACTCTTGAGGGCGTGTAAAGCCAGTTGTTTTACCATATGTAACCCCTTGAATACCAAATGAAAGGACACCACACAGGATATATATAAAATATATATGTATTTATTTACTAATACACTCCTCTGAACTCTTTATGAGGTCAGAGGCCAAAGCACATTACAAGATACTTAGTCAGAATACGTTAATTTGCACAATTTACGGTTAGGCCGTAGGGGCGAAGAAAACCATATACTAAGAAAGTGGTATAAGTACCACGTCACGAGAAAAGGAAAGGCCTAGGGTCTAGGGAATCGCTCGGGCCACACTATCTGAACAATAGTTTAGAAGTAGGAGGCCCACAGGCAGCGCGTGCAGTGTCTTTACACACACGCGGGAGTCAATGCAAAGTCAATGGGAACTTAGAGTTTAGAAAAAGAAGGATTTAGGACACTTCCGATTTAGCTAGGAGGAAACAACTAAAAACCTAGACACTTGGATAGTCCATACCCGTGGGAGCACCAAAGTACCCGCGTTACCTCACTTACGGACGGCGGGTGCATAGGTGTGAAGATGTCGGGTTTAGTCGTTGAGTCCTATGGAGCCTGGAGGAAAAGATGCTGCAGGCGACCAGGAGGAAGATGTCTGGGTGGATCGAGGATGAAGAGGACCTGAAAGCAAAGGGGACAGAGTCTGGGTCACTAGCCAGTGACCCGATGGAACCAGGAAGGAACCAGACGACGTCGAGGAGTAATCAGGTGCTGTCTTGAAGCTTGTCTTTGCAGCCACATGGACCAGGACGACGACGACCAGGTACTGGAGAGGAGCTGTCCCAGGAAGGTTCTCGCAGATGGAGGGGTCGACTGCCGGATTGGAGTCAACAAGCCTTCGCAAAGGCAACCCACGCAGGATACAACAAAGGCTTCTGGTGCAGACCAGCAAGGTCTGAGGTGCCTCACCTTTGCAGCGAGGCAAGGGCCAGTCTGGAGCAACCAGACCAACGAGGTGATTCAAAAGGATTGTCGTCACAGAGGCTACTAGCCAACGGGCCAGCAACCGGACAACGCGTCTAGCAGAACACAGGCAGAAGGGCCCCACGCAGAACTCGTGGAGAGCTGATCTTCGGTGCAGGTGGAGCTTGGGTTTGGGGTTTCTCAATCCCCAGTGCACAGCTTCGAGGATGCCTCAGGAGCTGTACACTTAGCAAATTGCAGGCTTTTCAAGATGTCCGGTCCCATGTGTCTCGTCGCCTCCACGGATCACAGCTATGCTGCAGATGTGAAGAGAGGGTCAGAGAGGTCTGGACGTCTGGGTCTTGTCAGGCTCTGTGCTCGGGTTCCGGCGGGAAGCGTCGACAAAGCAAGCCGTTGATTTGCTGGATGGTGCCTGGTTGCCCAGGGAGGTCACTCCTTGGCCACAAGGGAGATTCTTCAGTCGTCTTCTTGCTAAGTAGATCATAGAAGGTCGAGAGTTTCGTGTCAAAGTTTCAGTCAGGATTAATCTAAAGTCTTGGGACTCGGCTCCTACCTTTATACAACTAAAAGGGGCTGGATTACTTTCTAGGTCCCTCCTATGGGTGGGACCAGGAAGGGGGGTGGTTACACCCCCTCTCCTTTGTCCAGTTTTGTGCCAGAGCTGGGGCTGGAGTGCCCCAGCGACCGGTTTGAACTGGGGTATGCATGGAGCACCTAGTGTGCCCCAGGCAGTATCTCATTCTATTCAGCCCTCCCTGTTCCAATACACAAAGTCCTGTCTGGGGTGGTGCTCGCACCACTCCAGGCAGGAAACCTATTGTCCAAACCTCCGTGACTGGAAGGACTCCCAGCAGTAGGAGGTCAGACTTGTGTCTGTGGCAGCAGCATCCATTTTGTGATGCTGGGGCTCTGGTTAACTTTAACCGGGATAGTCAGCAACATGTCTTCTCCCTCTAGAAGGGTGGAATGCTACCCCCGTCGACAGAATTGGCGAGGGGGTAGTATTCCAAAGTGTATGATACCTTACACGGCATGTTTGGATAAAGCCAAACCAAAGTTAGTTTTTAACCGCGAGGTTCATAATGCACTTAAGAGTATATGGTATGGCAATATCATAGAACAGCTATAAGGACATGGTTCCGAAAGCTGCAGACAGGCTCAGCTCATGCTAGAGCACAATCTCACACATAACCAAGCACTCTGCCTCCAGGACTAAGGCCTGCCATAGGAGTGACTGTAGCGCCAGGATGCCTGCAAGGTGACAGATGCGCTTTAGAAGTACAATAAATAAATAAATAAGTGTGTCTATATATAAGGTTAGATAAAGGAATACTATACCTAAGCAAGGGGTGATTACACGACCTTGCCCCAGCTGAGTGATCAGCCAGTTGTGTCAGTTTGCATGGCCAGCCAGGGGTGGCATAATACATGTACATAATACATGCTGCAGCCCCTGGTAGGCCTTGGATGCACCCATGCCCTGGGTACCTATGGTACACTATACAGTGGCTGATAAGGTGACCCAATATCCAATTGGAGATGTACCTAAAGTACATGGAGTCCATTTTACAGTGAGAGCAGATAGCCCGGGGTCCTGATTAGCAGGATCCCAGGCCAACTAAGTCTAAAACCAGCTAAACACAAAGCAAAAAATCTGGGGTAACCATAGTCAGATATCCATCCTCCTACACCAGCCACTCTGAAGACTGCACCGGTGAGATTTCCTAAGAAGTATTGCCCGTCGGTGGATGATCCAGAGTTCTTAAAGTCAGATCCAAAACCGGATTCCGTAATTGTGGCTGCAGCTAGAGACTCATTTGGTGGTCTCTCGTCCACAGTCCCTCCGGACAAGGAGAGCAAGACGCAGGACTCATGGGGTAGGAAAGTATGTGGTACCTCCTCATCCATGCTCAAAGTCTCCAGTGCATCGGCTCTATTGGGAAGATACGATAGAGCACTATGGGATTCAATGCAACGGTTCTTTGAGAACCTACCCAAGGAGGACCGAAAAGACTTGGAGGAAGTCTGGCTTGGTGGCGAACCAAGTGATAAGTGCGGAGGCGGATGGAGCGACTCTCTCAGCGCATTCATGCGCACACGGAATTTGTGCCAGGAGATCTTCATGGCTTCGCCTAACAGCTCTGAAGCCAGAGGCGCAATCCAGAATGTTAATCTACCATTTTCCTGGTCATCGCTGTTTAAACCACACACCGATAAGGAGATGGCGCGGATGAAGATTGAGATGGATACCCTGAAGGCGGTAGGATTGGAGAAAAATAAAGAGTTCCGTCATCGCTACCGCAACACTGACCGCTGATCATTCCAAAAGAGGGTTCAAACCCTCCCTCATGGGCAAAAGAACCAGAACCAACAAGGTCAGCAGAGATCGCAATTTCAAAATCGCCGATCTAACAGGGGAAGAGGAGGGAAGCATCAGTCCTCCACCAAATCTCCAGCAAAGCAATGAGTCTCTGCTTCCTCCAGTGCCGTGCACCGCTCCAGTAGGAGGAAGTGTGGCAAATCATGTACAAGAGTGGTTAGACATCACAAAAGACCAATGGGTGCTGACCACGATTCGAAATGGGTAGCTCTACGTTTCCGACGTCATCCCACCTCAATCCCTCCCGTAACAACATCAAATTACCAGGTCAACTTGCTACAGAGGGAAGTGGGCATCCTTCTCCAAAAATCAGCTATAGAGAAGGTCCAGCGGTCACAAAGAGGTCTGGGAGTGTATTCCAGATACTTCCTGGTGAAAGAAAAAAAGGTCAAAAGTCGGAGTACAGACCCATTTTGGATCTAAGAGCACTGAATAAGACCATCAAACGAGAAACGTTTTGCAGGCTGGCTCTCCACCAAATGTATCCTCACCTTCGCGAAGAAGATTGGATGTGTTCGATGGATCTGCAGGATGCCTACTTTCATATACCGATAAATCAACATCACTGGCAATATCTAAAATTTGTAGTTGGAACATCCCATTATCACGTCAAGGTGCTGCCCTTCGGGCTAAAATCTGCTCCCCGGGTGTTCACAAAGTGCATGGTCGTGGTAGCAGCTGCTCTGAGGCTTATCTAGATGATTGGTTGATATAGGGCCCGTCCCAGGGAGTGAAGAACCACGGCTACGGCTCCGTCAAAAACTGGGCCTGCACGTAACTACCAAAAGTCAACGCAACAGCCCACTCAAACAATCCACTATTTGGGAGCACTGATAGACGTCGAGCCAAGGAAGAGTGTTTCCTTCGGAGGAGAGACAATTATCCCTCATCCGAAAGTGTAGGAAAATTCTAAAAAGCAACTGGTCGTCAGTACGGCAGATTGCATCTGTACTCGAATCAATGGCATCCTGCATTTTTTTGGTGCCCAATGCCAGATTGAAAATGCATCCTCTACAGCAGGATCTGGAGGACAAGTGGGACCAGAGGTCGTCTCGCTGGGAATACAAAGTCTGTCTATCAAAGGGTGCCAAAGCTTCAATTCCATGGTGGATGAACAGAGACAACCTGGAAGTAGGAGTTCCATTCCATCAAGCTCCTCCATCTCAGACTCTGATCACAGACGCGTCTCTGAGGATGGGGAGCCCACATGGGCTCTCTTCAGACGCAAGGCCTATGGTCCTCGAAAGAGCAATTATACCATATCAACATGCTAGAGCTCAGGGCGGTTCACCTGGCTCTCAAGGCGTTCCTTCCTTCGATTCAGGAGAGTTCCATCCTAGTATAGATGGACAATACCACCACAATGTACTACCTGAACAAGCAGGGGGGAACTTGATCGAGGACTTTGTGGAACTGGCTGCTGAGGAGGAAGCTATCCATCACAACAGTTCATCTGCCAGGGGAGCAGAATTCACAGGTGGACGTGCTGTCGCCACTTTGCAGGGCACCAAGACTGGGTCCTCAATGACGAAGTGGTCGACATCTTCCAAGCTTCAAGATACTACCGACCAGGATCGAGGGGGAATGCCCTTTGGATCAACTGGTCCGGGGCATTTGTGTACGATTTTCCACCCCTGCTTCTCATCCCGAAAGTGGTGACCAAGCTGTCGCACTCAGACACCACAATGATTCTGATGGCTCCGGAATGACCGAGGCAGTGGTGGTACCCGGACCTTCTACATATGTCACAGAAGCCACACTGGAGGCTGCCGTGCAGACCGGACCTGCCGTCCAAGATGAACGGGAGGATCCATCATCTCAACCTTCCATCACTGAACTTGGCAGCATGGCTCCTGAGGTACTCCAGTATGGTCATCCAGGTCTATCTCAAGACTGTATGTCTATACTGAAAGAGGCAAGGAGACCTTCCACCAGGTACTCCTACGCTGGCAAATGGAAACGCTTCTACATGTGGTGTGTGCAAAATAATTGTAGTCCCACCAGGGGGCAGGAGGATGTAGTTTTGCCTCATCTACTTAATCTAGCAAGAGCAGGTTTGAAATTCTCCTCCACCAAAGTGCACCTAGCGGCCATTACGGCTTATAGGCGTTCGCCTTCTCAACCCTCCTTTTTTCAGTTACAAGTGGTAAAGGATTTCCTTCAGGGCCTTAAGATGGTGTGCCCTCTGGTGCAGCCCCCTTCACCTCCTTGGGAACTGAGTTTGGTACTGTTCAGGCTGATGGGTCCGCCCTTTGAACCTATTCACAAGGCGACCTTGCAACCCCTATGTGGAAGGTCGTGTTCTTGGTGGCTATCACCTCAGCTCGTAGGGTGAGTGAGATTCAGGCTCTCTGCTCCAAAGAACCCTATCTGGTTTCCCATCTCAATAGGGTGGTGCTCAGCACTCATCCGTCCTTCCTTCCCAAGGTGGTATCGGATTTTCACGTATATCAAACAATTTCACTCCAGACCTTTTTTCCGAACCCCTCCAACCCAGCGGAGAGGCCCTTCACTCGTTAGACCTTAAAAGGGTGTTGAAGTTCTATCTAGAAAGGTCGAAGTCTATAAGAAAGGCTGATCACCTCTTTATCAACTATGGTTCAGTCAGAACAGGTTTCCCAGCGACAAAAAGGTCCATCTCCAGATGGATAGTTTCTTGCATTAAATTAGCTTATCAGTTGGCAGGGAAACCTCTCTTGTCCGCTCCCAAAGCTCATTCCACAAGAGGAAAAGCAGCCACAACTGCTTTCCTCAATAATGTACCTCTCTCCGAGATATGCAAAGCCTCTACTTGAAGATCAGTACACACGTTTACAAGACACTATTGTCTTGGCTCAGATACCAGAGCGGACACTAAAGTAGGGCAAGCCTCCTTGAGAAATCTGTTCAACAGCTGATTTTTTCTGATGATGTTGCTTGAATCACTATGTGTTCTCATTTGTCTGCAGGTGGTTGATGGTTTTGCTATTCTATCCAGTCCTTATGACTACTGATGAGGATCCCCTGGAAGAGAAGGATAAGTTACTTACCGTATTTTCCGGCGTATAAGACGACCCGGCGTATAAGACGACCCCCTACTTTTCTTGATAAAATGTAGGTTTCGTGCTGTACTCGCCGTATAAGACTACCCCCACTTCCAGCGCATTCCAACGCAGTCCTGCATAGGGGCTGTTGTTTCTTGTGTTCATGGCGGAAAATATCTGTTTTACCACTTTTTAATTGTGTATCTGACCTCAGTTGATGTGTACCGTAAATCAAATTTAACATACATTCTGCGTCGGCTCTCAACATCCTGTTATTCTGGGCAAATCACTTCATGTCCTAGTGCCGAAAAAGAAATAGTACGGTATGTCCTTTTGTAACATAACTGGTGCTCGTGTAAAGCGCTCCGAACACCTTCGGTTCGAGTTCGCGCTATAAACTGCAACAGCAAAAACATAATACCTAATGTCTTGTCTTGCATGTCTGTGCTTCTGGCGTGGAATGTTGTGTAAAGAACTGATGTCTGTGTGCAGGGGCGGCGTCTAAGTAGATTCTGCGGCGTCATCCCGGTGATCACCACGCCGAACGCTGAGTCAATCGACACTACCTACTGACGCGCAAGGGTACTGCTATGAAAAAATTTCTCCAGCTCCAGTCTGTCGCCTGGGGGTAATTCTAAGGTAAGGTATCTATAACTGATGTATGTCTATTACAGATATATCGTTACCGAAGATAAGTAACTTGTTCTTTAGCACTGAGGCCCCCCAACATAGATGGTCTCAAGTAGGACTGTGTTATGACTTGAATCCTAAAGAATAGATGTTTTAAAAGCGAAGTTTCTGTAAACTTGGTACAGATTTCAAAATAAAATTATTTTCAGCTTTTCAATCACCTTCTAGGAATCCAATTCAGCCAAACAAATATGAGCATTTGAAAGTAGGCTTTAAGATGGAAGTGGCCCAATAGAAATTCCTTGTAGTACATTCACATCTGAATGAAAACATTTGCATACGTCAAAGTTAATAAGGCCCACTTTATCACGATTTTTCATTACCATCGCACTGTAGCCAAAGATGACCACCTAGATGTGCCAAATATATTTTTCACATAGGAATGTTTGTTCATTTTCCAGAATTCCGATAATTGCAGAAATGGTATTCCACATTTCTGACATTAGCATGCAAACTTTTTTCTAGATTCTTTAATTACTCCTCCTGCTCTGTCTTCCACTGATGCAGAAGCTCTGGTATCTTCTCAGCCGCATCAGATGAGTATCCTGAACCTTGTCATGTGATAGTCTTTTGTTCCTAATGGGAAACGGCTAAGTAGAATCTATAATGAAGGGTCTACAATCAATAAACTTTCCTACAGGTAGTTATTTATTTTTTTGTTATTCTCTAGGATGTTGACTATGAGAATGCTGAGATGGAAGAACTAAAATCATGTATCGAGCACCTTCGTGGGGACCAAGAGCGATTACGCATGGATAAGGATGAGGAGGTAGAACAGCTACATGAGGTGATTGAGAAACTGCAACAGGAGCTGGCACTTTTAGGTCCTATTCGTCATGAAGTCAGTGACAGTCAGGATAACCTCGATGAGCTGGGGCTTGGGACAGTGGAAAACCTTCAGGATGAGCTCCGAAAGGGGTCACAGAAGTCACCTGAAGACAGCCAACAGGGAAACAAGGTTTTGGAGTCTGCCCTGAAGGCACTTCAAGAGGAGTTTGACCAAGTAAGTTCTAATCGAAAGGCTCTGCAACAAGAGCTGGAAGAAAAGGATTCCCATTTCAGGACTGAGATGAACATTTTGGAGCAGAACCTTCAAAATGTGCAAATGTCAGCAAGTCAACAGCTCCAGGAAATGGATTCCCTAAGGTTGAACTACAATACCCTTCGCGAAGAATATGACCTATTGAGGGCACACCTGTCCGAGAGGAATTCCGAGATAGAAATACTTTCTTCTAAGATTCAGGCATTTGAGGACATGCTCAGGGAGAAAGAAGCCACTCTGATAGAGAGAGAGCTGCAACTGAAGACCTTGGAAGAGCAAAGGATGTCTGAACTGACTGATTGTGAATACATGACTGCTAAGGTGGCTGAGCTGCAGACAGAGCTTACAAAGAGAGAGGCCATCTTTAAGAGCGAGGCAGAACAGTTACAGGCTGTCAGACTAGAGAGTACAAAGCAAGCTTTACTACTGGAAGACCTACATCAGAAAGAAAAGAACTACTGCAGGGAAATTGATAGTCTTCAGGCCAATTCTGCAAAATTTCAAGCCCAAATCCAGGAAAATGTGAGAGAACTGCAGACTCTGCGCTCTGCGCAAAATGAGCTTTGGGCTCTGCTGCCTGGCTACAAAGAAAAGGAAAACGGTCTTGCTGATGTGATAAGTGAGCTCCAACGAAAACTGACTGAGCGGGATTCGAAGGTTCTGGCTCTCACCAAGAAACTAAAGGGCTTTGAGGCCCTGACCTCTCACCTAAAGTCTGAGGAGCAGACCTTGGAAGCCATGGTGGTATGTACACAATTCCTTTATTCCTTTTCATCACTTAGTGATTTCAAATATAACTGTAGATCCTGTGCCAAATCATGCATTGTGATCATTTCTATGGTAGAAAACCGCTAGGAATGTGTCTCTGACCTTTATTGGCAGGAATACATTTAAGAGTCACTGCAAGGTTTTTGACGAGCATCAGTTGAAGAGCAGATATTCAACCCCTTTGTGTTTTCCTTACTGAATGTTAGTCAGATCATTCAGTATGTAAACTCTTTCACTAGTATTTGCGACTCTGTCACTAGAAACTAGCCCGTAAAACTACAGTACATTTCTTGTGTGAGCATCTCTGTATCTCCTTCAGGCCCTGCCCATGTTGATGCTCTTCGTTGAAATGTCTCGATTGCATTGTTTTGTAAATATTCCTACATTTTTTGTGTAACCACTGCATTTCTTTAAGTACAAAAATTAATGTAGTTTCAAGAACCATGTGCTGATGGAGTAGTTGTGTAAACGGAGTCATCTGAGTGAATTTTCCCATGCTTCTAGCAAGGACTGTAGGAGAGTAGGGTCTGCTTTCCTATGTCCTAGGTCACCCTACTTTTTGCTTTTTGCTTCACTGGTTTTCGACTTAATGTGGCTGTGGGCCTGCTAATCAGGCCCACAGCCCTGCTGTTCGCTCTCTAAAATTAACACCATGTACATCTGAAAGAAACAGGTTAGTATTAGATTCCTTACCTTAGAATATCCCCAGGCGTCAGTCTGGATCCGGAAACTTTTGCGTAGCAGTACCCCTGCGCGTCGGTAGGCGTCGTCTGCAGGCGTCCCCTGCGGCTCCGCGTCGTCGGCGTCGTGCGCCGTGATGACGTCGCTGGAGTATATAGACGCCGCCTCCGCGCGCTGACGTCAGTTCTTCTTTTTTCCGCGCCAGTTAGCGCAGATCCGAAGAGCAGTACTCCGGTCTTTTGACCAAGTGTTTGTAAAACTTAATCTTTCTACGGTGCCGGTAGGATGCCTGGGTTTAAGAGCTGCGACGAGTGCGACCGCATGATGTCGGTCACCGACCACCATCGACTCTGCCTCCGGTGTCTGGGCGCGGACCACGACGTGGAGTCCTGCGTCGACTGTCGGGCCTTGACTGGAAAAGCTAGGCGGGAGCGGTCCCGCAAGCTTCTCGAGCTCCGAGTGTCGGCCCCGCGTCGAGAGCGGTCCCGGTCCGGTCGGAGGTCGAGGGAGCGGTCGAGGGAACGATCGCGGAGCCGCCATGGGCGCTCCGGGAGTCGCCACCATTCCTCCGGTTCGTCAGGTAAGCACAAGAAGTCGGGGCGTCGCCATCGCACCCCCGACTCCCCCCGACGCCCGCGTGATGCGGCCGGGGGCTCGGGTGGCCCCACCCCCGCGGGCCCGCGTGGGTCACCGACGCCGTCTACCCCATACCTGTCGGTCCCTGGGGAAGGCGCGTCGCGTGAGGAGATCGAGGCCTTCCTCATTGCTATGAGGGCGAGGTCTCCTCCGGCGGGGCCTACGGCGCCTGCGGGGCCGTCGGTCCCGTCTGGGGGCCCGAGCGGTTCGGGTGCTTCTGCCCCGACGCCGCCGGTGGCTCCGGTCCCGGCGCCGCTGGGTCCCTCAGGTTCGTCGCCGGCTGGTCTCCCGGCCTCTCCGGCGTCGGTTCCTTTGGGCCAACCCGTGGTACCGCCTCCGCGTGGTGCAGCGACTCCGCCGTCGGCTCCGGCCGGCGTCGGGTCCCCGGCACCGACGCCGCGCGGCGCCACCCCCATTCCCTCCCCGGCTCCGGACACGGAGTCGGACCGGCGTCGGCCGACGCCGGATTCGACGCCGATGGGGCCCGTTGACCCCGATGTCTATATCGTCGACCCAGAATATGGGTATGATGAGGATGAGTATGGAGAGGGTTGGGAGGGGTCTGAGGACCCTTTATCCCGTGCCTGCCAGTATGATGTGGACTGGGTAGGTGATCTGGGTGATGCCAGTGGCCTGGACGAGTCGCCCAACCCTGGGTTTGTCTCCCCGTCCCCTGTGGCGTCTGAGGCAGGTGCTGCCTATTCAGTGGTCCTGATGAGGGCTGCCAAGGCCTTACACCTTGAGCTCCCCGTCGCGAAGGTCAAACCGAACATTCTGACCGAAGTATTTAAACCGCAGTCATGCCCCCAGGAGCCTCTGCTGCCGTTTAATGAGGCCCTGACGGATGTCCTTTTGGGCACCTGGTCCAGGCCCGCTTCCGGTGCACCGGTTGACCGGAATGTGGCAAGGCGTCACCGTCCATGCTCGGACGACCCTGCCTTTTTATCCACCCATCCCTCCCCGGAGAGTCTGGTGATCCAGGCCTCCACTTCGCAGTCCGCATTTCCGTCGGCTCCGCCCGATCGGGAATCAAAGCGGTATGACCAGTTTGGTAAAAAGGTATTTTCCTCTTTGAGCGCTGGACTGCGGTCTTGTAATACCGCGTGCCTCTTGGGCCGCTACACCCACTCCCTGTGGGATACGGTCGAAGAGTGTTTGCCGCAATGCCCCCAGGAAGTGCGGGACAAGCTCACCCGGGCCTTGGTTGAAGGCCGGGATGCGGCGCGGTACTCGATCCGTTGTGGTCTGGACACGACCGACTCCCTGGGACGGGCCATGTCCACGACGGTGGCGATTCGTCGCCATGCTTGGCTGAGATCTGCCAACTTTTCGCCAGACGTCCAAAATACACTCATGGACATGCCATTTGATGGCAGTCGCCTGTTTGGTGACAAAGCGGACCACGCGCTGGAGCGCTTCAAGGACTCCAGGGTTACGGCCAAGTCCTTGGGTCTTTCGACCCAGCGCCAGCAGACGGGTTCGTTTCGCCCCTTTCGTGGCCAAGGGAGGGGCGGTCCCACACGTGCTGCCAGCCACGCGCCGCAGAACGCTCCCCAGCGCGGTGGCGGCCGTGGTTTCCGCCGTGGTGGCGGTAGAGGCCAGCGGCGTGGTCAGTCCACGCCTCCCTCCGCTGCTGCATCCAAGCCTTCCTAGTCCGAGCTTTCGGGCTCACGTGACGCCAGTGGGTGGCAGGGTTCGCCATCACCACTCCCGCTGGCGCGCGATAACATCGGACAGGTGGGTGCTGCAGCTCGTTCGAAGGGGCTATGCCCTCCCCTTCGAGTCCACTCCTCCAGCCATGCCACCGCAGAACCACCGTGTGTCGGGGGACCACTTGACACTTCTGCAGGAGGAAGTTACGGCCCTCTTGGCCAAGGGGGCCATCGAGCGCGTTCCTGGGCCAGAAGTAGGGTGTGGTTGCTACTCCCACTACTTTCTGGTACCCAAGAAGGACAAGGGAGGCCTGCGTCCTATCTTGGACCTGCGGAACGTCAACGGCTTCCTCCGGAAGGAGAAGTTCAAGATGTTGACTTTGGCTCAGGTCTTGGCTGCTCTAGACCCACAAGACTGGATGGTAGCGTTGGACTTGCAGGATGCGTATTTTCACATCCCCGTCCTGCCGGCCCACCGGCGTTACCTGCGGTTCACGGTAGGCCACGAGCACTTTCAGTTTATCGTGCTCCCATTCGGCCTTACCAGCGCCCCACGGGTGTTCACGAAAGTGATGGCGGTGGTCGCAGCTCATCTGCGCCGGTTAGGGGTTTCAGTCTTCCCCTACCTCGACGACTGGTTGTTGAAGGCGGGCTCGCCCCAGACAGTCGTCCACCACCTTCAGACGACGGCAGACCTCCTGCACGAGCTGGGGTTTTCCATCAATGTGCCGAAATCACACCTGTGTCCCTCTCAAAATCTCCTTTTCATCGGAGCGGTTCTCGACTCGGCGCAGTTTCGGGTTTATCCCCCGGAACGGCGGGTCCGGGATATTCAGGCTCTGATTCCCATCTTTCAGCCGTTATCCCGGGTTTCGGTCAGGTTGGCGCTGCGGCTTCTGGGGCTGATGGCCTCCTGCATCCTACTGGTGTATCACGCCAGGTGGCGGATGCGGGCTCTGCAGTGGGACCTGAAGTTTCAGTGGGCCCAGCATCAGGGCAACCTATCCGACCATGTCCTGATCTCGGAGGGCACTGCGAGACAGTTGCAGTGGTGGCTTACGGACCGCGATTGGGTCAGAGGCAGATCCCTCTCCCTTCCCCAACCGGAGCACGTGGTTGTGACGGACGCGTCCCTCCAGGGCTGGGGTGGCCACTTGGGAGAGGCGGAGATCAGAGGCATCTGGTCTCCGGCGGAGTCCCGGCTCCATATCAACATGTTGGAGCTACGGGCGATTCGCCTAGCACTGAAGGCATTCCTCCTGTGAGAAGTTGGCCTGATGTGCAGTGCTCACTATTCTAGTGATCACTATATATCAGTCCAAACAACCCTTATTGATGATTGGTTGTAAGTCAACCTTATAGACCAGCTATCCTAGTAGCATGGATACGAGCAGTCTAAGGCTAAGACTCTAGAGGGCGTGTTAAGCCAGCTGTTTTACCATCACATTACCCCTTGAACACCCAGTGAAAGGACACCACACAAGTGTTATGAAAATAAACAGTGTATTTATTAGAATCACAACAACCCTGTACTCTTTATGAGGACAGGGTGCTAGGCACACAACAAAACTCTTACGAAAATACTTAAGTTAGCACGTTATACACAAATGCCCGAGGGGCACGAAAAACCATATACTTTAAAAGTGGAATGCGAATTACTAGCAAGTAAGTAACAGTTCTAATAGGCTTTGGAATCGCTAGGACTGGACTAGGGAATCGTTAGATTACTACTAGGAGACCCAGGGGACTCGGGTGCAGAGTGTGCACTCTCACGCGGGATGCGGGACAAAGTCTATGGAGGCTAGTAAAGGCAAAGTTAGTGTTCACGGGCGAACCCGACCTGGTAGGAAGAAAACGACAGTGGATCCTAACCCTAGGATAGTAAGGCTATGCGGGAACACCGAAGTGCCGAAGTTACCTAGCCCAGGGGCTGCAGCTGCATAGGTCTGAAAAGACGTCGGGGATCTCGTTGCCGGACCAGGAGCCTGGAAGGAAGAAGTTGCTGGCAGGCGACCAGTGAGGAAAAGTTCGATGGATCCAAGCCTGGATCAAGGAAGAAGAAAACCTGAAAGCAGAGGGGACCAAGTTCTTGAATCACTAGCCAGTGATTAAGTGGGCACCAGGATGGCACCGGGCAAAGTCACCGCAGTCAGGTGAGTGGGCGCTGCTGAGCTCTGCAGTCTCTCGGACCAGGAGGCGTTGTCGGCGACCAGGATGGAGGTGCGAGCTGTCCCACGAAGGTTCTTGCTGTCGACGTCGCTGGACCCAGGATTGGGCAACAAGTCTTGGCAAATGCAAGGCCCACGCGGTGGACCTAAAATGGCGTCTTGAGTGGACCAGGAGGGTCCAGGGTACTTCTCAGATGGAGGGAAGCAAGGGCCAGTCTGGAGCAACCAGACCAGCAGCAGAAATGTCGTCGGGCGTCGTCAGGAAGGCCACAAGCCAGCGGGCTAGTAGCCAAACAACGCGGTGGGCAGCAAAAAGCAGAAGGGCCCCACGCAGATCGTGGAGATGCTGGGGGGCTGCTCTTCGGTGCTGGAGCTGCTCAGGGTGGGGGCTTCTCGGACCCCAAAGCACTCACCAGGAATTCACTCGGCGGGCTTGCTGGAAAGAAGTCGTGCAGTCTTGAAGATGGCCGGTCCCTCGAGGTCTCGTCACACCCACGAATCTCAGCGTGACTGATGATGCAGGTAGAGGTCAGAGGTGCCAGGAAAGCCGGTTCTCGTCGAGCTGGGCAGTCGGATTCCGGAGGAAGGACTTGCAGCAGACCGCAGTGTTCTTAGATGGTGCCTGCGGGTGCAGGGTGACTACTCCTTAGTCACAAGGGAGAAATCTTAGGAAGAAGTCTTGAGTTCCTTTCGCAGAAAGTAGTTTCAGGATTCAAAGATGATCTGATTTGGAAGGGGGCCAGTCTCTACCTTTATCCTGTAAAAGGGGGCTGGCACGCGACTAAGTCCTGCCCTATGGGTGGGACTAGGAGGGGGGTGGTTACACCCACTTCCTTGGCGGGCTTTTCCCCAGCACAGGGTCTGGAGTGACCCTGGAACTGGTTCCAGCCAGCCTATGCACAGTGAGCACCGGGGTGCCACGTGCAGTCACCTTCCTCTAAAGCCCTGCCTACCTACAATACACAAAACCCTGTCTGGGACGGTGCTGGCACCGCCCCTGGCAGGAAACCCTTTGTCCTTATCTCCTGCTCTGGGAGGACTCCCAGCAGCAGGAGGGCAGACTTGTGTCTCGGTGGCAGCATCCATTTTGTGGATGCTAAGGCTCTGTCTGACTTTAACCGGGGTTAGGGGTTACATACATGTCGTGTCCCTCTAGAAGGGTGGAATGCTAACCCCGTCGCCAGAATTGGCGAGGGGTTAGTATTCCAATTCGTATGACACCTTACTCGACATGTTTTGATAAAGCGATACCAGAGTTGGCATATAACCGCGAGGATTATAATGCACTTAAGAGTATATGGTATGCGATATCATGGAAACGGCTAAGGGATGGATCCCGAAAGCCGCAGACAGGCTCAGCTCATGCCAGAGCACCATCTCACATGATTCCAAGCACTCTGCCTTCAGGATTGTTAAGGCCTGCCATAGGAGTGACTGATAGGAGATCTGTGTGTCCATTTTAGGGTTAGATATAGGTATACTATATCTAAAGCAAAGGGTGATTACACCACCTTGCCCCAGCTGTCAAGCAGCCAGTTGTGTCAGATTTGGATGGCCAGCCAGGGGTGGCATAATACATGCTGCAGCCCCTGGTAGGCCCTGGGTACACCTATGCCCTGGGTACCTAAGGTACACTGTACAGGGACTGATAAGGTGACTCAGTATCCAATTTAGATATGTACCTAAGGTACATGGAATCCATTTTACAGAGAGAGCAGTGGGCCTGAGGTCCTGAATAGCAGGGCCTCAGGTCAACTAAGTCAGAAAACCAGCAAAACACCAGGCAAAAAGTTGGGGGCAACCATAGTCAGGGATTTACTTTCCTACACCTCCCCTTTGTCAACGGGAGTGTAGTGCAGGTGTTCACGGACAACACCACCGCCATGTGGTACTGCAACAAACAGGGCGGTGTGGGGTCGTGGACCCTTTGCCAGGAGGCTCTGCGTCTCTGGCAATGGCTGGAACGTCAGGGCGTGACTCTGACGGTTCGACACCTGGCAGGTTCTCTGAACGCCAGGGCGGACGAACTCAGCCGTCGGTGCTCGGTGGATCACGAATGGCGTCTGAACTCGGACGTGGCGAGAGGCCTCTTTCAGCAATGGGGAGAGCCTTGGTTAGATCTATTCGCCACAGAAGAGAACGCGCAATGTCATCAGTTCTGCGCGTTGGAGTTTCCAAGACGGCACTCGCTCGGCGACGCCTTTCGGCGCGAGTGGAGTTGCGGTCTGTTGTACGCCTTTCCGCCTATACCACTTCTGCCCAGAGTGCTGAAGAAGATCAGGCGCGACCGGGCCCAAGTTATCCTTGTGGCTCCGGACTGGGCTCGAAGGTACTGGTATCCCGAGCTACTCAGCATGACAGTCGGTCCCTCGATCCGCCTGCCCCTTCAGGAGGACCTTCTGTCGCAGCAGCAGGGGACGGTCCTCCACCCGAACCTGTCCAGTCTCCACCTCCATGCTTGGAGATTGAGCGGCGACAGTTGAGGCCATTTGACTTGCCTCCTGAAGTCTGTGATGTTATTCTGGCAGCCAGGCGTCCCTCCACAAAGTCGGTATACGCCTGCCGGTGGAACAGATTTGTGGCATGGTGCACAGCAAAGGCTGTGGACCCCCTTTCTGCCCCTCTGTCTGAGGTTCTCCTCTTCCTTCTTTCCCTTGCCCAGCAGGGCTCTGCTCTGGGCACTATCAAGGGCTATCTTTCTGCCCTTTCCGCCTTCTTAAGGCTACCTGATCAGCCATCTTTATTCAAGTCCCCTATTGTATTGCGATTCTTAAAAGGCATCACGCACATGTATCCACCTGCTCTGTTCGTGATGCCTCAGTGGGACTTGAACCTGGTTCTGACTTTCCTGATGTGTGCTCCCTTTGAGCCTCTTCATTCCTGTCCTCTCCGTCTTCTCACTTTAAAGACGGCCTTCCTGGTTGCCATCACCTCTGCCAGGAGAGTGAGTGAGCTCCAGGCCCTTTCTGTTCAACCTCCTTTCTTGTCTGTTCATCCTGACAAGGTGGTTCTTAGGACTAGACCTTCTTTCCTGCCCAAGGTAGTCTCTGCTTTTCACATTGGGCAGTCCATCACCTTGCCCTCCTTCTTCCCGCCTCCGCATCCTTCAAAGGATGAAGAGCGGCTCCATCGTCTGGACCCAAAACGTGCGCTTTCATTTTACATGGATCGCACACGCCAGTTCCGGGTGGATGACCAACTGTTTGTTGGCTACGTGGGTGAGAAGAAGGGAAGGGCGGTACAGAAACGAACCATCTCTCGGTGGGTCGTCCTGTGCATCAAAGCATGCTACTCTTTGGCTCGGAAGGAGCCTCCTGTTGGGCTGCGGGCCCATTCCACTCGGGCTACGGCGGCTACTACTGCCCTGGGCCGGGGAGTCCCTTTGCAGGACATTTGCCAGGCGGCTACGTGGGCCTCGCTGCACACCTTTGCGAGGCACTACTGCCTGGACAGTCAAGTCCGGAGAGATGGCTTCTTTGGCCGTTCGGTCCTCCAGGACTTTCTGGTGTAGGTTGTATTGGTTCGCAGACCCACCACCGGGGTTGGTATTGCTGGGGTATCTATTCTAAGGTAAGGAATCTAATACTAACCTGTTTCTTTCAGATGAACAAGTTACTTACCTTCGGTAACGATATATCTGTAAGAAACAGTAGTTAGTATTAGATTCCTTACCGCCCCACCCATCCTCCCCGTTCTGCGAACTGATACCTAGGGTTAAGGACATCCCTTTCAGGGCCCTAGTTTCAAATGGCACCAGTGTTGGTTCTCACATGGCTCTGCGTGTTCTGGCGCGGAAAAGCTGTGTGCAAAGAACTGACGTCAGCGCGCGGAGGCGGCGTCTATATACTCCAGCGACGTCATCACGGCGCACGACGCCGACGACGCGGAGCCGCAGGGGACGCCTGCAGACGACGCCTACCGACGCGCAGGGGTACTGCTACGCAAAAGTTTCCGGATCCAGACTGACGCCTGGGGATATTCTAAGGTAAGGAATCTAATACTAACTACTGTTTCTTACAGATATATCGTTACCGAAGGTAAGTAACTTGTTCTTTAGGTACATCACCAATTGGGATTTGGGTCACTCATGTGAGTCCCTGTACAGTGTACCATAGGTACCCAGGGCATAGGTGCACCCAAGGCCTACCAGGGGCTGCAGCATGTATTATGCCACCCCTGGCTGGCCATCCAATCTGACACAACTGGCTGATCACTCAGCTGGAGCAAAGTGGTGTAATCACCCCTTGCTTAGGTATAGTATTCCTATACCTACCATTATATATAGACACATATTCACCTATAAGTCACTCCTATGGCAGGCCTTAACAATTCTGAAGGCAGAGTGCTTGGTTTTATGTGAGATGAGGCTCTAGCATGAGCTGAGCCTGTCTGCAGCTTTCGGAACCATGTCCTTATAGCTGTTCTATGATATAGCCATACCATATACTCTTAAGTACATTATAATCCTCGCGGTTATTGCTAACTTTGGTTTGGCTTTATCAAAACATGTCGTGTAAGGTGTCATACGCTTTGGAATACTACCCCCTCGCCAGTTCTGGCGACGGGGGTAGCATTCCACCCTTCTAGAAGAAGACATGTTGTTCCTACTAATCCCGGTTAAAGTTAACCAGAGCCTCAGCATCACAAAATGGATGCTTCTGCCACAGACACAAGTGTGACCCCCCCCTGCTGGTGGGAGCCCTTCCAGCGAGGGAGGCTTGGACAATAGGTTTCCTGTCTTGGGAGGTGCTAGCACCACCCCAGACAGGCCATAGTGTATTGGGGCAGGGAGGGCTGAATGAAATGAGACACTGCCAGGGGCACACAAGGTGTCCCATGCATAGTCCAGTTCAAACCGGTGCTGGGGCACTCCAGCCCCAGCCCCAGCTCTGGCGCGAAACTGGACAAAGGGTAATCCAGCCCCTAAATTTGGTATATAGGTAGGAGCTGAGTCCCAAGACTTTAGATTTATCCTGACTGAAACTTGAAACGAAACTCTAGACCTTCGACATTTTACTGCAACTAGAATACTGAAGAATCTCCCTTGTGGTCAAGGAGTGACTACCCTGTGCAAGCAGGCACCATCAAGCGATCAACGGTTTGCTTTGTCGTTGCTCCCGCCGGAGCCCGAACACAGAGCCTGACAAGACCCGGACTTCCAGACTTCCTTCAACCCGATCCACAGCCACAGCAAAGCTGAGACCCGTGGAGGCGACGCGAGACGTGGGACCGGCCATCTTGGAAAGCCAGCGAATTGCTTTCCGTGCAACTTCTGAGGCACCCTCGAAGTTGTGCATTGGGGATTGAGAAGCCCCAACCCGAACACCAACTGCACCGAAGATCAGCCCTCCACACTCCACGAGTTCTGCGTGGGGCCCTTCTGCATTTTCCTGCTCGACGAGTCTGTCCGGTCACTTGCCCGTTGGCTAGTGGCCTCTATGATGACGAACCTTTGAATTTCCAACGCTGGTCTGGTTGCTCCAGACTGGCCCCTGCTTCCCTGAAAAGGAGAAGCCCCTCAGACCTTGCTGGTCTGAACCAGAAGCCTTCTTCGAATCCTGCGTGGGTTGCCTTTGCCAAGGTTTGTTGACTCCAATCCGGAAGCCGACACCGCCAACAGCGAGATCCTTCGTGGGACAGTCCGTGCCCAGCTCCTGGTCATCGTCGACACCTCCTGGTCCACGTGGCTGCAGAGACAAGCTTCACAACATCACCTGATTGCATCCTGACATCGCCTGGTCCCTTCCTGGTCACTGGCTAGTGACCCAGACTCTGTCCCCTCTGCTTTCAGGTACTCTTCATCCTCGATCCGCCCTTGGATCCAACCGGACACTCCTCTCCTGCTCGCCTGCAGCATCTTTCTCCAAGGCTCCATAGGAATCAATGACGAAACCCGACACACTTTGGGACCTATGCACCCGCTTCCTGTGGGTGAGGTAACGCGAGTACTTCGGTGCTCCTGTGAAGATTGACTATCCTAGTGTCCTAGTTTCACGTAGTTTATTCCTAGTCCAGTCGGAAGTGCCCTAAAAGAACTACTTTCTAATTCTTTCGTTCCCATTCTAACTCTATGGTAACTCGCGTGTGTGTAAAGACACTGCACACGCATCCCGAGGGCCTCCTACTTCCTATCCTTCGGTAGTACAGTGTAGCCCCAGCGATGCCCTAGGCCTATCCTTTGTTCGTGACGTGGTTCTTATACCACTATTTTAGTATATGGTTTTACGTGCCCCTAGGGCATTACTGTATTTTGTGCAACTTATTGTATTATAATTAAGTATCTTGTTATGTGCTTGTGCCTCTGACCTCATAAAGAGTTCAGAGGATTGTGTTAGAAATAAATACATATATATTTTGATATACAACCTGTGTGGTGTCCTTTCACATGGTATTAAGGGGATTGCATATGGTAGAACAGCTGGCTTCACATGCCCTCTTGAGTTTAGCCTAAGACTGCTCTGTCCATGCTACCACTAGGATAGCTGGCCTATAAGGTTGACTTTACAGCCATCACCATAAGGGTTGTTTGGACTGGTGCAAGGTGCTCACTAGAATAGTGAACACCATATACCAGGCCAACTTCTCACAAGGACTAGGATCACAATTTAGGTATTCACATTGACATATTTA
The DNA here is from genome assembly GCF_964261635.1 of Lissotriton helveticus. NCBI lineage: Eukaryota > Metazoa > Chordata > Amphibia > Caudata > Salamandridae > Lissotriton > Lissotriton helveticus. The sequence continues at coordinate 981,069,154 of NC_136061.1, read as the reverse complement.
GGCTTAATGTGACCATTGTCTTCATTGCACTTTCTTTACCAAATATTAGTGTGGTTTGAGGCATGCTCATTGGAGCAAAGGTGTGTTCTCAGCTCTGCTTATTGCATTAAGTTGCTTTTGGAACTGATGGCACCCACCACTTTTGCAACTTTGTGGGGTTTGTGCCAGATTTTTACAATGCAGTTTTGACTGTGCCTTTCTACTTCTGATTTTAAAAGTTCCATGTTCAAATTGTACAAAGATGATGAAGTCAAATTCTTTCATGGCAAGGATCTTAAAATGAAACTTGGTAAATGTCAAATTTTCCTGACAGAAGTTCATTGTCTCAGCACCGCTTTGTTGAGGCATAGATGAGACCGAAACATGCTTTTAGCTGCAGAAGAGGATGCCTCAATACCAAATAACTGTGAACAGCTTCCTTCTGTTAACGGACTTAGAGTGCGGCATTATTGACAATATCTGAAGGAAACACATAGTGATAGATTCCTTACCTTAGAATTACCCCAGGAGTTAGACTGGATCTGAAAAGTTTTCATCAGGAGTACCCCTGCGTGTCGGAAGGTGGCGTCGTGCAGCTCGGCGTCCGTCGTTGGCGTTGTGGTCGCCGTGATGACATCGCGTCAGCTACTTAGACGCCGCCCTCGCGCGCTGATCCGGATAGAGCGGTACCCCCAGTCATTTTAATGCTTTTTCGTCTCTATTTTTTCGAGTCGATCGCTCCTGGTGTCGTAGGGATGCCCTGTCTCAAGTCTTGCGGGGACTGTCATCGGAAGATGTCGGTGACGTACCCGCACCGTGTGTATCTCGACTACCTGGGGCGTGACTTCGACCCCAAGTCGTGCCTAGACTGCCAGGCCATGGCGCCCAAGACTTTGTGGGAGCGGTCCCGAAATTTGCTTGAAGTCCGGCAGTCGGGTCTGCGCCGCTCAAGTTCCCGGTCCCGTGGGAGGTCGCGGGACCGGTCGCGAAGCCATCACCATCGTTCGTCCGTATTGAAGTCTTCACACTCTGGGTCAGACAAGACGAAGCGTCATCTCTCAACGACTTCCCCTTGCCCGTCGTGGCTGAAGGTGTAGGTGGTGCCTCCCAAGCGGGTCCGGCGGAGCCTACTGTGTCGCTGTCCGCCTACCCGCCCTTCCCGGGTCCGTCAGCGACTCCGGCCCGGCTGCGGGAATTTGTCAGCTATGGCACGCCTCTTTGAGCCCTCTGGCCGCGCTGGCGCACCATCGGGCCCGCCGGCCCCACTGAGGGTCCTCACCATTCACTGTCAGCGTCTCCGGCCTGGCTCCGCAGGGCCCCCAAGGATCAAGGCCTGAATCCCGGTCGACTCCGGTTGACCTAGTTAAACCTCCACCGACGTCCACCACACTGGCACTAACTCCGATGGCACCGGACGACGTTGCCCCCGGTCTCAACCCTGAGGTGGACATGGAGCCGGCACAGCCTCGCTCGACGCTGATCCCGACGCAGATGGGGCCTTTCTACCCCTATGTCCAGCCTCCTTATTTTAGGCCTGTACATCAGCCTTCGGAGGACGGTGAAGACTGGGAAGGGTCCGAGCACCCTCTCACAGCTCAGTACAAGTATGACCCGGACTGGGCAGAGGAACTGGGGGATGCCAGTGGTCTGGACTCCTCTCCTAACCTTGGCATGCTCACTCCTCCTACCGTGGCTATGGAGGATGGTGCAAGCTATGCAGTGGTGTTGCGTAGGGTGGCGGAGGCCCTCCACCTCCAACTCCCTACAGTGGCTGTCAGGACTAACCTCCTGACAGAAGTGCGTCAGCCGGCGGCTACCTCTGCGGAGCCACTGCTGCACTTTAATCGCCCTGCCCTGGGTGGCCCCATATTCCTCTCCCAACACCCCACCCCTGTGAGCTTGGTTGTCCAAGCCTCAACATGCCAGAGCGCATTCCCTACCGCACCCCTGGACAGGGCTTCCAAGAGACTGGAACAATTTGGGAAGAAGAGTTTTTTCTTCCGCCTGTTCCGGGCTGCGTTTTGTGAGCACCGCATGCCTCATGGTGCGTTATTACAACTCTGTGTGGGAAATGGTGGCGCAAGTGATGCCTCAGTTTCCGGAGGAGGGGTGGACAGTGCTCTCTCAGGCCATTTTTCAGGGTAGAGATGCAACCAAGTTCACAATACGATGTGCCTTGACACCGCCGACTCGATGGGCAGAGCGATTTCCACGACAGAGGCGCTCCGCCCCCACACCTCGCTGAGGTCTACTGCCTTTTTGGGCGATGTCCAGAACACCCTGATGGACATGCCCTTCGATGTCATTCGCCTTTTTGGCAACAAGGCAGATAGTGCGTTGGAGCTCTTTGTAGTAAATGACTTCTCTACTGTTCTCCATTAAGTAGATGTACCCTGACATCATAGAATGCCTGGGCGTCTCTCTGGCTCAGAGTGTCAGTTGGTCAACTCAGGCTGAGCTGCTTGGAGCTTGCTCCTAGTGGGGCTACATCTGACCTTCCTATCTTCTCCTACTCGTCTATCCTAGAAGAAAGCTACAATAAAGGATTATTTAACTATACAGCTGGGCTGTGTATCTTCGTTTACCACAACTTTGCGACGAGGGTGGGATATGTAATGTCATGGACATTCTATTAAGTGGAGAACAGCAGAGAAGTAATTTAATACACTCTTTAAGGACTCGCGGGCTACGGCCAAGTCTATGGGCCTCTCCGCCACTCGCCCTCCTGCGCCTTCTGCTTTTCTCTCTTTTCATGGCCACGCAAGGGGCGCCCCAACACATTCGCTTCAGAGCCACAGGCCGCAGCTGTCTCCGTGGGCCAGCAGTAAGGTCAGTCCACTTCCACCCTGGCCACCTCTGCCCCAAAACCTTCCTAGTCCGATCTTTAAGGCCCATCAAATGCCAGTGTGTGGCAGGATTCGCCATCACCTCCCCCACTGGCACACCATCACCTCGGACAGGTGGGTTTTACAAATAGTCCGAAGGGGCTGCTTCCTCCACTTCGAGACTACCCCTCCAGCCATGCCACTCGAGTACCACTGCATGTCGGTAATCATTTGGCACTTCTTCAACAGCAAGTCATGGCCCTCTTGGCCAAGGGGACCATCGAGCGCGTTCCTGCGTCAGAACTAGGACATGGTTGTTATTCCCACTACTTTCTGGTGCCCAAGAAGGCAAGGGCCTGCATCCTATCTTGGACCTCGGGGACGTCAATCGCTTCCCCCGGAAGGAGAAGTTCAAGATGCTAGCTCTAGCTCAGGTCTGGTCTGCTTTCGACCCGGGAGACTGGATGGTAGCTTTGGACTTGCAGGACACACATTTCCACATTCCCATCCTGCCGGGCCACCGGCGTTACTTGCGGTTCTCGGTAGGCCACGGGCACTTTCAGTTTACTGTGCTCCCATTTGGCTTACCAGCGCCCCTCGGGTGTTCACGAAAGTGATGATGGTGGTCGCAGCTCATCTGCGCAGATCAGGGGTTCCAGTCTTCCCCCTATCTCGACGACTGGCTGTTGAAGGCGGGCTCACCCCAGACAGTAGTCTCCCACCTCCAGACTACTGCCGACCTGCATTTGCTGGGGTTCTCCATCAATGTGCCAGAGTGGCTCCTGATTCCTCTTTGTGTGGAGATTGAGCGGCGGCAGTTGATTCCTTTTGAGGTGCCTCCTGAAGACTGTGATGTCATTATGGCAGCCAGGCGTCCCTCCACTAAGTTGGTATACGACTGCAGGTGGAACAAATTTGTGGCATGGTGCACAGCAAAGGCTGTGGATCCCCTTTCTGCCCCTCTTTTTGAAGTTCTTCTGTGGCTTCTTTCTTTGGCCCAGCAGGGCCCTGCTCAGGGCACCATCAAGGGCTATCTTTCTGCTATTTCGGCCTTTCTCAGGCTCCCTGATCAGCCCTCTCTTTTCAAGTTCCCTGTTGGAAATAGATTCCTCAAAGGCATTACTCATCTTTTCCCTCCTATACCCTTTGTAATGCCACAGTGGGACTTGAACCTGGGTCTTACATACTTGATGTGCACTCCCTTTGAGCCTCTTCATAACTGTCCTCTTCGTTTGTTAACTCTGAAGACTCCTTTACTGGTTGCCATCACTTATGCCAGGAGAGTGCGTGAGCTCCAGGCTGTTTCTTGTAAACCTGCTTTCTATCTGTCCATCCGGACAAGATTGTGCTCAGAACCCGCCCATCCTTTCTGCCAAAGGTTGTCACTGCCTTTCACATTGGGTAGACCATCACTTTGCCCACCTTCTTTCTTCCTCCGCATCCTTCTAGAGAGGAACAGAGGCTCCACCGTTTGGACCCAAAACGTGCGCTCTCGTTTTACTTGAACCGCACACAACAGTTCCGGGTGGATGACCAACTCTTTGTTGTCTACGTTGGCACCAAGAAAGGTCGGGCCGTACACTAGCGGACTATCTCCAGATGGGTTGTCTTGTGTATTAAAGTCTGTTATTCTCTGGCTAAAAAGGAGCCTCCGTTTGGGCTGCGCGCCCATTCCACCAGGGCGACCGCTGCCACTAAAGCATTGGGATGTGGTGTCCCCTTACAGCACATCTGTCACGCAGTTACGTGGGCCTCGCTGCACACTTGAACTAAGCACTATTGTCTGGACAGCCAAGTCCGGAGAGATGGCTTTGTTCTGTTCTCCGGGACTTCCTGGTGTGATCTTGGTTCGCAGACCCGCCACCGGGGTCGGTAATGCTGGGGTATCTATTCTGAGGTAAGGAATCTAGCACTATGTGTTTCTTTCAGATGAACAAGTTGCTTACCTTTGGTAACGATATAACTGTAAGAAACATCAGTAGTGATAGATTCCTTACTGCCCCACCCATCCTCCCCGTTCTACGAACTGAATTCTAGGGTTAAGGTCTTCCCTATCTGATAGACTACTAGCCGCAGATTCCTTCACATAGAATTATCCCCAGGCGTGAGACTGGATCCGGAAACATTTTTGCCCAGCATACCTGCGCGCCGGGGGGACGGCATCACTCGACTCAGCCCAGGCGTTATCCGCGAAGGTGACGTCAGCGAGGTCACATAAGTCCCACCCCTGCGCGCCTAAGTCTGTTTTTTTTCTTTTCCGCATGCAGGGCGAATCCGGATCGTGCTCTGGGTCTGTTTAGGCTTTTCCCTTTCGCTATTGCGTGTGTGGGGGAACAGTGTACGAATGCCTTCGGGCTTTAAAACGTGCTCGTCTTGTGGAGACCTGATGTCGGCAAAGGATCCTCACCCCATCTGCATCTGGAGTTTGGGGGAACACCACGACTCCACGGATTGTGAGGCCTGCCAGCAGATTAATCCGAAGTCCCGGCGGGAGCGTCGAATGAAACTACTCTCTGCTTGCATGTCCAGGTCGGTGTTGTCATCTCGCCCAGGCCCTGCGGAGGGTTCTCAAACCTGCTGCCTCCCTCGTCGACAGCGTCCTTCCCCCAGGTCGCAAGAGCGTTGCACGCCTGTCGGTAAGTGTCGCAGTTTGTCCCCGAGGGTCGGTTTCCGGCCTGTCGGGGGCATGGGCTTCCGTGGGTGGTGCGGCCCTGGGTGTCGTCCCCATATCCGCCGTTTCCCGGTGTGGAGATGACTAGCGCCCAGATGGAGACATATGCAGTGGCTTTGCAAGCCTCGCTGGCTTCTCACCCTCCTCCTTCCCCTCCTGGGACGTCAGCGGATCCCTTGCAGTGTGCGGGGCCCTCTGTGTCGTCGCTGACTGGCTCGGATCCAGGTCGGAGGATGTGGTGCCGTTGGGGTGCGGCGCTTCGGGTTTCATCCTTTGGACCACGGCGCCTCTGCTTCGCCGCTAACTCCCGCGGGAGTCCCTGTGGTGTCGCGGGAGGTCGCCGGGGCTCGGGACGCACCCCTGGACCCCTCTCGGTCCTCTGGACAGGCAGCGGTCTTGTCCAAGGTGACGCTGTTTCGGCTCTGGAGGCTGCTGTCCCTGGCGGCGCCACAGGGGTCGGCGGGGGGTCCCTCTCGCCCAGTCAGGGGTCAAGGCTGGCGGGGGACTCCTCGTCTCCCCGGGTCCCTCTCATCCCTCCACGCAGGCGGCCACCTCGTCGGAGGTCAGGTCGGCGCCTTTCCTGCGCTGCTCCTTCGCGGCCCCGGCCCTGCCCTGGTCTCCTGCACTGTGTGCCCTGTCAGAGGCCGCCCCGGCCCTGCCCTGGTCTCCTGCACTGTGTGCCCTGTCAGAGGCCGCCCCGGCGCCAGATGACGACTATGTCCTGCCTCAGATTGCGCACTCTACGGCGCCAGGCCGACGTCGGGTCCTTTACCTCTTTACCAGAGGTTCGGCGTTTGCTGGTGTCATCCTCGCCGGAAGCGGGCTGCCACGTCGTGACTTTTTCCCCGACATCTTCTAACGGCGGCTCCTCGCCGTCTCCGTGGCCCTGGTCTTTGCCAGAGGAGCCGCAAGTTCCACACTCCCCACTCCTCGGTCCCTCTTCCTTCTTTCTGGACCTGGCCCTTCCCTCCTCCGGTTGGCTTGGGGGATGACCGCCTTAGCTTGCAGCCGTCGCCTAACGAGGAGCTGCTTTCCCCTCCGCGGGGCTCTACGGAGGCGGGTACGAATTTCTCTTGTGCTGTTTCCACAACTGTGGGAATTCTGCGCATGGGTGACCCAGCTTCCCATTTCCCCGCGGATCATCTTCTGGAGGTTCTCCAACAGGGCACTGGTGACAGGGAGCTGTTGCTTCCCTTTGAGGGTTCACTCCATTCCTCTCTATTGGGGACTTGGGGCCATCCCGCCACGGAGGACCCAGTGCCCCTACACCTTCTGCACTGCCATCATCCGGTGCCGCGTGATCCGGTGTGTCCTTCTCTTCACCCCTCTACCAGAGACCCCCTTTTGCAGACTGACTTGCCTTCTCTGCCGCCGCTGTTGTCTGCCCCGTCACAGGAGGCCCGCTGGCTGGACTCCTGGGGGCCCAATATGTTCGCCTCGACCAGTGCGGCTCTGCGGGTCCTTAATACGCTGTGTGTTTTGGCTAGGGCCACTTCTTGTTTGTGGGACTTATGTCTACTGCTTCACAGAGGGTGTCAAAGTTGATTTGAGGCACCATGTGTTGGATGGCCGGGAGCTGGCGGTGTTTATTCTTCGCTTCGCTTTGGACATCTCAGAGGTGCTGGGTCGTGCCATGGCTTCCTCGGTTGCCCTTTATCGCCATGCCTGGCTTCGGGACAGTGTGTTCCCGGAGAACGTTTGAGAACGGTTGGTGGACCTTCCCTTCGATGGTGCTCTTTTGTTCCATGCCCCTGCGGACTCGGCCATCCAGAGGTTCTTGGCAGGGCTTCGTCCTCCTCCTCTCCCACAGTGAGCTGCGAGTTGATCTGGTTCTTGGAGGTGTTCTTCCATTGGGGCGGGTCGCCCCGGTTGTCTGTTCTATGTGCTTTGTGGCCACTCGAGTCCTCTTTGTAGGGACTGTGGTTCTGTTGGCTGCTGGCCAGCCCTTCTTGACTGTGTTTTTGCCTTGGGTTTTCTACGCTATGCTGGCCCTGAGATTGGGCCTTCTGTGTTTTTCCTCTCTGGTTGCTTGATAAGCCTTCTGCTGGGTTTTTGCCGCAGATCTTTTCTATTGTCCTCTCCTGCGGAAGTTTTTTCCTAAAATGTTCCCATGTTTTGGGACATGACCTGCCCTATGTGGGGTAATGGTGGCTGTTATATAGCCCTGTTATGTGCTGGGGAGCTGTGGTCACCTGCGGGCTTCTGCTCTCCGTGGCGTTAAAGTATATTGCAGATGCAATCTTCTTGCTGATGGCTTGGACTAGCTTGAGTTCCGCCCCAGGGTGTTCTTCTCTGGGGCCGCTGCGCTGTTTGCCTGGTCTGGCCTGCTGTCCGTGGCCTGGCGTCATGGTCCTGTCCGGTCCCACTTCTTTTTGGGCCGTGTGTGCGGTCTCCTCCCTGGGGCGTGTCTGGACTCTTCTTCGCCTTCCTGCTCTGTCTTCGACTGGAGTATGGCTTGCTCTGAGTGCTTCGTTCTGTGGTGTCCTCGTCATCTGGCGGAGCTTGCCGGTGCCGACCTGTTGTTTTCTCTGCACTGTTGTGCCTTCTTGGGGCTTTAGTGGGACTGTCATCCTGCCTTGTCTGCAATTTCCAGTTGGCCTTGCACCCGGTTCTACCTCTTCTCTCTGTGGGAGGGGTTGATCCCTGACTTCTTGTCACTCTTGCGGGCGCAGTCCGTTCCTGCGGGGCGTTGGACGGTTCTTCCTGAGTGACCTTGAGTTACCCTTTTCGGCTTCCGCCTGTTTATTGCTGGCGGCGCAGTTCTGTCTGGTATTGCCTTTGGTCTGCCTCTTCTCCTTGGAGTCTCTAGGTTACTCTTGTCCTCCGGTGCCCCTCTTCCTGGCCTTGGCCTTGGGCGGAGGTTTGTTGCCTTGTATGGGCGTGGGGTGCTTGGCCTCCTTTCGCTTTGCCTTGCTTCCCTTACTGAGCGAAGGAAGGCTACCTCTTCTTTTCTTTTTTCTGCATCCCCTTTGGGGTTGGTGGTCTTCTGCTGGCGTGGGTTCCCCTTGCCTGGGGGAACGGGGCTCCTTGTCCTGTCTTGGGTCCAGACCCCTGTGGGACCCTCTGTTATGACCAGGCGGGTGGGGTCCTCTTGCAGACCCTCCTTCCGCTTGGCTATGGCATCTAGCAGTACCCTTGCGCGTCTGTAGGCGTCGTCTGCGGCTCCGTGTCCGTCGTCGGCGTCGTGGGCGCCGTGATGACGTCGTCGTCGGAGTACTTAGACGCCGCCTCCGCGTGCTGACGTCAGTTCTTATTTTTTCCGCGCCAGCAAGTGCAGATCTGGAAAAAGCGGCGCCGCAGGTTCCCGCTATCCCGCCGGCGCCGAGGGGTTCAGTTGTTCTGGCGCCGCCGGTGCCTTCGGGCCCGGCGCCGCGGGACGCCGCTGGACCTCCTTCGGGATCTGGTTCGTCGCCGGTGGACCTTACGACCTCCCCGGCGTCGGACCCTCAGGTGTCGCCTCCGGCGCCGTCCTCGGGTGGCGCCGTCCCCGGTCCTACCTTCGTTCCTGTTCCGGCGTCGGGACGGCCCCAATGGGCGCCGCTCCAGACGCCGTTTGGAGAGTTTAACTTCTATGAACTGGCCCCATTGGTTGAGGACCCTGAGTTTCAGGAGATGGGTGCTGAAGAGGACTGGGAGGGGTCTGAGGACCCTCTGACCAGAGAGTGTCAGTCTCATGAGGACTGGACAGGAGACCTTGGGGAGACCAGTGGCCTGGACACCTCTCCAGACACTGGTTTTGTCTCCCCCCCCCCCCCCCCCCACTACCGTGGCTACGGAGGAGGGGGCAACCTACAGTGTGGTGCTGATGAGGGCTGCCAAGGCCTTGGGCCTTGAGTTCCCCGTCACGGCCGTGAGGACTAATCTCCTCACTGAGGTCCTTAAACCGCAGTCAAGCTCGGCCGAGCCTCTGCTGCCCTTTAATGAGGCCTTGACAGACGTTCTTCTGGGCACTTGGTCCAAGCCCGCTACGGGTTCACCCGTAGATAGGAACGTGGCCAGACGCCACCGCCCAGCCCCGGGCGACCCATGTTTCCTGGCCACCAACCCTAACCCCCGAGAGCCTGGTCATCCAGGCCTCCAATTCCCAGACCGCATTCCCGTCGGCCCCGCCGGACAGGGAATCCAAGAGGTATGACCAGTATGGGAAAAAGATCTTCTCATCCCTTAGTCTGGGCCTGCGGTCTTCCAACACCGCCTGCCTCTTGGGACGTTACACCCACTCTGTGTGGGATAAGGTCGCGGAGGTGCTGCCAGAGTGTCCGTTGGAGGTACGGGCCAAACTCGGCCAAGCCCTTGCGGAGGGCCGGGATGCAGCTAAATATTCCATCAGGTGTGGGCTGGATACCACCGACTCGCTAGATAGAGCGATGGCAACGACGGTGGCGGTCAGACGCCACGCGTGGCTGAGGTCCGCCAACTTTTCGGCAGATGTCCAGAACACACTCATGGACATGCCGTTCGATGGCCGTCGCCTCTTTGGCGACAAAGCAGACCATGCGCTTGAGTGCTTTAAGGACTCCAGGGCTACGGCCAAGTCCTTGGGCCTCTCGGGCTCGTGCCAGCAATCGGCTGCTTTTCACTCCTTTCGTGGCCACGGAAGGGGTGCGCCCACACGCGCCGCCAGCCACGCTCCGCAGGGCAATACCCAACGCGGTGGCGGCCGTGGGAACCGCCGGTCGGGGGCAACGGCGAAGTCAGTCCACACCTTCCCCCGCAGCATTCACCTCAAAACCCTCCTAGTCCGTGCTTTCAGGCCCATGTGACGCCAGTGGGGGGCAGGGTTCGCCATCACCACCTCCACTGGCGCACTATCACATCGGACAGGTGGGTGCTGCAAATCGTCCGAAGGGGCTACTCCCTCCCCTTCGAGGCGACTCCTCCAGCCATGCCACCGCAGAACCACCGTGTATCGGGGGATCATTTGCGACTTCTGCAGGAGGAAGTTACGGCCCTCTTGGCCAAGGGGGCCATCGAGCGCGTTCCTGGGCCAGAAGTAGGGTGTGGTTGCTACTCCCACTACTTTCTGGTACCCAAGAAGGGCAAAGGGGGCCTACGCCCTATCTTGGACCTAAGGAACGTCAACGGCTTCCTCCGGAAGGAGAAGTTCAAGATGCTGACACTGGCTCAGGTCTTAGCTGCCCTGGACCCAGGAGACTTGATGGTAGCGTTGGACTTGCAGGACGCTTATTTTCATATCCCCGTCCTGCCTGCCCACCGGCGCTACCTGCGGTTCATGGTTGGCCACGAGCACTTTCAGTTTACCGTGCTCCCCTTCGGCCTTACCAGCGCCCCACGGGTGTTCACGAAGGTGATGGCGGTGGTCGCAGCTCATCTGCGCAGGTTAGGGGTTTCAGTCTTCCCCTACCTCGACGACTGGTGAAGGCGGGCTCGCCCCAGACAGTCGTCAGCCACCTCCAGACTACGGCACACCTCCTGCACCAGCTGGGGTTCTCCATCAATGTGCCGAAGTCACACCTGTGCCCCTCTCAGAAGCTCCTCTTCATCGGAGCGGTTCTGGACTCGGCGCAGTTTCGGGTTTCTCCACCCGAACAGCTGGTCCGGGATATTCAGGCTCTGATTCCCATCTTTCAACCGTTATCCCGGGTTTCGGTCAGGTTGACTCTGCGGCTTCTGGGGCTGATGGCCTCCTGCATCCTGCTGGTGCATCACGCCAGGTGGCGGATGCGGGCTCTGCAGTGGGATCTGAAGTTTGTGGGCCCAGCATCAGGGCAACCTATCCGACCACGTCCTGATCTCGGAGGGCACTGCGAGACAGCTGCAGTGGTGGCTTACGGACCGCGATTGGGTCAGCGGCAGATCCCTCTCCCTTCCCCAAGCGGAGCACGTAGTTGTGACGGACGCGTCCCTCCAGGGCTGGGGAGGCCACATGGAAGAGGCGGAGATCAGAGGTCTCTGGTCTCCGGCGGAGGCCCGGCTCCACATCAACCTGTTGGAGCTCCGGGCGATTCGTCTGGCACTGAAGGCATTCCTCCCCTCTGTCCGGGGGAGTGTAGTGCAGGTGTTCACGGACAACACCACCGCCATGTGGTACTGCAACAAACAAGGCGGGGTGGGGTCGTGGACCCTTTGTCAAGAGGCTCTTCGCCTTTGGCAATGGCTGGAATGCCAGGGCGTGACCCTGGTGGCTCAACACCTGGCAGGTTCTCTGAACGCCAGGGCGGACGAGCTCAGCCGTCGGTGCATGATGGATCACGAATGGCGTCTGAACTCGGACGTGGCGCAAGGCCTCTTTCAGCGATGGGGAGAGCCTTGGTTAGATCTATTCGCCACCGAAGAGAACGCGCAATGTCATCAGTTCTGCGCGTTGGAATTTCCAAGGCGGCACTCGCTCGGAGACGCTTTTCGTCGCGAGTGGAGTTGCGGTCTGTTGTACGCCTTTCCGCCTATACCACTTCTTCCCAGAGTGCTGAAGAAGATCAAGCGCAACCGGGCCCAAGTCATCCTTGTGGCTCTGGACTGGGCGAGAAGGTACTGGTATCCAGAGCTACTCAGTCTGTCAGTCTCTCCCCCGGTTCGTCTGCCTCTTCAGGTGGACCTTCTGTCGCAGCAGCAGGGGACGGTCCTCCACCCGAAACTGTCCAGTCTCCACCTCCTTGCTTGGAGATTGAGCGGCGACAGTTGAGGCCATTTGACTTGCCTCCTGAAGTTTGTAACATCATTCTGGCAGCCGGGCGTCCCTCCACGAAGTCGGTATACGCCTGCAGGTGGAACAGATTTGTGGCATGGTGCACAGCAAAGGCTGTGGATCCCCTCAATGCCCCTCTTCCTGAAGTCCTTCTCTTCCTTCTTTCTCTTGCCCAGCAGGGCTCTGCTCTGGGCACTATCAAGGGCTACCTTTCTGCCCTTTCAGCCTTTCTCAGGCTGCCTGATCCACCTTCTTTATTCAAGTCCCCTATTGTAAATAGATTTCTTAAGTGCATCACACACACGTTTCCTCCTGTTCCGTTTGTGATGCCTCAGTGGGACTTGAACCTGGTTCTTACGTTTCTGATGTGTGCTCCCTTTGAGCCACTTCACAACTGTCCTCTTCGCCTTCTGACTTTGAAGACTGCTTTTCTGGTTGCCATCACCTCTGCCAGGAGAGTGAGTGAGCTCCAGGCCCTTTCTTGTACTCCACCTTTCCTTTCTGTCCATCCGGACAAAGTGGTGCTGCGTACCAAACCTTCTTTCCTGCCCAAGGTTGTCACGGCATTCCACATCGGGCAGTCTGTCACCTTGTCAACCTTCTTTCGCCACCGCATCCCTCCAAAGAGGAAGAGCGGCTCCACCGTCTGGACCCAAAACGTGCGCTCTCATTCTACTTGAATCGCACACGCCAGTTCTGGGTGGATGACCAACTCTTTGTTGGTTACGTGGGCGCTAAGAAGGGGAAAGCGGTGCACAAGAGGACCATCTCCCGGTGGATCATCCTGTGTATCCAGGCATGCTACTCCTTGGCTAGGAAGGAGCCCCCGGTTGGACTGCGGGCTCATTCTACCCGAGCAACGGCAGCTACCACTGCCCTGGGCAGGGGTGTGCCCTTACAAGACATCTGTCAGGCAGCTACGTGGGCATCGCTGCACACGTTTGCAAGACACTACTGCCTGGACAGCCAAGTCCGGAGGGATGGCTTCTTTGGCCGTTCCGTCCTCCAGGACTTTCTGGTGTGATTATTGGTTCGCAGACCCACCACCGGGGTTGGTATTGCTGGGGTATCTATTCTAAGGTAAGGAATCTAATACTAACGTGTCTCTTTCAGATCCACAAGTTACTACTTGTGTAACGATATATCTGTAAGAGACATTAGTTAGTATTAGATCCCTTACCGACCCACCCATCCTCCCCGTTCTGCTAACCAATATCTAGGGTTAGGGTTACCCCTTTCAGGGCCCTAGTTTCAATGGCACCAGTGTTGGTTTTTAACATGGCTCTGCGTTTCTGGCGCGGAAAAGCTGTGTCTAAGAACTGACGTCAGCACGCGGAGGCGGCGTCTAAGTACTCCGACGACGTCATCACGGCGCCGACGACGGACGCGGAGCCGCAGACGGCGCCTACCGACGCGCAAGGGTACTGCTACTCAAAAATGTCCGGATCCAGTCTGACGCCTGGGGATATTCTAAGGTAAGGAATCTAATACTAACTAATGTTACGCAAAAAATTCCGGATCCAGTCTGATGCCTGGGGATATTCTAAGGTAAGGAATCTAATACTAACTAATGTCTCTTACAGAGATATCGTTACACAAGTAGTAACTTGTGCATTAGGTGGAATCGTCTGGAATAGGTTCGTAAAATTCATGAATATTTTTGACCAGGCGTCAAAAAGAATATTTCTCGTCACTGCAATGGATTTCCAGTAGAACAGGCTCAGCAGGGATTTTACCTTGAGTGGGAGATGTGATAGATGTGAAGGACATTTTCGGCTCCAATTACTCCTGTGACTGGGCAGACGTTATATTAAAAAAAATACTATTGAGGGCCCATTTAAACCTTTGCTCTTGAATTGCAAGTTTGGGTTTGTCTTCGTCACTTTCTTCTCAATGTGGCTTCAGACAGTGATGATGCAAAATAATAGAAAATGGTTGACAGATATTTTTTACTGGAATAATCTGAATTTCAAGAATGTGCATTTGGTGTTTGCGTGAGATTAAAGACTTGCATGAAACCCTGCAAATGGTTTCATATAACTTGAGCAGTGCATTGGCACACAGTAGGAAAGGACAAACGGAAGGTGGAGAGGAGGGGGCAAAGGTGAAGTCAAAGTACAAAATGTGTCTGCCCTGCTGTAATGAAGTTTTTTTTTTTTTATATTGTACTGATTGACGTGCTGTTTGCGATTGGTTTGAGACTGTAAAAATTTTAGCATTTGCCCTGTTCTAGATGCTAGAGACGTTGATGTGTTCCGATTTGTTACCTGTGTATGGGGACCGGATAGTTTGTCCAGTTTTTGACTGGAAGAATGGCAACATTATATGGATCAGTCCTTCACTGGAGTTGTGAATGTAGTGACTCGGCTGCTCTTTTATTTTGGTGAACTTAAGTACTTGATGGTGGGGCCATCGATGTCTTTCTATCAGTTTGAATTTTGGTGAAAGTTACTGGTTTGATCACTTTTTTGGAGGGAGTAACTGGAAGGAGGACATTGTGGAAATAGTGGGAAATTACTTGTACACTGTTACTGTATGCTGTGGTTGCTTATTTGTGACTCTCAGTTTGGTAAAAGGGAGGTTTGTTGGGCCAAAAGACTAGGACAGAATAGACTCCACAGCCTTTCCATAACAATACAACTCTTCAAGAAAAGAGGAGTTTGACATATTGCCAAACTCAGTTTCTGGTGCCATGAATTTTCCAATCATAGTGAGTGATTGGCTAGGATTGTCCATTTCTAATATCCTCTAGCTGGGGTTTGATCACAGTGGTTGGTGACTATGTATAAAGTTCCGTGCACCACCATCCTTTCAATTTTTTGTGTGAGAAATTTGGTTATGATATTTTTACATTGTAAATGATGGGAGTAAGACTGGCAGGTACAGGTTCAGCAGAATAAACTACAATTTTATTTAGATCATTAGATCTCCTTAACGTTTTGGCCAGGCCAAAGGCAGGAGTGAAGGAAGCTAGGCTAAAGTGATGGCACATTGGCAGGTAGGCTGGAATTGATGGCGGGTAGGCTGGAGTGATGGCGGAAAGACTAGAATGGCTCTTGTCCTGTACTCTAGATATGGATCATACCAGCCTTTTTTCCAGAGGGGCTGATGGTTGATAGTATATGCTGTTGTAACTTCTAGAGTACGCTGCTTATGAGGGGGGTGCCTGAAATGGATAATGTGGCTTCCAAAAGTTGAACGACTTCACTGCCCACTATGTTTATTGAAAACAAATTTTCTTATCCATTATCCAACTTATGGGTCTGGCTGCTTTCTCTTGAACTTGGACCCCTATTCATGGTAATTTGGATTGTATTACTGAGTTTGCCAGCTATTCAAAAATGTATGTATTTATCACTTATTTATCCAGAAATTGGAGAAAAGGGCTTCAAATTTGGGTGAGGCTGTGCGATATTTAGCTCAGTCACTTGTTGATGACCCTATAAAGTGAATAGCTGTCACCAGAGAATGTTTCCAGTTGGAAAAACTGTATTTATCCTAGAGGGCATTTGTAATTTCAGCTATCTGTAGACGTCTGTGTATCCTAGGTATCTGTGGACAGTGGGTGTTGAATAAAAGCAGAAGTGTTTTCAGTTCAATGCTTATGTGGAAAAATATACCGGAAACTTCATCTTTTTTCTACAGGTGGGATTTATTCCCTGTAAATTTAAAGCCATTAAAAACGGGGCACTGCTACAGGGATTTGGGGAAGACTGGGAGATGTTTACATATTCAGTGGCAGAAGGTAGTATATGCGGTTAGAAAATAGTTACTCTGCTGCTCCATGAATAACCTTGGATTGTTCTGTTGGAAACTCCTACCTTGCCACTGATTTTTAAAGGGGTAGAGTTGATCCCACACCTACTGGTAGAAGTCAGGCAGGGGTGGGATTCAGGAAAGTGGAGAAAGCCGCAGGTTGTTGAAGTTAACAATTGGGTGCTAAGAGTTTGGGGTGCGTTGTGTATAGGAGTACGATGCCGTCAAGGATTTGGGGAAAAATGTCTGAAGTTTGTAATCTGATACTCAAAGATCAACACATGATCTATCAGAAATAGAAATATGAATCTAGTAGATATTGCACTGTTTAAACTGTGAATGTAAAACACATTTCACTACTCCACAAACTGCCCTGGAAGTCTATTTTTTTCTGTGACGTCCATTGCGTGGCTGCTCTTTAAATCTAGGAAGAACAAATTTGCTGTTTATTTTCATGCTTTTGAGCTTTAAAGTTTACATTGTATGATGTTGAACAGGGTGGTGGATTTGGATAAGAGAGGGGTATAACTATTAAACAAGGTACTACAGGTTGTTTTACCTAATAACGAATGTCTTGTAGCTGATATATTCAATAAAACTTACAGAAAAAAGGGACCTGGGGAGTGCTTGAACTTTATGTAGGTTTTGTCTCAAGGATGCCATCACAAAGGCAGGCCTTTGTGATGACGCCTGTATCAGCGAATAGGTGCCCAGGATCTTGACTGCAGTAGGACCTTTATGATGACACCTGTGGTATAACTGTGCAGGCAACTTGCAGTTCAGGACCCCTTGACAGCTGAATGTATCCTGGTTTTGCCCTGGCCTGATACATTTTGTTCTACATTCTTCGAGAGAGTCATTGTGAGTTTTAAGGTGAGGTAGAATTTTTTTTTCCTCAAGTGTTTGTGTGAAGTGTATTAAAAATAATGTCCTCAACTCAGCAGAGAGGAATCTGAGCAAAACCTTTACTTAAGCTGTTGGTAAAGTTTCGCCTTTTGTTTAAAAATCATTCATGTTCGTACTTAGTATTTTCTTTTATTTTACATATTTTGAGTCCTTTTCAGCACATTGGGCCTGACGATATATTGAACTTCGGGCTTTCAAGTTAGAAAGTAGCGAATGTTAGATCTCGTTTCATCCTGATATTTTGCACTCAAGGCGGCCTAAAGTACATTAGAGAATTTGGATTCGGCCTCTAATAAGTCACAGTGGGTTGGAAAACCAGTTAACGACTGAGTATGTTTTCACATGCTTAAACCTAATGATGAGTCAGAAAATGTTGAAATGACGGATTACGATCAAGCCCCAGAGTAGATTTGCGGAGGAAAGGTTACAGTCCAGTAAGTGAAACATACACTAAATACTGAATGAGCCATCAAATCTAAAAGAAATCTTGATTTTTAGGAGTAGAATGAGTAGAAAGGATATGTTTACGTTCTAGTTTCTGGTATATGATAGTGCAGAGGTGTCCAAGATAAATCCCACATAGTACGTGTGCCAAGATGAATGTCCTTTATTACTTTTCTACTTCAATGATAAACTAAGTTATTGAGCTATTGTTTTTTTGTTTTAGGGCGAGCAAGGTGCTGTGGCTAATTTAGTAACTCACATTGAGAACCTGAAGACTCAGATTAAACATCTGCAAGAGACATTGCTTCAGCAGGAGTCTGAGATCGCGAACAGAGATAAAGAACTCTTCAACCTGAGAAAGGAAATCCAGACCATGCAGGACCTCAGAGAAACGCCAAAAGGTGGTTTTGGTAGCTTTTACCATATAAGTGATACCTCTACAGATGTGCGTCAAGACTACACAAACACCTTAATTGACATGAGTTCTTGGGACTCTCCAGAAGTGGTCAGGAAGCAGGAATCCAGTATTGAACACCGTCATAGCTTCCACAGAGCCACTCCCTTTTCTGAGATTAGTGCAGTTCACAGCACAGACCTGGAAATTACATCTGCTAAATCAGCTGTTCACGGAGATGCATCGGAACTCGAGGCATACCAGAGCTTCTTCACCAATGGAGGCCACTCTTCCAAAGATGACCTAGCTTTCCGAACACCATCATTCTCTGTAAGTAGCTACTCCCATATTGAATCCCATATAAGGCAGAAGAACCATCTTCTGAGTAGATCTTTCACAGGGATAATTATAGTCCTAGGAAGAATTTAGCAATGGATAACATTTTCTTTGTCTCTTTCTGGGGAGCAGGGGAGCTGGGTGCTTTAAAGATTAGAGCAGGATCAGGAATTCGATTCTACGCCATAACAATTTGGCAGTTTTTGAATGGCCTCGGCTGTTGCAGCAGACCTAAAACACAGTTAGCTTTTTATGTATTTGTTTATTTCTTTACATTCTGCATCCTGTTGCCTCAGAGCTATCAGCTTAGACTTACCAGGATCTCTAATTTGCTAAAACTGCTTGTATGTGTTGCAGTGACCTTCAGTGCTCATTAACATTCTACAAAATATAACATAGTGACACTGTTATGTGACCAGTGTAATGCACTGTGATGCTCCTGTGAGTGTATTGGTGCTATGGAAAACGTATAATACAATTTGTGGACTGTTATGCAATACATATACCTTGCACATTATTGGCAATAAGTTGTCTATCATATCCTTAAAACTAATTTAAAAAAAGTAATAAACAAATTGGCTTACAGGATTTAGAATTTGCTAAGAGGTAGAGGTTCCTAGAGGCACGAGGGTCCGACACAAAGTGCCAGTCCACTTGTGTGGTATTGATTTAAATTCTTATACAGGTCATTTGCCTCCCTCCTCTTGAGGGCTCAACTTAGTTATGAAGAGTTAAACACGGTCAGTGTTTGGACCATTTTAATTTACCCCCAATCTGCTTCAGTGCTTCATGTAACTGAATCAGCTCATTGCTCCCTTTCCTAATGTTATCTGGTACATGAGATGTTACGTCTTCTGAGACATCATTGCCTTTGACAGAGAACTTGGTAGAAGTTTGCCAAATTAAAAATAAATGCAGTCTAGGTGATACTTGCAGGTAAGTGGTGCAGTGTTTGCATTGAGAAATGCTTAGTGACAACCTATATATCACCTACTTTGCTTGCA
This sequence comes from Lissotriton helveticus, assembly GCF_964261635.1. Taxonomy (NCBI): domain Eukaryota; kingdom Metazoa; phylum Chordata; class Amphibia; order Caudata; family Salamandridae; genus Lissotriton; species Lissotriton helveticus. The sequence continues at coordinate 981,050,193 of NC_136061.1, read as the reverse complement.
GCAAGCCAGTAATGGGTTTCTTTTATGGGCATTGCTTTAATTGTCAGGTTGTATGGAATTCTGACTCTTAATTTTTCCTTTGCAATAGGCGAATGATGATGCAGCTTTCAGCTACACTCCATCTGATTCCCAAGAAGATTTAAGGTCTTTATCTTCTCTCCAAGAGGCTGTGATCAACCAACATGACAGCAGTGAGTATCAAGACGTCAAAGTTAAACTGCGACCACTAAATAGCAGCCTGGGCATATAAGCTTATTGGAAAGGTAGAGGGCTTCTAGGGCCAAGTTTGCCAACACCTAATGTCTCAATTATGCACATGGTATTAATTTCTCTGTATTAGGTAAACAGTTACCCTTATTAAAGTGAGTGCTCTGAGACATTTAAAGTGACCGCCCTAATTGATGACTGGGAGTTCAGAGCTTTTTTTTGAACGGTGGAAACTGTTGCTTGGATGTGTTGTGATGTGTGCCAGATGATAAAAGATCTGTTGCACGGTGAGGCAAAACTGTGTTCAACATGAGCTAAAGTGTTTCATTATGTTCAGAAATATTTAGTGAGGTTGTGCGATAAAGTAATGGGCAGCGATGCCACATATTTCTGATAGTCTTCTAACCACAGACTCCTTAACTTTTCAATATTCCAGGATTCCAAAACTTTTTCAGTCGTACCTCTGCTTGGCAGTAGGTGGTGGTGTGCGGCTTCACACTGATGCAGTTCTGCTCCGGAAACGATATGCAGGACCCATATAGGCACGACTTCCTTTTGTCTGATGCTGGTTTCTTTTGTCCGCACCACCAGAAGCGGATCCAGAGCTACCTCCTGTCTCCTAGAGACAATTTACCTCCGTAAATGTTGTGTTCAAGGGAAATGTCGCCTCCTAAAATGTCAGGTACCTGATAAGGACTTCTAGTGGTAGATTTCTTTCCTTAGAATATTCCCCAGGTGTCAGACCAGAACCGGAAAATCTTGAGCAGCACTTCTGCGTGCCAGTAGGTGGAGGTGATCAGCTTTTCATAGGCGTTGTCTACACCAGAAGTGATTTGTGAAGTGCGTACATAGGGGCCACAGCAGCCTGCTGACATCAGTCTTTTCTTTCCATGTCATCAGCGCAGATCCGGAAACGCTACCTCAGTCATTTTTGACTGCCTTTTCTCAATTTTAACCAACCTTCTTTTTTTTTTTTTTTTTTAAAGCAGCTTGCTCCTATTGTGCATTAGGGATGCCCCCTAACAAACCTGTGAGTTTCAAACCCTGTGGAGGCTGTCGCAGGCAAATGTCTGTGACAGCCCCCCACCTGGTTTACCTGAAGCTGGAACACAACTCCAAAGCCTGCCCAGACTGCCACCCAATGAATCCCAAACAGTCAGGGAGCGGGCATTGAAGTTCCTGGTCTCAATATCGAATAACTCTGCACTCCTCCATGTCCCGATCTCATGGAAGGTCCCAGGCCAGCTCTGAGTCATTCCCATTGTTTCTCATCAAGGTCAAAAACGTTATCGGCTAAGCCCCAAAAAAAGGAGGCCAAGAAGTCGAAGTATTCTTTGACTTCACCACACCGGTCCAAGTCATCGGATGAGGCACAGGAACAATGTTACAAGTCTAGGCCCCACACCCACACTTTCCCCTGCGGAGCCTGAATCTGGATCTGCTCCGTGCCTCTGAGTTTTCCAAAGCTGGCGAAACCACCAAAATATCCAAATCCAAGACCACGTCTTCATTTTTAGACAGTTCTGGTGACAAATATGCTGTGGGTGGATTGGAGGATCCTTATGGTTATCTGACCCCCATGAGCAACCCATGTCTGAGGATAACTGGGTCGAGGAACTGGGGGAGTGGTCTGGGCACCTCACCTGACACTGGACTGGTCTTTCCCAGTGTGGCTACGGAGAAAGGGGTTTCCCTTGCCCTGGTGGTGCATGGGTGGCTGAGGTCCTGAACCTTGCACTGCCCTTGGTGGAGGTAAAGACCAATGTCTTGACAGAGGTGCTTCCAACCAGGGTGTCCCATGCAGAACCTCTCCTCCCCTCTAATGAAGCCCTCACTGATGTCCTTCTTGGGGCCTGGGCCAAGTCCTGCACAAGCATTCCTGTGCACAGGACAACTGCCCTCCACCATCGCCTTGCTCCTCGGGTGTAGGCAGGATCAGGCGCCACCTGTCCCACTGGCAAGTCATAACTTTTTACACGTGGGTGCTTTAAATTGTTCCGCTGCCTTACGCCCTTCCATTCATGGAATCCCCCTGCCCATACCACTGTCCTCAGATTGGCTGACGAAGGGCCATCTCACCCTGTTGTGTCAGGAAGTGCAGGCTGTTTAGGCCAAAGGATCCATCAAGAGGGTGCCGGCTTCAAAAGTAGGTCGTGGTTGCTATTCCCGTTAATTTCTGGTGCCAAGAAGGCTATAGTACACCATCCTGTACTGATCCTGCACCCTCCACTACGCTCTGAAAAGAAGTGGGCTCATGCCATCAAAGCAATGGCTGTGATCATACTTCTGTAAGCTATCAAAGTCCTTGTCCTGGACATCTGTCAGGCTGCTACATGGGCATCCCAATACACTGTGCCTTTTCGGTCCTTCAGAACTTTTTGGTATGAGCCTGCTGGCAGACACCCCTCCTGGTAGGTTTTCCTTTGGCATCTATCCTAAGGTAAGATATCTGCAGATAAAAGTCTCTATCAGCTTATTTACCTTCTGCAAAGCCTTATTTGACAGGAACCTTACCGATCCTCCCCGTTCGGCAAACCGGCTCTTCTATGTAATGTCCCTGTAGGACCATAGGGGATTTTTCCCACTTGTCGATCATCCTTCTGACATGACTTTGCGCTTCTGGTGTGATCATAGTCACAAATGAAACTGATGTCAGCATGGTGCCTATTTAGGCACCATGCAGATGCGGAGCTGATCAACTCCGCCTACTGGCATGCAGAGGTACTGCATACGTTTTTCCAGATCCAATCTCATGCCTTGTGGAATATTTTAAGGTACGTAATCTGCGGCTAGATAGTCTGTACCAGTTAAGGCTTCACCAAAAGCAAGTAACTTTCTTTATGCCCTGTTATGACTGTGGCAAAGAAATGTCTGTCAGGTCCTAATATGATTTGCCTGGGCTCCAGCCACGAGTCCAAGGCTTGCGGTGACTGCGCATCAATCAACCCGAAGACCATCCGAGACCATGAGGTGAAACTGTCGACAAGCGCAAGAAGACTCCGCAGCGAGACGGGTCCAAATTGAAGAGTTGGTTCTGGACCTTTTCCTTTTCTAGAAGTCATAGGCGCTTTTCCCAAGGTTAATGGTGGTTGCGCTCTAAATTGTTGGGTAAGTCGTAGAACAAACCAAGAAGTGCAGCAGGACTGTGCGCTTTCCCACCACCCACATTTTCCTGAGAATGAGTGAGGGCATCCCCATGTCACTTGATCTCTTTCCAGAACTCTGTTTTCCTCAGATTCCATCCTACAACTTGTTTTAGCTCAACGAGGCTTTCCGAGTCAGTCTGTGACACTAAAGCATATCGAAGAGTTCCGTGAGGCCATGCTACAAGTCTTCAGATCCTTACCAAGTCTCTGGCACACCTATGGGCCTCAAGGAGCCGAAAGGCCCTCCATCTGGGATAGCACTGAAGGGGTTTGTCCTCAGCACCAGTTGGACCATCTGTTTACTCCACTGGGCCTCCCCCAGCTCCTGCATAGACTCCGCTGCCATGTTGTACGCCGGTTCCAGGAGCCTTAATGCCAATGCAGACTTTAGAAACGCTGGAGGATAGAGTGCCCATGGTTCCCTCAGCTTCAGAGTTTGCACTGCTATGACCTCGACCAAAACAGAGCCAGATTTCTATTGAGGCCCACCCCCTCTTTGGCTTACCGCCTCCACAAGGAAGCACACGTTGCTGGATCCGCCTTTATTGCTTAAGTGCCCAGTTGTTATGCACTTATTGAAGGGTTTACAGCATTTGTTTCCTCCCTCTATCTCGGTCATGCTAGAGTGGGACCTTAACATGGTCCTTATGTTTCTAATAAGACCTCTCCTTGAGCCGCTTCACAGCTGCTCCTTGCTGCTTCTAAACCTCAAAACAGTGTTCCTCGTCGCCATAACATTGCTGCAGCGTGAGTGTGTGCTTCATATCTTAACTGTTTTTATTTTAGGTCTCGCATAAGCAGCGCATGCACTGCTTCAAGACATGGTGTATCTCCTCTGAGGGGTATGCAGCACGCCCCTCGGTTGCCATTTGTTCCTGTGTGTGCTTCTCAAAATTGCTTTAATCTCACAAATAGAAGAGGGATAATAACACTGCGTAAAGGTGGATGAGTGATGGGGAAATACACCAAATTAGTAAAACTGCCCTCACTCACACCAAGCTGTCATGCTTCATCCTAGGGCTGCTAACACACCTCTGTGCCAGGCCAGCCCAACGCTGGAGGTGGAGCAATTGGGGTGGGGGCAGGGGGGGTTAGAGTGGAGACAATACAACATACAGTGTAAGATCACAGGTGAGTAAAGGTGCAGAAAAAGTGATATAAAACTGGTATCAGGGAGTCCTAATCATAGTTTTAATATTAGGTAAGCTGTCCAGGTTCAAAACAAAAAATGTGGATGCTGGGTTCGGGGAGCTTATGAGACGCCAACCCCTCACTCTGCAAAAGTGTTGACATGTTTCAGTTTGCAAAATGAATACCCCGGTTTTCCTCAGAACTCTCAGCACCGTGATCCCTAGGTGCTCACCCTCCCTCCTTTAAATCCAGAAGTAAAGTGGATGTCACCTTACAGAGTTAATGCTCGGTTGAAAAGAATTAGAGACCCTCACTCTTGGAGAGGAACCAAGTTTATTAACGTAGTTCGTCTCTCTCTGTCCGCCTCGTTCTACGCGGCGGACATGGAGAGACAAAATACGTCGGGCGACAGCTGACCTCATCAGCAAGAGTGCTAACGGAGCTGTTCTCTCTCTCCCGCCAGTTCGAGTTTAAAAATGTAATAAACTCTGTTCCTCTCTGAGTGAGGGGCTCTACACCTGACAGGGGGTCCACGCAACCTTTCATCCTTCTGAGATTGATTAAATGAGTCCTGTTGAGTTGGTTAACAATAAACATCTGTTATTCAGCACCAAGATACCCTTTGGTGAATGTGCGCTTTACAAATACACATATTATGGCTTTTAGGGAGGGTTGGAGAAGTCATTTAGTCTTTTTTTCTCTAAAGCGCAAGTAATTGTCGCAAGACTTTCAGGTATCTCAATAGTAGGCGTCTGAGCGAGATTACACATCTCCAATAAAAATTGCTTATGTGCCTTGTCCTTTCTCCATGGTTACTATGGAGGTGTTCCTGCATCTGTGTGTTCTATGCATTTGCATAAGTGCAAGTGTGTGTGTGTGTGTGTGTGTGTGTGTGTGTACTTGCCATTCCCCATGCCCACATTGCTTCATTCTTAGCCATTCATGTCTCATTCCTTTCTACCAGCGAGCCTCCGAGCATCTCAATTCATGCACACAATGACAGCACAAAGCCATGCTGCCGGTTTCATTGTTGCTCTTTGTTTCATTAGCATCCTCTTCGCAAGAGGTAAGTAAATGTAAACAAATCCTGAGCTTCCCATCTTCCAAACAAGGCCATTGTTGGCTGTACCTTGCAGACAGCAGATTCAAACATCTTTCTTCTGCTTAACATCATGAAACAATCCCACCTTCTCAGTACCATGAGCAAGAAATGCCTTTTTTTTATTGCAGATAACAAGAGCCAAGTATTTACCCAAGTGTTTGAAAAATGTTGGGGGGGTTATTTTTTACGCAAACTGTATGACGTTAGTGATATTAACAAACTGCTGGGTCCTGCTTATTTTGTTACCAGACCCATTCATTGCTTTTTTGAATAGGCTAATGACACTGTCAACAAGCATTTGCAATGCAATAGGTCTCGCATTATTTAAGTTTGAGCTATTGGCATTGCTAAATAATGCAACACCAATAGCTCAAACTTTAATAATGCGAGATCTATTGCATTGCAAATGCTTGTTTTCTCTTAAGAACAGTGTATACATTGTATGGATTTCAGCATATTTCACTGCAGGGGTGTGGAATGTTGGTTTTGACTTTGTCCCTGGCATATTTTCAGTGCGGACACAAGTTACACTTACCATAAATGTTAACTTCTATCATGTTACATAGACATTTGGTTACATTGAACATCTGCCATGGGTGCAGCCCTTCAGACCGAAGTTGATCTCTTCTGCACAATTATATTAAATTTGAAGTCCCGCACAGTCTCAGAAGGTGTTGCCACCATCGACAAATATAACAGTCTTTCACGGTTTATGTCTAGCATTGTAATCATCCTGCCCCTGAGCTCTGAAAACACCAAACAGAAAAGTGAAGCAATTTGTAATGTGGTTTTAGTGATGTGTGTTTGTGCGCCGTTGCTTCTTTCAGTACTAACACAGTTGTGCACACCAGATTGCCTATTTCCTGAACAGTGCTCGCTTATAGCTGTGGCTTCAAGTTCCAGCTATGAAGTACTCCAAGTCGTTAAAAACCGAAGCTCGACTTCTGAGCTCTGTGTGTTCCTAGTTAAAGCCTTAAAGGGTCTCCAGGGTAAGGAGCAGGATGGCTTGGATTGGAAGGACATGAGACAAGATGGGACCCTCTCCATTGTTGTCTGGTCACCTGTGAGTGACTCTGTTGATTCGCAAAGCAATTGGTGTCTTGGAGTGAGTGTGCGAAGAGATTGCGGGACCATTGTCTTCCAATCCACACTTGTATTTCGAATTGTATGGACTACTGCCCACTAAACAGATTTGCCAATCAGGCGGCGTTCGACCCGCCAGAATCAACATTGCCGCTGCGGTAGTGCTTCAAGTACCGGATGTTTACCTGGAGTGGATGCCACCTCCACAGTAAGGGACCTTTCACTAGTCTAGCAGCAATCTACACCCTCTTTGTGACGAGTCCATGATCACACGTAACGTGCTGATCCAAAATATGAGACGGGCGGAAATTAGAGCGCCACAACAGCGTAAAAATGTTTCCAGCATGGTTGAGGAAACGTATGGCGGAAACTAAGTAAAGCAGTGACCAGATGCAAAGACATTAATTCATTGCCTACGTTAAGGGCCCGCACGTGCTTTCACCATGGAGCGCGCCGATGAACGTGCTCGGTAACATTTGCACTAGACAGCCGCCACCCCTCGCTCCCTCTGGCATCTGCTGCTGGACCGCTGTGGTGAGAACAACAGATTAAGCCAAACAGAAGCCAGAATAACCGATTAGGCCATACAGTGGCGATAATTTCACCAGTTCGCAGGGAAGCACAGTAGCAGCTACATGCTCCAATTTGGGGAAGGCACCCAAATTGGGGCGAACACGTTTTCCCAGGAGACCCTTCAGACTTTCTGGTCTCATCCGAGGGGTGGCAAGATTTCCTGGTGCGGCTGATGTGATTATCTTGCCAGCTTCCGTGATGCCTTCGTGGCAGCTTCACCGTGTGCCCTCAGCAGGAGACGTGCTTCTATCCCGGGTAACCTTGTTGTGTGCACTGTCTGCTGTCTCGTCTGACCCCTCGCCTGCAGCGTAACCTTGGCCTTTAGCACGCCCATTCGCCACTTATTCTGTGACCTTGTGGGCTCACGGAAACGATTTGTTTAGAACAAAGACGACACAGCGTACCGAGCACGCCAGGATTGTATTGTTCGCATTTACATAGGAGGCATTGAAGCACTTTTTGGCGAGTACCCTGTTGCTCCGGGATCCAGTGTTAGTGCTTTATTTGGTCGTTATTGACATGGCCACTGGAATAATGCGATTCTACGGTAGCAGCATAATTTGGGATTTGCCATATAATCCATCATCTGCTGCATAATTTGTAGATTGTTACAAAAATAGACACACAACAGATAGGTAGGGTCAACCGGGGCGGAGAGGGCAGGGATAGGAGAGCACGTGAGCGATGTTTACGGATCTGATGTGTAGAGAGGGCCCCGTGAGTTAGAGGAAATGTGATCAGTGGGCGATACCAATCCGAATGATTATTGGTAGGGCAGAGGTAGGAGACAAGTGGCAAGATGGCGGCATAGGTAGAGTTGACGAGGCACAGGATCTGAATTAAACTGTAGTGAGTCTGATAGTCGCAGGGGAAAGAAGCCAATAAAAGGAAGGGACATGTTATGAGAAATATAAGCAGTAGGAGGAGCATAAGAGAAAGGGTGGCAGCAGGTGTATAGCGGTCCTAAAATTCACTTGAACTACTATTCAGAGTTTGGACGATAAGTTAATGTTTCAACAGAGAAAAGTGTCTATCATGAACTAAGATTCCTGTAAGCGGAATGAGTGCGACTGTGCAGAGAGGGAGTCAGACTCGCCCCTGTGGAATGAGCCTTATACGTGTTGGAAGGGGGCATTGGCCATATGCCATAACAAAACAAAAGCTTAAATATTAGCGCGGATCACATGTTAGGGCCGTCCATCGCTGGTACAGAGGGGCTGGGCCCCAGGAGACGCGCGTCCTCTGGAGGGTGGGCACTGTGCTAGGCGGTGGAGCAGAGTCTCCGCTCCACTCTATCAGCAGCCTGCAACCCAGAGTCGGGAAGTGTTGGTGGGCGGTGCCGGGGGCGGAGTAGGCAGCAGGTTGAGAGGTCCAAACGGTTAATCTAGTGATAGGCGGCAGGGAGGGAGGCGCTGCCAGCAGAGCGGGGATAGGGCCCAATGTTAACAAGGTATTCATCAAAGCCACGGATGGGGCATATTTTCCATTGTGGTGAATGGTCTAACATTCACTGCTAAAAAGCAATGCACACTCGATTAGCATTTAAACTAGTGGTGCGCGTACCACAGAGGAGCGGGGTAGGGGGCGCGGCAGCGAGGCGAACGCGCGCGCTGCTGCACGCTGCTGTGCGTGCTAGACACTGTCGGGAATGTCCCGCCTTTGCCCAATCGCGTGCCGTTTTTTTTTTTTTTTTTTTTTTTTTTTTAAAAGGACGCGCAAGCCATTACCAGACGGGGAAAGCAAACCCACAAGCACGAGCGTGTGGGTAGCTTTCTAAACCCCGTACAAGAGGTTTCGTGCTGCGCGACAGTGCTGCGCACTGCAACGCTAGACGCGAGACCTAAAAAGGTAACACTTGTTATTGTTAGTCTTTCACAGACGCATTTCATATGTTAGACATTCCGAAATGGGGTGCACATTCACGGGGATAGACTTTCACAGCCGGAGCAGCACATTTAAGATGAGTGCATGTTCATGGTGATTAACTTTCACAGATGGTGCTGCACGAGATTTGAGCTATTGGCATTGCATTATTATTTGCAACGCCAATAGCTCAAACGTTTAGTAATGCGCGACCTATTGCATTGCAAATGCTTGTTAGCCCTGTAGATCGTGTTGCTAGCTGCTTTTCTGGTCATAGTGGTAATTCCTCATTTTTAGTCCTCTAGGCAGTTCTGCTAGCTGCTTCTCTGGTCCTGTCGGTTGTGAGACATTGGCCTGGTATATGCTGTCCACTAATTAAAGTGGGCACCCGGTACCAGTCCAAACAACCCTTATTGATGATTAGGTTAAAGACAACCTTTATAGAAAGCTATCCTAGTGGTAGCTGTGGATAGCAGCCTTCAGACTAAGTCTCGAAGGAATGTAAAGAAGCTTGTTTTACCAGATCAAAACCTCCTGAATAACCAAATTAAAGGAGACCCACACGAGATCTATAAAATATATGTATTTATTACTAAACACTCTCTACTAACCTCTATACCAGATTAGAGCACAAGGCACACAATACTTAATCAATAGTACAATACACTGCGGGCTCCAGGGGGAGACTGAACCATATGCTAAAAAAATGGTAGGACGACTTCACTAGATACAGTGCCTAGAGCACGTAGAATCGCTGGGACCCCAAGGAACCACCCAAAAGAGTGTCACAGGGAGCCCACGGAGGATGGGTGCAGTGTGAACACAGACGCGAGTTCTGTACAACTCTATGGGAAAGTCGCGGTTGGAAAATTACAGTTTAAGGACACTCCGGAGAGGACTTCAAGCAAACCCTTTAACATAGAAGGTTCTAAGGCCAGCATCCTTGTGAGTACCGAAGTACCGGTGAAGTACCGGTGTTACCTATCCCAGGGGAGCCAGGTGCATATGGGTCAAGTGGGGTCGGAAACGTTAGTCGTTTTCAATGGCGTGACTCGAAGTGCTGCTGCCGGGAAGGTGAAAAGTGTCCTGTGGAATCCAAGCCTGGATCCGAGGTGAGAAGAACCTGAAAGCAGAGGGGACAGTGTCTGGGTCACTTCACGGTGACCAGGGGCTCAGTAGACGAATGCCCTCTGATGTTTGGTGCTTCAGGTGTGAAGATTGGATGTTTGACTCTGCAGCCACGGGGACTAGGAGATGTCGACGATTACCAAAGTCCGGAGGTGAGCTGTCCCACAAAGGATGTTGAGTGCTGAGGCGTCAGTGTCCGGATTGGACACAAACAAGCCTCGGCAAATGTAACCCACGCAGGCAGAGGAAACAAGTTATGGTGAGGACCAGCAAGGTCCTGGAGACACTCCAAGCTGTCAGGGCACGTCGGGAGCAACCAAGGAAGCCCAAGAGAAATCAAAGTTACCTTTACAGGGACCCACAGGCCAACCTTAGAATTACCCCCAGGCGTCAGATTGGATCCGGAAAGTTTTCGTCAGCAGTACCCCAGCCCGTCGGTAGGTGGTGTCGTGCGGTTCCGTTGGGGTCGTGGTCGCCGAGATGATGTCATGGGCGCTATTTCGACTCTGCCCACTTGTGCTGACATCAGTTCTTTCTTTTTCCGCGCCAGCAAGTGCAGATCCAGGAAGAGCAGGTACCCCCAGTCATTTTTAGGTTTCGCCTGCGTAAGCTGGGCATGCGCAGTATCGCTGGCGAGATTTAATGATTTTGAGGAGCTTTCACTAGCGGGCTTTAAGCCCCGCCCTTCTTTCCCATTGGCCGGCGTCACCATTTATGCTAAACGGTGGCCAGCCATTGGGAAAGAGCTTTTGCTGACGTAGACTTTTCTCTCTTTCTGCCGTCCCACTTGGACGGTCTTGCCTGCCTTCCTTCCCGCGTAAAATGTTTCTTATCTTTATTGGGCCAAACACATTGCCCCATAAAGATAATAAACCTTTTACGCCAGAAGGAAAGCAGGCAGAGGCCATCCAAGTGGGACGGCAGACAGAGAAAAACTGCAGATCTCTAGGGTGCGCAACGGGCGTTTGCAATCAAGATGAATTTGCTGTGTATTGTTTTGGGACAAGTTGATTGATTATGACAGCCGCTCGCACTTTTTTTAACGTGGTAATTTTTTTTCGTTCCTTTGACAAGAGCGAGGTTAATAAGGTGCTTAAAATACCAGCTGTGAATCGTTATTTAACAAAATATCCACGCCTTCCAGAATATGTAAATAGCTTTCCTTTTCGCACAGTGTTTTTTTTTATTTCCCCGCGACCCCCTCCCAAGACACCTCCCGCGAATCCCCCGTGATCCCTCGTGCCTGTCCTCCCGCGAGCAATGCCGGCTGCTACTATGTGGGATGACTGTGAGGAGGACTGGGAGAGGTGCGACCGGGACGGTCCTGGGTCGGAGAGGACCCCTCGGACCTGGAGGCTTCCTTCAGTATGCTTTTTTTCCACATGTGGCCCGACCGCAGAAGACGCAGAGGGCATGCTGGCGCTGGCGGTGACACAGGAGAAAAGACTGCATTGCACCTGAGATGTGGGGCGGACGGATGCAGGTGGAGAGATCCACAAACGTGCCTCAAATGGAACCATCAGCGTAACCGGCGCCAGTAGGCCCTGCGACAAGGGGCCCAGGGCCCTAGTGGTGATTGACGCAGGACCGCTGTGGTGAGGACAACAGATTAAGTCAAACGGAGGCCAGAATAACAGATTAGGCCATACAGGGGCGATAATTTCGCCAGTTCGCAGGGAAGCACAGTAGCAGCTACATGCTCCAATTTGGGAGAGGCACCCAAATTGAGGCGAACACGTTTTCCCTGGAGACCCTTCAGACTTTCTGGTCTCATCCGAGGGGTGGCAAGATTTCCTGGTGCGGCTTGACCTATGCTGCTTGGCCTCACCAACCCCGTAGTGAAAGCGAGCAAAAGAGGGGGTTACATTTGATATAGCGCCGTCCGTTCTACATTCGCGCATATCCACCCCTGGGTTGCTGGAATAAGTGACCTGACGTACACAACATCAGGAGGAGACCAGACCTCCATCCCTGGTTCCCTGGGGCCACACCAGCCATGGATACAGGGCATACCACAGGTTTGGGAGTCATCGTTCCATGACCCCCCCCCCTCCACCCACCCTCCTTTTGGTACAAGAACACAGCAACATCAGACCCCACTGTACCCCAATATGGGGCTGCACAGAAAACGGGCGCACCGGTTGTGGAGACAGACAAACTAGACTTCGGTGTGGTTTGCGGTAGCGTGAGCCCCCTCCATTCTGGTCTGCCCACGTCTTGCCCTGTGTTCACACCCTGTGTTGGAAGCTATACAGTATTGAAGGTCCATTGAGATGAAAATCTGACTGCTTGTGCTGCCCCACGTGAATGCAGTGGGGTCAGGGGTTGAATCAAATGTGCTGGGAGCCGAGGACCACACTCAGGACCATCTCTGTGCTATGACTAAAGATAAGGCACAGTCAATAGCAAGCAAAGCACCCTAGACAAATATGCTCAGCCTGGCGGGCTCTCTGCAAGATGGAGGCTTCTTGAAGTTACGTTATATGGAAAAAGCATAGCATTTGCTATCATTTGTATGGGACTGTATGGCTTTCGGTGAAGCCATCACTTAAAAAAAATATATATTTTACAAACCTGCTTGCAGGTCATTGTCCATGTAACCAGAAGCGCCATGACAAGTTTTTGCTTTGCTTATGTGTGAGGTTGGAGTCTCATTTTTTATTACTTTGTTGCTGACTCAGACTTGAATTTGGATTTTTGAGTTGTGATTTTGACCAAGGTTCATTGAGAAAAAGTGATTCACAAATACACAATTTCATCGAAATGAACTGCGTTATTCTGTGATTACCACAGTGAGGGAGAAAAGGAGGGTATATAGGTGTGCGTGTGCAAGAGGGCTCTGATGAGCAGGTTAGATTGGAATCGCATGTTATGTTATAGGATAGTACTTGTGTGATGTTATGTCTACTACTCTACTACTCACTCTCTACTCACTCTCTATTACTCTACTGCTCACTCTACTACTCTCTCTATTACTCTCCACTCTCTACTACTCACTCTACTACTCACTCTCTACTACTTACTCTCTACTACACTTTACTGCTCTCTACTACTCTCTTCTGCTCACTCTCCTCTATTCACTCTCTCTACTATTCTCTACTACTCTACTACTCACTCTCTACTTCCATGTACTACTCACTCTCTACTACTCTCTACTACTCACTCTCTACTACTCTCTACTACTCACTCTACTACTTTCTACTACTCACTCTCTACTACTCTCTACTACTCACTCTCTACGGCTCACTTTCTACTGCTCACTACTACTCACTCTCTACTATGCTCTACTACTCACTCTGTACTACTCACTCTGTACTACTCACTCTGTACTACTCACTCTGTAGTACTCACTCTGTAGTACTCACTCTGTACTACTCACTCTGTACTACTCACTCTGTACTACTCACTCTACACTACTCACTCTATACTCTCTACCTCTCTCTACTACTCTCTACCACTCTCTACCTCTCTACGCTAACCCTGGGCGAAGCACTTCGCTACGCTCGCGTAGTTTGCGAAATTTACGCAACTTCGCACTACGCGAGCTGCACGTAGCACAGTGCGAACACGCACAGCGTAGCGTAGTGCAGCGGTCATTTTTTGCTTTTTCGCGGTCCTTAACGACTTGTTCGCGACCGTGAGCAAGCAAAATGACATCCCGGCGAGACTCTCAATGCGGGGAGGTCAGGTTTCTCATTGCAAGTGGTCATGCATGCTCGCGACCGCTCGCGACGAGAAACTACCAGTTCGCGTTGAGAAAGCTGACGCTCGAGTAAAAATCTACTCGAGCGGCAGAAAACTACAGCTCGCACTGTGCAAGATGCCGTTTTCAATGATTGCACAGTGCCGGATGCTTGTTCGCACTGTGCAATCATTGAAAATGCATCTTGCACAGTGCGAACATGCTACTACGCAGCTCGCGTAGTGCTACGTGAAGTTCGCGTAGTGCGAAGCGTAACTTCGCGTAGCGCTACTTCGCGAACTACGCCCACCCTTACTCTACGCGCACACATATATATGTATGTGTATATATTTTCATATATATATATATATATATATATATATATTACACAAATGCTTGCATATATATTCATACATATGCATGTTATGTATATGAAAGTTTGGAAAACACTAATAAAAGCAAAGCTAAAATGCCACCTAATTACAAACAAAATTGCTTAAATGAGGGCGAAACCTATTGCATTTTTAATGCTTGTTTGACTTTTTGAGGCTTTTTTTCTCTATTTTTTCATTGAGGTTTCGACTCCTTATGCAGTTAGGATGCCCGGTTTTAAGATCTGCGAGGATTGTCATCGCATGATGTCGGTGACAGATCCGCACTGGGTGTGTCTTTTCTGCTTGGGGAGCGACCACGACCCCAAGTCGTGCCCCGACTGCCGGGCTATGGCGCCGAAGTCTTTGCGGGAGCGGTCCCGAAAGCTGCTGGAGGCCCGGCAGTCAGCTCTGCGCCGTTCGAGGTCCCGTGGGAGGTCGAGGGACTGTGCGCAAAGTCCTCATCATCGATCGTCTGGATCCAAGTCTTCACACTCTGGTTCAGTTAAGGCAAAGCACAACAAGTCGAAGAAACGTCAGCTTTCGGGACCGAAGTCTCACCTGGTTCCCACTCAGAAGCTCCTCTTTATCGGAGCGGTTCTGGACACTGCGCAGTTTCGGGTTTATCCTCGCGAACAGCTGGTCCGGGATATTTGGGCTCTGATTCCGATCTTTCAGCCCTTGTCCCGGTCAGAGTGACTCTGAGGCTGCTGGGCTTCATGACCTCCTGTATCCTGCTGATCGATCATGCCAGATGGCATATGTAGGCTCTGCAGTGGGACCTGAAGTTCCAGTGAGCGCAGCATCAGGGGAACCTGTCCGATCACGTCCAGATCTTGGAGGGCACTGCACGACATTTGCAGTGGTGGCTCACAAATCTGCATTGGGTCGACGGCAGATCCCTCTCCCTTCACCAACTGGAGCTTACAGTGGTGACTGATGCGTCCCTCCTGGGATGGGGCGACAACATGGGAGAGGTGGAGATCAGAGGCCTCTGGTCTCCGGCGGAGTCCAAGCTCCATATCAACCTTCTGGAGCTTAGGGCGATCCGGCTAGCACTGAAAGCATTCCTTCCCTCCGTCAAGGGGAGAGTAGTGAAGGTGTTCAGACATCACCACCGCCATGTGGTACTGCAACAAACATGGCGGGGTCGGGTCATGGACCCTTATGTCAGGAGGCTCTGCGTCTCTGGACATGGTGTGATCTTGGTTTGCGGACCCACCACCGGGGTTGGTATTGCTAGGGTAGCTATTCTAAGGTAAGGAATCGATCACTGCGTTTCTTTCAGGTGAACCGGTTACTTACCTTCGGTAACAATATATCTGCAAGAATCATTAGTAGTGATAGATTCCTTACCGCCCCACACATCCTCCCCGTTCTGCGAACTGTTTTCTAGGGTTAGGGTCTTCCCTTTCAGAGCCCTAGTTTCAATGCACCAGTGGTCAGTTTCTTGCATGGCTCTGCGTTATTGGCGCAGAAAGTTGTGTACAGAACTGACCTTAGCGTGCGTTGGGGGCGTCTAAGTAGTGCCCGCGACGTTATCTCTGCGACCACGACGCCAACGATGGACCTGGAGCTGCACGACAATACCTACCGACGTGCTGGGGTACTGCTGACAAACTTTCTGGATCCAGTCTGACACCTGGGGTAATTCTAAGGTAAGGAATCTATCACTACTAATGTTTCTTACAGATACATCGTTACAGAAAGTAAGTAACTTGTTCTTCATTCTAAAATTTCAGGAACATGCTGCTAGCTGCAGTTCGGGACCCATCATTAATTACTCTTTCTAAGTCTTCTAGACAGTGCTGCTACTCTGGTCTCGTCAGTAACCCCCCCCCATTCTAAGACCTCTAGGTAGGGCAGCAGCTGTGTCTCTGGTCACAGTGGTGATTCCTCATTTTAAGTCCTCTAGCCAGTGCTGCAGCTGTGTCTGTTATTAGTGGTCATTCTTCATTCTACGTCCTCTAGGCAGTGCTACTAGCTGTTTCTCTGGTCCAGTCAATAATTACTCATTCTAAATACTCTAGCCAGTGATGCTAGCCGCTTCTCTGGTCCCAGTGGTCATTCCTCATTCTAAGTCCTCTTGGCAGTGCTCCTGGTGTGTCTCTGGTCCCAGTGGTACTTCCTCATTCTACATCCTCTAAACAGTGCTGCTAGCTGCTTCTCTGGTTCAGTCAGTAAATGCCCCATTCTAAGTCCTAGGCAGGTCACAGTTGTACCTCCTCATTCTCAGTCCTCTATGCTGTGCTGCAGCTGTGTCTCTGCTCCCAGTGGTAATTCCTCATTCCAAGACCTCTAGACAGGGCTGCAGTCGCTTCTCTGGTCTAGACGGTAACTCCCTCCATGCAAATTCCTCTATATAGTGCTGCAGCTGCTTCTCGGGTTAATTCCCCATTCCTAGTCCTGTATTCAGTGCTGCAGCTGCATCTCTGTTCATAAATCCACTGTACTCCAAACAAAAAAACATATGTAAAAGACATGGTCATTTACATTGTCATTTACCTCCAACTCTAAAAAATGCAAGAGCTTTTGCCTTGCAAATACTTGTTTTATTTGGTCTCAAGTACTTTTCTAAAGACACTTTTCTACTTAAGCTACCCGGCATGCATCAAGGTTTCCTTACACAACCACCTTATTTGCGCCTTGGAAGCACTCTGTCATAGCTCACATCAAGACCGTGGCATCTCTCTGCACCCACCAAGTCTTCTCCTGCCTTCCTCTGTCCTCATAATCTGATTCCCTCAGTCAAGCCATCCATGCTTCATGTGCAAGAGTACTGAAGCGCTGTAGTCTCTGATAGAGTTCTTAGGGGTAAATGTATCTTTATGCATAGCCATAATACACAAATACTGTTTTGCTTATCATTAGTTCTCTGTTGCAGAATAAGACCAAGTCATCAGGATGTTCACAATGGTGTAATTTCGCAGTGTTTTTCACTGTTATCAAGTTGCCAACAAGTTTTTAAAGTTCGACCTGTGCGGAGGAGCCCCCACCACTTACACAGAGCATTTCATCGAACCATCGCCAAAAGTATAAATCAATATGGTTCACTCTGGTTCAGCCACATAAAACTTACAATAAGGACCATACTGATGTGCTTTCAGAAATTTTAATCATAAAATGAACCTGGGTCTTATTTGTCACATAGAAATAGTCCGAGGCAGGCGGCTAGATTTCAGAAGTGAAAGCAACCCAGAATTTACAGAGTTCACATATGGATGCTGGTGGACAAGATATTTGTAAGTACAATGTCCTTGAGGACATCATGAAAAGGCAGTTCATCTACCATCGAGCAACTATACTGGGAGTAAAACCCATCATCAGACAACAACTTAGGATCAAATCCCAGCACCTCACGAATATGGGCCAACATGTCCGAAAAAACCTTCCCTTGGATGTACTTCCCATTAGGGGAATTGTCCATGTCCTCGTCATCATCCTTAGCTTTTCTAGCAGAAGGTTCAAGCAGCGCAGCCTGTACAGCAGAATTAATCAAATTCTGCAAATCAGACCTGGAAATTTACAACAGGTCTTGCTCTTGCAGCTCCTGAACATTATGCTGCTTGGATAAAGACTTTGCAGGCACCGAAAAGGGAATCCTCATCCCCCATGGCCACAAGTCGGAAGAGCAAACCAAATCGGAAGCCCAGCACACACCAGGAAGTGCCCAGCCAATCCCCTTTACACGGTGTCGCCAAGCAACCAAGTCCCGAGCAACACAAGACTTTGAAAAACAAAGGGACAGTCCTGCCGCCTCCCCCACAGCCACAGAACAAACCATGGCCGCGGGAGCCGGATGCTGCTAGGAGACTCCAGCACCGAACCGACCCAAGGCCGGAATGCTCCCCCTCCCAAGCACATGTGCTGGGAGTTTTCTTTGAAAATGGAGTAGGAATGCGACTGACCAGAACACCAGTGCGGCTGCGAGCAAAGCAAGAAGTGCAATTCAAATTTACACTTTGCAAGAAAGAAACTTACGGCACCGTTGACCCCCCGTAGAAACCGTAAACACGGTACAGTACACCCGTGCAGTACACCAGCGCTCCGACTGACGGGTCGGACAGCAAAAAAATAGGCATAGCGGTGGGCAGGAGGGGCTTATATGATTAAAAAAATACTAGTGTTCCTATTGCTGTCTTGAGGTAGGATTGACTCACATGGTAAGGACTGGGACGAGGAGAACATATGAGGGGGTAATGACCTTTTGTAAATAACACCCTATCCTCCTGGAGAGTACCAAGTCAAAGCAGATAGCGGAGTTCTACAGGTTTGTTTGATTCCTTTTTCAGCAGTCACTGATAGACTTCTAGCTGCGGATTGCTTACCTTAGAATTATTCCCAGGCATCAGACTGGTTCTAGAAAGTTTTGTTGAGCAGTACTCCTTAGTGCCAGTAGGTGGCATGTGCGGTGCCTATATAGGTGCCACCCCAGTGTGCTGATGACAGTTCTTTTCTTTTCACATCAGTCAGAGCATATCTGGGAAGAGTTTTGTCAAGGTTTATTCCTCCTACTGTTGCAGGAATGTCAGAGAAGAAGGCCTCAAATGTTGTTTCCCTCTGGTGCGCCTTAGGCCCCAGTGGGTTCAGGAAGAGACCCTACTAGATCCATGCCGGCAGCTTCAGCGCCGGTCGGGATCCGTATCTGCGCCGTTCATGCCATTGCGACCTTCCTTGGTGCTGGTCCCAAGGCTCCCAGTGGCCCCAGCTGCGCAGTCTCCTTTTATATTGCCAACTCAAACACTGAATCAGTGGGGTTTCCCCCGGCACCGACTGGAGCCATGCCTTCCGGGCTGGAGTCTAAGGCCTGTTCTTATGGGCTAGAACTCGGAGATGAATGGGAGGGGTCGCTGGACCCTGAACAATACCGCCCTTTTGACACCTTGAACTGGTGTGAGGATCTGGGTGAAGCCAGTGGATTGGACACTTCTCCAGATACTGGTATGCTTTCTTCCCCTACCAAGGCTAAGGAGGAGGTAACTTCCTTTGCAGTGGTGGTGAGGAGGCTGGCCAAGGTCCCTGACCTCCGCTTTTCCTCTGTGGCAGTCAAGACAAATGTCTTAACAGAAATGCTTCAGCCAGGAGTGTCCCCATCAGATCCACTTCTCCCTTTTAATGAGGCACCTAATGATATCCTGCATCTTGTGACTTGGTCCAAGTCCAGCACAAGATCTCCTGTGAACAGTACGACTGACTGCAGACACTGCCCCGTAGCTGGGGACTCAAACTTCCCACATAGCACCCTACCCCAGAGAGCTTGGTGGCTTACGCCTCCACTTCCTACTCAAATCTTGGCGCATTCCCAAATGCACCACTGGATCGGGAATCCAAGAGGCTGGACAACTTCAGCAAAAATAAGTTTTCTTCTGCCAGTCTGGCACTGCGGTCTGTGAGCACCATGTGCCTTTTGGGCCGCTATTCCCACTCTGTGTGGGATAGTTGCGCAGGTGCTGCCAATATTCTTGGAAGAGACCTGGGCTGCACTCTCCCAGGCTTTTGCCGATGGTAGGGATGGCGCAAAGTTAACTTTTCATTGTGTACTAAACACGACAGACTCACTGGGCAGCCACCTTAGTACCCGCCCAGCCACAACGGCGTACAAGCTTCACAGCCTCTGTATAGCCATGGACGTGGTACCTACGGCCTGTGGTACGAGCAGTCAGCAGTTAGGTCAGTCCACCACCTCTCGACAGCTGCAGCCACCAAACCTATTTAATCTGCCCTTTTACCATCGTGGGCACCCAATGGGCGGCAGGATTCGCCATCATCTGCCCAATTGGCAGTCCATAACATCAAACAAATTAGACTTGATTGTAAAGGACATAATCCCATTCTTATTGTAGAGCTATTAATATACTGCATGTATGCCGGCTACTGTGCTCTCTCGAGACAGAGCACAGTAGCCGGGTACTCGCGGTATATTAACAGTAAAAGACTTTGCTGTTGGGGGAGTCATGGTTGAAGGAAACACACCCCCTGACACGCTGGAAAGCTGGTATGATTGTCGTGGGCTACCACCTGTCACTCTACATATAAAACTTGATGTCCAGTGAGGTGAACTTTGACCTCGAGCCCTGACGAAATTGCTACAATAGAAGACAGGCAATGAAACATGTTGGCCCATCCTAAAATGGTCTTTAACATGCAGTGTGGTTTTGAACTTTGAGTAAGATCCCAACTTTGAATAAAATTGGAATCTTACACACGAGTCTTAACTCAATTTTATTTGGAGAAACTCTTTATTCTTTCATACACTACGGGTTCTCCTTTGACATCCATATACTATTGTTTTCACCGCTATCCTTTTTACTGGACACTGTTCTTCTTTTTTTCACGCGCATGTGAAGGACTTTCTCACCTTCACACAATTTTTTGTTTTGTATACACTTTTCATTAAGGGGTATATTTATATAGGGTTGACTGATAACGTTTCATAAAAAATAATTTCGGGGCCATTGGAGACTGGATAGAGACTGGTAAATTGCTTGAAACCAGCGGATGGGTTGAGGCAGTAGCCCCCCACCACCAGCTCTACAATAAGAATTGGATTATGTCCTTTACAATCAGGTCTAATTTGTTTGTTGTCGCTTGTGAGTAGAGGGCGACCTGATTATTTATTTTATTTAGTGTTTTATAGAGCGCAAACTTGACCCGTTAGGGTATCAGAGCGCTTTACAAGGGTCATAGAGTTATACAAAGGTTAATCATCACATACTAGTCACACAGTGCAGGAAATATGATGGATAGAGGACAAGTATGTACAGATTATATTTACAATTACACAAGTAACTGGCTCCATGTATCTGGGGGGGGGGGGGGACTAGGTAGTCAGGGGGAGGCCAAAGCCGGACGTTAGACAGGGACTCTGTGGTGGTTGGTGGCTACAGTTAAACAAGGAATTTACCCATAAGGTAGGTTTTGGCTTCCTTCTTGAAGCATGCTAGAGAAGAGATTCTTCTAACGGTGAGTGGGAGAGAGTTCCATATTCTTGGTGCTGCCCTGGCGAAGGCTCGATTGTACGTTTTTTTTTTTTCTTTTTTTAAATGTGCAGGTTGGAGGAGGAGGTGGCCAGCGGACCAGGAGATTCTGCTTCCTCCAGATATAACAAGTTCTGTGCAAGATATGCTGGGGAGTTTGCGTATAGCGCCTTGTGCGTGATGCATGTCAGTTTCAGCTGTATCCTGGCCTCAAGAGGAAGCCAGTTCAGGGCTTTCAGGTGTGGAGTAATGTGGTTGAACTTCCTTGTGCCGGTAAGTAGTCTGGCGGCCGCGATGAGGCAGGCTTTCAAAGGTGCCAGGGAAGTCAAGGGTACCCCAGAGAGTGGAATATCCATATTCCAGTCTAGAGATGACAAGTGCTTGGACTGCCATTTTTAGGTCAGGAGCGTCAAGGAAGGGTTTCAGTATCCTAAGGTACTTCAGGTGGAACCTGGCTGATTTGGCCATCGAGTTGATGTGATCTCGCATGTTTCAGATTGCAGTCCAGGGTTACTCCCAGAGATGTGGCTGATTCTACCATGGTCGGTCGGTGGGCGGTTTAAGGCTGTGATGGAATTTATCCATAGCTGAAGCTCAGGATTGATTTTTGTAGGGGAGATTAAGAGAAATTCAGTTTTCCTTGCGTTCAGTTTAAGATGATTGGAGGCAAGCCATTGGACAGTCCGTTTCAAGGCCTCATTCAAGGAGAGGCTCACTTCGAGAGAAGAGATTTTGATGTAGATCTGGTATCGTAAGCATACATATGGTAGGAGATATTTGCAGTGCGTAGAACATCGGTAAACGGTTCTAGATAAAGGTTAAAGAGAGTGGGGATAGGGTTGATCCTTGAGGGACTCGGATCGGGATCGGAGAGGGAGCAGACCGGTTACCATTAATTAGGAATCTCTGTGATCAGTTTTGTAGGAAGGATCTAAATCATTTTAGAACCGAGCCATCCAATCCCATCCTTAGGTTGAGGCATTCAAGTAGCTTTTCGTGGCTGACCGTGTTGAAGGCTGATGATAGATCTAGGAGGATTAGGAGACCGGTTTTGCCTTGGTCTAGGGCTTGGAGGGCATAATTAACGATGTGGAGCATGGTGGTTTCGGTGCTGTGCCCAGGTCTGAACCCGGACTGGAAGTCATATAGTAGGTGGAAGTTGTTGATGTGTTGCCTAAGCTGTTGTTGCACACACTTCTCCAACACTTTGGCTAAGTGAGGGTTGTTGGTATTGTCCCTCTTGAGCTCCTTATCGTGGGTGATTCTATAACATCAGACGTGTGTTTTGCATGTCACCTGAGGGGCCTACTCCCTTCATGCCACCTACTTATTGCAGGCTTACAGAAGGCCACCTATCCCTTCTCCAGTAGGAAGTAATGGCTTTCTTGGCCAAGGGAGCCATACAGAGGGTGCCGACAACAGAAGTAAGTCGTGGTTGCTATTCCCACTATTTTCTGGTGCCCAAGAAGGGCGAAGGGCTTTGTCCTATCCTCAACCTGTGTTCTCTGTTTCTTCCTCAAGAAGAAGTTCAAAATGCTCACCCTCGCTCAGGTACTGTTTGCCCTAGACCCAGAAGACTGGATGGTGGTGTCGGACTTGCAGGACACATACTTTCATATCCAAGTTCTGCCTGCCTACAGATGTTACCTCCGGTTCATGGTTGGTCACAAGCATTATCAGTTTGGCATGCTTTCCTTTGGCCTCACCAGCGCCCCTCGGGTGTTCACCAAGATGAGGGTGGCGGTTACAGCTCATCTGGGGAGATCAGGGGTGCCAGTCTTCTCCTACCTCAATGACTGGCTGTTGCAGGTGGGCTCGCCGATGACTGTCGTCTCCCTCCTCCAGACTACGGCAAACCTCCTGCTTTCGCTAGGGTTCACTATCAATGTGCAGAAGGAACACCTGACTTCTCTCAGATGATCCCTTTCATTGGATGTGTTCTGGACACGATGCAGTTTCAGGTCTATCTTCCTGAACGGCTAGTCCAGGATATTCAGGCTATGATACCGATTTTTTTAGCCTCCATCTTGGAATTTGGTGAGATTGACTCGGAGTCTGTTGGGCTTCATGGACTCCTGCATCTGTGACACGTGCCCGCTGGTATATGCGCCTCTGCAGTGGGACCTGAGGTTCCAGTGGGGGCAGCATCAGGGAGTCTCTCTGACATGATCCAGATCTCGGTGGGAACTGCACACGATCTGCAGTGGTGGTTAACAAACTGTGATTGGGTCAGTGGCAGAACCCCCTCTCCCTTCCCCAACTAGATTTAACAGTGGTGGCAACCATCTGGGATAGATGGAGATCCAAGGCCTCTCGTCTCAGGCGGTATCCGGACTCCACATCAACCTTTTCGGTGCTCCGGGCGTTCTGGCTGGCATTTAAAGCCTTTCTGCCTTCCATCAAGGGAAGATTAGTGTAAGTGTTCACGGAAAGTAACACTGCTATATGGTATTGCAACAAATGGTGCGTGGTGAGTCTGTGGACTCTTTGATTGCATCTCTGGACCGGGCTGGAATGTCAGGGCATTTTCCTGGTGGTTTAACATCTGGCAGGCTCTGAATGCCAGAGCACACAAACTCAGCCAAAGATACCTAGCGGATCACAAATGGCGTCTGTAGGAGAGTGGGGTCTGCAATCCTATGGTCACCCCAGATTTTTGCTTTTTGCTTCACTGGTTTACGACTTTCCCTGGCTGTGGGCCTGCTAATCAGACCCACAGCCTAGCTGTTCTCTCTCTAAAGGTACTGGGCCACCTTATCACTCCCTGTACCCAGGGCCTAGGTGTACCCAGGGCCTACCAGGGACTGAAGCATGTATTATGCCACCCCTGGCTGGCCATCTAAAACTGACACAACTGGCTGCATGACAGCTGGGGCAAGGTGGTGTAAACACCCTTTGCTGTAGATATAGTATACCTATATCTAACCCTAAAATGGACACATATATTCCTATCAGTCACTCCTATTGAAGGCCTTATCAATCCTGAAGGCAGAGTGCTTGGAATTATGTGAGATGGTGCTCTGGCATGAGCTGAGCCCGTTTGCAGCTTGCGGAACCAAGTCCTAATAGCTGTTCCATGATAACGCTATACCATATACTCTTAAGTGCATTTTCAACCTTGCGGTTAAATGCTAACTCTGGTATAACATTATCAAAACGTGTCGAGTAAGGTGTCATACGATTTGGAATACTACCCCCTGGCCAATTCTGGCGACGGGGGCAGCATTCCACCCTTCTAGAGGGACACGACATGTATGTAACTGTGAACCCCGGTTAAAGTTAACTCGAGCCTCAGCATCACAAAATGGATGCTGCCACCACAGACACAAGTGTGACCTCCTGCTGCTGGGAGTCCTTCCAGCGAGGATGGCTTGGACAAAGGGTTTCCTGCCTTGGGAGGTGCTAGCACCACCCCAGACAGGATTTTGTGTATTGAGGTAGGGAGGCCTGAAAGGAATGAGATATGCCTGGGGCACACAAGGTGCCCTGTGCATACACCGGTTCAAACCAGTTGCTGGGGCATCCCAGCCCCAGCTCTGGCGGGACACCGGACAAAGGATAGGGGGTGTAACCACCCCCCTTCCTGGTCCCACCCAGGGGAGGGACCCAGTCAGTAGTGCAGCCCCCTTTAGGAGAATAAAGGTAGGAGCTGGTCCCATTCCAAATTAGATTATCCTGAACTATTCAACAAGAAGAAACTCTGGCCTTCGACGTTCTGCTCCACAGAAGACTGAAGAATCTCCCTTGTGGGCAAGGAGTGTCCACCCTGCAACTGCAGGCACCATCAAGCGTCCAGCGGCTTCACTTTGTCGTCTTCCCTCGAGGATCCAGACTTCAGAGCCCGACGAGACCCGGATTCCCAGACCTCTCCGACCTCAACTCACATCTGCAACAAAGCTGAGACCCGTGGGTGCGACGAGACACGTGGGACCGGCCATCTTGAACGAACCTGCACTTCGCTTCCAGCACGACTCCCGAGGTAAACTCGACCAAGTGCTTTGGGGATTGAGAAGCCCCAGCCCCGAGCAGCCCCTGCACCGAAGATCAGCCCTCAAGCATCCACGAGATCTGCGTGGGGCCCTTCTGCTTGTTTGCTGCTCAACGCGTTGTCTGGTCACTTGCCGGCTGGCTAGTGGCCTCCTAGACGACGAACCTTTGAATCTTTGCTGCTGGTCTGGGTGCTCCATACTGGCCCTTGCTCCCTTCCAAAAGAGGGGCACCCCGGACTCTCCTAGTCCGCACCAGACGTCGTTTCCCTTCACCGCGTGGGTTGCCTTTGCCAAGGCCTGTTGACTCCAATCCCGGATCCGACACCGCCGACAGCGAGAGCCTGTGTGGGACAGCTCGTGCCTCCATCCTGGTCATCGAAGTCACCTCCTGGTCCACGTGGCTGCAGAGTCCAGCGTCCACTCTTCACCTGATCGCGACGACAGCACCTGGTTCCTTCCTGGTTCCACACCGGTCACTGGCTAGTGACTTTGAACACTGTCCCCTCTGCTTTCAGGTCCTCTTCTTCACCGATCCACCCTTGGATCGCACCGGACATCTTCCTCCTGGTCGCCTGCAGCATCTTTTCTTTCAGGCTCCATTGACTTCAACGCGAGAACCCGACACACTTTGGCACCTATGCACCCGCAGCCCGTGGGTGAGGTAACGAGAGCATTTCGGTGCTCAAGGGTAGTCTAACTGTCCTAGTGTCCAATTCCACAGTCGTTGTTGTCCTACCTAGTCAGGATTGTCCGTACTTACCTTTTTCTTGAACTGTACTGTCCATAGACGTTGTTACGCATCTCGCGTGTGAGTTCACACTCTGCGCACGCGTTCCGTGGGCCTCCTATTACTTACCTGAAGTTAGTGTAGCGTGGTCCCATCGATCCTACAGCCTCTGGACAGCTCCATTCCTTTTATCGACTTTCACATTCCACTTACTTAGTATATGGTTTGTCGTGCCCCTAGGGCACCATTGTAATTTTGTGCAACTTGTCGTATTTTTCGTAAGAGATTGTCATGTGCTTAGCCCTCTGACCTCATAAAGAGTTGAGGTGTTGTTATTAATAAATATACTGTTTATTTTCATAACAACCTGTGTGGTGTCCTTTCATCTGGTATTCAAGGGGTTATATTGTGGTAAAACAGCTGGCTTCACATGCCAAAAGAGTTTAGCCTAAGACTGCTTTGTCCATGCTACCATTAGGATAGCTGGTCTATAAGGTTGACTTACAACCAATCACCATAAGGGTTGTTTGGACTGATACAAGGTGATCACTAGAACTAGTGAGCATCATATATCAGGCCAACTTCTCACAGCGTCTCTATCTGGAGGTGGTGCGCGGTCTCTTTCAGCAGCAGGGAGAGCCTTGGTTAGATCTGTTCGCCACCACCGAGAACGCGCAATGTCAACAGTTGTATGTGCTCGAATTTCCAATGATGCTTTTGCTCTGAAATGCTTTTTGTCTTAAGTGGAGATCAGGCTTGCTATGTCCCTCTCTTCCCATACCACTCATTCCCAGAGTTCTCAAGATCAGTAGCGACCAGGACCAAGTCACCTTTTTTTTAATTTATTTTTTTACTTAATTTATTGTTTTTTACGTTGTATAACAAACATTGTTACATTGCACTGGATGGTCTCGTTAGTAACAGATGTTTCCTATGTTAGACAATTTCGCAATTGTTTACAGCAAAAAGACTTGCAGACTATCTACTCACATTTACTTTGTACAGTTTCAACAGGCTTTTATCTTGCATGATTGATCTTTAATTCTCTTGGACGTCTCTCTCTCACCAGTGTCCATTTTAGGCTATACCCTGGTTTGCAGCCGTGTTCTATTGTGTATTACTGAGGTTTGTTGTCCTCTGTCGCAGTGTCTTGGTCCAACAAAAATCGCTGTAGTGGCTCCCTTATAATACAAGGTGGCAGTAACAACTCTGCATACGAAGTGAGTTGTTCTTTACAATGGGTCGTCATGTAACCATGCCTTAAATTTGGGTGCTAGCCCCCTCTCTCACCTGCAAGCGACTCGTCTTTTCACCAGCGGTAGTCCTAGTGATATATGTGTTATGTACTGTGTAGTGCTCTTCTGTGTAGCCCAGTAAGGCTATGACAACATCCTGGTGTATATGTTGGTCAGACATACGTGATAGGGCACTAGCTCCATCCAGTATTTTTGTATCACTCTGCCCCTTCCTTCCTGCATCTCACACAACGATTGTCTGGTCGCAACTTGTATCTAAACAATCTTGCTGGGGTGTAGTACACCTGGTGTAAAAATGTGCAATGTTTTATTCTATGACGGCTACTGGCTGTTATTGCCTCTGTTTGCTTACAACAGTGTGTCCATTGCTTGTCTGATAACTGAGTGTCAAGTTCCAAGTCTCACCCCGCTCGTGCTCTTCTCAGCTCTACCTGGCGTTCTGTCAGCGCCGCCCTGTATAGTAGAGACACTATGTAAGTCGGCTGTGGAGTTTGTAATAGCACCTGCAGCATGTTTACTATAGAATGTTCTTTCAAAAATGTGGATGTGGCTGCTTTTACATAATGTCTGATCCTTATGTACATGAAGGTCTCTAGCGGGGTGTGTGGGTGGTTACTGAAAAACAGTGTGTAGTCCTTGAAGTCGCCATCTTGGTAGGGCCCTCCCCCTGTTGTAATATCCATGTTTTGCAGCATGATTCTACAAGTTGTTTCATGGATGACCAGTATGTGTGGATGATATGGCAGAGGCAGTAGCGAGGAATATGAGGGCTTACTGAGTTTCTCTCCTATCTTTTTCCATGCCAATCCTGTGCAACCCACTGTTGTGAGGGACTTCCCAGCATAATGGGGTTTGGCCCTCAAGTAGGCTGTGGTGGGGAGGGGAGGGGGGGGGGGCAGATATCTGTTTTCTACTGCTAAATGTGGCAGGTAGGGGGACGGTTGGAATCAATACACAGCAAAGTGTGCTTGTGCACAGAGGTAGTATAGCTCCATATCTGGCGCTTCGAAGCCACCTGTTCTATAGGAATGGGTCAGTATGGACCATAGTATTTGAGGTTGCTTACCTCCCCACACAAGTTTAAATAGTTGTATCTGCAGTGTGCGAAAAAAACTGGCGCCCCGGTGAGTAAGGTATAATTATAAACAAATATAGCAATTTCGGACACTATTTTAATGAGGGATATGCGCCCTGCTAATGATTACGGTAAGGTAAACCAGCATGGCATTGAATCCATAATGTTGTCCATTGCAGTGCCATAGTCCGCCCTCATCGTTGTATCTTCTTCTCTGGAGACTGTTATCCCCAGATACCTAAGGTCAGAGTCACATTGTTACAAGGGGTAATCTGAGGGGTACTGGCTTGTATTTGGGGTGAGAGGGAATATTTGAGACTTATCCCAAATGATAGTAACTCCTGACAACCTCCCTAATTTTATAAACTCGCTGAGAAAAGGGTTCAGGCTTATATGTGGGTCTCTGAGATAAAATGTGATATCTGCATACATGGACCCTAGTATGTGCCTTTCTGGAATCTCAGCGCGTACTCCCTGTGGTGCTGCCACAGCTTTGCCGCCAGAGAGTGCAAATAAGAGAGGTGAGGGCCTGGTATAGCTCTCGTGAATCACTACTCGCTGTGAAGGACAATAGTGACAGCACCCTCCAGAGGATGATCTGTGTAACCACGTACTCTACCCAAAGCAATGCCGTCAAGAAACCAGTTAATAAGCACTGGAACCTGGTGTCTGATGACATTGAACAACCCGAGTTACCGATGCATTCTTTCAGGAAAGCTAAGAGTGTGAGAGACCATGTGGTCCGCTCTTTACTGGACAGCCCACCCACTCAGACTTTACAAACCCTTTGGAATCTGCCCATGACCCTCGGCCATTTCAAGTGTGGTCAGTGCAAAGCATGTGGGATGACCATTCAGACCAAAACATTCATGCACCAACAATACAGTTTTGATTTTAAAAAGCCTTCACCAACTGCAACACCAGCAACGCAATTTACACTATCATATGTCCATGTGGCCTCATATATGTGGGCCAGACCCAGCAGCAAATCAAGGCAAGAATACTACAACATTGCAGCAGGTTAAGGTGTGAGGTGCAAGGGGCACCTCTAGTAGAACACTTCAAAACTGCGACTCATGGACCAGATTATCTTAAATGCATAGTTCCAAGAGGAGGAAATATGGGATTGATCTTGAATACGAGGGAGTCTAAATGGATGACACGCTTTGACTCCATACACAGCTGACTGACGGAACAAGACTCTAGTAATGCGCATTTAGCATGCCTCACCTCGAAATGAGGCTCTTTCCCTGTTTCTCCCCTACAAGGTTTATTGCATCACTGAAACATGTTGTCAACAATGTACTGGTAACGGTGCTAACAATGACTTCTGCTGAGACATTTCGAACGCCATTTACTTATGTTTATAAGACTAATAATATGCAATACATATATAGACGGAGCGCCAAAGTGGTGTTGAAACATTGGTCTTAAAACGGAATTACCCATGATCCCTGAGGTTTTCTACCTATCATAACCCACTCATGCAAAATATCCTTATTATGTTAAATGTGTATAGGCTCTGCACCATGTTGGGTTGCCCCACGGGGATATATAACCCCTGCTGACTTTCAAATGCACTCATGTTGATGTATTCTCACTCAACTGGTTAAGATTCTTCTGTTGTTCTCAATGTTATTATTTCTGAGGACATGAACCCGTGAGAACGCGGTTTTCCTTTGCAACTGTTCCTCTACAACTGTACTTATTATTATTGATTCACTCCTCTTTCCAACGTTCTTCCGTTTCCATTGGGACTCTGCCACTCTAGCGCTTGAGTCTATTGTTTCTTTCCGTACCTTGACGGTCACTGTATGACACCGCCCCTACCTAGCGTCTACACCTAGTACGTGTGGACCGCGCTGTGCACGATGCACTTGTATACTGAAATGGAGCTATGAGACCGGCTCTTTTCCCTCGATCTCATACATGACGACATCCGAATCGGTAAGCACAGCCGATTGTTTCGCCCCATGTTCGAGTCTGTGGCTCATTAACGTCCTGCTCCATCCCTAATTCCTCCCTTTGTCTTTTTAGGATAGATTCCCCTTTGGCCCGATCCCCTTCCGCCAAGTGTCAGACCACCGAGGAGCGGTGAGTTTGTTAGTTTGTTTTCTACATCGCTGTAATATACTGGTTTCTTATAACGCGGTAGATTCTTAAACCAATATAAGAATCTAGAATTAGTACCCTTGTGGGACGGTCAACTGGGAGCCGTAGCAGTTGTGCTTACCCCTTTTCCTGATTTTGTCACTTTATTTTAAGTATAACCGTAACCACACGGTCCCTTGCGGGGTCCTTCAACTTTTGCCAACTTTTCCTTTTGTAGATGTGTATACTTGGATCCAAGCTGATCCAAGCTGAAGGTTATGACTGGATTTTTAAGAATAGAACTTGATGGGACATATCTGATTTAATCCGTTTAGCGTGAGTATTCCGCAACTCTTTAGCCTGTGTGATTTCTGTGCACCACCACCCAGAGCCATGATAGGGATGGGCTCTTTTGTAAACGACACCTTTGTTACAGGTGGAGTTTTTTCCGCTCTCTGGGAATCCTGAGCCTGCGCGCCCTCTGTGCAGGGTGTTTTACGGTAATTTGTAGGACCACTGGCCTTTACTACCATTACCTTTATTTCCCCCTTCAGACAGTTGATTTTTATATCGTTTCACTTGCGTTCTAGGTGCCCTTCCCTATCACAGTCCTGAAGAAGACCCCATGTAAGGTAGCCAATTACCTACAAGTCCCTGGGGTCGAAACATCAACACTTTCCTTTTCAAGCCAGCTTGCAACCAACAGAGATTCTCTTGCTGTGTCTTATTTCTAAAACTTGGCTTTCTTTGTCTTCGTTGACTCAAGTTCAGTAGTGTCTAAATAATTTGCCCAACTCCGTCGTGGGATACAAACCTGTTTTTATTTCACTAATTTCTTTTGCCTATCTAATACACCTTATCCTCACAAACCATCCCCCATCCCTTCTCTCCCCCCACCCCCTTTTCTGGGCACAACATGTAATTTGTCCAGATTTATTATGCATACGGTGTCATGTTGATGGTGTGATTAAAAAACACTGTTCAGGCATTTGATTTTTTTATTGTTTTTCTTTACGTTTTATAAGTATGTGTATTAGATTGTCATGCTAAAAATTGAGTTGGCTGGGATCACCCTATACTGTACTGCATTCTACCCAGGTCCCAGTACCATTGGGTCTACCCTTTATGTAACGGTTTCTGGAATCTCGGCGCGTATTCCCTGTGGTGCTGCCACAGCTTTGCCGCCAGAGGTTCAACTGCTAGTGCAAAGAAGAGGCGTGATAATCGCCTGTGGCTGCTAATATAGTAAGGTGACCCATGAGAGGAACCCAAGGGGAATCCCATTCGCTTCAATACAGTGAATAGATATTCCCATTCCAGGGAGTCAAACGCTTTAGTGGTGTCTAAAAAAAAAACCAGACCCTGCAACAAGTTCTGGATCTAAATCTTGTAGTATTGCAAATAGGGTACGCAAATTATGGGAGATGGCCCGGCACAAACCCAGATTGATCCAGTAATATCAGCTTGTCCATTAGTAGGCTAGGCCTGTTGGCTAGTATTTAAGCCAGGATTTTGGCATCATGGTTTATTAAAGAAAATGGCCCGTATGCTTCGCATTTAGTCGCTGATTTTCCTGGTTTTAAAAGGGAGATGATCATGGCTTCGCGCATAGTTGGTGGTAGTGTATCATTTTCATAGGCCTCTGTGTAGATTTCTTTTAGTATGGGCACCAAAACTCCTATGTAGTATTTGTAGAAATCTGATGGTAAGCCATCAGGGCCTGGAGCTTTTCCTGATCTAAGCTGCATTATAGCTGCTCTGATTTCATGTTCTATTCAGCAGCTAAAAACTCCCTGCAAGTACCTTCAATCCATGCTAACGCAGTATCTTCTAGGTATGTGTCTGTTTCAACTGGTTGGTCCCTACAAGTTGTATATAGGTTGGTGTATTAAGCTGTGAAGGCCTGAAGAATGTTGGCAGTGTCTTTTTTTCATACTGCCTGTAGAGATTTCCACTTCCAGGATATGACCGTAAAACCTAGGTGATCAGATGTTTCCGCTAGTGCTTTACCAGGCCTTTCCCCCTCTCAGTACTGGTGCGCCTTATACCATTTGGAGCAAAAGAGACATTCTCGTTCGGCTTCCGCTTGGTAATCGGTTATTAAAGAACTTAGTTTAGCTTTGCTTGCTTCCTCTGGACTATCCTCAAGTGTGCCCTCTGTGACTTTGATATTGCCCTCTAATCTGCGCAACGTGTTTCGGGCATCACTCAATATGCCTCTTCCCTTTTGCTATGCATAATCCTCGCAGCGTCACTTCAAAAGCTTCCCGTATAGTCGCCATGACCAACACTGAATCCAGGTTTCTTTTTTTAAAAATCTGCGATGTTCTGTGATCTCTTCCCTAAAACATGTGTCTAGGAGATTGTCTCCATGATTGATAGGGAGACATGGGTGTTGGGGGCTGCAGCTTTATCAGTACTGGAGAATGGTCGGAGTATGTTTGCGCCAGATGCTCCGCACTAATGAGCCATGTGCCCAAACCTCTTGAGATTATCCAGTAGTCGATTCGGGACCAGCTGGCATGTACGTTGGAGTAGTATGTGCCTTCTCTTTGTATGGGATGCAATGTTCTCCATGTGTGTAACAAAATATGGTCTTGTATAATAACGTTTAGGTACTTTCCTGCTGTGGTGTGTTGTAGTGTTCCCCTCCCCACCTCCCCCCGGCCCAAGTCAACTGGGTGGCTCCGGGCTGGGCATGGATTGTTTGGTATCCCAAGCTGTTGTGCATGGTTATCAGTCTTCCGATCAGGCTGCCCTTTGAGAGGGCTTCTGTTGCAGCGCCATTGGAGGGTTCTTCACCCGAACCGGTTTACGCTCTCTCCTTAGTGCATGGAAATGGAACAGCAATAGTTGATCACTTTCGACCTTAATGCCTGCAGTCTGTGATGTTATCTTGGCAGCCAGAATCACCCCTCCCCCCTCCAAGTCGGTATAGCCTGCCATTGGGGACGTTTTGTGGCATGGTGTAAAGAGATAGGTAGACCCCCTTTCTACCCCTCTTTATCAGGTTCTTCTTTTTATTCTCTCTTGTTCAGCAGGACTCTTCTTTGGGCACTCTCAAAAGCTATCTTTCTGCTATCCTGGCTTTTCTGCAGTTGCATGACTACCCATCCCTCTTTAAATCCCCTATTGTAAAAAGGTTTCCGATAGGTTTACAGAGTTAACGAAAGGTTTACACCATTTGTTTCCATCTTCTCCTTTTATTATGCCCCAGTGGGACTTCAGTCTCGTCTTTACTTTCCTTATGTGCGTTCCCTTTGATCCCCTTCACAATTGTCCACTCACGCTCCTTACCATCAGGACTGCTTTCTCATTGCTATAAAAGCTGCCTTGGAGGGTCAGTGAATTTCAGGCATTGTCATCCAAGCCTCCTTACCTGAACATCTACTCAAACAAACTGGTCCTTCGTATGAGAGTTTTCTTTCTACAGAAAATGGTCACTCCTTTTCCTGTTGACCAATCCATCACTCTGCCTACTTTTTAGGCTCGTCCTCATCCCTTCAAGGAAGAGGAGCAACTTCACTGTGCTAACCCAAATAGACCATTGTCATTCTACTTTGACAGCACACGAGAGTTCCGGGAGGATGATCAACTCTTTGGGGTATATTGGAGCGAAGAAAGGAAGATTCTTACAGAAGAGGACCCACCCCTCCTTCCCCCCCATGCTTGCTTGCTCATTCCACCAGAGCTAAAGCTGCAAACTGTGTTAGCATGCGGAGCTCTGATCCTGGACATCTGCTAGGCAGTAACGTGGGTTTCTTTGCACACTTTTACCAAACTGAAACACACGTAGAATAATGATTAATATATAAAACAGGCCACTACTTTGTAATCATCTACATTAACCTCTGAGCACACAAAGTCCATTCCTGTTCGTAACTAGAGTTCAAATCAAATCAAATCAAAAAGTACCTTTATTCGGTTGAATTTACAACCATAAAAGTACAGGTGAAAATCATACAGTACATAAACGGTTATTTGCAACATTTTACTTTTCATATAAAAATTGGTTACTATATGAGATAATGCATCAGTTTAAGCATATAATCAGTTTGCTCAATATTGGTACCCGAAATAACAGTGGTATAAAAATAGATATTTACTGCGCATGGGCCGCAAGTTGAGAACGAATTTTTATACAAGCTTTTAAATAATAAGCGACTGTTTTTGCAACAAAAGGGGAATCTAGACATTGTAATGCCAAAAGGGCAGGTCTGCATCTTCTCAATCTTAAAAATCTAAGCAGAGGAACCAACCAACGTTTGCGGGGATTGTCATAAAAGGTACAAAATAAAATTACATGTAATGTAGACTGAGGAGTACAATCGTCACAGGGACATTTGATCATATCACGTGACCAATCAGAGGGCATGGGAAATGAAACAAGACGATAAAAGGAATTAAATCTAAATCGAGTTAAAACATATCTATCATAATTAGACAAAAAAAAGGACAGATAAGGTTGAAGGCCATAGGAGGATTGAATCATCATTAGATGGTTGGTCGACTGTTTGCCGATTTCTGAGCACAGACGTAAATCACTCAGATGCGAGACACATAAGTTCTTTAAAAACCTTCTTGAAATGGTAGTGAGTGACGTAGGGTTTATAAAAAACTCTAAGCAGTTCAAATCATTCAGAAATTTAAAAACGTACAACAGCCAAGGAATCTTCTTCCAATGGGTCAGAGTCAGGCAGTCTGTTATTAGCGACCGGGTTAGGAGACATTGCTCCTTGGTCCATATACGGTGCCAAAGGAGAATCGGTTGGTACCTTATGATGTCAGATATGTAATCCCTACCGAGCTCCATATGGCTACCGTAATTGGAAGCACTTCTGGGGAGGGCTAATATATACTTCAGAAAATCATTTTCGACTACTTGGAGGTCATCGACAGGGACATAGCCCCATACACCTGCTCCGTAGGTAGCCACACTCATGCACTTAGCTTGATAAATTTGCAGTATTACTGCAGGGGCGGGCTTGCCCAGCTTCCTAGAGAATGAGGTCAGTGCTGATGTTGTGCGTTGGAACTGCGATTTCCTGCTAGATATGGCAGGTTTCCATGACAGTTGATGGTCAATGAGGATTCCTAAATACGGATAGTTCCTAGCACTATCTAACCTAGTATTCTCAATATAGATAGATTTACATTTCTGGGCTTTCTTGCCAACATACATGACAAAAGTCTTGGATTTGTTGACTTTAAGACCAAGAGAGAGCATGTATTGGCAATACTTATCAAGTTGCAACTGGAGCTGATTAGGTGTCCTTGCTAAGATTACCGAGTCATCGGCATAAAGCAATGCTGGAATCGGGCGACCTTTTATACAGGGGAGGTCCTTATTCCCTGTCAGCATCGCTTGCTCCAGACCGTTAGTGTAGATGTTAAATAGGAATGGAGCAAGGACGCACCCCTGTCTTACTCCTTTTGTAATTCGGAATGAATCCGTTAGCTCTCCGTTGATGCCATACCTCACACAGGCTTTGGCATCCGAGTAAAGCTCTCGGAGAAACTTCAGGATTGGGGGGTCTACACCCAGTTTATTTAAAATCTCCCATAGCTTGGAGTGGATTACGCAATCGAATGCGGAACTTAAATCCACGTAAACTAGGTAGAGATTGCCACCTTTAGCCCAGGCGTATTTCCCCATAAGTAAGATGAGGTTAAGAGCCTGCTCCACCGTACCCAGGCACTCTTGGAACCCAAACTGGAGGTCTGTGATGACCTTGTTCTCCTTTGCCCAATCCTGGAGACGTTCCAGGAGGAGTCTCCCAGCGACCTTACCCAGCGAGTCCAAGAGGGAGATTGGTCGGTAGCAAGCTGGATTGTCTCGGTTCCCCTTTTTAAAGATGGGAAGAAGCACAGAGGTAGACCAAGAATCGATTAAACCGACCTGAGAGACTGCGGACATGACTTGAGTGACTATTGGGGACCATAATTCAAGGTTATTCACAAAGATGTCTAATGGGACCCCGTCAGGTCCAGGGGCTTTCCCAGTCTTGGAAGACGTTAGTGCTGTATTCACATCTCCAAGGTCAAAGTAGATGTCAATTGGGTAGGTGTTATCACTGTTGGTATTGGCCTCCCCGGATGTAATAACATCGGTAAATGGGGTTGAATCCCCAAATATCTGAGAGAAATGGGTCACCCATTTTTCAGCGGGTACTGCCACGTCTAAATGGGAAGAAGCGGCGTCATCCGCCAAAAATGGAGATTTGACTGTTCGCCAAATAGCGTACTGTCCTTTGATTTTATGCTCTCGTGGAGTTGGGCCCAAAGGTTATTTTTTATTTCCCGTTTGCGGGCTTTTAGGGCCAATTTATATTGTTTTCTTAAATGTGAGATTAAGGCTACATCCCTGTTTTGACTATGAAGGGCTCGTTTGAGTGCACTATGGGCCCTACGACAATCAGAGTCAAACCACCCTCGACTTTCTTTCTCTTCCTTCTTGTTATGGTGGCGGATAAGCTCCTGCCGCATAGCTTCTAAGATCTTGGCAAAACTAGACAAGATCAGCTGAGGGGATGAGGTCTCCTCTAAGCAGATGTAAATTTGTGGGAGGGTTTGTTGGATAACCCTTTCGGTAACCTCTTTGGGGTTGATCTTAGACCACTTTACTGTGTACCCGTTAGTTCTGCCCATCTCCAGGGATTGCTGTGTTAAGATGCTGGACTTGGTGCGGGATGAGGGAACAGAATTAAGAGTAATAGTAATGCTGTTGGGAAAATGGTCACTAGAGGGGTCTGTGCCAGTAGAAAATTTTTTCAATCTGGTTCCTAAGATCTGAGAACACAAAATGAAGTCGATTGTGGACAACAGTCCTCTACCATGGAATGTTGGCTTAAAATCGACAGCAGGGGTCACCAATTCATTCGCAAATTCAAGTTCCAGTGAAAATAAACAAGCATTAAAAGCTGACCCTAGGCTAGAGTGAATAAAGTGGGTGATGGGGGAGTCATACTCATCTTCAAGGCCGCATAAACCTTTGTTGGAGTTAGTACATAGGTAGACATTAAAGTCCCCACCCCACACGAAATAACATTGTGACTGTGCATTTTTTACTTTCTGGTCATGTAAAAATGAAGTGATTTCTGTCAATGACTTTACACAGTCAACATGTGGTACATTATTATACATATTTATAACATAATAAACTGAGCTTTTAACAGTAAACTTGAGAATTTGGAAGATTTCAGACATCTGGGATATTTCAGTCATAATAAAAGGAATTCGGTTGGATACGTAGGTGGCCAGGCCACCCTTATGTCTTCCTTGAACCGATGGAGTAGCGGACATATGAAAGGTTTTAAAACCCTGGATATGAATCGGCTCAATGGCCCAGGTTTCCTGGAAGCAGACTATGTCATGCCTGTTAACCAGGTCGATCCAGGACTGGAGCTGTGTTTTAGATCTAAGGCCCGCTACGTTCCAATACATGATTGTAAGATCCCTGGTTGGGGGTAAAAGGGGGTTGGAGATCGACAAGGTATCGGGGGGTATTAGATCACAGATACAAGGGGAAGGAATAAAGGAAGAGGCAGTGTTAGATAAACAGGGTGGTGAAGGTAAACTGTTTTGTTGCCTTTTTTGCGGCTCCTCAGGGGTTATAAGAGGAGCAGGGCTAAGAACACAGACCTGTGAAGATGACAAGTGCAAGGAGATCTTTGGCAGAGGAGAAAGAAACTCGATGCCAGCACCAAGCGGGGGAAAATGGTTGGGCGTTACCACCCGGTTTTTACTGGAAGAGTGAGTAGTAAGAATCTGAGTTCCAATAGGGTCTTGAGTATTGTTATCGGGGGGGACTGATGGTCAGTCAACCATATCCAAACATTCGTACCTGTTGGATAATGGTGGACCTCTCCAGTTGGAATGATGGCCAGAAGTAGAATTGGAAAAGCCATAACCTGCCCGGTGACCATGGTCTCTATTCCCATCCCAATTACCCACTCTCATCCAACTCCAGGGGGGACCGGTGTTGTGACGGGGAGCCGGGGGGTAGAAGTATGACAAGTTGCGGGTAGCTATCCCTTCGGCAGATGTACGGTCGCCCCAGGAGCAAATGTGCTCAACAGTATTAGGGTCTTCAAAGTTCACTATAATGCAGTCGCCCTGGATGTTTTTGGGCACGGTGCCGAGCCATGGCACTCTGCGAACGGTAGTAACTCTGTTGTCCAAAAAAGATGTTAACCCCTTTAAAGCGTTGTAAATAGACCTCCCCAGTGCTGCGCTGTCCATTGGAACTAGTGCTGAATGGACGTCCAACGGTCGTGCGCAGCACTGGGGAGGTAGTGGCCGTGACGACCGTTGGCCGACGGCAGCAATTAAGGGGTTAAAGGTCTATTATTGGACAACCAGTATATGACTTTATTTTTTAGTGACCAGATTGGCTCGTCTAGACTGGGGGGGAGTTCCGGAACACCTGTCAGGATAACCACATAGGGAGATGCCTCAGGTGGGAGATGTACGGAACGACCCCCTCTCCTCCGGTTTCTAGGGACGTTGTTAAATCCGAGCGATTGTTGCTTTGGGACCGGAGGGGCTGGAGTGGGAAGGGAAGGCGTAGGAGGGGTTATTTGTTGATTGGACGACTGATCATTAGAGTTGGTCAGAGGTGGAAGTGGTAAAGGGTTCGATGTCTTCTGTGGGGCTTGAGGCTTAAGCTGAGGCGGTGGTGGTTGCTTTTGAATGGGTTTCAGCGGGGCCTTTTGGTTAGTGTTGTTGTTGGGTAAAATGGTTTTTGGGGGGTTAGGCTTACTGGTTTTAATAGTATCTACTAAGGGGTTCCCTTGTACTAAATTGGGATTTTTTGTGTTACCCTTATTTAGATCAGGAACTGAAGGCAGTTGAGTTAATTGAGCTAATTGAGATTGCAGCTGATGTAGTACCTTTTCTATAGGAGTTAAGTATGACTTAAGTAATTCACCTATTTTGGTGAGCAATAGGCTATCGTTACCACAGGTATTGTTAGTTAAGTTACCATAATCATCATCATCCAGGCTGCTATCACTATCATAGCTACTATGGCTGCTAAGAGTTAGATTATCAGCAGTGAGAGTCGTTGCAGGTGCTAGCACAGGAAGTGGTGATTGGGGGGAAGTTAGAGCAAGATTAGTGGATTGGGAAGGGAGATACGTAATAGAGGGGTTTTTTGGGATAGTCATAGGTGGGGAAGTAGCAATATGCTCTAAATGAGCAGTTTTCCTTCTTTTTGACTTTCTTTTGGGGATAGCGCCTTC
This sequence comes from Lissotriton helveticus, assembly GCF_964261635.1. Classification (NCBI taxonomy): domain Eukaryota; kingdom Metazoa; phylum Chordata; class Amphibia; order Caudata; family Salamandridae; genus Lissotriton; species Lissotriton helveticus. The sequence goes on along the minus strand of NC_136061.1, from coordinate 981,010,550 downwards.
GCGTATACCCCTATCTGTGACTGGGGAGGGATCAAGGGCACTATGGGTAGCAAATATGAGTGGGGATTTTTCAAGTGACATACGAGAATCTGACAAGTTCAAAGTTGCCGAGAGGTCCACCGTGTTGGGCACTGTGTGTACCTCCGCATGCATTGTCACTGGCAGGGGTATTTCTACTGGACGTTGGGGGGTTACTGCGGTGGCCAATAGGCCCATAGAAGAACGTCTCGCTATAGCCAAGTCCTGGGAGACTCGACGATTCAGTAGTATAATACCCTGCTCAATGGCAACATTGGCCTTAGTGATAAATTGGTCTATCGGGCCAATGACCTCTGCCGCGGCCAGGGCCTGTTTTTTGACAGTGTTCCTTGTATTTCTAGGAGACATGCTGAGCGTAAATTAAAAACTCACTACTGTAGGTGGAATTAAAAGGAACGATTTCAGGGGTACAAGTTAAAATACTATAAAAAGTAACATTCAATAAGAAGGGGGTAATAACACCAACCAGAAATAAAATGGCCCAGTCCAGTCTTGCACAGGCTTGAACGGGCTTAAACGGGCCCGCCCTTTGCCCGGGCTTCGCCCCGCGCTGCGGGAGGGACAGAACTAGTTCTTATGGTGTTCCAAGGGGGCGTGGCCGGCGGGGGAAGAGGCACCAGCTGTAAGGGCTAGAGGCTGCTGGTCCTCGCAGTCCCCCGGTGTGGTCAGCAGTAGTTTATTCCCCAATCAAGCGCACGCTGGGAGCGTGCAGAGTATCCGCCGAATGCGGTACTGCTCCCACCAGCAGCACGATCTGCAAAATGACCCCTCTGGTCCGTGGAATCCTCCGTGGGCGGCAGACAGCAAAACAACTATCCTCAGGTAAAAGTTAGTGGAGAATGGAGCAAGTGAGCGGCACCCGCGGAGCGGGTGCCGCGAAAAGTAAATAGCCGGTAATGAGGGGGCGTGGCCGCCGGGGGAAGAGGCACCAGCTGTAAGGGCTAGAGGCTGCTGGTCCTCGCAGTCCCCCGGTGTGGTCAGCAGTAGTTTATTCCCCAATCAAGCGCACGCTGGGAGCGTGCAGAGTATCCGCCGAATGCGGTACTGCTCCCACCAGCAGCGCGATCTGCAAAATGACCCCTCTGGTCCGTGGAATCCTCCGTGGGCGGCAGACAGCAAAAACAACTATCCTCAGGTAAAAGTTAGTGGAGAATGGAGCAAGTGAGCGGCACCCGCGGAGCGGGTGGCGCGAAAAGTAAATAGCCGGTAATGAGTGGGCGTGGCCGCCGGGGGAAGAGGCACCAGCTGTAAGGGCTAGAGGCTGCTGGTCCTCGCAGTCCCCCGGTGTGGTCAGCAGTAGTTTATTCCCCAATCAAGCGCACGCTGGGAGCGTGCAGAGTATCCGCCGAATGCGGTACTGCTCCCACCAGCAGCGCGATCTGCAAAATGACCCCTCTGGTCCGTGGAATCCTCCGTGGGCGGCAGACAGCAAAACAACTATCCTCAGGTAAAAGTTAGTGGAGAATGGAGCAAGTGAGCGGCACCCGCGGAGCGGGTGGCGCGAAAAGTAAATAGCCGGTAATGAGGGGGCGTGGCCGCCGGGGGAAGAGGCACCAGCTGTAAGGGCTAGAGGCTGCTGGTCCTCGCAGTCCCCCGGTGTGGTCAGCAGTAGTTTATTCCCCAATCAAGCGCACGCTGGGAGCGTGCAGAGTATCCGCCGAATGCGGTACTGCTCCCACCAGCAGCGCGATCTGCAAAATGACCCCTCTGGTCCGTGGAATCCTCCGTGGGCGGCAGACAGCAAAACAACTATCCTCAGGTAAAAGTTAGTGGAGAATGGAGCAAGTGAGCGGCACCCGCGGAGCGGGTGGCGCGAAAAGTAAATAGCCGGTAATGAGGGGGCGTGGCCGCCGGGGTAAGAGGCACCAGCTGTAAGGGCTAGAGGCTGCTGGTCCTCGCAGTCCCCCGGTGTGGTCAGCAGTAGTTTATTCCCCAATCAAGCGCACGCTGGGAGCATGCAGAGTATCCGCCGAATGCGGTACTGCTCCCACCAGCAGCGCGATCTGCAAAATGACCCCTCTGGTCCGTGGAATCCTCCGTGGGCGGCAGACAGCAAAACAACTATCCTCAGGTAAAAGTTAGTGGAGAATGGAGCAAGTGAGCGGTAACTAGAGTTAATTATCAGGCAAGAGTCACTTAAATTAAGAAAAGAAAATTGCGAATTGAAATGTCCATAAATCAAAGGTTGAAGTTCCTTGTTGTTTATTTTCTTTCTTCAATATTCAACAATGATGGTACAACATCATTTTACTTTAATATATACATTGTAACCCTGATATTAATTAAGGGTTGAGCGCCCACAAGTCTGTTGGTATCCTAACATTAATTACTTTGTAATCATCTTTTTAAATAATCAGTCTGCTGCAATGTATATTTTTTATAAAGTATCTTAGAGAGATGTGTATTAGTATAACAGAAATATGTCAACATTTGGTGGACACTTCTAGCTACAGATTCCTTGCCTTTAGAATATTCTCAAGCACCAAACTGTATCCAGAGTTTTTTCAGCACTGCCCCCGGCATGCCAGTGGGTGGAGCCTTACGGCAGCTTGGCGAGTTCCTGCCATCCTGAAAGTGGCTGATTGGAGCCTCATAAGCAGGGTTGGTTTCCAACTACTCCCAAAATGTTATCACAAATTGTGCCAGAGAAGATGTCTCCTCTGACAAAAACATGACTCAAGCCTTGCTGCGACTGCAGGAAACAGATGTTGGTCCTAAACCCACATGAAGGTTGCCTGTGGTGCTTGGGTTGCAGGCATCATTCAAAATAATGCAAATATTGTCATTATTCTCCAGAAGGCCAAAGGGGATCAGGAGGCAAAGCTTTATGTCCCCAAGCATAATTGGTCACATTCAATCAGAGGCCCTGCTCCAAGTCAGAGGTTTGTTTTCAGTTGCGATCATAAGGTCCATCCCATGGGAAGTTATGTGACTGCGCAAAGTTTTACGTCAAAATTAACATTCCATAAGTGCAGGAATGCCAAGCAGGATTTGACCCATTGAGTCCGGCAAAGTTGCATGGGCATCATTCGAAGAGTTTGGTGTCTTCTCAGTCTGAGCCAGTCCCACAGTTGGTTCTGATGCCCTCTGAATTTTCTGTGCTGTCTTTGACTCCTGAAACCAATAACTTGTTTTATGGCGGCTATCCTGCGAATTCTCCACGCTCTACTGGCTCCCTCTGGTCTCCCTTTGGGCCTCACAGAGCCTCAGGGTCCCCCAAATGGCCTTCAGCTAGCAGGCCACCCCTGGCCCAATCCCAGACCACATAACTGCTGTTCTAGACTTCCACTCTGGCCACAGGGTCCTCACTATATCCTTCATTGCCAGTGCTGACGTTGCTCATGCCTGATCAAATCACAATTCCAGTTTCTGACCTAGGACAGACGTTTACCCATGCCAGGCCTATGTTGCACTACAAAATAACTAAGGGGCAACCAGTGGTTATACAGCCAAACCATACATCTTGGTCTTTCACTCAATGCTAGGTTAGAGGCTGTCCGGCACCAACTTTGATGCATTCCAGTGTATATTTAATGTCCTTCAAGGCACTGATGATGACGAGAATGCAGACAATGTGAACCCACATCAATACATTAATAAAGAGTTGTGCATAGTCAAAATGCTAGTGAGCTAGATACCTCACCAATTACAGAATTGGGCTCGCCACTTGAGCCCTACGTAGAGGTTTCCTTTCATGTGTGTTACCCTGAATACAGTAGCTTTTGAGGCCTTTTACACTCTGCCTTCCAAATAGTGCATGCAGAACCTGCAATGGAACTAAAGGTTTTAGTGGACCCAGGCTGTAGCTCTCTTTTCTGTGTTGTGTATATCTCGCAAGAGGCTACTCAAGCCCACCTCTTGGGGTTTTCACTCAACAAGCCAAATTGCTTCCTGGGCCATATGCAAATTGCTCCCTTATTGGGGTTATTCCTTGACACAGTAGTTTTCAAGGCTCTCCACCCCCATCTGATAGTCTGAGACATTTAGGGTATGATCCTTATGTTTCTTTCTCAGTCCTCTGTCTCTGTCAGGATGGGACTGTGGCTTTTTGACTACTGGGCTTATGCATTTTCCAGCTCACATAAGTCCAATGACATTTGTGGCCTTGCAATGGATGTCAAGGTTTCATTATGTCTAGAACTGGGGCGACCTCTCTGACTGTTCATTTGTCGCAAGAGACTGCTCAGGAACTCCTGTTGTGAACGAAGCAATTGGCAGGCCACTCTCAAATCTCCAATTAGATGTCACTGTTGCATTGTGAAAATCTTCCTATTGACCACCAAGGGAAGGCTGGTGCATGTCCGAACGTAATTGCCATGTAGTACTGCAACAACAAAGGTGTGGTGTGGTGGGTCCTGGATCCTGTACCAAGAGGCTGTATGTCTCTGGAGGTGGCTGGACCGACAGATCTTTTTGGCATCTAAGCAATTTGTTGCATCTCTGAACACCAGAGCAGATAAGCTGAGCAGACTTCTGCTGGTGGACCACGATTCGCATCTCCATCCTGAGGTGGTCAAGGCATTGTGGACCAATAGGGCATGCCCTGGCCAGATCTTTTTTGCCCAGTGCAAATTTGCAGATGCCAAATGTTATGCCCTGTGGAATTTCCTCAGAAAAGGTCACTGGGAGAAATGAATCTCCTGTATGCATTCTCACCACAGCCTTTTCTATCTCCTGTTCTGAGTAAATTCAGGAGCGATTGAGTCCAAGCCATCCTGATAGCAGCAACTTGGCTTGTAGAGTGAAATACCCAGAGCTCCTGGCAATATGGAAAGATCTCCTGACTATGCAACAGGGGAAGATCCTGCACCGGATTCTGAACAGCCTACACCGCCATGCATGAAAATTAAGGGGAGACAGTTGCATTCTTTTGACTTGCCTCTTGCAATGGTAGATGATATATTTGTGGCAGTTGCCGGTCCATGAAGTCCATGCCGCGTCCTGAGAAAAGTTTTTTGACTCCCGTGGAGCATGTCATCTAGACCTTTTACAGACCATATTCACTGATTTATTTTCTTTTGTCACTGACCCAGCACAGCCTTGCAGTGGACATAGTTGGCGACGTATGCATTTTTTGGCCTGATCACCAGATGTGATTTGTTTTTTGAATGGCCTGATGCATCGATTTCCTCCAAAATATCTGTATTGCCTTGGTGTGACCTAAACCTAGTCTTACCTTTCTTACTGTGCACACCTTTCAAGTCTCTGCACAGTAGTCCACTACTGTTTGAGCATTAAGAGAGTCTTTTGTGTTATCAATTCAGCCCTCTGATTGTGTCAAATACAGACGGTCTCGGTGCAACCTCTCTGCAGCTCTATCTTTCTGGACAATTTGATGCTATGGACTCAAACTGCCTTCCTGACAAAGGTGGTGTCTCCCCTCTCGTCAGCCTTTTGGTATGTTTTGCTCCACCACACTCCTCGAAAGAGGATGTGCTGTTACATGAGCTTGACCTCAAGAGAGTTTTCAGTCTGTTTGGATGATCTGCTCTTTTTGGGGTTCACTGGTACCAAGAAAGGGAAAGCGGTGCTAATGAAGACGCTAAGTGGATAGTCCTTTACAATAAAATCCACAGTGTGATGGAGGGCCCTCCCCTGCCCCCAAAATAAGGCCTGTGGACTCATTCACCCAGGGCTGTTACAACTGCATTAGCAAGGCGGTACCTGTTCTAGATATCTGTCAGGATGTTGCATGAGGGTCATTGTACATGTTCACAAAACATTGCTGGCCAGGTCCGACTGATAGGCAATTTGCCCTGCTCTGTCCTGCAAAATTTTCTAATCTGTGTCCACTTCTCAGACCCACTACTATTGGGAGGTTTCTGCTGTGGTATCTATTCTGAAGTTGAGGAATGTACTGCTAGGGGTGTCTATTATAGGATCAAATTAATAATCTTTGGTAACACTCTGGTGGATAGTTTTATCTAACTGCAGTTTCCTCACTGCCCTTCCATCTCCCTGTTCTGTGGAGTGGACTCCTGAACATCATAATAAGGTTCCAAGATACATTTTGACACACTCATCTACAGTTTGTTTGAAGTGCTTCACGTCTAAGGGTGCATTAGGTGAAAGATTAAGAACTGATGTAATCGGGCGGGGATGGCGCTTATATACGCTGTCACTCCTTATTTACAGGGTAGTTTGATGTCACAACAGAGCCACATGGTGGAGCCTACTGACACATGAGAAGGATTCCCTTAATCTGTTGGCAGGGAATATTGTAAAGTAGGAATCTGTGGGTTGAGCATCCACTATAAAGAAATTTACTGAAAGCAAGTAACTTGTTTGTCTTATCCATTTGTACATCCAGCATCTAGAATGCAATTCCTGTATCAATAAGTACCCCCCAACCATGTTTCGGTTTATGAAAGAAATTAAGAATCCCCTCTCTTAAGATAACTACATCATTACTCCTTAACAGTCCATTTGCACTCTCTGAACCCAGTTACCCACCCAATCACTTATTGACAGTAACTTTGACATTGATACTTTATACTGTTCTTCTGCCTTTTGGCTAGGTTTGTGCTATTGAAATACCCTAGACATGCATTGGCATCTGGTTTATGTGAACAGGCAGTAGTGGCAAGAATGATACCCCTAATCTAGCCTCATTACAGTCTCAGCTTCTGACATCTTGACTTTACATTAAGGTCCGAAGAAGAGAATCTTATGGCTGGTATTTAATTTATTTTTGATCCCGGGATATTCATCTATACAGACATCCTATTATGATCTATCTTTTTTAAAAGTAAAGGAGCCTCGTACATTAACATCTTGGTTCTACCTGCCATGTTCTTGCTGACTGTGCCTCTTTTCCCAACTACATCTTGTTCTTAGGGTAATTCATGAGCTGCTGAAGAGGAGAAACTATGAACGTCTTTGCTCACCCTTGGCCTACTTTGATTTGTTACCTGTGCCCTCTTTGGCTGAGCCTGTTCTAGAATTACCATCCAACCACAAGAGCTTTCCTGCCTCTTTCTTTACTCATCTAAATGAAGAATATTGTTCCTCCATCCTATCTCACGATGTCATTATAAAGGCTCAAATCCCATATGATAATATCCTGGTACTTCAAACTTGTTTAGTTATACTTGGATGGCTGATGAACCACTGCACAATTATCTTCTCTGTCTTAGCTTTATACTGGAATGTTAAAGGTGATCAATGTGCTTTGCATTTAAAAGCAATATGCAAGTAAGTGGTAAATATTCTGTCACTTTTTTCTGCTCTGCTCCTTTGACTAGGATTTATTTTCATCCATGATCTCGCATTATCAATCATTTAGTTTTATTCCTGTAAAATTTATGTAGCAACTATACAGCTTACAGAAAATCTGGGCAAATAAATTTCTCTGACCGTGTTATGGTTAAGTGTCAATTTGATGATTTGAACAGTATGAAAGCAGCCTGGATTCCTTAGGGAACATGCTTTGCTGATCCACATTTGAACATGCATAGATTGGAGAATGCCTTCATGGATCACTCATCTAGATCCAGCAAGTGAAGGAAGGGTTTATAAACATAGCTTTTCTTACTTCCAGTGTTAGATTCTTATGTTGCACACATACAAGGCAAATGAGTCAAAGATTGTAGGAGTTCATAAGCATAAAGTTTTCTAGGCTGAAAAGTTTTGTGCTTGACTTGTGACGTTGAAGCGGTAGCAGAATGTTACGGTGACATTTAAGAAGGCTGGAAGCTTTATTTATGAGACATTTGTTCTTTGTTGCTGTCCTCTAAATTCATTGGCAGGGATTTTACCCTTTTCCCTTTGTCCTGCTTGTAGAAAACTAGGTTTTTGTATAATGTCTCCCTCTCCCTCCTCCCCTCCCTACCCCACCCCACCACAATACAATACTTTGAGTTTTTCCAATTGCTAAACGCATGCTCAGATCAACCAGTTTGACACTACGTAATAGCGCCTGTATTATTTTCGTCACACATTCACTGGTCACTTGTTAGTTTGAATTTACTTCTTTTTCTCGGTTTCTTCATTTTTTACAGAGCACATTCAGGTTGAACTGAGCATGTTTTTAGTAGTCGGAAAAACTCATAGTATTGCGCACACTGAGCACAGTTATCACCTCTTCATTTCCTCTTACATTTTTGAATACATGTTTTACACATGTTTCATGTAGTCTCTTACAATTTCTGATCGGCTCGCCTTGTGTTTGTTACCCCTTACGATGCGCTATCTATGCCCGAAATGCAATGGGTTACCAAGGATGTGCTAAGCATTCCAACATACCAAGATTGGGCATTGTTTGACATGTAAAGACAGGAAATACGCTGTTCCTATTATGAACTTGAAAAAAACATGGAGAAATTGAATTAACATAAAGATTATGGACAAAATGTTGGATTCTTGCTGGTTGATTTCTGAATATTTTTGCATGGCTATGCAGCTTGATCATGGGGCGTAAGGCGTACCAGACACTTTTGAAACCATACTTATCCAGTATTGGGGTATCTTTCATAGATTCACATGCCTGAGTCATTCCCCGTCGCCGAGGCGTGAGTCCCACGGTAATAATACATATTAAAGCAGTGCCTTAGAATAAAATTGTAGTAGGCTGACAAGACAGTAGGCCCAAAAGGCCCAAAGCTTAGTAGCCTATCTACCTCATTATATGAAAAAGAGCTGGAAACAGCTCCAACCAATCATGCCAGCACCCTCTAGAACCTTCCCAGCAGAGGCAGTTCTCCTCAGATTTTCACTGCACGTTGTGTGGAAGGGAGTCTCCCTGAGTGTCTACTCAGTTTTTCTTCTTTGTTCCTTCAGGATGTCTGAAAAGAAAGCTCTCTTCAAGGCTTGCAGGACCTGTGATAAGAAGAGGGTCCATGTAGTTGCTCAGCATAAAGACTGCATCTACTGCCTACATCCTAATCACATTGTAAAGGAGTGTAGGATTTGTCGAACCTTCCCTGCCAAGACCATCAGGGACAGGGAGGCAAGAGTTCTTTTATGGCTCCAATCGTCTTCTACGGATGATGAGGACAGGGCCTCTACTTCCAGCAAAAGAGCCAGATCCAGAGACAGCTCTTCTCCTGAGGGGAGGAAACATCATAAATCCTCTCATAGAGCTTCAGAACAAACAAAGAGGTTGTCTTCACCTCTTTCTGGATCACCTTTATCTCCGCCTTCCGAGTCTGCCAAATCTTCAGCTACTAAAACAGTGAGTAAAGCCCAGGTCAAGACTCTTTCACTGGTGTCTTCTCACACAGTCTCTGTGACTTCTTCTGCTTCAAGTTCTTCATCTACGGTCTCTACAAAAGCTATAACCTCTCTTATTGTGTCATCTAAAGTTTCTGCTTCTAAGAAAACTTCTGGGGTTAAAGAATCTTCTTCTGTTACTCCTTCATCAAAATCACCGTCGACGACCTCATCCACGTCAATCCTGTCGACGACAGTACCATCAATGAAGTCCTCGTCGACGAAAACCCTGTCGAAGTCCTCGTCGACGAAGAGCCCGACAACGTCAAAGATCTCGTCGACGGCAACCCAGTCGACGAAGAGTCCATCGACGGCGGCCCTGTCGACGGCCTCGTCAACGAAGAGCCCATCGACGACGAGCCCATCAATGACAGTCGGCTGTTGCTCCATTGGTCAAGACGCCCATGTCGACGAAGAGTCCTTTTATGACCAAGAGTCCACCTGTGAAATCTTGGTCTGTGTTACCTCAAGTGTCTCAAGCATCGCCTTTTACTCACACTCAGTCAATTAAAAAAGTACCATAGGCAAGACTATACCAATATTTCTCCTTTGTTCCCTTCACACATCTTGGAGACATATGTAGAGGAAGAAGAATCTGATGAAGATGACGATGAGGAGGAAGGCCCTTTTGGGGTTGCACGCCATCCAGTTACAGATAAAATGTCAGGAAGAGGACGACTTCCATGAGCATTTTTACCAAGAAGACTTGTCTACGCCTTATCATAGACAGTCACATAGGGTTCCACGTTCAGAGGACACAAGTCATCTTTCTCCTTCATTGATTCAGGATTTACCGGCCTTGTTGGCCGACTATCTGCAGAGGTTACCACCTACACCCTCTACTCCCACTGTACCTACTGTACCGGTGGTTACACCTACGCCACCACCACCGATACAAGAGCCTACCTCACCAAGACACCTTGTAGAGCCATTACCACAAGGAAATCCGGACACTTCGCTATCAAATGAGGATGAAAGAGAGGAAGGCGAATTGCCTAATGATGTGGTGCCTGGAGATCCTTGGGATGAATATGTAATCCCCATGCCTTCGCCTCCTGTACCGCAACCATCTGACTCACCACCTGAGGAAATTGGTGGCTTTCATAATATCATGCAAAGGGCTGCTACGCGGTTTGAACTTCCGGTCACTATTGAGCAATCTGATTGTTTTCTTCACGACTTTAAAGAAGGGTATAGGAAAATCACCATGGCTATACCTATTATAGATTTTATCTGGAAGGAAGGTCTTAAGATTATGAAGACGCCTGTCTCTGTTTCTGCTGTCCTTCCTCGAATCGAAAATAAATACCGGGCACCACCAGATACTCCATCTTGTCTGGTAGGTCACCCGTGTCCTGATTCTGTAATTTTGCAGGCTGCACAACAGAGGTCAAAAAATCTGTCTACCCCAATATCAACTCCACCAGATAAAGAGGGCAGACGATCTGACTTGATAGGAAAAAAGTTCTCCACCAATGCTGCATCATCCATCAAGGCAGCTAATTCTCTGGCAATTTTGGCACGATATGACCGCTAGATGTGGTCAGAGTTATCGGAATTCTTAGAGCTGATACCTGAAGATCGCCAGCAGGAAGCACGAAGGATAGTGCTCGAAGGAGAACCGGCTGCATCAGAAATAATTGACTGCGCCTTAGATATTGCAAACACTAACTTTCGACAGCTAGCAGGAGCTGCTGTTCTCAGACGCCAGGGATGGCTCAGAGCAACCTCCTTTAGACCTGAGGTACAGACTAAAATATTAGATATGGCTTACGATGGGGAATCACTCTTTGGTAAGCATATAGATGACGCTTTATTGACCATCAAGACAGACACGGACACGGCTAAGTCGCTGGGTACCAGGCAGTATAAGAGAGGATCTTTCAGAGGATCAAGGGGTCATGTATTTTCCTCGAGGGGAAATTGCCACAATCAGCAAAACAGACAATGCCAGTCTCAATATAAACAGCCTTATTACCAGTCTTCGTACAGGCAATCATCTTTAAGCAATTTCTCTCGTCAAGGCGGACGCCGGCGATCGAGCAATCAAGGCCGCGACTCAAATAAACGACAATGAGTTTTGCCGGACGCCAGTCGAACCGTCTCCCCTCCCTGTGGGCGCGAAGATCTCGGCCTTTTTCCAACAATGGCAGAACATCACATCAGATCAGTGGGTCCTCGACCTTGTTCAAAGAGGGCACACTCTGGAGTTCTTAAAGAAACCAACTACGACCCCGCCCAAGGGTCCCCCTTCCCCTCGTCTTCACTTACTATTCAAAGAAGCTTTAAACATGTTCCGCAAGAATGCGATAGAAAGAGTTCCAGTCTCGCAAAAAGGGAAAGGATTCTACTCTCGATTCTTTCTCAAAAGTAAAAAATCGGGGGAGTGGCGCCCGATTCTCGACTTGCGCATACTCAACAAGTTTCTGAAGAAACAGAGTTTTCGGATGGTGACGTTAGCAGATGTGTTGAGCTGCCTCAACGAAGGGGACTTTATGGCTTCTCTGGACTTGGAAGACGCTTACTTCCATATCCCTATACATCCCAAACATCACAAATACCTACGATTCACGGTGGCTGGCGTCCACTTTTAATTCAAGGTGCTCCCGATCGGGCTGAAATCCGCACCAAGAATATTCACAAAATGTCTAGCTCCAGTCTCTGCCACACTGAGGTCTCAGGGAATACAAGTCTTCCCATGCCTCGACGATTGGCTGCTCAAGGGTCCATCAAAACGGGCTACAAGACAGGCTGTAAAAAGTTGCCTTCATCTATTCTCAAATCTGAGACTTACTCTCAATGCCAACAAGTCACATTTGCATCCCCTCCAAGTTCTAACCTTTCTGGGAGCAACACTAGACACCCAACAATGCAAAGCGTTCTTGTCACAGGATCGCCAGACTAAGTTACAAAGCCTGGCAAGGTTAATTTCAAGAAAAAAGTCAGTTTCTGTCCGAACATTCGCTTCTCTTCTGGGGATGTCCTCTTCGGCGATCAGTTTAGTCCCGCTTGCAAGACTCAGGGTGAGACCGCTGCAAGAAGAGCTGCGCAGACAATGGCAGCAGGCCGGAGGGTCATTTGACGATTCCATAAAGGTGACCACAAGAATGATACACGCTCTCCACTGGTGGTCAAAAAGAAGCAATCTGTCTCCGGGTCTCATGTTCCCGGCCACTTTCCCAGAGTTTGTCCTGACCACGGACGCATCTATGGAGGGGTGGGGAGGACACCTTCAAATTCAGGGACGATGGTCTCAACAATATCAGCAAAAGCACATCAACCATCTCGTAATGAGAGCCTTTTTTCTCTCTCTGCAAGCATTCCTTACGAGAATTGCGAACTCCTCAGTGCTGGTGCGTACGGACAATACCACTAGCATGTATTACATCAACAAGCAAGGGGGGGCGAGGTCTCTCTCCCTATTGCAGGAAGCTCAAGAGATGTGGGAGTGGGTTATCAAGCATGGCATAACCCTCAGAGCGGAGCATGTCAAAGGAACTCAAAATTCTCTAGCCGACATCCTCCGCAGATCTCACAGGTTGCCACGAGTGGGAGTTGGAACAAGTACAGGTGAACAGGATCTTCCGAATGCGGGGCACACCAACTCTAGACCTGTTTGCAACACAACAGAATAGCAAATGCCTTTATTACGCCAGCAGATTTCCTCAACAGGAATCAAGAGGGAATGCCCTGTCCATGCGATGGTAAAGGGATTTATGCATACGCTTTTCCCCCCGATCCACAATCGCTTCACTTGCACGCCTGGCTACTGACTTCTTAGAATTCAAAGATCTCAGAATTTCTCAGGACTGTAGAGATATTCGATCTAAAGCCCGCGCTCAAAGTACTATCAAAACATACCACTTTAAATGTAAGCGCTTCTGTCATTGGTGCGAAACAAATAATGTGCATCCTCTTCAGGCCTCACCAGAGGATATCCTTCCCTATTTACTATCACTAGCTAAAGCAGGTCTAGTATTCTCATCTATCAAAGTCCATCTCGCTGCGATGTCTAGATTCAGAAAGAGTTCTAACAAGCCATCACTCTGTTCTTCGTCACTTATCAAACAATTTCTAAAAGGGCTATTTGGAGCTTTTCCTCCAATTCGACCTCCACCTCCAGAATGGGATCTCAATACAGTTTTATCTCAATTGATGAGGAGACCTTTTGAACCAATTCACAAGGCTGAACTAAAAATTTTAACCTGGAAGGTGGCTCTTTTATTAGCTCTCACTTCAGCCCGGAGGGTTAGTGAAATCCAGCCTTCACAATTTCTGAACCTTTCCTACATTTTTCTAAGGATTACGTTACTTTGCGAACAAATCCAAAATTAATTCTTACGGTACCGTCTCGATTCCACCTGAACCAACCAGTAAAGCTAAAGACCTTCTTCCCGGATCCAATCACACCGGCAGAAAAGGCTTTGCATTCTCTTGATGTGAAACGTTGCTTGAAGTTCTACCTTCAAAGAACTAAGGATATAAGAAAATCTAATCAGCTGTTGATCACTTATGGACAAGCCACAATGGGACAAGCCGTGACAAAAGCAACCGTAGCCAGATGTTTATCTTCTGTCATACAATTTTGCCATGATAAAGCCAACAAACCTTTGCTCAGAAAGGTGAAAGCACATTCCACCAGAACTATGTCGGCTTCTACAGCCTTATTTGCTGGGGTCACACTGGAGAACATTTGTCGTGCTGCGACATGGAAAAATGTCCACACGTTCACAAAGCAGTACTGCTTACAATCTGCGTCGCAGGACGATTCAGCAGTGGGACAAGCTGTTCTTCAACATCTCCTTCATTAAGGTTAGACTTTTAAATGACTCTTATTGCATTTATGATGTATGAGTATAATCATATTCACTGTAATGTTTCTGGTGGTCAAATACTGTTTCTTAATATGAAGTATGTTACCTGACTATAATTATTTCATTTCAGAACGTTTCTGCATTTATATTTATTTACATATTCTACTGCTCTATAACCTTCTGGATGTGTGGGGGATATGTAGTTTTACGCTTTGTCTCCCACCTTCCGCAAACGACATTATTAGGCTTACTGCTTGCTATCCTGATTCAGGCATGTGAATCTATGAAAGATACCCCAATACTGGATAAGAAAACAAGTTACTTACCTGTAAATACAGTTATCCAGTATTGGTATCTTTCATAGATTCACATGCATCCACCCTCCTCCCCGGTAGGACAGTTCTCTAATGGGGATACCTACTTCTCACTTGTGCTAAGAAAATCTGAGAACTGCCTCTGCTGGGAAGGTTCTAGAGGGTGCTGGCATCTGATTGGTTGGAGCTGTTTTCAGCTCTTTTTCATATAATGGGATAGATAGGCTACTAAGCTTTGGGCCTTTTGGGCCTACTGTCTTGTCAGCCTACTACAATTTTATTCTAAGGCACTGATTTTATATGTATTATTACCGTGGGACTCCCGCCTCTACGACGGGGAATGATTCAGGCATGTGAATCTATGAAAGATACCAATACTGGATAACTGTAGTTGCAGGTAAGTAACTTGTTTTCATTTGTGCTACCGGGGCAGAGAAAATTTCAAGCCAGCACGCAAGTGTTTGCCATTGAGCCTACTTAAAAAGTTGTTTACATTGAGAAAAATAGGATTGCATTTTATCACTTTCCTTACACATTCCTGTGTACCATGCTAGCTGACACTGCATTCAGTATAGGTAAATCACACCTACAACAGGCTTTACAGGCCTAAGGCCGGGTGCACTATATTACATGTGTGGACACATCTTCATGAGCAGATTTGTCCATGTGCTGGTCAGTTCAAGTACTGCCAGTACAGGTGATCAGGGAAGCCATTTTAAATGAATGTGGCTACATAATGGCTTCACTGAAATCAAAGGTGTTTGGTATCAAACACCTTGTATTAATAATCCCACCTGATTCCAATGGCGAATCTATTAATACATGCACCCAGAGGGCATCTTAGAGGTGCCCCCTGAAAACCTACCAACTACTGGTGTGCTGACTGACAGGTCCTAGCCAGCCTGCCACCACAGATGAGTTTGACCCCCAGGGGTGAGGCCTTTACTCTTAGGAGGTCAGAAGCAAAGCCTATCCCGCAGAGGGTGTTTACACTCCCTCCCACAGGATGACCTGCAAATTAGCATTCCAAGGCAAGGAGATTCAAAGAGCCCACCACCTTGGGTATGCAGATCTAGCTTCTCTCACAGGCGAGTCCACACCTGCAGCCTCTTTTCATGAAGAACAATTCCCCATAGGCTAACATTGGGCATCCGATGTATTGCACCACTGCACCGGCGCCCTAGGGCTGCTGGAATTGACCTACTGGTGCTGCTTTGGACCTTGCCCCATACTCACCTTAAGTCCAGGAGATTTGTCTCATAAGTCACTGGACTCTACCTGTGTGCCATATTTGTTTTTCCTCCCATGGGATAACATTGCAGTTACTGAAAATTGCACAAAATGGCGACTTTTGAAAACTTAATGAATTTCTATCTTGGTTGGAATCTCCTTATTCAGTTGTGTGCATCATTTATTGACTGTGTGTTTATTTTTCAGATGTCTAACACTCCCCTCTGATAGGCCTAAGGCTGCTCAACCACACTATCTCTAGGAGAGCACCTTGGGATTGGTAGCGACTGCCCCTGTCCACTAGTAAGGGAATACCTGGACTCTTTGCACTGTGTACCTCATTTTGGTATACCATATAAAGAGCCAGCTTCCTACACTGCTATATTCCTCATAAGTGCCTCAATTTGTCATTCATGTGCAGGTCCCAGTTTGCCTTCCAATGCTTTGTTAGATGAGAAGCAGGAGAGAGAGGAACAACCAAAGGCGGAGATTCTCGCAGACCGTGATTCCAAAGAAGTAGTTGCAGACTTAAAGAACGGAAATCATGTTCCCAGAACAAGAAATCTCTCTCCACAGCTTCAGGTAATAATCATGATTGGTTTTATTTTTATTTTTATTAATGTACAAGAAGTGAAAGGGTATTGTATTTCATGGGCAGTAGTCTTTGTTGGCAAACGGTTTTCATTTAAAGGCTTACTTTGCCTATGACTGGCTAATGAGCAGTAGGGAGGTCAGAATTTAATTTTGATGTTTAAAGTGGCTTTAAACGTCTGTTTCTATTGTTTTACAGATTTTTCAGTTTGTCATCAAAACAGCACGCATCTACCAGATAATTTGTGTCTGTGGATTGTTCTTCTTTAAACATTTCCCAGTTGTAGAGTTAAGAATCTGAATCTTTTTTTCTAGCAGTACCATGTGGCTTTTAAGCAATGCCTAACTTATGCACCATATGGTTGATCTTATGAATTGTAGCTGTAGTTCAGATGCTTTTTTCTTTGCCAATAAGGCTTTTGAGATGGCGGAATATGTTGTTTATTCATACAGGTTCTTCTAAATAATTATATATTTTTTTCGGTTATTTCTCATCTATGAGCAAACTGGTCATTGACTTTTTTTCATAATTCAGTGACCAGTTTTCTGCTTGTTTTTTGCCCTCTTTTGCTTTTTCTGCTAGTTTTTCTGCCTTCCGTTTTGCTTTTTCTGCTTGTTTTCTGCCTTTTATTTTGCCTTTTTCTGCTTGGGTCTTTCCTCTTCCCGACATTTCCCTGCCTTCTGCAACGGAGAACCCTGCCCTTCCCTCAGGACCTACTGAATGGAGGCCGCAGCGCAGCCGTGTCAAAGGCAACGCCATCTGCACCCGTTTGCGCCTGGACCGCGCCCATCATCCGGACCAGTGGCCCTCACGCCACCCACCCTTATACTGCCAAGGAGCTCTTAGGTCTGGTCCCCTGACACCGAGACTGCTTCTGCTGCACTTCTCTTGTAAGGAATTTCCATGTAAAGTCATAAGCACTTGAATAGTCCCGCCCACCTACCGGGACCCCGGAGCATATATCTTCTTAAGTGGATATTTTTCGCCTTTCTTCAGATATGTTTCATTATATCTAAGGTCACTGCATTTAAAATCTAAAAGTCACTCCTAAGGCAACCCTTTCAATCCTGAAGTCAGGTTCCTTGGGTACAAGTGCGAGTGTGCCCCTGCATGAGCAGTGCCCCTTTACAAACCCTGGAGTCAATTCTCCAGGCTTTGTGAGTGCGTTCAGCCATTTAATATATATTTTGTGGATATCAAGTAAAATATGAGATGTCTATCTATATATTGGCTGCACTGAAACCAGTTATGTTTGGTATCAAACATGTTGGAATCCTACCCAAACCCTGATTCTAGTATTGGATGTAGGATCCCATGTACTGGGGAGCTCCCCTAGCGTTCCCCCTTGTATTCCCGACATCAGCCTTTAAGGGTCTAACAGCAAGCTAGTGCTGCTGCCAACCACAGGCACGATTCGATGGAGAAGTGTGGCTCAATGGTTAGAGCAGGCAGACCTCGATGCAGAGCTCTGACCAGGGTTCGATTCCCGCCTCGGCGGGTCTCGGGCTCATTAATTCCCCTGACAGGATATTCCCGCCTCAGTGCCTATTCTGATCATGGGTCCCACGCTGCAACTCTGGGCAATAGCTTGCTTAGTCTCCACAACGGCCCACACAACGCGAGGGATGCCTGTTCTGCACCATGGGGGTGCCCAGGAGTGGACACTTCACAGGGAAAGCCAGGAAGGGTCCCCTTGCGGTATTCGTACAAGCGCCGGGAAACCCACTGCGGGTAGCTGTGCGCTATACAAGTACAAAAAAACATTCTGCCTTCCTGCTGCTGAGCTGAAGCATGGGAAGGTAGAACAATAGGTTTCCTGCCTCAGGGAGGTATGACCATCTTCCAGACAGGACTTTGTGTATTGGGCTGTGGTGGGGGCGCTTGCCAGCGCCACCAGACTGCTTTGAATGGCACATCTGATAGAGACTACTAGCCGCAGATTCCTTAACGTAGAATTATCCCCAGGCGTAAGACTGGATCCGGAAAACTTTTCTGCCACAGCACTTCTGCGCGCCAGGGGGGACGGCACCACGTGACTCCGCCCTGACGTCCGTGTTCGTGACGTCAGCGAGGATACATAAGTCCTACCCCGGCGCGCCTACGTCAGTTTTTTCTATTTCCACGTGCAACGCGGATCTGGATTGTGTCCTGGCCTGTTTTCAGGCCTTCATTTCACGCTTTGGCGTTACGTGGAACAGTGTGCGAATTCCTTCGGGATTCAAGACGTGTACCTCCTGTGCACTCACCCGATTTGCATGTGGTGCCTGGGTGAGCACCACGACTCGGAGAGTTGCGACGCCTACCAGCACCTTAAGCCTAAATCACGGCGAAAGCGCCAGATGAAGTTGCTGTCGGCGCACTCGGCCAGGTCAGTGTCATCCCTGCGTCCGTCCCCTACCTCGGAGGCAAGGAGCCGCCGGTTTCATCTGCGGAATCGCCTTTCGCAGCGGTCCTTTGGGCGTGGCTCACCGGCTGGTAGGTCCTTCAGTTTGTCTCCGAGGCTCCGTCCTCCTTCCGCGAAGGACGCCGGCTCCCCCAGGGACAGGCGCCCCCGCCTGTCCCCTTCCTACCTGGCGGGAGGAGACTAGTGCCAAAATGAGTTTACACTGCGGCTCTGCAGGCTTCTTTGGCCCTTCCTCCATCCCCTGAGATGTCTGCGGATCCCTTGCCTTGCACGGGGACTTCCATGGAGTCACCCCAAAGGTTTCGGCTTCAAGTCGTAGGAGGGTGGCGTTGTCGAGATGTAGTCCTTAAGGGCTCCCCTCTTCGACACCTAGTGTCCCTGCCTCGCTTCAAATACCTACGGGGCTCCCTGTGGTGTCACAGGTGATCACCGGGAGTCCAGGCTTGTCCCAGAGTCCCCCTCGATCCTCCGAGCAAACGGCTGCCTCACCAGAGGTCGAGCCGGCGCCGGGAGCCGTCCTCCTCTGGTGGAGGCCGGTACCTGGGGCGCCTTCCCGAGTCCCTCTCGGTCCTTGATGCGGACGGCTGCCCCGTCTGAGGTCAAGCCGGCACCTTTTCGGTGCCGCGCTTTCGCCTTTTCAGCGTCGGCCTCGTCTCATTCTCCTGGAAAGCACGTGGTGGCACGAGTCGGCCCGGCGCCACGGAGGCCCATTCCGGCGCTGGTCGACGCCGATCAGGTGCTAATGGCAGACTCCACAGAGCTGCACCGGTGTCTGGTTCTGGATTCGTCTCCTGAGGTCCCTTCTTCTCCAGAGGCCTGTTATCTGTTTGTGTTCCTTCCCGGAGACATGGCACCATGTTGCCTTTTCACCAGCATCTTCCAGGGAAGGCTCTTCGCCATCCCCACGGCCTAAATCCTCGAACCCTTCTTTCCGTGGCTTGCGGCTGGCTTCTTCACCGGCCTCTCCGCCCTCCCCTGGGGCCCCTCAGGCTCCCCATTCCTCTGTGGATCCTCCTCTATTCCGGGGCTTGCCGCTCCCCCCTGGACTTGGGGATGGGCGGCTCAGTCTGCAACCGTCACCCACGGAGGAGTTACTTTCCTCTCCGCGGCGCCCAACTGAGGCCAGTGTTGCCTTTGTTCGGGCTATTTCCACGGCTGCTGGTATTCTGAGGATAGGTGAACCTGTCACTCCATTTCCTACAGACAACCTCTTGGAGATTCTCCACCAGGGCTCTGGTGGACGGGAGTTGTTCCTTCCTTTTCAAGCCTCGCTCCATCATTCTCTTATGGGAGCTTGGGGGCACCCTGCCACAGGAAATCCGGTGCCTCAGGCACTGCTGCATCGCCACCTTCCTGCTCCGCACGACCCAATCTATCTTTCTTTCCACCCTTCTACTCAAGGCGCTTTAACGCGAAATGCCTATCCGTGTTTGCCTGTGGTATTGTTTCCTCCGTCTTGGGAGGCCCAGTGGTTAGATTCATGTGGAAGTAATGTCTTCGCTTCTTCCAGTGCTTCCTTGCGAGCACTTAACACTTTGTGTGTTCCCCAGGGCTACTTCCAGCCTGTGGAATTCTGTAGAGTCCTTTCTTTCTCATGAGGGTGTCGGTGCTGATCTGCAGAGCCATGTGTTGGATGGTAGAGAGTTTGCCGCGTTTATTCATCGTGCGGCTTTGGATGTTGTTGATGCTCTTGGCCATGCTATGGCCACTTCTGTAGCTCTTCATCCTCATGCTTGGCTACGTGATGCTGTCTTTCCTGAAAATATTAGAGAGCGTCTGGTCGACCTCCCTTTTGACGGGGTCCTGCTGTTTAATACTCATGCAGACTCTGGCATTCAGCGTCCTCTTGCGGGGCTCTGTAGTCCTCCTCCTCCTCCTCCTCCTCATCCTCCTCCTCCTCCTCCTCAGTAGGTTGTTTTACTGACCCTCTGGGACTTGGTGGGAGGCGTTATTCCACTTGCTTCTACTTTTGGGTTTTGGAGTGGCGGCTACACTTTCTGTGAGTTACTGTGCCCTTGGGGTCCTAGGTTAGCTCCTCTCTTCAGTTGGCTGCTGGTTCATCCCCCCCTTTTTTGGTATCTGAAAGAGACACGTTAGTGATAGATTCCTTACCTTAGAATATCCCCAGGCGTTCGACTGGATCCGGAACATTTTGCGTAGCAATACCCCTGCGCGCGCCGCCAGGGGGCTCCGCGTCAGTCGTCGCTGTCGTTAGCGTCGGAATGACGTCATCTGAGTACTTAGACGCCGCCCATGCGCGCTGACGTCAGTTCTGATACACAGCTCTTTTTTGGCGCAGATCCGGAGAAGCTCTACCCATTAGTCATTTTTTGATCTTTTCTCTACTCGAGTCTTCGACTCCGACGGTGCCGGTAGGGATGCCCAGGTTTAAGCCCTGCTCCAAGTGCGACCGACTGATGTCGGTTACCGACTCCCATCGCCGGTGCCTCAAGTGTTTAGGCCTCGACCACGACGACCGCACCTGCACCGACAGCCGGGCCCTGACGTCTAAGGCTAGGCGGGAGCGGTCCCGCAAGCGACTCGAGCTCCGGCAGTCTGCCCCGCGCCGTTCCAGGTCCCGGTCCCACAGGAGGTCGAGGGACCAGTCGCGGGGTCGGAGTCCTCGCAGCTCCAGGAGTGGACATCGGTCGTCAGGATCCAAGTCCTCAGGTAAGTGGCATGAGAGGTCGGAGAGACGTCATCGTTCCTCCGACCCACCCCGGCGCTCGCACGATGCGGTCAGGGGTTCGGGTGACACCACCCACGCGGCTCCGGAGTCGCAGGCGTCGCCGCATGCCCCACACCTTCGGGTCCCTGGGCATGGCGCGACGCCAGAGGAGGTCGAACGGTACCTAATGGCCATGAGGTCCCTTCCTTCTCCGCCGGGTCCTGTGGCGCCTCCGGGCCCAACGACCCCGGCTGGAGGGCCTAGCTGGTCGGATGCTTCGGCTCCGACGCCGTTGGGTGCTTTGGCCCCGGTGTCGCCGGTGACTTCGGTCCCGGCGCCGCAGGTCCTCACTGGATCCGCTTCCGGATCCGGGTCGTCGCCGGCGCCGGCCCTGAGGGTGTCGCTCCCGGCGCCCACTATGGATGCTGTCCCCAATCCTCCCTTCGGTCCGGATCTGGCGCTGCTGGGCGCCGCTTCCGACGGCCTTTGGAGATTTCTATTTCGTTGAAACGGCACTGTCTGTTGACCCTGCTCTGCAGGAGATGGGTGACGAGGGTGATTGTGAGGGGTCTGTGGACCCTCTGGCTCAACAGGACTGGACATATGAGCTTGGAGAGGCCAGTGGAATTGACACTTCGCCAGACACTGGATTAGTCTTCCCCTCCCACCGTGGCTACGGAGGAGGGGGCTACTTACAGTGTAGTGTTGACGAGGGCGGCCAAGGCCTTGCACCTTGAGCTCCCCGTCGCGGCCGTGAGGACTAACCTCCTCACTGAGGTCCTTAAACAGCAGGCAAGCTCCACTGAGCCTCTGCTGCCGTTTAATGAGGCCTTGTGTGACGTTCTTGTGGGCACTTGGTCCAAGCCCACCACAGGTCCGCCTGTGGATAGGAACGTGGCCAGACGCTACCGCCCGGCCCCGGGCGACCCTTGCTTTTTGTCCACCCATCCCACCCCCGGGATCCTGGTCATCCAGGCCTCCACTTCCAAGACCGCATTCCCGACTGCTCCGCCCGATCGGGAATCCAAGAGGTATGAACAATTCGGGAAGAAAGTGTTCTCGTCCCTGAGTTTGGGACTGTGGTCTGTCATTACCGCATGCCTCTTGGGCCGCTACACCCACACCCTGTGGGACACGGTCGCGGACGTGCTGCCACAATGTCCGGAGGAGGTCCGGGCTAAACTCGCCCAAGCCCTTCTGGAAGGCCGAGATGCAGCGCAATATTCGATCGGGTGTGGGCTGGATACCACGGACTCACTGGGCAGGGCTATGGCAACGACGGTGGCGGATCGACGCCACGCCTGGTTGAGGTCCGCCAACTTTTCGGCCGATGTCCAGGCCAGTCTTCTGGACATGCCTTTCGATGGCCGTCGTCTCTTTGGCGACAAGGCAGACCATGCCCTTGAGCGTTTTAAGGGCTACGGCCAAGTCCTTGGGCCTCTCGGCCACACGCCAGCAATCGGGTGCCTTTCGCTCCTTTCGTGGCCACGGAAGGGGCGCCCCCACATGTGCTGCCAGCCACGCTCCGCAGAATGTTCAACAGCGCGGTGGCGGCCGTGGAAACGGCCGTGGAAACCGCCGTGGCGGCGGTCGGGGACACCGGTAAGGCCAGTCCACCGCTCCCCCCGCAGCTCCTGCCTCAAAACCTTCCTAGTCTGTGTTTTCAGGCCCATGTGACGCCAGTGGGGGGCACTGACTGTCACGTCGGACAGGTGGGTGCTGCAAATCGTCCGAAGGGGCTATTCCCTCCCCTTCGAGGCGACCCCTCCAGCCACGCCACCGCCATTCCACCGCGTGTCGCGGGATCACTTGCAACTTCTGCAAGAGGAAGTCACGGCCCTCTTGGCCAAGGGGGCCATCGAGCGCGTTCCTGGGCCGGAAGTAGGGTGTGGTTGTTACTCCCACTACTTTCTGGTACCCAAGAAGGGCAAAGGGTGCCCACGCCCTATCTTGGACCTACGAAACGTCAACGGCTTCCTCCGGAAGGAGAAGTTCAAGATGCTGACTTTGGCTCAGGTCTTAGCTGCCCTGGACCCTGGAGACTGGATGGTAGCGTTGGACTTGCAGGACGCTTATTTTCACATCCCCGTCCTGCCGGCCCACCGGCGTTACCTGCGGTTCACGGTAGGCCACGAGCACTTTCAGTTTACTGTGCTCCCCTTCGGCCTTACCAGCGCCCCACGGGTGTTCACGAAAGTGTTGGCGGTGGTCGCAGCTCATCTGCCCAGGTTAGGGGTGGTAGTCTTCCCCTACCTCGACGACTGGTTGTTGAAGGCGGGCTCGCCCCAGACAGTCGTCAGCCACCTCCAGACTACGGCCGACCTCCTGCACTTGCTGGGGTTCTCCGTCAACGTGCCGAAGTCGCACCTGTGTCCCTCTCAGAAGCTCCTCTTCATCGGAGCGGTTCTAGACTCGGCGCAGTTTCGGGTTTATCCTCCCGAACAGCGGGTTCGGGATATTCAGGCTCTGATTCCGATCTTTCAGCCTTTATCCCGAGTCTCGGTCAGGTTGACGCTGCGGCTTCTGGGGCTGATGGCCTCCTGCATCCTTCTGGTGCATCACGCCCGGTGGCGGATGCGGGCTCTGCAGTGGGACCTGAAGTTTCAGTGGGCCCATCATCAGGGCAACTTGTCCGATCATGTCTTGATCTCGGAGGGGACTGCAAGACAGTTGCAGTGGTGGCTCACGGACCGCGATTGGGTCAGTGGCAGATCCCTACCCCACCCGGAGCACGTGGTTGTGACGGACGCGTCCCTCCTGGGCTGGGGGGGCCACATGGGAGCGGCGGAGATCAGAGGCCTCTGGTCTCCGGCGGAGTCTCGGCTCCACATCAACGTTCTGGAGCTGCGGGCGGTCCGACTTGCGCTGAAGGCATTCCTCCCCTCTGTCCGGGGGAGTGTAGTGCAGGTGTTCACAGACAACACCACCGCCATGTGGTACTGCAACAAACAGGGCGGGGTGGGGTCGTGGACCCTATGCCAGGAGGCTCTGCGCCTCTGGCAGTGGCTGGAACATCAGGGCGTGACCCTGGTGGTTCAACACCTGGCAGGTTCTCGGAACGCCAGGGCGGACGAACTCAGCCGTCGGTGCATGATTGATCACGAATGGCGTCTGAACTCGGACGTGGCGCAAGGCCTTGTGGGGCGAGCCTTGGTTAGATCTATTCACCACAGAAGAGAACGCGCAATGTCATCAGTTCTGCGCGTTGGAGTTTCCAAGGCGGCACTCGCTCGGAGACGCTTTTCGCCGCGAGTGGAGTTGCGGTCTATTGTACGCCTTTCTGCCTATACCACTTCTGCCCAGAGTGCTGAAGATCAGGCGCGACCGGTCCCAGGTTATCCTCGTGGCTCCGGACTGGGCACGAAGATACTGGTATCCTGAGCTACTCAGCATGTCAGTCGATCCCCCGATTCGTCTGCCTCTTCGGTAGGACCTTCTGTCGCAGCAGCAGGGGACGGTCCTCCACCCGAACCTGTCCAGTCTCCACCTACAAGCTTGGAGATTGAGCGGCGACAGTTGAGGCCATTTGACTTGCCTCCCGAAGTCTGTAATGTCATTCTCTCAGCCAGGCGTCCC
This sequence comes from Lissotriton helveticus, assembly GCF_964261635.1. NCBI lineage: Eukaryota > Metazoa > Chordata > Amphibia > Caudata > Salamandridae > Lissotriton > Lissotriton helveticus. The sequence continues at coordinate 980,985,703 of NC_136061.1, read as the reverse complement.
TCCACAAAGTCTGTATACGCCTGCAGGTGGAACAGATTTGTGACATGGTGCACAGCAAAGGCTGTGGATCCACTCTCTGCACCCCTTTCTGAGGTTCTCCTCTTCCTTCTTTCTCTTGCCCAGCACCTCCTTTCCTCTCTGTCCATCCGGACAAGGTTGTGTTGCGGACGAGACCCTCTTTCCTGCCCAAGGTTGTCACGGCCTTCCACATCGGGCAGTCCATTACCTTGCCCACCTTCTTTCTGCCTCCGCATCCCTCGAAAGAGGAAGAGAGGCTCCACCGTCTGGACCCAAAACGTGCGCTCTCTTACTATCTGGATCGCACACGCCAGTTCCGGGTGGATGACCAACTCTTTGTTGTTTACGTGGGCGCTAAGAAGGGAAAGGCGGTGCACAAGCGGACCATCTCGCGGTGGATCATCTCGTGTATCCAGGCGTGTTACTCCTTGGCTAAGGAGCCACCTGTTGGAACAAGGGCTCATTCCACACGGTCCACGGCGACTACCACTGCCCTGGGCCGAGGAGTGCCCTTGCAGGACATTTGCCAGGCAGCTACGTGGGCCTCGCTGCACACGTTTGCAAGACACTATTGCCTGGACAGCCAAGTCCGGAGGGATGGCTTCTTTGGCCGTTCCGTCCTCCAGGACTTTCTGGTGTGATTATTGGTTCGCAGACCCACCACCGGGGTTGGTATTGCTGGGGTATCTATTCTAAGGTAAGGAATCTATCACTAACGTGTCTCTTTCAGATGCACAAGTTACTACTTGTGTAACGATATATCTGTAAGAGACGTTAGTTAGTGATAGATTCCTTACCCATCCACCCATCCTCCCCGTTCTGCGAACCGATATCTAGTGTTAAGGTCATCCCCTTTCAGGGCCCTAGTTTCATGGCACCAGTGTTGGTTCTATCATGGCTCTGCGTGTCTGGCGTGGAAAAGCTGTGTATCAGAACTGACGTCAGCGCGCATGGGCGGCGTCTAAGTACTCCGACGTCATTCCGGCGCTAACGACGCCGACGACGGACGCGGAGCCGCGGACGACGCCTGCCGGCGCGCAGGGGTATTGCTACGCAAAATTTTCCGGATCCAGTCTGACGCCTGTGGATATTCTAAGGTAAGGAATTTATCACTAACTAATGTCTCCTACAGATATATCGTTACACAAGTAGTAATTTGTGCGACTAGGTGTTTTTGGTTGATTACTAAGCGTTCTGTGGTTTCTGCCGCAGGTCTTTGGTTTTGTTCTCTGATGCTGGATTGTTTTTTCCCTAAGAGTGGTTCCCATTCTTTCTTGGGACGTGTCCTACCCTTTGTGGGGTACATTTAGCTGTTGTATAGCCCTGTCTTGAGCTTGGAGGGTGTGGGCTCCCCTTGCGGGTTCCTCGCCCATCCTGGTGTTGCTTACGGTGCGGCTTTTGATCCTTACTGGGGCTTGACCATCTGCGGTGTTTTTTGCCCTTCGCCTGCCATTTGCTCTGGTCCTCTGTCTGATGTTTCTGAGGGAATAGTTTCCTGTGTTTCGGCCTGGTCCGTCCTCCTTGTTTCTCCTCTTATCTTATAGCTGATCGCACTTCTTAGTGGTTTGATTCTGTCTGGAGCGGTCCCCTTTGGGGTTGTTCGGACCTTACCCTTGCTCTGAGCCCGACGTGGTCTGGGCGTTTAGTTTCGTGGCGCTTATTAGCGGCTGCCCCACCTGCTCTTCTGTTCTGTGGCCGGAGACCTTGGCGTGGGCCCTGGCGCTCCTGCTTCTTGTCCTGTGTGGTTATTGTGAGTTTGTTCTTATTCTGCCTTTTTGCTGAGGCGCTGTTCTATGAACTATGTGACTATGAACTATGACAGGCTCGGCTGCCCTCTGCACTGGGTACGTTTCCCGGTGGAGGGCTATGCTGCGCTTCTGCCTCTTCTCCTTGGAGTCTGTGGGTAGCTCTTCTCCCTCGGTACTCCTCTGTGTCGCCTGTACCATTGGGACTTCCGATGGAGGTTCCTGGTACGTTCACTGGGCTTGGGGTGTTCTGGTCTCCTTTGTATTGCCTTGTTTTCTCCTGTTGTTGAAGGCTGGATGGCCTCTTTGGCGTTCTAACACATCCCCTTGGGGCTGGTGTTCTTCCTCGATGCTGAGGTTCTCTTCTGCTTCGGGCCTGTGACTCCTCCCCTGTTGCGGTGGACTGGGTTATTTTTTCCCTGTCCCTGTGACTGGTCCCCTGTTGGGGGTCTTGTGCTCGTTTAAGCTGGGGAGGTCCTCACAGACCCTCCTCCCCTTGGGTATGGCTAGGGTTATCTTTTCTACATTAAGGAATCTGCAGCTAGTAGTCTCTATCAGATGTACGAGTTACTTGCCTTCGGAAACGATGTATCAGGTAGAGACGATTCTAGCCGCAGATTCCTTCATGACACGCCCTTCCTCCCCGTTTCTGCGAGGACCCCTCTTCTGTACTCGTCTGCTTCAGGGCGATGGTCCTCTGCGGGTGTCCGTTTTTCTTACTCCCTCCCTAGGGGGATGCTCGCATTGTTGTTGTTACATTCCTTCCCTTTTGGTGATTGGAGGGCGAATGCCTGGGTATTTGTGCGCCCATGCATTTGGTCTCCAATGTAAGGGTTGTTAAGCCCTGCTTCCTTGGGTTTGCTTGCACTTCTGACTCTTTCTGACAGTCCTTGGGGTGAGGCCCCCTGGCTTTGTCTCGCCCCTCAGTTCGTTTACAAGTACCCTCCCCACCCCCAACCCCTGTGCTGGTGTGGTTGGGGGATGACTTGTCACTGCTCTTCCATTCTGGCTAGGAACCCTTCTCGGTTCTGGGCGATGGTTGCAGACTTCTTTGTCTGCTGTGCCCTTTTTCACATGGCTTCTGCCTCTAAGGAGGCTGTTATGCTGGTTACGACCTTGCTCACTGTAGCTACACTCTATTCTTTTATTCCATGTCTTGGTGCCTTAATATCTGGCACTATTCTGGATGGTGCTGTTCCTCACCATTTGTTTTTTTCCCTTCTGTATAGCTGGGTTTTCGCACACTGTTCCAGTATTCTCACAGTTTTGTTTGTGATCGCTCCGTGTTGTGACGTGGAAAGTTCTCCCGAAGAAAACTGACATAGGCACGCCGGGGTCGGACTTATGTATCCTCGCTGACGTCACGAACGCGGACGACAGGGTGCAGTCACATTGTGCCGCCCCCCCGGCGCGACGGAGTGCTGTGGCAGAAAAAATTTCCGGATCCATTCTCATGCCTGGGGATAACTCTACGTGAAGGAACCTGCGGCTAGAATTGTCTCTACCATCTACATTGTTACCGCAGGTAAGTAACTCGTACATTTGGTGCTCTTCTTTCATACTCCAGTTGGAACCAGTTCAGAAAGCCGTTTGCTCCTGCTCATGTGCGAAACTGAACAAAGGACATGGGAGTAGCCTCCCCTCTGTCCGGCCCTTCCTGAGAAGGATCCTTGAATTGTCCCAAGCCTTTCCCTAGGGTACTTAAGGGCTTAGCTGTGGGTGGCTCTTCAGATTCCTTTTGGGCCAAGATTAAAGTCTGACACAACTTCATCTTCAACCGTCTGGGCACTTGTACTTTGTTGAAGTTCACCTGGAACTGAGACTGCATCAAGGAAGACTCCTGCAGGTCTCATTATCCTGCCAGTTCTCCGTGTCATCTGTGCCTATACTTCATCCAGGTTCTTCTCCAGGCCTGTGGGCATCAAAGACACCCAAATTAATCTCCCTTGGAGTGAAGTAGTCACTCCCTTGCATCTCCTGGCACTGCAACAAAGCTGACTGATCTGCTGCTCCTGAGATCTCATGGGCCCGAAAGGCTCAGAAACACAAGTGTGGTTCTGCAACTCCCTCAAGGCATGCACTGACTTCTCAGCAAGTTTGAGGCCAGTATCCCACGTCTAAACTGCTGGAACAGAACACTTGTGCACCATGTCAACTTGCTGTTACTAAGGCTTGTTGACTGTCCTCCAGAGATCTTAGGGCTACAAGAAGCTCCAGTCTCTAGCATCTCTTTCTGCTAAGATCTTCATTCTCACTGCATCCTCTGTACCGTGGGCCTGCATCTTTGGTGAGTTGCTCGATGTTCTCTTGCGACTCCAGTGCCTTCGGCCTGTGGGTCCTCTTGAGGGTCTTCTTTGGCTTCAGTGGTTCCCTACTTGGTCAAGGCCTGCTCTGACTCTCCTACACTTGGTGAGTCCCTCGGACCTTGCTGGTCCCAACAATACATCTTGTTCGTTTTCTACGTCTGTTGCTGCCTACAAGGCTTGTTCTTGACTTCCGACGTAGGACAGCTGATGAACGGCTGCTGGTCCTCACAGCTGCAGTTACAGGGTCTCCGTCTTCACTCCTGCATCTTCCTTTCTTGATGGTCATTGTTCTTCCGTGCCTTCTGGTCACTTCCGGGTGGCATAGACTATGTCCCCTCTGCTTGCAGGTACTCCTCTTTAAGAACCCATCCTTGGATTCCACCGGACTTTTTCACCACCTTCGCCAGCGGCATCTTCATTTAAGTCCATTGTGGTCTACGGCGGTTTCCGATGTCACTACGCACCCAGCTTCCCTGGTGTAGTTATCCTGGTTCCTGGGTATCCACGGGTGGGGTACCTCTCCAATCTCCTATCTTCCACAGGGTTTCTTCAGCGTCCTGCAGTGGTGGTTTCTGGACCTCCATTGAATCAGCGGCAGGCCCCTCTCCTAACCCCACCAAGAGCTGACTGGTCACAGATACATTGTTGCTGGTTTGAGGAAGCCACTTGGGAGGGATGGAGATTAAAGGCATTTGGTCTCCAGTGGAGGTCCTTCAAAGTGCTGGTGCAGGTACTTACAGACAACATTGCAGCCATGTGGTACTGCAACAGGCAGGGCAGTGTGGGGAGTGTGAACCGTGTGTCAGAAAGTACTGGAATGGAAGGGGCTTTTCTCTGTGGTACACCATCTGGTTGAGACACATTATGTGTTGGTTTTTGTGCTGTTCTTAGGACAGTGAAAGGATATTTATCAGTTCTTTTAACTTTTCTGCGGTTGCCCGAAAACTTATTGGTTTAAATTTCTTACCTTGGTGCGGTTTGTGAAAGGTTTGCAATATACAGTTCGAAGCATGTGGGCTGTAGATGCACATGCTTTGCATACTCCTGCCATCTAGTGTTGGTCCGGATGTTTGCAAGTCACGAGGTAAGATGAATACTCCTTTCGGTAATAGTGCGCATGGGCATCGACTCCATTGTCAGATTGTTTTTCTTCTGCCATCGGTTTGAAACGTGCATTGCTGCGCTCCAGTTTGAACCATTCTTAGGGTTCCCCTCAGTTTGCAATCCAATCTACCCATGACTGTATTGTTTCCGTACACATTTCCTGTTCTCCAACTATCGATTTGCTCTTCAAATTCTCAATTACCGATCGAAAAGCTCGTAGGAGGCCGTCTGGCCTAGCCATGTAGGTCCAGCCTTCTGCCGATGGAACAGACTCCATTCCAATTCTGTCCTGGGTTCCACATGAAGCACCCTTTCACAGACCTACAGCAAGTTTGTAACTTGTGCCTCTCCCCGGAGCACAAGGAGGATGTAAGAAACTGGCTCGATATATATACAGGGTGTATAGAGTCCAAGGGTCTCCAGAGGTTTGGCAGAGGTTAAAGATAGAACCTTACTCTCCAAAGTGGTAGCTTGGTCGAGCAGTAAGGCAGTGTCAGAGGACAGTGTAAAGCATTTGATGTACACACTCAAATGAATCCACACACTCAAGAACTGAACTCTAGGCCATTTGTTTTGTATAAAAAATATACTGTTTGATTTCTAGAACCAAGCAAGCCTGGTACAGGTATGCATAAATATACTTTGCAGTAGTAAATTACTCGTATGAACACAGTTCAAAATTGCAGGGTACTGGTTTTAGTTAGTTTTATGTAAGCAGTTTGCAACACATTGCATGTATAGTACATTCAAATGAATGGGCTTTTTAAGTGAAATGCAGTTAATTACTTTTCAGATTACTTTTGCTAACACAGGACTGAATCCTAGATTCAGCCTGGGATATTTCCTGAAAACAGGTGAGTAAATGCGTTTTGGTACGATATTTAAAGAATATTATTGCTTTTCAAAAGTTGACACTTGGAAACTTTTTCACATAGAATCACCAATGTTATCCTATGGGAGGAAATTCACTTAGAGGGTAAGTTAGGTTATCGATATTTTTTCTTACTTCGTGCTGGATACCTAGATTCAGCACTGGGACATTTCCTGAAAACAGTTGAAAAATGCGTTTTGGTTATAAGGCTGATTTTTAAGGAATATTTGTACTTTTCAAAAGTCGACACTGACACTTTTTCGCCCAAAAAGTTTCCTATGAGGAAAAATTAGTTATTGGTTTCGAGGTAAGCAATCGTTTCTTTGAGTTAGGGTTCTGGGGTTAGACTGAAGGGTCTGCCAGGGTCAGTGATGCACTGTTGTTGCACCCTCAGCGGCACTCGGGCGGCTGGGTGCAGAGTGTTGAGACCCATTGTTATCCTATGGAGGATAGGGGGCTCTGGTTGGTGGCGGCTGGCAAGCAGGCCACAGGGTTGTGGGAGCAAAGCTCCTAGGGTTAAGCTCAGGTCGAGTTGGGAACCCAGTTAGCACCAAAGGGGCACCCTGAACAGCGCTAGGACAACCGGGTGCAGGATGCTGTTTTGAGGTCGGGTGCCCTGTTGATTTCAATGGGGATTCTTCGGGACAAAAACACTGCAGGCTCGGGGATGAGGATCTTCCAGGAGTGACCACCACTTCGAGGAGTAAGTTGGGATGTAGAGGGATGGTTAGGCACTGCTGGGTGGGGCACACAAGGCTGTGGGACTTTGGGTGCATGGGTGCCTTTGGACGTCGGATTTTCTTCCCCGCTCTTGTCGCGGTAGGGGGGGGTCCTCTGAATTGAGGCTACAGGCATCGTCTGGAAGCTTGAGGCAGGTCAGGGGTAATCAGATCTTGGGTCAGGATCGTCGGGGGGACCTCCTCGTGGTGTTTGTTCACTCAAACACGGGGCGGGCTCGGCTGATGCAGTGTGTGCGGGATTTGCGGTCTCTGGCTGGCACCAGAAGCTGCAGTTTAAACACGTCCGGTGTTCACGGGAGAAACCGCTTGGAAAGTGAATGCAGGCTGGCCCTCTGGGGTTTTTTGAGGTTGCTGGCCGCTGGACACGCCGGGGTTTTGCAGGAGCAGGTTAGAGGGGGAGACAGGCCTGTAGGGCTGGGGCAAAGTCAGTGGGCGTCATCCTCTTGTTACCTCTGCACTGCTTCTCGTCCTTCTTTTGTTGTGGCTGCTCGATCTGAGGAAGGAAGGTTCAGGGTGCCCCTAAATACTAAATTTAGGGGTGTTACAGGTAGGTAAATGTCAGGGACCAATGGGCCCTTCCCTGGGGTGGGTACACTCCCTATTCTGCCACTCTCCAGTGGGAGGGGGGCAAGATGGTTGTGCTTCACCTTAGGGGTGGAGTTGGCAGAGGTGGGCAAACCTCTCTTCCTCACTTTGTTTTTCCCGCCGGGTCTCCTGCCCAAAGTGGGGGGTAGAACCAGTGGGGACCAGTTGCTGAGTACAGCAAGTGGTCTGGAGAGGCTCACAAAGGAGGTATGCCTTTGAAGCTTCTCCTTCGTGAACCCTCCCCATCCTGGGGGAGGAGGCTTGGCACCTCGTCCAAGGATGTGCATTGTTTCAGGCACCCGAGAGCAGCAAGCTCTCGACCCAGGTGTCAAGTAACATATCTGGTGGTGGCAGCCACTCAGTCAGGTCACTGGGAGTTGGTTGGTACTTACAGTGCCCAGGAATGGACCTGGGTACTGTAGGGGTACAGGGCTCATGCTCACCACTGGCATAGGGCACCCAGCTAGAGGGGTGACTGATGTATGCCAGGGCAGTGTTTTGTGGGCATGGCACACAGCCATGTGTGCCATGTCGACTGTTTGTTTTGTTCTGCACCAAGACACGCAGCTTGCAAAGGCAGTGTGTATGTGTGTCAGGGCACCGAGCCTCTAAGGGTGGCACAAAAAGTCTGCAGCTTTTAGGGACCTTCTCTGGTCACAGTGCCCTTGGTACCTATGCTACCATTTACCAGGGGCTGACATGTGGCCAGAGATTCCAATTGGGTTTAGGCTTCAATGCAGTTTTAGGGAAGGAACACATGCCCTGGTTACCTGATTGGCAGGAGCCCAGGGCACACTCAGTCAAAGAACATCAGCAATTCCGCAAAAAGTGGACGACTGTGACAAGTGTAAAATCCAAGCAGACTACGCAATCGTCTGTCTCGACAACAAGAGATGCAATGTCAAAGCATCTAACAACTTTGGATATCTTCAGGAAAGAGTCTGAGCAAGAGGAGATCAAAGCATGCGGCGCTGAAGAAGAGGCCTTCTCCGTTCCAGAGTCAGATTCCCAGCTCGAGATCGATCTGGAGCCGAAGGCGTGCCTCTGTGACCAGGTGCCATGAGTACCAATGACCCCTTGCCCCCTAAATCCTCTTCCAAAACACATAAGGCTACGGCACCACCTCTGCCTTCTGGCCAAGGTCGGCACCGAGACCATGTTTTCGACGCACCGCTTCTCGGCTCGGCACCAAAACAAACCGTCAAGCCTTACGGCTCCGAAATTACTTTCAGAACCGAAACCACCAGTCTCCAAGGACAAATCTAGTTCCGAGCCGAAATCCTCCACTTTGAAACAAAAGCATGCTTTGGAGCCGAACCCCCATGCTTCGAAACAAAAACACGCTTTGGAGCCGAAACCTTCTACTACCAAAGACAAGTCCATTTTGACGCCGAAATCTAAAGACAGTGTCGCTGAGCCTCCAGAACCAATTTTAGATAATCTAAAGGCCAAATTGGATCCTAAACAGAAAAGGCGTTATATTAATCATGATACTGGACATATATCTGCGAAAACACCAGCAAAACATAAACTTACTTCAGAGGACACTACCAATAAGATTCATCTAAAGAAGGACATAGCTACCAGCCCTTTTCATCCTGCCCCATAACCCTCTCTACCTCCACTATCTTCACAGTTAATAAAAGATCCCTTACACATAACACCCCAGGGATCTCCACATACAGATCCAGATGGGGATCATGGTGGTGATGATAATCCTTTACCAGTAGACCCATGGAAAGATTACACCATTGACCCTCCAGTAGATAATGACCCTGCAAAGCCGTTACTACCAGAAGATAATATGGCTTTCCAACTGCTCATTGCTAGAACAGCAGAGTATCATGCATGCCTTACATAAAGACATTAGAACAGAACTTTTCATTTGAAACACTTGAGTTCGCATATAGGTCAAGTCAAATGATCCCTATGCTTAAAGGCTTGATGAGGCATGTAGCTGATATCTTTAAAGACCCTGGCTGGGCACGTATTTTAACTCCAAGAGTAGACAAAAAATATATACCCCCACCATCAGATCCTGTTTTTCTAAAAGGACAATTACCTCTTGACTCCCTAGAAGTGTCCAGAGCTTACTCTCAAACCTCTGTGGCTGCACCTTCTCCAGAGAAAGAGTCGAAACGTATAGATGCCTCAGCAAAACGAGTGGCTGTTCAAGCCACTAACCACTGGCACATAGCAAACACACAGGGAGTACTAGCTAGATACTGGGATGAGCGGGTGCAACTGCTCCAATACCTCCCAGATGAACAAAAAACGAAGGCACAGCAGTTAGTTGAAGAGGTAAAACTCCTCTCCAACTCCTCAATCTGATGTGCTTTAGACGCAGTCGACACCGAAGCTAGGGAGATCAGTTCTAGCATTCTCCTCCAAAGGCATGCATGGCTTAGGATCTCCGGGTTTAAGCCTGGAGTTCAACAGTCCATTTTGAACACCCCCTTTGACAAAGAACACCTGTTTGGTCCTGTAGTCGACGAATCCTTCGAAAAGATGAAAAAGGACAACGATTAGCAAAGTCCATGGGAGCTCTTCAGTCCCCATCCAATAGAGGCTCCTTTCACAGCTCATTTTACAGAGCAGGGTCCAAAACAACATCTTCAGACCCAAATGCTTCCTCTTATAAAGGCAACAATCAATCCTTTCCCTCTAGAGGTTTCTTTAGGGTAGGGTATAGAGGAAACCATTCCAAAGGTAGGGGTAAAAGTGCCACACCTCGTAACACCCCTTCCTCTAACAAACAGTGACTTGCCCACACTTCCCTCGATCACTTAACACCTGTCAGGGGGAGGCACACACACACACCCAGAGCCACACACACACACACCCAGAGCCACACACACACACCCAGAGCCACACACACACACACCCAGAGCCACACACACACACCCAGAGCCACACACACACACCCAGAGCCACACACACACACCCAGAGCCACACACACACACCCAGAGCCACACACACACACCCAGAGCCACACACACACACCCAGAGCCACACACACACCCAGAGCCACACACACACACCCAGAGCCACACACACCCACCCAGAGCCCCACACACACACCCAGAGCCCCACACACACACCCAGAGCCACACACACACCCAGAGCCACACACACACACCCAGAGCCACACACACACACCCAGAGCCACACACACACACCCAGAGCCACACACACACCCAGAGCCACACACACACCCAGAGCCACACACACAAGGAGGGGGCAGGGTAGCAAGCACAGCCAGGGGGCAGGGGAGCAAGCACAGCCAGGGGGCAGGGAAGCAAGCACAGCCAGGGGGCAGGGGAGCAAGCACAGCCAGGGGGCAGGGGAGCAAGCACAGCCAGGGGCCAGGGGAGCAAGCACAGCCAGGGGCAGGGGGGCAAGCACAGCCAGGGGGCAGGGGGGCAAGCACAGCCAGGGGGCAGGGGAACCAGGGGGCAGGGGAGCAAGCACAGGCATTGGAGCAAGCACAGCCAGGGGGCAGGGGAGCAAGCACAGCCAGGGGGCAGGGGAGCAAGCACAGCCAAGGGGTAGGGAAGCGAGCACAGCGAGGGGGCAGGGAAGCAAGCACAGCCACTCCTGTCCCTCCTTACCTCCGTGCTGTACCTCCTTACCTCCCTGCTGTACCTCCTTACCTCCCTGCTGTACCTGTGCGGTTGAGGGGCTGCGGTGCCCCCCAGGTCCCGGGACGGGCAGCGCGGGCACCTGACGCCCACTTGGCACCATGTACACAAAGGATTACTTCCTGGCCATCATCCTGCAGGACTGCGCCCCAAGTAGGCGAGGGGCATGGGCTGGCAGCGCCCACTGGTGTCCTCAAAGGGTATCTTCTGGGTACAGCGCCTGCAGGCAGCTGCGCGCCAGTGAGCAGATCCAGCGCAGAGAAGCCTGTGCACCGGGAGTGCCAGCGTGAGTGCGCTTTGGTGTGTGTGGGAGGGGGGGGGGTCAGAACACAGAGAGAAGTGGGAGGTGTGTGGGCATTGCAATGCTAATATAGTGCTTTCTACTCCTTTGTGGGGCGCTGAGGCACTTGCCTACACGAGCAGCAGTCGCACCTTGCAGGATCTGTGGCTGGAAGTGTCTTCGCTTTGAGTCGGTGTGAGGATTGTATTTGATTTAAATCTTGGGTTAGTATTCCTTGTTTTCAATTCCCCCCTTCACTTGCACTATTATTGGTTCTGCACCGCTGCTTGAGCGGGTCCGGTTCCCGGGGTGGGATCATTTTTCGCCGCCATCTTGGAGTGGAGTGGGTGTGTGTTTAGGCGCCATCATCTGCGTGCGCTTTAGTGCGCAGGAGCCAGTGAGGGACATCTATTTAATGCTCCTCCCCTAGCGCAGCGGGATCGCGCAGCGGGTGCGCCCTCGCTTAGCCTGAGTCGTGCCAGAGTCCTACCCGTCTGCGCCCGTCCGCGGCCGGACGAGTAGGACAGGGCAGGACTCCTGTCTCGGCTAGATGGTGGATACGATGATCTGCTACTCCAGGGACGCGCTTGTTGCCCTCAGACAGAGTCTCCCTAGCTGTGAGCTGTCTCGGGTAAGTCCGTTATCTGGCCCGCATTTGTGTGCCTGTGGCAGGTGGTCGTTGGAGGCCCCCGCCCCTTCTCGTTGTATCGATGAGAAGTCTTTCACTGAAAGGAAGCGCTCCCGGCACGATTTCAGTGTCTGGAACTTGAATGTTAGGTCGATGGTGAAACATTATCAGGACATTTATGACCTGATTGAAAAGGATTCACCTGATATCTTTTGTCTGACCGAGACCTGGCTACAGGAGGCTGACTCGGCTATTCTCAATATGGCTTTCCCCTCTGAGTATTCGGTCTACACACTTAATCGCTCCTCTAGAGGTGGGGGAATAGCACTTGCCGTCAAATCCTGTTTCCCTTGTGAGTGGAAAGGTCAAAAAATCGTTGGCTGCGAAAGTGCCTCGTTTAAGATCTCTATCACCCCCCATTTCTCTTTCTCGGGCTTATTGATCTACCGCCCTCCTGGTAGCGATGTGGCATTTAGGGAGGCCCTCCCAGATATTATTAGCACACTAGCTGTTGGGTGCGCAAACTTTTCTATGCTCGGGGATTTGAATCTCCATTTTGACAACCTGACCGCGCCGGCTGTGAGTAGTTTTCAGGCTGACCTTGAGGCCTTGCAGCTGTCTCAATGGATCTCGCATCCCACCCATGTAGGGGGACATACCCTAGACCCCTTCTTTACGAATCTCCCAGACGTAAGGGTTTCTACCCCTTTCCCCGTGGCCTGGACGGACCACTTTCTGGTGAGGATCCAGTGTCCATTATATGAGCCCCCTCTTAAACCCACTATCCAAGTTGTCCCCAGACGTCATTGGACTAAACTCAAACTTGAGGACTTTCATCGTCTACTGTCCGAGGACCCGTTGGGCCCGTTTGACTCTGCGGAAACAGGCTATGACAGTTTCTGTGATTGGGTTACCAGGGCCCTGGATTCCCTTATCCCGGTGGCCTTGAGCAAACGTGGATTAAGGGACCCTAGTCCTTGGTATGATGGTTCCCTGCGCGCGCTCAAAAGCCCGTATAGGTGCACTGAGAGAGAATGGCGGAAAACTTATGACAACAGCAAAAAAGCCGTGTATCTGGCCGCCGTCAAATGTTACCATCGTGCTGTTTGCAGAGCTCGTGCGGCATTCTATGCTCTCGAATTCCGCAACAGCACTAATCAATCTAAAACCATTTTCAAGGCCCTCGAGGATCTGGTGGCAAAAAAGGCCTCTGCGAATGAATTTTGCTCTAGTTCGCATTGTGAAACCTTAGCGGCCTTTTTCTTGGAAAAAGTCCAAGCCATATATCGAGCATTCCCCTCGATTACGCCCTCTGGTGATGGGCCTTCCAGCCCCCCAGTGCAGGATGTGCTACATTCTTTTCCTAGCCTCACGCCAGAAAGTTTTAAAAATCTGGCCCAGCAAGTTAAGTCTGGGTCTCCGGCTGACCCAGTACGGCCAGCTTTGTTTAGAGACATGGCATCTCCTGAGCATTCTCCGATATGCTCCTTGATTAACATCTCGCTTGCATCTGGGTCGGTTCCTCTCAAGTGGAAACAGGCAGTGGTCATGCCCATCTTGAAGAAGCCGTCTCTGGACGCCAGCAAGCCTGAGAGCTATCGCCCGATATCACTCCTCCCTTGGCCAGCAAAAGTAGCGGAGGGGCACGTTAATAATGCCCTCTCTGACCATCTCTCGCGCGCTAACATCTTGGACGTGACGCAGAATGGATTCCGGGCGGGTCATAGCACAGAGACTGCCCTCCTTTTTATGGTGGAACATCTGCGCTCTGTGCTCGACGCGGGTCAAACGGCGGCGCTTGTTTTATTAGATCTTAGCGCCGCCTTTGACACCGTCTCGCACCGGATTCTTCTGCAACGCCTGGAGGATGCTGGTATCGTCGGCCCTGCTCTCCAGTGGTTCCGCTCTTTTCTTGCTGACCGATCTTTTTGCGTGGCTGTCCCGCCCTATCAGTCTAAATTCTATCCTCTGGACCTTGGTGTGCCTCAGGGATCCTCGCTGAGCCCCACGCTTTTTAATCTCTACGTGAGACCGCTGGCCGGGGTCGTCAAGCGGTGGGGTATGACCATGGTGTCATACGCTGACGACACCCAGCTGGCGGTTACGCTCAGCGGGGATTCAGCGTTGGATGCCCCAAGATTCCAGAACGGACTACGGGCGGTCGCCAGCTGGATGACGTCCAACTGTCTCCAGCTGAACGCAAAAAAGACGGAGATCATGATCTTCGGTAAGCAAGCGGAACTCTGGGGCGATACGTGGTGGCCTTCAGAGCTTGGTCCCACCCCGACTCCGGTTTCGGAGATAAAAAAACCTCGGGTGTGGTTAGATCCGACTCTCAGCTTTGTTTGCCACACTAAACGCACTGCTGCCTGTTGCTTTGGCGTCCTGCGTAGCCTAAGACCTGTGCTAAAAAATGTTGACGCCTCAACCAGGCAGCTTATTGTGCAGGCGACGGTGATCTCTCGGCTTGACTATGCCAGCTCCCTTTTGGTAGGGTTAAACCAGGCCGAAATCACTCGTCTGCAACGCGTGCAAAATGCGGCCGCCAGAGCAGTTGTGGGGCTTCCCAGGCTTTGCTCCGCCGCTAACACCTTGCGCTCTCTTCATTGGCTGCCGATTAAGCAGAGGATCCAATTCAAAGTGCTTTGCATGTCTCACAAGATTCTCAAGGGCTCTCCTGCTCAGATTCTTTTGAATCTTTTGTCTCTGTATGTCCCAGTCCGATGTTTACGTTCCTCGGACCTTGAGTTGGCAGTAGTCCCCCGGTTTAAGCGCAGCCGTGCTGGTGGCCGTTCCTTCCGAGTACGTGCTGCGGCTTTGTGGAACTCCCTACCTGTAGGGATACGTACCCTTGGCGATCTGCTCTCGTTCCGCAGGGCTGTCAAGACCTTTTTATTCCCCTAATCTGTTCTTCCTCTGTTTTCCCCTTTTAGCAGTGTTATGTTGGTACCTTGTCAGGCGCCAGGACGCTCCTTTGCTGGAGCAGCTGTGCGCGTAATAAATGATTATAACATAACATAACATGTCATGCGCGAGAGGACCCCTTGCGTGCAGCCCTCGTGTTATGGGCCGCAGCGATTCGAGGTGTAGGTCTTATGTTCACATTCCAGCAGCTGGGTAGTCCCCGGTTCTGTCCATTCTGGGATATTTTGTTTTAAAGGTTATGGCCCTGAGCGGACAGAGGTTAACGGGAGAGATGGCACAGAGCTGCCGGGAGGGGCACAGAGCTGCCGGGACGGGCTGAGAGCTGCCGGGAGGGGTGGAGATCTGCCGGGACGGGTACAGAGCGGCTGGGACAGGCGAAAGCAACCGGGACGGGCAGGGAGCTGCTGGGACGGGCTGTGTTAAACCCTCCCCTCTCTGGTTGTGGCTGTGAGGTGTCTGGAAGCGCTCCTAGTACACAGCTGTTTGGTACCCGCAGTGGCGTTGCGTGCCTGGTCAGCTTTGCTGGGTGGTCTGGGACCGTGCAGCGCGCTGGACTTGAGCCTTCTCTCATCTGTGTAGTCTGTAAGTGGCTCCCGTAAAAGGGACTTATGATGCAGCCTGTGTGAACTACCATGGACTGCCAACCGCGGAGTGTCACAGTGGTAGTATTATTAGCGTGGGCTTGTATTGTAATTACATTATGTGGCACTCACTACCACTAACGGGGACTTGTAGCACTTCACACCGGGCTCTTCTCCGGATCCGGAACAAGATTAGGGGTGCTCTTGAGATTGCGCTAAACTAGGAGGGAGGATGGAGGGTTGCAGCCCGCAGGCACTTATCGCCACAATGACTAAGGCAAACATCATCAAGCGCAGAGCACTAAAGTAAAGTGAACATGGAGCTCCGGAGCTTGGCTGCCTGTGCATCAATGAAATAAAAATTATTGCTTTGTGTTTAAGATGCATCTGTTTACCACAGAAAAGTAAATTTGCAGCTTCATCCACATTTAGGTCACGGTGGCAACGAGGGTCAGGGGGGTGGGGCACGAACACAACGAGCAACAGGGGGTGAGAAAACGAGCAACAGGGGGTGGGGTGTGAGAAATGCGAGCGCAACGAGGGGTTGGGGGGCACAAGCACAACTAGGAACAACGGGGTGGGGGGCACGAGCACAACGAGGAACAGCGGGGTGGGGGGGCACGAGCACAACGAGGAACAACGGGGTGGGGGGCACGAGCACAACAGGAACAACGGGGTGGGGGGGCACGAGCACAACGAGGAACAGCGGGGTAGGGGGCACGAGCACAACGAGGAACAACTGGGTGGGGGGGCACGAGCACAATGAGGAACAGCGGGGGCCACGAGCACAACAAGGAACAACGGGATGGGGGCACGAGCACAACGAGGAACAACGGGATGGGGGCACGAGCACAACGAGGAACAGTGGGGTGGGGGGGCATGTGCACAACTAGGAACAGCGGGGTGGGGGGTGCACAAGCACAACGAGGAACAGCGGGGTGGGGGGGCACGAGCACAACGAGGAACAGCGGCGTGGGGGGGCACGAGCACAACGAGGAACAGGAATAAAGTGGAACATTTCCACTTGGTAAAGATTCAACAAGTTCTTCCACTTCTACAGCAAGGCGATTTTATGTCCACACTGGATTTAAGACGCACATTTTCACATCTCCATTCATTCAGCTCATCGCACATACCTCAGATTTGTGATAGCGGGCAAACACTATCAGTTCAAAGTACTTCCATTTTTAGTGACTACTGCTCCAGGAGTATTTACGAAATGTCCAGCAGTAGTGGCAGCTCATCTCAGAAGACAACAAATTCATGTCTACTTACGACTGGCTCATCAAAGTCCGCACACTCCAAAAATTTCTAGAACACACGCTACCCCTACTCCACCAATTGGGTTTCACTGTCAACATTCAACAGTCTCATCTACAGTCTTCACAGATGCAATCCTCTCTAGCAGCCACTTTCAACACTCACGGTTCTAGCCTTCCCCAACGCAGCTAGAATTTCCAATATCCAAACCCTATTGCTACAGTTCCAAACTAACCAACCCTTACCAGCCAGGACATGCGGCTACTGTAAATGATGTCATCATGCATTGCAATAGTGTCTCATGCAAGACTACACATGTGTCCACTACAAGAATGCTTAGCAAGTCAGTGGAATCGGTCACAAGTTCAATTAACAGATCTAGTGTTGATAGGCAGCCGCACCCATCGCTCCCTGCAGTGGTGGCCCACACAAAATTTATCAAAAGGGCGGCCTTTCATTGACCCTGTTCCACAAGTCGTGCTAACAGCAGACGCGTCTCTCATTGGTTGGGGTGCACATCTCCACCATTACACAATTCAGGGTCTGTGGAGCAACAAGCACAAACTTATCCACATCAACTATCTAGAATTCTAACAGTATTTCTAGCACTGAAAGCTTTTCAGTTATCTCACAGACAAAGTTGTCCTAGTCCGCATGGACAACATGACAGCGATGTACTATATACAAAAACAGGGGACACACTCTCTCCAACTGTCACGACTGTCTCAGACAATTTGGAAATGGGCAATCCATCACCAGATTCACCTTCTGGCAGAACACCTCCCAGGAGTGAACAATAAAATTGCCGACCTCCTCAGCAAAATACACGAGTGAGAACTTCCTCCCAAAGTTCTCCTTCTATAAATTCAGCAATGGGGATACCCACAAATAGATTGGTTTGCCACAGCAGACAACGCACAATGCCCAAACTTTGCCTCCAGGTTCCCACACCCTCTATCCAAAGGTAATGCCCTATAAATGTATTGGTCGGTGTTAGACCTGGTACCATTGGCGTGAGTCTCCCTTCCATTTTTTACTGATTGCCTCCTCTGTTTTTGATATGTTTTGCTGGTTAAGATGCTTTGGGCACTGCGCCACTGCTACTCAGTGCAAGTGCTCCCTATGTTAAATTGATTTACTGATTAGTGACCCCATGATTGGCTTATTTGATTTACTTGTCAGACCTTTTTATAGTGCACCATGTGTGCCCAGGGCCTGTAAATCAAATGCTGCTGGTGGGCTTGCAGCACTGATTGTGCAGCCCACAGAAGCAGCTTGTAAAGTGTGCCTCAAGCCTGCCATTGCAGAGCCTGTGAGTAGTCTGTGACTACCATGTCGACTTGGCATGTGCACCCACTTGCTAGTCCCTAAACCTTCGCTTTTCTACATTTCAGTCACCCCTAAGGTAGGCCCAAGGGCTGGGTGCATTGTATATAAGATGTAGGACATGCCCTGATGTGTGTGGCATGTCCTGATAGTGAATTACAGCCTTTTTCGTTTTTCACTATTGCAAGGCCAGAATGGGCAGTTTGATTATAACATCCTATAATCCTAACTGACGCAAGGAACATGGTAGAAATTCGAATTTAGTATGACTGAACTCAGAATGATAAAATACATCTTTTAGTGAAGTTGGTTTTAACATTGTGTTTGAAAATACCTCTTTTAGAAAGTAGGTATTTTCTTGCCTAAACCATCTAGCCTGCCTCTGCTAGGTTGTGTATTGTATGTCTGGTTTTGTGAGTCACAGGGGCTGGGGTGGCACCAGGAGACAGGGTGAGTCAGCACAGGGCTGAATAGACCTATCTGCATGTAGAGTGTTGGAGGAGTAGCACCTGGGCCTGAATAGGGCTGTGCCTGCCTTCCACAATGCTGGTTCCACCTCCTGTGGTGTATCTGATGACCCTGGCCCACCCTGCCAAAGGAAGGAAGGAGTCATGTAAACAAAGTGCTCCAGGACTGTACAGAACTGGTTTGGACTAGGTACAGGACCCTCTGCCTTCAGAGGACAAAGGATTTTGCTGTGCAACTATTGGAGCCCAGACCCCTGGACGTTAGATCACTTCTGGGAAAACAAGATGAACCTTTGCCAAGGAGAAGAACTAAGGAAGCTGCAGGAGTTTGGACTGCCCCTCTGCCAGTGTGCTGTTGCTGGGTTGGCCTGCAGGTGTTTCTTTATTGCCAAGGAAAGGAGAAGGAACTTTTAAGGAACTATCATCATCTTGCAGAATATTTCTCTTAGGGCTTGATTTGAGCTTGCCTCCTGACCGAAGTCTCCTGGATACCAGGCTTTAACACCGACGCCAGCGAGTGACGCCATCATCTGCATCGAAGCCGTGAGCGCTGCTCCGACTTGCAAAGTAGACCTGCCGCCGTGCCACATCGACGCCAGCGAATGACATCGTAAGCCTGCCATAGCTGTGAGCGCTGCTCCGACTTGCGACGTAGGCCCGACGCCTACAGCTGTGCCCCATCGACTCCGAAGCCGACATCATCGTGGAGCTAATAGTCGACGTGGGTGGTCAAGAATCCATTGACATCGTGACATCGTACGGACCGGTGGCAAGGCACCGACGCCGCCACTCCCAGACGCTGTGAGCTGTATTTGCTTTCGCTTTTCCACGGTACTGTTCTCTGTGGGTCTGTTCTGACTCCGAGCCCAACGCCTTACTTTGGGATTTCTTTGACCTTGACGTGATAACTCACGTTGGGTTGATCTGTTGCTAAAGACTGCTTTTAAGTGAATACCCTATTTTTGAACTATTTCTACCATCTTGAAGAATTATTATTGATTACAGTAGTGTGGATTTTTGTCGTTTATGGTCTTTTTTGATAACTTTATATAAAGAATACTTCTTTTTATAAAATCTGTGTGGTGTCCATCTGTAGTGTTTTCACTATGTTACTGTATGTGTTCACAAATGCTTAACACGCTGCCTCTGAGATAAGCCTGTTTGCTCGTGCCAAGCTACCAAGGGGATGAGCAGGGGTTATCCAGGAGTGTAATCCACTTTCCCAGACTTAGAAGCAGGGATCTCTATTTGGTCAAAGGTGTATACTATTGCCAACTAGAGACGCTCCGTTCAAACAGTCAGGAATATTTTCCTAAACTTTTCCGCCTCTTTCACTCTTTCCGTTTGTGGTTCGAAAACTCAGGTAAACATCACTCACACTGATTTTAGTAGCTCCCTCATGGGCCCGTTAACCGCGGTACACCACTCTGTTGTAGCTTTTGATTTGCAACTACTGAGAGCTCTAACTCTCCTCCAGTCTCCTCACACAGAACCATGCAGAAATCAAGCATCCAGATCCCAAGGAACTCAATTTAGAGATTTGTCTCCTGAAGTCCTAGTTTAGATATTTAAATTTGCCACCAGACTGTATGAATATTCTCAAGGAAGCAAGAAAACCTACTACCACAGCTTGCTGTGCATCAAAATGGCAACAATTTGTTGTCTACTGTAATAACAACATTCTATCTCCTAGATGCTTCTGTTCAGAACTTTGTTTACCTTCTGCACCTACAGCAAAGTGGGCTAGCTTACACATCTATTTGGTTGTACCTTGCAGCAGTAGCTGTGTATTTGCAAAACAGACAGCATTTGTTCAAAGTCCAGATCATTAAAGCCTTTATGGAGGGCTTAAAGAGTTATATCACCAAGAATTTCCCCAGCTCCGGTGTGTAATCTTAACATTGTACTTACCAGACTTATTGGTCCACCCTTTGAACCACTGCACAATTGTCCTTCACAGTTTCTCTCAATGGAAGGTGGTATTACTCATTGCAATCACTTCTTTAAGGAGAGTTGGTGAGCTACAGGCATTAACCTTAGAAGAACCCTTCTTTCCACTCCATAAAGATAGGGTAGTTCTTCGCACCAAGCCCAGATTCCTTCCCAAAGTGGTTTCTGCTTTCCATATTAACCAATCAGTTGAGTTACCTGTGTTTCCTCAACCTGATTCAGTAGCAGAACAG
The DNA here is from genome assembly GCF_964261635.1 of Lissotriton helveticus. NCBI lineage: Eukaryota > Metazoa > Chordata > Amphibia > Caudata > Salamandridae > Lissotriton > Lissotriton helveticus. The sequence continues at coordinate 980,965,042 of NC_136061.1, read as the reverse complement.
GCTTTTCACACACTTGACGTCAGAAGAGCTTTATTGTATTATATCGAAAGAACAAAAGATTTTCGTAAAACAAAGCTACTGTTTGTTTCTTTTACACCACCTCAAATGCAATCCTATTTCTAAATCTGGCATTTCAAGATGGATTGTTAAGTGCATTCAAACTTGCTTCACAAAAGCTAAAATAACTTTATACCCCCAGAACACATGCCACTCGCAAAATAGGGGCATCTATGACCTTTTTAGGTAACCTCCCTATAGCCTACATTTGTAAAGCAGCAACATGGTCTACACCACACGCATTTACCAAACACTATTGTGTGGATGTATTAGTTCAACAACAAGCCAGTGTAGGGCAAGCAGTGCTAAAGACACTTTTTTCAGACAACTGCAACATCTACTGGTTAGCCATCGCTTTAGGAGAATACTGCTATATAGTCTATGCAAAGCATGTGTATCTACAGCACATGCCTCAAATGGATTGTTACTTACCCGGTAAGCAGCTGTTCTTGGCATGTAGAGCTGTAAATTCACATACTTTGCATAATCCTTTCTGCCTACCCTTTGCATTATGCCTCAGTCTAGGATCTGAATTTGGCGCTCACATTGCTCATGTGTAAGTCCTTTGAACTTTTAGACAACTGGCCATTGCTGCTGCTCATTGTTGGAAACTGGCTCTATATATACTACACCAAAATTAGGTATAGAGTCCTGGTGACCCCAGGGGTTAAAGTTAGATAGAACCTAACTCTCTATTTGTAGTAGAGTGGTCGAGCAATAAGGCAGTATCAGAGGACAGTGTTAAGCATTTGATGTACACACTCAGTCAGCAAATGAATTCAAACACTCAAGAACTGAACTCTAGGCCAATTGTTTTTGTCTAAAAAATATACTGTTAATTTTTAGAACCAAGCAAGCCTGTCACAGGTAAGCATTACCTACTTTTCAGTAATAAGTTGCTGAATATAGAACAGTTTGAAAATGCAATAGAATGTTAAATGTTAAAAGATTTCTAAAGCGCATGGCTGCCCGTAGGCGTCCCAGCGCTGACAGAAGATCAGGCGAGAACAAGAGAAGGAGGTTACGGGAACAGCCAGGTCTTTAGAAGTTTATGGAAAAGCAAGAGATTGGGTTGGGCCCGAAGGTCATGAGGGAGTGAGTTCCACAGTTTAGAAGCGTTATTGGAAAAACGCTGGCCTCCGGAGCACGACCGCCTGATCCTAGGTATCATGGTTAGGTGGGTATTGGAGGATCGGAGGGTTCTGGAGGTAGTATAGGGAACGATGAGGTCTTTAAGGATAGGGGGGGCTTTCCCGTGGAGAATTTTGTGGGTTAGGCAGAGGGCCTTTGTAGGAAGGTAGATCCCTGACTATGGTTGCCCCCAACTTTTTGCCTGGTGTTTTGCTGATTTTCTGACTTAGTTGACCTGGGGCCCTGCTATTCAGGACCCCAGGCCCACTGCTCTCTCTGTTAAAATGGATTCCATGTACCCTAGGTACCTATCTGATTAGATACTGAGTCACCTTATCAGTCCCTGTACAGTATACCTTAGGTATCCAGGGCATAGGTGTACCCAGGGCCTACCAGGGGCTGAAGCATGTATTATGCCACCCCTGGCTGGCCATCCAAAACTGACACAACTGGCTGCTTGACAGCTGGGGCAAGGTGGTGTAATCCCCCTTTGCTTTAGATATAGTATACCTATATCTAACCCTAAAATGGACACATATATTCCTATCAGTCACTCCTATGGCAGGCCTTCTCAATCCTGAAGGCAGAGTGCTTGGAATAATGTGAAATGGTGCTCTGGCATGAGCTGAGCCCGTTTGCAGCTTGCGGAACCAAGTCCTAATAGCTGTTCCATGATAACGCTATAAGTGCATTATGTACCTCGCGGTCAAATGCTAACTTTGGTATAACATTATCAAAACATGTCGAGTAAGGTGTCATACGAATTGGAATACTAACCCCTCGCCAATTCTGGCGACGGGGTTAGCATTCCACCCTTCTAGAGGGACACGACATGTATGTAGCTGTAACCCCGGTTAAAGCTAACTCAAGCCTCAGCTCCACAAGATGGATGCTGCCACCGAGACACAAGTCTGCCCTCCTGCTGCTGGGAGTCCTTCCAGCAACGGAGGCAAGGACAAAGGGTTTCCTGTCAGGGGCGGTGCCAGCACCGTCCCAGACAGGATTTTGTGTATCCCAGGTAGGCAGGGCTTTAGAGGAAGGTGACTGCAAGTGGCACCCCGGTGCTCACTATGCATAGGCCGGCTCAAACCAGTTCTGGGGGCACACCAGCCCCTGAGCTGGGGAGAGACCGGACAAAGGAGAGGGGTGTAACCACCCCCCTCCTAGTCCCACCCATAGGGCAGGACTTAGTCGCGTGCCAGCCCCCTTTCTCAGGATAAAGGTAGGAGCAGGCCCCCTTCCAAACTAGATCATCTTTGAATCCTGAAACTACTTTCCACGAAAGGAACTCAAGACTCTTCTCAAGATTTCTCCCTTGTGACTAAGGAGTAGTCACCCTGCAGCAGCAGGCACCATCCAAGCATCGCGGTTTGCTGTAAGTCTCTCCTCCGGATCAAGACTGCCCAGCTCGACGAGAACCGGCTTCCCTGGCACCTCTGACCTCTACCTGCATCATCAGCCCAGCTGATATTCGTGGGTGTGACGAGACCTCGAGGGACCGGCCATCTTCAAGACTGCACGACGCTTGCCCAGCACGACCACCGAGAGACCCTCGAGTAAGTGCTTTGGGGTTTGAGAAGCCCCGACCCTGAGCAGCTCCAGCACCGAAGTCCAGCCCCCTTGCATCCACGAGATCTGCGTGGGCCCTTCTGCTCTTTGCTGCTCACCGCGTTGTCCAGGTCACTTGCCCGTTGGCTAGTGACCCTCCCGACGACGAACCACGATGACAACACTGCTGGTCTGGTTGCTCCAGACTGGCCCTTGCTCCCCTCCAACAGAGGAGCACCCCGGACCCTCCTGGTCCACTCCAGACGCCATTTTGAGTCCACCGCGTGGGCTTGCATTTGCCAAGAGTTGTTGCCCCAATCCTGGGTCCAGCGACGTCGACAGCAGATACCTCCGTGGGACAGCTCGCACCTCCATCCTGGTCGCCGACATCGCCTCCTGGTCCGAGAGACTGCAGAGCCCAGCGTCGCCCACTCACCTGGTCGAGGTGACTTCGTCCAGTGCCATCCTGGTGCCCACCTAATCACTGGCTAGTGATTCAGAACTTGGTCCCCTCTGCTTACAGGTCTCCTTCTTCACCGATCCAGGCTTGGATCCCTCCGAATCTCTTCACTGGTCGCCTGCCAGCAACTTCTTCTTTCAGGCTCCATAGACTGCAACGAGGATTCCCGACGTCTTTTCAGACCTATGCAGCCGCAGCCCCTGGGCTAGGTAACCTGAGCATTTGGATGCTCCAGCATAGCTTAACTATCTAAGTGTCCAGATCCTTTTTCGTTTCAGCTCTACCTAGTCGGAATCGTCCGATAACACTAACTTTACGAAATCTAGCATCCATAGACTTTGTTCCGCATCCCGCGTGAGAGTGCACACTCTGCACCCGATCCCCCTAGGCCTCCTGCTAGTAATCTAAAGGTTCAGTAGTACAGTCCTAGCGATCCCAAAGCCTCTGAGATTAGTTACTTACCTGCTAGTATTTCGCATTCCACTTTTGTAGTATATGGTTTTCCGTGCCCCTCGGGCATTTGTGTAAATTGTGCGACTTTCAGTATTTCTTTAAGAGTTTTGTTGTGTGCTTAGCACCCTGTCCTCATAAAGAGTCCAGGGTTGTTGTGTTATAAATAAATATACTTTATTTTCATAACTTGTGTGGTGTCCTTTCACTTGGTGTTCAAGGGGTAAATGTGATGGTAAAACAGCTGGCTTAACACGCCCTCTAGAGTCTAGCCTTAGACTGCTCTTGTCCATGCTACTAGGATAGCTGGTCTATCAGGTTGACTTACAACCAATCATCAATAAGGGTTGTTTGGACTGATACATAGTGATCACTAGAATAGTGAGCACTGCATATCAGGCCAATTTCTCACAGCCTTGAACTGCGCTCTCTGCAAAACGGGCAACCAGTGCAGTGCTCCGATGGCCGGTTTGGCTGTGCAGCGATTCTTGGTGTCAGTAAGAATCCGGGCAGCAGCATTTTGCTCTACCTGTAGCCTTGTTATCACCTTCTTCGGAGTGCCAAGATACAGGGCGTTTCCGTAGTCCAATCTGGACATAATGAGGCCCTGTATAAGGAGCTTTCTTGATTGACAAGGGAGAAGCGGTAAGATCTTACGGGCGGTGCGCAAGAGACCAAAGCAGACTCCTGCCGTTTTCCTTGCTTGGGTGTTAAAGGTGAGGTTTTGGTCAAGCCAAATCCCGAGGCTTTTGATGTCGGATTTGGTGGTTGGAGGCGGGCCCATACACGGGGGCCACAAGGATTCCGGGCGGAAGTGAGACTGATTGCCCATCACCAGTATCTCAGTTTTATCGCTGTTAAGTTTCAAGTGGGACCTATCTATCCAGCTGACTATATCTCCCAGACAGGAGTACAAATCGATGGTAGAATTTTCCTGCTGACTGAGAGAGACAACCAGCTGGGTGTCATCCGCATAAGTCAGAAGTTTAATTCCATGGGGGGTGACAAACTCCTCAAGAGGCGACATGTATACGTTGGAGAGTGGGGCTCAGCGAAGAGCCCTGAGGCACTCCGCAGCGCATAGGGATCTCTTTGGAAATGTAGTCACCCTCCGCCACCTGGAAGGAGCGACTGTGAAGAAAAGATTTTAGCCAAGACAGGGCAGTTTTGGAGATACCAAGGTCTCTGAGCTGCTGAGCTAAAATATGGTGGTTGACGATGTCGAATGCCGCACTAAGATCCAGGAGGATCACTGCCACTGATCCCCCTGCATCAATGATCTTCCTAGCCTCTTCGACAACCGCCACCATCACTGTTTCAGTACCCTGGCCCGGCCGAAAACCAGTCTGAGAGTGTTTGAGCAGTTCATTGGATTCCAGGTAGTTGGACAGCTGGACGTTGATAAATCTCTCAGCCACCTTGCTGATGCATGGAAGGAGAGAGATCGGCCTGAAGTTAGTGAGGTTTCGGGGGTCCAGGTTAGGTTTTTTGAGCACGGCCCTGACCACCGCCTTCTTCCAGCTGGGGGGTACCGTTCCGTCTGCTAGTGAGGCATTGATCAAGTTCACCATCGAAGGAAGAATGATGGAAGCGACCTGCTTTAAGGTCTTGACTGGGACTGGGTCATGCGGGGAGCCACTCTTAAGTGATTGGAGAATGGGCGTTAGGGTGTCCTTTACTTTACTTTAAACCATTTTATAACGCGCTCCATTACTGGGGAGTATCCTGGCGCGAGACAAGGGAAAAAGAAACAGACATCAAGACTCAGAGAATGAAAGAAAACACATCAGATTGTACTCTTGAAGAGGTGAGTTTTTAGATGTTTTTTGAATGCAGCCACTGTTGGCAAGGAACGCAGATGGAAAGGGAGAGCGTTCCAGGCCCGGGCCACAATCACAGAAATCGACTGACCACCAAGTCTGAACCGCTTAAAACGTGGAAGAGACAATTTAGACAGAGTAGAAGATCTCAGGGTACGTGCAGGGACATATCTGACAAATCTCTTTCTCAAATAGATGGGGCCTTGATCATGGGTTGCCCGGAAAGCCAGCACCAGAGATTTAAACATAATGCGCTGTCTGACCGGGAGCCAATGGAGCGTGCGCATCTCCACGCGCACGCTCTTCCATCTAGGTATGTTAAATAATAGACGGACGGCCGCATTCTGAATAATTTGCAGACGCTGCACCAAATAGGCGGGTATGCCACTAAACAGTGCATTGGCATAGTCCAACCTAGCCAAGATGAGCGCCCGAGCAACCGACTCCCTCGCATCCCTAGGAAGTAGGGGGAAGAATTTGCGTAGCATTCTCAAAGTGGCGAAGCAGGTGCCTGTAAGCTTCTTAATGTGATGCTCAAATTTTAGGTCCTCCGTGAACCAAATGCCAAGATTTTTGGCAGGTCTCCCCATCTCACTAGGGCCGGGAATGTTAGAAGGCCACAGTGAGCTCTTGAACGAGGGGGGAAAGGAGCCATAAAAGAGCACCTCTGACTTGTCCTCATTGCACTTCAGCTGGGCCTCCGTTAACCAGCGAAATACAGAGGACAAACACAGGTGGACCGTGGATGTATCCAGATCGGCATCGGGCCAGGTAAACAGCAGTTGGGTATCGTCTGCATACCCTATGATCTTAGCCCCAAACTGTTCCGCTAGATAAACCAGGGGGGTGATATAAACATTGAACAGTAAGGGGCTAAGAGTTGACCCCTGCGGAACACCTGTGCACAGAGGTTTAGGCTTCGAGGCATGGGGAGGCAGCCAGACCTGCTGGGTCCTATTAGATAGAAAAGAGGACAGCCAATCCAGGACTACACCCCCGATGCCCACAGCCGACAGCCGGCCGAGGAGGAGGTCATGAGGGACAGTGTCGAAGGCAGCAGAGAGGTCCAATAAAATTAGGACCGCTCTGCCACCCCCGTCTAAACAGTCCCGAATAGCCTCGGTCATTTCCACCAAGGCCGTCTCGGTGCTGTAAGCAGCCCTGAAGCCCGATTGAGCGGGATGGAGGGCCTTAGAGGTTTCCACAAAGCTCTCCAATTGTTGGAATACTACCTTTTCACAAATTTTAGTAAGTGCCGGTAGCAAGGAAATCGGACGATAATTCCCCGGAGTCGCCACATCCAGTCCGGGTTTCTTCAGGAGCGGCAGAAGTTTGGCCCGTTTCCAAACAGAAGGAACAACGCCCGAAGCCAGGGAGAGGTTCACTATCTGCGTGGTCTCATCACAGACCAAATCTGCCACCTCCGACAGCACCCGGGCCGGACATGGGTCAGATGGAGAGCCAGATTTTAGGGACTGAAGGAGGGGCAGAACAACATCCTCCTCAATCTGCATGAAATTAATGAGTTGCTGTCCCGAGTATGGGCAGTAGGAGGGTAGTGGGGAGATTGCGGAGCTGTCACTGGGGAGAGCAGCTAGCAGGTCCTGCTGGATCCTTGCTATTTTGGTAGAAAAAAAAGTTGACAGCTCTTCACACCACCACACCACCACTTCCCTCACTGATGGGAGTGAACATGTCTAGTCCTATATTCGGGTTCTGGGCCTGCATCAGGCAGAAATGTGAAGGGTCCACAGAGGTGAGAGGGGGGAGTTGGTGGAGGATATTTTGGATCTTTTGATCAAAAAAAGGTGGCTAGCTTGCTGCAATGAATGTCCGAGAGATCACTCATGCAATCAGGCTCTGGGGTTTTTAACAGTTTTTTTACAATTTGAAAGGTTTCTCTGGACGAGCAGGATGCGGTGCTAATTTTTCCATTGAAAAAAGCTGTTTGATTTACAGGTGTTGCAGCAGTTTGAGTCACTTGGCAAATACAGTACATTGGAATGAATAGGCTTTTTCAGTAAATTACAAGTAAGTTACTTTTCATATTCTGTGCTGGATACCTGGATTCAGCACAGGGACATTTCCTGTAAACAGGTAAGTAAATACGTTTTGGTTATTTGTGCAATTTGTTTTTTTTTCAAAGAATATTTTTAGATTTCAAAACTCCACACTTAGAAACTTTTTGGAAGAAAATAGTCAATGTTATCCTATGGAGGAAAAACAGGTTATCGGTTCACAGGTAAGTAATCAACTGTGGGATTTAAGGTTCTGGGGTTAGACTCAGGGGTCCCCAAGGGTCAGTGATGCACTGTTGTTGCACCCTCAGCAGCACTAGGGAAGCCAGGTGCAGAGTGTTGAGGTCCAATGTTATCCAATGGGGGATAGGGGGCCTGCGGTTGGTGGCTGCTGGCAAGCAGGCCACTGGATTGTGGGAGCAAAGCTCCTAGGGTTTAGGTCAAGGCAAAAAACAAAGTAGCACTCTCGACCCTCCGCAGCACTGAGTGCTGTTTCGACGTTGGGTGCCCTGTTTTCTATGGAGAACCTCCGGTTTGCTAAAGCACTGCATGCAGGGAGACTAAGGACTTCTGGGTGCGACCACCACTTGGAGAGTTAAGTTGGGAACTTAAGGGTTGGTTAGGCACCGTCGGTTTGGCCACACAAGGCCATGGGGCATCGGGTGCAGGGGTGCCTTTGGGGTCTGATCTTCTTACCAGCTCCTTGTCACGGTTAGGTGGGCCTTCTGGATTTAGGCTGCAGGTGTCGGCTGGAGGCAGGTCAGGGGGTCACCAGATCTCGGGTCAGGATCGCCAGGTGTGACGACCTCGTGTTGTTTTCTACTCAAGCTTGGGCCACGTTCGGCGGGTGCAGAGTGGGCTGGATTCGCGGTTTCTGGCTGTTCATGGGAGAAGCAGTCTTTGGGAGTGAAGGAAGGCAGGTCCTCCGGGGTTTTCGAGGTTGCTGGCTACAGGACATACCGGGATTTCGCAGGAGCAGGTTCGGTAGGGCTGGGGCCAAGTCAGTGGGCCTCTTCCTCCTGTTAGCTGGCTGCACGACTGATCGGTCCTTCTTGTTGTTGTCAGGCTGGATCGGAGGAAGCAAGGTTCAGGGTGCCCCCTAAATACTAGATTTAGGGGCGTTACAGGTAGGTAAAGGTCGTGGACCAATGGGTACCTTCCCTGGGGTGGGTACACCCCCTATTCTTCCACTCTCCAGTGGGAAGGGGCCAGGAGCCTGTCAAGATGGAGGGGACTCAGAGTTGTGCTTCGCCTCGCCTCCCCACCTGAGGGGTGCAGTTGGCAGAGGTGGGCACACCTCTTTCCCTCACTTGTTTTTCCCGCCGGCTCTCGCGCCCACAGTGGGGGTAGAACCAGTGGGGACCAGTTGCTGCAAACAGCGAATGGTCTGGGGAGGCTCACGAAGGCGGCATGCCTTTGAAGCTTCCCCTTCGTGAACCCTGCCCATCCTGGGGGAGGAAGACTTGGCACCTCGTCCCAGGATGTACATTGTTTCAGGCCCCAGAGAGCAGCAGGCTCTCGACCCAGGGGTCCAGAAACATGTCTGGTGGTGGCAGCTCCAACCAGCCACTTAGCCTGGACACTAGTGGTGGGTTAGTTTCAGGGGGCATCTCTGAGATGCCCTCTGTGTGCATTTTTCATTAAATCCCACACTGGCATCAGTGTGGGTTTAATGTGCGGAGAAGTTGTATACCAAACAGTGTAGCCATTATGGTGCTGTGGAGTTCGTAATGACAAGCTCCCAGCACCTTATACTCTTAATGGCAGCACTGCACTTACAATGTCTAAGAATGGACTTAGACACTGTAGGGGTACAAGGCTCATGCACCTGTACCTTCCCCACTGGCATAGGGCACCCAGCTAGAGGGTTGACTGATCTATGCCAGGGCAGTGGGTTGTAGGCATGGCACACATGGATGTGTGCCATGTTGACTCTTTACTTGATTCTGCACCAACACACACAGCCGGCAAGGGCAATGTGTAGGTGTGTGTGTTTAGGTGTAGGTGTGTGTGGGTGTAGGTGTAGGGGTGTGTGTGTGTGTGTGTGAAGGTACAGGGCCTCTAAGGGTGGCATAATAAGTGCTGCAGTCCTAAGAGGTCTTCCCTGGTCACAGAGCCTTGGGTACCTGTGGTACCATTTACCGGGGGCTGACCTGTGGCCTGAGATGCCAGTTGGGTTAGTTTTGGGGAAAGAACACAGGCCCTGGGAACCTGATTGGCACACCAAGAAAAAGTGCATCAGTAGTCTGGTAAAAAATGGGGGGTTACTGCAACAGAAATCCACTTTCCCACACTCATGACTGTTTTCCTCATCACCATAACATCAGCGGGAGGGGTGAGCGAGCTCCAAGACCTTTCGGTCAATCCTCCGTCTTTACAGACAAGTTGGTCTTAAGGATCTAAACCTCCTTTCTCCAGGAAATGGGCTCTTTCATGCCTGGCATAGCATCGTCCTTCTTGAGTTTTTCGCTCCACCTCATCCCTCTAAGGAGAAAGGCTCCATTGGTTAGATCCTGGAAAACTCAGCGTTTTTTCATCAATTGTACCAAACCCAACTGGGGGACGGCCAGCTCTTTGTTGGAACATTAGAGCAAAACAAAAGGCAGTGCAGAAAAAAACCACCTCTTAAATTGTGCTCTGTATCAAAATCTGCTATGCATTGGCTAAGAAGCAGCCTCGAGAAGGCTTATAGGCTCATTCCACCAAGGCTGCTACCACTATGTTGGCTCATGGAGTACCTGTTTTGAATATTTGCCGGGCAGCTATGTGGGGCATCCCATCATAGGTTTAATGATCATTGCTGTCTGAACAGCCAGGTCGAGAGGGGCCCTTTGCCAGCTGTCTAGCAGGATTTTTTGGTCTGAGCTAATTTACACCCACTGCTGGAAGGGTACTGCTTTAGCATCTATCAAAAAGGTGAGGAATGTGTGATTAGAAGAATCTATACTCCAAACTCCTTACAGACACTCCCTGTTCTCTAAGCTGGTCTTGTTTTTACCACCTCTGACAGTCCCAAGTCTAGAGATCAGCACAGTGGTTACAGCCAATCTGCTAATGGGCTCGGCAAATGGAAGCACAGACAGTCTAGAAAATAACTGACATTCTCAGACATGGATGGCTCTTATGTGCAGCTCTGCATATCACTTCCCGAGCGTAACCATGTTTGTGTCAAGCCGCACAACGTCACTTATGTCTGCTAAGATTTTCTGGATCCAGTCTGATGCCGTGGGTATTTTCAAAAGATGAAGAATCTGCAGTTAGATTCAGTATACACTGAAAAGAGCTTTACCATAGGTAAGTAACTTGTTTTTCAGGCAGATGCAGAACAGGTCATTTGTGGCTCCAATGAACTTTATCCTTGGCTTATGTGTATAATTTCATGTTTCATCTTAAAAAGGCACAGGGTAATAACTCAAACCTGTTCTTTCAGATGAGTATTATTTACTCAGAATCCACTTTGTCAGAATATTTCTTTAGTTAGTCCACTTTGAAGTAATGAAAAACGTGGAAGCAAATGTCTTTCAGACCCTATAATGGGCTCTCTTTGAGTAAGGGGATCTTCAGCATTTTAATCCTACCACAAGTTGCGCCTTATCTTAGAAGTTAGGAATGTTGACATAGAGAAGTAAGGGTTAGTTACCCCACTGCTTACACTTTTATTCTTAGTCCTTGACACTCTTCCTGTTAGTTTCCACCCACATCAGTAACTGCCCAAACCATGGTATTCTGAGAGAAGTGAAGGGTGCAGGTGCCTTGAAAATCAGTGGTTTTTGGCCCATGTTTGTACTATGGCACTCTGGCTCTGGTCTTTGGATATGGTGGCAAAAGAGTTAATCAAAGTTAGTACAGGAGATGCTCTAATGGACAAATTAAAATGTTTACACATTGCAGATTTATACATTTTACATGCATCAGAGTTCAATTGTAGATCCTGGCTGGGGATCGGTACGTTTAATTGTATCTCTTGGTTTCTTTTTCAGTCAATGCTGACAATGGTTCATACGGAAAGCTGTAAGGTCCTGGCTTTGTCACAACGTCCTCTGACTTATAAAAGTACTCCACTTCCATCCCGTCAGTGTATTCTCTCGGAGAGCTGGCAGCAGGACAAGCAAACTCTGCTGGACACTGTGCATTCCCTGAAGGAACTTCTTTCTAAAGCTGCACAGAGGGCAGAGGTAGGAAACACCCCTAACTAAATGCACACAGTAATCAGGTTTTTCTTTTAGTCCAAGTGATCTTTTTCTATTTATATTTTTGCACTAGGACATCTCTGACTCAAACTCAGACTGGAGGGGAGAATTGCTTCATGCAGTTCAGGTCCTGTTCGAGAAAGAACGAAACTGCCTGTGCACTGAACTGCGGTCACACCTTTACAGCCATACATCAGGAGATGAAGGAACGATTCTGGGAAAACTGGAACATATTGTAAAAGAGCAGGTGATCCTTTGGCTCCTTTTCTGATCCCAAGAAGGGATAACTGTTATTGCCTTGCTAATTTCTTCTTGTCAGCTTTGGCATAAAGGTTACATATGCTTCTTAATCTGGCACCATTCTTGTATTCTGTTATCAAATTAAACTGTTTATACTGGGTTCATTCTTGACAGGAGCAGCAGCAGAAACTGGTTTTAGAGCATCTCCTATCTTCCGATCGAAGCAGCCTTCTGTCCGAAATCCAAGATCTAAGAGCCCAGCTGCGCGTGACTCACCTGCAAAACCAGGAGAAGCTGCAACAACTGCACGAAAGCATCACCAATGCAGAAGACCATGGAAGTAAGCAGGAACACCATCTCCGAAGACAGAGTGAGTATTGTCCTCTCCTATTGCTTTTCACTAATTTTCTACTGCTGGTGCTAGACCAAATTTGTGGAAACACTTTTCTAGTTTGCTGGTTAGGAGGTAAACTGAAGTTAAATGGTAGTGAGGTCAAAGGTGTGATCCTGGTTCTCGTATGCATTGAAACTCACCCACTTAGTGCTCACTAAGAAACTTTCCCTTTAATCAAGTTTTGCAGCTTGAATCCGATACGTAATAAAATGCTGTGCATTTTCATACAGTTTTCTTATTTTTTGTCCAGTACTTGATCTTTTGTACCCTGAAGATGGATTTTCTTGAATTCCTTCCCCAATCTCTTTTATAAAAGCATAAAGTTAACAAGAACTCTGTTTGCAGTGACATATTAGTAGGCCTCTGTCTTGACTAACTGGTTTTGGTTAGCAGACAACTTGAAACTGGCAGGGGTTTACTGTATGAGGCTCTCTATTCTCTCAAATGAGAACAAGGTACTGCATTCTACAAACCCCCTCCCCCCACCTTCTATTGCTGCTTTTGAGCATATTGTGCTATATTTTGACCTATCATCTTATGACTGAGGATTGTCTGTTAATAGCTTCCAATCATATCCTCCTGATAAGCCTGCAGACCTTAACCCCAATTGCATTTGCTTACTGAGGTTTATTTTTGGACTTGTTATGCCTAGTATTGCTTATTAGTCCCTGTTTTACTGCTGCAGATAAGTTGTCCAGTTTCTGCATGCTCGACTACTGATAAGTGTTGCCATGATTGCATTTAAGTGAATTTATTGCCCCTTGAATGGGTTTTTTTCTAATTGCATTTAAGTAGGACAGATCTGGCTGTTAGAGATAAACAGTGCTGATTGTTTACTGCAGAGAAGAAATGGCAAAAGATACTATAAGAAAATTATTAGGAAGAAGCTGTCTTTCGAAGGCAAATATTGTTAACCAGCCTTTGGCACAGAGTGCTCTATGGCAGTCTTAAATAATTTATCACAGACTAGTGAGCCAAAGTACTGTATTGTAAGTAAAGTATTGTAAAAACCAATGTCCCATTACATTCATATCCTAAGCATGCAATGGTCTCCTGCAGCAAGATGGCCGCCGGGTGAGGAGCTCTGCCCGGAAGCTCCTCCGACTGGGAACTGACTCTGGCACTTGCCCAGGGTTCCTCTCCTACCTCATAATCCACGGTGGATCTTTTACCTGCACTCAAGTGCCTTCCTTTCCCCCTGGAGTTCTCCTGCTGACCTGTTACACAGCCTCAGAGTGTCCCAAGGGAGCACCCACGGAGCCTTTGCCATCGTGGCTGCTGGCTCGGCGGTGAAACCTCACTGCTGGGGAGTTTGAGCGGGCGAATCTTCCCCCTCTGATTGCCACCCTCCTCCGGGATTTGTCCTCTTGGTCCGCGCATTTTTGGGTGCCATCGAGTCTGACGGGCCGATGGGGAATGCAGAAATGATGATGCCGATGGCTTCCCTAGTTGCGAGATCTGACGACCTAATATGGCAGAGTGGGTCGTTCTAAAAACGGAGGGATCTAGTGGCTTGTCGGAGCCCCTAATTTTTTCTCCGATCATTGGATTTGTGAGTTTACTCCAGTATTGGAACTTTCATAGATTCACATGCCTGAATCATTCCCCGTCGTCGAGACGGGAGTCTCCGGTATATAAAAAAGCAATGCTTAGCAGTATAGCAAACTGAAAAGAGGCCTAGGCCCATTTCCCTTTTGCAACCCATAGCCTTTGTTATGTAAAAAAGGCCCAAACTTTTGCCTGAACCAATCAGAGCTCCTCACCCCCTAGAACCCTCCTGAAAGAACCTTTTGCCCCTCAGATTTTCGACCGCACGTTGTGCTAAGGAGTCTCCTTTGAGCTCTGCTCAAAATCTTCAATTCAACTCATTTTGACTGGGATTTGAGGTTCTCTCATATTCTAGTCTCTTCTTATTTAGAATTACTTATTCATCTACCATGTCTGAGAAGGAAAAGAGAGGATTATTCAGAGCTTGTGCCACCTGCTCTAAAAAAAGCTTTACACAGATGATCCTCACAAAGACTGCATATACTGCCTCTATCCAGACCATAAGGCAGAGAATTGTAAGGTATGTTGAACCTTTTCGAATAAAATCTTGAGAGATCGTGAGGGAAGACTGCTACTCTGGCTCCAGCAGGTTAAAGCCAGAAAGGAAATTCTCTCAAGTGAGAGTGAAGAGGAGTCTCTGGCGTCTAAAAGATCTCAAAAAAGAAGTTTGTCTCCTCAGGCGCATACCTCAGGTGAGAGACCTGAGAAGGCCCCAAAAAAGACCACCTCGGGGTCTTCAGGGCGCAGTGCCTCAAAATCTCCTTCAGGTGTAAACCTAAGGGGAAGAAGGGTTCTGCTTCTGAGGTGAAACAGGTAGAGAAAACTGCCTCAGAATCTTCAAAATCTCCATCAAGGATCAAGATTACCATAAAAAAGACTTCCTCTACACCTTCCGAGGAGAAAGGGAAAGGATCTGCACTGTCGACGGGATAGTCGACGAGGAAGAGGTCATCGTCGATGACAAAAGCATCATCATCATCGTCGGCAAAACAGGAGGTAAAGTCTATTGGAAATACGCCGTCGACACCTTCACCGTCGACGGTGGTATCGACGACGAGTTTGTCGTCGACGACCATGGCTGTAGCTGCATCGTCGACTGGAGCGTCGATGACGGGAGAGTCATCGACGAGATCGTCGACGACAGCTGGAGCGTCGACGAAGACCGCGTCGCCGGTGACTACAACGTCGACGATAGCGTCGACGACGATAATATGGTCGGCGACGGGCTCGTCGACGAGAGAAAAAACACCCGAAAAAAGATTGTTATCCTTGAAAAGAACAATAACGCCAGAAGTTACATCTCCAGGCAAGGTGTCGCCGTTAGTCCTTTCTCACCTTCTGGAACAGGAAGACTCAGAGGACGAGGATGAAGGTGGTTCTTTTGGATATGCGAGTAGTCCTTCGCAATTAAAGGTAAAATACCAGGAGGATGATTCGGCGGAAGAATATGGGGAATTTCAAGAGCATACCCAAGAACAGCACCAATATCGTCAACAGCAGCGTGAGGAGATGACAAGTGTGCCATCTTTTTTACTGAAAGACCTCCAGAGCATGTTGGAGGATTAGAGAAGAAGGTATCCGGTACCTCAAGCCTCTCAAGAAATCCCAGAGGTTACACCTCGTCCACGATCTGTACCGGGTACGCCAGTGTGAAGGAGGGAGAACTTACCAGAGCCCACTACCAGATCTCCACCACTAGCAGCTCAACATGACCCAGACACCTCGGATGAGGACCAAGAGGATAGGGAGATTGCAGAACCTAGTAGAGAATGGGATGACTATCTCATTCCTTCTCCTTCAACTCCTACGCCAAAGCCATTTGATTCTCCACCTGAGGACAATGGTGGCTTTCATAACCTGATGGAAAGAGCCACTAAGATATTTGCACTTACCATGTCAGAGGATAAAGCGGAATGCTTTCTATATGACTTTAAGGAAACTTATCGAAGATCTGTTCGGTCCTTACCTATGAGTCGTATTTGGGAAGAAGGCCTGAAGGTGATAGAAACGCCAGCTACGGTGATCCCGGTTCTGGCAAGGCTGGACAAGAAATATAAGGCGCCTACAGATGCTCCAGCGTGTCTTTTGGGTCATCCCAAACCGGATTCGGTGATTACGCAGGCAGCACAGCAGAAATCAAGGAATCCGTCTGCCCCAATTACGGCACCTCCCGACAGAGAGGGTAGGAGGCTGGACAATGCAGGAAAAAGGGTTTCCATAATGTCTGCTCTACTTGTAAGAGCGGCTAATGCCCTCGCTATTTTAGGAAGATACGACAGGCAAATGTGGTGCGACCTGTTGCCGTACATTGACCATGTGCCGGAACCAGAGAAGCAAGAAGCCAGAAAGATTCTTCTGGAGGGGGAGAGGACTTCGGCGGAAGTCATAGACTGCGCTATGGATATAGCGACAACGGCATTTAGATCTTTAGGAGGAGGAGCAGTTCTGCGCAGACAAGGATGGCTAAGAGCGCAGACAAGGATGGCTAAGAGCAACGGCTTTTAGGCCTGAGGTTCAGAATAAGATCCTAGACCTCCCCTTCAATGGAGAAGATCTATACGGAAAGCATATTGATGACACTCTACAGAGTATCAAGAAAGATACCGATACTGCGAAAGCATTGGGAACTCTGCAGTACAGAAAAGATCATTTTCGTGGCTCTAGAGGTAGAGGGCAATCTTCTTATAGAGGAGGAAATCAGCAAGGGAGATATTCCTCCTATTCTGCCTCATCGCAGCCCTACTGTCAGCAGTACAATCAGCGACAAACGGGAGGTTATACGAAGTCAACTCCGAGAGGAAGGGGAGATCGTCAGGGGAAGGACAACACCCGACGACCATGACAACCTTCATCTTCCGGCTGCTTCAACATTCCTAAGGTCATCTGCTCCCCTGGGTGGAAAGATTGCTTATTATTTTCAAAATTGGCAGAAAATAACAACGGATCAATGGGTCCTCAACATTATTCGATTGGCCATACCATAGAAATTCTGCAGACTCCTCCTTGTACACCGCCGGTGCATCAGAAAGCCAACCAGCTGCACCAACTCAAGAAGGAGATTCGGACAATGCTCCGAAAGGGAGCAATAGAACCGGTACCGAATGCCCAAACGAACAAGGGGTTTTACTCCCGATTTTTTTTCTGATCAAGAAAAACATACTCCAATGGCGTCCGATTCTGGATCTCAGATCCCTAAACACCTATCTCAAAAAGCAATCTTTCAGGATGGTGTCACTTCAGGACATCCTTTCGTTATTAAACCCAGGAGATCATATGACCACTCTGGACCTACAGGATGCGTATTTTCACGTACCTATCCATCCCACACACAGAAAGTACCTTCGGTTCTTGGTAGCCGGAAGACATTATCAATTCAAGGTACTGCCATTCAGCCTAAAGTCAGCACCACGAGTGTTCACAAAATGCCTAGCTCCAGTGGCGGCTGTGTTAATGAAGCAAAAACATCAAATATTTCCTTACCTCGTCGACTGGTTAGTCAAAGCACCATCGGAAGCACAAGCCAGGGCGTCAACAAAGGCCTGCATAGATTTGTTTGCCAAACTGGGTTTGACTCTACACAAAGGAAAATCAAACCTTCAACCGACAAAACTGATCACATTTCTGGGAGCAATACTGGACACAGACAGCAACAAGGCATTTCCCTCCGAGGAAAGACAACTGAGGATCGAATCTTTTTCAAAACTTTCTAAAAAAAAAGTTTCTTTCAGTACGCAAGTACAAATCCTTGCTGGGCATGATGTCATCTTGCATTCCCCTTGTGCCTCACTGCAGATTAAGGATGCGCCCGTTGCAAGAACAGATCGATCTTCAGTGGCGTTGTGAGAAGTTGGCCTGATGTGCAGTGCTCACTATTCTAGTGATCACTATATATCAGTCCAAACAACCCTTATTGATGATTGGTTGTAAGTCAACCTTATAGACCAGCTATCCTAGTAGCATGGATACGAGCAGTCTAAGGCTAAGACTCTAGAGGGCGTGTTAAGCCAGCTGTTTTACCATCACATTACCCCTTGAACACCCAGTGAAAGGACACCACACAAGTTGTTATGAAAATAAACAGTGTATTTATTTATAACAAGACTACCCTGGCTCTTTATGAGACAGGGAGCTAAGCACACAACAAAACTCTTACGAAAATACTTTTAAGTTAGCACGTTACACAAATGCCCGAGGGGCACGAAAAACCATATACGCTAAAAGTGGAATGCGAATTACTAGCAGGTAAGTAACAGTTCTAATAGGCTTTGGAATCGCTAGGACTGGACTAGGGAATCGTTAGATTACTTCTAGGAGACCTAGGGGACTCGGGTGCAGAGTGTGCACTCTCACGCGGGATGCGGGACAAAGTCTATGGAAGCTAGAATTCACAAAGTTAGTGTTCACGGGCGAACCCGACCTGGTAGGGAGAAAACGACAGTGGATCCTGACCCTTGGATAGTGAGGCTATGCTGGGACACCGGAGTGCCGAAGTTACCTAGCCCAGGGGCTGCAGCTGCATAGGTCTGAAAAGACGTCGGGGATCTCGTTGCCGGACCAGGAGCCTGGAAGGAAGAAGTTGCTGGCAGGCGACCAGTGAAGAAAAGTTCGATGGATCCAAGCCTGGATCAAGGAAGAAGAAAACCTGAAAGCAGAGGGGACCAAGTTCTTGAATCACTAGCCAGTGATTAAGTGGGCACCAGGATGGCACCGGGCGAAGTCACCGCAGCCAGGTGAGTGGGCACTGCTGGGCTCTGCAGTCTCTCGGACCAGGAGGCGTTGTCGGCGACCAGGATGGAGGTGCGAGCTGTCCCACGAAGGATGAAGTCGTTGGCGTCGAAGTTACCCAGGATTGGGCAACAAGCCTTGGCTAATTCAAGCCCACGCGGTGGACTCAAAATGGCGTCTTGAGTGGACCAGGAGGGTCCAGGGTGCTCCTCTTCTGGAAGGGAGCAAGGGCCAGTCTGGAGCAACCAGACCAGCAGCAGAAATGTCGTCGGGCGTCGTCAGGAAGGCCACAAGCCAACGGGCTAGTAGCCAAACAACGCGGTGAGCAGCGGAAAGCAGAAGGGCCCCACGCAGATCGTGGAGATGCTGGGGGGCTGCACCTCGGAGCTGGAGCTGCTCAGAGTCGGGGCTTCTCGGACCCCAAAGCACTCACCAGTAGATTACTCGGCGGGCTTGCTGGAAAGAAGTCGTGCAGTCTTGCAGATGGCCGGTCCCTTGAGGTCTCGTCGCACCCACGGTTCTCAGCTGGGCTGTAGAGGTGGGTAGAGGTCAGAGGTGCCAGGGAAGCCGGTTCTCGTCGAGCTGGGCAGTCGGATTCCGGAGGAAGGACTTACAGCAGACCGCAGTGTTCTTGGATGGTGCCTGCGGATGCAGGGTGACTACTCCTTAGTCACAAGGGAGAAATCTTAGGAAGAAGTCTTGAGTTCCTTTCGTGGAAAGTAGTTTCAGGATTCAAAGATGATCTGATCTGGAAGGGGGCCAGTCTCTACCTTTATCCTGAAAAAAGGGGCTGGCACGCGACTAAGTCCTGCCCTATGGGTGGGACTAGGAGGGGGGTGGTTACACCCACTTCCTTGGCGGGCTTTTCCCCAGCACAGGGTCTGGAGTGACCCTGGAACTGGTTCCAGCCAGCCTATGCACAGTGAGCACCGGGGTGCCACTTGCAGTCACCTTCCTCTAAAGCCCTGCCTACCTACAATACACAAAACCCTGTCTGGGACGGTGCTGGCACCGCCCCTGGCAGGAAACCCTTTGTCCTTATCTCCTGCTCTGGGAGGACTCCCAGCAGCAGGAGGGCAGACTTGTGTCTCGGTGGCAGCATCCATTTTGTGGATGCTAAGGCTCTGTCTGACTTTTAACCGGGTTATAGGTTACATGCATGTCGTGTCCCTCTAGAAGGGTGGAATGCTAACCCCGTCGCCAGAATTGGCGAGGGGTTAGTATTCCAATTCGTATGACACCTTACTCGACATGTTTTGATAAAGCGATACCAGAGTTGGCACATAACCGCGAGGATTATAATGCACTTAAGAGTATATGGTATGCGATATCATGGAAACGGCTAAGGGATAGATCCCGAAAGCCGCAGACAGGCTCAGCTCATGCCAGAGCACCATCTCACACGATTCCAAGCACTCTGCCTTCAGGATTGTTAAGGCCTGCCATAGGAGTGACTGATAGGAGATCTGTGTGTCCATTTTTAGGGTTAGATATAGGTACACTATATCTAAAGCAAAGGGTGATTACACCACCTTGCCCCAGCTGTCAAGCAGCCAGTTGTGTCAGATTTGGATGGCCAGCCAGGGGTGGCATAATACATGCTGCAGCCCCTGGTAGGCCCTGGGTACACCTATGCCCTGGGTACCTAAGGTACACTGTACAGGGACTGATAAGGTGACTCAGTATCCAATTTAGATATGTACCTAAGGTACATGGAATCCATTTTACAGAGAGAGCAGTAGGCCTGGGGCCCTGAATAGCAGGGTCCCAGGTCAACTAAGTCAGAAAACCAGCAAAACACCAGGCAAAAAGTTGGGGGCAACCATAGTCAGGGTTCTACCTTCCTACAGGCGTCAAGCGGAGGGATCCTTCGACAACACTATCCAAGTGACACCAGTGATGGTTCAGGCAGCGACTTGGTGGACACAAAAAGAATGTCTCTCAGGGTCTGTCTAAGGACAGCTCCATTAGTGGTGACTACGGATGCATCCCTGGAAGGATGGGGGGCGTTCCTTCAAGACCTTCAAGTTAGCGGACGTTGGAAGGTGCACGAGCAGCAATTACACATAAATCTGCTAGAGCTCAGAGAGATCCGCCTAGCATTGCAAGCTTTCCTGCCACGGGTACGAGGCTCGCCGGTGTTGGTAAGAACGG
The DNA here is from genome assembly GCF_964261635.1 of Lissotriton helveticus. Lineage (NCBI taxonomy): Eukaryota > Metazoa > Chordata > Amphibia > Caudata > Salamandridae > Lissotriton > Lissotriton helveticus. The sequence goes on along the minus strand of NC_136061.1, from coordinate 980,944,307 downwards.
ACAACACTACGTCGATGCACTACTTAAACAAATAGGGAGGAACAACATCTCTCTCCCTGTCTCAGGAGGCCCAAGAGATATGGGAATGGGCACTACAGCAAGGGATATCGTTGCCAGCAGAACATCTCCCAGGAGATCAAAACATCAAGGAGGATACTCTCAGCAGGCTCAAATCGTCCTGCCACGAACGGGAGCTGGACATGGGGATCCTGGACAGCATTTTTCAAAGGTGGGGGACAGCAATAGTGGACCTTTTTGCCACAAGGGAGAACAGGAAATGCCGGTGCTTCGCAAGCTGGCTTCCCCAGAAGGGATCTTGGGGGAATGCGTTTTCGATGGCATGGTCTGGCGTCTTTGCTTACGTTTTTCCTCCAATTCCTCTTCTGCCCCGCGTGCTTGTGAAGATCAAGAAGGAACCGTGCAGGCTGATTCTGATAGCCCGTGGTGGCCCAGAAAACACTGGTTCACGGAACTCCTGCTGCTGTCGGAGGACTGTCCAGTTCATCTCCGTCCAATTCCATCGCTTCTGACAATGTCCAGGGGACAAGTGCTCCATCCGGACCCGAAATCCTTGCAATTAGCGGCCTTTCTCCTGAACACTGTGAGTTTAGTCATCTGAATATCTCAGACGAATGTAGGAGAATCCTGTCCAAGGCTAGAGCGGATAGTACCAACAAAACCTACAGGATGAAATGGAAGAGGTTTTGTCAATGGTGTAAGAGACATAACATTCGCCCTCTTACTGCTGCACCTCATCAAATGATACCTTACATCTTACTTTTAGCAAAGTCAGGATTGGCTCACGCTTCGATTAAGGTACATTTAGCGGCATCACGCTACAGGAGGTCATCCTCAGGCCCGTCCTTATGGTCATCAAGGATCATCAAACAATTTATGAAGGGATTATTCTGGGTCTTTCCTCCAGTAAAGCCTCCACTGTAGGAGAGTGGGGTCTGCAATCCGATGGCCACCCCAGATTTTTGCTTTTTGCTTCACTGGTTTACGACTTTCCCTGGCTGTGGGCCTGCTAATCAGACCCACAGCCTAGCTGTTCTCTCTCTAAATTGACAAGCATGTACCTTAGGTGCATTTACCCATTGGTACTGGGCCACCTTATCAGTCCCTGTACAGTATACCTTAGGTATCCAGGGCATAGGTGTACCCAGGGCCTACCAGGGGCTGCAGCATGTATTATGCCACCCCTGGCTGGCCACCCAAATCTGACACAACTGGCTGCACGACAGCTGGGGCAAGGTGGTGTAATCACCCTTTGCTTTAGATATAGTATTCCTATATCTAACCCTAAAATGGACACATATATTCCTATCAGTCACTCCTATGGCAGGCCTTATCAATCCTGAAGGCAGAGTGCTTGGAATCATGTAAGATGGTGCTCTGGCATGAGCTGAGCCCATTTGCAGCTTGTGGAACCAAGTCCTTATAGCTGTTCCATGATAACGCTAAACCATATACTCTTAAATGCATTATGAACCTCGCGGTCAAATGCTAACTTTGGCATAGCATTATCAAAACATGTCGAGTAAGGTGTCATACGAATTGGAATACTAACCCCTCGCCAATTCTGGCAACGGGGTTAGCATTCCACCCTTCTAGAGGGGCACGACATGCATGTAACTGTGAACCCCGGTTAAAGTTAACTCAAGCCTCAGCATCACAAAATGGATGCTGCCACCACAGACACAAGTCTGACCTCCTGCTGCTGGGAGTCCTTCCAGCGAGGGAGGCCTGGACAAAGGGTTTCCTGTCAGGGGCGGTGCCAGCACCATCCCAGACAGGATTTTGTGTATCCCGGGTAGGCAGGGCTGAGAGGAAGGTGACTGCAAGTGGCACCCCGGTGCTCACTGTGCATATGCCGGCTCAAACCAGTTCCAGGGGCACACCAGCCCCTGAGCTGGGGGGAGACCGGACAAAGGAGAGGGGTGTAACCACCCCCCTCCTGGTCCCACCCATGGGCAGGACCTAGTCGCGTGCCAGCCCCTTTTCTTAGAATAAAGGTAGGAGCGGGCACCCTTCCCAAATTAGATCATCTTGAAACTTGAACTACTTTCCACGAAAGGAACTCTTGTCATTCTCTGAAGACTCTCCCTTGTGGCTAAGGAGTAGCCACCCTGCACCAGCAGGCACCATCTAAGTGCTTGCGGTTTGCTGCACGTCCATCCTCCGGATCAAGACTGCCCAGCTCGACGAGACTCGGATTCCCCGCCATCTCTGACCTCTACCTGCATCATCAGCCCAGCTGAGATTCGTGGGTGCGACGAAACCCGTGGGACCGGCTATCTTCAAGACCTGCACGACGCTTAACCAGCACGACCGCCGAAGGACCCTCGAGTGAGTGCACTGGGGTTTGAGAAGCCCCAACCCTAAGCAGCTCCAGCACCGAAGTCCAGCTCCCCAGCATCCACGAGATCTGCGTGGGGCCCTTCTGCTTCTTTGCTGCTTGCCACGTTGTCCGGTCACTTGCCTGTTGGCTAGTGGCCCTCCTGGCGACGTACCACGACGTTTTAACCGCTGGTCTAGGTCCCCTAGACTGGCCCTTGCTCCTTGTCCAACAAGAAGTGCCCTGGACCCTCCTGGTCCACTCCAGACGCCATTTTGACTCCACCGCGTGGGCTTGCCTTTGCCAAGGTTTGTTGCTCCAATCTTGGATCCAGCATCGCCGACAGCAGACACCATCGTGGGACAGCTTGCACTTCCAGCCTGGACGCCGACAACGCCTCCTGGCCCGTGTGGCTGCAGAGTCCAGCGTCACCCACTCACCTGATCGCGGTGACTTCATCCGGTGCCATCCTGGTGCCCACACAATCACTGGCTAGTGATTGAGAACTGAGTCCCCTCTGCTTTCAGGTCGTCTTCTTCACTGATCCAGCCTTGGATCACACCGAACATCTTCACTGGTCGCCTGCCAGCAACATCTTCTTTCAGGCTCCATAGACTACAACGAGGATGCCTGACGTCTTTTGAACCCTATGCAGCCGCAGCCCCTGGGCTAGGTAACTCGAGCATTTCGGTGCTCCTGCACAGGTTCACTATCCTAGTGTCCAGATCCTTTTTCGTTTATAGTCTACATAGTCGGATTCGTCCGGAAACAGTAACTTTAAAAATACTAGCGTCCATAGACTTTGTCCCGCATCCCGCGTAAGAGTTCCCACTCTGCACCCGGGTTCCCTAGGCCTCCTGCTCCTAACCTGAGGGTTCAGTAAGGTAGTCCTAGCGGTCCTGAAGCCTCTGGATCGTGTTACTTACCTGCTAGTATTTCGCATTCCACTTTCAGAGTATATGGTTTTTCGTGCCCCTCGGGCATTTGTGTAAATTGTGTAACTTGCAGTATTTTCGTAAGAGTTTTGTATTGTGCTTAGCTCCCTGACTCATAAAGAGTTCAGGGTAGACTTGTTATTAATAAATATCCTTTATTTTTATAACAACTTGTGTGGTGTCCTTTCACTTGGTGTTCAAGGGGTATATGTGATGGTAAAACAGCTGGCTTAACACGCCCTCTAGAGTTTAGCCTAAAGACTGCTTTTGTCCACGCTACTAGGATAGCTGGTCTAATAAGGTTGACTTACAACCAATCATCAATAAGGGTCGTTTGGAATGATACAGAGTGATCACTAGAATAGTGAGCACTATATATCAGGCCAACTTCTCACATCCACCACCACTCTGGAATCTCAATATAGTGCTGTCACAGTTGATGAAGCAACCGTTTGAGCCTATACATAGGGCGGACTTTAAGTTCCTTCTCATTGCATTAACTTCAGCGAGAAGAGTAGGAGAACTGCAAGCACTCACGATTCAGAAACACTTCCTACAGTTTCAGGAGGACAGAATGGTTCTTAGGACTAATCCGAAATTCATTCCTAAGGTACCAACTGATTTTCATCTAAATGAGCGGTTGGTATTAAAACGCTTCTTTCCTCAACCAACAACAGCGGCGGAAAGAGTATTACATTCACTGGACGTTCAAAGATGTCTCAAGTTCTACTTAAGAGACCAAGAGCTTTCGCAAATCTTCTCAGCTATTCGTCGCTTTCAGTGCACCTAGCAAAGGTTTCCCTTCATCAAAAAGGGTAATTGCCAGATGGATTTCCAGTGCAATGGTCTACTGTCATCAAGCTGCTGGAAAACCTTTAAATGCACAAGTTCGTGCTCATTCCACGAGAGCAGTGGCCACATCCACTGCACTGTTTGGAGGAGTGCCAATCCAGGATATCTGCATGGCAGCGACCTGGACATCTACGCACACCTTCACCAGGCACTACTGCTTGGAGGCAGCCGCAGAGTCGGATGCCGCGGTGGGAGAGGCGGTACTGCGGAATATCATCCAATAACGGTGAGCCTTCCATCCCTCCATCCTTTTTTCCTCTTGTTTTACAAAGTCACATTTCATTCTGCTTGGTTTCCATGCTGTATTACATGATGATGTAATGTAACAGTTTAATGTGCTTTGTAACCTCACTGCTCGCTATTCTGATTCAGGCATGTGAATCTATGAAAGTTCCAATACTGGAGTAAGAAAACAAGTTACTTACCTGTAACATTAGTTCTCCAGTATTGGAAGCTTTCATAGATTCACATGCACCCACCCTCCTCCCCTGAGAGGCTCACCTTGGATTTGGCACGACCAGTATTATATATGCACAAGTGCATGAAAATCTGAGGGGCAAAGGGTTCTCTCAGGAGAGTTCTAGAGGGTGAGGAGCTCTGATTGGTTCAGGGAAAAGTTTGGGCCTTTTTTACACAACAAAGGCTATGGGTTGCAAAAGGGAAATGGGTCTAGGCCTCTTTTCAGTTTGCTATACTGCTAAGCATTGCTTTTTTATATACCCGAGACTCCCGTCTCGACGACTGGGAATGATTCAGGCATGTGAATCTATGAAAGCTTCCAATACTGGAGAATTAAAGTTACAGGTAAGTAACTTGTTTTCTTATGGCCAGTCACACACTTGACGAGGTACTTGCATAATTTTTCTCGTCTTTTTGGGGGCTTTGGCGGTGCTTGTTTGGGGAGTGCTGCCTGATTCTAAAATGGGCACACACATTACGCGGAGCTTCTTTTACTGGCTTCGCGCCTCGATAGTATGCCAGCGAAGTGGTGACCAAGTGTAAAAAGTGTTGGTTGTGGTTGAGGAAGAGCAATTTCAACGGGGTTTGCTGTAGACTCGTGACGACCCCCCAACGGAGCTGTGCTTGACTCTAAAATGGCAGCCAATTTAGACTTGGCGATCGGCTTTTACTCCATCTGCTTTAGCGTCTTCGTAAGAGTGCGAGTTTTGAGGGGAGCAACGCCTGCATTTCCTGAAGTGCGCTCATTGTGTATACTACATAGCTGATTTGGCTCCCACATCGGTTTTGTGTCCTCACGCTGAGCTTATAAGGGGCCAGTTCAAGGGCCCCCCTCCTCCAAGACTCGACCTCTCGTTCTGCCCTTTGCGGACCCTGCCCGGAATGACCCCCGACGCACTTCAGATTTGAAGCCCAACACCCACCATCTGGCCTCCACGCTTCGTCTACTGCGTTCCCCTCCCTGATCAAAGTGGCTGCCTCAGTGGTCCCTTCCACCCTGTACTACTACTCGGGGACTAAATCTGGACTTCGAACGGAGCTCAAATCATAGCCTCCATCTGGCCTACCCATCTAGTCACTGAACCTGCGAGCGACCGTGGAGACCTTACTTTCTGGCTGAAGCCCGTTGGAGTTACATGATAGCTATAGAGGAGATGGGCCGCGGACTTCCCCTCTCCCCTCACCTACCCAACCATACTTTGGGCAGACTTTCCATCGTCTCCCCGTCTTTCTCTCCCTCCTACCCCTTGACCCTACCCTTCCCCCTCTACTCTCCTTTTACCCGATTCGCTTTGCTCTTTTAATTGTTTTCCCACAGAGAGCTAGCGTTCTGCCTGTAGCTCGGTGGAGCTACCTGATAGCGAAAGAGGAGATGGGCTTTGGACTTCCCACTCTGCCGTCACCTACCCAGCTGGTCTGCGGGCAGATATTCCTTCTCAACCCTGTCCTATCTTCCCCTACCCCCGCCTTCCCGGCCCCTTAACCTTCTTGGCATCCATGCTCTTGAAATGTTTTTCTAGCAACTGATGTTGCCCAAATCTAATGTACTGTGTAATTTTGTGGAACCTTATGTAAAGTGCTCTATTTGCCTTCAGGTGTAGCCAGCGCTTTATAAAACTCTTTAAAGAAATACAAATTTTAAAAATAGTCTAGAACTGGCTGTTGTCTTCAACCCTGGCAAACTAGGTTCATCAACCCTGCATCTGACCACTGTGTGTTCCGATTGAGTCTTGCTTAGCCTCTCTAAACACACAGGACACATTTTATACCAGAAGCTCTCCCAGTGTCTTTTCCTAATGGGGGCATCCAAATCCACTTCTCGTTTTCTAATAAATCTTTTCATTTTTGGTTATGACAGAGTATGTAGGATTACATGAAAAACTTTTTGGGGAAGTTTGAGGAGTCAGGCAGGGCCAACACTTACCTTTGATTCAGTTGTTCTGGGAAAGTTTCCAGCCTGGCTAGTTTTAAGCAAATGATTATTGTTTAGTCTCAGGCCACTTGCTTTCTGAAGGATTTGCTATGAGCGTAGCAGCCAGTATCTTAGGTCTTAAGCCCTTATCAGCTACCACTCTCCCCTCCTCAACATAACTCCAGTCCTAGTAGGTCTTTGAGCCACAAAACAGAAGCTAATAATCTTGCTTGAGGTTTTAGGCATTAAAAAAGCTACCAACGATTTGGTGTTTGTCCCCACAAATCTAAATGCAACACCTGCCAAGGAACTGCATATGCTGAAGCCCATAGTGACTTCAGTATATGAAGAGGGCTTCTTAATATGATATGCCCTGTCCCCATATATCAGGCTATGTCCAGGCTATGCTCACATTTCGCAAATGTAAATAGGATCTATTGATCTGTTAAACAATGGAACTTTAAAAGCCTTATCTGAAAGAGACACGTTAGTATTAGATTCCTTACCTTAGAATATCCCCAGGCGTCAGACTGGATCCGGAAATTTTTGCGTAGCAGTACCCTTGCGCGTCGGTAGGCGTCGTCTGCGGCTCCGCGTCCGTCGTCGGCACCGTGATGACGTCGTCGGAGTACTTAGACGCCGCCTCCGCGTGCTGACGTCAGTTCTTCTTTTTTCCGCGCCAGCAAGCGCAGATCTGGAAAAAGCAGTAACCCTAGTCATTTTTGACTAAACTTTTTGATCCTTTTTGATTACTATTTCGAGTCTCTCGACTCCGAAACGGTGCCGATAGGGATGCCCGGCTTCAAGCATTGCGATGATTGCGACCGGCTGATGTCGGTCACGGATCCTCACTGCGTGTGTTTGTCGTGTTTGGGCGTCGACCACGACGACAAGGCCTGCTCAGACTGCCGGGCCCTCTCTTCGAAAGCCAGGCGGGAGCGGTCCCGTAGGCGACTCGAACTCCGGCTGTCGGTCCCGATCCCATGGGAGGTCGAGGGACAGGTCGCGGGCCCGGAGCCTCCACAGCTCCGAGAGTAGGCCGCACTCCTCCGGGTCGAAGTCGTCGTCAGGTAAGCGGCACAAGAAGTCCAAGCGGCGTCATCGCTCCTCGGACTCCCCCCCCCCCCCCCCCCCCCCCCCCCCCCCCCCAAGCATTCCCCCCCCCCCCGACGCTCGCGCGATGCGGCCGGGGGTTCGGGTGACACCGCCCACGCGGCTCCGTCGGAGTCGCGGGCGCCCCGTCCAGCCCCATGCCCTACGGTCCCTGGGCTCGACGCGACGCCGGAGGAGGTCGAGCGCTTCCTCATGGCCATGAGGAAACTCTCTCCTCCGACGGGCTCCGCGGCGCCTCCGGGCCCAGCGGACCCGTCTGGGAACCCTAGCGGGTCGGTGGCTCCGGCCCCGACGCCGTCGGGTGCTTCGGCCCCGACGCCGCCGATGCCTTCGGGCCCGGCGCCGCAGGCCCCTGTTATCCCGACGCCTCCGGCGCCGAGGGCCCGGCGCCGAGGGGTCCAGTTGTTCCGACGCCGCCGGTGCCTTCGGGCACGGCGCCGCAGGACGCCGCTGGTCCTCCTTCGGGATCTGGTTCGTCGCCGGTGGATCTGACGACCTCCCCGGCGTCGGACCCTCAGGTGTCGCCTCCGGCGCCGTCCTCGGGCGGCGCCGACCCCGGTTCTACTTCTGTTCCTGTTCGGCCGTCGGGGCGGCCCCGTTGGGCGCCGCTCCAGACGCCGTTGGGTGAATTTCACTTTTATGAACAGGTCCCATTGGTTAAGGACCCTGAATTTCAGGAGATGGGTGAAGGAGAGGACTGGGAGGGGTCTGAGGACCCTCTGACCAGGGAGTGTCAGTCTCATGAGGACTGGACAGAAGACCTTGGGGAGGCCAGTGGCCTGGACACCTCTCCAGACCCTGGGTTTGTCTCCCCTCCTACCGTGGCTTCGGAGGAGGGGGCAACATATAGTGTGGTGCTGATGAGGGCTGCCAAGGCCTTAAACCTTGAGCTCCCCGTCGCGGCCGTGAGGACTAACCTCCTCACTGAGGTCCTTAAACCGCAGTCAAGCTCGGCCGAGCCTCTGCTGCCCTTTAATGAGGCCTTGACTGACGTTCTTCTGGGCACTTGGTCCAAGCCCGCTACGGGTTCGCCCGTAGATAGGAACGTGGCCAGACGCCACCGCCCCGCCCCGGGGGACCCATGTTTTCTGTCCTCCCACCCTACCCCCGAGAGCCTGGTTATCCAGGCCTCCAATTCCCAAACCGCATTTCCGTCGGCCCCGCCGGATCGGGAATCCAAGAGGTATGACCAGTATGGGAAGAAGATCTTCTCATCCATTAGTTTGGGCCTGCGGTCTTCCAACGCCGCCTGCCTCTTGGGACGTTACACCCCCTCTGTGTGGGATAAGGTCGCGGAAGTACTGCCAGAGTGTCCGTTGGAGGTACGGGCCAAACTCGGCCAAGCCCTTGTGGAGGGCCGGGATGCAGCCAAGTATTCCATCCGGTGTGGGCTGGATACCACTGACTCGCTGGGTAGAGCGATGGCAACGACGGTGGCGGTCAGACGGCCACGCCTGGCTGAGATCCACCAACTTCTCGGCAGATGTCCAGAGCACGCTCATGGACATGCCGTTCGATGGCCGTCGCCTCTTTGGCGACAAGGCAGACCATGCGCTTGAGCGTTTTAAGGACTCCAGGGCTACGGCCAAGTCCTTAGGCCTCTCGGGCCAACGCCAGCAACCGGCTGCCTATCACTCCTTTCGTGGCCACGGAAGGAGTGCGCCCGCACGTACCGCCAGCCACGCGCCGCAGGGCAATACCCAACGCGGTGGCGGCCGTGGGAACCGCCGTCCGGGCGGTCGTGGGCAGCGGCGAGGTCAGTCCACACCTTCCCCCGCAGCATCCACCTCAAAACCCTCCTAGTCCGTGCTTTCAGGCCCATGTGACGCCAGTGGGGGGCAGGGTTCGCCATCACCACCTCCACTGGTGCACTGTCACGTCGGACAGGTGGGTGCTGCAGATCGTCCGAAGGGGCTACTCCCTCCCCTTCGAGGCTACTCCTCCAACCATGCCACCGCAGAACCACCGTGTATCGGGGGATCACTTGCGACTTCTGCAGGAGGAAGTTACGGCCCTCTTGGCCAAAGGGGCCATCGAGCGCGTTCCTGGGCCAGAAGTAGGGTGTGGTTGCTACTCCCACTACTTTCTGGTACCCAAGAAGGGCAAAGGGGGCCTGTGCCCTATCTTGGACCTACGGAACGTCAACGGCTTCCTCTGGAAGGAGAAGTTCAAGATGCTGACACTGGCTCAGGTCTTAGCTGCCCTGGATCCAGGAGACTGGATGGTGGCGTTGGACTTGCAGGACGCTTATTTCCACATCCCCGTCCTGCCGGCCCACCGGCGCTATCTGCGGTTCACGGTTGGCCACGAGCACTTTCAGTTTACCGTGCTCCCCTTCGGCCTTACCAGCGCCCCACGGATGTTCACAAAGGTGATGGCGGTGGTCGCAGCTCATCTGCGCAGGTTGGGGATTTCAGTCTTCCCCTACCTCGACGACTGGCTGTTGAAGGCGGGCTCGCCCCTGACAGTCGTCAGCCACCTCCAGACTACGGCAGACCTCCTACATCAGCTGGGGTTCTCGATCAATGTGCCAAAGTCACACCTGTGCCCCTCTCAGAAGCTCCTCTTCATCGGAGCGGTTCTAGACTCGGCGCAGTTTCGTGTTTATCCACCCGAGCAGCGGGTCCAGGATATTCAGGCTCTGATTCCCATCTTTCTGCCGTTATCCCGGGTCTCGGTCAGGTTGACGCTGCGGCTTCTGGGGCTGATGGCCTCCTGCATCCTGCTGGTGCATCACGCCAGGTGGCGGATGCAGGCTCTGCAGTGGGACCTGAAGTTTCAGTGGGCCCAGCATCAGGGCAACCTATCCGACCATGTCCTGATCTCGGAGGGCACTGCGAGACAGCTGCAGTGGTGGCTTACGGACCGCGATTGGGTCAGCGGCAGATCCCTCTCCCTACCCCAACCGGAGCACGTAGTTGTGACGGACGCGTCCCTCCAGGGCTGGGGAGGCCACATGGGAGAGGCGGAGATCAGAGGCCTCTGGTCTCCGGCGGAGTCCCGGCTCCACATCAACCTGTTGGAGCTCAGGGTGATTCGTCTGGCAATGAAGGCATTCCTCCCCTCTGTCCGGGGGAGTGTAGTGCAGGTGTTCACGGACAACACCACCGCCATGTGGTACTGCAAAAAACAAGGCGGTGTGGGGTCGTGGATCCTTTGTCAAGAGGCTCTTCGCCTTTGGCAATGGCTGGAACGCCAGGGCGTGACCCTGGTGGCTCAACACCTGGCGGGTTCTCTGAACACCAGGGCGGCCGAGCTCAGCCGTCGGTGCATGATGGATCACGAATGGCGTCTGAACTCGGAAGTGGCGCAAGGCCTCTTTCAGCAATGGGGAGAGCCTTGGTTAGATCTATTCGCCACCGAAGAGAGCGTGCAATGTCATCAGTTCTGCGCGTTGGAATTTCCAAGGCAGCACTCGCTCGGAGACGCTTTTCGTCGCGAGTGGAGTTGCGGTCTGTTGTACGCCTTTCCGCCTATACCACTTCTGCCCAGAGTGCTGAAGAAGATCAGGCGCGACCGGGCCCAAGTCATCCTTGTGGCTCCGGACTGGGCTCGAAGGTACTGGTATCCCGAGCTACTCAGTATGTCAGTCGATCCCCCGGTTCGTCTGCCTCTTCAGGAGGACCTTCTGTCGCAGCAGCAGGGGACGGTCCTCCACCCGAACCTGTCCAGTCTCCACCTCCATGCTTGGAGATTGAGCGGCGACAGTTGAGGCCATTTGACTTGCCTCCTGAAGTCTGTAACGTCATTCTGGCAGCCAGGCGTCCCTCCACAAAGTCGGTATACGCCTGCAGGTGGAACAGATTTGTGGCATGGTGCACAGCAAAGGCTGTGGATCCTCTTGCTGCCCCTCTTTCAGAGGTTCTTCTCTTCCTTCTTTCTCTTGCCCAGCAGGGCTCTGCTCTGGGCACTATCAAGGGCTACCTTTCTGCCGTTTCAGCCTTTCTCAGGCTACCTGATCAGCCTTCTTTGTTCAAGTCCACTATTGTGAACAGATTTCTTAAAGGCATCACTCACACATTTCCCCCTGTTCCGTTTGTGATGCCTCAGTGGGACTTGAACCTGGTTCTAACTTTTCTGATGTGCGCTCCCTTTGAGCCACTTCACAATTGCCCTCTTCGCCTTCTGACTTTGAAGACTGCTTTCCTGGTTGCCATCACCTCTGCCAGGAGAGTGAGTGAGCTCCAGGCTCTTTCTTGTACTCCACCTTTCCTTTCTGTCCATCCGGACAAAGTGGTGCTTCGTACCAAACCATCTTTCCTGCCCAAGGTTGTCACGGCCTTCCACATTGGGCAGTCTATCACATTGCCTACCTTCTTTCCGCCTCCGCATCCCTCTAAAGAGGAAGAGCGGCTTCATCGTCTGGACCCAAAACGTGCGCTCTCTTACTATCTGGATCGCACACGCCAGTTCCGGGTGGATGACCAACTCTTTGTTGGTTACGTGGGCGCTAAGAAGGGAAAAGCGGTGCACAAGAGGACCATCTCCCGGTGGATCATCTTGTGTATCCAGGCATGCTACTCTTTGGCTAGGAAGGAGCCCCCTGCTGGATTGCGGGCTCATTCTACCCGAGCCACGGCGACTACCACTGCCCTGGGCAGGGGTGTGCCCTTACAAGACATCTGTCAGTTAGCTACGTGGGCATCGCTGCACACGTTTGCAAGACACTACTGCCTGGACAGCCAAGTCCGGAGGGATGGCTTCTTTGGCCGTTCCGTCCTCCAGGACTTTCTGGTGTGAGTATTGGTTCGCAGACCCACCACCGGGGTTGGTATTGCTCGGGTATCTATTCTAAGGTAAGGAATCTAATACTAACGTGTCTCTTTCAGATGCACAAGTTACTACTTGTGTAACGATATATCTGTAAGAGACATTAGTTAGTATTAGATTCCTTACCGACCCACCCATCCTCCCCGTTCTGTGAACCAATATCTAGGGTTAGGGTTGTCCCCTTCAGGGCCCTAGTTTCAATGGCACCAGTGTTGGTTTTTAACATGGCTCTGCGTTTCTGGCGCGGAAAAGCTGTGTCTAAGAACTGACGTCAGCACGCGGAGGCGGCGTCTAAGTACTCCGACGACGTCATCACGGCGCCGACGACGACGGACGCGGAGCCGCAGACGACGCCTACCGACGCGCAAGGGTACTGCTACGCAAAAATTTCCGGATCCAGTCTGACGCCTGGGGATATTCTAAGGTAAGGAATCTAATACTAACTAATGTCTCTTACAGATACATCGTTACACAAGTAGTAACTTGTGCACCAACACTAGTAAAAGAGAAAAGGCTACATACAGGTCAGTGTTTTATAGAGAAGTACCAGATGATGGAACTTAAAAAGCGGGATGGGGGTGTAGATGACAAATGTGTGATGTACTTGATAATAGGTTAATTAGTGGTGCTGGTTCAAACAAGACAATTGAGCTAACCTTGTTTGCTAGACCGCAAGTTTGGTGTATTATTTATTCCTAGCTGACGTGGTCTCCCTGATATGATATGTAATGACATGACACTTAAAAATGTAAAGTTAAGCGCTTAAATTGCTGATTTCTGATGGTCTTGTTTCCAGTAAAGGTACTTTGTTTTTGAGCGGTTTGTTGGGGAGGGCAGCACTTTTATATTCTTATTTTACAAACGTATGAAACATTCTGTTCGAGGCATGTGTGCTATAGATACGCATTCTGTGCATAAGTCCGTCATCTCGTGTTGGGCTCGGATGATTACAAGTTGTTTTTGTTCCAAGAAGTTGTCTTCAAGACACAAGGCTATGTGACTGCTCCTCTTGGTAATGCTGCTCATGGTCATCGACTCCTTTTCCAGATTGTTTTCTTCCCTCGTCTGGTTCGTATGTAATCTCTTGTGCTCCGGTTCGAGACTTTCGGGCTCCCATCTGTTAGCTAGTACAGATTCAGTCAACTGTATTGTCTCGGTCTTGTAGATACATTACCGTTGCGAGCCATTACCTTTCTGCGCCGATAGTTCTTGCCTCAACTTCTTGGCCTTCGGGCCTCTAACAGAATTTGTCAGAGAATGTCCTGCTAATGGAACTCACTCTGTTCCATTTCTGTCCTAATGGTCATTATAAATATCCCCATACCGACCAACATTCCATCTGTAATCTATGCCTCTGTGTGATATTCTACTTAACTCTCTATGGTTGTAGGATTAGTAGTTAATCTCTATGGTAGTATGTCATGCTGTTCTGGAATTAGTGATGCAATGTTAATGTGTTGAAATTCTATGCTTGGAGATGTCAGTTGGAGTTGATCTGGTTGGATGGGATCCTTTGTGGTGAATAAACCTGCATCTTGATATACAAAGCTATGAAGAGGAGTTACTCAATTATTACACTCTCCCCTGATAATAGAGAGGAAAGCTGCGAAGCTTGTAAGTCATTTTGATCAAATAAAATTCTTAGAGATCGACACGCCAGACGGCAAGAAATGCAGCAGAAACAAGTGGATGATATACTGGATATTTTCGGTCGACAACAAGAGGACGATGATGAAACGTCTGCTACACAAGAGGAATTACTGTTGATACATGATTTGGAGTCTGACTTCGAACAAGATTCGGCCGCCCTCTAACTGGCAAAAAAGCATTGGACAGTGAGTACACTTACAACTGATCCAAAGCCCAAAATATTGGCCCTTGTCCGAAAAGACTTCTTACGGTCTGCCACTGCAAAAAGACTTTTACGCGTACCCTCTTGCGTGGATGTGAAAGTTTAGCCTTCAGCAGGGGCCTCCACCTCCTCCAAATCTTGGCCCATAACTCCTAGGTCATCTGTTTTGGCACCGAAAGAAAAGCATGGTGCTTCGGAAACTAGCACAACAGCACTGAAAACAAATCCTCTTTTCACTGTCAGACAGAAATCTCCACCTGAATCAGTCCTAGTTGCAATGCAGGAACAGGTCGATCCCAGGCAATAAACTCTCCAAATTAAACCTGGAACAAAGAAAATACTTCTTCAGCTATCAAAGCCTCATTCTTCTAAGAAACAATTATCATTTCAAAAGGATTTAGACGTTCCTCTGCAGCCTCCAAAGAAAAAGGACGAGGATGTGGCCACTAGACCTCTAGACAGCCCTATTTCACTGACATCCCCCCACCCCCGCCCCGCATACACTCCACCTCATTCACCACAACTATCTGAGGTAGGAAATATCCTCCTCTATGATTGGTGAGCGAGGGGCTATGATCACATGCCACAAGTCGTGCACCCAGGGAATGCTTGTGATAATTATGATATTGAGCCTCAAGGAAATACAGACCACGATCTTTAACCCACATGGTTATCACCACCTGACAATGCCTCTGCATAGCAAGATTTAATAGCAAAGGCAGCAGCTTTCCGTCGAGTACCTTTATAGAAAGACACATTAGAGGTAGATTTTCATTTTGAAACCCCATCTAATGCTCAAAGGGGGCACAATATCTACCACTCCTTAAGGGTATGGTACGTCCTGCAGAAGACATTTTTAAAGACCCTGTCAAAGCTAAGATAATAACACCACACATTGACAAAGTATAAAGCTGCACCCTCTAATCCTATATACATTATAAGTCAGTTAATTCCTGCCTCTCTAGTAGTATTGTGTAGTTCCGACAAATCCGTAGGGTCTGTGTGTGTTGGACAAAAAACTTTGGGTGATGTGCCTAGACTGAATCCGGGCATCTCCGTGGAATATGTGGCCCAGAGAACAGCTAGCTCACAGTACCACCATAGTTCCCCTTAACCTTACCAGGGAGCAAATGGCTTCTAGCTACCACTGAACATGACAACTCTGATCCTTCAGGGATAATGGAAACCGATCAGAACCTTTCACTTAGTCACTAGTGCCTATTTGTGCTCAGAGAAATGTACAGAATACACAGTGGGACGTTTTCAATATACTTATTGAACCAACGTTATTCTTGCATAGAATACATGTGCTGCAGTAATCAGTAGACCGCAGCAGCTGAAAGTGATTACAAGCAGTCCAAACGACCTTTATTGATGATAGGTTTAAAACAACCTTTATTGAAAGCTATCCTAGTGGTAGCTATGGAGAGCAGCCTTCAGGCTAAGTCTTGAAGGAGTGTAAAGCAGCTTGGTTTGCCAGATTATAACCTCTTGAATATCTAAATGAAAGGAGAACCACACAAGGTATATATATAAAATGTATGTATTTATTACTAAACACTCTCTAGTAATTTCTTTATGAGATTACAGAGCAGAGTACACAATTTCGCTGCAATAAAACTTCAGTAAATAGCACAATATACACTGGGCCCCAGGGGGGTACCAAACCATATATTAAGAAAGTGGTATAAGAACCACGACTTGACTAGACACGAGGCCTAGAGCCTGTAGAATCGCTGGGACCACAAGGAACCACCCAAGGTAGTGACACAGGGGAGCCACCCACGGGGGACGCGTGCAGTATGAGAACACAGCCGCGAGACACCGTTCGCTTCTATGGGGAAAGTCGCGATTGGAAATTTAAAGATTAAGGACACTTAGGAGAGGACTTTGAGCAAACCCCTTAAGACTTAAGGGTTTCTAGGGCCAACACCCACAGGAGCACTGGAGTTCTCGAGTTACCTCACCCAGGGAAGCCGGGTGCATAGGTGTCTTTTGGTGTCAGGAATCGTCATTGATGTCAATGGCGATCTGCTGCAAAGTGCTGCTGCCGTCGACGTGGAAAGTGTCCGGTGTGATCCAAGCCTGGATCGAGGATGAGGAGAACCTGAAAACAGAGTCTAGGTCACTAGTCGAATGCCCACCTAAGTCGGGTGATTAAGGTGTGAAGAGGTGAAGCTTGACTATGCAGCCACGAGGACCAGGAGGCGGCGTCGACGACCAGGAGCTGGATTCAAGCTGTCCCACAAAGGATGCAGAGTGCTGCGGTGTCGGTGCCCTGATTGAACCCAACAAGCCTTGGCAACAGCAACCCACGCAGGAAGAGAAAAGATGCTTCGGTGTGGGCCAGCAAGGTCTGGGGGACTCACCATGTGGTGGAAAGTCAGGGCACGTCTGGAGCAAGCAGGGAAGCCCAAGGAAAGTCAAAGTTGCCTTCTCAGGGACCCACCAGTCAACGGACCAGGGATCGTGAAAGTACCTCGAGCTAAAAACACAAAGGGCCGGCTCAAAGAACACTTGTGTGGAGTAGGCCAGCACTCCTCAGTGGAAAAGGTGCTCAGGGTCTGGGCTACTAGTAACCCAATGCAAGGGACGTTGAGAAGCTGATGCACTTGCAAATGTGCACGGTGTCCAGAAGTTCCGGTTCCACGGTACTCAAGAGGGCTGCGACTCTCCGCTTTGCTGGGGACTCAGGTCGGCCTCTGAGAGGTCTGGAAATCCACCTCCTGGGCTGCAGTTGCTTCGGAGTCTGTCGGGAGCTTCGGAGATGCAGACTGGTCAGATGTGTCTTTGGTGCCTGCCAAGCAGGGGAGTAACTCCTTTACTCCAATGGAGATTCTTCAGTCATCCAGCCCCGTGCAGATCGTCGAAGTTCCAGGATTCAGTATCAGTTTCGTCCAGGTGTAATCTAAAGTCATGTAGTCAGGGGTTCCTTTCTTATACCCAAGGAAGGGGTTGGACATACTCTGGGGACCCACTTATGGGAAGGTTTGAAAAGAGGGGTGGCTACACCCATTTCCTTTGTCCAGTTTCGCGCCAGAGCAGGGGCTGGTAGCCCCTGCAACCGGTTTGAACTGGGCTATGCACAGGGTCACCAAATGTGCCCCAGTGCAGACATCAAAGCACTCTTGGAGTGCTCCCACCCAGCCCCAATACACTAAAGCCTGTCTGGGAGGTGGTGACACCTCCCTGTGACCGGAAACCTATTGTCCAGGCCTCCCCCAGCAGCAGGAGGCCAGACTCGTGTCTGTGGCTGCAGCATCCATTTCGTGATGCCAGGGCTCTGTTAAACTGGTACTGGGTATACCGGTGTGTACATGTATCTCCCTCTAGAAGGGTGGAATTATACCCCCGCTGCCAGAACTGGTTGGGGGGGGGGGGGGGTAGGATTCCATGCAGCCATTCCAAAGTTAGCATTTACCGCGAGGTTATAATGCACCTAAGAGTATATGGTCTGGCTGCATCACAGAACAGCCCCAGAGAATAGGCTCCGAAGGCTGCAGAGGGTCTCTGCTCATGCATGGGCACCCTCTCACTCCAAACCAGCACCCTGCCTTCAGGATTGATTAGGCCTGCCACATGGGTGACTGATAAGTTTATATGCAGTGATTTAAAGTAGATATAGGTAACCTAAGTAAGGGGTGCTTCACCACCTTACCCAGGCTGCAGTAGCAGTCCTGTGGTGTCATTTTGGAAGGCTTCCAAGGGGTTGCATAATACATGCTGTAGCCCCTGGTAGGCCTCTGGGGTACCTAGGCCCTTAGTACCTGATGTACCATATACTAGAGACTCGCAAGGGTACCCCAGTATCCAAACTGGAGTGTACCTAAAGTACATGCAATCATTTTAGAGAGGAATCAGCTAGGCTGGGGTCCTGGATAGCAGGGCCCCAACCAGACTAAAGTCGAAAAACCGTGAAACACCAGCAAAGAGTGGGGGTAAACATAAGAAGCAGATCCTACTCTCCTACAGTACTCACCCCAAGGTAGGGACCTATTGGTCCCGACCTGCACACCACTTTAACATCCCTAAATCTAGTATTATGGGGCAACCCTGAACCTTGCTGCCTTGGATTCGAGGATGAAAGAAGGAGCAAAGAGCCGTGCTGACCCACGAAGTAGAAGAGGACCACAACTGCCTTAGCCCCAGCCATACCGGCCTGTCCTGTCTAAGACCTGCCTAAAGCAAGAACCCCTGCTAGTCCAGCCGCCAGCAACTCTCAGAGCCCAAAAGAACTGCCCTGCGACCTTCCCACAGACTGTCGCCAGTCGGCACTGGATTTGCGCAACCAAAGACTCACTTCCAGAATCTGGATTCCGTTGGCTCTGCAATTCTGCACCAGACTGCCCGAATTCGAGTGGCTCAAAACCCCAAGGAGGTCTCCCCCCGTGATCCTGACCGGTGATCTGATGATCCCCGACCTCTGAAGACTCCCCGCGGCACCTGCAGCCTCAACCTGAAGGGTCCCCCCAACAGTGACTGGAGCTGATACGAAAACCTGACACCAGAAGACACCCTAGCACCTGATGCCCCACAGCATTGGGGGGCCCTACCAACAGTGTCCAGTCATCCCCCAAAATCCCAACTTAACTCTCCAGCCGGTGGTCGCCTTCAGGAAGTCTCCTTGCCCAAGCCTGCAGCATCTTTCCGAAACCGAAGGTCTCCATTGGAAAGCACAGGGTCCCCTACATCCGTTTTGCACCCTGCACCCAGCTGCCAGAGTGCTGCTGCTGGTGCAGCTCCTGTGCTGGTTGTTGGCCCCTGCAGTGCTGACCTTAACCCCAAGAGCTTGGCTCCCACAACTGAGTGGCCTGCTTGTCAGCAGTCCCTAACCGAAGGCCCCCTTAGCTCTGTTGGCTAACATTGGGCGCCTGCACTTTGCACCCGGCTGCCCCAGTGCCGCCGCTGGTGGTGCAACTTGAGTACCCATCTAGGCCTTAGGGAACCTGGGTTTTAACACACAAAGCTCACCCTCACGAGTCTGTTACTTACCTTCAAAACTAATAACCATTTTTCTCTGGGAGGAACTCATGTTATAAGAAGTAGGGCCATAAAAATGTTAAGTGTGGTAATGTTAACTTGTGGAAAAAGTGAACTCAATTTCAGAGTATAGAAAGTTGTACTTGCCTTGTATGCAGAGTTCCCAAGATGTGGTATCTAGGCATACCACACCCAGTACTTAAAGTAACAGCATTTAAAAGTGATACAAACCTGTAACAATTGTAATTTCAAGCACAACTGCATTACCTTGAACAGTCTTCCATTTTGGAAAGTATATATTACTCACCTGTGCCAAGTTCTGCTTGGTTCTAAAATTAAACATAAGTATATCTTTATACTGACCTCATTGGTCTGAATTCTGTCTCTGAGTGTGTGTTTAAGTTGATTGAGTGAATACAAGTAATGCTTAAAACACCTTCTGAATAAGCCTAACTGCTCGCCCACACTACCACAAAGAGAGCTGTTAGTACTTAATTAATTTTGCCTCTGCTATACCTCTGGGGACTCCCTGGACTCTGTGCACACTATACCTTACTTTGGTATAGTATATACAGAGGCAGCTTCTTACAGCAGTAATCCGGCGTACTCCTGCTATGCAATCCCTAATCTAAGTGCACCTAGAGTGTGTGTAGGTGTGAAGCCAAGAATGTCCCCCCCTCCTCCCAAGGGATGATCCAACCCAATTACCTGGTGGGAGAGAATGTAGGAGTGCGCCTTGGTCACAAGCTGGACACCCCCTCACAGAGATGTCAGACCGCTGTGTGGTGAAGTCTCAGCATGCAGGGACCCTCGGTTTCAGCTGAAGTGCCTCTGTAAGAAAGTGCCCTCTTTTTTTGCTTGGTTGCACCCACTTTTTGCCAAACTGCTGATGTACTTTGATTGAGTGTGCCCTGTGTTCCTGCCAAACAGGTACCCAGGGCCTATGTTCTTTCCCTAAACTGCATTAAAAACAAAACCCAATTGGCACTCTTTGGCCACTGGTCAATCCTTTGTTAATGGTACCTCTGGTACCAAGGGCACAGTGGCTAGGTAAGCCCAAGAAGGGCTGCAGCACTTTTTGTGCCACCCTTAGAGGCCCTGTACCTTTACACACACACTCTGCCTTTGCAGATTTCTTGTTTTGGTGCAGAAAAAAGTGAAAAGTCGACATGACAAACATCCCTCTTAGTTATGCCTACAACCCACTGCTCTGGCATAGGCAGCCCCCCTCTAGCTGGGTGCACTATACCAGTGTTGTAAGTGCAGTAATGCCATTAAGAGTATATGGTACTATGAGTCTGGTATTATGAACTCCACAGCACCATAATTGCTTTTCTGAAAACTTCTCAGCACATTAAAACCCACACTGGTGCCAGTGTGGGACCTAATGAAAAGTGCACTCAGAAGGCATCTTAGACATGCCCCCTGAAAAACGAACACTAGTGTCCTGGCTGAGTGGCTTCCCTCCAGCTGCCACCACCAGACATGTTTCTGGTTCCCTGGATCGAGGCCCTGCTGCTCTCGGGGCTCTGAAACAATGCACATCCTGGGACGAGGTGCCAATCCTCCTCCCTAGGATGGGCAGGGTCCACGAAGGGGAAGCTTCAAAGGCTTTGTGAGCTACCCCTGCCCTTTGCTGCTCCCATCAACTGGCTCCCACCGGTTCTAACCCACCACGTTGGGCGGGAGAATTGGTGGGAAAACCAAGTGAGGAAGGGAGGTGCCACCCTCAGATGGGTAGGCGACTTGAAGCACAACTCTTAGTCCCCTCCATCTTGCAGATGGGGGGACTCAGCCAACCAGAGTGAAGCATATGCCCCCCTCCCACTGGAGGGAGGCATAATAGGGGGTGTAACCACCCCAAAGGAAGGGACCCATTGGTCCCAACCTTTACCCCCAAATTTAGTATTTAAGGGCATCCCTGAACCTTGCCTCCTCAGACTAGAATCAACAAGAAGAAGAGAAGAAGGACCGAAGAATCAGTGCTGAAACTAAGAAGAGGAGGAAGCCCACTGACTTGGCCCAGCCCGACCTGCCTATCCCCCACATCGAACCTGCTCCAGCGAAATCCCGGTGTGTCCTGCAGCCAGCAACCTCAAGAACCCTGAGGACCTGTCCTGCCTTACACAGAAAAGACTTTGTCTCCTGTGAACTCCGGATTTGCTCACCAACAGATTTGGCCCCAGGCAAAGTGGCCCAACACCACAAGGTGGTCTCCCTTGCGATCCTGACCTGAGATCTGGTGATCTCTGACCTGCCTCGGATCTCCATGCGAAGACTGCAGCCTCTTTCTGGAGGATCCCCCCCAACCAGAGCTGGTAAGAAAACCCGACACCTAAAGACACCCCTGGACCTGACACCCCACGGCCTTGGTTGCCCTACCGATGGTGTCCCAGCATCCACAGGCAATCCCAACGTACCTCTCCAACCGGTGGTCACCTACAGAAGATCTTCGTCCCGAGCCTGCAGGCTTTGTTGCAACGGGAGAATCCCTATTGAAAACAGGGCACCCAATGCCAAACTAGCATTCTGCACCCAGGCGCCCCTGCACCGCTGCTGGTGTATTTTGGGTGTTAACTCTGATCTCCCTTTGCTCTGAGCCTAACAACCTTGTGGCCGGCTCGCTAACAACCACCAACGGAGGCCCCCTATTCCCCATTGGATAACATTGGGACTCTGCAGCCGGCTGCCCTAGTGCCACTGAGGGTGCTTTGAGAGTGCATCCTTGACCCTGGGGTAATCCTGCTTCTAACCCCCGAATACCAACTCCGAAAAAACAGTACTTACCTGCAATGCCCGAACTTCATTTTTCTCCATATGGATACATTGACTGTTTTTCCTTGAAAATTGTTCTAAGTGTGGAGTTGGTTTGTATGGAACATTGAAAAACTGCCTATCTACTAAAAGTATTACCTACCTTTTGTCTAGGAAATGTATCAGTGTTATATCTAGACATATCACACTGATAAGCAAAAGTAATCTAAAAAATTTAAAGTATATAGTAATCTGAAAAGTAATTACGAAACCTTGACTTACCTATAATTCAATCAACTGCATTTGAACCTGTTTTCAATTGTAAAACATTGCACAAGATTTAGCAAAGCACAGACTTGGAGTGGTTCTATGAAATAAAATAACATATTTTTGATACAAACAAATTGGTCTGAGTTCAGTCTTTTAACGTGTGGCATCATTTGATGCCTGAGTGTGTACAACAAATGCTTAACACTACCCTGATAAAGCCTTACTGCTCGCCCACATTACCACAAATAGAGAGTAAGGTGCTATCTACTTTTATCTTTACCTAACTTAGGGGTTCCAATTGGCTCTCTGCACACTATACCTCCTTTTGGTATAGTATATACAGAGCCAGCTTCCTACACACAGGCCCTGGGAACATGATTAGCAGGGATCTAGGGCACATGAAGTCAAAGTGCATCAAGTGTCCGGCAAAAAGTGGGGGGTAACCATGCAAAAAGGGGCACTTTCCTACACATGCAGCCTAAAGAAATGGAGGCTAAATGTCCATACACATTGACCAGTTCTGCAATACAGAAAATGAAACCCTTTACAGGGTAAAACATAGCATTTATTTGAAAGGCATAGGCCGGAGAATGAAAGGCATTGTTCGCCAATAGGCTAACAATGGCACCGAGCCTTTAAGACCTCCAAGACCAATTAACTCCCATCATGGCTCACAGGTGACGGTTAGCTCAGTTCTTTTTTCTGGTAGAAGCATAGAGCACTGATCGCTTCGATATGAGATAATTTGTTGTTGGTTTTCTTTCTCTTACAATTTACCAATGTTGTTTTCACTTGGCGGTTTTAACTACTAGGGTGCTTTTAACCTTTTTTCCTGACTGAAAAGAATTTTTAATTGGTCAGAAAATGCCATCCCTCTTCAACAAGTGCCCCTTTTTGCATAGTTACCCCCTAACGTTTTGCCAGATACCTGATGCCAACTTGACTGAGTGTGCGCTGGGACGTCATGTTAATGTTAGTGAAACTTATACAGCGCACGAATACCCTCAGGTGTCTTGGCGCTTTCGGTGCAAACATACTGTGCTAAGTACTACTCCTGCTGAAAAAGCCAGGTCTTCAGCGGTTTCCTGAATTCCAGAAGGGAGGGAATTTTTCTAAGAAGCAAGGGAAGAGCGTTCTATTCTCTAATAGTGTTGAAAGTAAGACCCCCCCCAATTCATTTTTTTGATCTTAATTGACCGCATCAAATATGCATTGGTTGAACGTAGAGATCTGTTTGGTGAGTATCATTTAAACAGGTCCTCTAGAAACTTCGGTCCTTCTTTATGTATCGCCTTGAAGGCCAGGCAGAGAGTCTTAAACTTTGTCCGCTGGCATACTGGCAACCAGTGAAGTTCTCGCAATCCTCATCTTACCGACTGTAATTTTGGAATATCCAGAACCAGTTTCGCAGCGGCATTTTGCACTGCCTGTAACTTCCTCAGAAGGGTGGCCTGCACTTTAATGTACAGTCCATTACAATAGTCGATTTTAGACAAAACTGAGTAAGTTACTACTAGCTTTCTGCATGTTTTCGGAATAAAAGGCTACATTTTCCTAATCATCATAATCATAAAGAACGAAGAAGACACAACCTTAGAGACTTGAGCTTTAAAACTGAGCTTTCCATCTATAATGACCCCTAAGTTTTTTGCTTTGTCAACCGGGGTGGGGAGAGGGCCGAGATTATCTGGCCACCAGGCTGGTGACCAAGGCGGAAACAGATTACCGAACATAATCATTTCTGTTTTGCTTCAATTCAATTTCAAGGAATGAGTGCTCATCCAGTGACTTAAGGAGAGCATACAATCATGAAGCTTTGATGAGTGATTAATGTCCTTATCCACTGTCGATCACCAGCTGGATGTCATCGGCATAGGATGTTGGGGACAAATTAAAACTTCTTATTAGTGGTGCTGGTTCCGCTACATAGATATTAAAAAGTGTAGGGCTCAACGCGAGCCCTGTGGAACACCACATGGGAGGCAAAAAGGTGCCTACTTAAATTTGCCCAGATGGACTGATTGGGTCCTCTCTGCTAGAAACGATGTCAGCAAAGAGAGGAGTTTACCTCCTAACGATGAGCCAGTAGCCTATGATCTACCGTATCAAATGCAGCGGATAGGTCAAGCAACACCAAGACTGCTGACCTACTGCTGTCTAATGAAGTACGGATTTCTTCTCTAGTCTTAATTAGAACTGATTCTGTGCTATGATTAGCTCTAAAACCAAACTGGCTGTGGTCTAAAATGTGATTGTTTGCAACAAAGTTAGAAAGTTCCATATTCATGGTCTTCTCAATTATCTTTGCCGGAAGTGGAATTCTCGAGATCGGCCGATAATTAGCTGTATCTGATGCATCCAGATTATTCTTTTTTAAGCAGAGGCAGAATACAAGCCTGCTTCCACACAGTGGGAAAGCTTCCTTGTTCAATCATCTGGTTGAAAATCTTTGATAGGTGGGGTCCTACAACATGGCTAATGCTTTGTAGATGTTTTGGGGGACAAGGGTCTTCAGGCAAGTCAGACTTAGCCAAGGAAATCAGCTTAGTGATTTGCGAAGGAGAAGCCAGAGAAAAATTAACAGATTTTTCGCCGATATCTTGTTCAGATTTATTAACTTTTAGTGTCGCATGAGTAAATTGATCATAAATTTGATCTACCTTTGTTTTAAAGGAAAAGGCTAGAGCATCACAAAATTCTTGATTAAGATTTGTGGATTCCTCTTTTTTGATAGTGGTTACATTTTTAACAGTACAGAATAATTCTTTACTAGAACCACTAGCATTTTCTATCTTTGCTGTAAAGTACTGAGTTTTCTCTCCAATCCGCTTATTTTTTAACTCGGAGAGCATAGATTTATCTCTTCTGTTCTAGAAGGTCATCATTTTTGGGCCAAATCCTTTCTCGCCTTCTACAGCTTGTTTATCTATTCTCAAGGCTTCAGAGAACTAGGGAGCTGACTGTGATTACCTGTTTTTAGTGATGTGTACTAGGGACTAGGTTTGCAAAATTAGACTCAAGCCAGATGGTGTATTTTTTGGCAGAGATTTCTGCCTCCTTCTCTACCTCCCCTTCGCTTTTTGCCAACTGGTTGACCAAGATTGTGTGGTCGATTTGTTTTTTTGCCAAGCTCTACCCATAGTTTTTGAGCAGACCAGGCCCCAGCACTTGTGTTCTTTCCCGAAACTGTACCTTTGTTTCAACAATTGGCACACCTCTGGGCCAGATGTAGGTATCTTGTAAGGTACCCCTCGTACCAAGGGCCTTGAGTGCTGCAACATGTATTATGCCACCCTCAGAGACCCCTCAATTTAACACCCACACACTGCCATTGAAGACTGTGTGTTTTGGTGTAGACCAAAGTGGAGTTGACATTGCGCACATCCCTGTGTGCCATGCCCACCAACACTGCCTGCAGCATGGGCAAGTCACCCTTCTAGCAGGGCTCACAGCCCTAAAGCAGGGTGCGCCATACCACAGGTGAGGGCACAGCTGCATGAGCAATATGGCCCTACAGTGTCTGTGACTGGCACAGACATTATAAGTGCATTGAGCCAATTTTGAATACGTGGGCGGGGAGTTTGTCACCACAAACTCCACAACTCTATCATGGCGTTACTGAAGACTGAGAAGCTTGGTATCAAACTTTTAAGCATAATAAATCCACACTGCTGGGTTTATTATAAAGTGCTCTCAGAAGGTATCTTTGAGATGCCCCCTGAAAAACAAGCAACCTCTTGTGTATTGGCTGACCGGTCCCCGCCAGCCAACACCAGACCAGTTTCTAACCTTATGGGCTGAGAGCCTTTGTGCTCTTGGATGTCAGAAATAAAGCCTGCTCTGGGTGGAGGTGCTTCACACCTGCTCCGGGCAGGAACAGCAACTCTTGACGGTGAGCCTCAAATGCTCTCAGCTTGTGATGTGCTAATTTTGCCTGCTCCACCCAGTGGAGTTGCCTGCCCCCCTGTCCAAGCCCCACTTTTGACAGCAGGACAGGCTGGAAAATTAGTAAGCAGAGTAGGTGTCCATCTTGGCCTGGCACACCCCTAGTGTCGCCTGGAGCTGAGGTGAACCCCTCTCTTAGAAATTCTCCATCTTGAATTGGAGAAGTGGACCCAATGTGATGAGGGGATGTGGCCCCTCTCCCCAAAGGGTGTAGTCATCCTAGGGAACAGTAGCCATTGGCTACTGCCCCAACCTCAGTAATACCTTTACATTCAGTATTTAAGGGCTCCCTGAACATAGTTCCTCAGATTTGATGACCTATGAAGAAGGACCAAAGAGCTGTGCAGCGTGGAGAAGACTACAACGACTGGCTTGGCCCCAGCCCTACTGTGTCTTCCAGCAACCCTGCTCCAAGAAACCATTGTGACCTGCAGCCAGTAACCTCCAAGAACCCTGGGGCCTGTGCTGTCTTCAACAAAGGCTCCTGTCTTCTGTTGACACTGGATTTGTCCATCTAAGAAACTAACAGAAGGACTCCGGATCCAGGCGGTTCCGCGACACTTGCACCACTCTGCACCGAACGTCCACG
Source organism: Lissotriton helveticus (assembly GCF_964261635.1). Taxonomy (NCBI): domain Eukaryota; kingdom Metazoa; phylum Chordata; class Amphibia; order Caudata; family Salamandridae; genus Lissotriton; species Lissotriton helveticus. Next base: position 980,917,538 of record NC_136061.1, on the reverse strand, counting down.
GCCCGAGTCCAAGTGGGCCACCGATACAGTGAAGTTTCCCCGGCAATCCTGACCTGGGATCCAGTATTGTACGATTTCTCCTGACCGTCCCCTCAACGCCCCCAACGTATCTGATGAGAAAACCTGATGCCAAAAGACCACACGCAGTCCCTCCAGTTCCTCCCCCGACCACCCCCTCTGGTGGTGCAGTCTGTGCTCTTTGGTGGCCCCTCCAGTGCTGATCTTAACCCCCAGGGTCTGACCCGCAGGTACTTACCTGTAACCCGTGCCTCTTCGAGTTGCCCCCATCCTCCTTAGGATAACATTGGGCCCAATGACTCTGCACCCGGTTGCCCCTGTGCCGCAGGTGGTGTAGTACCTACCTTGTTCCGACCCTTGCCCAGTGTTGACCAAAACCCCTGGAGACTGAATCTCAAAACTGATTACTTACCTGCAAGTTACTCACCTTCCTTTTTCCCATAGGATCACATTGGTCTCTCACTGAATTGTATTAACTGTGATCCTGAATACAAAGTATATTTTTCTGTTATTAAAAGCACTTCATGCACATGTTAAGAAAGCATTGTTTGATGTTATACAAACCTATTGCTTAAAAGTCTACTTACCTGAAACTGAGTTCAACTTTTTACCTAGAAATTAAAGTAACTTTAGTAATATTTTTCTACAAACATTGACCCGGAGTCAGTCATTGAGTGTGTCTTCCGGTCTTATGTGTCTTTACACCAAATGCCTTCACACTGTCCTCTGATAAGCCTAACTGCTCATCCCTGCTACCTACCACTAAATTGAGAGTGCAATATTATCTACTTTATGCTCTGCTATGCCTGTGGGGACTCACTGGACTCTGTGCACCCTATACCTCTATTTGGTATTATATATACAGATTCAGCTACCTACACACACAGGTTTCCTTTTTTCAAATGCCTGTAGTCAAAGACTTCCGAGAAGGTTTGAAAAAGGTCTGTCCTCCTGTTAGGTCACCACCTTCTCCGTGGGAGGTTAACTTGGTTCTCTCAAAGCTAATGTGTCTCCCTTTTTAGCCCCTACACAAAGCTGCTCTACCACACCTTACTTTGAAGACCTCTTTCCTAGTTGTTATCACTTCAGCACACAGAGTCCGTGAAATCCAAGCTCTTTGTGCTAAAGAACCTTATCTGGTTTTTCATGCACACCGAGGGGTCATGAAGACCCATCCTAATTTTCTGCCAAAGGTAATTTCTGATTTCCATATCAATCAGACCATTACTCTTCCAACACTTTTCACAACCCTTCCACTCCACCCGAAGAGCTTTACACAATTTAGATCTTTAAAGAGTTCTTAAGTTTTACCTTGACAAAACTAAGGCGAGCAGACAGTCTGACCATTTGTTTAACTATGATCTGATGCGCACTGGCTTAGCCTCTTCCTAACTTACTCTAGGTGGATAGTCTTTTGCATACTTCTCGCTTACCAGCTCGCCAGTAAGTGCCTTCCCTGTAGACCTAAAGCCTATTCTACAAGGGGTAAGGCAGCCCCTGCTGCTCTACTCAGAAATATACCCATCACAGAGATTTGCATAGCTTCAGCATAGCGATCTGTGCATACCTTTACTCTTCATTATTGTCTTGACTCGGACACTCTGGCAGATGAACAAGTAGGGTAGGCTTAGTTAAGGAACTTCTTTGGTTAATTTTCTACTTAGCTGCTAGTAACTGCCTTGTATTAGTCTGCATGGGTATGGGATGGGCTAGCTATTCTGTTTAGTGCTTATAACTATTGTTGACTATCCCCTGAAAGAGAAGGATAAACTACTTAGCTGTATTTCTAGTTCTCTTCCAGGGGAATACTCATCAACTTTATTGGCAACACCTCCCCCTCCCCGAACGAATACTTAACACAGCAGCTGTGATATGGTTTACTCTCTTAATGCTCTTTTCACCATAAAAAAGGCCTGCCCTAACTGTCACCTGGGGGCATGATGGGAGTCGGCAGGTCTTGCAAGTCTTAAAGGCATGGTACCAATTTTCTCTGTTATGACTTTCAATGCAGCCTATTGGCTACTAATGCCTTTCGTTCCCTTTTCCTTTCAGGAAAAAGGCTATTCTTTATACTGTGGTGTTTCATTTTTTGTATTGCAGAAATGATCAACTTGTATGGTTAATTTTAAATGACCATCTCAATGAAATTTGAGCATTTTTAGCCTCTATTGCTTTAGACTGCGTGTGCGCGTGTGTGTGTGTGTGTGTGTGTGTGTGTGTGTGTGTGTGTGTGTGTGTGCGCGTGTGCGTGTGTGTGTGTGTGTGTGTGTGTGTGTGTGTATATATATATATATATATCTGGCATGGGGTAAACAATGATACCAGCACTCACAGGAACATTTTCTCCCAGATTTTATTGGGATTTCACGAACACGAGCAGACACGTTTCGGCTGCCGCCTTTTTCAATAGTGGCCGGCGCCGACATGAAGCAAACATTAAGTACACTTGAATTGTAAATATAAACAAAGACACCTGACTTCCTTCAGTGCCACGGTTTCAGCCATTTGTAAATGTGCAATTGCTTATTTTAGCAAACATAAACCCAGCTTCCTAACCAAATAATCTCGCCCTGGATGGGCATTTTTCATGTTATATACAGTCTTGTTTGATACCCACACGGTTATGTAAATCCAGCCCTGAATGGGCCCGATTTACCAAGTTCTCCAATTTCACCCTGAATGGGTTAATTGGATCCTATAACTTCAAACCCAAACTTGTTAAATAAATAAGCATTCTATTTATATGCCATGATACTGTCCCCTTCGTATTCAGATTCCCTTCAATAGATGTATCCTTACTACTCTCTGAACATCTATAGGTGAACAGCCAGCTCTTGTCGATAATGTCTCAACTCTAATCTGGGAAGTTTTAACTGCCTATCCCCACTTCTCACATTGGTGAGTACATGATCCATACAGAAAAAGCTCAACAGGTCTCTGTTACTCTGATGGAATGCCTCAAAGTGTCTGGCCACCGGATAAGTCACATCTTTGTTATTGATGGCTCTAAGGTGTTCTAAGATGCGCACTTTTGTTGGATGTATAGTGGTTCCAATGTAACGCCAGACACACTAAACAGTATACCGTGTAGCTTGTGTTACAATTCATGAATTTCTCGATTTGTTTGGGCACACAGTAGTCTAAAACCGTTTTACTGTTTTTGCACGCCCTACATTTTAAACATGGAAAGAACCCAGCTAACCTCCCAAAAGTCAATAGTTTGTTTTCTTGAATGCAGTGAGTTTGAACTAGACTGTTCCGCAGTGTTCTCTTTTGGCAAATCTTTCCCTTTTATCAGGTCTGATATTAAGATGTGCCAGTTCTTTACAAATGCCTTTCTGATGTCCGAAGCATCACTAGAATACTCCGTGATCATCCTAAAGTTATTGCATTTTTCTTTCTTCTCCTTATTGGTGCTTAGAGCACTGTCCTTGATCAGTTCTAGTCTAGGCTTTGTATCCACTTTGCACTTCGCTTCCTCTAAGGTCTCTTTACGGTACCCTCTCACCTCAAATCTCTGATTACTCTCCTTCGCTGCTGCTTGATAGTCACACTCACGTGTGCAATTCCTTTTTATTCTAAGCAGCTCGCCATACAGAATATTCGTTACTGTTTTCCCAGGATGGCAGCTGCTCGCGTGCAGCACGGAGTTGCCCACGGTGGGTTTTCTGTGCAGTGAAGTGCACAGTCTACCCTCCGCAGGAAAGACCGTGAGATCTAAAAACTTCACAGAAGTCTTATTTCCCCTGTGAACTTGAGGTTGAGGTCATTCTCGTTGAGCACTTCTATGTATTGATTTGCTGACTGCTCTGTGCCTCTATAGATGATAAATAGATCTGAGTATCTATTCCAGCTCACAACCTTACTGGTCCATTTCTCATTGGTTACTGCCCAAGCCACCCTCTTCTCCAACCAGCCCACGAAAAGGTTTGCGTAGCTTGGGGCAAAGCAGGTGCCCATCGCAGTACCACGTGTCTGTTTGAACAATTGTTCTTGGAATAGAAAAATGTTACATGGACAAAAGTTCACAAAGTCAACCTGCATGTTATTGTGCTCAGACAGGGCGATTGGTCGCTCTCCCAGGAAATACTTGACCGCTTCAATTCCTTGCAAATGATCAATGCTTGTATAAAGGCTTGAAATGTCAAGTGTTATCATCACTAGGTCATCCTCCCAAATTAGATTCTCCCCCTGTGTTAAAAAAATCCTTGGTGTCGTTGATATACGAAATCAATTGTGTCACAAATCCAAATCGAAAGTCATCCACAAACCTGGACATATGTTCTGTTAAACTTCCCAGTGACAAAACAATTGGGCGACCAGGGGGGACATTTTGCGTTCCTATGTAGTTTCGGGAGGTGGTAAAACGTGGGTAAGTGTGGATATTTGCATTCCAGAAAGGCATATTCCTCTTTGGTCAGCATGCCTCTGTGGTACCATTTATTCAGGAGTGCCCGGTAAGCTGTGATGCTATTTTCAAACACCTTCCTCGTTACCTTCAAATAGCTTAACTCATCATTGAGCTGTGCTAAGGCATCCCTTTTGTAGTACTCCATGGTCATTAGCACAATATTGCCGCCTCTGTCCGATGGCTTGTAGACAACGGTCTTGTCCTCTTGCCTATCCACAATTGCCTTCTTTTGTTTCTCTGTAATGTTACCACCAACCGTCCTTTCGTTGTTGATGCTGCAAAGGTTTACCAGCTCTTTGGTTATCACTTCTGTGAAAATGTCAGTGGAGTCCATTGGCATTAGAGGGATAAACCTCGATGTAGGTCTGAACGGACTACCTGGATTCACCTGTGTAGTCCCTGTTTGATCTCTATTTATCATGGAGGACGATATCCGTTCTCTCGGATCCCCTTCATTTTCAAAATCCTCTAATACTGCCCGGGTTTCCAAATCTCCAGCCGTAAGGTTGTCCATATCATTATCCCTGGTCTTCGTTTTTCCTTGTATTTTTTGTTTTCTACCTTTGAAATACTTGAACAATTTCACTTTTCTAGAAAACTTAAACAAGTCAATCTTGGTTTGTGTGTATTCCGACTTCCTAGATGGACAGAAGGTAAGTCCAAGTTGCAATATTTCCTCTTCTATTGCAGTCAAATTTTTTGGTGTCAAATTTACAACTGAAAGCATCTGCGAGGCTAACGTTTGGTCCCCCGTTTGCTCCGGGTCATTCTTGGTGAGGCGGTGCTGTCGCTTGTGCCAGCCGCACCTGCTCGTCCGACGTTTGCGTTTTTCTTTTTTTGCTCTGGAGGTTTTCCTTTGGCCCATGTCTCTCTGATGACTTGGAACTCCTCGAAAAAGGGGTTGAAGTGGTGGTCACAGCCGCTATGGGTCTGCATTCTCTCTCGTCACCACTCTGTTCTAAGTCGGTGAACTCAGATTCCGACGTGTCGTTTTGTTCCACAGTGGCTCTATTCTTGTTGCTTAATAGATGTTTCCTAAGTTGGTCCTATCTCTTCGCAAAGGTTAGAATACGACCTTGCTTGTAATTCCTCTCGTCCTGTTCAAACTTGTCCTGTTTTCTCTGTTTAGTTTTCTACTCATACGATTTGAGACTTTTTTCATGGCCTCTTTCAGTTCTTCCTGTTTGCTCTTGTCGCTATTTTTAGCAATTTCTTTCTCCGGCTGACTTATATCCTCCTATGCCTTTTCTCTGTCACTCCAAGCAAATTTGATTAAAACTACCAACATGCCTTTGGATGAGCCACTGTGTGCTCCACCCATTCTTCAAGGAGCAAAGGATTGGGGGTTTCATAGGCAGGGACCGTATAAATCCGTAGCCCCCGTGGGACCCTCTGCACTTCAATGTAGTGCTGGAGTTAGGTGGCCTCCCACCACTTGCGGATTTCTCTTTTGTAGAGCCTCTCCAACTTTGCAAACTGCTCTTTCAGTAAATCTGTGCCACTAGCTGCTATCTAGCTGCTTCCACTACTTTCACCACTCCTGCGGGAATCATCTTTTTTCTTAAAGATTTCCTTTGCCACTTCATGTCGTGCCTCCTCATCAAACATATCCCTTAGAGCTTATGTCGCTCAATACCAGCGTGTTCACTGTTCCCTCGACATGCAGATCGTTTTACTTCGTTATGTGAACTCAGCCCAGCTTTCATACGCGTTCAGTTACATTTGTAAATGTGCAATAGCTTATTATGACAAACATAAACGCAGCTTCATAACAAAATAATCTCGCCCTGGATGTGCATTTTTCATGTTAAATACAGCCTTGTTTGATACCCACATGGTATATAATGTGTGTGTGTGTGTTTTAGGCTACTGCGTACTTTTTTAAAGGTTTAAACATGTGTATATATATATATATATCCAACAAACAGGAACCAAATTTGAACTGAGACCACAGGAAGCTTGTAGATAAAGCTCTTTTATTCCAAACGGCATCTTGCCAGCAGGCGCACGCTGTGCAAACATGTCCCAAATACATAAACGCCGGACGCGTTTCGAGAATGTCATCTCTTCCTCAGCGGCGTGAAATTCTGATGAAAACAAAAGCACTCTTCTCTCCGCACTAATATAACACATGCCCCTTGCTCTGATAGGCGTGGCCACACTGTGGCCTTCTGGAACATGTAGTGCAGGACGTCATTCACAGTGGGTGTGCTTTTGTCTTGTATTTCACTGTGCATGAAGACAAAAGCACACCCACTGTGAATGACGTCCTGCACTACATGTTCCAGAAGGCCACAGTGTGGCCACGCCTATCAGAGCAAGGGGCATGTGTTATATTAGTGCGGAGAGAAGAGTGCTTTTGTTTTCATCAGAATTTCACGCCGCTGAGGAAGAGATGACATTCTCGAAACGCGTCCGGCGTTTATGTATTTGGGACATGTTTGCACAGCGTGCGCCTGCTGGCAAGATGCCGTTTGGAATAAAAGAGCTTTATCTACAAGCTTCCTGTGGTCTCAGTTCAAATTTGGTTCCTGTTTGTTGGATGTTAAGCGGCTTGCCTGGTCGCGAACGTGAGATCCACCGCTTGCGGGTCCGTTTGACACCATCGGTGTACGAACATTGGAAGGAAACACAAACCGGCGCTTTACAGGGAGTGTCCTGTTTGAAGCTCCAATCTGCATCTACAAAGCTGTGCTGCTGCACGTTATGACTACATGCCAGCCCACTGGGGTTTTAACTTTATTTCACTGTGCATGAAGACAAAAGCACACCCACTGTGAATGACGTCCTGCACTACATGTTCCAGAAGGCCACAGTGTGGCCACGCCTATCAGAGCAAGGGGCATGTGTTATATTAGTGCGGAGAGAAGAGTGCTTTTGTTTTCATCAGAATTTCACGCCGCTGAGGAAGAGATGACATTCTCGAAACGCGTCCGGCGTTTATGTATTTGGGACATGTTTGCACAGCGTGCGCCTGCTGGCAAGATGCCGTTTGGAATAAAAGAGCTTTATCTACAAGCTTCCTGTGGTCTCAGTTCAAATTTGGTTCCGGTTTGTTGGATATATATATATATATATATATATATATATTGTATTTGATAGGTGCTCCGGGGTCCTTGTGTAGTGTAGTTCCTATATTCCCAATAGGCTCTGCACATTGGAATAATATACACTATAGATTTGACATAGGACTGCGGTCAGTATGTCTCTATCAAGTATATTAAACTTAATTGTGTGTGTGCCAGCTAACTCAGAGATCACTAGACACTTTCTCGAATAACCAAGAAGGGATTAGTCTCTGAGAACCGCATAAACACAACTTTGTTTCCCCTAGAACCGGAACAATATCTTCAGAGTCGTGGAAACAATTGATAACTATTTCACTCAGTTAATCGTGCATGCTTCTTTTCTACAGAATTGCATAGAAATAGAGAGACGGGCGTTTCAATAAAAGGGTTTATTGAATAGTCTTGTTTCTCATGCAAGATATATGAACTGCTAGAATCGTTAGACAGAATGCGAAGTATGATGCGTACAGCGTAAACAATAATATAAAATAATACTGCAATAGCATTGTCTGTTGCTATGACATATGTTAAAATACATACATAAATAACACAGGCTAAAAAACTCAACTGGTGCTTCTAAAATACGCCTACCCCAGTGTACCTAACCTAGGTCTCGCACGAGGGAAGAAGTAGGTGCTGTCTTTAGCTATAGTTTAGTTCTGCCAAGAATTGCCAAAGGTTTCTCTAGGTTCTTATCGGCCACATACCTTGGAATGAGAGCGGTTGGTATCTCTTTCCCTGGACTCAATTTCCCAACATCCCGCAAAGGGAGTCAGAAACACTGGAGCTGGATTCTCGGCAGGAGAATGGCAGCTTCTAGTCAGTGCGTCAGCTGGAGAGTTGGCTTCCTTCGGTACTTGCTGTGGCGGGCTGCGTCGTGCAAGTGGTATTCGAACTGCACCGAACCACACCGTGCTTTACCATAGGAAGTGAAGGTATATTTATACCTTGAAGGTGTTTAGGGAAGCCAGTATTGACGTAAAGTCGGGCATATGAATGTCATGAATGAACCCCACGTTCATGCATAATTAATGAGTTTTTTGAGAAATCAATATCCAAGCAAGGGGAAGTCCCTAACGGCTTAGCCGTCTGGTTTTCTTAGAACTCGTTGTGACGTAGATGAATGGATGGAAGTAGCCATGCCTGTATTTGGGTAGCATGGGCTATGCCTAAATAAGGACTGGATATCTATGCCTATATAAGGGCAATGTGAAATGTACCTATATAAGGACATGAATCGGGAAATGCATACGGAATCTAAATCGACATACAATACCCACTCCACTTTCTTATGTACAACATTACTAAGTCCTAAACATGTCTAAATCATATCTATACATGAAGTGCTAAAAGCATGTTTCAAATACATTGTAATGATGTTTCCAAACTAAAGCATAGGTGTTGTACACATTAAAGCAAGTATTCATTCTAAGCACATGTTGACATTTTTAAATGCTCACTGAATCAATCACGAAAATATACATTTATGAAATGGCTTGTTAAATACAGAAGAAAAGGTCCCAAAACCATTTCATGTCAGATTACATAAAACTGTTTGCATGTGGACAAGATCATATATTGTCTCTGGAAGTTTTCAAAGAATTCTTGTTCTCTATGAATAGTTCTACCATAACCAGATTACTTGTGCCAAAAAATGAAAAATACAAATTTGGAGAAAAAAATTAATCATAGGAAAAAAGAGTTCCAAAGTTAGTTACTTGTTTTGAAAAATGAAGGTCAAATTTAAAGTCTCTCAGAACACTGTGTGCCAAAATCAAAAGTCAGTGTTAGGGCTTGGAGAAAACATGAAATCTTCTACGTCTGTTGACAAAAAGTCGTCTACCATTGTAGGTGAAAGTTGGATTACCTCGTTTAGAAGATTAACCGCACATAGCTGTGAAGCATCACCGTCAGCATTGGTCGCATTAGCAATGTTCATATTGGATGGTTCCTCTCGTACCTCAGCAGTTGCAATTTGCGTCTGTGAAATCTCAATGAATGCCGTCATCAGAATTGGGAGCAGCTTGGCACAACACAGAGCATGGGCCTTTACCGGTTCAAGCAAAGTATAAACATTCGTTGGCATGACTGACGGGAGTGCGAGACATGTGTCTAACACGCATTCTTCTCCGCATAGCAGGCAGCGTAGAACAGGTAAGATGCAATCTTGCCAAATTGGTCTAAATGACAAAAACCATGTGGTATTTAATTCTCGTAGACTAGGTAGTCCCAAAATTTGGACGATTCGCTCATGACACTTCATCACCAGTAGAGTTGTCTCCATGGAGAACTGGGTGTTGCTGGTGAATTGGCTTGCCATATCGGGACAGTAGGAGCAAAAATAGTATCCCTGCAACGAGTCCCAAAAGGAGGGGCAATCCGCCAAACACAGAGTGCACAAAGTTTGAAAATATTCCCAGGACTGCTTGAAAAGGTGCTAACAGTCTGGAAAATACTGTTTTAAATACCTTTACAATGCTGCTCGTATCAGACATGTTTAAGATACGACCTAACATTTCTGAGAAAAGTATGGGGCAGTTTGTATTCAAAAGGGCATGTATCTCGGCAGAAATCCTTGTGATTTGTAGATCATAGGTTTCTTTGGCCGAGGTCATTGGCATAGTTTTTTGCAAAAGAATGGGTTTCATTCTGCTTATAGTATCAATTCGTATAGAAGAGCTGTTAAGTGAAGGCCAATGTGGCGACTCCCTGACTAACTTGATTTTTGGAAACAATACTTGCATACAGCAAGTGACCCTGGATGACACAGTTACTAGATATGGCATACCTGGCAACATGCCACAGCAGCTGTGATCGTTCAACATGAGGTGAGTTCATTTGAAAGTTGTCCAAAAATTGGTTCAATCAATGCAGTTGGTGAACCTTGCAGATGACAGGATAAGTTGTTAGAGGAACCATCCCTGGCCCCGTGTAAGTTTATACCCTGACAAAGGAGAGAACCGCTTAGTGCGTTTTCACAGTTTGAACAGCCCAGAAACACTTCACGTCCCCCACTCCAACATCTGTGTGTGTATGGTAAATTCCAGGATGTCTTAATGTATTCTTTACCCAACCTTTCATATGTGCCAGCTGGTATGTGTTTTAGGCAATACTGAAAATGAAAAATTGTAACAGGCAGAGTGATTGTCCCATGTATTATCCATTCAGTAGCTGGTTCCTCTGCCACTGTAAATGGTAATCTTTCCAGTTTTTCAATGCTCAGCACCGTGTAGTCTGCTCCCCTCTGTGCCAATTTGATCCGTTTATCAGTGAGATTGAATTCTGAAAACAGTGACGTAGTGTTGATTAAACGCAAAGGCACATAGCCTGAACAAAGGTTTTGTAACGTCCAGCCTAATAGCACGATGGACCATGTTGCAACATGACCACGTCCTGTTCCATGATGTCTATGGCAGAAGACACTATGCTGTCCAATGAATATATCCCGGGCGACAGAGTCGTTAACCCATTGTCAACTGCAAAGAGATTTCTCCAAACTAATAGTCAATTTCTCGTATTCGTTCTGCAGTTTCTGATTGCATAATCTTCCATATTTCATTATATGCAGCATATATACCGGCATATATAAAACGTTTTTGACGCAGTTTTCTTGGTCCTAGTAAGATCAGGGCCATCTTTAAGTAAAGATAAGTGTTGCTTTACATCCTTAAGTGTAGATCTTTGTAGCCAATCAAGGTAGAGTATCCCTACACTGTATGTTGTTACTGTCCCAGGATGCTGTCTATGAACATATCTTTGGTCTGGCCTATTGAATGCGAAACCTTGTGTTTTGTTCAGGAATCTATCTTGACAGTTGTTTGTCTCTGTGGGCCAGATCAACCATTTATTCCAATTTTCATCTGTTCTGTTGTGGTGCACAATAGTATGTACGTCGACCCCCCCCTCTGAAGTATTATCACTATCAGGTGTAGGTGTAGATATGGATGGATTGTTCATGTCTTTGATCTTGGCTAACCCAAGGCAAGACGTCTGTTGGACAGTGTCATTCAAAAACATAATTTGCTCAGGGATGATACAGGCTCTAAACATAGCTTCTACACCCTGTACCTGCCAAACTTTTGTACCCCAGACAGTCTAAATGTTGTCTTTCAAAAGTCGAAACCTAGTTTAGACAGTAGGGCATAAAAGGCCGCAGAATAAATCTGTTTCGTATTGGTCAACATACTTTTCATTCCTGTTTTGTTTACATTTTTAAAGTAAAACGATTCAGCTTTGGATATATTGAATCCTCAAAAGTATGGAAGTGTCATAGCAAATGTTTTTGAGCTACCCTTTGGTGGCGTAGGACACTGTTCCCATTGGTTATACATGAATACATTTCTAGGACTTGCAGATTTGTGCAAGAAATGATGACCATAATGATTATAACAATACATTTGTTCATAGTCTGATGAACCTTCTAAATGTTCATGATTTGTAAATACTGCAGACATTTCCAGGTCTGTCATCATATTAACAGTCTCGAAGTCCCAATCATCAGAAAAGGTACGCAATTGATCCATCCGGACCAGAATGGCTTTATCTCCGATAGGCAGCTAGCCACCAATACACATTATTTAGCTGAGGCGTTGGATTATTCTGACACTCAGAGTATACCCGCTTTAGTCCTTTTATTAGATGCCGAGAAGACTTTTGACCTTGTTGTGTGGGAGACATTGTTTATGATTCTAGGTCACGTTGGTATTTCCTCCAAGATCACGGCGCTGATCCATAAATTAGATTTTACCGCTGAAGCCAATGTAATTATCAACACGTCGGTGGCTGGGCAGGTTAAAGTAAAACGCGGCATAAGGCAAGGGTGCCCTTTATCGCCGGTTTTATTTGCTTTCTTCATCGAACCGTTGGCGATAGCAATAAGGAATTGCGTTGATATTCGTCCTCCAATTCAATCTATGACGAAATTGAAACTATACGCCGACGATATCATGCTAATAATTAAACCTGAGATAGAGGTTCAGGCTAAAGTTTTTCAGGTCTTTGAGGATTTCGAAGTTTTAGGTGGGTACTGTATTAATGAAAGGAAAACCGAGATTTTACTGTGTGGTGGAGCAAGCTTGGATCTCCAAGCCGATATTCTTTCTTGTGTCAACACTAAACCTAAGAGATATCTGGAGGTATATTTTTCTGAAAATGTCAGGGACCTACATAACCTGAACTTTGTACCGCTCCTTCAAAAAACTCAGGAATTGTTTTCCCGTTGGAATTCACTCCCTTTATCCATCTTGGGGCGGGTGGCTTTGATTAAAATGTCTGTCTATTTTTGTTTAATTTCTTGTTTTCGACCATCCCCTGTAGCTTATCAGGCTCCTTTTTCACCCAAGTAGAGTCTATGTTTGCAACCTTTCTTTGGGCAAAAAAATCATCACGTATTGCACTTAGCACTTTATATGAAGAACTAGCACAGGAAGGCTTAGCTCTTCCGAATCTCAGGGATTATTATTATGCTTATTTTGCACAATTCTTAACTAGATTCAAGCCTCAACTACAATCACATCTTTTTATTAATAGTTTTATAAACTTAATGTGTAAGGAAAGTCAGATCCACTCCGCTTTGACATATCCCCTAAACTGGTTCGCTATAAGTGCCTTCAATGGCTTTTTAAAAAACGACAGGCCTTTTATAAAAGATATTCCACCTTGTTAATTAACTCAGCCACTTTATTATCTGTCATTTTTCCATTGGCAGGTATTGCACAATCCTCAGAACTTAAAGCAAAGGGGCCTCCGCTGGCTTTCGTAAGATCTCAGATTTTCTGAGGAATGGGAGATTGTGGACTATGACCGAAATGTTGCATTTGATTGTTAATGACTTTATTCTTTTGGGGTCATTTAACTTCTTCCATAAATTCCTTGCTGAATTAGACGTATCTCAAATCGCCGAACACCACCAGCTAGTCCATGATCTTTTAGAGGACGTGCCAGGCAGAAAACCGGGGCATGGAAAAAGTATTTGGCCCTAGTTAGGGGCCCGGATTTTGGACAGAAGGCAATTAAAAAATGGTCTTAGTCTGAAGACTTAGAAATCTCAGCCAACATGTGGTAAGTTATTAATAAACTCTATTTTAGTACTTTAAGAGGAGTGAATTGGCGTGGGATGTTGTTTTTTTAGGAAAAGGGAACTTTATCGAACCCCTCTTTCTCTTTCTCTTTCGAAAATGTATGCCAGTCAATCAGCGCATTATTTTCGCTGTATTAACCACCCTACAGCTAATTGGTCCCATATTATGTCGCAATGTCCTAAGATTCAGAGGTACTGGGAGGACATTTTTTGTTATCACGAAACTGAATGTTGTATTTGATTAGCAGTGAATGATTTGTTTATCATTATTGGTTTGATCCAGTTCTCTTACTTGCTGACCATTTTGTTAAATTTCTGTACATTGCAATGGCTGTAACAAGATCACTGTTGTTGCAAAGATGGCGTACTGATTAGATTCCCTCTGTCCTAGAGTGGGTTCATAAGATGAGAGCAGTTAAGATAAGTGAACGCACTTATGCACAATGTGTTGGAGGGCTTAGGAAGTTCCAAAAAATGTGGGTTACATACTTTGATTAAATTCATGAGGGGTCCCTGCCTTATGCATGTTTAAAAGCTAATAGTATTCTGTCTGTCGTTTGTATTTGTCCTCTGATTTTTTTTATTGCTTTGCATACTACTTATTTATTATTGCAATTCTAATTTTATGCCTAAAGATAATCTCTTTTTATGGATGTATTATGCTAACTATATTGTAATTTTTAGACTTCAATAAAAAAAATTATAAAGAAAAGGTACTAGATGAAACAGTCACTTAATGAAATCTTGAATAAGTGTGGAATCTTCAACAGCTCCAACGGGCCAAAAATGTCATATTCTGCTTTGTCCCAAGCTATACCATCTGGAATAGGAACGGCTGTGTTGTTCACTGATGACAAGTCTCCTTGTTCACGATGGGATGATTTGTGTGGCTGGAGAAGTAAGTTAACATTCTTACTTGCTGTATCCATTTTGACATATCTTCCATTTATCAGAATACACAGAGTTATTACCAGAGTAAACCAAAGTAGAAGAAAAAATATTTCCAACACAATCCATAGCTCAATCCATGGTGAAACTAGATAAGTCTTTTCCAGGTGATGAAAAAGGTCTGTGGCTTGTTCTTTGAAAGTTCTTTTTGCTGGCGTAGTTTCAGGTTCGCTGGGATCCTCAGAAAACCTATCAAAGTTAATGAAATAGCCAGAGGCAGTTCTGTCAATTATTGGGATTGCATCAGAATTTGTTGAAATCACTGGAACCACTTGATCACTTGTTACTTCAATCTGAAAGAGACACGTTAGTATTAGATTCCTTACCTTAGAATATCCCCAGGCGTCAGACTGGATCCGGAAATGTTTGCGTAGCAGTACCCTTGCGCGTCGGTAGGCGTCGTCTGTGGCTCCGCGTCCGTCGTTGGCGCCGTGATGACGTCGTTGGAGTACTTAGACGCCGCCTCCGCGTGCTGACGTCAGTTCTTCTTTTTTCCGCGCCAGCAAGCGCAGATCTGGAAAAAGCAGTAACCCTAGTCATTTTTTGACTAACTTTTTTGATAATTTTTGATTGCTTTTCGAAGTCTCTCGACTCCGAACGGTGCCGTAGGGATGCCCAGCTTCAAACACTGTGACGATTGCGACCGTCTGATGTCGGTCACGGATCCTCACCGCGTGTGTTTATCTTGTTTGGGCGTCGACCACGACGAAAAGGCCTGCTCCGACTGCCGGGCCCTCTCCTCGAAAGCCATTGGCGAGCGGTCCCGTAGGCGCCTCGAACTCCGGCAGTCGGTCCCGCGCCGTGAGAGGTCCCGATCCCATGGGAGGTCGAGGGACAGGTCGCGGGCTCGGAGCCACCACAGCTCCGAGACCAGGCCGCACTCCTCCGGGTCGAAGTCGTCGTCAGGTAAGAGGTACAAGAAGTCCAAGCGGCGTCATCGCTCCTCGGACTCCCCCCCCCCGACACTCGCGCGAGGCGGCCGGGGGTTCGGGTGACACCGCCCAGGCGGCTCCGTCGGAGTCGCGGGCGCCGCGTGCAGCTCCACACCCTCCGGTCCCTGGGCTGAACGCGTCGCAGGAGGAGATAGAGCGCTTCCTCATGGCCATGAGGAAACTCTCTCCTCCGACGGGCTCCGCGGCGCCTCCGGGCCCAGCGGACCCGTCTGGGGGCCCTAGCGGGTCGGCGGCTCCTGCCCCGACGCCTCCGGGCCCGGCGCCGCAGGCCCCCATTATCCCGACGCCGTCGGCGCCTTCGGGCTCGACGCCGCTGGTCCTCCTTCGGGATCTGGTTCGTCGCCGGTGGATCTGACGACCTCCCCGGCGTCGGACCCTCAGGTGTCGCCTCCGACGCCGTCCTCGGGCGGCGGCGTCCCCGGTCCTACCTTCGTTCCTGTTCAGCCGTCGGGACGGCCCGATGGGCGCCGCTCCAGACGTCGTTTGGTGAATTTCACTTTTATGAACAGGCCCCATTGGTTGAGAACCCTGAATTTCAGGAGATGGGTGATGAAGAGGACTGGGAGGGGTCTGAAGACCCTCTGACCAGAGAGTGTCAGTCTCATGAGGACTGGACAGGAGACCTTGGGGAGGCCAGTGGTCTGGACACCTCTCCAGACACTGGTTTTGTCTCCCCTCCTACCGTGGCTTCGGAGGAGGGGGCAACATATAGTGTGGTGCTGATGAGGGCTGCCAAGGCCTTGGGCCTTGAGCTCCCCGTCGCGGCCGTGAGGACTAACCTCCTCACTGAGGTCCTTAAACCGCAGTCAATCTCGGCCGAGCCTCTGCTGCTCTTTAATGAGGCCTTGACCGACGTTCTTCTGGGCACTTGGTCCAAGCCCGCTACGGGTTCGCCCGTAGATAGGAACGTGGCAAGACGCCACCGCCCAGCCCCAGGCGACCCATGTTTCCTGTCCTCCCACCCTACCCCCGAGAGCCTGGTCATCCAGGCCTCCAATTCCCAGACCGCATTCCCGTCGGCCCCGCCGGACAGGGAATCCAAGAGGTATGACCAGTATGGGAAGAAGATCTTCTCATCCCTTAGTCTAGGCCTGCGGTCTTCCAACACCGCCTGCCTCTTGTGACGTTACACCCACTCTGTGTGGGATAAGGTCGCGGAAGTGCTGCCAGAGTGTCCGTTGGAGGTACGGGCCAAACTCGGCCAAGCCCTTGTGGAGGGCCGGGATGCAGCCAAGTATTCTATCAGGTGTGGGCTGGATACCACCGACTCGCTAGGTAGAGCGATGGCAACGACGGTGGCGGTCAGACGCCACGCCTGGCTGAGGTCCGCCAACTTCTCGGCAGATGTCCAGAGCACACTCATGGACATGCCGTTCCATGGCCGTCGCCTCTTTGGCGACAAGGCAGACCATACGCTTGAGCGCTTTAAGGACTCCAGGGCTACGGCCAAGTCCTTGGGCCTCTCGGGCCAGCGCCAGCAATCGGCTACCTTTCACTCCTTTCGTGGCCACAGAAGGGGTGTGCCCACACGCGCCGCCAGCCACGCTCCGCAGGGCAATACCCAACGCGGTGGCGGCCGTGGGAACCGCCGTCCGGGCGGTCGGGGACAGCGGCGAGGTCAGTCCACACCTTCCCCCGCAGCATCCGCCTCAAAACCCTTCTAGTCCGTGCTTTCAGGCCCATGTGATGCCAGTGGGGGGCAGGGTTCGCCATCACCACCTCCACTGGCGCACCGTCACGTCGGACAGGTGGGTGCTGCAAATCGTCCGAAGGGGCTACTCCCTCCCCTTCGAGGCAACTCCTCCAGCCATGCCACCACAGAACCACCGTGTGTCGGGGGATCATTTGCGACTTCTGCGGGAGGAAGTTACGGCCCTCTTGGCCAAGGGGGCCATCGAGCGCGTTCCTGGGCCAGAAGTAGGGTGTGGTTGTTACTCCCACTACTTTCTGGTACCCAAGAAGGGCAAAGGGGGCCTACGCCCTATCTTGGACCTAAGGAACGTCAACGGCTTCCTCCGGAAGGAGAAGTTCAAAATGCTGACACTGGCTCAGGTCCTAGCTGCCCTGGACCCAGGAGACTGGATGGTAGCGTTGGACTTGCAGGGCGCTTATTTCCACATTCCCGTCCTGCCGGCCCACCGGCGCTACCTGCGGTTCACGGTTGGCCACGAGCACTTTCAGTTTACCGTGCTCCCTTTCGGCCTTACCAGCGCCCCACGGGTGTTCACAAAGGTAATGGCAGTGGTCGCAGCTCATCTGCGCATGTTAGGGGTTTCAGTCTTCCCCTACCTCGACAACTGGTTGTTGAAGGCGGGCTCGCCCCAGACAGTCGTCAGCCACCTCCAGACTACGGCAGATCTCCTGCACCAGCTGGGGTTCTCCATCAATGTGCCCAAGTCACACCAGTGTCCCTCTCAGAAGATCCTCTTCATCGGGGCGGTTCTGGACTCGGCGCAGTTTTTCGGGTTTATCCACCCGAACAGCGGGTCCGGGATATTCAGGCTCTGATTCCCATCTTTCAGCCGTTATCCCGGGTCTCGGTCAGGTTGACGCTGCGGCTTCTGGGGCTGATGGCCTCCTGCATCCTTCTGGTGCATCACGCCAGGTGGCGGATGCGGGCTCTGCAGTGGGACCTGAAGTTTCAGTGGGCCCAGCATCAGGGCAATCTGTCCGACCACGTCCTGATCTCGGAGGGCGCTGCGAGACGATTGCAGTGGTGGCTCACGGACCGCGATTGGATCAGCGGCAGATCCCTCTCCCTTCCCCAACCGGAGCACGTAGTTGTGACGGACGCGTCCCTCCAGGGCTGGATGAGGCCACATGGGAGAGGCGGAGATCAGAGGCCTCTGGTCTCCGGCGGAGGCCCGGCTCCACATCAACCTGTTGGACTTACGGGCGATTCGTCTAGCACTGAAGGCATTCCTCCCCTCTGTCCGGGGGAGTGTAGTGCAGGTGTTCACGGACAACACCACCGCCATGTGGTACTGCAACAAACAGGGCGGGGTGGGGTCGTGGACCCTTTGCCAGGAGGCTCTGCGCCTCTGACAGTGGCTGGAACGCCAGGGCGTGACCCTGGTGGCTCAACACCTGGCGGGTTCTCTGAACGCCAGGGCGGACGAGCTCAGCCGTCGGTGCATGATGGATCACGAATGGCGTCTGAACTCTGACGTGGCGCAAGGCCTCTTTCAGCGATGGGGAGAGCCTTGGTTAGATCTATTCGCCACCGAAGAGAACGCGCAATATCAGTAGTTCTGTGCGTTGGAGTTTCCAAGGCGGCACTCGCTCGGAGACGCTTTTCGTCGCGAGTGGAGTTGCGGTCTGTTGTACGCCTTTCCGCCTATACCACTTCTGCCCAGAGTGCTGAAGAAGATCAGGCGCGACCGGGCCCAAGTCATCCTTGTGGCTCCGGACTGGGCTCGAAGGTACTGGTATCCCGAGCTACTCAGTGCGGCGACAGTTGAGGCCATTTGACTTGCCTCCTGAAGTTTGTAACATCATTCTGGCAGCCAGGCGGTATACGCCTGCAGGTGGAACAGATTTGTGGCATGGTGCACAGCAAAGGCTTTGGATCCTCTTGCTGCCCCTCTCTCTGAGGTTCTTCTCTTCCTTCTTTCTCTAGCCCAGCAGGGCTCTGCTCTGGGCACTATCAAAGGCTACCTTTCTGCCCTTTCAGCCTTTCTCAGGCTACCTGATCAGCCTTCTTTGTTCAAGTCCCCTATTGTACACAGATTTCTTAAAGGCATCACACACACGTTTCCTCCTGTTTCGTTTGTGATGCCCCAGTGGGACTTGAACCTGGTTCTTACATTTCTGATGTGCGCTCCCTTTGAGCCACTTCACAACTGTCCTCTTCGCCTTCTGACTTTGAAGACGGCTTTCCTGGTTGCCATCACCTCTGCCAGGAGAGTGAGTGAGCTCCAGGCTCTTTCTTGTACTCCACCTTTCCTTTCTATCCATCCGGACAAGGTGGTGCTTCGTACCAAACCTTCTTTCCTGCCCAAGGTTGTCACGGCCTTCCACATCGGGCAGTCTATCACCTTGCCAACCTTCTTTCCGCCACCGCATCCCTCTAAAGAGGAAGAGCGGCTCCACCGTCTGGACCCAAAACGTGCGCTCTCATTTTATTTGGATCGCGCACGCCAGTTCCGGGTGGATGACCAACTCTTTGTTGGTTACGTGGGCGCTAAGAAGGGGAAAGCGGTGCACAAGAGGACCATCTCCCGGTGGATCATTCCACCGCCAAATTGGGCTATGAACCAAGAACACCAATGGGACTATGGCGACCCTTGGCAAATTCAACAGTTCAGAGGTAGGGATTGGGTACCCCGTCCCTGGTATCCCAATAACAACCGTTTTGTAGACGGCGGGTGGCAGGGTATCCAAACCACTAACAGATTTGACTGCCTGGAGATGGTTGATTGACTTTATGTCCCATTACCATCGACTCCAACTGCCAACAGGCGATCGGCATCTGGTGTGGATGTGCGATCCGACCCTGCCAGCCCTAGTCCTAACTCTGCTCTTACAGTGGCCCCTGTGTCTTTTAGTGGTCATATGGTTCTACATAAGTCTCCCACACCTGAAAGTTCTTTTACCCAATCCCCTCCCCTTTGTCATTACCCTTTTAACACCCAATCCCCCACATGCAGGTTAGTAATCGGACCCTCAAAGATACCAGCTCAGGTAACTAAGCCGGGTGACCTTATATTGATATCCTGGAATATCGCCGGTATCGCAGGGAAGTTAAATACCCCTTTTTGGTCCAGATTTATAGGAGAAGGGTTCGATATAGTCCTCCTCCAAGAGACCTGGAGTCAGGAGGATGTCAATGTAGAAGGTTATTCTTCTTATTGCCTGAATGCCACCAAATCCAACTCTGGCAGGGCAAAGGGGGGTCTTTTGATTCTCCTTTCCAACAGATTGGAAACCTACAAAGTTAGAAGTAGCTCAAATGTGGGAGCTCACAGCCAGGTATTAAGGATTGCATGTGCTAAGGGTAAGGACCTGGTTCTCGTCAACTTTTATAATAATATTTTTGATGCCTCCAGAGGGAATATCCTGTACCCCCTGGAAAAAGAAATTGCTAAGGCTATAGGCATCTCAAACAAGCAGTTAGACATTCTATGGGCTGGGGACTTTAATCTGCAGCCATGTCAGCTATCTAAGGGCAACTCATGCGGCTTTGGTGTGGAGCCGGATAATTCTAACAGGGGTGCGGGAAGGAGTGAGGAATTTCCCCACTTCCCACATTGCCATTACGGCTCCATCTTAAACAAACTGCTATCTAAATTAGATTTATCCCTATTAAACTGTAACAAAAATAAGCAGAATGCCACATGTCCCACCTTTACAGGGAGGGAAGCTGGGACTTTCATCGATCACATTTTGTTCTCAAGCAATGGGGACTATTTAAGCTTGTACGTGAGAGAGGAAAGTCTTAGCGATCACAACAGTATTTGTGTCGCCCTTCCTTTAAGGGGTGTCACACAAAGGACTGGGGAAACCTGCACCACCGATATAGTGTCCCAACGACCCAATGGTCCGAGAATCAAATGGACGGGGTCAATTCTGCGGCCAAACAAAGGGAGGTAATAATTAGCTGTAAAAAAGAGATTAGTTATTGCCTTAAAGATGTTTTTAACCACGATCTTTTGATATCCCAATTTATTAATATCAATACCATCATCGAGGGTATCTTCACCAAGAAACCCTCAGCTAATAAAACGATTAAACTGGGATGGTTTGACAAGCCCTGTACCGTAGCCCTACAGGAATTAAAACGTGTTTTAGGGCTCAAACCTCGCGATGGCATTAGCATTAAAGAAGCAAGGGTTAATTACAAACTGGCTATCTCTAACAGGAAAAAGGTACTACAGAGAGAAGCCTGGGATAAATTGAATGAAGCAGTTGAGACAAAAAACAGTAAACTCTACTGGGAAATAGTCAACAGTCCATTTTTAAACACAGAAGGTGTCCCAGAAATTACTTCTTATGTTGCCTGTGAGGACTGGGTCTCTCACTTCACTAATATTTTTAATCCAGAAAGGGTATCATTAACCCTACCTCTTGCTGATTCGCCAATGTGGTTACCTATACCGTTAGAGATTACGCTGCAAGAGGGACTAGAAGGCCTTGCTAATAGCAAGGGGGGGAAAGCCCCGGGACCTGATGGGGTGCCCATAGATTTATTAAAAACAGAACCTAATCTGTGGGCCCCCATTTTGGTCAGGTCCTTTAACTGTGCAGCGGAAGGCAATTTTCCTCCCTCTTGGGGTCAATCGGTTATCATCCCCTTATATAAAAAAGGCAGTAAATCCGAGGCCTCCAACTATCGGCCAATTTCTTTATTGGATGCCTCAGTAAAGGTTTTAAGTAGAATTCTGCTTAAAAGACTAGAAACTTGGGCAGAAGATATGAATATTTTAACTAAAGTGCAATTCGGCTTCAGGAAGGGGATGGGCACCCTGGAGCAATGCGTGAATTTGGATCTTTTAATTAATAAATATACAGTGGCCAAAGATGGCAATTTATTTTTATGTTTTGCAGATCTGAGCAGCGCATTTGATTTAGTTGATCACGGCATTCTTTGGCAGGTTTTATTGGAGTTAGGAGCGCCGAAAGAAATAGTACATTTTCTGGCTAGGCTTTACCAGAAACTTTCCTGTAAAGTCCGATATGGCACCCATGGTGAATGTACACCATTCTTTAAGGTATCTAGGGGCATCCGCCAAGGATGCGTACTAGCTCCTCTTTTATTTTCTCTCTTTATTAACTGTGTTGACCGCACCTTGGCTACCATACCAGCAGACGCCCCGCAGATTGGAGGCAATTCTGTCTCAATCTTACTTTACGCGGATGACGCGGTACTTTTATCACGCACTCAGATAGGCTTACAGCGTCTCATTGATGGTTTTATGTTGTTTATACAAAACAGGAGACTCTGTGTAAACAAATCCAAGACCTATGTTATGTTGTGTGGTGAGTCAGCCAATAAACTAAAGTCGAATTTCTATCTAGACAGCGATAAAATGTTACAAGTTAAAACATTTTGTTATTTAGGAATCACCTATGCTAACGATGGGTCCTGGAAATCAGAGCTTGATAATGCCAGGTTGAAAATGACTCGCTGTACTAGCAGCGTTTTTCGATTTTCTTCTAAGCTCGGTTCGAGAAGCATCCGTGATATGATTAACATCTATAACATTCGCTGTGTTCCCTCGGCATTGTACGGGGCTGGGGTGTGGGGTCACATAGACGGCACCTCTCTCCAAAAAGAGGAGAACAAGTTCCTAAGAAAAGTGCTATGTGTTCCCCACTCCGCTTCCATTCAATTAATTCATGACGAGGTTGGGGTCGAGTTCATCTCGGACTCAGCAGCCGTTCGTCCACTCTTATTGTGGCGTTCTATTTGGGCTAAGCCAGAAACTCGATTCACTCAAGAAATTATTCTTGACTGTATAGGCCTGGACTTTTCTTTACGTATTCTTTGGCTGAAATATATTAGTTTTTGGTTTAAGACTTTGTTTGATATTGATGTTCTTACCAACCCCGAACTCGCGGTAGAAATACCCAAAAAAGAGATTAAACAAACTTTTCTGATGTACAAAAAGAAAGGGCGAGATAAGGTATATGGTAAGCTAACTACTGTGAAGTTCTATAGAGAACGATATATCTGTAAGAGACATTAGTTAGTATTAGATTCCTTACCGACCCACCCATCCTCCCCGATCTGCGAACCAATATCTAGGGTTAGGGTTGTTCCCCTTCAGGGCCCTAGTTTCAATGGCACCAGTGTTGGTTTTTAACATGGCTCTGCGTTTCTGGCGCGGAAAAGCTGTGTCTAAGAACTGATGTCAGCACGCGGAGGCGGCGTCTAAGTACTCCGACGACGTCATCATGGCGCCGACGAAGGACGCGGAGCCACAGACGACGCCTACCGACGCGCAAGGGTACTGCTACGCAAAAATTTCCGGATCCAGTCTGAAGCCTGGTTATATTCTAAGGTAAGGAATCTAATACTAACTAATGTCTCTTACAGATATATCGTTACACAAGTAGTAACTTGTGCTTATAGACTGGCGCTACTTCGTTTTAGGCAGGTGTTTCATGACAAACTATTATTTGTGTCTCAAGAGGTACAAGTTCCATAGCTTTGTTGCATAGTCCTTCTTTTCGCACTGCGGATTCCTTAAAGGTGATGAGTCTCTCAGTTTGAACCTCTTGGATTGTAGCTAGAGGTGTGCGTCTGCTACATTGGCGGAGTCCACTTGGTCTACTGCTTAGTATCGGCCACATAGTGGGGTTTTATCAGGTCAATGGACACAAACTTGTTCTCCTTTTTACCAGCAAGGTGCGGCAGTAAAACTGTTCTTGATCCGTGAATTGCTAGGACAGGTACTGGTTGTATGTAAGAAGGCCCAAATTCCTTCTTGTCCGCGATCTTGTCTCTGACTAGATCACCAAGATTCGGGATCCAGATAGGCCTTGCTGGGACGGTTGGTTTTTCCCCAGTGGTGGTTGGCTTCAGGAACATGTTGCTTTGCTTCGTTCTTAGTTCATTTAAGTCCTGTAAAACAGCCAAACGATCTTTGATGTTACATTTCTTAGTTTCCACCACCGCTATATGACAATCAAGGTCCGGGACCAACATTCTTGTCCCAAATGGAGTGATACCCCTAGAGAACTTCTTGGCAAGTTATTAAGGCTACGTTGGACACTTATTAGATGTTTGACCCACCCGTCGCCCGAACCAGATACCCTAGCTGTTATAGATTGCTTTATGTCCTGTTTTTCTCTCTCCACAACCGAATTTCCCTCAGGATGGAATGGACTAGAATACCGCAATGCAACAGCCAAATTGGCCATGGCCTCTTTGTAAGCTTGCAAGCTAAACGCAGGACCCTGGTCAGAATGTAGCGTGCCGATTGCAGATGTGCAGATAGACTTGCAAATCTTTTATAACCGTTTGAGCGTCAGCCGAGCGCTGAGGCCACATCCAAATGAACCTTGAACACGAATCCACTGCGACCATGATATATTTATAGTTGCCATCCCTATGTAAGGGACCGCAGTGGTCCAGGTAAACGCAAGCTAATGTTTCATCTGAAATTAACAGGGGCATCTGCGCAGAACGTTTCACAGTAGAGACTTTCATCTTTTGGTATATTTGACATTCCAAAACATAGTTTCTGGTCTGTTTCCTCATGCGTGGCCACCAGTATCTGTTTTAATAATGAGAATGTGACGGAAACACCTGCATGAGCAGAGGCAAGCCCTTCATGTGCTGCTAGGATTAGGCCTAATCTATGTTCCATGTTTGGAATTAAACTATCCCCCACTTCAGGGATTCGAGCAAGCGGAACATTGTTTGTATCAGTTGCACACAAGTATTTGAGTGGAAACACTTTAGGTAATGTACTACCGCTGCCTTTGCTTGTAGCATTGACAGCCAGCATTATTTCACTGTCTATTTTCATTTTTGAACGAGTGATTGCAGCTACGGAAGCTGTTTGTACAGCTGCCTTCGGGCTTCATCAGCCAATGAATTCCCTTTAATGTGAACGCCATCACGTTGATGACTCAGCGTATGTCTCACATGAGTGTTTTGTTGTCCCCCTCGTTACTGAACTACTTGTTCCCAGAGCGTTTTATGCTTGATTGTGCCACCTTTTGCATCTTTGAAATCGTTCTGAAGCCAATTCTGTAAATATTCATTGTAGGATTGTACACAGTAGAAAGAATCGCACACTGAGTGTGGGGAATTTGCGATCCGTATTTTCAAGTGCCATGATGAATGCTTGTAGTTCAGCTCGCTGAGCTGTACAATCTCCTAGAGATCGCGTTTTTGTGACCATAGGTCTGAATCTGCCATTGCGCATACAACCTTTAACGATCGCGCATGCAGCACTGTAAGCTTGTTTACCCTCCGTAGCGGGTTGTGCTGATCCGTCAGTATAAGTTATACATTCATTCTGGTCAAGATGGAGAATTTCAAGAGCCAGAGGACATTCTTATTTGTATTGCATGAATGCTTGTGTTTTCAAATAAGGATCAAAAACATATTCAACATCAGTCGCAGCAAGAGAATTAACCCATTGTATCCATCTTGGATGTAAAGCTTTAGCATTCGGATTGCTCGCTTTTGTCACTGCCTCTAAGGCAGGTCCAGGTGTTACGACCATAATGCGTTTTCCCTGTGTGAGGGCTCTTTCTTTTGTTACAGCAGTTTGAATAGCTGTCACAATTTTTGCTGTTGATGTAATTTTCATTTATGCTTGTGTGTACTAGTGTGATTTGTAAGGTATTGGTACTTTTTCACCTTTGTTAAACGTTAAGTTTGTGAATTCGCATTGTCCTGGAATGATCCGGATCACTAAGTTGCGTACGTTTACGCGTGTTCGCAAATGTTTTGTTGCTAACATGTCTGTTTGGAGTGAACACAAAATGTCTGTTTTTGTGTCCAATTTACTGTTTTAGAATCAGGTTTGATTAATTTGCAGAGCGGTTTAACCCTTTCTGTGTAATTTAGAATGTAAGTTCTTCCGAAATTCAGGAATCCTAGAATTGACTAATTTTTTCACCGTTTTTGGAGGTTTGGTGCAGCACACACTTTTCTAAAAAGTTAGCTGCCAGGCTTTTGCCATCACTTGATAATTCATATCCTAGGAAAAGGACGTCGAGATGGGCAATTCTTGATTCCTTAAAATTGAATTTGTACCCTTCAAAGGTGAAGCCCAGTATAAAGTGCCTATCCAAGTCATCGTCTGTCAGATGGATGTCATCGACATATGACAATGCCTCGTCATCATAAGTTTGTAGTAACTCTGTTACTCTTGCTGAGAATAACCCAGGACTATTCTTGAATCCTTGAGGGAAACAACAGAAGTGACGCTGTGTCCCCATTATTGAGAAAGTGGTTAAATACCTGCTTTCTGGTGCAATGTTTTGACAAAAGAAACCATTTGATAGGTCTAATGTGGTTTTATATTTTTTTACGCACAACGTTAGTCATTAATGTTGTACTGTGTTCATTTTGCACTGCAAATGTTTTGCAAGAAGAGTTTAAATGTCTGTAATCCAATACTAGACGATATTTATTGTCTGGTTTGGAGACAGGAAACAAAGGATTGTTCATTGATGAGGTGCATGTTTCAATCACCCCTTGGTATTCAAGTTGATCTAAAATCTCCCTGACCTGTTTTTTAGCTTCTTGCTTAACTGGGTACTACCTTTGTGCAGTTGGTTGATTTTTTTAACTGGATTTTGTGGTGAGGTGAGGCCTCATGCCATCCTACATGATTATTGTATAATGCAGGAGCTTGGGTGACTGCTCATTTCCTGGCATAATTAATTTGAACTGTATTGGAATATGATTAGAGAAGGCTGTCATAATGTCTTCTTCACCATGTGGGCACTCCTTGACAAATTCTGGTAGCCAGTCTTGTTCAGCTAGAAGAATGTCATAACCCTTAGAAAGTCGCTCCCAAAATAGTGCTTTCACTTTTCTTGGTATGTCTCCCTCCATCCGGAGTGTTATTTCATATAACCTATGTGGAGAACTAACCTTGGTATCTGCAGTTTCAACTTGAATGCCTTCATTCAAGTCCACTGTCTCCAGAAGACCCTTCAGGTTCTGGCGAGCTATTGTGACTTCTGCTGCGCTGTCCAACATTGTCTGTGCCCATTCTCAGTTCTTGAGTTGTGTCCTCAAGATCCTCGGCATGTCTGATTTTTAGACCTGCTACCTTCTTTTTGGTGAATTGAGGTTTTTTTATCCTTCTGAACGTGTTGATCGTCTTTGGACTTCACGCATTCTTCCTTGTTTTCTGACCGTCTTCTTTCGGATTTCTGTGACGAAGTCTGAAAGGTACGAGAGGAACGTGTATCAGTATCTTGATATCTATCAGGTTTTCTCAAATTATCCCTATTACTGAGGTTATACCTCCTTTCAGAGGGCTCCATTTGAGAAGACCTACCACTGTAATGAGAACCCTTTTCTTTAGAAGTTTGTTTGCTATTTCCCCACTTCTTTTTAGAAGGAGTAGGAGTGTTTTTAGTAAAGACCTTTTCAGGACTTTCAGACAGCTGTGGTTTCACTGGTTTCCCACAAAGGCTGTCTCTGCCTAATTCTTCATAGGATTTTTCAATTATTCTGGCTAGTTCTTGTGGCTGTTCTGTTACGTCAAATTCCCTTAATTTTTGGCGGTTCGCCACTGATGCGGCTTTTCCTTTAATATTAGATATTATTGTAGAGACCTGTTTGAAATCTTTCAGTAGTTTCATACCTAAATTTAAAGCAGGCTCTGAACCGTATTAGTTTTGAACCTGTTTCTGTACATCAGGTATCACCGCCACAGACCGAACACCATGTGTTTTAGTGTAGATTGCAGCGAAGACTGTACCCCAAGTGGTGCAGTCCCAGATATGGGGTGATCCCCATTGGTAGACAGATTATTAAAATTCTGTGTTTTTCATGCGGGCTAGTATTAGGAAATACTGCTTCGATCTGAGTAATTTTTGAGCTATCCAAAATGGAATTTGTTCACGTTTTGTGGGTAGTTTTCCCATGACTGCGTGTAAAGTCTGTGGTGTAGTTTTTAGTGTATTCCCCTGGGGAGAGGTTTGTTGTGGAATAACTATTGTAGGTTGGACTGTAAGAGTCTGCATGACATATTGGGCCAATTGTCTGTAGATTTTGATTAACTCTTTGAGTTGAGCTAGTAATTCTACGGCTGACATGTCGTTAATGTCAGGATGTGGTGTATAGCCGGCTAAAACCGGCCATGTTGCTCCTGGTCTACATAGTGGACCGAGCCTGGTAATGTTATTTAAATTTATGGGTGCCGTTAAACCAGAGCTCATGCTCCGGGTAAGTGAGCGGAATTTCAATATCCTCGAAAGGAATATATTCCTCTGGTCTATCATCTTCTTTGTAGAAGTGAAACATATATGTTATTGGATTTGTTCCTGGGAAGACTATCCATGAATAGAATACATCTGTCTGGTGATATCCATGTGCCTCTATCACAAACAAGCATTGGCATAGCCAATAGGTCTCGCTTGTGGGACCTTAGAAGTATTTAGTTTTGCAGCACAATATCCGATTATGCAACAAGGATATTGTGCTGCAAAACTAAATACTTCTAAGGTCCCACAAGTGAGACCTATTGGCTATGCCAATGCTTGTTATATAGTGCGGACAACAGTAGTGATACATGAAGCAAAAATTACAAGTGAGCATGTTACAAAAGCAAACGTTACGTTACATGACACAATAGTGACAGTTGTGCAAGTATCAAGAGCAAACAAAATACAAGAGGTAGCAAACGATATGTTCTTAGAGGAAACAAGCTTCTCGGCATTGCTGGGTCGGAGCAGCAGGCAGATGCGAGTGGAGAGCGCGCTGGAGAGGGAGGGGGTGGGAGGACTAGGCAGCGGGAGAGAGGGAGAAAGGAGCGCGAGAGCCCAAGGCGATGGCGGCGGCAGAAGAGCGAGGGAGCAGTTTTTATAAAGCGAGGACAACAGTAGTGATACATGAAGCAAAAATTACAAGTGAGCATGTTACAAAAGCAAACGTTACGTTACATGAGACAATAGTGACAGTTGTGCAAGTATCAAGAGCAACAAAATACAAGAGGTAGCAAACGATATGCAATAGCATATCTGAGGGAACACGGCCTGGGGGAAGCTGGCTGGGGAGGGGGAGGAGAAATGAAAGGAAGGCTGTGTGCGGCGTAATTAGGGGAGGAGAAGCCGCAGAGCGCACGCTGGGCGAAGCCCTTTGATGTTCTGTGCGGCAAATGGAGGGAGGCTGATGCGCGTTCATGTTTGAACACGTGGTTCACATGAACTTCATGAAAACGCCAGCAAAAAGCTGGTGGTTTCATTATGTTTTCGCCACTTGAATTCTCGCTCCGCTCGATGCGCATGCGCGCATCGATAGGTCGCGAGACCTAAAAATGCTCTACCACCTCTTGATGATAGGCCATGTTTTATAAGTTTTATAGTGAGGGCTTTCCTTAAATTTTAGGAATTATTACAGCATTCGCATCGGTTTCTTGAAAACCTGTATAATTAAAAGCTGCATCGGCTTAATCAGCCGCAGCTCCACTGGCCCTGGGATTATCTTCGTCTGCCATTTTGTTCATTGAAAGTTTGCAGAGCAAGTTTCAAGGGAACAAAGATAAGGTGCACAATATTTTGGAACACTGTATCCTTCAACGTTGAACAAACCAAAAAGCTAATACATTGGATTTTTCGTCCTACTCAGCTATGGCGGATATTATCCTTTACCCACTCCAGACGTCTATTGAAGTATTTACGGGAATAGGGATCTCGGAGAAAAGCATGACTGAGTTACTCCAGTATCTAGTGTTAAATTAGTGCCTTACCAAACCGTTGGGCGCCATCTAGTGTAGTTCCTATATTCCCAATAGGCTCTGCGCATTGGAATAATATACACTATAGATTTGAAATAGGACTGCGGTCAGTATGTCTCTATCAAGTATATTAAACTTAATTATGTGTGTGCTAGCTAACTCAGAGGTGACTAGAAACGTTCTCGAATAAACAAGAAGGGATTAGTCTCTGACAACCGCATAAACATGACCACTTTTGTTTAACCTAGAACCGGAACAATATCTTCAGAGTCGTAGAAACAATAGATAACTATTTCACTCAGTCAATCGTGCATGCTTCGTTTCTACAGAGTTGTATAGAAATAGAGAGACGGGCGTTTCGATAAAAGGGTTTATTGAACAGTCTTATTTCTCACGCAAGAGATATTAACTACTACAATCGTTAGTTAGACAGAATGCGAGGTATAATGCGTAAACAGTAATTTTAAATAATACTGTAATAGCTCTACCTTTCTCCTACCTCCCCCCCCCCTCCTCCCCCCAGCGCCTTGAGACCCTCACGGGTGAGTAGCGCGCTTCACCAACCCCTGATTGATTGATTGAGCATTGTCTGTTGCTATGACATATATAAAAATGCATACATAAATAACACAGGCTATAATACTCAGCTGGTGCTTCTTTAAAATACGCCTACCCCAGTGTACCTAACCTAGGTCTAGTACGAGGGAAGAAGTAGGTGCTGTCTTTAGCTGTAGTTTAGTTCTGTCACGAATTGCGAAAGGTTTCTCTAGGTTCTAATCAGCTCCACACCTTAGAAAGAGAGGTTGGTATCTCTTTCCCTGGACTCGATTTCCCAACACCCGCAAGGGGAGTCAGAAACACTGGAGCTGGATTCTCGGCAGGAGGATGGCAGCTTCTAGTCAGTGTGTCAGCTGGAGAGTTGGCTTCCTTCGGTACTTGCTGTGGCGAGCCGCGTCCTGCAAATAGGTGGTCGAACTGCACCGAACCACACCGTGCTTTGCCATAGCAAGTGAAGGTATATTTATACCTTGAAGGTGTTTAGGAATGCCAGTATTGACGTAAAGTTGGGCATATGAACGTCATGAATGAAACCCTAAGGAATAGATGTTCATGCATAATAAATGAGATCTTGGAGAAATCGATTTCCAAGCAAGGGGAAGTCCCTAACAGCTTAAGCGTCTGGTTTTCCTAGAACTCGTTGAGACGTAGATATAATAATAATAATCCACATTTGTAAAGCGCACAATCACCCGTAAGGGTCTCTAGGCGCTGGGGGCCGTCGGGAAGATTAAGCAAGCTATTGCCCAGAGTCACATGGTGCTGGGCTAACCTGCCGCCGGAGCCGGGGATCGAACCGTGATCCCCAGATTCCAGCGTCAGTCGCCCTGGCCGCGGCGCCACACCTCTCCCAGGTGAAGTAGCCATGCCTGCATTTGGGTAGCATGGGCTATTCCTAAATAAGTAGAATGATCAAAAAAGGAGTAACTGGATGCACAGCGATTCTCGTGAAAGTTGTTTAAACTTTATGGTGCTCCGGGGTAGCGCCCTCCGACTGAAGGCGTAATAGATCACTGACTAAGGTAGCACTTCCCTGTTGGGAAGTGTCCCCCGGGCTCCACACTTGTCCTTTTATAAAGGTTTCAATTGCGTCTTTCCAAAGTTTTGTTGACGAAGTAATAATATGAAAGATTACTCGTTCATGTTTTCATCTTGTTTTATTCACAAGCGTATAGTTTGTTATTGTTTGTTTATTCCTTCACATTTCCAAATGAATGCACTCTAATAATCCCAATGCATTTCGGCATGATTAAATGCCTTCTTCTGGGGATATTTGTTCTGTCAATGAAAAAAGAAATATACTCGATATACATGTGATGGTCTTCAAATTATACCTCAAAATATTAGCAACAAGCATATAGTACAACCTATGTTAAAAAAGTGGAAAATTGAAGCGTTTCACCGTGTGGCTATCGCTAACGTGAGTGACTAGTCCTGTCAGGGTAGCGTGCTGTAGTAGCGTTGTGGTTACGACGAGATGTTAAAGCGTGGTTTAAAAAGAGATTTAACCGAAAAGTGCTCGAAGCTGATTCTTCTGTCAATGTGCTTAGAAATCAAATGGACCGCAAAGAACACGAATTAAGAAAAAACTAAAATGCTGTGTTAAATGTGCTCATGCATACAAGTTCCAACACCGGTATTACAAACGCGGCGGTGAGAATCTTACCGTGGCGTGCAGACGCTAGGAGATGAAACTGGGTGTGGCTCAATTCCATGCCGGGTTAGAGCGTAGCTCGACCCCGGAAGTGTATTTAGCTGTGATGGTTGCTAGGAAACGTCGGGTTTCTCGGCTAAAAGCGTGGTGCGCTGGTTAATACTACCGTGATGTGATGCGTGTGATTCTAAACGTGCTATGACCAATGTTAGTAATAGGATCAAAAGGCGTGTTCAAAAAAACACGAGTGGTAAATGTTATACGAAACGGTATGTGTGTGCGTAACTACGAATCACAGTACTATATGGCTGACCATTAGGTATGAAAGAACGCTTGGAAGCATACATGTATATACAATTCTATCAACGTAATAGTTAACAAAAAAATTTGACATGAAAAATTAACATAGAAAATTATCTATCAGTCGCATGTAAGTCCATGAATATATCGTGTTTTATAAATAGCATGAGTATTCCACACGGTCATTAAGGCCGAACGGTTTCATGCTTGAAAGCAAAAAAATCCAGTAATTTTCCCTTTTGAGTAGTTCAGTGTGGTTGTCTTTGCCTTCTTGCTTGGCGATAGTTTCCAATGCACAAAAGCGCAATTGGCTAATGCCGTGGCCTGCTTCCAAAAAATGTTGTGCTACAGTAGATTTAACATGCTTGTTTCTTATATTGGACTTATGTTCATTAAGACGTGTTTTGAGCTTTCTCTCAGGTTGACCAACATAAAGTTTACCGCATGGGCATTTCAACACATAAACCACGTTGGATGTGTCACATGTTGCTGTCGCTCTGATCCTTATTTGGTGTCCTTTCATTGGATGACTGATGGTTTGTCCTTTCATCACGCTGTTGCAGTGGTTTCAATTCCAGCAGGGACTAGTTCCTTTGAATTTGGTGATGGTGCGATCAGAGTATTTGATGAGCTCTCCTAGGTTTTTTGCTCTTGTGTAGGCAAAGGTGGGTTCTGTGTTGAAAATGTTATTAAAGTCAGGTTCAACTCTGAGGATATCCCAGTGTCTCTTAATCTGCTTGTATTTTTTGGTGGCAGTGGAGTATTTGGAAACTACCGTGATGGATTCTTTTTTGGGGGCGATGGTACTTGTCAATAGTTCACTTCTGTTTTTAAGTGCGCAACGTTGTTGGGCCTGCTCGAGGACTTGGCGTGGGTAGCCACGCGACTTGAATCTCTCTGTCATGATTTGAATCTCTTGTTCGAATTGAGTGGTGTCAGATGTGATTCTCTTGGCTCTAATAAGTTGACTATATGGCAGATGATTTTTGAGAGGCTGCGGGTGGAAACTTGAATAATGTAATGTATTATTCCTGTCTGTTTGTTTCCTGAACAAACTGGTTTCAAATCCGGTGAGTGTGTTGGTAATCCTGACATCAAGAAAAGTTATGGATGTAGTTTGGATTTCGTGGGTGAACTGTACGCGTTGATCGATAGAATTAAGTAAGTAAGGTAGAAGTGCTACCTTAGTCACTATTCCTAAATAAGGACTGGATATCTATGCCTATATAAGGGCAATGTGAAATGTACCTATAGAAGGGCAAGAATCGGGAAATGCATACGGAATCTAAATCGATATACAACACCTGCTCGTGGACAGGACTAATCTGATAGAGACATCTAGCCGCAGATTCCTTAACTTAGACTATCCCCAGGCGTGAGACTGGATCTGGAAATTATTTGCTGAAGCACCTCTGCGTGCGGAAGGACGGCGCCACACGACCCCGCCCTGATGTCGTCGTCCTACGTGACATTAGCGGGGTCTTTTAAGTCCCTCCCGGCGCGCTGACGTCAGTTTACTTTTTTTCGCGTGCAACGCGGATCCGGAGTGATCTCCTCTTGCCTGTTTTCAGGCCTCATTTTCAACGATTCGCGTCAGGAACAGTGTGCGATGCCTTCGGGCTTCAAATCTTGTAATTCTTGTTCGTGGCAGATGTCCGCGAACCCGCACCTTATTTGTATGTGGTGTCTGTGAAGCCTTGTAATACCAACAAAGAATGTCTATGGGTCTAGAAAGCTCTACTCTACCCTTGTCCAAGGCACACCTAATGCAACTAAGAAGTGATGAAAGACAACACCGTGTGGATTTTAGGCACAGCTTGATGTCACTAGGGTATAATGAGTACCCATCAGTTCCTGCTCGGTCCCGCCCTTGTCATCATCTGGGTTCTCTGTATACCTGGGAGACAAAAAACAGCCACCTTTTGTTACTGTGGCTGCCGCTTACTCAGTATGCGTAGACTTGACTGATTGGGGGTACCAGAAACTAAATATATGTGAGGGTAACTGATTTGCAATGCATAAAAGTGTATACGTGAAATATATAAAATTGGAGAGAAGAGAGTAAAAAAGAAAGTTTAATGGTATCTCTCTGATCTTCCAAATCTTAAAAACAGTGTGAATTCTAAGTAGATTTGACAAAATAACTGCTTATCAAAGTGAACGGTCGACATATTTCAGCATATGTGGGCACTATTTACCCACTGCTTTCTTCAGGACCATTAATTTGCTACTGCAATATCGTGCAAATAATCAAAATTTAAACAAAATCACCTGATTAGGTAATGTGATGTATCCTTCAGAAACCTTTAAAAAAAATTGGGATCAGGATCATCGTGCCGAGGACAGGACCTAGACAGAGGAAAGAGAAGAAAAGCAAAGATAGCATCATGAAACAAAATTGTCAAACGTATCGTACATTTTGTTATGCCATGTCATCAATAGTATGCGCATAGTCCCAATTACTCTAGGAATTCAAATCCGCTTACCTATTTGGTAGAAGGATAATGCATCACCCCACCTGGCAGCAGCTCAGGTAAGTGGAGCACCGCTCTAATAAGAAACAGTGAGGACAACAAGTCAAGTCATCTTAAAATGATATTTGATTCTCCAAAAATAGGTTAGATGTTGTGAAACTAATCAAAATGGTATGTGATTATCAATAGTAAATTCGATGTTTGAAGAACCAATGTACTATATGCCAAGACAGTAAAGTTGCTTTCAAAGGCATGAACATGCCGATGGAGCTCGGGGCTTTGTATGCCCGATGCCTGAAATTACGCTGTTTCATTACGTCTAGCCGGGATTTTCTTTATATAAATACAACACTTCTTCAATTTTGGATAAAAACCAGAAGGTGTATTTGGTAATTTGTCAATGACCGCTAAGCGTGCCTATGGTTTCATATATCTGAAA
Source organism: Lissotriton helveticus (assembly GCF_964261635.1). NCBI lineage: Eukaryota > Metazoa > Chordata > Amphibia > Caudata > Salamandridae > Lissotriton > Lissotriton helveticus. Next base: position 980,882,258 of record NC_136061.1, on the reverse strand, counting down.
GAGACACGTTAGTATTAGATTCCTTACCTTAGAATATCCCCAGGCGTCAGACTGGATCCGGAAATTTTTGCGTAGCAGTACCCTTGCGCGTCGGTAGGCGTCGTCTGCGGCTCCGCGTTCGGCGTCGTGGGCGCCGTGATGACGTCGTCGGAGTACTTAGACGCCGCCTCCGCGTGCTGACGTCAGTTCTTCTTTTTTCCGCGCCAGCAAGCGCAGATCTGGAAAAAGCAGTAACCCTAGTAATTTTTGACTAACCTCTTTGATCCTTTTTGATTGCTTTTCGAAGTCTCTCGACTCCGAACGGTGCCGTAGGGATGCCCGGGTTCAAGCACTGTGACGATTGCGACTGTCTGATGTCGGTCACGGATCCTCACCGCGTCTGTTTGTCCTGTTTGGGCGTCGACCACGACGACAAGGCCTGCTCCGACTGCCGGGCCCTCTCCTCGAAAGCCAGGCGGGAGCGGTCCCGTAGGCGCCTCGAGCTCCGGCAGTCGGTCCCGCGCCGTGAGAGGTCCCGATCCCATGGGAGGTCGAGGGACAGGTCGCGGGCTCGGAGCCACCACAGCTCCGAGAGTAGGCCGCACTCCTCCGGGTCGAAGTCGTCGTCAGGTAAGAGGCACAAGAAGTCCAAGCAGCGTCATCGCTCCTCGGACTCCCCCCGACGCTCGCACGATGCGGCTGGGGATTCGGGTGACACCACCCACGCGGCTCCGTCAGAGTCGCGGGCGCCGCGTGCAGCTCCACACCCTCCGGTCCCTGGGCTGAACGCGTCGCCGGAGGAGATCGAGCGCTTCCTCATGGCCATGAGGAAACTCTCTCCTCCGACGGGCTCCGCGGCGCCTCCGGGACCAGCGGACCCGTCTGGGGCCCCTAGCGGGTCGACGCCTTCGGGCCCGGCGCCGCAGGTCCCCTCTATCACGACGCCGCCGGCGCCTTCCGGCCCGGCGCCGAGGGGTCCAGTTGTTCCGACACCGCCGGCGCCTTCGGGCCCGGCGCCGCAGGACGCCGCTGGTCCTCCTTTGGGATCTGGTTCGTCGCCGGTGGATCTGACGACCTCCCCGGCGTCGGACCCTCAGGTGTCGCCTCCGGCGCCGTCCTCGGCGCCGTCCTACCTCCATTCCTGTTCAGCCGTCGGGACGGCCCCGCTGGGCGCCGCTCCAGACGTCGTTTGGTGAATTTCACTTTTATGAACAGGCCCCATTGGTTGAGAACCCTGAATTTCAGGAAATGGGTGAGGAAGAGGACTGGGAGGGGTCTGAGGACCCTCTGACCAGAGAGTGTCAGTCTCATGAGGACTGGACAGGAGACCTTGGGGAGGCCAGTGGCCTGGACACCTCTCCAGACACTGGGTTTGTCTCCCCTCCTACCGTGGCTTCGGAGGAGGGGGCAACATATAGGGCCAGATGTAGGTAAATTTTATTTTCCGACCTCTTAAATACCGAGTCATACCGACTCGGTATTTCAGAGGTCGGAAAATAAAAATACCGAGATGTAGGTAATTGCAGATGTGCAATTACTGAATCGGAAACAGTCAGTAATTTCCGATGCGGTAAATACCGACCAGTTAATGCCCATGCATTCCTATGGGCTTTGAAGCCCATAGGATTGATTGGCCATTTACCGGTCGGTATTTACCGCTTCGGAAAATACCGACTGTCACAAGGGTGCAGGGGGTGTCACTTTGACACCCTCTGGCACCCCCAAAAGAGGCTCGGGTGCCATGTGGCAGGCATACCTGCCCTAAGGGCAGGTCTGCCTGTCATATGGCATAGGTGTGCATGCACACATGTGCATGCACACCAGAATCGGTATTTTACCATCAAGTATTATTTGATGGTAAAATACCGATTTTGTACTGCTTGTGGGACTCAGAAGAGTCCCACCTACATACCAATTTACCGGAATCCGTAATGTTACCGACTCGGTATTTTACATACTCGGTAAATTTACCTATCGGTAAATTTACCGAGTCTGTAAATTACAGGGACCTACATGTCAAATTGCTTTTACCGGGTGGTAACGGCCGAATTCGGCCGTTACCACCCGGTAAAAGCCTACCTACATCTGGCCCATAGTGTGGTGCTGATGAGGGCTGCCAAGGCCTTGGGCCTTGAGCTCCCCGTCGCGGCCGTGAGGACTAACCTCCTCACTGAGGTCCTTAAACCGCAGTCAAGCTCGGCCGAGCCTCTGCTGCCCTTTAATGAGGCCTTGACCGACGTTCTTCTGGGCACTTGTTCCAAGCCCGCTACGGGTTCGCCCGTAGATAGGAACGTGGCCAGACGCCACCGCCCAGCCCCGGGCGACCCATGTTTCCTGTCCTCCCACCCTACCCCCGAGAGCCTGGTCATCCAGGCCTCCAATTCTCAGACCGCATTCCCGTCGGCCCCGCCGGACCGGGAATCCAAGAGGTATGACCAGTATGGGAAGAAGATCTTCTCATCCCTTAGTCTAGGCCTGCGGTCTTCCAACACCGCCTGCCTCTTGGGACGTTACACCCACTCTGTGTGGGATACGGTCGCGGAAGTGCTGCCAGAGTGTCCGTTGGAGGTACGGGCCAAACTCGGCCAAGCCCTTGTGGAGGGCCGCGATGCAGCCAAGTATTCCATCAGGTGTGGGCTGGATACCACTTACTCGCTGGGTAGAGCGATGGCAACGACGGTGGCGGTGAGACGCCACGCCTGGCTGAGGTCCGCCAACTTCTCGGCAGATGTGCAGAGCACGCTCATGGACATGCCGTTCGATGGCCGTCGCCTCTTCGGCGACAAGGCAGACCATGCGCTTGAGCGCTTTAAGGACTCAAGGGCTACGGCCAAGTCCTTGGGCCTCTCGGGCCAGCGCCAGCAATCGGCTGCCTTTCACTCCTTTCGTGGCCACGGAAGGGGTGCGCCCACGCGCGCCGCCAGCCACGTGCCGCAGGGCAATACCCAACGCGGTGGCGGCCGTGGGAACCGCCGTCCAGGCGGTCGGGGGCAGCGGCGAGGTCAGTCCACACCTTCCCCCGCAGCATCCGCCTCAAAACCCTCCTAGTCCGTGCTTTCAGACCCATGTGACGCCAGTGGGGGGCAGGGTTCGCCATCACCACCTCCACTGGCGCACTGTCACATCGGACAGGTGGGTGCTGCAAATCGTCCGAAGGGGCTACTCCCTCCCCTTCGAGGTGACTCCTCCAGCCATGCCACCGCAGAACCACCGTGTATCGGGGGATCATTTGCGACTTCTGCAGGAGGAAGTTACGGCCCTCTTGGCCAAGGGGGCCATCGAGCGCGCTCCTGGGCCAGAAGTAGGGTGTGGTTGCTACTCCCACTACTTTCTGGTACCCAAGAAGGGCAAAGGGGGCCTACGCCCTATCTTGGACCTAAGGAACGTCAACGGCTTCCTCCGGAAGGAGAAGTTCAAGATGCTGACACTGGCTCAGGTTCTGGCTGCCCTGGACCCAGGAGACTGGATGGTAGCGTTAAACTTGTAGGACGCTTACTTTCATATCCCCGTCCTGCCTGCCCACCGACGCTACCTGCAGTTCATGGTGGGCCACGAGCATTTTCAATTTACCGTGCTCCCCTTCGGCCTTACCAGCGCCCCGCGGGTGTTCACAAAAGTGATGGCGGTGGTCGCAGCTCACCTGCGCAGGCTAGGGGTTTCAGTCTTCCCCTACCTAGACGACTGGTTGTTGAAGGCGGGCTCGCCCCAGACAGTCGTCAGCCACCTCCAGACGACGGCAGACCTCCTGCACCAGCTGGGGTTCTCCATCAATGTGCCGAAGTCACACCTGTGCCCCTCTCAGAAGCTCCTCTTCATCGGAGCGGTTCTGGACTCGGCGCGGTTTCAGGTTTATCCGCCCGAACAGCGGGTCCGGGATATTCAGGCTCTGATTCCCATCTTTCAGCCGTTATCCCGGGTTTCGGTCAGGTTGACGCTGCGGCTTCTGGGGTTGATGGCCTTGTCGCAGGGTTTCTGTTCTCACACAGAACTGTGCACAGAGGAGTGGAACCTCGGCGAATTAGGGTGACCCAAAACACACCTTAGTACCCAACTCACCCCTTACCGAGCTAGCTACAGTGTCTCATTGGACATATCAAACTCCCAATGTTTAGACAAACCAGAACATGAACTTACTGTACCTCAGGGTACGTGGAACTCATGAACACTCTTTTGTTATATTATCATTACAAACCAGAACATGGAGTAAAGAAGACACATGTGCATTTGAAATGTTTATTTACTAATGCCGTCTTCTCAGGCGCAGTATCTTAGATAATACAAGTATACTTATTATCAGTAGCAAAATTACCAGCATAGTTACTAAGACATAAAAGGCGAATGGTGACAGCATGTCAACATACTGTAATGAATAAGAGTTAACAACACTTATATCTCACCCTCCCTAACACATATATTATATTATTAGCTAAGAAGGTCTCTTTGGGTTGTTTTAGGGCGGGCCCATACCTTAGTGTCCTAGCATGAAGGAATCGCATCAGCATACACCAGCTCTCTCTGCATGTGCATCGCATCAAGTGTGTTCTGTGTGTCTCGTGCAAAGCAATATAAATCCCGCCTGAAGCCAGAATTGGCAAAGGCTGCACTTGTGTTATGACTATGAAGGCGTGGAGATCAGACCTCATAACAATTCCATATCGTGTTGTTCCTGAAACTTCAGCACTCTTCGTGCAGACATAGTTTATTAAGCAAAGCTGATATCAGAGCAATAACATATTATTCTCACATACACCACGGCAAACTACTAGGTTGAAAGCTAAGTCAACAATTAAGTGTCGTGTGCAGAAGTTGCAAGAAAGAAAAATGGTGTTTAAACCTCAAATGTACCTATGCTAACTTAACACGATATAAGGATATACAGGAGCTATATGACAGCCTCCTGCATCCTACTGGTGCATCACGCCAGGTGGCGGATGCGGGCTCTGCAGTGGGACCTGAAGTTTCAGTAGGCCCAGCATCAGGGCAACCTATCCGACCATATCCTGATCTCGGAGGGCACTGCGAGACAGCTGCAGTGGTGGCTTACGGACCGCGATTGGGTCAGCGGCAGATCCCTCTCCCTTCCCCAACCGGAGCACGTAGTTGTGACGGACGCGTCCCTCCAGGGCTGGGGAGGCCACATGGGAGAGGCGGAGATCAGAGGCCTCTGGTCTCCGGCGGAGGCCCGGCTCCACATCAACCTGTTGGAGCTCCGGGTGATTCGTCTGGCACTGAAGGCATTCCTCCCCTCTGTCCAGGGGAGTGTAGTGCAGGTATTCACGGACAACACCACCGCCATGTGGTACTGCAACAAACAAGGCGGGGTGGGGTCGTGGATCCTTTGTCAAGAGGCTCTTCGCCTTTGGCAATGGCTGGAACGCCAGGGCGTGACCCTGGTGGCTCAACACCTGGCAGGTTCTCTGAACACCAGTGCGGACGAGCTCAGCCGTCGGTGCTTGATGGATCACGAATTGCGTCTGAACTCGTACGTGGCGCAAGGCCTATTTCAGCAATGGGGAGAGCCTTGGTTAGATCTATTCGCCACCGAAGAGAACGCGCAATGTCATCAGTTCTGCGCGTTGGAATTTCCAAGGCGGCACTCGCTCGGAGACGCTTTTCGTCGCGAGTGGAGCGCTTTTCGTCGCGAGTGGAGTTGCGGTCTGTTGTACGCCTTTCCGCCTATACCACATCTGCCCAGAGTGCTGAAGAAGATCAAGCGCGACCGGGCCCAAGTCATCCTTGTGGCTCCTGACTGGGCACGAAGATACTGGTATCCCGAGCTACTCAGCATGTCAGTAGATCCCCCGATTCGTCTGCCCCTTCGGGAGGACCTTCTGTCGCAGCAGCAGGGGACGGTCCTCCACCCGAACCTGTCCAGTCTCCACCTACAAGCTTGGAGATTGAGCGGCGACAGTTGAGGCCATTTGACTTGCCTCCCGAAGTCTGTAATGTCATTCTGGCAGCCAGGCGTCCCTCCACAAAGTCGGTATACGCCTGCAGGTGGAACAGATTTGTGGCACAGTGGGACTTTGTTCTTACCTTCCTGATGTGCGCTCCCTTTGAGCCGCTTCACAACTGTCCTCTTCGTCTTCTGACTCTAAAGACTGCTTTCCTGGTTGCCATCACCTCTGCCAGGAGAGTGAGTGAGCTCCAGGCCCTTTCCTGTACTCCACCTTTCCTTTCTGTCCATCCGGACAAGGTTGTGTTGCGTACCAAGCCATCTTTCCTGCCCAACATCGGGCAGTCCATCACCTTGCCAACCTTCTTTCCGCCTCCGCATCCCTCTAAAGAGGAAGAGCGGCTCCACCGCCTGGACCCAAAACGTGCGCTCTCCTTCTATTTGGATCGCACACGCCAGTTCCGGGTGGATGACCAACTCTTTGTTGGCTACGTGGGTGCTAAGAAGGGGAAGGCAGTGCACAAGAGGACCATCTCCCGGTGGATCATCTTGTGTATCCAGGCATGTTACTCCATGGCTAAGAAAGAGCCCCCTGTTGGGTTGAGGGCTCATTCAACTCGGGCCATGGCGACTACAACTGCCCTGGGCCGGGGAGTGCCCTTACAGGACATTTGCCAGGCAGCTACGTGGGCCTCGCTGCACACGTTCGCACGACACTACTGCCTGGACGGTCAAGTCCGAAGGGATGGCTTCTTTGGCCGTTCCGTCCTCCAGGACTTTCTGGTGTGATTATTGGTTCGCAGACCCACCACCGGGGTTGGTATTGCTGGGGCATCTATTCTAAGGTAAGGAATCTATCACTAACGTGTCTCTTTCAGATGCACAAGTTACTACTTGTGTAACGATATATCTGTAAGAGACATTAGTTAGTGATAGATTCCTTACCGGCCCACCCATCCTCCCCGTTCTGCGAACCGATATCTAGGGTTAAGGTCATCCCCTTTCAGGGCCCTAGTTTCTTGGCACCAGTGTTGGTTCTCTCATGGCTCTGCGTATCTGGCGCGGAAAAGCTGTGTATCAGAACTGACGTCCGCGCGCATGGTCGGCGTCTAAGTACTCCGACGTCATTCCGGCGGTAACGACGCTGACGACGGATGCGGAGCCGCAGACGACTCCTACCGACGCGCAGGGGTATTGCTACGCAAAAATTTCCAGATCCAGTCTGACGCCTGGGGATATTCTAAGGTAAGGAATCTATCACTAACTAATGTCTTTTACAGATATATCGTTACACAAGTAGTAACTTGTGCGTCAAGTCCGGAGGGATGGCTTCTTTGGCCGTTCCGTCCTCCGGGACTTTCTGGTGTGATTTTGGTTCGCAGGTGCTCAGGTTCTTGGTTGCCTTTGCTCTCTCTCTCTCTCTCTCTCTCTCTCTCTCTCTCTCTCTCTCTCTCTTATTTATATATATATATATATATATATATATATATATAGGTACGGTGTGGCGCCAATCTGATATACTACTAGCCTCAAATTCCTTCATCGTGGAATTATCCCCAGGCGTAAGACTGGATCCGGAAACTTTTTGGGCACAGCATGCTTGCGCGCCAGGGGGCGGGGCGACATTACGCGGCTCTGCCAGGCGTCGTCCACATTCATGATGTCAGCGAGGTCACATAAGACCCGGCGCGCCTACGTCCGTTTTTTCCTTTTCCGCGTGCAACGCGGATCCAGTCCTTGATTCGGGCCTGTTTTCTTCCATTTCTTTTTGGTGGAACAGTGTGCGAATGCCTTCGGACTTCAAAACTTGCACGTTTTGTGGGCGTCTTATGTCGGCGACGGACACTCACCTCTTTTATATGTGTTGGTTTGGGGAGGATCACGGCACCGCTGACTGTGAGGCGTGCCAACAGTTGAAGTCGCAGCGGGATCGCTGCATGAAACTCCTCTCGACGCGCCTCTCCAGGTCGACATCCTCCCCTCGGTCTGCTTCGGCAGACGGCTTCAGATACGGCTGTGCTCGCCCTTCTTCGATGTCACGTAAGCGTCTCTCCCGGTGTTTGTGTTGCAGTTTGTCTCCGGGGTCTGGTTTCTGGCCTACCGGGGGCGTGGACTCTCCACAGGTGATGCGGCCCCACAGGTCGTCATATCCTCCGTTTCCCAGTGTTGGGACGTCAAGAGTCCAAATGGAGACATAAGCGGCAGCTTTGCAGGCCTCGCTGGCGTCTCCTCCTCCTGGGGCATCGGCGGATCCCTCGCCTTGCACAGGGCCCTCCGGGCCGACTGGTTCGGATCCAGGGTTGAAGGATGTGGTGCTGTTGGGTTGCGGCTCTTCTGGGGCACCTCCTTCAGGCCATGGCATCTCTGCCTCGCCACACACTCCCACGGGAGTCCCTGTGGTGTCGCGGTATGTCGCCAGGGCTCAGGTCGCATCCCCGAGCCCCTCTCGGTCCTTTGACAAGGTGGTCCTGTCTAAGGTCGAGGTGACGCTGCTACGGCGCCAACAGCAGCTGGACCGTGCGGAGCCACAGGGGTTGGAGGGCCCCTCCCGTCCCTCCCCAAAGGCAGCTGCATCGACAGAGGGAGAGTCGGAGATTGAGTTGTCCCTGGCACTGCCACATTGGCTGCCAGGCGATCTCCGCCACATTCTGGGCCGTGGCTGGAGGAGGGCATCGTGTCACTCCCCAGCGCCGCCCTGGAGCCGGTTCGGCTACAGTCTCCACTTCGGCCTCCGGTACGGGGTGACCTGGGAGGAACCTTGTCCGCTGACACCGGGTGGTGCCGACGCCCTGCCTGAGGCAGCGGACTCTTAGGCTCCTTGCGGGGGTCGCACCGCAGATTCGTCTTCGGACGCTCCTTCTCCAGAGGCAGGCTGTATAGTGTTATCGTCCTCCCCGGAGACTGGTCGACGTGTGATGTCTTCTTCACCGGTGTCGAAGGGCGACTCCCCACCCTTCCTGAGGCAGAGGTGTTCGTCGGAAGAGCGGCAGGTCCCTCATTTTTCGGCTTCTTCTGACTTCCAGGTCTGGTCCTTGCCCGTCCCGCTTGGCCTTTGGCACGGCCGCCTTAGTTTGCAGCCGTCGCCCATAGAGGGGGCTGCTTTCTCCACCGCGGGGCCCTACGGAGGCTGGTGCGGCCTTAGCCCACACTGTGTCCATGGCTGTGGGCATCCTGCGCATGGGTGACCCAGTGGCTCATTTTCCGGCGGACCACCTCTTAGAGGTCCTCCACCAGGGCTCTGGTTGGAGGGAAATCTTACTTCCCTTTTAAGATTCGCTCCTTTCTTCCTTGACGGGGGCTGGGAGGCTTCCTGCCTTGGGGGAACCGGTGCCTCAGCATCTTCTGCACCGGCACTTCCTGGCGCCGCGTGACCAGGCGTGCCTTTCCCTTCACCCCTCGGCCGCCAGCCCCCTTTTGCTGACCGCTTTTCCCTCCCTGCCGCTGCTGTTGACTCAGCCGTCCCAGGAGGCCCGCTGGCTGGACTCTTGGGGGCGCAACATGTTCGCCTCCACCTTGTGTGTTCTGGCTAGGGCCTCCTCCTGTTTGTTGGACTTGGCTGAGTCTCTGGGATCCGCAGCGTCCCAGGAGTCTAGTCAGGTGGACTTAAGGCATCATGCGTTGGATGGCCGGGAGCTTGCGGCGTCTATTCTCCGCTCCGCTCTGGACATCTGAGGTGCTGGGCCGGGCCATGGCTTCCTCAGTCGCTCTCCATCGCCATGCTTGGAGTGTTCCCTGAGAATATTCGGGAGCGACTCATCGACCTTCCGTTTGATGGCAGCATGTTGTTCCATGCCCTGGCCAATTCCACCATCCAAAGGCTCTTGGCTGGGCTCTGTCCTCCTCCTCCGCCTTATCCTCCTCTGTCCCCTCCTTATCCTCCTCCTCCTTAGTGGCTCCTGAGTTGGGCTGACTCTGGGTCTTCTTAGGCCGGTTGTTCTGGCTGTGGAGTGTGTGTTCTGGCAAATTGCGTCCTTCCTTTGGACTTTGGCATTGTTGGCTGCTGGACGGCCCCTTTGTTGATTGTGTGTGTGTTCTGTCTGAATTGTTGCGCAGACTTGGGCCTGAGATTAGGCCTTCTGCTTTGCTTGGGCTGCTTGTAGAGCCTTCGCGGGGGTGTTTTTTTCCCTGTGGTTATTTTTTTTTTCTCTGCTGCGGAAGGTCTTCCGAAGAGGGTTCCCATATTTTGGGACTTGACGTACCCTATGTGGGGTAGTGTTAGCTGTCATATGGCTTGCGCTCTGCTGGAGGTTCTGGCCGTCTTCGGGTAACTGTTCTCCATGGTGTTATGTAGGTTGCATTTTGCTTCTTGAGTTTGTGTGCGCGGCCTCTCGTCGTGGTGTGCCGGACGTCTCCTCCTATCCCTGCTCCTGTCCTGAGGTCTGGGATGATCCTGTGTTTTCCCATTCCAGGCGCCACCTACTCTGCCTTCCTGGGGCCTCTGTTTCCTACCTCTGTTTTTAGAGGGGAAAGGCCAGTCTTCTCTTTCTTTCCTACAGTGGACTGTTGTTCTTTCGATGTTTTGTTCTTACTGGATGGCACAGTTCCACATGGCACTATCAGTCTATTTCTGTCTGATGTAAAATTCTTCCCTTGTTGCACTCGGGAAGGGGACTCCGCTTGACCTGCGGGGCTCTTTCTCACAGTCTTCACTTATATTTGTAGGCGGTGTCTATTCTGTCCTTGGGATGGTGTCTCCCACCACCCCCCTTCTTTATTCACGGAATTTCATTCCTCGCACACTGTTCCCATACTTTCAAATTTTTTAGATGGTGGCTCCACGTTGTGCAGCGGAAAAGTTTCTCCGCAGAAAACTGATGTCAGTGAGCCGGGTGGGACTTATATGACCTCGCTGACGTCACGTATGAGGACGACGTCAGGGCGGGGTCGTGTGACGCCGTCCCCCGGCACGCAGAGGTGCTGCTGCAAAAAAATTCCAGATCCAGTCTCACGCCTGGGGATATTCTAAGTTAAGGAATCTGCGGCTAGACAATGTCTCTACCAGACACATCGTTACCGAAGGTAAGTAACTCGTACTTCAGTGCTTATGACTTTGAGTATTCCCCTGGAAAAGAACTAGGATTACAGTTAAGTAACTTATCCTTCTGGACCTGCTTGTTCATAGGCATGGTGCCAGTCACCATTGTCCTGCTCCAGGGGATTATGCCTTCCTAACACAACACCCCACTCCAAAGAGTCTGGTGGAACAGGCATCCATCAGCAGGGTCAACCCCAACACCTCCCCTACCACTACACCCGACTGTCCCAAAAGAATAGCAACTTTTCACAAGAGAGTTTCCCCTTGCGCGAGCCTTGCTCACTGAATGTAGTCCAGGCATCTTTAATGGTATCTCACATTTTTGGTGAAAAAAGTATACTCTGCCTTGGAGCATTAAGAGGAGCAGAGCCACAGCACGTTCATTGGGCCTTTCTGCTCCCACAAGGCAATTCCAGCAATAATTATGGCCTCTTTGTGGATATGGTAGATACTTTCCTCGCCAGACTCCTCCTCCTGCACAACTGGCTTTTTAGTTCTTTTGTGGCAGAGGTTATCTGCGACAGTGAGGACAGTGGGAACAATGTGCAGCTTAGTCTTCCATCCCCTCCAGCAGCCTCAAAAACAGAACTAAAGTGCGTCCTTGCTGGCACACAGCCACCTGGTGGGAGGCAAAATCCGATATTTCCTACAGGGATGGCAAGCCATCACAAAAAGTGAGTCCTCTAAATTATCAGTCTGGCTATGCCTTTCTTTCCTTTTCACCCCACCGCGCCTTCTCCTGCCTTCAGAGCTGATGAAGGAGGACATCTGTCCTACTAACGGCAGGAAGTGTAATCTTTTTTTACCAAAAGGGCTATCTAGAGGGTTCCAGACGGTTGTTACTCTTGCTACTTCCATGTGCCTCAGAAGGATGGATGCCTTTTTTTTTTTTTTTTCTTTTTTTCACCAATTCAACGCTTTTCTGCGGAAAGACAAAATCAACATGCTAGTACCAGCCCCGGTCCTGTCTGCCCTAGACCCTGGAGAATGGATGCTGGTGGTGGTCCTCCAGGATACTTATTTTCACATCCCCTCCTGTAGGCGGACAGGCGCTATCAGCGGTCTATGGTGGGCCAGACCCTTTTCAGTTCGCAGTTCACATTGGGTGTTAACGAAAATGATGGAGGTGGTCCATAGCTCATCTACAGAGGTATTCGTCTTCACCTACCTGGACGACTGGCTGTTGAAGGCTGCTTGCTCCCGTCAGTCTTCAATAGCCTCCAGATAACCGCAAACCTCCTAACGTCATTGGTGGTCACTATTAGCGACCTGAAGTTAATATACACTCCTTCGCTTTTAATTAAGCCTTTCTGTGTACAGTGTGAGTTTGTCTTTCCCACAGAACAGTTTTGAAGACATTTGGGCTATGATTCCAAGGTTTCAGTCTCTGTCCTGGATTTCAGTGCGTAAGACTGAGCGTGCTAAGATTCTTTTCCTCCTGCTGGTGACCATTGCCAGGTGGCAAATGTGGGCTCTGCAGTGGGACCTCAAATCACAGTGGAGACAACATCAGGGATATCTATTAAACTGTTTCCAGATTTCAGAGGCGATTGCAAAAGATCTGCAGTGATCGCTGCTGGACAACAAATGAATCAGTGATGCAGCAGACATCCCACTTGTTTCAGGGCTGCTAATGAGAATCTGGTAGCAGCGTATGGATGGTTAGGGGCACCAGTCTACCAGCACCTACTCTCTTGCTCGGACAGCCAGCAAAGCCTTTAGTGTGACCCTAGCAGACCCAGCACATCCTCAAAAGTTGGTGTTCCATCATGTCCAACAGATTGGTCTTGCAAATTGTTCAAAAAGGCTGTGTCCTACATTTTCTTTTCTCCCCGCCCAACTAATTTGCAGAAGAGCATCTGTTCATCCTGCTGCATGAGTGCCCATCTGTTGCCATAGAGAGGGTGCCAGAGTCTGAGAGAGGCAGGGGTTTGTCATTATTTCCTCATCTGCATATAAGACAAGTCCCCAGGCCTATTCTGGGTCTTCAACCCCTGAATGCGGAATAGCAAATTGCTTGGATTGGCTCAGATTCTATCTGGTCTTGATCTGTGTGGTATCTTTGATTTTGCAGGATGCATATTTTTGCATATGCATTTTGGTTTGTATGATGTCCGGTGCTCATCTTCAGAGGTCGGTAGTTTGTTTTCCTGTACCTTGATAACTAGCTGCTGAAGGCGGGTTAGGTTTAGTTGATCTTGGATCACCTACGGACAACAGCCCAACTTTTGGTATTTTGGGCTTCACCATGAACAAACTGAAGTTCCACCTGGTTCCTTCGCAGAGGCTCCCATTCATTTGGGCAATCCTTGACACACTGGAGTTCAGGACATTTACACCACAGCAGCAGGTCCAGGATGTTCTGGCTGTGATTACGATATTTCAGGCTCAGTTCTGGGTCACCATGATAATTCCTGTGAGGCTCCTTTGCCTCTTATCTTCATGCCTTCTCTTTGTCGACAATGCCAGGTCGCCCATGTGTGCCCTGCAATGGAAAATGAATGCCCAGTGGTCCCAGCATCATACAAGCTTTTCCGACAATCAGTGCTCTGGGAAGGTAACTTGAGATCTGCAGTGGTGGCATCCACAATTTGTCTAAGGCAGGCGTCTCTCCCTTTCCCACTTGGAGCTGGTGGTGGTAACCAATGTCACTGCTAGGATTTGAGGGGAGTTCAGAGGAGTCCGATCCCCAGTGAAGGGATGGCTTAGCGTCTTCTGGCAGGAATGAAAAATGAGACTCCTATAAGCCTTTCAGGCTACCACCTCTCCTGCAGTGAGTTCGGAAGAACTGGAACGATCATTCCCAAGTCATCCCAGTCGCCTTGGATTGGGCCAGGAGAGTGGCGTACCCGAAACACTTGGTAATGAGCTTTTTATTCCTCCTATCAGGCTACCACGGTGTGAGGACCTTCTGCGTCATCAATAGATTAGGTCCTCCACCCAAATCTACACAGTCTACACCTCCATGTGTGGAGATAAAACGGCTGTTAAATGACTGTGTATGAATTGTCACCTGAAGCGGTTGATGTCATTCTCACCACCACACGTCCCTTCACAAAAATACCTATGCTGGGTACGCTGGCAGATTTGTGGCTTGGTGCGGACCTGAGACACTCACCCTTTACAGATTTTTGTCGGGCAGACTGTCTGTTGAATTCACTAATTGTGATGAGATGTATTAAAGGTTTGCCACAGATTTACTCCCAAGCAGTTGATGGTGCCATAGGGGGACCTTAACTTGGTTTCTACTGTCTTCATGTGTATGCCCTTGAAGCCAATGTATAGCTGCTTGCTGCATCTCCCGACTCCAAACTGTCTTCCTCATTGTGATCATGTCAGTTTGTTGCCTGAGGAGAAACTCACACTGCACTCCCCTACATCATGTTTGTTCTGGAAAAATTGCTGCTGAGGACTTGGGCAGCCTTTCTACCAAAGTTACGTTGTCCAATCCGTCTCTCTGCAAGTGATCTTTGCTCCCCCTCCTTAAACGAAGAGGAGTGGATACATCCGTTGGCTCCTAAAAAAGCTTCAAACTTTTACATAGATCTTATCAAGTAGCATCGTATGAACAACCAGCTAATTGTGGAATTCTCTGCAGCGAAGAAAACAAAAGCTGTACAGAAGAATACCTTTTTCCGGTGGATAGTTCTCTCCAGTAAGATCTGCTACTCATTGGCCTAGAATCAGGGGGCTTCCACTGTGTTGATGCAAGGGGTGCCTGCCCTTGACAAATGCTAGACTGTGACGTGGGCATCAGCAGTCCATAGAATCTCAAACCACTACTGGCTTGACAGCCATGTTCGGCAAGAAGGACATGTTACCTGCTTGGTTATGCAAGACTTTTTGGTCTGAGCCCACTCCTCAGCTCTTCCACCTTGAGTAAAGTGCTGTGTTGGTATCTATTCCAAGGTGAGGAATGTACAATTGGAAGTATCTGTCAGAAGAGCAAATTATTTGCACTCTAATTATTTTTCTGATGGATTCTGTATCAAACTGCAGATGCCTCGCTGCCTTCCCACCACCTCATTCGGAGGACTGGCTAAGATCTAAAAAAAAGTCCAGAGTTACCTTTCAGCACACTGTGACGATCAATGGCTCGCATTCTTCATCTGAGGGGTGCTTATAGGTGGCTCTGCTACGTGACCCCAAAGGTTGTATGGAGCCAGCGCGGAGTTGTACGGTGCGACCAAGTAGTGTGCAGGACCTCTGCTTTGGAAAAATGTCTGGATCCAATCTGGTGCTTGGGGGGTACTAAGGTGAGATATCTGCGTTACATAAGTATACATCCTAAAGTATAATTTCCTTTCTGTTACACAACAAGCTGCTGGTCCTGTGATTCCTTCCCCCTCCCCTTGTAACCCCTAGTTCCATTACACAAGCAGCTTTTGAGAACATGTTGATGGAAACATGCCAAAGTTTACATTAGTAACCTATCATCCACAAAGTAGCTTTTTTCGATCAATTAACCAGATAAATGTAATAAATCCATTCATCCTTCCTAAGTAAGCAAACTAGGTAAGTGAGACTGTTTGCATCTCATGCCCTCCCTTAATCAGTTCTTTCTCCACAGCAACCTGCTCCTGTACATGTAACAATTAATTTGTAACAACTAAGTTAGTCCTCCAGTTTTACGGCTTAAGTTTTTTGCAATTATATGTATAGGGCAAGACGTGTGTACTTGGCGCTTTCTAGTATGTTAGGATGAATGCATTTCTTTAGGTTGTTAGTTTTATTTTCTCTTGTGTTGCAGTTGAGTTGTTGGAGTATAAGCTCCAGCAGGAAACTTCCATCACAGGTGACTTACACACTTCTCTGAGCCGTGAACAAGAGCGAGCCTCTGAGCTTCGGAAACATCTTGGGGAGGAACAAGAAGGTGCATTCCAACTCAAGTCTGATCTGGCTGAGAGCAAGCAAGAAGTGGGGCGGCTGTTGCTGTCCCAGCAGGATCTTCAGACTGTGATCTCCAGGCTCAGGTATTGACTGGTAATCGTCTTTGTACTTCTGCCATAATAGTCTAGGAAAGTGGCGTTTACTCTGAAGCTCTAACACAATTCATGGATTTCATTGATATATATATATATATATATATATATATATATATATATATATATATATATATATATATATATATATATATATATATATATATATATATATATATATATATATATATATATATATATATATACACACACACACACACACACACACACACACCACGGCTGAACAAGGGAGTGATCCTGAAATGCGTTGAGTGTAAATCTTGCCAGACCCGAGTGCTTAATAAATTGAGGTTTGCTGCACTAAACTCTTTGGTGTCGGTGACTGCTGTTTTTCGAAAAAAGGAGAACAGCCGTGGTGTATTTGTAAGAGGCTGCCTGCCTCGTCGCGGACCGCCCTCCACAAGTGGCTGGGAGAGGCGCTACGAGCGATTCAGCTAGTATTTTGGATTGATATATATATATATATATTGATATATATATATATATATATTACGCTCCATGGGGTTGGCGTCTACGAGTGGATCCCCGTCCTCACCTATACATAAACCAAGCTGCTGCTCGCGTGCTACTCAAAGGTGGACACCTTCGAGCATTGATATATATATATATATATATATATATATATATATATATATATATATATATATACACACACCAACAGTTCCCAAAACTTGCTCAAGATAGGGACACAGACTCCTATTCGGTGCGTGCTTTCTTTATTATTCTTTAAAACAGACGCTTCGGCATGGTGGCATGACTCGTTTCGCCCAGCAGGTGGGCTTGTTCACATGTGGAGACTAGCAACTCCCAGAGTTTTTAAATACCTTTCTCTACCACCCATTGCGTCACGTGATAGGGTGAACATAAAAGAAATACTTCCAATGTGAAATACATAAAGTTCAATCATTACATGATTCTACATTAGAGGAACACCATTGATGTACTGTTGGTATTTTAAAACTATTCGGATAAATCCCTGAATAAGTTAACAAATAAATAAGTACATGTATTTACATAGAAAAGTGCTTGGTATCGCAACATGACTAAGAAATAATGAAGAGGTACTGGTACAAATACCAAGACAATCAAGAGTACGTTGTCTTTAACATGTAATTTGGTTTTAGGCATATTCAATTATAGACAAAAATTACATCTTTGTCATAGTCAATGAATCACCAAATTGTGAAAATTCAAAACCTTAAACTCGTTTTCTTATTCATTAAATTGATTCAAACCATGTTTCCTTTGTAGGGTGTAATATTCCTCTATGTCCTAAGTGTGGAACTACACTGAAAGTACTTATAAGTGCTGTATAGAGTGATTAAAGTGCTTAAAAGATACATAAATAACTAATCACAATTAAATGTCTTGTGATTGTTGTGATCAAGTATGTGAATTAGATTGACTTGATCACCCAATTTGTTGGGAATATAAAATATGATATTAAAATTAAACATAAATGAAAAAAATGAACAAATAGAGTTGCAGACTGCTGATAGTAGTTGCCATAAAAAAGAGGACTCCATGCAAGTCATCATAAATATACTGAAATTGAAAATATGTTCAGCTTTTAGTGATAAATTCCGGAGGTTTAGGATTGCTTATCTGAGTGAGAATTCCCGAAATTCAAGTAGTTTCCTGCTGCCATGTAACGTACAAAGGATTGGGGGACTTGGAGACATAATAGCTTCTAATGCGGGTACATAAGCCTGGATCAAAATGTATATAGAAGTGTAACTAAATGGATGGCCATTATTCCTATGAGTACTAATATTGCATGACTGGTGTGTAAACATCTACTCTTTCTAGTTAAATAAATATATAAATACACATATAAATATCATAGTATGAAATAAATGTAAAACTAATTATGACAGTATCCAAATAAAATAATATTTTCCTATCACCTGTAATAACTCATGTAAACATAGAAATCCTGTAAACTAATATTCCTTGACTGGTGTAAACAATCACTCAATCCGTCTGCATTCATAGATATATAAATATTTTAGTATAGAGAAAATGTAAAAACTCGTCATAGGGTATAGTTAAATTACGTTGTTTTCATATACATTTTTTAAAAAAGGAAACAGACTAGTTCCGCATATCTAGTGAAGCAACGTTGTCTACAAAAAATTGTACAGTTCCTCCCCATTGTTCAATCCATTCGGAGTACCGGTGTTTAATTCTAAAATGAACTTGGATTACAACTGTCTAAGGACTTTTTCTCTATTTCCTCCACTTCTCATTGGTGGTACAGCTGCTATGTATAATCATGGGGATGGGGGAGGCAGAGTTAGAATCCTTTCAGTCTCCGTAGTTAACTTTTATAATCAGAAGGGGGAAAGGATCACTTGTCCTGCTTAAACCTTGGGTTCACAAGTCGAGGAACTGGTATCTCCCAACAAATATGACCCTCATACACGTGTATGTTGGTAATTTCTCTTCAGCGGTATATACTGTGTCCCCGCTTTTTTACACGTGCGTGCGTAATCATCGAGTCATTTTTTTGTATTGTGCACCCTCCACCAGGAGGTTTTGCCTTAGGTTTAAGGCAGTAGTGATCGTGGAAAGTGGGGGGTCTAGTGGTGGTGTCATTATAAAAAGTCCGGACAGCCAGACAGAGGCAATTTAATAAGTCTGGATTCGGACTATGAATAAAAAGTTTGGTGCACTCTTTGAATTGGTAAGGGATTCAAGTGCACTTAGTATATAGGGTTTAAAAAGAGGTCAACATGTTTCAGCCTTTGGTAGTCAGAGGATCTATAGGCTTTCGTCAGGACCAATGGGGGTGAATAAATAGTGAATAAAAAATTTTTGTGAGAAGAATAAAGGGTTATTGACCTGATTCTTAGTGGATTAAGGTTTCATTGTACCTGCAAAATAGAGAACATACACACAAACAGCAACAAACAGGGAGATGGGGTATGGGAAAACACATAATTATGTACAATAGTACCCTTATATTTGTAAGGAACTAGAAAATGGCAATACTTTTCATCATACTCATTTCAGGCGTCAACTCTTCCTTTGTCGTACTTCGGTGGGCAGAAAAGAATTGACTAATACTGTATTGAAGTGCCCATAGTTCTAACATTATACTCTCTCTGTGCATGGTCTATGGTGAGGTACGTTATATTATGTGGCCGCTTTGTGGTTGCATGTACACTGCAGACATTCCATGCTCACTTTAACAAATATTTCGAGCGTGTGGTTTTTTACGTGCTACAATGAACTTATCACATGCTCGTGTGACCAATAGTTGTCCGTGGGTCATAATTTGGTGATTAGGTGATGCGTGACTAGAGTAGTACCAAGTACGCTATGTGCGCTTTCATTTCCAATGCGTACCTTATTATGTCGGAAAAATTGCTTCCTCGGGGATTTAGGCTGATCGAGAGAGGCCTTACTAGAGGGGTATTAAAGGAAAGGTATTACAGGGCGCGGTCTTGTACTTGCGGTTTGTCTTGTACTCGGCGCGCTTGGGTTCCCGTGTTACCTTAGTGCCTTCTTACTCGGTCCTGGCAGCATGTGCTGACTCTGCCTGTCATCGCCCGGAACTACAGTGTGGTGTAGTTCCGGGTGGATTTGTACTCAGTGGCGGTGGCGATGGAAGAAATACTTCTCGATCGCTCTATGATGGCAGTTAATGCTATTTCAGTTAGATTCAAAATAAAATGATGCCGAATAAATTGAATATTTTGTTCGTTGGTGGCAAATTGGGATTGTAATATTGTAAACTTTATTTTGGCGAAGTGTATGTACCAATTTGTAGAAGGATCAGGATTCAGAAGAAATACTTCACAATCCGTCTCTGATGGCAATTAATACTGTTGCTAGTTATATTCATTTGCCAAAATAAAATTAATGCTCAAATTAGTAATTTAATTCGTAGGGGGAAAAAAAAAGAAAAGGGAATTGTAATATTGTAAACTTAATTTATTGTGATTGTTCTGGAAAAGTGTATGCACCACTGGATGCAGCAGTTTGTTGCTTAGCAGATGGTCCCGGATTCACGCATTATGGAAAGAGCAATTTTTATAATTTCAAGGTATGCTGAGGTGGGCGTGGAGATTACTACGCCTTGCGGAGAGCGCAATGGTTTAGTTGTTGCTCTCATAGGTCACTGATCTACAATGTAAGCAGGGTTATTAGGCCACTTAAATTCCGCACTTGAGGTAAAGTGTTACAAACGGGCTTGGAATATTGAATCATCTGTTAAGGGACAACCAAGGAACAGAATCGTTAAGACCCTGGGTGTCTGTTTTGAGCCTATGGACCCAACGTTGTTCCTTCTCAAACAGTATATTGGCTGCGTTTCTGTCTACTGTATCTAGGCTTTCTAGGATTACCCAATGCAGGTCATTGGATGTATGTTGTTTTTCTTTGTAATGCGATGACATCTTTGTCGTGCTTTTCTTGCAATTAATATTGCTCCTGTGTTCGCAGAGTCTCTGTTTGGCTTTACGGCACGTCATCCCAATATACCTCATATTGCAAGGGCATGTGATCATATATACAACGTGGCTAGTGTTGCAGTTGGTGTGTTTTTTCAGTTTCCATACAAAGTCTGGAAGTAACTGCAGTTCTTTCGTTGGTTCTGTGGTCGCACAAACTGCGCAGGTACCGCAAGGATAGTGTCCAGTAATTGGAGGGTTATTCCATAGGCCTGGTTGTTGTTTCTTCTTCTTCGGTTGTGGTCTTGTGTGGACCAGTAGGTCTTTTATATTGCTGCTCCTTTTGTTCGCAAATCTTGGTTTTGACCAGGTCAAGGTGTTCGATGTTATAATCTTCCAGCTGCGGTTGATTATTTTCTTCACATGATTTGTTATTGGGCTATAGGTTGTGACACACGTAGTTCTGTCATCAGTCTGTTTTGGGCGACTTTCAAGTAGAGATTCTCTGGGTTGATTTCTGGCTCGTTTTGCACAGGAGTTGATTATTCTTTTAGGGTAATCTCTAGCCGTTAGTTTTTCACAGAGATCAGTTGCTTGGACTTTGTAGTCTTTTATGGAGCTACAGTTTCTCCTCAGTCGTAAGAACTGACTGTACGGAAGGTTTTCTCTCAAAGGGCGGGGGTGAAAACTGTTAAAAGATAGCAGACTGTTTTTGGCAGTAGGCTTGAAGAATGTTCTTGTTTGTAAGGTGTTTCCCTCAGCGAAGATGGTAATGTCTAAGAAGTCAAGACTCTGCGCATTGGATGTGAATGTAAAGTTAAGGCATTCGTCCTGATTATTCAACCACCTATGGAAATCTGTTAGTGATGCATTGTCTCCTTTCCAGATTAAAAAGATATCGTCGATATATCTCTTCCAGAAGAGTATATGACGAGAGAAGGGGTTGTTTACATTATGGATGTAAGTCTGTTCGAAGGTGCTTACATACAGACCCGCCACGCTGGGAGCAAAGGTACTACCCATAGATGTACCATGTTGCTGGAGATAGAGGGTATCTTTGTATTGGAATTTTTTTTCCATAAGGGCCAGTCTGCAACATTCCAGTACGAAGTGTCTTGGAGTTCGATGGGGCCAATCGGTGTTCTGTAGCATATTGATCAAGTCTCGTGTGTCTTTAAGGTAGGTAGGCGTGGTTTGGACCAATGGTCTCAAGTACTGGTCTGCAAATTGAAAAGACACACGAGACTTGATCAATATGCTACAGAACTTCGAGTACTCAGAGAGCAGTATGCTCTTAGTAGGGTTAGACGTCGAGAGCCTCTACACAAGCCTTCCACAACAGAAAACCTTAGAGACTCTCGAATCAATATTGTTTAACACCGATTGGCCCCATCGAACTCCAAGACACTTCGTACTGGAATGCTGCAGACTGGCCCTTATGGAAAAAAAATTCCAATACAAAGATACCCTCTATCTCCAGCAACATGGTACATCTATGGGTAGTACCTTTGCTCCCAGCGTGGCGGGTCTGTATGTAAGCACCTTCGAACAGACTTACATCCATAATGTAAACAACCCCTTCTCTCGTCATATACTCTTCTGGAAGAGATATATCGACGATATCTTTTTAATCTGGAAAGGAGACAATGCATCACTAACAGATTTCCATAGGTGGTTGAATAATCAGGACGAATGCCTTAACTTTACATTCACATCCAATGCGCAGAGTCTTGACTTCTTAGACATTACCATCTTCGCTGAGGGAAACACCTTACAAACAAGAACATTCTTCAAGCCTACTGCCAAAAACAGTCTGCTATCTTTTAACAGTTTTCACCCCCGCCCTTTGAGAGAAAACCTTCCGTACAGTCAGTTCTTACGACTGAGGAGAAACTGTAGCTCCATAAAAGACTACAAAGTCCAAGCAACTGATCTCTGTGAAAAACTAACGGCTAGAGATTACCCTAAAAGAATAATCAACTCCTGTGCAAAACGAGCCAGAAATCAACCCAGAGAATCTCTACTTGAAAGTCGCCCAAAACAGACTGATGACAGAACTACGTGTGTCACAACCTATAGCCCAATAACAAATCATGTGAAGAAAATAATCAACCGCAACTGGAAGATTATAACATCGAACACCTTGACCTGGTCAAAACCAAGATTTGCGAACAAAAGGAGCAGCAATATAAAAGACCTACTCGTCCACACAAGACCACCACCGAAGAAGAAGAAACAACAACCAGGCCTATGGAATAACCCTCCAATTACTGGACACTATCCTTGCGGTACCTGCGTAGTTTGTGCGACCACAGAACCAACGAAAGAACTGCAGTTACTTCCAGACTTTGTATGGAAACTGAAAAAACACACCAACTGCAACACTAGCCACGTTGTATATATGATCACATGCCCTTGCAATATGAGGTATATTGGGATGACGTGCCGTAAAGCCAAACAGAGACTCTGCGAACACAGGAGCAATATTAATTGCAAGAAAAGCACGACAAAGATGTCATCGCATTACAAAGAAAAACAACATACATCCAATGACCTGCATTGGGTAATCCTAGAAAGCCTAGATACAGTAGACAGAAACGCAGCCAATATACTGTTTGAGAAGGAACAACGTTGGGTCCATAGGCTCAAAACAGACACCCAGGGTCTTAACGATTCTGTTCCTTGGTTGTCCCTTAACAGATGATTCAATATTCCAAGCCCGTTTGTAACACTTTACCTCAAGTGCGGAATTTAAGTGGCCTAATAACCCTGCTTACATTGTAGATCAGTGACCTATGAGAGCAACAACTAAACCATTGCGCTCTCCGCAAGGCGTAGTAATCTCCACGCCCACCTCAGCATACCTTGAAATTATAAAAATTGCTCTTTCCATAATGCGTGAATCCTGGACCATCTGCTAAGCAACAAACTGCTGCATCCAGTGGTACATACACTTTTCCAGAACAAGCACAATAAATTAAGTTTACAATATTACAATTCCCTTTTCTTTTTTTTTTCCCCCTACGAATTAAATTACTAATTTGAGCATTAATTTTATTTTGGCAAATGAATATAACTAGCAACAGTATTAATTGCCATCAGAGACCGATTGTGAAGTATTTCTTCTGAATCCTGATCCTTCTACAAATTGGTACATACACTTCGCCAAAATAAAGTTTACAATATTACAATCCCAATTTGCCACCAACGAACAAAATATTCAATTTATTCGGCATCATTTTATTTTGAATCTAACTGAAATAGCATTAACTGCCATCATAGAGCGATCGAGAAGTATTTCTTCCATCGCCACCGCCACTGAGTACAAATCCACCCGGAACTACACCACACTGTAGTTCCGGGCGATGACAGGCAGAGTCAGCACATGCTGCCAGGACCGAGTAAGAAGGCACTAAGGTAACGCGGGAACCCAAGCGCGCCGAGTACAAGACAAACCGCAAGTACAAGACCGCGCCCTGTAATACCTTTCCTTTAATACCCCTCTAGTAAGGCCTCTCTCGATCAGCCTAAATCCCAGAGGAAGCAATTTTTCCGACATAATAAGGTACGCATTGGAAATGAAAGCGCACATAGCGTACTTGGTACTACTCTAGTCACGCATCACCTAATCACCAAATTATGACCCACGGACAACTATTGGTCACACGAGCATGTGATAAGTTCATTGTAGCACGTAAAAAACCACACGCTCGAAATATTTGTTAAAGTGAGCATGGAATGTCTGCAGTGTACATGCAACCACAAAGCGGCCACATATTATAACGTACCTCACCATAGACCACGCACAGAGAGAGTATAATGTTAGAACTATGGGCACCTCAATACAGTATTAGTCAATTCTTTTCTGCCCACCGAAGTATGACAAAGGAAGAGTTGACGCCTGAAATGAGTATGATGAAAAGTATTGCCATTTTCTAGTTCCTTACAAATATAAGGGTACTATTGTACATAATTATGTGTTTTCCCATACCCCATCTCCCTGTTTGTTGCTGTTTGTGTGTATGTTCTCTATTTTGCAGGTACAATGAAACCTTAATCCACGAAGAATCAGGTCAATAACCCTTTATTCTTCTCACAAAAAATTTTTATTCACTATTTATTCACCCCCATTGGTCCTGACGAAAGCCTATAGATCCTCTGACTACCAAAGGCTGAAACATGTTGACCTCTTTTTAAACCCTATATACTAAGTGCACTTGAATCCCTTACCAATTCAAAGAGTGCACCAAACTTTGTATTCATAGTCCGAATCCAGACTTATTAAATTGCCTCTGTCTGGCTGTCCGGACTTTTTATAACGACACCACCACTAGACCCCCCACTTTCCACGATCACTACTGCCTTAAACCTAAGGCAAAACCTCCTGGTGGAGGGTGCACAATACAAAAAATGACTCGATGATTACGCACGCACGTGTAAAAAAGCGGGGACACAGTATATACCGCTGAAGAGAAATTACCAACATACACGTGTATGAGGGTCATATTTGTTGGGAGATACCAGTTCCTCGACTTGTGAACCCAAGGTTTAAGCAGGACAAGTGGTACAGCTGCTATGACATAGTATTTCAGATCTTCCAGTCTATTCCTGTGTACCGCCTTAAAGTGTCTGGCCACTGGGTAATTCATGTCAGAGTTGACTCGCTCTCAGCTGCTGTAAAATACGTACATGCACCTGAAGTTTGGTACTTCCTACGTATTGTAAGTTGCAAGTGCAACCCAACACGTAGACCGCATACTCCGTCCGGCAGGTGTATCTTGCCTTGATGTGGTTGATAGATGCCCCAAATACGGTAGAGTACTGGGTGGTGTTTATTCCAAATTTGCACCTTAATAAAACTGTTACGGGGTGCTAACCACATTGTGCCTGGATGACTAACTGGATGGTCAATTCAGTACTGGGCTTGACTACGGCGTTGTACATGGATTGAGGCTTTCTGAATGTCAGTGCTGGGGGGGTCGGGAATAACTGGCTCAAAATTGTGTCAGTTTGAATTATTGGCCAGTGTTTATTTATGATGGTCCTAATCTTTTTGGGTTGACTACTGTATGTAGTAATGAATCTCATAGTTGGTTTCTGAGTTTTTTAAGACGCGTGTCCTCTTTTCTTGAAACCTGATTTCTTGGAGCAAATTAGTAAATCATTTCTGGACTTGGATCTAACTTTGGACAATGCGATGTTAATGACCTGATCACTGTATTCCCTGGCTAGGAATCTGAGTCTGCTTTACTTGACATATTCTTCAAAGGATGGTCGGTGCTGCAGATTCTTCGTAGCCTTAGGAATTCCCCATATGGGATACTTCTTATCAAGTAAGTTGGGTGAAAACTGGACGCATGAAGCGTCGAATTTCCGGCAGTACTTTTTCTATGTAGGGAAGTCTCAATACCATCTTCTCCTATACTGACATGAACATCTAAGAAGTCAATGGATTTGTTGTTGACTTCTGCGGTGAACTGAAGGTTCAATTCATTGACATTGAGTTCCTAGATAAAGTCTCTGACTGATGTTTCAGACCCCTTCCAAAGGAAGAATATATTGTCTATTAAACACATCCAAACTATGATGCGCTCTTCCTATATGTCTTTGTGCTGTGCCCGTAGTACCTGCTCCTCCCACCAGCCCAAGTGTAAACATGCGTAGCTGGGAGAGAAGCAGGCCCCCATTGCCACACCCCTAATCTGATGGTACACATCGTTGTTAAATAGAAAGTAATTGTTCTGAAGACATAGTGTGATCATTTCTATGATCATTTTACAGTGTTGGTATTGTTCTATTGGCTTACTCTCCAAGAAATATTTAACAGCATTTATACCATCAACATGATTTATACATGTGTATAGGGTGCAAACATCAAGTGAAACCAGAAGATAATCCGATGACCATGTAATCTCTTCTAGTTTTCCAAGAAAATGTGTTGTGTCCTTGATGTAAGACGGCAAGTCAACCACTAGTTCTTGTAAATGGTAATCCACATACTCTGAAATTTTCTCCAGAACCCCTCCTCTAGCATTGATAATTGGTCTTCCAGGTACAGGCACAGCTCTTTTATGTATCTTAGGTATAAAATACATAACGTGAGTTATTAGGAATTCAGTTCGTAGGTAATTGAACTCGTCATTGGTGATCTGGTTGTCTCGTTTCTATCTGAACAGTTGTTTCAAGCATAAGGCGTTCAACGTTGACAGTTGCTGTGCATTTGATTTGGCATAACATTGGGCATCATTGAGATGTTTGTTGGCCTCAATCATGTAGTCAGTTCGGGGCCATAAAACTATATTTCCCCCTTTGTCTGATTGTTTTATTATTACCTCGTTGTGTTTTTGTAGTTTTGCCAACATATATGCATTGTATACATGTTTTAAAAATATATTTAAAATATATATATATATAGAGATATATATATATATATTCACTGAAAAAACCATAGGTTAGAGACCATATATAGTTAGCTGGACATTTTATTGACATAAAACCAATGAAATTCCATATATAGTTAGTTGCACTAACTATATATCGCGCACCCGCAATCCACTGCTGATGATGTCACATATTACATCATTCATGACATGGTCAGTGACATCACTGATGACATCACTGATGACATCACTGATGACATCTCAAATGACATCACTGATGACATCACTGATGACATCTCAAATGACATCACTGATGACATCATCTAGTGTCTGTGTGTTTTTGTAAAGTTTAAATATGTTTTACATATTGAAGAATGAGTGGATGTATGGAAGACTGAGTGTGTGTGTGGCTGGCTGGGAGGTGTGTGACTCTGTGCATATCAATGTGTACTTGTATCAGTGATTGTATAAGAGAGTAAGTATGTGTTAGTATATGTGTGAAAAAGTATGGTGTTCTGTGTTTAACTGTATAGATGAGGAAATCTAAGTGTGATTGATTCTTCACAGGACTGACTAGGTGTATGAGTGCATATGATAGTGTTGTAATAATGAGTGACTGTATGTATGAGTGATTGTATGGGTGAATGAGTGAATGTGTGTGTAGACGTAGGAATCAGTGAGTGCGTATGTAGTAACTGGTATTGGTGTGTCATGATGTCATCAGTGATGTCATCAGTGATGTCATTTGAGATGTCATCAGTGATGTCATCAGTGATGTCACTGAAGTATGGTGTTCTGTGTTTAACTGTATAGATGAGGAAATGGAAGTGTGATTGATTCTTTACAGGACTGACTAGGTGTGTGAGTAACTCCATGGATGAGTGGCAGTGTGTGAGTGTCTGCATAGGTGTATGAGTGCATATGATAGTGTTGTAATAATGAGTGACTGTATGTATGAGTGATTGTATGGGTGAATGAGTGAATGTGTGTGTAGACGTAGGAATCAGTGAGTGCGTATTTAGTAACTGGTATTGGTGTGTCATGTCATCAGTGATGTCATTTGAGATGTCATCAGTGATGTCATTTGAGATGTCATCAGTGATGTCATCAGTGATGTCACTGACCATGTCATGAATGATGTAATATGTGACATCATCAGCAGTGGATTGCGGGTGCGCGATATATAGTTAGTGCAACTAACTATATATGGAATTTCATTGGTTTTATGTCAATAAAATGTCCAGCTAACTATATATGGTCTCTAACCTATGGCTTTTTCAGTGAATTTTCAAGGTTTTGTAAATGCAAATTCCTAACTATATATGGTCTATAACCTATGGTTTTTTCAGTGAATTTCATTGGTTTTTTAAAAGCTAATATCTATAGCTGTAAAATATATTCTTTATTACGTGACGTATCACGTAGCCACGTGAGACGCCTCATGACGCGTCGCATAACCGTGACGTATCGGCTCTGCAGCGCAAACAAAACCCGTAACGTAAGCGTGCCGGAGCACGCTTACAGATATATATATTTTTTTTTAACCTTAATTAGACAAAATCCACACGTGCACATATCTTGAGGCCTTGCAAAGGCACATCAAACAAACAGTCCCTACAATTTTGCCAAGTTTGCTGGAAATCTATTCCCTTCATTTTTTTTTTACTGTTTCTCTTGGTTTTCCCCTTGTTACGCTTACCGGGACGCTACCCGGTACGCGAACTGGACGCTCCAAAAACACAAGATGGCGGACTCCCGTTACGCTGCCGGTTAGCTGCCCGGTTCGCGTACCGGGAAGCGCCTCTACCGCGAAAAATCGCGGGGGACTTTAATATCCCCCTCATCAATCCTAGGGGGTCAGGAGGGGTTTACCTTGCCCCCTTTCCTTCATTTCCCCCTTCTTTTTTCACCACATCTTGTCTCTCGAACCTACCGAGAGACAAGATGGCGGCCGCTCCGGACTGTTTACAATGTTGACAGCTACGCTGCCGGTTAGCTGCTCGGTTAGCTGCCCGTGAGCTGCCCGGTTCGCGTACCGGGACGCGCCTCTACGGCGTAAAATCGCAAAAAAAAATGTTTTTTTATTTTTTGCCCCGCGGGGCACTTTAATATCCCCCTCATCAATCCTAGGGGGTCAGGAGGGGTCTACCTTGCCCCCTTTCCTTCATTTCCCCCTTCGTTTTTCACCACATCTTGTCTCTCGATCCTACCGAGAGACAAGATGGCGGCCGCTCCGGACTGTTTAGAATGTTGACAGACACCGGAGAGCCAATCAGCTTCACTTCGCGAAGTTCCGTTACGCGTCAGGTACGCGAACCGGGGCGCTAACCGGAGCGCTGTCACAGATATATATATTTTTTTAAACGTTAATTTCTCAAAATCTACTGGAGCACATATATTGAGACATAGCAAAGGCACGTCGGGCAAACCATATCTACAATTTTGCCACGTTTCATGTAAATCTATTCAGCCGTTCGAGCTAAAAGTGAGTCCAACCGCCCTATGGAAAAATGAATGGGAAAAACGCGTTTTGGGACCCCCCTTTTTTCTCGGCCCCCCCTTGACGGAACCCCCCCAAATTTTTAGGGGCTGCTCAGAAACAAAATGTGCCATTTTCCTGAAAATTTCAGCCAATTCCGTCCACAAACGCCAAAGTTATTAGACATAGAAGTTTCAGAAATCCCATAGAGAAAAAATCCTAACTATATATACCCACTGGCTATCGCCAGTAGGTAATATACATATATAAACATATATAATCTGCATATCTATATAAATATAAATGCATGCATACATATACATATATGCATACATATGCATGTTATTTACATGAAAGTTTTAAAAACACTAATAAAAGCAAAGCTAAAAAGCCACCTCATTACAAACAGAATGGCTTTAACTTAAACGAGGGTGAGATCTATTGCATTTTCAATGCTTGTTTACTTTGGTTCTATCAAGAAGGCATTCAGATGTGTCACACATTTGCCATAAATTCTGAATGTTAGCACTCTAGTTGCTCATTAGATCACTGTAGTAAAGCTAGTGCTCACCAGGGAAGTCTGCTGCTAATCATGGTTTGCAGCCATTTTCCCGCATTTTTTATCCCGCAGACTTTCAGTCCGCATACCATTATCCCGCAAGGTCATTGACCTCGCATACCATTATCCCGCATTTTTTCAAAACGCATGTGCATTTATCGCGCATGCCTTTACAAAGAATTACGTTTTAAAGGCATGTATGGTAAATGCATTTGCGTTGTGAAAACCACGATGACGAGAGAGGTAAGTGGGTTTGTGTTAATTTTTTCGTGGGTTAGTGATTGTGTAGCGTAGTGTTGTGTAGTGTAGTGTTTTGTTAGTGTAGAGTTGTGGTGGTTGTTTAGTGTAGGGTCATGCTGGGGGTAGTGTTTTAGGGTTTAGGGTAGTGTTGTAGTGTTTGCGTAGTGTAGGGTCATGCTGGGGTGTAGTGTTTTAGGGTTTTGCGTAGTGTTGTAGTGTTTGCTGTGTATACGGTTATGCTGGGGGTAGTGTTTTAGGGTAGTGTTGTAGTGTTTGCGTAGTGTAGGGTCATGCTGGGGCTAGTGTTTTAGGGTTTAAGGTAGTGTTGTAGTGTTTGCGTAGTGTAGGGTCATGCTGGGGGTAGTGTTTTAGGGTGTAGGGTAGTGTTGTAGTGTTTGCGTAGTGTAGGGTCATGCTGGGGGTAGTGTTTTAGGGTTTTGGGTAGTGTTGTAGTGTTTGCGTAGTGTAGGGTCATGCTGGGGGTAGTGTTTTAGGGTTTAGGGTAGTGTTGTAGTGTTTGCGTAGTGTAGGGTCATGCTGGGGGGTAGTGTTTTAGGGTTTAGGGTAGTGTTGTAGTGTTTGCATAGTGTAGGGTCATGCTGGGTGTAGTGTTTTAGGGTTTAGGGTAGTGTTGTAGTGTTTGCGTAGTGTAGGGTCATGCTGGGGGTAGTGTTTTAGGGTTCAGGGTAGTGTTGTAGTGTTTGCGTAGTGTAGGGTCATGCTGGGGTGTAGTGTTTTAGGGTTTAGGGAAGTGTTGTAGTGTTTGCGTAGTGTAGGGTCATGCTGGGGGTAGTGTTTTAGGGTTTAGGGTAGTGTTGTAGTGTTTGCGTAGTGTAGGGTCATGCTGGGGGTAGTGTTTTAGGGTTTAGGGTAGTGTTGTAGTGTTTGCGTAGTGTAGGGTCATGCTGGGGTGTAGTGTTTTAGGGTTTAGGGTAGTGTTGTAGTGTTTGCGTAGTGTAGGGTCATGCTGGGGGTAGTGTTTTAGGGTTTAGGGTAGTGTTGTACTGTTTGCGTAGTGTAGGGTCATGCTGGGGTGTAGTGTTTTAGGTTTTTGGGTAGTGTTGTAGTGTTTGCGTAGTGTAGGGTCATGCTGGGGGTAGTGTTTTAGGGTTTAGGGTAGTGTTGTAATGTTTGCGTAGTGTAGGGTCATGCTGGGGGTAGTGTTTTAGGGTTTAGGGTAGTGTTGTAGTGTTTGCGTAGTGTAGGGTCATGCTGGGGTGTAGTGTTTTAGGGTTTTGGGTAGTGTTGTAGTGTTTGCGTAGTGTAGGGTCATGCTGGGGGTAGTGTTTTAGGGTTTAGGGTAGTGTTGTAGTGTTTGCGTAGTGTAGGGTCATGCTGGGGGTAGTGTTTTAGGGTTTAGGGTAGTGTTGTAGTGTTTGTGTAGTGAAGGGTCATACTGGGGGTAGTGTTTTAGGGTTTAGGGTAGTGTTGTAGTGTTTGCGTAGTGTAGGGTCATGCTGGGGTGTAGTGTTTTAGGGTTTTGCGTAGTGTTGTAGTGTTTGCAGTGTATACGGTTATGCTGGGGGTAGTGTTTTAGGGTAGTGTTGTAGTGTTTGTGTAGTGTAGGGTCATGCTGGGGGTAGTGTTTTAGGGTTTAGGGTAGTGTTGTAGTGTTTGTGTAGTGTAGGGTCATGCTGGGGGTAGTGTTTTAGGGTTTAGGGTTGTGTTGTAGTGTTTGTGTAGTGTAGGGTCATGCTGGGGGTAGTGTTTTAGGGTTTAGGGTAGTGTTGTAGTGTTTGCGTAGTGTAGGGTCATGCTGGGGTGTAGTGTTTTAGGGTTTTGGGTAGTGTTGTAGTGTTTGCGTAGTGTAGGGTCATGCTGGGGGTAGTGTTTTAGGGTTTAGGGTAGTGTTGTAGTGTTTGTGTAGTGTAGGGTCATGCTGGGGGTAGTGTTTTAGGGTTTAGGGTAGAGTTGTACTGTTTGTGTAGTGTAGGGTAATGCTGGGGGTAGTGTTTTAGGGTTTAGGGTAGTTTAGTTGTTTAGTGTATGCTAAAGGCATATTCGTTCTAAAAGTTTTCGTTATTTTAATTTGCGGCCTAATAGTACATGCAGGATTTTTTTTGCGGACTGATGGTATGCGGGATTTCATCATATATTCGCTAATCATACTTTCTATGGCAAAATGAACCCCCTCATTGTGTTCCTTTTTAAATTAAATGTTTTTAGAGTTACCACTTTATTCCAATCAAGATGGCTTCAGGTGTGCCATACCTTTGTAATAAGTAGGACTGTTAGCACTCTAGTTGTTCTTTAGAACACTCTGGGACATTCTGTCATTGGGCTATAGTTGGGCTACATCTGGCTGATATTTGGGCTACATTTGTTTTTTTTTTGTCTCTGGTGGCCATCTTTGGGCTACATTGGGCTACATTTGGGCTCCAACATATATATAGCCCAATGTAGCCCAATATATATTTTTCAAAGTTAATTTTCGTAAAAACCACTGGAGCCTATATCTTGAGACACAGCAAAGGCACATCGGGCTACCAGTCCCTACAATTTTGCCAAGTTTGGTGTAAATCCATTCAGCCGTTCGGGCTAAAAGTGAGGCCAACCGCCCTATGGAAAATTGCATGGGAAAAACACGTTTTGGGACCCCCCTTTTTTCTCGGCCCCCCCTTGACGAAACCCCCCCATATTTTCAGGGGCTGCTCAGAAACAAAATGTTCCATTTTCCTGAAAATGTCAGCCAATTCTGTCCTCAAACGCCAAAGTTATTCGACATAGAATTTTCAAAAATCCCATAGGAAAAAAATCCTAACTATATATACCTACTGGCTATCGCCAGTAGGTAATATATATATATATATATATATATCTATATATATATATAGATATATATATATATATATATTCACTGAAAAAACCATAGGTTATAGACCATATATAGTTAGGAATTAGCATTTACAAAACCTTGAAAATTCACTGAAAAAACCATAGGTTATAGACCATATATAGTTAGGAATTAGCATTTATAAAACCTTATTTTACTCACACAAAACCATTGAAATTCGCATATATAGTTAGTTGCACTAACTATATATTTCGCGCACCCGCAATCCACTGCTGATGACGTCACATATTACATCATTCATGACATGGTCAGTGACATCACTGATGACATCACTGACATCTCAAATGACATCACTGATGACATCACTGATATCTCATTTGACATGACTGATCACATCACTGATGACATCATTCATGTGATAATACGATGAACTTCTTCAGACTCTAATATAACCTTATATACACTCAGTGTAAACAGACACTCATAGACTGTCACTCATCCATGGAGTTACTCACACACCTAGTCAGTCATGCAAAGAATCAATCACACCTCCATTTCCTCAACTATACAATTATACACACCTTACTTATTCAAACAGATACTAACACATATGTACTCTCTTATACAATCCCTGATACAATTTCATAATGATCCATACAGCCACTCACACATTCACTGGCTCTTATGCACAGTTATTTATATATGTCAACTCTCACATATACTGTGTTTTACATATGTCTTTACTTTGACATGTAGCACTGAGATATCCATTCACTCACCAATACACTCATGCACACAGTCAACCACCCATACAGCTGTTTCCACATGCACTTTTGAACCCATACATCTAGTGAATCAACTGCTCACACATCTATGCACAGAGTCATACACCTCTCAACCACCAACACACACACTCAGTCTCCCATACAAATACTTGGGCAACCAATCAATAACCCATATAGTTACTCATATAGCTACTGATCAACACATGCAGCAGTTTACAGAACAACAGACATAATGATGCACAAATTAAGACAGTTTAGTCACTAACCCATGCACTCAGTGAGACACATTTAATCACTCACTCATACAGTCAG
The DNA here is from genome assembly GCF_964261635.1 of Lissotriton helveticus. Taxonomy (NCBI): domain Eukaryota; kingdom Metazoa; phylum Chordata; class Amphibia; order Caudata; family Salamandridae; genus Lissotriton; species Lissotriton helveticus. The sequence goes on along the minus strand of NC_136061.1, from coordinate 980,848,399 downwards.
TCATGCACCTACTAAATCCTTCATCCAGACACTTCTACATCCACTCATTCTTCAATATGTAAGACATATTTAAACTTTACAGAAACATAAAATCACTGGATGTTGTTTTCAGTGATGTCATCAGTGATGTCATCAGTGATGTCATTTGAGATGTCATCAGTGATGTCATCAGTGATGTCACTGACCATGTCATGAATGATGTAATATGTGACGTCATCAGCAGTGGATTGCGGGTGCGCGAAATATATAGTTAGTGCAACTAACTATATATGCGAATTTCAATGGTTTTGTGTGAGTAAAATAAGGTTTTATAAATGCTAATTCCTAACTATATATGGTCTATAACCTATGTTTTTTTCAGTGAATTTTCAAGGTTTTGTAAATGCTAATTCCTAACTATATATGGTCTATAACCTATGTTTTTTTCAGTGAATTTCAATGGTTTTTTAATAGCAAATATTAAAAGCTGTTAAATGTATTCTTCTTTTAAAGGAAAAAGATATTTTATATGTATTTAATATAATTTTTTTATGTGTATATATATATATTTTTTTTTTTAGTTTCGCTACCGGTCCGCGCACCGGGTAGCTTCCCGTTAGCTCATTTTTATGCCGCGACCCGGTCCGCGTACCGGGAAACGTACCGTTTGCACAACTGCCGCGTTCGAGAACAACATCGTGTCGCGTAAGCGCGACGTATCGCGTTGCCGCGTAATGCGTCTTATGACGCGCCGCGTTCGCGCACTCGGAAGTGCTCCGGTGTGCGAACGAGGCGCGAAGCGCAGCACACCGGAAGCGCTCAGGGCGCGGAGCGGGACGCGTAACGTAAGCGTAACAGGTCATGTGACCTGTAAATAACACTTTTCATTGGTTTAGAACTTTGTTTTTTTCCCAAATGATGAAAACCCCTCCTTCTTTCCTCACTCTGACTTTCATCTTTGTGAGAGGAAGACCTTAGTTATGGCATCTGTAGTAGCTGCAGCTGGTGGACTCCCACCACAACCACCTAGGAAGGAAGGACCACCTCCACAGTTCCTTCCCAACCCAGAGGAAGAGGAAGAAGAAGAGGAAGAAGACGTAGAGCCGAGGCAGTTCTTACGTGAAGAGCCCCGGAAATCCCACCACAAAGACAGTTTTATTTGGCAATTTTATTCATACCCTCAAGGCCAAAAAAAGTCAATGCCCGACATGTGACATGCCTCATTTGTAAATCTGTTTTGTCTAGAGGCACAGACAAAAAGTATAGTTATGGTAACTATACTATGCACCGCCATATGCAGAGGTGGCATCCACTCAATTACAGCGTTGCAGAGATGCGTCACCTCCAAGATAATCCACCAACTCCTGTGGCCAGTACATCGGCACATGTAACTCTATCGGGACCAGAGGCGAGGGAGACGGTCCCAAATATACAACAGAATTTTGTGCACATGAAGATAGTGTGCCTTTATTGTGGTGACCTAATTTCATGTGCGAATATGAGTATCATTTTGATTAATAGAGCATTTGAAAACCACAAGTGCTCAAAACGCCCCAAGAAATATTTTTATTTTTTTGCTCCTGTTGAGCCCTTTCTAATGCCTGTTTTTCGTTGTTCCCCCCCCAAAAAAACCAAAAAAACATAAAATTGTTCAAAAAATACAAAAAAAATGTTCAGAAAAATAAAAAAAATATAAAACAACAAAAACATAAAAAAAGTTTTTTTCAGAACTACCTCCCATTTTTAAAAAATTACTAAAAATTTTTGCACTCTTGACTTCATTTTTCTCATGGGTGCGCTTCCCGGTACGCGCACCGGTGAGCGCCCCGTTAGCGCAACAAAAAAAAAAGAAAAAAAAAACAAGAGAAGGAGAGCATAAGAGAAAGAGAGAATAATGTTGAGAGACAGACAGCAAGAGAGAGCAACACAGATGTACTGTGTAATACATAGTAAAACAGTGTAAAAGATATAACAAAGTGTAAGAGAAAATGAAAAAAATATAAGGCTGTGAAACAAAGAGAGAAGAAGAATACTAAAGCAGAGGCACATGAAGAATGTGAGTGGCTGTAAAGAGTAAAAGGAAAGAGAAAAAATGATGTACAAATAAAAGGTAATAACGGAACCAGATTTAAATAACACTGGTAAGGGAGAGAGAGAAAAAAGTAGTGTGCATAACTAAAGAGGGATGAAATAAGATGGATAACATCGAATAAAGTTAAAACATGTGGATTGACAGAGAAAAAACTAAAAGAAGAAAAGAAGTAACAGAAAGGGAATAATTGAAGCAGCAAAGAAAGATGTAAATAACGTAGTGTGCTTGAACTTCAGGGAGAAAGCATAATGAACAAGTAGTGAAAGAGTGAAGAGACAGAGACAATTACAGAATGAACAAGTAGTGAAAGAGTGAAGAGACAGAGACAATTACAGTAAGATAGACGGACTGAGTGAACGGGAATGAAGAACTGTGAGAACAGAGGTACTGAGAAAAGGAGTGCAGTAAGTAAATCACCCACACAACACAACAGCTACCCTACCTCAAAGCACTCTAAAATATTATTTTACTGTTTCTCTTTGTTTTCCCCTTGTTACGCTCCCCGGTGCGCTACCCGTAGTAAAAGTAAAGAGGGGTGATAGAGGGAGAAATATTGAATTAGGATAACACATGGTGAGTGACAAAGAGAGAGGACAAAGAGAGTAAAGGGAACAGTACCTGAATGGGCTTGAGTACAACAGCAAAAAAAGATAAGTAATGCAGTGTGTGTGACTTACAGGGAGTTAGTGGGTGTAGGTCAAAGTGTGGGTGTGTCTGTGGGTGTGGTTGTGTGGAGTGTTTTGGTGTGGGTAGAGATGAGGGTGTGTGAAATATGTGTGAGAAGTGTATGAGTGTGGGGTGTATATGTGTTCGATGTATGTGTGTATGGAATGTGTGTGTGTGTTTTTGAGGAGTGTGTGTGGGAGGTTTTTTTTGTGTGTATGAGGTGTATGTGTGGTGTATGTTACAGGTGTGTGTATGTGTTGGGAGGGGGATGAGGGATATGTGTAGGAGTAAGGTAAATAATTAAGAGAATGAGAAGCAAAGGAAGGGAAAAGAGGGTAAGTGAAGTAAAGAATAGGGATCAAAAGAAGTTGAATATGAGAGGGTAAATAATGAAAGGGGAGTAAACATGGAGAATAAGAATAAGTGAGAGAAGCAGAGTAAAAACACAGGAGTGAGGTAGATTGAGAAAATATTAGTGACCTTAAAGCAAAGGGTGATAACAAACTACATTTTTTTAGTCATACTTACCATATAATAAATGTAACTATAATTCTTTTTACTACAGTTGGTATCTGTGAAAGAGAGAAAAAAAAATAAGTTATAATTAGTAAAATATGTATTTTAAATTAAAAGATACAAATGAAGAGCTAAAAACATCATAACACTCTATTTAGAAATAAAGTTAGAGTGAAGAACACAGAAATGGAAATAAACTAAGGTAGAAAGACAAAAAGAGGGAAAAAGAAATAGAAGGAGAACAAATTACAAAGAGTAAGGCATATAGATTCACTAAGAAAAAGAGAAAAGTACAGAGAAATGAACTGAAGGTAAGAAAGATACTAAAACAATGTGAGTTAGCAAAACTAAATCAGGAAACAGAAGTAAGTAAAAAGATAATGACTGAGACAGAAAACAGTCTAATTAAGGATGCATATAGAAGATAACTGAGAGTAAGTGAAGAACAGTCATAGAGTGAAAGGATGAAGGGAGACAGGATAATATACAACGATTGAAGGAAATGGACTGAGGAAGTTATAAGGTAGACACACTAAGAGAAAAACTGAGTGAGGTGGAGTACAATGAGTGAGAAAAGAAAAAAAGTAAGTCTGCAAAAAAAAGGAAAGAGAGGAGAAGACGACTAAAACAGTGGTACTGAGAGAAAATAATTTGGTGATGAAAGTAAAGAGAAGGACATTGAAAGAAAGGAAATGATGAATAGTAACGGAACCAGAGTAAAAGAAATGGGATGAAGAACGATGAGAGAGGAGCAGTGAAGTTGTTGTAAAAGAAGTGATAGAAGGTAGATAAACACAAGTGAAAATAACACAAGTAGAGTGAGGCACTGAGGACATAGAAGTAGTGAACGAAAAACTGAGAGAAGAGGTCAAAAGTAAAGAGCAAACAAAGATAAGCTAACGAGAGTGGTGGATTTATAGTGATAGAGTGCAATAATACTGCTGAGTGAGTAAACAGGAATTACTAAAAGAGCAAAGGAGGAAAATACGGAAAAGAGAAGAAAAGCAGAAAGACTGAAAGCTGAAAAGTTATGCAAGGGAGAGACGGGATACACACAGTTGAAATGAAAATGAGGGGTTGTCAAAGAAGTGGAGTAAGAGAACGGAGGTTACAGAGAGTGAGAGAAAGACATTATAAGTGAGTAAAAAGAGCTGAAAGAAGATGAAAAAAGGAAAGTAAGTGTCAGAGAATGGGAATACAATTTAATTTACACAATCCAAAGTATAGAATAACTTCTACAACATGTTACATAGTTTATTTTTGCTGTTCTCAGAATATATTGAATTTCACTTAAAGTAGTGAGTTCAAATTACTCATCATATGACAGCGGGGAAAAAAAACACAATCTAAAAGATTGTGTTTTAAAAAAAACCTTACATACTGACAAATGACAAATGTACGCTAATCTTTGATTGACTTACTTTTCCTTGAGGCCAAATAGTATATCATGGAGGTCCTTTTCTCGTTGCATAGTATTTTGCTGTTCACTTAGAAATCCATTTCATCGACTTTCTACAAGAAAAACTCCAAGAACATCTGAAATATTTTCAAAATTTTAATATACTCCTTGACTCTTTACTCCTTGCACCTTTCCATTTGGCCAAATAGTGTCAGATGTATGAGTATATATGAGTACTCCTCCCGTCTTCATAGGCCAATTACCTTTACCTAAATTTAGTCTGTAAAAACACTAGATATGAATTTATAAAGGCAAACGTTGTTTGAAAGTCAAATGATTGTCGTTACATTGGGTCCAACCTTTAGAAGTTTTTAAATAGCATGTGTAATGCCCTGATGTTGTAGAAGGACCATCATGAAAAATAATAGCTACAGTTGCAAAGGTTCTTCCTGATATCGATAACTGAGAAGCCACAACATTTTTAATAGAAGTTGTCAATTTAGTTCCATCAGGTCTACATCGTTGGAACAATAAAATAACATAGTGACCATAATTTTGTAGAAATAATGTGGACAGCATTGCAGACTTACATTGGGTACACACCATATTGTGATCCGCTGCTTTAACTAGATTATTGAAAGACACTGATTTGCAGTCTGGTAAAGTTAAATATATAAATCTTTCAGAGTCTATTCTAGTAGTACTTGATGAAGCACAGTTATCACAGTCATGTTGCCATTGATAAGAAAGGCCAAATAGATTTTTTATATCTACTCCTTCATCTTGTAATACATCAAACATATATATTAAAAATTCCTGACAATCCTGCTGAATATTCTGGAAAAATTGATTTTGACCTGAATATATATCTAGAAGATTTCTAATTTCTGAAACACTTTCTATTTTTGCTCTATCACTACTACATTTGTCTAACACAGAATTCAATAAACAGCACAATGTTTGTTCCCGATTTTCAACAATCTGTCTTTGTAAATTTTGAAGAAAAAAAACAACATTAACTACTACATTAGCATAGCAGTTGACACCAGAACTGTTTTCAAACTGAAATCCAACAACATCTTCAACAGAATCCTTTTTGTTTATCTTTACAATTACACTTTTATCTACTTTATGCCTTTTTGCTGATACCTCACTGCAATTACTCTCATTTCTTCTTTTTCGGCCTACCACACGTTTTTCAATCAGAGGATATTGAGGCAAATGTGGAGCATACTCTCTTCTTAACCTATTGTATTCTTTTACACAATCTAAATCTGCACAAATCTTTGTTTCATCACACCCAATCAAGTACAATCCTGATAAAGGTCTGACTCGTGATAATGCCACATATGCTATACCCTCTTTAAACACAGAACTTCCAATGTTCACCAAAGCGCTATCTACACTTAAACCTTGAGACTTATGAATTGTCACCGCATATGCCAAACAAATAGGAAACTGTTTTCGGCGAACATATAAGTCTTTCACGAGCAAAAATCTAGCTGAACGACAAATTTGTTCTATTTCATCAATGTCATCAAATTTAATTTTTAAAATTTCAATTCCATCTCTATTTTTGTAATTCACAAAACCAACAACATAACCCATTGCTCCTTTTACTAGACCTCTTTCAACATTTAAATTCCTTCTTAAAATGACACGACAATTCAAACACACATTCAGAGTCTTTTCAAAACCAGCAGTTTTAGATATAGTCTTCTCTAATGAATCCAATTTTGATTTCAAATTTTCAGACAAAATAATTGTTGCTCCCATATGCTCTATTTTATCAATAGCTTCCAGTTTCACTATCTCTTCATTTTCTAACTGTAACATTTTGTTGTTGAACATGGAACATTCTTTCAGAGTTGGCAACAAACATATGCCAGATTTCTTCTCGTTAATTTTCTTAAATATGTTCTCTGGAAGAATGTTTTCATTTGGGTACAAATTTGAAATTAATCGTGCATGTAAAGCTTCTTTCCCTTGCTGACTTACTTTTCCAATCCTTACATCTTGTAGAATATTTTTATAATCTTCATCATTTGCCTGCCGCATATTTTGAAGCAGTTCTGCATATTTAAAGTTTAACCATATATTAACGTTTCCAATGCTCCCTAAGCACTTCCTGGTATCTTCATGTGTGAGCATTTTGAACACAGGTTGTCCTTTCACTGGAGTCAACTGCAGAAGATCTCCAAAAACAATAAGGTTTTCCACCAAATAAGACATCATAGTCTGTTCTAAGAATTTCTTGCATTCTCAAATGCACAAAAGCAAGCATGATATTTGACACCATGCTTACTTCATCAATGATAAGAAGTTTCATTTTCTTCAGGGCTCTCGAAACTTCGAAACACGCATCTCCTGATAGCTTGTGATACTCCAATTTGTTATCATGCTCCACTGGCGGCATCAGTAAACGATGTAAAGTAATCCCTTTAATGTTATGTGCTGCCAGCCCAGTTGGAGCAGTAACAACACAAGACAGCGGTGATTCAGTCCTTTTCTGCAGATAAGTTGCAATGGCTTTAATCAGAAAACTTTTTCCAGTTCCCGCTTCTCCACTCACGTACAGTTGGACAGGCTTAAATGATGTACATGAGCACTCTTTTTTTCTCATGACTGAATCCATGTTCAATCTGTTCTGTGACTTCGTCATATATCTGTTTCTGCTCAAGGTTTACTTGTTTCACCAAATCTTCTAAGTTAACTTCATCATCTTGACCTTGTTCCATAGCTCTTTCCACCTCATCCATGGCAGTAGCAGCTTCATTTTGGATAATTGGTCCTCCTAGTGGATCCTGACTCAATGACTGCCTTGAGAACTGTCTCTCGCAATCTCTGCAGCAATTGTGGCTTCTTGCTCTATTTCTTCATTCAACATTTGAAGGTAATTTGGAAAAACAGGACATTCTATGGTATCCTTCGTTGCATTAAAGGAGTCTTCATAACAGAGAAAATCTCCAAGAAGTTCCTCTTCTTCACGCCATGGTTTAAACAGTTGCAAAAGAACCAAATAATAAAATTCTCTTTTATCTGGATTATCACAACTCAATTTGCCATGATTAATCAAATGACCTTTTTTCTGTTTCACTAGACATCCTTCACATCCAATGACTCCATATATTCCATTATTGATATATTCTCTGATGTTCCTCTTATAAATATATCTCTGCAGAACGTCATAGAGACAAGCGTTCTCAAGGTGATGACTTCTATTTGGATAGTATGTATCCAACATGTTTGTCTTCAAAATATCTGTACTTTCTGGTTCTTTCTCCGCCAAATACTCTATCTCTTGTACAGATTTCAAAACTCGATTTCGTGTTGCAGCAAGACCTAGACTCACCCAAATGATAGTTCTAGATTTGGCATAGAGACTTGCTGACGACAATCGATCAGAACATTCATACGCTCCAATTTCTCGATGCGACAACATCTTCAGACTGTAACTGTATAATTTCTTGCTTAGACTCTTTTCATGTGAAATGTCCTCCCACATTTCCTTTAGTTCTGTCTTTTCTTTTTTTGTGATGTAAGACGTCACATATCGAGCCACAGCAATAGAGTTGTCAGCAACGAATTGAATATCCATGTTAGCATTCCACATGGACAAAATCACTGGGTTGTAGTCGTTGATGTACTTGGACTCTTCGTCTCTTTTTAAATTGTATGTATTTTTTAGTGATTTCCTCGTCACAGTATCTCGCAGAGAAGACATCAAATTATTTACTCTTCCTTTAGAAATCACTGGTCGTGGAAAGCTGAAACGACATTTTGTGTAGAACTTGTCCTTGTTTCTGAATTTTCGACGACAGTACTTTCCACAACGATGGGATTGAAAGCGTAAAACTTGTTGCCTTAAACTGTTTTCTTCCGTAGTTTTCGGAACAGCACATGTTGAATACTCTTCAATGAAACTCATCACTGTCTCATCCGAATCTGTTCCAAATTTGGGTGCATCTTTAATCCACAACAACATATGTATGTGAGGAGCACCTCTCGCTTGATACTCCTTTCTCCAAAAGAAATCCAAAACATCTCCAAGGGGAGGATTTTTTTTGTTGGTAATAAAAGACATCATAGCTTCAAATCTATGATTAAAATATCTGCATACATTCACTGGATCCAAAGAACACAGTTCTCCAGGTGTTTTGAATTCTATATTTTGTATATTAGCATTGGCCTCTCGTAGAAATTGAAGTAAGTCCTCCCATGCATACTCGGCACAGCTAAGAGTGAGGAACCATGTAGGAGTTCCTAAGTTTCTTAGCATACATTTCAATTCCCCATGGCGACGGTACCAATACTCATTTGTACCACGCTGACATGCCATGAGATTGATTAGATGAGATTCTAAAATATTATCTTGCAGATTCACTTTCTCCATAAAGTCCCTCGCCGAAACATTTTGTAGATGTGCTCCACTTTTCAGAATATGGTTTACTGCATAAGAAAGCCCAGACAAGTCACTTTCATTCAGTAGATGAAACAAATAGGGAATGCATTGACGAAACCTTGCATCTTCAGCATATAATCTTACAGTTCGATATTCAGATGCAGGAATTTGAAGTGGTCGATCGTCATATCGTCCACCTCGACCTGTTGGAAATAGCTGTGGAAAACAACGAGCTTCCAAACTTTCTTCCCATACACTAATGGGACTTCCTTTTGCTGTTTTCATTTGAAACAATTCAATTGCATTCCCCATTACTTCTTTGGAATGCAAAGGATGAACAGTATAATGTTCATATATTTCTTCACTTCTAGACACATCAACTTTTTCAATTTGGCCGCCTGAACTATCACTGTCTTCATCTGTAGCTGTTTCCTCTGCTGCAACACATACATCTTTGTAGTACTCATTGTTTTTGACTAAATACAACGTTGCCTTTTTGACTTTCCTAACATCCACTAAATCTTGCCAGATTTTTTTTACTCTTTGTTGGAACCCCATTAACTAGAATAACTAAAGGTTCCTCTTCTACTTTTTCTATACCAATTGTATCAATATTTTTTTCAAATCTAGGGGCAAATAAACAACTCTTCCCTTTAATCCTCTGTGCAAATCTGTAGGAGGCAATTTCCCTATCTTAGGCTCCATGCGAACATTTGCCTGAAAAGGATGGACACATTGAATCAAAATAGACTCATGTGTATTTAAATCCATCAATTCACGGGGAATGTCTATCAACTCCAGATTATTATGAACAGCTCTAGCAGGCATTCTGTTTTGATTTAATTTGTCATAACAATATTTACAAATACGCTGATCAGAACTCAAATCAAAAGAATTCTCCACCCACAAATAAGTTGCTAAATCTTTCCACTCGTAATTATCTATCTTTTCACTTTTTGCATATAAATCAACTAACCTAGTCTGAATCTTATAATGAGTCCGTCGACAACACACACAAGTAAAATCCAGCCTTTCACTTGATTTCACCTGAAACCTGGTAATTTCCTTCTCAAACTTTTATGTATTTAAAATCTGTACATTGTCTTCCACATTACCTTGAATTGCTGTCTCAATTTCTACACTGTCCTCTTGCTCACGAAAATAACAAATCTCAATTTCTTCACAAATCTTCTTCACATCTAATTCTGTTCCATGCAAAAGAGCACTCTTTAATTGTTTAAGCTTAAGTGCTGGACTTTTTGCATAATACAACATTCTCACTAATTTCCTCATTTTGGTATGATGCACTGCTAACATCCTAAAATGATGAAAAACACTCTGACAGACTTTTCTAGAAAGACAGGCCAGTGAATGGCCTTGCAAACCTGTGATTCCTCTCACTCTGCAAGGATCTAAGTCTTGCAACAACTTCACTTTCTGCTTTATACTTTTTTTACTATATGTACGCAAGAAATTACAAAACAAATCAATTGATTCCTGTCGCACACTACAAATACTACTACACTTCCAAGTGTACACTGGACCCTTAGTACGTCTCCCTAAAAATCCATCAGATAACACCTCTTCTGGTTCTCTAGGCACAAGTTTCTCTTTTTCAATCGGACAACCGTCTTTCACTTCATACGCTCGACCACTGGTGTCAACTGCATGCACTAAATCATTCTCCTGGAAGTAACTCTCCTCATTAAAAAATGGCTCACAACTTGAACTGTGCATCCATTCTCCAGAAAAAACTTTACAAAAATTAGTCTGATTAATTACTCTTTTCCATCTACTGTTTGATTTGAAAACATCAATTGTCTTGTTAAGTGTCCTAATTCTATTGATTATTAAAATAAATAATTTTTTCTTAACTTCAAAAGCCTGATCAACAATCTTCTCTACACTTTTCTTTTTCTTATAAAAAGCAGCTCTCTGTTTACCTTTGCTAATGTTTTTTAACAAATTTAAAACCACCCTATTGTGAAACATTCGTCTACGAATGTCTCTAAACTGATTCTGCCTTCTATTCCTATACATATTATTCTCTCCTGCTCCAGTTTTAGGATTCTTTGAAGTTCTCTCCTTCCTTTTCAATTTTACTATCTCATTTTCTTTTTCTACATGGTGTCCATTATTTTTTCTGGATGTACATATGTTGCGTAAAAAAGACTTAGTTGTCTTACCAGGAGCTTTGTTCCTGTTTTTTGAAGTATCTGTTGTGGAAGAATGCTGTAATTCCGTTGCTGTTTTTGATTTTTCCCGGTTACGTTGTTTAATTGACCTTTCCCTCGTGGGCATCTTTCCTTATTCTTGAAATAACGATTTAAATCTGTGTTAAAGAAAAAAATAGCACATTATAGACCACTATTACCAAACAACAAAGCAATGACAAAAAGCAAACAATCTATTCAAAATTACAGATCAGGTGAGGATTCTCCAGGGGTGCACAAAAGGTGAGGCCTGTATTGAAGAGTATAGTGGAAGACATCTCTGTCCACAAGTACAAAGAAGATGAGACCTATGTCTAAGTCCACTACACTCTTATACACAGGCTTCACCACCTATGCTTCCCAAGAAAGGCCTCTCTCCCACTACAGTCTTGATCATAAACCTCACCTCCTCTATCCCTCTGGACATGTCTCACCTCATCTGCACAATCTACTTCCTAATCTCAGGTAACGCAGATGACATATAATTGATCCTCATTTATAAATCCATGCGTCAGTTTTGCGCTACTGAAGGTTTAAATGTGAAGATTTATGTTTAATTTAATTAATTAATAAATTATTAATAAATAATTATATATATATATATATATATATATATATATATATATAATTAAAAAATAATAAAATATATATATATTTTTTTTACATTTTTGAGTATGTGGCGCAGAGGTTTAAAAAGTGACGCATCTAATTACATGTGTCTCTTTTTAAATATGGTGCAAAAAGTTACATGTTTGGGCTTTCCTGGGGAGCGTAGGTGGTGAGGCTTGTGTCTAAGAGTGCAGTGGACTAGGCTTCATGAAGCCTATCCCTGACTGCACTGTTAGACACAGGTGTGAATTTGACTCTTTACAATGATGTTACATGTGTTAACTCAGTGTAGTAAGCATATTGACTTTGTTTGCATAGAGGAATTGTAATTTGTAAAATTGTGAAGCTTCATGTGAAAGCTTTTGCCTTAGTCTTATCCCTGCTGTGAGGCAGATGGTTGTACATAGGATCTGTGCTGTGTTTCCTAAATGTGATCTCAAAATCGATTTTGAGGAAATGAATGTTTTTTTACATATTTGAGTATATTGTGACGCAGAGGTTTAAAACGTGACGCATCTAATTACATGCGTCTCTTTTTAAATATGGTGCAAAAAAGTACATGTTTGGGCTTTCCTGGGGAGCGTAGGTGGTGAGGCTTGTGTCTAAGAGTGCAGTGGACTAGGCTTCATGAAGCCTATCCCTGACTGCACTGTTAGACACAGGTGTGAATTTGACTCTTTACAATGATGTTACATGTGTTAACTCAGTGTAGGAAGCATATTGAGTTTGTTTGCATAGAGGAATTGTAATTTGTAAAATTGTGAAGCTTCATGTGAAAGCTTTTGCCTTAGTCTTATCCCTGCTGTGAGGCAGATGGTTGTACATAGGATCTGTGCTGTGTTTCCTAAATGTGATGTCAAAAACGATTTTGGGGAAATGAATGTTTTTTACATATTTGAGTATATTGTGGCGCAGAGGTTTAAAACGTGACGCATCTAATTACATGTGTCTCTTTTTAAATATGGTGCAAAAGGGTACATGTTTGGGCTTTCTTGTGGAGCGTAGGTGGTGAGGCTTGTATCAAAGAGTGCAGTGGACTAGGCTTTATGAAGCCTATCCCTGACTGCACTGTTAGACACAGGTGTCAATTTAACTTTTTACAATGATGTTACCTGTGTTAACTCAGTGTAGGAAACATATTGAGTTTGTTTGCATAGAGGAATAGTATTTTGTTAAATTGTGAAGCTTCATGTGAAAGCTTTTGCCTTAGTCTTATCTCTGCTGTGAGGCAGATGGTTGTACATAAGATCTGTGCTGTGTTTCCTAAATGTACACAGATCCTATGTACAACCATCTGCCTCACAGCAGGGATAAGACTAAGGCAAAAGCTTTCACATGAAGCTTCACAATTTTACAAATTACAATTCCTCTATGCAAACAAACTCAATATGCTTCCTACACTGAGTTAACACATGTAACATCATTGTAAAGAGTCAAATTCACACCTGTGTCTAACAGTGCAGTCAGGGATAGGCTTCATGAAGCCTAGTCCACTGCACTCTTAGACACAAGCCTCACCACCTACGCTCCCCAGGAAAGCCCAAACATGTACTTTTTTGCACCATATTTAAAAAGAGACACATGTAATTAGATGCGTCACGTTTTAAACCTCTGCGCCACATTATACTCAAAAATGTAAAAACCAGGGATAAGACTGAGGCAAAAGCTTTCACATGGAGCTTCACAATTTTACAAAATACAATTACTCTATGCAAACAAACTCAATATGCTTCCTACACTGAGTTAAAACACAGGTAACATCATTGTAAAGAGTCAAATATATTTCTTTAAACATGCACACATTCTTTATTCCTTTTTAAAAATGTAAAATCCATTTATTTTTTCCCAAAATCGTTTTTGACATCACATTTAAAAAACATAACACAGGTCCTATGTAGAAGCATTCCATGTCACTACTAAAACTTCACAATTTTACAGAATACAATTACTCTATGCAGTAAAAACTTTTTACCAGGCATTATCAAAAAGCATGACACAAAGCAACATTAAAAAACCACAATTTGCTTCCAAATCTTCTCCATAGAGTATACAAGTCTCTATGTATATTAAATGAATCATAACTCACCTTTACAAATGCTTTAGGAGATTCAGAACAGTGTCAGATACACACACCAATATTTCTTTAGCAGAGCAAAAGGTATGTTCTCCGGTCACTGCAAACCATTAATGGCACAGAATACCTCTACTTCTACACACATATTACTCATGGTAACCAATCAAAACTCTTCCCTCTGTATTTTCAAACCAACACCCTTCCCCCCTCAGCCCTTTGTACCTGTTACCATAGCAACTCCCTCCCTACTGACCTGCCAGGGTTAAAAGTTTATTCTACAGTGTTGCAAATCACCTCTGCAAGGATGTTTGACCTGCAAATACACCAGCTTATCTGGTGTAAGGTTTCTTTAAATAACTTTTTTTTAACCATTCAAATTACTTCTTACACAGAACACAACCATGCACCCTAACTTTCAGTTTTCACCTATCTCATTCTACCAATCATTGCTTGTAATTCAAAAGCACTGAAACTTCACAGTTTTTTTTTTTGCAAACTTCTATTGTTCCAACTGCCATTTCTTTTCCACACTTCATCTAACTGCACCAGAATCTCCTCTGACCATGTATTCTGTCTGGATTATTGGACATAGCTATATCCACTGGGCTCAAAGGTATGCAGCTACTAGAAATTTACAAAACCTTGATTTATCAAACGTGAACATAAAATGGATTGGCCACAGAGGATTAAAATGTCACCAATTGATTCCATTGGTGAAAACCTTTTTGCATTTGCCACACCCTGACCTGTTAATTGTGCACTGTGGAGGAAATGACTTGGGCACTTTGACTGGGGTAGGTCTGGAAATGCTTTTAAAGGACACCTTTGATCATTTGATGGCACTTTTTCCACAAACTTCCTTGGTATATTCCAATATATGCCAAAGACAGAAATGGAAGCGGTCCAATCAATTTTGTCCACAATGTGAGAAAGCACGGAAACATGTGAATAAATCTGTTTCTGCTTACATGAGAGACTATGGAATGGGTTCAATATACAACAATAACTTGCGTTACAACATGCAAGATATCTACAGAGCAGATGGTGTGCACTTTTCTGATGAGGGGAATAGAATATTCCTCCTGAATTTAAGACTGTGCATTGGTACCTACTTGTAGGTACTTAAATCAGCCACAGAACCCAAAAGCCCTTTTCAGGGCTACCCTATCTCTGATCACTCCAAATAATTATCTTTTTTTAACTTTTTTTACTATTTTTCACCATAGTACGCTCCCCGGTACGCTCCCCGGTGCGCGTACCGGGCGCTCCCCCCGCGAAAATAAAAAAATATATATTTTTTTTTACCTATATGGGCCTCTTAAGCCCCCCTCAGAAAACCTAGGGGGTGTCTACCGTGCCCCCTTATACCCATTCCCAACGTTGTTTATCCTCCATCTTGTGTCTCAATTCTACCGACACACAAAATGGAGGACTCCCGTTGCGCTGCCGGTACGCGTACCGGGGCGCACACCGGGAAGCGCTCCCCAAAACATTAAAAAATTAATTTACATAAAAACCTCTGTAGAGAAGTTCACCAAATAGAGAATAGGCAATACTACATACCAGTCCCTACTATTTTCCCAAATTTGGTGGAATTCCATTGAGCAATTTGGCCTGTAGCCCTGTCTAAATATCCTGAGGGAAATTACATAACAAAAACACATCTGAAGTGTTAGAATTGACAACCAATTAAAATGTTACTTTCATTTTCTATTTTTTTTTCCTGACATTTGATTGGTTATGTACATGAATATAAATGAAAAATGAGAGGGAAACACGGCCATTTTGACTACAACTACCTGAGGTACATCTTGGATGGATTTTCGCATTTTGTCTTCTTCACCTCTCTGTAAAGTAAGTTGATAATTTCTAAGGGGCACTCTAAGTTATTTTTTTAAAACATTTTCTGATAGTTATTTACTGTCCCTCTGCTATAGTTATAGATAGAGATAGGCTCCTCCTGTTATATTTATAGATTGACTTAGGCTTCTCTGCTATAATTATGAATTTACTTACGCTTCTTCACAGGCACTTTTTAATATTTCTACTTCCTGCCTGTTACCATACATTGCCCAAAGTTAACTTCACTATTAAAAAATCAAAACTACCTGTCTGAACTTAAACCCAACAGTGCCATATTTCTACAGATTTTTTTTAATGCAAATTTCAGCACAAAAATGGAAGGAGAACAGAACGTTTCCTTTGAAATTGTCCTAGAGATGAACAATGAGGAAATCATTGAATCCATTGACTTGGAATTCATGGATGAATCACGGGACCATGAACTTCTACAATGTGTAGAATCTGTGGATTTGTTAATTCAATATGAGGACGTTTTTGACAGTCAAATCTTGGAAGTTATGTTCAGTCAAAAAGAAGACATTTCGGACAGTCAAATGTTAGACGTTCTATTAAATTTTGAAAGAATCAGAAAAATAAATTTATATTTAATAATCAAAAATTGTTCGAGACATTATTCATTACTATATGTAATTCATAAACTAGTACCAAATTGATTATAATATAAACTCACACTTATAGTATACTGTGCAACGTATTTCTGTTACATAATAATTTTGCTCATAGTTACTTCCTTTCTCCCACTATATTATCTCCAATGTGTATTTGACATCTCTTTTTCATCTCCTGCCTCCATGTTGTTTCTGCTTCCCTGACAGACTATGGTATAGATTCCATATACCACTTCTGTAACAACATGCAAATTATCTACAGAGGAAACGGTGTACATTGACTTTAAGACTCAGCATTGGTACCTACATGTTGGTACTTAAAACACCCAAACAACTCTATTCAGAGATACCCTACCTCTAAGCACTTTAAATTATTATTTTAGTGTTTCACTTAGTTTTCCCCATGTGTAGACGTGGGGGAGGTGTGTGTGTGTGGGGGATGTGCGGGGGGGGTCTGTGAGGTGTGTATGTGTGTGTGTGTGTGTGTGTGTCTAGGGGGGATGAGGTGTATAGGTGTGTGGGGTATATGGATGTGGGTGGGGATATGGGTATGTAAGGTGTGTGTGTGTGTGGTGTGACTATGTGGGGTGTTTGAGTGTAGGTGGGAGTGTGAGGTGTGTGTGGGTGTGGGAGGTATATGTGTAGGATGTGTATGTATGTGTGAGATGTGTAGATGTGTCTGTGAGTTGTCTGTGTGTGTGGGGGGGGAGATGTGTGTGTGGGGTGTGTCTGTGAGATATTTGTGTGTATGTGCGTGTGTGTGTGTGTGTGTGTGGTGGAAGGGGGGTGAGGTGTGTGTTTGAGTGTGGGTGTGTGGGATGTGGGTGTGGGTGTGGATATGTAAGTTGTCGATGTGGGGGTGTAGGGTGTTTCAGTGTGGGTGGAAGTGTGCGTGTGTGAACTGTGTGTGGGGAGAAATTATTATTTTAGTATTTCACTTAGTTTTCCCCATGTGTAGACGTGGGGGAGGTGTGTGCGGGGGGTGTCTGTGAGGTGTGTGTGTAGGGGGGATGAGGTGTATAGGTGGGTGGGGTATGTGGGTGGGGATATTGGTATGTAAGGTGTGTGTGTGGTTGTGAGTGTGTGGGGTGTTTGAGTGTAGGTGGGAGTGTGTGTGTGGGGTGTGTGTGGGTGTGGGAGGTATGTGTGTAGGATGTGTGTGTATGTATGAGATGTGTGGATGTGTCTGTGAGTTGTCTCTGTGTGTGGGGGGGGAGATGTGTGTGTGGGATGTGTGGGGTGTGTCTGTGAGATATTTGTGTGTATGTGCATGTGTGTGTGTGTGTGTGTGGTGGAAGGGGGGGTGAAGTGTGTGTTTGAGTGTGGGATGTGGGTGTGGATGTGTAAGGTGTCGATGTGGGGGTGTGGGGTGTTTGACTGTGGGTGGAAGTGTGCGTGTGTGAAGTGTGTGTGGGGAGTGTGTGGGTGTGGGGTTGTGGGTATGTGTGGGACACATTTGTAGGTACCTAAAACAGCCACAGAACCCAAAAGCTCTTTTCAGAGATACCCTACCTGTAATCACTCAAAATGATTATTTTACACTATTACTTTCACTATTTTTCACCTAAGTACGCTCCCTGGTAGCTCCCCAGTGCGCGTACCGGGCGCTCCCCCCGCGAAAATCGAAAAAAAAGAAAAAATGTTATGGCCCCCACATCAAACCTAGGGGGTCAGGGGGGGTGTACCCTGCCCCCTTTTGCTCATTTCTCCCTTTGATTTTTGCCACCTCTTGTATCTCAATCCTACCGAGACACAAGATGGCGGCCGCTGCTGACTGTTTCGAATGTTTACAGACACCCGAGAACCAATCAGCTTGCCGTGCGCAGGTCGCGTGGCGCGCCCGGAGCGCTCCCCGGTACGTGTACCGGGGCGCGCTTACAGATATATAATTTTTTTTAAACCTAAATTACTCAAAATCCACTGGAGCACATATCTTGAGACATAGCAAAGGCACATCGGGCTACCAGTCCCTACAATTTTGCCAAGTTTGGTGCAAATCCATTCAGCCGTTCGAGCTAAAACTGCGACAGACCGCCCTATGGAAATTAACATGGGGAAAACACGTTTTGGGACCCCCCTTTTATCTCAGCCCCCACTTGACGAATCCCCCCCAAACTTTCAGGGAAGGAGCGGAGAGACGCGAGGCAAAGTTGCTGAATAATTCAGCCTGATTGCTCAACCAGCGCCAAAGTTATTCCAAATAGAATGTTGCGATTTCCCTATGGAAATCGATCCTAACTATATATACCTACTGGCGACCGCCAGTAGGTAATATATATATATATATATATATATTTGCTACCCTTTCATCTGTCCAAATCATGTAGGCAGCAAATAACTGCCATTCAGAACACGCATTTGATTCTATACATTTAAAAATGGCTGACTGGGAGAAATTGTAAATCCTGATATTTAAATTTCTAGGCGATTTGATCCACTTTACCTGTTTTGTCTGCACAGTTACAGTTTGTGCAGAAAAAGGGGTATTTATTTGTTAGTAAACATTGAAAAATCCAACAAGCTTTTAAGTCCCAGCACTGCTTTTCTAGCTCAACTTTAGCCTTGTCAAAAAACTTATGGAGCCCTTCTTCAGTTTCCATCCCTTCATGACTAGTTAAGATTAAAGGGTTGTGCCAGAAGTTACCATCGTTTTTCATGACTGAATTTGTTCAGGCACCAAGGAGGAGGAAAGGGGAAGTTGCAAAAGGGCAGATGAAATGGAGGGAGATTAATTTTGAATCTCTGTACGGGGTGGGTTATTGATCCAACTTAGTTGATGGTGGTGATGCAGGTTGGTGAAAATTGGATTCTGGGGAGTGTGTGCAGTGCGCCCGTAGCCCTCTCTTCACTATCCGAAGAAATTCCAAATTGCAGTCTAATAGATATCTTAAACCTGGCCTTACTCTCGGGAGCGCTAGGTGACAAGCAATCCATAAACCTCGAAGTTACTGTTTTTTTCTATCCCTCTACGTAGAGGCATCTTGGGGTATGTGCTACCTCTTTATCAGCACCCCTGTGCTGGATATTATTAGGATTATAGAGTGGTATAGCCCATGGTCGATCATTGAATTGTTGCACCTGTCAAAGCAGCCACACAGTAAACACCTGTGCAGTACAAGTCTACTGCCCACAGTACACAAGACAAACCTCTAAAACATAACCTACATTTCTGATTTGTACGGTCTTCATTGAAGTCATAAACATTGGAATAATTTCCTACAGCGCTCGGGGTCCACCAAGAACTTTTTCCTCAAATAAATACAAAATTGTGTGACTTTAACATGTTCAGTATAAAAAAAGAAAAATCTAAATAGCGTACCCAGGCCATGGTTTCCCAGATGTATTCTCCTGTGAGGACTGAACCACTGATACAAAATTAGATTGAAGTATTTGCTCCTAACCTGCTGCTAACTTTGTGTTGAATGTGGCGGAAAAATGTGACCTAACACGCATTGCAGTGAGAGAGTGCATACATAGGTCACATGTAAATTTAAGAGGTGTGGATGCTTCCATTTCCAGCATGCACTGTACTGGCAGTTGCCTCTCGGTGCAAATTCTTTTTTCCAGTTCACGGGAATGGAACTAGTAAGACTTTACTCAGCTTTTTATTAACAAAACTTTACATTTTACGACTCCACTCAGTTTTTCATTATTGTGACGAATTTAAGCTTTTTCAGATTTTTCCAGTGACATTTTCTTAACACTTTTTTCATGTGGCAGTTTCAGACCCTCCCATCTACTCTTTAAGTCACATTTGACCACTTATTATGAGTTTTTGTACAAATATCCAGAAGGACTTGAAAGAATCATGTGAGAGTCAGATTGTTTGGCAAGTTTGAAGGCGTGATGGACAGCAAGAAACCTGAAACAAATTCCAGAGAGTGGTCCTCCTTTATTGCACCAAATTGTTTAGCTCCTAAGGACTCCTGAAGGAGGAGATGCAGGAAAAAAGATCTGCGAAAAAAGAGAAATGGAGGCATTGCCACTTCTGTGGTCAAACCCTCCCGAAATTAAGGAGGTCGACCTCAGCAAGAGTTATGGCAGTGACACCTTTGCCATCAGGAATTGGGTCTCTGACTATGATCCCAGAGCCACCACCTTTTAATGTTGGGAAGATCTGCTGCATGGAAGTGCTCCCACAATTCAGTGTTGCACCACTTGTCATAAAGACCTGCCACCGAAGACACAACTTGTATTGAATCAGCCTATATCGCAACACTCTGCATTGCAGCTCTATGCTGCTTTGATCAACATAGAATGTGTCTTTGTTGCCTGCAGCCACTTTAGTAGAAGTTCCTTCAGCATGGAAAAGGCTTAGATTATCTCTGAGCGTAACACCTGCCCCTCTTGGGCCTATGTCTTTCTGAATTCTACTTGGACTCAGCTCAAACGCCTTTGAGTCCTCTGTAACTGCCTCCACCTGTAATATTGAATCTGATGTTTCCAGACGCACATCTATGTCTGTTATCAGGAAGTGCTTTCCTTCTCTAAGAAAGTCACCCCAGCCAGCGCTTTCACTGTCCTGGACGACAATTTGTCCAGTCTGGATTTATAGGTACTTGGTCAAGGAGTGCTGTGATTCTGGTGGTGCATGGACCTTCAAGGGATTTCCCTGTAGGTCACCTTCTGTTTTCTCCCAACTCTTGAGCGTCTAAGCTCATTTGGCTGAGCACGAGTTGGTTTCGGATTCCAGATGTAGTTCAAGGCATCATCCCCTCTGGGGTGTGCTTTGGATATACATATTTTCCACCACAGAAATCACTGTGGTGCTTGGGATGCCCTGGAGATTCCGTATCAAGGTTCCTTTGGAAGACTTGTTCCACCTCCAGGTGGATTGTGGTCACCTGTATGCATTTCCACTTCTGCTTCCCCGAGTTTGAAGAAGGTCCGGAAAGATTTGGTTCAATTCATTGTAATAGTCCCCCCACTGCCCTTTCTCATGTACTTATGTTTGTTCTGTCTGTGGTCCAGCAAGTAGTGTGCACCGTTTAATGTTATTTGTCAACCCTTTCAGCGTTTCTGCGTTTGGCTGGTTATCCCTCCTTGTTGAAGTCACCTACTGTGATCCCTGTTTTTTAAAGGGCTAATTTGTGTCCTCATGCAACCTATATATTGCTGCAGTGAAACCTAATTTGGTTCCTATCTTCTTGATTTGCATTTCCTTTAAGCCTATGCATGGCTCTTTAAATTTGCTGACCTTTAAGACTCTGTCTTAAGGGTCAGGGGACCTACAGGCACTGTTGGTGAACAGCAGGCTTTGTATGTGCAACAGCAGTCTCTGTATGTCCTGCCACAGTATACCACATTCTTTCCAGACAAGTTGGGACTTCGAACTCTGGCACTCGTTCTGCAAATGAGGGTTTGTCTTTCCATATGGGCTCCCTGTTTTTCTTTTCTCTGCCATAGTCCTTTGAGGAGTAGAGGTTTCGTTGGCAATAGGAGGGCCCTTAGTTTCTAAATAGTTAGGGCTAAGGAGAATTGAGTGGACAATAAACTCGCTGGATTAACTAGTGCAAAGATGGGAAGTGTAGTTCAGAAACTAACCTTCAGATGGATGATCCTTTCCATAAAGATGTTCTCTACCATGGCCAAGAAGGAACAAACTGAGGCCTTCTGGCTCATTCCACCAGAACAACAGTCGTCACTATGGCTTACAGTAGGGCTGTTCCTTAACTGGACATGTAATTGGCCGCTACATGGGCCTCTATCCACATCCACATTTGAAAAAGGCTTTAATCCCAGGTCTATGTGCAGGATTGATTGTGACCTCCGGACTCAGTTGTTCTACCTTAAGGCCTTATTTCAATAGGGAGTTTCTAGTGAGGTGTGTCAATGCATCCCTGTAGTGTGGGCAAAGAGAAAAAAAATTCAAAAATAGAAATCAATTAATAGTGCTGCAATAGTGTTCCTTGTTGTATTCTTTTATTTGTTATGAGTTTCGGAAATCTACAGCCAATGATTTTCCCTTTATCAATATGCATGCCTAGGGCTTTTTCTAGCTGTACAAACTTTTATACACGTGTTCAGAGATTAGACAACACTTTCATTATAAAAAGAAATGAAGAAACAAAATGGTGAAAAATCCTTCACATTTATTGTGGTAACTCAGGACTATTACTCAGTGGAACACTGCAAGTTTCTTGATTAAACTACATAGGCGGGAAGGAAAGCATAATGATGAGTGTTTTATCTGAAATGTGAACTCCCATACCTCAAGTACTGCTCAGCTTGCTGGAATCTAGCAATGCACAATTTTATCTGGTGGGATGTCTCTATCTCCTTTCCACATTTTTAATCATGCAGCGCTAGGTCTCCCAAAATGACGCCCAGAGTCCACCATGTATTGTATGTACCCTTTGCAAGCACACATACTCCCAGCACCTGTATTCAACCTACACACACTGCACAGCACGGTCTTTCGTGTACTGCAACATTCACAGGCACCCATATACTCAGCACAAGTATTCAACATACATGTACTGCACAACACTACATCCTTCATGTGTTGCACCACACACATGCACACACATACCCTGCTATTCACCACTGAGGGTAGCTTTTTGCACACCCCTCCTGATCCTACAAGACCACAGTCTGTGAGACAGGCCTATGGCATGGTGCACATGCACGATCCATGTTTGCCTTTGACAAAAAAAAATCACCATTAGGGATCCAGACATCCATACAATTGTGGCACTCATAGCAGGGGTGCACAAACTTTGCAACGCAAGGACTTTTTCGTCTCCGCATTGATAGACACACCCTGAAGTTCCACAGATGTTGTCTGCGGTTCACTTTATGCCAGGAGCGTTTTCTGTTCGCTGTGCGAAAGTGATAGCGGTGAACACTCAGAGTTCAGGGGATACCGCTCTTGCCCTACCTTGATGACTGGCTGTTGAAGGGGAGCTTGCCAAAGTCACTCGTAGGCCACCTACTGGCGACTCCAAAACTCCTGGCATCGTTTGGGTTAACTACCAGCGAGCTAAAGTTGCACCAGACTCTCCCACAAAAGCTCACTTTTGTTGGAGTTGTCTTGGACACAGTGCTGTTCTGGGTCTTTCCACCACCGGAGCAGGTCCAGAACACTTGGGCCTTGACACTCCTGATTAGCCTCAAGTCCTGGATCATGGTGCGTAAGGTTCTGAGGCTTCTTAGCCTACTGCATTTACCTTGTAAGCTACACTAGGTGGCGTATGCCAGTTTTGCAAAACATATGGAGTTACTGTGGGCCCGACATCAAGGTAATTGTACCAATTGCATCCAGATCTCGGAGAAGATGACTCATGATCTGCATTAGTAGTGGTTCGACCTAAATTGGTCTTTACCCGACCCAGTGCTGATGGTGTTTATGGGCTGGTGAGGTCATCTGGGTGAGGTGGCGATCATAGGACGCTTATCTCTGACCGAAAGCTCCATATCAGTCTGTTGCTTTACATTTGTCTGGCGTTGATGGCCTTCTTATCGTCTGTCAAAGGGAAGGCTAGTGCACGTTCTCATTAACCACTTTCTGATGTTATTGCAACAAGCCGAGTATAGTGGGTACCTGGGTTCTGTGCCAAGAGGCTCTGCTCAAGGGCATTTTCCTGATCGCATACTATTCAGCAGGGTCCCTCAATGCCAGAGCAGCTTGTGGGTAGAGAGTGTCTGGCTGATTGCAAGTGGTGTCAACATCCTGAGGGTGGCACAGAGCATCTTCCAGTGGTTGGAAGAAGCCTAGTTGGAGACTGTCAAATATGCAGTGTGGACAGCTTTGCACATCTGAGTTTCCACAAGAACAATAGTTAGGAGATTCATTTTGGCTGGAATGGAACACTCAACATCTTACACCTTCCCATTCCTGCTTCTCATGCCCAGAGTTCTGAAAAAGATCAATTCAGCCTAGTTGCTAAAAAATGGGTAAGGGGAGTGTTGTACCCAAAATTTCTGGGCATAAGCATCTGTTCTACGATCAGGCTACCACTTCTGGCAAATCTTCTTAACCCAAATCGGCACAATCTTACACCTACATGGGTGAAGATTAACCTGCAACAATTTACTGCTTTTGGTCTGCCACCTGAGGTGGTGGATCTCCTCCTTGCCACAAGGCGCCCTTCCGTGAAATCCATTTAAATTAGGTGCTGGGACAGATTTGTTGACAAGTGGGGCATTCGTAAGTCTGATCCCTTATAAGCAAAATTTTCGGACGTCCTTTTGCTAGTTTATTTTTGGCGTAGCAAGGCCTTGCAGTTGGCACTATTAGAGGTTATTTGTCGGCCTTCCCTGCCTTTCTACATTTGCTGGAACAACCATCTTTGTTTAAATGACCTTTTGTGATTAGTTTTATTAAGTTTGACACACATGTTGCCTCCCAAACCTGCTGTGATGCCACAGTGGGACTTTAATGTGGTCTTGACATTTCTTATCTGTACACCCCTCAAACCAATGCATGTCTGAGCCTCATGACTTTGAAGACTATCTTCATTATTGCAATAATGTCAGTTCATTGCGTGAGTGAACTCCAGTCACTTTCCGTCCAGCCACCATACACCACCTTTTTCCTGGATGAGTTGGTGTTGAGACTTCAGCGGCTGTATTGCTTATAGTTGTGTCTCCCTTTCAGGATGGGCAGTTGATTACTCTGCCAATGTTCTTTGCCTCCCCCCCCTTACCCCTCCTAGCCACCCCCACCCCCTGCAGCCCTCAAAAGAGAAGGAGAAACTCCATTGAACGGCACCCCAAAAGGTCTTAAAGCTTTTACTTTAATAATACTGAAGAATGCCTTGTGGGTGGATGATTAGATTTTTGTGGGAATCTTTGGAGTAAAGAAAGCGAAACCTGAGGAAGGAGAGGACATGCTAAGGTGTATAGTACTCTGCATCAAAGATCTGCTTCTCACTGGTCTAGAAGCTGGAAGGTCTGAGAGTCCATTCTACCAGGACTAAGGCTGCTCCCTATTTGTAGTTTTGTTGAGTGTCTATCCTTGACAAATGCCAGTCTGCCATATTTGTCACTACATACGCTCACAAAGCACTACTACTGAGTTGACAGCCAGTCTGTCTAGAAGAACACTTTGCATCAACTCCATTGTTAGATTGTTTTTTCCGCCATCGGGTATGGACGTAAATTGCTGAGCTCCTGTTCAACACTGTTTTTCGGGTTCCCCTCTGTGCACAATCCACTTATCCTCGACGGTATTGTTTTCGATCGCGTATTTCCATTCTCTGCATTTCGTATTTAATACAAAATCTTTCTTTCAATCGGGTAGCTCGTGGAAGGCTATTGGGCCTACCCGCTTCGGTCCGCCTTGCAGTTGATGGAACGAACTCCATTTAAATTCTGCCCTCGGTGCCATGCGAAGTTCCTGTGCACCGACTCACACGAAGTGCACAACTTGTGCTTATCTCAGGAGCACAATAAACAGGACTGCGACGCGTGTAAATCTTTCCGATCAAAGAAAACGCTCAGCGACCGTCTGGCTCGACGTCGTGACATGCGGAGCCAACACAACAATTCCATTCCGGACCTCTTTGGAGAAGATTCTGAACAAGAGATCGGCGATGCCATAGGAGCCGATGAAGAACAACAGGAGCCTATCTCTGAATCCGGCTCCGATGTGGACGAAGACATCCAGTAAAGTCAGCATATTGTGAGTATTGATCCTCCCTTGCCTGAAAGTCCAACTCCGCCTAAGATAAAGGCTCCGGTCCCAGACCTAGTGTGAGAGGGAATGCTCATCTCTAACAAATCCATCAGGTGTGCGTTAGATGCGGCTGACACTGCGGCTAGAGCCGTCAACACCAGCGTTCTATTAAGACATGCTTGGTTAAGAAGTTCAGGGTTTAAACAAGAAGTTCAAGCTTCTATTCTTAATACGCCATTTGACAAACACCTCTTTGGCCCTGTAGTAGACACGTCCTTAGGAAAAAGGACACAGAAGTGGCACAATCTATGGGAGCCCTACAGTCCCCTTCTGGTCGTGGTTCCTTTCGGCGCTCCTATCTGGGAGGGTCCAAGAATACCTCCTCAGACACTGCCTCTACATCGTGCAAAGGCAACAATCAGCCCTCTGCTTCCAAGGGTTTCTTCAGAGGGGGTTACAAAGGCAGCAATGGCAAAGGTAGAGTTTCCAACACAACGCGCCTCTCCCTCCAATACCAAACAGTGACTTGCCTACACTCCCCCCAACAGTTTAACACCTGTCGGGGGCGTCTACCCGTCTGACAATCAATAATTACAGACAAATGGATACTAGGAATGATCCTTCTTGTTATTACCTGGAGTTTACCAACAATCCTCCAAACGTTCCTCCACGTTCACACAAAATATCACCAGACCACTTACACCTCCTCAAACAAGAGGTGCAGTCTCTCCTTTAAAAGGGAGCTATAGAGCTGGTACCACTACAATACCCCCTTTACTTTCTCATACCGAAAAATAATGGTTCTCTCAGACCTATCTGGGACCTCAGAGAATTGAATTGTTACATACAATCAGATCATTTTAACATGGTGACGCTTCAACAAGTGCTTCCACTTCTACAACAGAGCGACTTTCTGTCTACTCTGGACTTAAAGGACGCATACTTACACATTCCAATACAGCTCGCTCATCGCAAATTTCTAAGAGTTTTAGTAGCGGGCCACCATTACCAGTTCAAAGTACTCCCGTTCAAAGTCATCACTGCTCCCAGAGTCTTTACAAAGTGTCTGGCAGAAGACGCAGCTCACCTATGAAGACAGCAAATTCATGTCTTCTCATACTTGGACGACTGGCTCATCAAATCCAGTATGTATCTAAAGTATCTCCAACACACTCACAGAACACTGCAGTTACTGCACCAACTGGGGTTTACAGTCAATGTGTTGAAATCGCATCTTCAACCTTCCAACAATCAGAACTATCTAGGAGCCCCTTTAGATACTCAGAGCTCTTGCCTTCCCGTATATAGCCAGAATTCGCAATATTCAGGCTCTATTTCTCCAGTTTCAGTCCACTCACTCACTACCAGCTCAACTTTATATGCAGCTGCTATGAATGATGGCCTTCAGCATCTTGATTGTTCCCCATGCCAGGCTTCACATGCGTCCCCTTCAGGAATGCATAGCAATTCAATGGAACCAATAGCAAGGTCTTTTAACCGATCTAGTGTTGGTAAACATCAGTACTAATCACTCTGCAGTGGTGGAACCCACAAAAGTTATCGAAAGGACGGCCCTATATAGACCCAGTTCCAAAGATCATGCTAACCGCAGACGCGTCGCTCACTGGTTGGGGAATTCATCTCCAAGATCACACAGTTCAAGACCTGTGGAGTCAAAAGCAAAAAGCTCTCCACATAAATCATCTAGAGCTGCTAGCAGTGTTTCTAGCGCTTAAAGCATTTCAGACTCACCTGGTCGGCAAAGCCGTCCTTGTCCGTACAGACAACATGATAGCTATGTGTTATATACAACAACAAGGGGGTTGACAGTTTTGCCAACTGTCACACTAGGCTCAAGACATTTGGAAGTGGGCCATTCACCACAAAATCTGTCTTCTAGCAGAACTCCTCCCAGGAGTAAACAATCAGATTTCTGATCTGCTCAGCAGACCGAGACAGCAAATCCATGAGTGGGAACTTAACCCTCAGGTTTTCCTCAGATAGATCTTTTTGCCACACACGAAAACGCAAAATGACCAAGCTTCGCCTCCTGCTCTACAAAAGCAATGCACTATGGATGAACTGGTCAGGGATATTTGCCTTTGCTTTTCCCCCTCTCCCACTCTTTCCATTAGTGATTCGGAAACTCAGGCAAACATCCCTCACACTGATCCTAGTAGCTCCCACATGGGCCTATCAACCTTGTTTCACGACCCCTGTGGAGCTGTCACTAGTTTCACATCAAAAGCTGCACCTCCTATCCAGTCTCCTCACACAGAGCCATGGAGCAATCAGACATCCAGATCCCAAACAACTCAACCTAGTGATCTGGCTCCTGAAATCATAGTTTGGTTATCTAAATCTTCCACCAGACTATATGAACATCATTAGAGAGGCCAGGAGGCCTACTACAAGAGCTTGTTAGGCAGCTAAATGGCAACGTTTTGTTATCTATTGTAATATCAATCCTCTTGATGCTTCCATACAAAATATCATTTATTTCTTACACTTGCAGCGGTCAGAGTTAGCTTACACTTCTATCCGCCTATATCTCGCTGCAATATCTGTGTATCTACAAAATAGGCAACACTTGTCTCTCTTTAGAGTGCCAGTAATCAAAGCTTTTATGGAAGGACTTAAGAGTTATACCACCAAGACTTCCACCCTCCCCAGTGTGGAATCTTAACATAGTCCTCACACGGTTAATAGGCCCACCTTTTGAACCCATGCATAAATGTAAACTGCAATTTCTCTTGTGGAAAATTGCTTTCCTCATTGGAATTACTTCACTGAGGAGAGTGGGTGAGCTACAGGCACTAACCATAGAAGAACATTTTTTCCAGCTTCACAGAGACAAAGTGGTTCTTCATATTAACCCATAGTTTCTACCTAAGGTAGTTTCTGCCTTTCACATCAATCAATCTGTTGAGTTACCTGTATTCTTTCCCCAACCGGATTCAGTGGCAGAACGAGCTCTACACACCTTAGATGTTCGAAGAGTCATTTTATATTACATTGAAAGAAGTCTTTTCATAAAACTATACAACTTTTTGTTAATTTTGCTCCACCTCACAAAGGCAATCCTATATCGAAGTCAAGTATTGCTAAATGTATTCAAACCGGTTATGCAAAAGCAATTTACTTTAACAATACCCCCTAGAGTGCATTCCACTAGCAAAAGAAGGGGCTACTTTGGCTTGATTAGGAAACATCCCCATTGTTGATATTTGTAAGGGTGCAACCTGGTCTACACCACACACATTCACCAAGCACTATTGCGTAGATGTGTTACCGAAACAACAAGCTAATGTGGGCCAGGCAGTACTTCAGACAACTGCAACAGCTACAGGTTAGCCACTTCTTTTGGAGAATACTGCTGTATATTCTATGCAAAGCATGTGACCTACAGCTCACATGCCTTGAACGGATAATGTTACTTACCCAGTAAGCAACTGTTTTTGGCATGTAGAGCTGTAGGTTTACATGTGCCCACCCGCCTCCCCGGGTACCTATACCTGTTGCAGTTGTCTCTTACTCTATATACATACGCATGGGCATCTCTATACTATTCTTTCTAACTCCATTCTCACCCACTGCAGGAAAACAATCTAACGATGGAGTCGATGCCCATGCGCACTATCACCGAAAGAAGTATTCATCTACCTCGTGACTGGAACGACTTCTTAGGAAAAAAACAACTTGCAAACATCCAGACCCAACACTAGAAAGCAGGAGTATACAAAGCATGTGAATCTACAGCTGTACATGCTGACTGAGTAAGTAACATTATCCTTCCTAATACAGTCCGGTGCTTGGGAGTATAATATGGTGAGGGATCTGCTGTTAGAGTATCCACCAGAAGGAGAACTAATAAAGGTAAGTAACTTGTTAGTCCCCAATTGCTGCTTCGTCCCTACTCTGTCCTGGTCCTCTCACTCTTGTGTTCCCACTGTCTAGCATGTCTAGTGAAGAAATTGCTCCAGTGCTGATTGCACAGGGTGTTCTCTGAATTAGCCTATCCATCTCCTCTTGTGTGAAGCCTTGGACAAGGGCCCACTCCAACTGTCGACAGACCCTGCTGCTGTATCGCCGAATCTTCATTTTCACCAAAGGGAAAAATATGGATTTGTTCCTTGTCACAGGAGTTCTAGGTTTGAGATCAGGCCTCTAACGTCAGTCATTTGATAGGTGGACCACTGCTTGCACCATTCATGGCAACATCTTTTAGCTCCAACTGAGTTGACATTTGTGCTTAGACAGAGAATGGGACTGTGTTGCAGCATCCAGGGTCTCAGGAATGGCAGCAGTCCTGGTGTACTTCTAGGAATTATTTCATAACTGGAGTGTTTTTGAAAACTATTGTTTCTATCTTTTAGATGTGATGAAAAGGAGGAGACTTCACTTTTGCCACTTGTTATTGTCATTATCCTTCATGGTGCCAATCTGAAGGAGGCTTTGCATGTATTTAGAGTCTTTGTTTTCACTTGACACCCTTCCAATGACTATTTACTATAGTTTGTAACTAAATAAAATGTTTAACATTGTTTAAATATTCAATGCGCACCGGAAATTATTGTACAATCTGCTAGAGAAACGTTTGTCTTTTACTGATGGCTCACCTTGATATTTGTGCGTGTTTCAAGATACTTGGAGATTTAGATTTACATGCTCGCTTTTCATGTCCCACTTGAATTCAAAAGTTAGTTTGCATTCAATTGCAGTTCCACGTTGAAAGATAAAGAGAAGGAATTGTCAGCAGTCCAACAGAGTTTTAACCAAGAGTACGAGAAAGACCAGCAGCAGCGAGCTCGGTGGGAGCAGGAACGTCTACAAGCTCGACTGCATGAGGATCAGATGGCTAAGACAATTCAGGTAACACCCTTTCGCCTAAATCTCAGTTTGTATATTGCAGCTTTTACATCTGAGGAAATGATCAAACACCATTATTCTATCCTCTACAGAGGTTTCCTATTTGTAAACTATTCCCAAACTCGATCTTGAGACTTTAGTGCTTTTTCAGTGTCCTCTTGGTGAGCACACGTTCATGCGACTTTGCTGAAGCACGAAATTCTGCACTTAAGTTAGGACTACTGGATTTTTCCTGCATTTGATTTTTTTTACATTTTCATACAATTGAATTGGTCTGTCAGCCAGTAGGTACTCCCCGCTATTTAACATTGCAGTATTGGAGCCTTGTATTCGATACAAACTAATCTATTAAACCTGTCAACCTTGTGTTTTTTCAAAAGGGCTGCTGGAAAGGTGAGTTGAGGCAATCACCAATTATTCTATTACCTATCTTTTATTAGGAAGTCAAAATAGTTTAACTGTAAAATTTGCTGTATAAACATCTGACAAGATCAGTTCCCTGTGCCTTCAGACTTAGTAAATTAGGAGAAAAGATGGGCACTATGGCTGTTCATTATTATGACTTTAATACTGCTATTCTGTGAAGTCATTGTGAAGACTTAGACAATTAATAGCGGTTGGAATAAAGTTGGCTTCAGCTATTTAAAGCACATATGTGTTTGGTCTGATGGATCGGAGTTAAAAGGTTTTTCCAGACAGATGGTGCCTTTGCTCAAAAGGCATGACTTCTCTATTGCTAAATCTTGAACATTGCACTCTTTAAAGGAAATAGGTGCACTGGTTATGGGCTGAGCAGCTTACTCCTGAATTCTTTGAAAGATTCCCCTGGAAGCTACAAATGTAGTCCAGATCCTACCAAGCCTGATTACAGAAATAATGGAAAAAGCAGACATAGGAGACTAATGAGACCTCTGGGCCCAACAAGAGATTGACCTATGTTTTCAACAATACTAATGAATTATATGCTCCCTGCTCGTTTAGCCAGAAAGTAGTCAGTCTCTCATCTCACCAACTTTCATCACATCCAAATCATGTTTGCTGAGCCAGTGACTGTCTATTCTATTTCAGGACACCAGAACAGGTTTCTAGAACTTTTTTGCTACATTGGAGCAGCATCAATGAGCATGTAAAAATAATAAAGTAATTGGACTTGTCATTCCAGCACCTCAACATAGATATGAAGGACATTTTACAAAGGCAAGCAACTCTGAGGTATTCTGCAGGTCAGACACCCAGATGTAGATGGATGAGGTGGTATAAACGCCATCTGGCTGCAATCAATTACAATTTTTTTTTACTTTATCCACTCCAGAAAACGGTTCCCCAACCCCTGTAGCTAGGTTCCAGTTCTATAGTATGATGTTATCCTGCTGTCTGATATTACCCTAGTTTCAAAAGGATCAGGGCTCAAACACTGCTGGCTTCTTAGACCAATCGATGATCATCAAGGAATTGTGGCTGGGCCAGCTTGATGCTCTAATTCGAATGGAACCCTTTATTAATACCAGCATCACAGTATGTCGCATGCATTTCTGAAAGTGAAAAGGGCAAACGTTCTGCAAATTGTGAGATTACCAAAGCTAACTGCTGTTAATCATTGAACTTTCATTAATATTAGTGAAACTACTGTCTCCGTGCACCTGTGGGACCCTAGAACAGTTCTTCGGCATAGGGAAATAAACCTCTGAAACAATATACAGTGCCTATGTATAAGCAACATTTTCTTTTAATAATAAAATCACAAGCTAAGCTGAGGTTTGGTAGGGACAGTGATTTTACTCAAAGGCATAATGTTTCCAGACGGAAGATGACCCATTTGTTTGTATATTTGTTGGTAATATTACTGTTTGAGACTTGTGCTATGGATACACATGCTTATCATACGTCCACGATCTAGTGTTGGGCTCGGATGATTACAAGTTGTTTTAGTTCCAAGAAGTTTTCTTCGACTCACAAGGCTGTGGGACTCCACCTTATGGTAATACTGCGCATTGTCATCGATGCCATCTTCAAATAGTTTTTTTTTACCCGACTGGTTTAGACGGAATATCTCAAGCTCCGGTTCAAGACTCCTTTGTTCTCCCTTTTGTTCTTTAGTATCTCCACTCTATGGTATTGCATTGATCAGTTAGTTTATTGCATCTGAGTGATCACCCTTCTGCGTAGCGGAACTTAGACTCACACCCTCGGGCCACGCTTGGCCGGGCATCCTTTTGATACTTCCAACATCCTTCGGAGAATGTCCTGCTAATTGAACACACTCGGTTTTGCTTCTGCCCAAATTGTCACTCCAAGTATCCACATACCGACGAACACTCAGTTTGCAACCTATGACTCTTGTCCGATCATCAAGAGGAAAGCTGTGAGGCCTGCAAGTCTTTTAGATCTAAAAAAGACTCTTCAACACTAACGTGTTCAACGCCAAGAAATGCAGTGCAAGCAAGTGGACGATGTACCAGACCTTTTCGGTGGACAGCAGGAGGACAAAGAAGCTTCAGCAGCTCAAGGAGAATCACTATCGATCCATGATTTCGATTGTGTCCCAATCCGATGACGACTTAACCACTCTGCAGCCAGCACAGAAACATTGGACAGTGAGTACTTATACCCCTGATTCTAAGCCCAAAGCATTGGCTCTGACCGAAAAAGCCATGGCACGCGCCGAAAAACTGATTTGAAAGCCCTGCCCTTTGGCTTGGCTCCGAATTAGGCCTGCAGCAGGTGCCTCCACTTCCTCGACATCCGGGTCTGCAGCACCACCATCTTCGATCTCTGCACCGAAAGAAAAAGTCTATTTCAGATCCGACCACAACTCTAACTAAACCGTAGTTTCTGCCACCGAAATGCTGCATTTTATGACCGAAATCTCCACCGGAGCAGATCCTTGAAACATTTCAATAACGGCTGGAACCTAAACAAAAAAGACTCCAGATTCAGCTTGAAACTAAAACAATAGTGCTCCAACCATCAAAATCTTACTTTTCTAAGAAGCTGTTGTCTTTTGAAGATGGTTTGGACGTTCTTATTCAACCTCTAAAGAAGAAGAGGAAGGATGCTGCCTCAAGCTCATTGCACATCCCTATTCCACATTCACTTACCCCACAAACACCACCTCACTCACCCCAATTATCTGAGGCAGGTGATAAGTCTCCTCACTCACCAATGGTAGATGATGATCAGGACATTCCACAAAACATAAAATCAGGGAATGCTTAGAATAACTATGAAATTGAACAACAAGGGGATACATAACCTGATCTATATCCCATAAGACCATCACCACCTGATGATGCTTCTGCATATCAGGATTTAATAGCAGGGGCAGCAAGTTTCCACTAGGTCCCATTATATAAAGATACAATAGAGGAGGATTTTCTTTTTGAGACTTAAAGACATGACACATCATGCAGACAACATTTTAAAGACTCTGTCAAAGCGTGAATAATAACACCACGCATTGACAAAATATATAAGGCAGCACCATCCGATACTACCTTTATCAAAGGTCAGTTAAACCCAGACTATTTAGTAGTCTCAAATGCAAGGAAAGGGCTAACACCCAAACATCAGGAAACCCAAAACCTCCAGAGAAAGAATCTGAACTAATAGATTATTCTGGAAAACGTGTTGCTGCACCATCAGTTAATCATTGGCGTATAGCCAACAGCCAAGCTCTATTAGCAAGATATGACAGAGCCTACTGGGACGAAAAGGGAACAGAAAATTGTTAATGGGGGCAAACTCATTACCAATAATTCCATTAAATGTGCATTAGATGCAGATAACACCAATGCCAAAGTTATTAACAGTGGTATCCTCTTATGTAGGCTTACAGGTCTCAGGAATTAAGACTGAGGTACAACAGGCTATTCTGAATCTACCTTTTGCTAAATAAATTTGTCCCCGGACCTCAAGTGATTACCGCCCTTCAGAAAATGAAAAAGGACACAGGGGTTCCAAAATCAATGAGGGCTCTACAGACTAGCACATATCATGGTTCCTTTCGTTGGCCAAATTACAAGCAAGGTGCAAGATCTACCATCTCAGACACCACTGGGTCAACATACAAAACCTAAGGACTAACCTAGTCTCAAAAAACCTTTTACAGAGGTTATTATAGAGGGAACAATTTTAATGGAAGAGGCAGAGGGTACAATACCCGTTCCTCCACCAATAACGAATAATAACTTTCCTTACCATTTCCCCAGGTCACTTAACACCTGTCGGTGGTCGTCTTCAATAATTTCTCAACACTTGATCAATCACAGCAGATCAATGGATGTTGGATATTATCCAACATGGGGACAGTTTGAAACTCAAATCAACTCCTCCAAATATTCCACCTCGCAAACACAAACTGTCTATTGAACATCAAACTCCTGCAAAAAGAAATAACTCTATTACAACAAGCATTTGCAATGCAATAGGGCTTGCATTTATGAGAGTTTGAGCTATAGGCATTTTAAATGACAGTTCCTTTTATTTATGTGGTGTATGGAAAACAGATCAATAAAATGTATTGCCATTTACAATGCCAATAGCTTAAACTCTTGCAAATGCGAGACCTATTGCGTTGCAAATGCCGTGCTATAAAACAAAAAATAAAAAGCGTTAGAAGAACGTTTCCTGGCTGCTATTGCAGGCAAGACAAAGCTGTTTGAGAAACTAGTGCTCAGAGTCTGTAGTTAAAGCCTTCCAAGTAACAACACATTTAACAGGAGGTGTCGTCATTGGGAGGCTCCAAAATGAGGCAAGGCAGTACAAAGGAGGAACTACTAAGCCTATTGACCAATGAACAGCCACAGTTTACAGTGGACATAGACCCAAGCCAAGGAAAAATATGGCTGGAGATTCAAGTCCCTACCTGAATACAGCATGCCTCGCAGCACATGCGCTGCCCAGGCTCGACCTAAAAAGGAACAATAGAACTAGTTCAAAAACTTTCCGGGAACTGGAGTTTATTCACTATACTTCCTTATTCCCCAAAAAAGATGGGTCGCTACGACCCATTCTCGATCTCATCTCCATTACATGATATCCGAACACTTCCATATGGTCACCCTTCATGAGATCATTCCTTTATTACAGAAGGGAGACTTCATGGCTGCCTTGGGTCTAAAGGACGGCTACGTCCATATTCCTATTAATCCTGCACATAGAAAATACCTTAGGTTTAAATTTCAGGGAAACCATTATCAATTAAAAGTTTTTCCTTTCGGGATTACCAATGCTCCAAGAGTAGTCGCAAAATGTCTAGCAGTGGTAGCAGCAAATCTACGCAGACAAAACATTCATGTTTTTCCATACTTAGACAACTGGCTAATAAAAGCAAAAAGCCTCAGCCTTTGCAAACACAATACTCTACAAACCCTAACTTTACTACATCACCTAGGGTTTACCATCAGCTTGCAAAAGTCGCATCTACAACAAGCCACCATACATTGATACCTAGGGGCCATGCTCAACATACATTCAGCATTGGCATACCCACATGCTGACAGAATACACAGCATAGTACCATTAATTCAACAGCTTCAAACAGGGAGTCAAATCTCAGCCAAAACATTTCTGCGATGGCATCTTGTATTTCCATAGTTCCACATGCCAGACTGCACATGAGACTTCTACAAGAATATCTTTCATCAATGGAATAAGTCTCAGGGTCAACTTCACAATCTAGTGTTGGTAGACAGCTGCACACATCACTCTATGCAAGGGTGGAATCCACAAAATGATCCAAAGCGCAGCCGTTTCAAGATCCAGTTCCACAAATATTTCTGACAGGAGATGTTTCCCGAATAGGTTGGGGTGCACATCTCAAAAAAACCTCACGATTCAGGGGTCTTGGGATTCCAAACCCAAGGATTCATATTAGTCACCAATAGCTGCAAGCTGTTCACCTAGCAGTGAAAGTCTTCCTACCTCACTTACAACACAAAGTTTTCCTGATTCAAGCAAACAATACGACAACTATGTATTCTATACAAAAACGGGGGTGGGGGGTGCGCGCACTCTCCAATTGTCTCAGCACAGGAAATATGAAGGTAAGCAATACATCACAACATTCACCTTCTAGCAGAACATGTCCCCGGGACAAGCAATCAAATTGAAGGCTTTCTAAGCAGGAGGCAGGAACAAGTCCACGAATGGGAACTCCACCCCATGGTTCTTGAACCACACTTTCAAAAATAGGGGTTCCCACAAATAGATTTGTTTGCAACAAAAGAAAATGCAAAATGCCCACGCTTCGCAAGCAGGTATCCACACCAACAGTCCAAGGGCAATGCTCTATGGATGAACTGGTGATCCATTAGTGGTCAGGAAACTCAGGCAAACATCTCTTACCATGATGCTAATAGCTCCAACTTGGGCTCACCAACATTGGCTTTCAACACTGCAGGAGCATTCTCCAGTTCCATACGAGAAGCTTCACCTCAACCCAGACCTTCTCACACTACCGCATGGAAGACTAAGACACTCCAATCCCAAGGAAATGAATCCTGCAATTTTGTTCCTGAAATCTTAGAATTTGGATACTTAAATGTACCTCAAGAATGTATGGGCATTCTTAAAGAAGCTCGCAAACCTACTTCAAGGCAAATGTTATGCGGCTAAATGGAAAGGTCGTTGTATTCTGTCACAAACAAAACGTAAACCCTCTTCATGCAAAAGTACATACAATATTTACATATTGCATTTACAAACTATAGGCTTGGCATATACTTCAATAAGATTACGCCTTGCTGCTATTGCAGCCTGTTTGCAAAATATACAGCACGTATCTTTATTTAAAATCCCAGTTATTAAAGCTTTATGGAGGGACTAAAGAGTAATGCCTCCTAGAATCCACCTGCATGAAACTTGAACATTGTTAACAAGACTCATGGGTCCTCCTTTTGAACCTCTTCATTCTTGTCAATTGCAATGCTTATCATGGAAAGTTGCCTCCTTAATTGCTGTTACTTCACTTAGAAGAGTCAGTGAAATTCAGGCATTAACCCTTGAGAAACCTTTCTTTCTACCTCACAGAGACAAAGTAGTACTTTACAACAAATCCTAAATTCCTGCCAAAGATCGTTTTAAATTTTCCAATTAATCAATCCATTCACTTACCAGTTTTTTCCCGCATCCATCTTCTGTTGCTGAAAGGGCATTACACACTTTAGATGTCAAAAGGGCACTAGTGTTTTATATATTGACAGAACTAAATCTTTCAGGAAATCAAAGCAAATGTTTATTGCTTTCGCACCTCGTAGTATGGAAAAGGCAATTTCTAAATCCGGCATTTCAAGATAAATAGTTAAATGCATCCAAACATATTATGCACAAACTAAAAGGCTTTTACCTGTCCTCCTAAAGCTCACTCAACTAGGAAAATAGGATCTTCCATGGTTTTTGTAGGGAATATTCCTATTGCTGATATTTGCAAAGCAGCAATATGGTCCACTCCACACACTTTCCCAAAACATTGTGTGGATGTCTTTGAACGCCAACAAGCCAACGTTGGTCAAGCAGTACTATGAAACAAACAACTGCAACCTCCACATGTTACCCACTGCCTAGTGAGAAGGTCTGCTTTACAGTCTATGCAAAGCATGTGTATCTACAGCACACAAAACTCGAACTGATTGTTACTTACCCTGTAAGCATCTGTTCTTGGCACATAGTGCTGTACATTCATATGCACCAACCCTCCTCCCTAAAAACCTTGTATAGGTTGCAGTTCATACTCTTTATATAATTATATCATACTACTACAGGAACATCACATTACTGAGCTATGTATCCTACTTACATTGTCACATACCCACGGAAAAACAATCTGAAGATGGCGTCGATGACCATAATGTAGTATTAGCAAGAGGAGGTGTCACATAGCCTTGTGACTTGAAGAAAACTTATTGGAACAAAATCAACTTGTAATCAGCCGAGTCCAACACTAGATGGCAGACTTATGCAAAGAATGTGAATCTACAGCACTACATGCCAGGAACAGATACTTACAGGTTAAGTAACATAATCCTTTCTACACTCTTGCTAATATTGCTGTACTCCTTCATTTGACTTTTCTTTTGGTTGAAAGAGAAGCAATTTAACAAACTGTTGCCCCAGTATTGGAACTTTCATAGATTCCCATGCTTTGTATCATTCCCCGTCGTCAGCCTGGGAGCCTCGGTAAATAGAAAAACCATAGAAGTATGTACAAAAGAGAAAGTAAGGCCTAGGCCGCATCTCCTTTTGTAGCCTATCTCCCTCTTTTTGTAAAAGAGACCAAAACTTTGCAACAATCTATCAGATTAGCCTCACCTCATAGAACCCCCAGGAGAGAGCCTCAGAGCCTCAGATTTTCTACTGCACGTTGTGCTAAGGGAGTCTCCACTGAGCTCTGCTCAGTTTTCTCGTCAATTGGATTTCTACACCCTTTTTCTCTTCCGGATGTCTGAAAAGAAAGCTTTATTCAAAGCCTGTGCTACTTGCTCAAAGAAAAGACTTTATGTGGAGGATAAGCATAATTATTGCTTATACCCAGACCACAAAGCCACCGAGTGCAAGATCTGCAGGACCTTCTCAACTAAGACTCTGCAGGACCTTCTCAACTAAGACTATGAGGGATCGGGAAGGAAGACCTCTGACTTGGCTACAGAAAAGGAAGTCTCAGAGAGGTTCTGTCCAGTGATAGTCAGGATTCCTCCTCAGCAACATCTTCGAGGAGGTCTACAAAAAGGGATAGGTCTTCCCCTTCTACTTCAGCCGAACCTCCTGCTAAAGCCTCTCAAAAGACCTCTAAAAGGCTTAGTCCCAAAAAATCTCTTCACCACCCAAAGGAGAAAGAGGAATATCTTCCTGAGGTATCAAATGGAAAAAAGGCAAGTCAAGGCCTTTCTATTGCCTCTTCGCCATCAGAAAAGGAGAAGATCTTTAAGAAACCTTTGAGTATGCCTCAGGAAGCGAAAGGAGAAAAGAAAATTCGTCCGTCGACGCCAAAGGCTCAAGTGGTTTCGATTTCTGCTCCGTCAACGGGCCTGTCGCCGAGAGCTTCGCCGACGACATCGTCGACGATGACTGTGTTGACGTTTCATCCTACGTCGACAAGACTGACAATGTCAACGGTGATGTCGCCAACGACGTTGATGGCTACGGCGACGATGATCCTGACGTTGACGGTACCGTCGACTATCAGCCCTCCGTCGACTATTACTCCGCTGTCAACTACGCTTCCAGCTACGACGATTCCCTCGTCGACGACACCGTCAACAATCC
The DNA here is from genome assembly GCF_964261635.1 of Lissotriton helveticus. Lineage (NCBI taxonomy): Eukaryota > Metazoa > Chordata > Amphibia > Caudata > Salamandridae > Lissotriton > Lissotriton helveticus. The sequence continues at coordinate 980,808,229 of NC_136061.1, read as the reverse complement.
AAAAAGTAAGAATTTCCATCAGGAAAAGACTAATAAATACCGGAAATGACATCACCCCGTAGGGTAAAACCATTGCCTCCACCTCTTCTGCTGGAGGAGGAATATTCTGATGATGAGGAAAGTCCATATGGGCATGCATATAGTCCTTCACAACTTCAAGTGAAGTATGAGGACTCTGATTCAAATGATTATTTCCTGGATCAACATCATCCAGAATCTCAACTCTCTCCTCAGGTCTCACATCAGCAATCATCTGGCCAAGGCATGGTGGCCATGCCGTCTTCATTAATAAACTACCTGCAGTTGATGTTATTAGATTATAAGAGGTTCCCATCTCAGACCTCTGAACCCATTCACCCTCCTCCGCAAGCTTCATCTACTCCTGTGGCATCAACTTCTCAGAGGCAAAGTGAACAGCCTGTGACTGAAGGACATGATGTGACTACAGTGCCTGATGTCCATGATGACTCTTCAGATGAACCAAGATAGAGAGCATGTTCAAAATCCTGACACAGAATGGGATGATTGTTATCCCAGATCCGGCATCACCATCTCCGGACCCTGTGGATTCGCCTCCAGTGGACATTAGGGGGCTTCCATAACCTTATGGAAAGGGCCTCTAAACGATTTGGCTTTCCTGTTCCTGTCTTACAGTCAGACTGTTTCCTCTACGATTTCAAAGAGCCCTACAAGAAATCGATCCGTTCCATACCAATAGTAGAACATGTTTGGAATGAGGGAAAGAAAGCGATGCAGTCTCCAGCTACCGTAACTCCGGTTCTACCGCAGCTGGAGAAGAAATAAAAAGGCCCCAGATGAGTCCTGCATGTCTTATTGGCCAGCCTAAACCGGACTCTGTTATTTCCCAGGCGGCCCAAAGAAAATCAAGGAACCCGACGGCACCGCACCCATGACCGCACCGCCAGACAGAGAAGGCAGGAGCTTGGATAATGTAGGGAAGAGGTTCTCTTCTATGTCTAGCCTCCTGGTTAGGGCCTCAAACACACTCGCAATTTTGGGACGATATGATCGCCAAATGTGGTGCGATCTCTCTTCTTTCATTGAACAGCTTCCAGAGAGTGCCAAGACGGAAGCGAGAAAGATTCTAGAGGAAGGGGGAAGATCTTCATCGGAAATTATAGATTGTGCATTGGACATTGCTACAACGGCTTTTCGTGCCTTAGCGGGATCAGCGGTCCTGAGGCGTCAAAGTTGGCTGAGATGCACCTGGTTTCGCCCAGAGGTACAGAATAACATCCTGGATCTGCCTTTTGATGGAGACATGCTGTTTGGCAAGCATGCAGATGACGCTTTGCAGGACATTAAAAAGGACACCGAAACTGCAAAATCCTTGGGCACGCTTCAATACCGAAAGGTGCCTTTCCGGGGTGCAAGATGCAAAGGAGTCTATACTTATAGGGGAGGCTATCAACAACGATACTCCTCCTATTCACAATCCTCTCAATCATTCAAGCCTCAGTTCTCTCAGCGGCAAAATCAATCGGCGTCTTTCTGTCGCCAATCTTCCACAGGTAGACAGGGGCATCAGGGTAGAGATACCTCTAAACGCCAATAGCGGCTTCCTGGCTCTGCCTACTGGTCCTTCACCTCTTGTTCCAAAGAGGGGGAAGGATTACAAATATTCTCGTTTGCTGGAAGATCATAACAGATCAGTGGGTCCTACAGATCGTTCAATTTGGCCATACATTAGAATTCCAAAACCTACCACCTCCAAGAGCCCCTCACGCCACAGAATCAAAACATCTGCACCTTCTCTGTCTCGAAGTCTCATTTACTCACCAAGGGAGCGATAGAACCAGTGCCACTCTGGCAAAGAGGAAAAGGATTCTATTCCAGATTTTTTCTTATCAGTAGATGGAAGAAAAGTGGCGCCCAATCTTAGATCTGAGGGAGCTGAACACCTATCTCATAAAACTCTCCTTTCGAATGATCTCTCTTCAAGACCTCTTACGTCTTCTAAACCCAGGGAATTACATGGTGACTCTGGATCTCCAGGACGCATATTTCCACGTTACGATCCACTCAGCTCACAGGAAATTCTTACGCATCACAGTAGCCAAGAGCCACTTTCAGTTCAAGGTCCTGCCCTTCGGGCTCAGATCCGCTCCACGGATTTTCACAAAGGTATTGGCCCCGGTAGCGGCATTCTTAAGGAAACAATCGCTAGAAGTTTTCCCTTACCTAGACGATTGGTTAATCAAGGCTCCGTCTTCTCAGACAACGTCAAAGGCAGTCGAGAATTGCATCAAACTTTTCAGATGCCTGGGTCTGCGTCTCAACAAGGACAAGTCAGTCGTTGTTCCATCCAGGAGGGTCAAGTTCCTGGCCTCCATTCTGGATACAAAGAATTGCAAAGCTTTTCCTTCGGAAGAGAGGCAGATAAAGCTAATCTCCTCAGCAATCCGGTTACAAGGAAGAAGATCCCTGTCAGTTCGTCTTTACAAGTCTTTTCTAGGATTGATAAAATGCGCCCCTTGCAAGAACAACTAGACATGCAATGGCGCCAGGTGGAAGACTCTTTCGAGGACAAGATAAAGGTCACTCCTCTCATTCGGAAAGCAGCAGGTTGGTGAGCGGTCAAGAAGAATGTCTAAAAAGGTCTCTTTCAGAATGATTCCATCCCCTCTGGTTCTAACCACAGACGCATCAATGGAAGGCTGGGGCGTAGTCTTACAAGATCTCCAAGTAAGCAATCACTGGAAGGCAGGAGAGCGTTGTCTTCATATCAATCTCTTGGAACTCAGAGCGATTCGCCTAGCCTTGCAGGCTTTCAAACCGAGTGTTCAAAATACAACTGTGCAGGTCAGGACGGACAACACAACGGCCATGCATTACATAAACAAGCAGGGTGGAACAAGATCTCTTCTGCTCTCAAAAGAGGCCCAGATGTTATGGGAATGGGCGATAATCCACAATGTAGTGCTTTCAGCAGATCACCTACGAGGCGCTCTCCACACAACAGCAGACACCCTGAGTCGACTAAAATCTTCCTGTCACGAGTGGGAATTAGATCAAGACACTCTGGAGGAAGTATTTCAGCGTTGGGTAACTCCAACAAGAGACCTATTCGCTACTCCAGAAAACAGGAAATGCCATCGAGGGTCGCTGGGGAATGCTCTTTCGATGTCCTGGTTAGGGGCATTTGTCTACGCCTTATCTCCAATTCCCCTAATTCCACGGCTTCTCAGGAAAATAAAGATGGAACCTTGCAGGATGATCTTAATAGTGCCAGCGTGGCCTATCCAATTCTGGTTCACAGAATTCCTCCTACTTTCCCATTATGATCCATATCACCTTTGTCCCATCCCATCTCTGTTGACAATGTCCAAGGGACAAGTGGTTCATCCAGATCCGAGCTCTCTCCACTTGAAAGCCTGGCTTCTGAACACAGAGAATTCCACTCTCTAGATATTCCTCAGGAATGTAGAGAGATTTTATCTCAAGCTTGCACACCAAGTACGAATAAGACTTACCGTGCCAAATGGAAACGTTTCTGCCTGTGGTGTCATCGGGAGCACATCCATCCATTCTCTTCAGCTCCTCATCAGATACTGCCTTTCATTTTATCACTGGCTAAATCTGGCCTTTCTCATTCTTCCATCAAAGTTCATCTGGCGGCTATTTTAAGGTACAGAAGGTCCACTTTGGGTCCATCTCTTTGGTCAGCTAGAGTTATCAAACAATTTCTGAAAGGTCTTTTCAGGGTTTTTCCACCAGTACGGCCGCCACCTCCGACCTGGAATCTTAACCTAGTTCTGGCTCATCTGATGAGACCTCCGTTGGAGCCTATTCACAGAGCGGACTTGAATTTCTTGTCTTGGAAATTAGCTCTCCTTCTGGCTCTTACCTCAGCTAGAAGAGTGGGTGAATTGCAAGCTCTCTCCATTCTGGAACCTTTTCTACAGTTCAAGAAGGATTCTATGTTTTTAAGGACCAATCCGAAATGTATCCCAAAGGTCCCTTCGGATTTCCATTTGAACAAACCAGTGGTTCTAAAATTATTTTTTCCTCGTCCTATGACGCCTGCAGAACGATCTCTTCATTCCTTGGATGTCCAGAGATGTCTCAAATTTTATCTTGAAAGGACGAAGGATTTTAGAAAATTTTCTCAACTTTTTGTGGCTTTTAGTGCACCTCGGAAAGGACTTCCTTTCTCAAAGCAAGGGAATTCACGCTGGATTACAAGCGCGATTAATTACTGCCACAAGACGGCAGGAAAACGACTGGAGAGACAGGTAAGAGCTCACTCCACAAGATCATTTTCATCTTCAGCAGCTCTCTTCGCTGGAGTCCCTATTAAAGACATTTGTAGGGCTGCCACATGGAGCAGTGCCCATACCTTCACAAAACATTACTGCCTGGACTCTTTCATGAGGAGCAAAGCGACAGTAGGACAAGCAGTACTGAGGAATCTTTTCCAATGAGAGGTGAGCTTTCCCTTCTATCCATCCTTCATTTGATTGCACCTTTTTGTATCGCATACGTTTTCTGCATGTATTGTTACAAAGTATATACGCTTATATGAGAATGTTTATGCTGAAATGTTGGGATACGATTGTAACAAAATGTGCATTGGTGATTTACTGCTAGCTACTCTAATACAAAGCATGGGACTCTATGAAAGTTCCAATACTGGGGCAAGAAATCAAGTTGCTTACCTGTAACTTTTGGTTCCCCAGTATTGGTAACTTTCATAGATTCCCATGCGCCTTCCCGGGGAAAGCTCAGCCTTCAGCAAAAGTTGTTGCTGTTACACAACGGCTGCAAAAATCTGAGGCTCTCTCCTGGGGTGAGGCTAATCTGATTGATTGTTGCAAAGTTTTGGTCTCTTTTACAAAAAGAGGGAGATAGGCTACAAAAAGAGATGAGGCCTAGGCTTTACTTTCTGTTTTGTACATACTGCTATGGTATTTTCTATTTACCGAGGCTCCCAGGCTAACGATGGGGAATGATACAAAGCTTGGGAATCTATGAAAGTTACAAATACTGGGGAACCAAACAGTTGCTCACTCAATTCTTTTTTCTGCTACCGTTGTCCATTTCTAAGAATGTTAGTCTTTCTTTTTTGAGTTACACTTGATTATAGTGCTGTTTGTTTTGTTTCAATTAATGTATTTTAGTGTTTGTCTTGGTTATGAAGATTTTTTTTCTTGGAGGCACAGTTTATTTTTTGTAATCTCATGATGGCATAATTTCCCTCCTAATTTAAAATTCTCTGGTTTATTTTTACTGTCTGAATCTTCCCTTATGAATTAGAGCCTGCTAAAGGCAATATTTTTCTTGAGGAAAAAAAGTATGCTTTCTTTGGAGGAAGCAATAGTAAGGATAATGATAAGCCATTGTTCAATTGCTTCTTTCTCACTCTCGTATATATTCTACTCCAGCAGCAGGTATCTCAATGCAAGCAGTCACGACCTGCGCAGCCCCCCGCATTGATAAATGTTGACAGGAGGAGTTCTAGCGTGTGATTTTTCGCACTCGCCATCTTAATCTTGGCGAGCTGTTCAACAGAAAAAAACTCCCCTCTGTCACTTCGGAGTTTTGCGGAACTGGAGTGGGCGAGACTCCACGGGGGGAGCGGAATTCTTCTCCCACCCCTAGCTTGAACATTTCAGGTGGGAGGCTGTATGCCGGAAATCTGGCCTAACTGCATCGAAGAGCCTTGGTCTCCTCCGAGCTCTGTCCAGCTTTTCACATCTACAACTTCTGACAGAAGGTTTCTGCACTTCATTCTTCAGGAAAGTAAATTTAAATAATATATACTTTTATACAGATAAGTATTTCTTTTCTTTATATCTGTTTATTTGCCACCAAGTTTGACTGAGCTATGTCAGACAAGGCTAAAAAAGTCTCTTCGTAGTGTCACTTGCTTGAAGATGTGGTTATATATAGAAGACCCTCACAGAGTGCATTTACTGCTTGAATCCGTCCCATAACGCGTCCGACTGCAAAATACGTCGCACTTTTTCAAATAAGTCTCGAGGACTGTGAAGGGAGTCTTCTCATTTGGCTAAAAAAAATGAAAACCAGGTCTGATCCTGTGTCTGACTCATAGTGAGCAGTCTACTTCTTCAAAAAAAATTCCCTCAAAAGAGAGAGGGATCCATAACCCTCAAAGAGCCTCATAGTCAATGCACTAAAATGTCTCCTCACAACTCTTCTACAGAACTTTCACAAGGATTTTTGAAAAAAAGAACAGCCGTCCAAGACTGTATCTGAGCCTAAGACTCCACCTTCAGAGCTCAAACTGACATTCAAAAAGACTTCTTCAGACCAGTCGTCGACTAGCTCTCTGCCGAGGAAAAACAGGTTTGTCAGCAGCGTCCACAACGGAAGGCTGCCCTTCAGGAGCATCGTCGTCTGTTACATTCTGTACAGCTCTCACTCTCAACGACATAATCAGGCCTCAATTTTGTCAACTATTCCACTGTCACCATCATCACGGCCGGTAGAGTCCTCGCCGTCGATGAAGCATTCATTATAGTCTTCAATACATTAGTCTGTAAAGCTGCCGTCGAGGGGGGCATCACCGTCGACAGAGAAGCTTCTGTCGACGACTACGGCGCAGACGATGACCTATTCACCATCGTCGACTAAGCCTCAGTTGATGGAGATAATGGTATTGCCGGATGTAAAGACGTCATAGTCGAGTCCACCTCTATCGAAAACGATGCCTGTCGGCGAAAGCCCTCCCATCGACGAAAACTCAGTCGCCACCAAAATCACTGTCTGTGAGAAGTTGGCCTGATATATAGTGCTCACTATTCTAGTGATCACTTTGTATCATTCCAAGCGACCCTTATTGATGATTGGTTGTAAGTCAACCTTATTAGACTAGCTATCCTAGTAGCGTGGACAAGAGCAGTCTTTAGGCTAAACTCTAGAGGGCGTGTTAAGCCAGCTGTTTTACCATCACATATACCCCTTGAACACCAAGTGAAAGGACAACACACAAGTTGTTATAAAAATAAAGGATATTTATTAATAACAAGTCTACCCTGAACTCTTTGAGTCAGGGAGCTAAGCACAATACAAAACACTTACGAAAATACAAGTTGCACAATTTACACAAATGCCCGAGGGGCACGAAAAACCATATACTCTAAAAGTGGAATGCAAAATACTAGCAGGTAAGTAACACTATCCAGAGGCTTCAGGACCGCTAGGACTACTTTACTGAACCCTTAGGTTAGGAGCAGGAGGCCTAGGGAACCCGGGTGCAGAGTGGGAACTCTTACGCGGGATGCGGGACAAAGTCTATGGATGCTAGCAGTTTCTAAAGTTACTGTTTCCAGACGAATCAGACTAGGTAGACTAAAAACGAAAAAGGATCTGGACACTAGGATAGTGAACCTGTGCTGGAGCACCGAAATGCTCGAGTTACCTAGCCCAGGGGTTGCGGCTGCATAGGGTTCAAAAGACGTCGGGAATCCTCGTTGTAGCCTATGGAGCCTGAAAGAAGATGCTGCTGGCAGGCGACCAGTGAAGATGTTCGGTGTGATCCAAGGCTGGATCAGTGAAGGAGACGACCTGAAAGCAGAGGGGACTCAGTTCTTAATCACTAGCCAGTGATTGTGTGGGCACCAGGATGGCACCGGATGAGGTCACCGCGATCAGGTGAGTGGGTGACGCTGGACTCTGCAGTCACACGGGCCAGGAGGCGTTGTCGGCGTCCAGGCTGGAGGTGCGAGCTGTCCCACGATGGTGTCTGCTGTCGGCGATGCTGGATCCGAGGTTGGAGCAACAAACCTTGGCAAAGGCAAGCCCACGAGGTGGAGTCAAAATGGCGTCTGGAGTGGACCAGGAGGGTCCAGGGCACTTCTTGTTGGACAAGGAGCAAGGGCCAGTCTAGAGGACCTAGACCAGCGGTGAAATCGTCGTGGTACGTCGTCAGGAGGGCCACTGGCCAACGGGCAAGTGACCGGACAACGTGGCAAGCAGCAAAGAAGCAGAAGGGCCCCACGCAGATCTCGTGGATGCTGGGGGGCTGGACTTCGGTGCTGGAGCTGCTTAGGGTTGGAGCTTCTCAAACCCCCGTGCACTCACTCGAGGGTCCCTCGGTGGTCGTGCTGGTTAAGCGTCGTGCAGGTCTTGATGATAGCCGGTCCCTCGGGTCTCGTCGCACCCACGAATCTCAGCTGGGCTGATGATGCAGGTAGAGGTCAGAGATGGCAGGGAATCGGGTCTCGTCGAGCTGGGCAGTCTTGATCCGGAGGATGGACGTGCAGCAAACCGCAAGCGCTTAGATGGTGCCTGCTGGTGCAGGGTGGCTACTCCTTAGCCACAAGGGAGAGTCTTCAGAGAATGACAAGAGTTCCTTTCGTGGAAAGTAGTTCAAGTTTCAAGATGATCTAATCTGGGAAGGGTGCCCGCTCCTACCTTTATTCTAAGAAAAGGGGCTGGCACGCGACTAGGTCCTGCCCATGGGTGGGACCAGGAGGGGGGTGACTACACCCCTCTCCTTTGTCCGGTCTTTTCCCAGCTCAGGGGCTGGTGTGCCCCTGGAACTGGTTTGAGCCGGCATATGCACAGTGAGCACCGGGGTGCCACTTGCAGTCACCTTCCTCTCAGCCCTGCCTACCTGGGATACACAAAATCCTGTCTGGGATGGTGCTGGCACCGCCCCTGACAGGAAACCCTTTGTCCAGGCCTCCCTCGCTGGAAGGACTCCCAGCAGCAGGAGGTCAGACTTGTGTCTGTGGTGGCAGCATCCATTTTGTGATGCTGAGGCTTGAGTTAACTTTAACCGGGGTTCACAGTTACATACATGTCGTGCCCCTCTAGAAGGGTGGAATGCTAACCCAGTCGCCAGAATTGGCGAGGGGTTAGTATTCCAATTCGTATGACACCTTACTCGACATGTTTTGATAGTGCTATGCCAAAGTTAGCATTTGACCGCGAGGTTGATAATGCACTTAAGAGTATATGGTATAGCATTATCATGGAACAGCTGTAAGGACTTGGTTCCGCAAGCTGCAAACGGGCTCAGCTCATGCCAGAGCACCATCTCACATAATTCCAAGCACTCTGCCTTCAGGATCGATAAGGCCTGCCATAGGAGTGACTGATAGGAATATATGTGTCCATTTTAGGGTTAGATATAGGAATACTATATCTAAAGCAAAGGGTGATTACACCACCTTGCCCCAGCTGTCGTGCAGCCAGTTGTGTCAGATTTGGGTGGCCAGCCAGGGGTGGCATAATACATGCTGCAGCCCCTGGTAGACCCTGGGTACACCTATGCCCTGGATACCTAAGGTATACTGTACAGGGACTGATAAGGTGGCCCAGTACCAATTGGTAAATGCACCTAAGGTACATGCTCGTCAATTTAGAGAGAGAACAGCTAGGCTGTGGGTCTGATTAGCAGGCCCACAGCCAGGGAAAGTCGTAAACCAGTGAAGCAAAAAGCAAAAATCTGGGGTGGCCATGGGATTGCAGACCCCACTCTCCTACACTGTCGACTGCCAAATCACCATCGCCGGCGACGTATACTGCTGCACCTATAGAAAAGCAAGTGATTACCCCCAGAACATACTTCCCCCAGTAAAATTGGGCCTCTTTTGCCCACTCGTCTCCTAGAAGCAGGAGATTCCAAGGAGGAAGGTCTTAATGGGTATGCCTATAGTCCGTCTACATTTCACGTCAAGTGTCAGCCGAATAGTGACTAAGAGGATGAGCAACAGTACTATGGCCAGGCTTATTATGCCCAGCCTGAGCCGTGCCATCAGCAGTATCAACAGGAGATGGTAGCATTGCCATCAGCCTTAATCTCAGATCGTCAATTCATGTTGGAAGATTACCGCCGGCGCTTCCCACCTTCAGTGCCTGTTACCAAAACTCCACCTCCACCAGTGGTATCACCGGTGCAACCAACTACTCCTACAATACTTTCAGTTCTGAATGCTCCACAGTCAATTCCACTCCAACAAGGAATCACTTCGGAGGAAGGAGAACTTCATGACACAGAAACAGAATGGGACAATTATGGTGTCTCTACCTGCATCACCAACACCTCCTACAGTAGATTTTCCTCCAGAGGACATAGGAGGATTCCATAATGTGTTGGAAAGTGAAGAAAAAGATTTGCTTTACCAATGCCTTCAAAACAATCTGATTGTTTCTTATATGATTTTAAAGAACAGTTACGTAAATCTGTCAGGGCTACACCCATAATTGACTACATCTGGTGAAGGTATTAAAATTATGAAAACCCCTGTATCTGCAAGAAACACGTTAGTGATAGATTCCTTACCTTAGAATTACCCCCGGGCGTCAGTCTGGATCTGGAAAGTTTTCGTCAGCAGTACCTCTGCGCGTCGGTAGGCGTTGTCGTGCGACTCTGCATACGTCGCTGGCGTCGTCGTCACCGAGAGGACGTTGCTGGAGCTACTTAGATGGTCCCACGCGCGTTGACGTCAGTTCTTTATTTTTCCGCGCCAGCAAGCGCAGATCCGGAGAGACCGGTACCCTCAGTCAATTTTTGACTGAGTTGTTTTTGGGACTTTTGTCTCTGTTCTTTGAGTCTTTGACTCCTGGTGTATAGGGATGCCCGGTTTTAAGTCTTGCTAGGCTTGTCCCCGTATGATGTCGGTGATGGACCCGGACCGGGAGTATCTCTACTGCCTGGGGTGCGACCATGACTCAGAGTTGTGCCCCGAATGCCAGGCCATGGCTCCAAAAACTTTGCGGGAGCGGTCCCGAAAGTTGCTAGAAGCCCGGGAGTCAGCCCTGCTCCGTTCAAGGTCCCGGTCCCGTGGGAGGTCGAGGGATCGGTCGCAGAGCCACCACCATCGTTCGACAAAGTCTTTGCACTCTGAGTCAGGTAAGGCGAAGCTCAAGAAGTCAAAGAATCGTTGTCGCTCTTTGACTTCCCCTATCTTGTCGCACAACACGGCTGAGGATGCAGTTGGTGCCACCCCCGCGGCTCCGGTGGAGCCTGCGCAGTTGCCGACGGCCTCCCCGCCCTTCCCGGGTCCGTCAGCAACTCCGGCCCAGCTGCAGGACTTTCTTTCCGCCATGGCCCGCCTCTTTGGCCCATCAGGCCCTGCCGGCACTCCTTCAGGCCCCGCTGGTCCGACTGGTGGTCCTTGCTCTTCTTTGTCACCGGCTCCGGCCCAATGTAGTCGATGACTCCGGTCTCGACACCGCGAGACCCCGATGAGTCCATGCATTGATCACAGTCTATGTCGGATGGCCTCATACGACCTCCATCAACGTCTACGGCACCGCTGACCCTGATGGGGAATTTCTATCCCTTTCTCCATCCGCCTCCCTCTTTTCCGTCTGCCCAGCAGGTTGTGGAGGACGGGGAGGACTGGGAGGGGTCTGAAGACCATCTCTCAGCCCAATGCGAGTTAAACCCGGACTGGGAAGAGGATTTGGAGGGCGCAGGTGAGCTGGATTTTACTCCAGAACCTAGCGCACTGTCTCCTACCGTGGCTACAGGGGAGGGTGGTACATATTCAGTGGTGTTGCGTAGGGCAGCCGAGGCTCTCCACCTCAAGCTCCCTAAGGTGGCAGTCGGAACTAACTTCCTGACAGAAGTGCTTCGGCCGGCGTCTTTCTCTACAAAACCTCTACTGCCGTTCAACGATGCACTTTCGGACGTCCTTTTGGGCACCTGGTCCAGGCCCAACAGAGGGGCTACTGTGGATAAGAACGTGGCCCGACGCCATCACCCGGCCCCGGGCGACCCCATTTTCCTCTCCCAACACCCTACCCCTGAGAGCTTGGTTGTCCAAGCTTTTGCGTCCCCAAGCGCATTCCCTTCCGCACCACCGGACAGGAAATCAAAGAAACTGGTGCAGTTTAGGGAGAAAATGTTCACTACTACCAGTTCAGGGCTGCGGTCTGTGAACACTACATGCCTCTTGGGCCATTATTCTCACACTGTGTGGGATACGGTTGCGCAGGTGCTGCACAGTGTCCGGAGGAGGCCCGGACGGTGCGTTCACAAGCTATTGCTGAGGGAAGAGATGCAACCAAGTTCACAATTCATTGTGAACTTGATAACTTGATACCACTGACTCACTGGGCAGAGCGATTTCCACGCCTGTCTGAGGACAACTGACTTTTCCGGGGATGTCCAGAACACTCTGATGGACATGCCCTTTGATGGCACTCGCCTTTTTGGCGATAAGGCAGATAGTGCGTTGGAGCGTTTTTAGTACTCGCGGGCTACGGCCAAGTTCTTAGGCCTTTCGGCCATGCGCATTCCTTCTGCTTTTCGCTCCTGTCGTAGCCAAGGAAGGGGCACCCAAACATTTAGTTTCAGAGCCACAGGCATGCGCAGCAACAGTCAGTGCAGCCGCGGACGTGGGACCCGCAGTGGTGGGTCACGGGGCCAGCGGGTGGGTCAGTCCACCACCTCCCCTGCTGCCACTGCCTCCAAACCATCCTAATCCGGTGTTTAAGGCCCAACAAACACCAGTGGGTGGCAGGATTTGCAATCAACTACCCCAGTGGCGCACGTCACTTCAGACAGGTCGGTTTTACAAATAGTCCGCAGGGGTTACTCCCTCCCCTTCAAGACTACCCCGCCAGCCATGCCACCACAGTACCACCGCATGTCGGGGATCACTCGTTTTACCGGCCCACCGGTGTTCCCTACGGTTCACGGTGGGCTTGAGCACTTTCAGTTCACCATGCTCCCCTTTGGCCTTACCAGCGCCCCTCGGGTGTTCACAAAAGTGATGGCGGTGGTCGCAGCTCATTTGCACAGATTAGGTGTTTCAGTTTTCCCCTATTTCAACGACTGGCTGTTGAAGGACGGCTCTCCCCAGGCAATCGTCTCCCACCTCCAGACTACGGCTGACCTCCTGCACTTGCTGGGGTTCTCCATCAACGTGCCGAAGTCGCACCTGATTCCCTCTCAGATGCTCCTCTTTATCAGAGTGGTTCTGGACACAGCGCAATTTCGGGTTTATCCTCTTGACCAGCGAGTCTGGGACTTTCGGGCTATGATTCCGATTTTTCGGCCCTTGTCCTGGGTTTCGGGCAGGATGAACTTGAGGCTGCTGGGCCTCTTGGCCTCCTGCATCCTGCTGACCAATCATGCCAGATGGCATATGCGGGCTCTGCAGTGAGACCTGAAGTTCCATTGAGCGCAGCATCAAGGGGACCTGTCCGAGTATGTCCAGATCTCGGAGGGCACTGAGCAGCAGTTGCAGTGGTGGCTCACGAACCAGTATTGGGTCAGTGGCAGATCACTCTCCCTTCCCCTGCCGGAGCACACAGTGGTGACGGATGCTAATTTTGCCTGTTCGTTCCTGCAGGACTTTTTGATCTGAGCCATTCCACAGACCCTCCACAAGGGGAGGTTTTGGCATCTATTCACGAGGCGAGGAATCTTTAGTTCTAAGTATCCATTAGAAGTATAACTTGGGTACCTTCAGTAATGTTCTATCTGGTGGATATTCTTTTTAACCGGAGATTATTCCCTGACCCTCCCCATTCTGTGGAATGGACTCTTTCCAATATATATATATATATATAGGTTCCAGCCTTGACATCTGCACACTGGTCACTCCATTTTGCTAATGGCTTTGTGTCACAGGGCACTTACAAGCCTTGGAATGCAACTAACGTCCCCACGCCTGGGTGGCGCTTAAATGTGGCCCGCTTGTCACTTCCAAAATGGGTCGACGCAAAGCTGCACAACACGACCTTTTTATGCATAGGAGTACTGCTTTTGAGTTTCTGGATCCAAGCTGATGCCTGGGAGATTATCACAAGGTGAGGAATCTGCAGGAGCTAGCGTACCCAACAGAAAGACCATTACCTAAGCTAAGTAACTTGTTCTTTAAGTTCTTCCCCCCATAGCAGGTGAAGGCAGAACAAGTTTACACTCCAGAAAAAGACCAACTGTCTTAATGAATCCAGTATTTTCTAAATTGATTATAGTTTCATCACTCTTTAGGGTATTGGTGTGTTTTGAGTGTGTTTTACTCCTAGTATGTATTGCATTGTGCTTACTTTTTGGGCATAATGCTTTAACCTGGGCCGTGGACTTGCTTACTCTCTATGTAGGATCCATGGTCATTTCACCCCTGTGTTAAGCAGCTTGTGTTTTAGAGGGAAAACACAGAACTTTCAAATGACAGAGAGGGCAGATTAGTTACTTCTTCCCTTCTACTGCTGTTAAGATATCTGTAAACATCCTAAAACACATTATACTATTATAAACTTGGCAGCCCATGTCGGACATCTCACTGCTTTAATACTGATGCTTTGATTGCCTCCATGTCTTCCCCTCTAATGTTTTTTCAGGAGTCTGTGTTTACTTCGAACTGTACTTAATCATGTATTCAGTGTTTACCTCAACTTATTCTTGTTTGAAAGAGGCAGACGCCCTCATCCAGATTAAACATTAAACTACAAAGGAAACAATAGTTCGAAAGCGGTACATTGGTATCTTGGTGGCTGACCAATAATACAAAATTACCCCAAAGGTCTGTGTTGGAAGGTGCCTTAAATTCTGTGGGTAGTGTTCACATTTCTGAATTTACATTTGATAAAGGATGTTTAGAGTGTTCATCGTTTCAGGAACACAGTGCTGCCCTTTTTTCAAAAGACCATTTAGGTCATTGTTTGGCAATTCGATTGGAGGTCATTTGTTTTTTTAAAGAGCATGTGACTCTTTTTGTTCTGCATCTAAGGATTTTCATTGATAATAATAAATGTTGGAATAATTCCTTGCTGCTGCATGCCTGGACTCCGTAATACTTCAAATTCAATGTGTGTCCATTGAATTATGTAAACAGGTGCCTCTGTTTATATGAACTTTAGCACACTTCTGAAGCCAATCCGTGGCACGATTTGTCACATTTACACTGATATATGCTCAATGGAATTCATTTAAAAACTATGTTGCTGCCTTTGAAATGAAAGAAAAAAGAAATATTAAAATCCATCATTGTGGAAAAAGTGCAGTCTTTGGCTTATTGCGGGGAAAAGCTGTGCTTCATCTCATATGGACAATGGAACCGTAAGAATGTAATTCTGTGGGCAATATTGAGTTTGAATGTTCGGGGTCCACAAAGGCAGCGGGAAAACATTCTAATATTTGACTTCAGTGAAGATTCCTACAATGCAGAACCCGGAATACAAGTAAATAACATTTCTTTCTGTATATCACCCTCCATTGTACTAAGACTTTTTCCCTGAGTTTGACTCGAAGTAGAATCCATGCTTTGCCTTTGGTTGCTTTTATGAAAAGAATGTCAATATATGTGCAGAATTGTTACCTCGTGATTTGTTCACAAAACCAGTGAAGCTCTCATTTATCCTGAGTTTGTTGAAGTTTAGCTTCACAGTGAGTAGAGCTCGTCACTTAGCTGCTCAGTCAAGTGCTTTTGCTCCTCTTCCAGTTGAAGCATAAAATAAACAAAGAGCAAACAGAAAGAATGTCACTCTCGTCTCACAAGAAGTGACCCAACCATCATAGTGCACAAATAAATGATACAAAAAGAGGGGATCACTGAGAATTGTACCAGAAAAGAATAACAAACCGAGAATGCCTCAGAAAGGAAGTAGTGTCAGTGGGTAGCATAATTGAAAATTTAGAGGGCTTAGGTGGGCCGGCCAACTTCCTAAGAAAAGCAATTTGTTTCAGAATTGAAATTAGGGCTGTAACACCACACTTTTTCCCATGCACGGATTTTATCAGGTAAAACCTGGCAGAATTGTAAGGAAACTACTTCACATTTAACATTTTCATCTTGATGTGGGGAAAATCGTCTGTCTTACGGAATTATCCAACATTATGTGGAGTGACTCTGTGAATGATGCAGTATTACCACACACATTAAAAACCACACTCCTGGTATAAGTAATTCTTGTGATGTTAGCACATCAATTTGAAAGAGGACTTGCAGTTGGGCACCTACTTTAGCCATAGTAAGTAGGTAATGTTTCCTATTATGTCATGCTTGGTTGTGAGGCTAATAGTTGCATTGTAACTATGTGTTAACTATATCTACCATGTTTTCAGATCTTTATACAGATATTAGTGGACACAACTTCTCCAATTGGATTAGAACTTAATCAACAAGGTCATTAAGTTTGGAAAAGGTATTCCAATGTAGGAGATGGAACGAAAGGCTCCCTGTCTGTTGTCCTCTACCGAACATTTCTGTGATTCTGGTCAAAGCTTTCTTGCTATCCCATGCCATTGGAGTATTTTTTAAAGATTTTGAAAGGAATGTTTTGGTTTGGATGTCCAAATCCAAGAGACTAGTTTTCATGTTACAGTGTGAGCCCTTCTACTTTACCTTCTTCTCTCACTTTTGCCTACTGAGAACTACTAATATTTTATCAGCATCCCTTATTTTTCCTCATTCCCTTGGCCTTTGTTTTTCCTGTCCCGTCTGGTTACCATTATTTGCTACTTCTTGACTGCAGCAACGTGTTTTGGTTACATGGATCCATTTGATAATAATGTCTGAGGAATCTGGAGGTGAGCGGGCAATTGAAGTATGAAAGTTCACCAGATCCTTTTTTATTTCACCTGCTTGCGGGTCTATCTTATCTTGGGTACTTGTGGACTGATTAAATAAACAAGAATGAGCACTCCTTTGCTATGCAGTGTAACTTTATTATACAAGAACAGTTAGTTTCTGCACTCTGAGAGTGCTTGTTGACCTTGAAAATCGGGTATTGCTAACCTGCATACTGTTATTTTCTCTTATCTACAGGAGTTGGAAAATGCTTTGGAAGAGCTTGACTCTCAAAAGAAGCAGCTTTCTGTATCTCTGGATCATGAAAAGGCTTCTGCCAGCAACCTGCGGAAAGAGCTTCAGATTGAGCAGTCCCGCTGTGAGGCTTTGCTGTCCCAGGAGCGTGGAAAACTCTTGGAGATGCAGCACAGTTTGGAACTGGAAAAAACCCGTTCAGCAGAGCTATCGAACACATTGCAGCACGAACGGGCTTTGCTGGAGCAAATCAACAAGAAGCAAAGTGATGAAGAGCTCCAGTGGCGACAGAGGGAGTCACTGCTGGAGCACAGCATGGTGCAGGATCTGAAGAATGAGTTGGCGAATGAACGGCAGCGTGCGGTCAACTTGGCTGCCATGTTGGAGAAAACAAAGGAGCAGGCCATTCAGTCCAAGAGAAAACTGGAAGATGAAGTGCACCTTTATCAGCAGGAATATCTGAAGGAACAGGAAGTAAGCACTAAACTGCGAGCCACGCTGGAATCTATGAAGACTCAAAAGCAGGAAGTCCTGACACGTCTTGAAGCTCAGCGAGAAAGGGAGACTGCTTTACAGTCTGAGCGTGATCAGATAGAGGCACGCCTCCGTAGTATGAGGGAGCAGGAGAGGAGTAAGCAGGAAGAACGGGACAAGGAGAAACTGCGAGACCAGCAAGCAGATGTGGATAAAGAGAAACGATGGAAACTGGACAGAGAGCAACTGGTAAGATCATGAATACTTTTATGCTCACATTAGGAAGCGTATATGCTATAAGGCTTTGAGCATGGTATTCAAGGCCATGCGTAGGAAGGGTACGCCACACCTGAAAACTCTTTTCCAATGGTACACCCCTGGGAGGCTTCTGAGATCTTCCTTACAGAAATAACTTGTTACTCCCAGATTTCGCAAGACTAGATGGGGTGGTCGCTCATTCTTGGTAGTGGCCGCCAAGCTTTGGAACTCCCTGCCCTCCTTCATTTCCAACGCGGACTCTTAACTAGTTTTCAAAAAATATCTGAAAACCTGGCTCTTTAAATCTTAAGTGACTGTAGATGCGCTTTCATCTGTGCTTCATGTTTTTGTCTGCTTAACGCCTTGACACCCTCGGATGTAAGTGCATGTTTATAAATGTCATCCTATCCTATTGAGCTGTGCACCTCCAACAGCTGCCCATTGTTGCTTTTGTCGTTGTTGATAGCATTCTGACCTGTAGCATGTATTTTCAGTATTCAAACCCATGCATTCAATGCTTATGTATCTCCCACACTACAGTCTTCTCTTTTTAAAACTATAACTGCTATCCCACTTTAATTTACCTGAACTGTTAGCTGCAGTACTCTGTTCTCCCACTTCGGAGATGGCACTCAAATAATAATTTGTGTGTGGCGCTAATAGTGTTTAATCTGTGGAGGCTCTCCTACCATTATAGGTTTGACTCTAGGTGCTAGTGTTGAATGTAGGAACTGCATTGCTGCCATCTGAAAGAAACAGGTTAGTATTAGATTCCTTACCTTAGAATATCCCCAGGCGTCAGTCTGGATCCGGAAACTTTTGCGTAGCAGTACCCCTGCGCGTCGGTAGGCGTCGTCTGCAGGCGTCCCCTGCGGCTCCGCGTCGTCGGCGTCGTGCGCCGTGATGACGTCGCTGGAGTATATAGACGCCGCCTCCGCGCGCTGACGTCAGTTCTTCTTTTTTCCGCGCCAGTTAGCGCAGATCCGAAGAGCAGTACTCCGGTCTTTTGACCAAGTTTTTTGTTAACTGATTGATCTTTACGGTGCCGGTAGGATGCCCGGTTTCAAGAGTTGTGACGAGTGCGACCGCATGATGTCGGTCACCGACCACCATCGACTCTGCCTCCGGTGTCTGGGCGCGGACCACGACGTGGAGTCCTGCGTCGACTGTCGGGCCTTGACTGGAAAAGCTAGGCGGGAGCGGTCCCGCAAGCTTCTCGAACTCCGGTTGTCGGCCCCGCGTCGAGAGCGGTCCCGGTCCGGTCGGAGGTCGAGGGAGCGGTCGAGGGAGCGGTCGCGGAGCCGCCATGGGCGCTCCGGGAGTCGCCACCATTCCTCCGGCTCGTCAGGTAAGCACAAGAAGTCGGGGCGTCGCCATCGCACCCCCGACTCCCCCCGACGCCCGCGTGCTGCGGCCGGGGGCTCGGGTGACCCCACCCCCGCGGTCCCGCATGGGTCGCCGACGCCGTCTACCCCACACCTGTCGGTCCCTGGGGAAGGCGCGTCGCGTGAGGAGATCGAGGCCTTCCTCATTGCTATGAGGGCGAGGTCTTCTCCGGCGGGGCCTTCGGCGCCTGCGGGCCCGTCGGTTCCGTCTGGGGGCCCGAGCGGTTCGGGTGCTCCTGCCCCGGCGCCGCCGGTGGCTCCGGCCCCGGCGCCGCTGGTTCCCTCTGGTTCGTCGCCGGCTGGTCTCCCGGCCTCTCCGGCGTCGGTTCCTGTGGGCCAGCCCGTGGTACCGCCCCCGCGTGGTGCAGCGACTCCGCCGTCGGCTCCGGCCGGCGTCGGGTCCCCGGCACCGACGCCGCGCGGCGCCACCCCCCTTTCCTCCCCGACTCCGGACTCGGAGCCGGACCGGCGTCGGCCGACGCCGGACCCGACGCCGATGGGGCCCGTTGACCCCGATGTCTATATCGTCGACCCAGAATATGGGTATGACGAGGAGGAGTATGGAGAGGGTTGGGAGGGGTCTGAGGACCCTCTATCCCGTGCCTGCCAGTACGATGTGGACTGGGTAGGTGATCTGGGTGATGCCAGTGGCCTGGACGAGTCGCCCAACCCTGGGTTTGTCTCTCCGTCCCCTGTGGCGTCCGAGGCGGGTGCTGCCTATTCGGTGGTCCTGATGAGGGCTGCCAAGGCCTTACACCTTGAGCTCCCCGTCGCGAAGGTCAAACCGAATATCCTGACGGAAGTTTTTAAACCGCAGTCATGCCCCCAGGAGCCTCTGCTGCCGTTTAATGAGGCCCTGACGGATGTCCTTCTGGGCACCTGGTCCAGGCCCGCCTCTGGTGCGCCGGTTGACCGGAACGTTGCCAGGCGTCACCGTCCCTGCGCGGACGACCCTGCCTTCCTGTCCACCCATCCCTCCCCGGAGAGTCTGGTGATCCAGGCCTCCACTTCGCAGTCCGCATTTCCGTCGGCTCCGCCCGACCGGGAATCAAAGAGGTACGACCAATTTGGAAAGAAAGTGTTTTCCTCTTTGAGTGCTGGGCTGCGGTCTTGTAACACCGCGTGCCTCTTGGGCCGCTACACCCACTCCCTGTGGGATACGGTCGAGGAGTGTTTGCCGCAATGCCCCCAGGAAGTGCGGGACAAGCTCACCCGGGCCTTTGTTGAAGGCCGGGATGCGGCGCGGTACTCGATCCGTTGTGGTCTGGACACCACGGACTCACTGGGACGGGCCATGTCCACTACGGTGGCGATTCGTCGCCATGCCTGGCTGAGATCTGCCAACTTCTCACCAGACGTCCAAAATACGCTTATGGACATGCCATTTGATGGCAGTCGCCTGTTTGGTGACAAAGCGGACCACGCGCTGGAGCGCTTCAAGGACTCCAGGGTCACGGCCAAGTCCTTGGGTCTCTCGACCCAGACCCAGCGCCAGCAGACGGGTTCGTTTCGGCCCTTTCGTGGCCAAGGGAGAGGAGGTCCCACACGTGCTGCCAGCCACGCGGCGCAGAGCGCTCCCCAGCGCGGTGGCGCCCGTGGTTTCCGCCGTGGTGGCGGTAGAGGCCAGCGTCGTGGTCAGTCCACGCCTCCCTCCGCTGCGGCATCCAAGCCTTCCTAGTCCGAGCTTTCGGGCTCACGTGACGCCAGTGGGTGGCAGGGTTCGCCATCACCACTCCCGCTGGCGCGCGATAACATCGGACAGGTGGGTGCTGCAGCTTGTCCGAAGGGGCTATGCCCTCCCCTTCGAGTCCACTCCTCCAGCCATGCCACCGCAGAACCACCGTGTGTCGGGGGACCACTTGACACTTCTGCAGGAGGAAGTTACGGCCCTCTTGGCCAAGGGGGCCATCGAGCGCGTTCCTGGGCCAGAAGTAGGGTGTGGTTGCTACTCCCACTACTTTCTGGTACCCAAGAAGGACAAGGGAGGCCTGCGTCCTATCTTGGATCTACGGAACGTCAACGGCTTCCTCCGGAAGGAGAAGTTCGAGATGTTGACTTTGGCTCAGGTCTTGGCTGCTCTAGACCCACAAGACTGGATGGTAGCGTTGGACTTGCAGGATGCGTACTTTCACATCCCCGTCCTGCCGGCCCACCGGCGTTACCTGCGGTTCACGGTAGGCCACGAGCATTTTCAGTTTATCGTGCTCCCTTTCGGCCTTACCAGCGCCCCACGGGTGTTCACGAAAGTGATGGCGGTGGTCGCAGCTCATCTGCGCCGGTTAGGGGTTTCAGTCTTCCCCTACCTCGACGACTGGCTGTTGAAGGCGGGCTCGCCCCAGACAGTCGTCCACCACCTTCAGATGACGGCAGACCTCCTGCACGAGTTGGGGTTTTCCATCAATGTGCCGAAATCACACCTGTGTCCCTCTCAAAAGCTCCTTTTCATCGGAGCGGTTCTCGACTCGGCGCAGTTTCGGGTTTATCCCCCGGAACGGCGGGTCCGGGATATTCAGGCTCTGATTCCCATCTTTCAGCCGTTATCCCGGGTTTCGGTCAGGTTGACGCTGCGGCTTCTGGGGCTGATGGCCTCCTGCATCCTTCTGGTGCATCACGCCAGATGGCGGATGCGGGCTCTGCAGTGGGACCTGAAGTTTCAGTGGGCCCAGCATCAGGGCAACCTATCCGACCATGTCCTGATCTCGGAGGGCACTGCGAGACAGTTGCAGTGGTGGCTTACAGACCGCGATTGGGTCAGGGGCAGATCCCTCTCCCTTCCCCAGCCGGAGCACGTGGTTGTGACGGACGCGTCCCTCCAAGGCTGGGGTGGCCACTTGGGAGAGGCGGAGATCAGAGGCCTCTGGTCTCCGGCGGAGTCCCGGCTCCATATCAACATGTTGGAGCTGCGGGCGATTCGCCTGGCACTGAAGGCATTCCTCCCCTTTGTCATCGGGAGTGTAGTGCAGGTGTTCACGGACAACACCACCGCCATGTGGTACTGCAACAAACAGGGCGGTGTGGGGTCGTGGACCCTTTGCCAAGAGGCTCTGCGCCTCTGGCAATGGCTGGAACGTCAGGGCGTGACTCTGACGGTTCAACACCTGGCAGGTTCTCTGAACGCCAGGGCGGACGAACTCAGCCGTCGGTGCTCGGTGGATCACGAATGGCGTCTGAACTCGGATGTGGCGAGAGGCCTCTTTCAGCAATGGGGAGAGCCTTGGTTAGATCTATTCGCCACAGAAGAGAACGCGCAATGTCATCAGTTCTGCGCGTTGGAGTTTCCAAGACGGCACTCGCTCGGCGACGCCTTTCGGCGCGAGTGGAGTTGCGGTCTGTTGTACGCCTTTCCGCCTATACCACTTCTGCCCAGAGTGCTGAAGAAGATCAGGCGCGACCGGGCCCAAGTTATCCTTGTGGCTCCGGACTGGGCTCGAAGGTACTGGTATCCCGAGCTACTCAGCATGACAGTCGGTCCCTCGATCCGCCTGCCCCTTCAGGAGGACCTTCTGTCGCAGCAGCAGGGGACGGTCCTCCACCCGAACCTGTCCAGTCTCCACCTCCATGCGTGGAGATTGAGCGGCGACAGTTGAGGCCATTTGACTTGCCTCCTGAAGTCTGTGATGTCATTCTGGCAGCCAGGCGTCCCTCCACAAAGTCGGTATACGCCTGCCGGTGGAACAGATTTGTGGCATGGTGCACAGCAAAGGCTGTGGATCCCCTTTCTGCCCCTCTGTCTGAGGTTCTCCTCTTCCTCCTTTCCCTTGCCCAGCAGGGCTCTGCTCTGGGCACTATCAAGGGCTATCTTTCTGCCCTTTCCGCCTTCTTGAGGCTACCTGATCAGCCATCTTTGTTCAAGTCCCCTATTGTGTTAAGATTCTTAAAGGGCATCACGCACATGTATCCTCCAACTCCGTTCGTGATGCCTCAGTGGGACTTGAACCTGGTTTTGACTTTCCTGATGTGCGCTCCCTTTGAGCCCCTTCATTCCTGTCCTCTCCGTCTTCTCACCTTAAAGACGGCCTTCCTGGTAGCCATCACCTCTGCCAGGAGAGTGAGTGAGCTCCAGGCTCTTTCTATTCAACCTCCTTTCTTGTCTGTTCATCCTGATAAGGTGGTTCTTCGGACTAGACCTTCTTTCCTGCCCAAGGTAGTCTCTGCTTTTCACATTGGGCAGTCCATCACCTTGCCCTCCTTCTTCCCGCCTCCGCATCCTTCAAAGGATGAAGAGCGGCTCCATCGTCTGGACCCAAAACGTGCGCTTTCATTCTATATGGATCGCACACGCCAGTTCCGGGTGGATGACCAACTGTTTGTTGGCTACGTGGGTGAGAAGAAGGGAAGGGCGGTACAGAAACGGACCATCTCTCGGTGGGTCGTCCTGTGCATCAAAGCATGCTACTCTTTGGCTCGGAAGGAGCCTCCTGTTGGGCTGCGGGCCCATTCCACTCGGGCCACGGCGGCTACTACTGCCCTGGGCCGGGGAGTCCCTTTGCAGGACATTTGCCAGGCGGCCACGTGGGCCTCGCTGCACACCTTTGCGAGGCACTACTGCCTGGACAGTCAAGTCCGGAGGGATGGCTTCTTTGGCCGTTCGGTCCTCCAGGACTTTCTGGTGTAGGTTGTATTGGTTCGCAGACCCACCACCGGGGTTGGTATTGCTGGGGTATCTATTCTAAGGTAAGGAATCTAATACTAACCTGTTTCTTTCAGATGAACAAGTTACTTACCTTCGGTAACGATATATCTGTAAGAAACAGTAGTTAGTATTAGATTCCTTACCGCCCCGCCCGTCCTCCCCGTTCTGCGAACTGATACCTAGGGTTAAGGACATCCCTTTCAGGGCCCTAGTTTCAAATGGCACCAGTGTTGGTTCTCACATGGCTCTGCGTGTTCTGGCGCGGAAAAGCTGTGTGCAAAGAACTGACGTCAGCGCGCGGAGGCGGCGTCTATATACTCCAGCGACGTCATCACGGCGCACGACGCCGACGACGCGGAGCCGCAGGGGACGCCTGCAGACGACGCCTACCGACGCGCAGGGGTACTGCTACGCAAAAGTTTCCGGATCCAGACTGACGCCTGGGGATATTCTAAGGTAAGGAATCTAATACTAACTACTGTTTCTTACAGATATATCGTTACCGAAGGTAAGTAACTTGTTCATTTGGGACTATTTATTTCTTCATCGGAGTTGAAATATACAAGAAATGTTCCAGATAGTTAAAATACTAGTCTTTACTTAAGATTTGTAAAGTCTGCAACTTTAGTTATGCATGCCTAGAAGTCTCCCTGTAACTCTCTTTAACTTAATTCCCTACTCCATTTGACTTTTTAATTTGTGAGAGGAATTACGTGTAT
The DNA here is from genome assembly GCF_964261635.1 of Lissotriton helveticus. NCBI lineage: Eukaryota > Metazoa > Chordata > Amphibia > Caudata > Salamandridae > Lissotriton > Lissotriton helveticus. The sequence goes on along the minus strand of NC_136061.1, from coordinate 980,784,045 downwards.
GTGTTATGCAAATTCCACTGTTACTTGTAATTATGTAGTATTAAGGTTCATACATGTTTGTAATAGTGTTAGCATATCCTACTAATGTGTATTTCTTTGTTGTACTGCTTGATTACATCCTAACAGACTTCTTTCATTCTGTTAGAATCTTGCACAGCACTCGAACATAGTATTTTTCTGTTTTGGAGCTGCCTGGTCAATACTGTAGGCCAGTAGCTCTTAACCTTTCAACTTCTGTAGATCCCTTCTGAATCAGTACTCCAAGCTGGGGACTCCGGCCTAATCAGTTTCTACGATTTGAACCTCAAAACAGTGCACAAGAATACAGAAGCAATTTTAGATCAAACAAATATACAGTTTATGAACTTTTATTTAATTCACAAGCAAAAGAAGTACAGAAACCAAAGTTTTAATGGAAAGGTTGTAGCTTTTCCAAATTTGGATTTATTTCTAAAAGGCAAAGCAATATGCTAGACCCTACGATATCACTTTGTCATTTTTACTCCTAATGCCACTCTCTATTTGTGTGATTCAATCGAGGCTCCCAATGGTCCATACTAGATTGTTTGCTCTACTTGCTCTGCTTCCACCAATCAAGTTAAGGATACCAACTTAGTTTTAGCATAAAAGTTCGTATTCCTTCACATTTATAGTCTAAATCTCTTTATTAAGTTTTTACAAAAACAAAGCAGTCAGTGGCCCAGCAACTATGACCTCTTGTAAACTGTCAAACAGTCCAAACACCTCCTCACCCCCTCAGGACCGCCCGGATTAGGAGAGTGGCTTATCTCTTAGGTATGTGTAAAAAATGACAGTATACCCCTCTGGTAGAGCCATGAGAAGTCTGAGTCGTAGGAGATGTAAGTATTTAGGGCAAGTTAGTTCACGATACTCCGAAGTCAGGAGTGAGAGGAATGGATGCCAGAAGTCTGGGAAGGATTTCTCCTGGTTCAATAAGGAAAGTAATGTGCGCTCCAGGCCAAGAACCTTCCATACTCTGTGTAGCCATCCCTTGTAAGTGGGAATATGCCCCTTGCCCCATTGTGACAATAGGTCTTACAAAGCTGTACCCAGTGCAAGCACCAATCTGCATGCCTCTGCAAGACTTGAGTACGAAGGTGAGTGTGTTAGGTAGACACAGAATAATATAAGCAGGGAAGCGGGGTAATTGCGTATTAAAATGAATGTCAATATCATAGAGCACCTGTGTCCAGTTTAGTGTAAGTCTAGGGCATTCCCAAAGCAAATGAGTTAAAGTGCCCAAGGAGCCACAGTCGTTCTAACATTCCAGCTTATGAGTTTGGATCCCTTTGTGCAAATGGGGAGTTGAGATACCAGTAGGTGACTATTTTGGTCGCTGTTTCGATGGCAGCGACATTGTGAGCTGCTTGTCTCGCGCAGTGGTAAATATCACCCCATTCGCGCTGCATTAATATACAGCTTATTTCCAATTACCAGCGTCTCTTACCAGTAGATTTATGTTTGGGAGCGCCAGTACGAAGGAAGCCATAGATCCCTGTAATGAGACGGGCTTTTGATGTTTTAAAAAGCAGCCATTTTTCATAAGGGGTGAGATGCTGTTGTGCTTTTGGGCGTATCAAAGGGTGCATCACCGAATTTGACTATAACAGAAGCATTCAGTTTCTGGCATGGCACGTTCAGAATGAAGTCTCTCAAAAGGCAGAGGTCCCGCCCCATTGAATAGATAGCCTATGGACCTGCAGCCTTCCTGGTTCCAGTGTCGAAAGTCCAAGGAATCTATGACTGGGGCAAAGTCAGGATTGCCTATAATAGGTGTTAGAGGTGAGGGGGAGGAAGTGCGTCCGCTACGCTCCGCTCGGCCACGGAGTCCCACGCTGTCAGTAAGGATCTTGTGATAACAGATAGGTACTAGCTTTTGGGCAGCATGGATTTATGAATGAAGGGGATTCTCCACAGAGATTGCCCCGCCATCGCTCAGTCCATGAAAAGCCAATGCTTTTCGGATTTAGTGCAGGACCTTTCCAGAAGGTCCCTAAGCTGTGTGGCCTAATAATAGTGGAGCAGGTTATGTCATGTCCCTCTCCCCCGAAATGAATAACGGTTATAAATGTATTATCCCAACTATTTGGGCATTATGCTTCACATAGAGAGCGAACAATAAGGGAGAGAGTGGGCACCCCTGTCTCTTGCCCCTGCAGATTGAGAATGGAGCTGAGGACCACAGCAGCTGACAGTGCGTAGCTGCTAAAGATCCATTTACAGAAGTGGTCTCAAAAACTAAAATGCTGGAGGGTGGCCGCTAAGTATGGCCAGTGGACACTATTGAACGCTTTTTCAGGGTTGATCGTCAATAACATGCGTTCCATGTAAGAATATTGGGCTTTATCGATAAGATTGAGCAGCCTTTTAGTGTCGTCAGTGCATTGGTGATTCGATACAAAGCCCGCTTGGTCAAGATCTATGAGCCCTGGTAACATTGGACTCAGCTGAGCCTCAAGAATCCAGTTGAAAAGTTAAAGGTAGGCATTCAGAAGGGATATTGGTCTGTATGATGAGCAGTACAGTTTATCTTTACCCAGCTTTGGAAGGACCACTTTGGAGGCTAATCGCATCTATGGGGATACTGCTGAGAGGTCGCCGATTGTGTTGAACAATATAGTAAGAATGGGGGCTATGATCAGGCAGAACGTTTTATGAAAAATGTGGGGAACCTGTCGGGACCTGGAGATTTAAGTAATGTTTGGCTGGTAATTGCAGAGACGACTTCAATGCGTTTAGGGCCGTCTAAGTCAGCAGCCTGATCTAATGTTAATTTGGAAGTGGAAGCGAATTGGTGATTTTGGGATGGCGCCTCGATGGGCTGCTGTTGAGCTGTGTAGAGGTCCTTATAACCGTTGTGAAATGCCTCTACTATATGTCCAGCACCATCTAGACCCCCACCACCTGACACTGTACACGCAGGCTATTGGCATCTGCCGCCCCCAACATAGTATGTCTGACACAGCGCAGCATAATCCGCCCTGTCCAATTCAGTGCCCGCCAACTGCCATTGTGCAGCTTCGAGTGGTCTCCAAAACCGGGGAGCTCCAATCTTTGTATTCGCTCTAGTTCGAGGACCTGGCGGGTAAGTTGATCCCATTTGTCCTTGCAAATCCTATTGTCTGCTGAGGAAATTGCAATGAATGCACCCCTAACAACCGCCTTTAGGGTTTCCCCAAAAAGCGGTAACAGAGATGTCTGGGGTGTGATTGAAGGCCTGGAAAGCCTCAAATGTTTTGGTGATTTGCTTTACAATGTCAGGGCGATGCAAAAGAGTTTTGTGCAAGCACCAGTTTTTAGGGGGCCAATGTAAGAGTCACCACAGCGTGGTCGAACAGCGAGTGAAGCTCTCTCTGTGACTGTGGTCATGGAAGCGATCCCCTGTGAATACAAAGTATAGTCTCTACTGTGGGGATGAAGGGTCTGCCAGACCCATGTCTTGTAACCATAGTGCCCCATTATGGGAGAGGGCCCAGATTGTCCTTGGCGTTGAGCTGAGCTGTCCAGGTCATTGTTGAAGGCCAGAATAAGGTCTCCTTCCACCCCGCCCCCAAATCAACAGGCAGGGGTCCGGCGGCTTGTTCAGTTCTGTCACTGCGCTACGGCTAAAGGGTTCTTGCTAGTCAGGGTTGTAAACCATACCCAGGGTCAGACTTTAAGATCCCACCGTAACAGAGTATGACAGCAGCCTCTCTTTAATTTCAGCCGGATTAAGACTCATTTTACCATTAAAGGTTTTAGAGATGAGAATAGCCACCCTTGCGGTTTAAGTAGAAAGGGAACTTCCTACCCTTAGCGAGCCACTCCCCACCTCTGCAGGCATCTCACAGCCCAGGACAGGGGAGCCAGCTCGCTCTTCACTCTGCGATGGGGTGGGCAGCATGACACAGGCTTTCAGCCCCTGCTAGGCCCGGTAAGTATACAACGTGGTTTCTGCTTCTTCCAGAAAGCAGGCCATGGAACCGGGTTCACAGGCCGGCCTCCCCGTCTTCGTATGAGGCCCAGCCTCTGCGCAACGCAGCCAGAAAATAATTGTCTTGGGCTATCATACCCCAAGTCTCTCCCAAACAGTGCTCAGTAGGACGTTGAGGCTACCGCCACACGAATCACACCTTCTTTTCCAGCATTGAAAGCTTTTGGGCATTTTGGCCAGGAGCCGCGGGCGAGAGACAGGGAAATGCGTCTCAACCTTTTGCCATCTTGGCCACGCCCCCATTCCTTCACAAATGAGAGAATTTGTAAATGTTCAATTTTAATTTTTTTTCTTCTTTTGTGTGTGTACGTGTATATGTATGTACATGTATATATATTTGTATTTTTTTCCCCCCAGAGACCATCAGTATCATCATGCACAACTAGTGGCAGTTACTTCAGTTCTTTTTTCCAGCTCCTGCTATTAGGACGCTGGAGCATTGAGCTCTACCAAATTGTTTTTCTTCAAATTTCACTTCTGAAATTAACATTTAGTTACTTCACTCAAGGTCTTTGGTCTTTTTCTGACAGGAAATTTTGCAGATCTGATAGACTACTAGCCGCAGATTCCTTCACGTAGAATTATCCCAGGCGTGGGACTGGATCTGGAAACTTTTTTGCCACAGCATCCCTGTGCGCTGGGGGCGGGACAACATCACGCCCAGGCAGTGTCCACACACGTGACGTCAGCGAGGTCACATAAGACCCGCCCCGGCACGCCTACATCAGTTTTTTCTTTTTCCGGGTGCAACGCGGATTCGGTTATGTTACGTTATGTTATGTTATGTTAATGCGCTTTATAAATGCATATTATCACCCAGAGGTATCTAAGCGCTATCAGTGGACCAGCACCAGTGAGGGAAGCAAAAAAACCCTGCTCAAAGGAGCCCCCATGCCTCCAGGAAAAGCACAGTCTTCAATTTCTTCCTAAAGGGAAGGAGATTAGTTTCCTTCCGTAGTTTAACTGGGAGGCTGTTCAATGCCTGAGGGATAGTGGTAGAGAAAGCTCTGCCACCCATGGACAAAAGGTTAAACTGGGGGCAGACCAAGTTGCAGGCATCAGCTGACCGAAGAGTCCTACTTGGTGTATAATTAATCAGTCGGTCCTTAATATAGCTAGGGGCTGAGCCGTGAATGGCCTTATGCACAATACAGAGGCTTTTAAATTTAATTCTCTGAGTGATCGGAAGCCAATGTAGGTCCTGTAGTAGGGACGTGACATGAGGTCCCCCAGATGTTTGGAAAGTTAATCTGGCAGCGTTGTTCATTACAACCTGGAGCCTAGCCAGGAGGTTTTTTGGTAAACCATAGTATAGAGAGTTGCCATAATCGAGACGTGACAGAATCAGAGCAGAGACCGCCAGTCTAAGAGTGGAAAATGACAGCAGTGAAGACAATTTCCGAAGCTGGCGCAGCAAACTGACACAGGTTCCAACCACAGCCGACACCTGCTGTGTCATAGAAAGCAAGGCATCAATTTTGATACCAAGACTTTTTACCGCCACAACTGGTTCCGGAAAGGGCCCCAATTCCGACGCCAAAACAGATCACTCCATGGGTTTGAAGCTGTGGTGACCGCTAAGACTTCAGTTTTATCGGGGTTTATTTTTAATGAATTAGCCGACATCCAGTTGATGGTAAACTTGAGAATATCTTGCATTCTCCGGTGAGCCCTAGGTGATTGGTCAATCTGGATCAGGATTTGAGTATCGTCTGCATAATTATAAACCCTACAGTCCATCTGGTTCAGTGCTGCTATCAGAGGCTGCAAATAGATATTAAAGAGCAGAGGTGATAAAGCTGAGCCCTCGGGCACTCCACATGCCAGCGTAGCAGAATGGGACACCAGATCTGCTAATTGGATTCGCTGGCAGCGGTCCATAAGGAAGGAGGTCAGCCAGGCCAGAGCCGTGCCCTGGATCCCTAGATCCATAATCCGCAATAATAATTAGCCATGATCCACAGTATCAAACGCCGCGGATAGGTCCAGTAATACCAGCGCACACGGAGTTCTCCTATCAGCCCTGAGTCTCAGGTCGTCCAGCACGGACAGCATGACCAATTCTGTGCTGTGATGGGCTCTGAACCCAGCCTGATTAGACTCGAGGAGATGATTAGACACTAGGTGGCATGTAAGGGAATGTAGAACATGCTGTTCTAGAAATCTGAAAGAGACACATTAGTATTAGATTCCTTACCGTAGAATATTCCCAGGCGTCAGACTGGATCCGGAAATGTTTGCGTAGCAGTACCTTTGCGCGCCGGTAGGCGTCGTCTGCGGCTCTGCGTCCGTCGGCGTCATGGGCGCTGTGATGACGTCGTCGGAGTACTTAGACGCCGCCTCCGCGTGCTGACGTCAGTTCTTCTTTTTTCCACGCCAGCAGCGCAGATCTGGAAAAAGTGGTACCTTAGTCACTTTTTGACTAAATCTTTTTTGATCTTTTGATCTCATTTTTCGAGTCTTCGACTCCGATTCGGTGCCGGTAGGGATGCCTGGTTTCAAGCCCTGTGAGGATTGCGACCGACTGATGTCGGTAACGGACCCTCACCATCGGTGTCTCCACTGTCTCGGCGTCGACCACGACGACAAGGCCTGTTCCGACTGCCGGGCCCTCACTTCGAAGGCTAGACGGGAGCGGTCCCGTAAGCGACTCGAACTCCGGCAGTCGGCCCCGCGCCAAGAGAGGTCCTGGTCCGGACGGAGGTCGAGGGACTGGTCGCGGGAGCGGAATAATCATAGCTCCGGGAGTCTACATCACTCCTCAGGGTCGAAGTCGTCCGGTAAGCACAAGAAGTCGAAGAGACGTCATCGCTCTTCCGACTCCCCCCGACGCGGCCGGGGGTTCGGGTGGCACTGCTGAAGTACCTCTGTCAGAACATTAGTCTTAATCTCCATTGTAGAGAGTTGTACGTCTAGTACTTCTGCCAACCTGTGCATAATAGCGAAGGAAGCACTATCGCACAAGTTACTACTTGTGTAACGATATATCTGTAAGAGACATTAGTTAGTGATAGATTCCTTACCTTAGAATATCCCCAGGCATCAGACTGGATCCGGAAAATTCAGCGCCGTCGGAGTCGCAGGCGCCGCATCCGGCTTAATACCCTTCGGTCCCTGGGCCTAACGCGACGCCGGAGGAGATTGAGCGGTTCCTCATGGCCATGAGGTCCCTCTCTCCTCCGACGGGCTCCGCGGCGCCTCCGGGCCCAGCGGACCTGTCTGGGGGCCCTAGCGGGTCGGGGGCTTCGGCTCCGACGCCGCCGGCGCCTTCGGGCCCGGCGCCGCAGGGTCGCCGCTGGTGGACTTGACGGCCTCCCCGACGCCGACCCCCCAGGTGTCACCCTCGAGCGGCGCCGCCCCCGATGCCTCCCTCGACCCGGTTCCGGCGCCGAAGCGGCGCCGCTTCAGACGCCGTTCGGAGAGTTTACTTTCCATGAGCCGGCCCCATCATTTTCTGAACCTGACTATCAGGAGATGGGTGATGAGGAGTATTGGGAGGGGTCTGAGGACCCTCTGACACGTGAAGGTCAGTCCCAGGAGGACTGGACAGGTGAACTTGGGGATGCCAGTGGTCTGGACACTTCGCCCGACACTGGCTTTGTCTCCCCTCCTACCGTGGCTACGGAGGAGGGGGCAACCTATAGTGTGGTGTTGATGAGGGCGGCCAAGGCCTTGGGCCTTGAGCTCCCCGTCGCGGCCGTGAGGACTAACCTCCTCACTGAGGTCCTTAAGCCGCAGTCATGCTCAGCCGAGCCTCTGCTGCCGTTTAACGAGGCCTTGTCCGACGTTCTTTTGGGCACTTGGACCAAGCCCGCTACAGGTTCGCCTGTGGATAGGAACGTGGCCAGACGCCACCGCCCGGCTCCGGGTGACCCATGTTTCCTGTCCCCCCACCCCCGAGGCCTCGAATTCCCAGACCGCATTCCCGTCGGCTCCGCCGGACAGGGAATCCAAGAGGTACGAGCAGTACGGTAAAAAGATCTTCTCCTCCCTTAGTCTGGGACTGCGGTCTTCCAACACCGCATGCCTCTTGGGCCGCTACACCCACTCTCTGTGGGATACGGTTGCGGAAGTGCTGCTGGAGTGTCCGTTGGAGGAATGGGCCAAACTCGGCCAAGCCCTTGTGGAGGGCCGGGACGCAGCCAGATATTCTATTCGGTGTGGGCTGGATACCACCGACTCACTAGGTAGAGCGATGGCAACAACAGTGGCGGTTAGACGTCACGCCTGGTTGAGGTCCGCCAGCTTTTCGGCCGATGTCCAAAGCACACTGATGGACATGTCGTTCGATGGCCGTCTCCTTTTTGGCGACAAGGCAGACCATGCGCTTGAGCGTTTTAAGGACTCCAGGGCTACGGCCAAGTCCTTGGGCCTCTCGGCCCCGCGCCAGCAATCGGCTGCCTTTCATTCCTTTCGTGGCCACGGAAGGGGTGTACCCACACGTGCTGCCAGCCACGCTCTGCGGGGTAATACCCAACGCGGTGGCGGCCGTGGAAACCGCTGTGGTGGCGGTCGGGGACAACGGCGAGGTCAGTCCACACCTTCCCCCGCAGCATCCGCCTCAAAACCCTCCTAGTCCGTGCTTTCAGGCCCATGTGACGCCAGTGGGGAGCAGGGTTCGCCATCACCACCTCCACTGGCGCACAGTCACGTCGGACAGGTGGGTGCTGCAGATCGTCCGAAGGGGCTGCTCCCTCCCCTTCGAGGCGACTCCTCCAGCCATGCCACCGCAGAACTACTGTGTATCGGGGGATCATTTGCGACTTCTGCAGGAGGAAGTTACGGCCCTCTTGGCCAAGGGGGCCATCAAGCGTGTTTCTGGGCCAGAAGTAGGGTGTGGTTGCTACTCCCACTACTTTCTGGTACCCAAGTAGGGCAAAGGGGGCCTACGCCCAATCTTGGACCTACGGAACGTCAACGGCTTCCTCCGGAAGGAGAAGTTCAAAATGCTGACTGGCTCAGGTCTTAGCTGTCCTGGACCCAGGAGACTGGATGGTAGCGTTGGACTTGCAGGACGCTTATTTCCACATCCCCATCCTGCCGGCGCTACCTGCGGTTCACGATTGGCCACGAGCACTTTCAGTATACCGTGCTCCCCTTCGGCCTTACCAGCGCCCTACGGGTGTTCACAAAGGTGATGGCGGTGGTCGCAGCTCATCTGCGCAGGTTAGGGGTTTCAGTCTTCCCCTACCTCGACGACTGGTTTTTGAAGGTGGGCTCACCCCAGACAGTCGTCCGCCACCTCCAGACTACGGCAGATCTCCTGCACCAGCTGGGGTTCTCCATCAATGTGCCAAAGTCACACCTGTGCCCCTCTCAGAAGCTCCTCTTCATCGGAGCGGTTCTCGGCGCGGTTTCGGGTTTATCCACCCAAACAGTGGGTCTGGGATATTCAGGCTCTGATTCCCATCTTTCAGCCGTTATCCCGGGTCTCAGTCAGGTTGACGCTGCGGCTTCTGGGGCTGATGGCCTCCTGCATCCTACTGATGCATCACGCCAGGTGGCGGATGCGGGCTCTGCAGTGGGACCTGAAGTTTCAGTGGGCCCAGCATCAGGGCAACCTGTCCGACCACGTCCTGATCTCGGAGGGCACTGCGAGACCGCTGCAGTGGTGGCTCACGGACAGCAATTGGGTCAGCGGCAGATCCCTCTCCCTTCCCCAACCGGAGCACGTAGTTGTGACGGACGCGTCCCTCCAGGGCTGGGGAGGCCACATGGGAGAGGCGGAGATCAGAGGCCTCTGGTCTACGGCGGAGGCCCGGCTCCACATCAACCTGTTGGAGTTACGGGCGATTCGTCTAGCACTGAAGGCATTCCTCGCCTCTGTCCGGGGGAGTGTAGTGCAGGTGTTCACGGACAACACCACCGCCATGTGGTACTGCAACAAACAGGGCGGGGTGGGGTTGTTAACCCTTTGCCAGGAGGCTCTGCGCGTCTGGCAGTGGCTGGAACGCCAGGGCGTGACCTTGGTGGCTCAACACCTGGCGGGATCTCTGAACGCCAGGGCGGACGAGCTCAGCCGTCGGTGCTTGATGGATCACGAATGGCGTCTGAACTCGGACGTGGCGCAAGGCCTCTTTCAGCAATGGGGAGAGCCTTGTTTAGATCTATTCGCCACCGAAGAGAACGCGCAATGTCATCAGTTCTGCGCGTTGGAATTTCCAAGGCGGCACTCGCTCGGAGACGCTTTTCGTCGCGAGTGGAGTTGCGGTCTATTGTACGCCTATACCACTTCTGCCCAGAGTGCTGGAGAAGATAAGGCGCGACCGGGCCCAGGTTATGCTTGTGGCTCCGGACTGGGCACGAAGATACTAGTATCCCGAGCTACTCAGCATGTCAGTCGATCCCCCGATTCGTCTGCCTCTTCGGGAGGACCTTCTGTCGCAGCAGCAGGGGACGGTCCTCCACCGGAACCTGTCCAGTCTCCACCTACAAGCTTGGAGATTGAGCGGCGGCAGTTGAGGCCATTTGACTTGCCTCCTGAAGTCTGTAATGTCATTCTGAGAGCCAGGCGTCCCTCCACAAAGTCGGTATACTCCTGCAGGTGGAACAGATTTGTGGCATGGTGCACAGCAAAGGCTGTGGATCCACTCTCTGCACCCCTTTCTGAGGTTCTCCTCTTCCTTCTTTCTCTTGCCCTGCAGCGCTCTGCTCTGGGCACTATCAAGGGGTACCTTTCTGCCCTTTCGCCTTCTTAAGGCTACCTGATCAGCCTTCCTTGTTCAAGTCCCCAATTGTAAATAGGTTTTTGAAGGGCATCGCACACATGTTCCCTCCTGTTCCTTTCGTGACTTGAACCTTGTTCTTACTTACCTAATGTGTGCTCCCTTTGAGCCGCTCCATAACTGTCCTCTCCGTCTTCTTACTCTGAAGACTGCTTCCCGGTTGCCATCACCTCTGCCAGGAGAGTGAGTGAGCTCCAGGCTCTTTCTTCCACACCTCATTTCCTCTGTCCATCCGGACAAGGTTGTGTTGCAGACAAGACCCTCTTTCCTGCCCAAGGTTGTCACTGCCTTCCACATCGGGCAGTCCATTACCTTGCCCACCTTCTTTCCGCCTCCGCATCCCTCGAAAGAGAGAGAGGCTCCACCGTCTGGACCCAAAACGCGCACTCTCTTACTATCTGGATTGCACACGCCAGTTCCGGGTGGATGACCAACTCTTTGTTGGTTACGTGGGTTCTAAGAAGGGAAAGGTGGTGCACAAGCGGACCATCTCTCGGTGGATCATCTTGTGTATTCAGGCATGTTACTCCTTGGCTAAGAAGGCTTGAGGGCTCATTCCACTCGGGCCACGGCGACTACCACTGCCCTGGGCCGGGGAGTGCCCTTGCAGGACATTTGCCAGGCAGCTACGTGAGCCTCGCTGCACACGTTTGCAAGACACTATTGCCTTGACAGCCAAGTCCGGAGGGATGGCTTCTTTGGCCGTTCCGTCCTCCAGGACTTTCTGGTGTGATTATTGGTTCGCAGACCCACCACCGGGGTTGGTATTGCTGGGGTATCTATTCTAAGGTAAGGAATCTAATTCTAACGTGTCTCTTTCAGATGCACAAGTTTCCTTGCCGACCCACCCATCCTCCCCGTTCTGCGAACTGATATCTAGGGTTAAGGTCATCCCCTTTTAGGGCCCTAGTTTCATGGCACCAGTGTTGGTTCTATCATGGCTCTGCGTATCTGGCGCGGAAAAGCTGTGTATCAGAACTGACGTCAGCGCACATGGGCGGCGTCTAAGTACTCCGACGACGTCATTCTGGCGGTAACGACGCCGACGACGGACGCGGAGCCGCAGACAACGCCTGCCGGCGCACAGGGGTATTGCTACGCAACAAATTTCCGGATCCAGTCTGACGCCTGGGGATATTCTAAGGTAAGGAATCTATCACTAACTAATGTCTCTTACAGATATATTGTTACACAAGTAGTAACTTGTGCGATAGTGCTTCCTTCGCTATTATGCACAGGTTGGCAGAAGTACTAGACGTACAACTCGCTACAATGGAGATTAAGACTAATGTTCTGACAGAGGTACTTCAGCTTGTTCAAGCGCCTACAAAACCTCTGATACCATTTAATGAGGCTCTCACGCACATCATTTTCTGCACTGGAGCAAAGCCATGCTCGGGACCACCAGTTAATAGGCTGGTCGTTCAGCATCATACACCAGCTTCGAGTGACCCATTTGGCAGGTGCCTCTTTTCCTCTGAGTCTTTCTGTGCAATCAGTGAATGCCACCTGCCTGCTAGGCCGTTACTCCCATGCCCTTTGGGACTTGATGGCCCAGGTCTTACCAGCAGTTCGGGGAATCTGAGTGTCCCTGAACCAGCCTTTTCAGGATGGACGTGACACAGCTGAATTTGTGGCTTTCTCAAGCATGTCCTTGACTGTCTGTTAAAGACCGGGGAGGTCAAAGCATCCCGAATGAACATGTGATTTGATAGCTTTGGCCTTTTTGATGAAAAAGCAGATTTTGCTCAGTGTTTTTAAAGAATGCAAGGCCACAGCACATTCAGACAGTTCCCTCAGTGATTCCCCCCTTTCAGGGCTACAGTAGATGTTTCCAATAAAACCGTCTGACCCCGCTGCCAGCCCAACAGGTCGCTCAGCTCTTTTATGGCTGAAGCGGTGGCTTGCATAGGCAAAATCCAAGACATCAGGGACAACGTGCAGCTCAGTCCCCTGCCCCTCCACCAATCGCAAAACAGCTTAATGTGTCTTTTCTAGCGCACAGACACCTTTCGTAGGCAGGATTCGATATTTCCACCAAGGGAGGCAAGCTATCACTTCAGTCAAGTGGGACCTCCAATTTGTACGTCAGGGCTATGCCCTCCCATTTCTCTCCATCCCACTAAACATTTCACCACAATCAGGGCAGCTGACTGACAACCACATGTCATTCTTGCAACAGGAAGTGCAGGTCGTTTTAGCCAAAAGAGCCATAGAACGAGTTCCGGCATCGGAAGTAGGAGCGGAGTGTTATTTCTGCTACTTCCTAGTGCCAAAGGAGGATGGAGGCCTTTGTCCTATTTCAGATCTTTACCCTGTCAACTCTTTCCTGCAGAAGGACAAATCCACGCTAGCCGAGGTCCTATCCGCCCTAGACCCCGGAGACAGGATTGTGTCATTGGACCTGCAGGATGCTTATTTGCATAACCCAGTCCTCAAAGGCTGCAGACACTACCTGAGGTTCACAGTGAACATTTTCAGTTTGCAGTGCTCCCTTTTGGTCTCATCAGCACCCCCTTTGTGTTCACAAACGTGTTGAGTGGTCATACCAGACTTCACTGACCTTGATGACCAGCTGATGAAGGCGGATTCACACTAACAGGTGCCAACCATCTCCAGTCGAAGGCAAATCTACTCATAGCTTTAAGGATCACTATCAACATGCCGAAGTCACAGATGACTCCTTTATAGATGCTCCCTTTAATTCTGAATAAGGTGCGGTACTGTGCCTTTCCCTCAGAGCGGGAGAGTCCAGGCTTTATGGTTTGGATCCCAATGTTTTAGCCTCTGTCCTAAATCTCAGTGTGGATGACTTTGCGGTTACTGTATTGTTGGCCTCTGTGAAACATGCCAGATGGCATATGCAGGTTCTGCGGTGGGACCTAAAGTTCCAAAGGACAAGGCACCAGGGGAATTTGTCAGATTTTGTCTATATTTCGGAGGAGACTACAAACAGTGGCTGCTTGACCCAAAATTGGCTAGCGGCAGACCTTTTGCCTTGCCAGAGCATACAGTAGTGGCTTCTGGGCCGTTAATGGTTCATTGGCAGACCCCCTCTCCTTACCCAACCCAGATTTGACAGTGGTTACGGATGCATCACTTCTGGGCTGGGGAGGACGTCTGGGAGAGGTGAAGTTAAGGTCTTCTGGCGTTTTGTCCCACCTCATCCCTCTGAGGAAGTGAGACTCCATTGTTTGTCCCTAACAGGGTACTAAGCTTTTATACAAATGGCACCAAAAACCATTTGGTAGACTTTCAGCCCTTTGTAGGTTTCTTCAGGGCAAGGCAGTGCAAATATAGACAGGCTACCAATGGATTGTTTCCTGCATAAAAACTGCTGCGTGCTGGCAAAGAAACCGTCTCCTAGAAGGTTTACAGGCTCATTCTACTAGTGCTGAGGCAGCTACCACTGCTCTAGCACAGTGGCTTAGACATTTGTCCTGCAGCTACATGGTCATCGGTACAAACTTTCACAAAGCAATGCTGCCTTGATATTCCAATCCTTCAATAAGCGCATTTTGTGTGCTCGGTCTTGCAAGACTTTTTGGTCTGAGCTAGCTCACAGACCCACCATCTGGAAGGGTACTGTGTAATCTGTGGTTTCAAGTATCCATTAGAAGAACAAATGACTTACATTCGGTAATGATCTTTGTGTTTGATGCTGTATCTAATCACAGATTCCTCAACTACCCTCCTGCCTCTCCATTCTGTGAACTAGACCCTTTTCTATCTAGAAACGTTCCGATCTAGAAATCTGCAAGCTGGTCATGCTAATCTGCCGATGGGCTCTGCGTCTGCTGGTGTGGACATGCCAAAGAAAGCAATTGACGTCTGTGCGCTGGAGTGGTGCTTACAGGTGGCTCTGCTAGTCACTTCTGAAGTAGAACGACATCAGCTTGGAGCTGCACCCACCTACCGGAGGCAGGAGTACTGCCTTAAAGTTTCCAGATCCAGTCTACACCTGAGAAATATTCACAAGGTGAGGGATCTGCGGTTAGATAGCGCATCGTACAGAAAGATAGTTACCGAAGGTAATTAAGTTCTTTTAGTCAAAAAAAGGCGCACATTGCCAGAGCCCCTGGCACTGTAGGGAACTTCTTTGTGTGTGAATGTAGTAGTTGTGAAAGAGCAAAATGCAGTCACTCAGTCATGTTAACCAATGGCTGAAGTAAGCTGACCCATTGCCCCATGCTGTAATTGCCAGTAGAAAAATCTGACTGACGCAAAGTAATGGATGAAAAAGACTGGCTGAGCCGGTATATGTAAATATATTTTATGCATAATTTATAGTAAAATCTGAATGTTTTGGTTTGCATTATGCATAAAAACACATCAGTGACATAACTATTTTTAGATAAAGAGCTTTGTCTGCTGAATTGCACTACCAGGTCACTAAAAAGGAGCTCCCTCAGGGTATCAAAATATATTCAGCTAACACCCTGAGTTCTTCTACTGCCCAGTTGAGGTTAAAGATCAGTGTACTGGAGTGTTGAAAGTTATCCTGATTAATAATTCTACCTGCAAATTCCTCACCTGTAAAATAATCCCAAGCATTAGACTAGATGACTGGATCTGTAAACTTCAAAGTTCTCGCATCATAGGTAAGCGGCGTGGGCCTTCTAGACACTGGAGATAGTGACAGATTATCACACTGAAGCCATATAGATCCCACCCCACAGAAATGTCAAGTTCCCTTTATGTGCCTTTGCAGATCTGGAACTCACTCTTATTTGGGAATTTTCCCCTCACACAAATTCATTTGGTGCAGTGCTATGTCCCGCAAGCGCTTGTACTTCAAGCCCTGTAGAGGACCGCAAAGTACAGATAATACATTCACAGACCTCCATGCCTTCTGCTTGCGGTGTCTAGGCTAAGACCACGATTACTGTTTCTGCGACTCCTGCCAAAGCATGCACCCTAAGGCTGTAAGGGAGCAAGAAGCCAAACCCTTTATGGCTCAGGCCCATTAGGACAAGCAAAGTAGTTGGTCGAGGGCAAGGTTCTGATCTCCATCCTTCCACTCTTCTGGAGCAAAGAAGCAGCAGCACAGGAAGCACGGATGAGGTAACTCACCAGCTGCCCTTTCTCAAATCCTCCATTGTGATGCGTCTTTAGAAGGAGTTAATAAACCTGTATCCTCCAACCCCTTATGTTGTTCCCTAGTGGGATAGTTTAGTATTAACTTTTCTGATGGGGACCATGCACAGTTGTCCCTTAATGTTGTTTCTCTTGAAAATAATTTTTCTAGTTGCAATAACATTGGGCAGGTCGGTGAGTGACCTGCAAGCTCTGTTTCCGTACACCCTTTACATCCTTTTTGCTCGGACAAGTTTGTGATGAGAACCAGTGCTGCTTTCCTGCCTATAGTGGCAACTCCATTCCACTCAAGTCAGTCCATCACCCTTCTGGCCTTCTGTGCCCCGCCCCATTGTACGAAGCAGAAGGCACGGTTGCATAGATTGTATTTTAGGCGGGTGGTCAACTACTACCTAGACCTCACCAAGAACATTCGACTGAATGACCAGCTCTTTGTAGGGTGCTATGGTGCCAAGAAAAGCAAATCTGTGCTGAAAAGAACTCTTTGAAGATGAATCGCCCTCTGTATTAGGAGCTATGTGTTGGCCAAGGAAAAACCACAAGAAGAAATCTGGGCCCATTGTACTAAGGCAAAAGACGCCAATTCTGCCATTATCAATAGTAGCCTGTGGGCATCTCTGCACACATTGGCCAGCCATTACTGCCTGGATTCTAAGGTGTGAAGGGATGGACTTTTTGCCACATTGGTCTCTCAGGATTTCTTGGTATAACCCTACTTCAATAACTATGGAATCTATTCTGCTGGTGAGGAATCTGCAAGTAGAAGTATCCATCAGAAGAACGGTAAATATCTTTCTGGTGGACTCTTTATTTACCTGCAGATTCCTCACCGACCAGCCTAGAGGTTTGATGGATAGATATAGGGAAAGTTTATAAGATCTCAAATATGTGTATATTTTGACAAGGTACTACTCTGTTGAAGTCAGTCTCTCCTTTATCCATGAAGGCTTGAATAAAATGCATATAAACTGAGATCGCGCTTTGGTGACGTCATCTGATGCCACTTCTATTGTTGATTCGAAGACCGGGCCACTTACCGGCAAAGTTGGGTTTGAAGTTACTGGATCCACTTTGACACATGGGATTATTCTACAGGTCAGGAACCTGCAAAAGGGGGGAGGCATGACCTCTCCAGACTGCAGGAGGATCCACCAGAAAGATTATTACCACAGTGAAGTAACTTTTTTGTTTAGCATATAAATCCATCTTGCTGGCAATTGAGAGAAAAATAGACCCAGCATGGTTGTTTATTTATTGAAAAAAGGAAAGTTGTACTGGATTTGTCTAGGGCAGTGCACGTTATGGAAAATGGCTATCAAGTGAAGTCCACATTCTTTGGCAGTGTTCGGTACATGCTTCAAGATTTAACACAAATGGATGCTGGATTGTTGTCAACTGGATATAATTCCTCTAATTGCAGTAAAGGCTAGAGATGTACCTTTTTTTTGCAAACTATCAGATTTCAGCATGTCAATACAATGCAGCAAAATTCAGCCACTACAGGAATGTTTTAAGGGGAGGCAGCTTTACCAGTGCAAGGTGTGAAGTGTTGAGAAAGAACCTTTGGTATTCCATTCTAGTTGTCATCAAAGTGCAACTTTTGCAGATTCTGTATTCTAGTTCTTCCCTGTGGATGGTTTTGTATACCAAGTGCAGCATTTAATCTGAGCCTCAACTTTAACTTTATGTAATGACCTTCAGCTTTGGGAAATATAATCCTATTAACAGGTGCTTCGACTAACCTAAACCTGTTGTTCTGGACCAATTATAATTTGCCAGCCTGGCACTAGACATCCTAGAAAATTGTTGGTTCATCAATTGGAGAATAAGGTATGGACATGTTAAGACAACGTTGTGAGAAGTTGGCCTGATATATACTGCTCACTATTCTAGTGATCACTTTGTATCATACCAAACAACCCTTATTGATGATTGGTTGTAAGTCAACCTTTCAGACCAGCTATCCTAGTAGCATGGACACGAGCAGTCTTCAGGCTAAACTCTAGAGGGCGTGTTAAGCCAGCTGTTTTACCATCACATATACCCCTTGAACACCAAGTGAAAGGACACCACACAAGTTGTTATGAAAATAAAGGATATTTATTTATAACAAGTCTACCCTGAACTCTTTGAGTCAGGGAGCTAAGCACAATACAAAACTCTTAAGAAAATACTATAAGTTACACAATTTACACAAATGCCCGAGGGGCACGAAAAACCATATACTCTAAAAGTGGAATGCGAAATACTAGCAGGTAAGTAACAAGACCCAGAGGCTTCAGGATCGCTAGGGATACACTACTGAACCTTCAGATTACGAGCAGGAGGCCTAGGGAGATCGGGTGCAGAGTGTGCACTCTCACGCGGGATGCGGGAAGAAGTCTATGGATGCTAGTTTTCGTAAAGTTAGTGTTATCGGATGAATCCGACTAGGTAGACTAAAAACGACAAAGGATCTGGACACTTGGATAGTGAACCTGTGCTGGAGTACCGAGATACTCAAGTTACATAGCCAAGGGGCCGCGGCTGCATAGGGTTCAAGTGACGTCGGGAATCCTCGTTGAAGTCTATGGAGCCTGAAAGAAGAAGTTGCTGGCAGGCGACCAGTGATGAAGTTCGATGTGATCCAAGCCTGGATCGGAGTTGAAGATGACCTGAAAGCAGAGAGGACTCAGTTCTTAATCACTAGCCAGTGATCAGATGGGCACCAGGATGGCACCGGATGAAGTCACCTCGACCAGGTGAGTGGGCGACGCTTGGCTCTGCAGTCTCTCGGACCAGGAGGCGTTGTCGGCGACCAGGATGGAGGGGCGAGCTGTCCCACAAGGGTGTCTGCTGTCAGCGCTGCTGAAACCAGGATTGGAGCAACAAGCCTTGGCAAAGGCAAGCCCACGCGGTGGACTCAAGATGGCGTCTGGAGTGGACCAGGAGGGTCCAGGGTGCTCCTCTGTTGGAGGGGAGCAAGGGCCAGTCTGGAGCAACCAGACCAGCGGTGAAATCGTCGTGGTACGTCGTCAAGAGGGTCACTAGCCAACGGGCAAGTGACCGGACAACGTGGCAAGCCGCAAAGAAGCAGAAGGGCCCCACGCAGATCTCGTGGATGCTGGGAGGCTGGACTTCGGTGCTGGAGCTGCTTAGGGTTAGGGCTTCTCAAACCCCAGTGCACTTACTCGAGGGTCTCTCGGGGGTCGTGCTGGAGAAGCGTTGTGCAGGTCTTGAAGATGCCCGGTCCCACGGGTCTCGTCGCACCCACGAATCTCAGCTGTGCTGGATGATGTAGGTAGAGGTCAGAGATGGCAGGGAATCCGGGTCTCGTCGAGCTGGGCAGTCTTGATCCGGAGGATGGACTTCAGCAAACCGCAAGAGCTTCGATGGTGCCTGCTGGTGCAGGGTGGCTACTCCTTAGCCACAAGGGAGAGTCTTCAGGAGAGTCAAGAGTTCCTTTCGTGGAAAGTAGTTTCAAGATCCAAGATTATCTAATTTGGGAAGGGGGCCTGCTCCTATCTTTATACTAAGAAAAGGGGCTGGCACGCGACTAAGTCCTGCCCTATGGGTGGGACTAGGAGGGGGGTGGTTACACCCCTCTCCTTTGTCCGGTCTCTTCCCAGCTCAGGGGCTGGTGTGCCCCAGGAACTGGTTTGAGCCGGCATATGCACAGTGAGCACCGGGGTGCCACTTTGCAGTCACCTTCCTTTCAGCCCTGCCTACCTGGGATACACAAAATCCTGTCTGGGATGGTGCTGGCACCGCCCCTGACAGGAAACCCTTTGTCCATGCCTCCGTTGCTGGAAGGACTCCCAGCAGCAGGAGGGCAGACTTGTGTCTCGGTGGCAGCATCCATTTTGTGGAGCTGAGGCTATGTCTGACTTTAACCGGGGTTCACAGTTACATACATGTCGTGTCCCTCTAGAAGGGTGGAATGCTAACCCCGTCGCCAGAATTGGCGAGGGGTTAGTATTCCAATTCGTATGACACCTTACTCGACATGTTTTGATAAAGCTATACCAAAGTTAGCATTTAACCGCGAGGATTATAATGCACTTAAGAGTATATGGTATAGCGTTATCATGGAACAGCTATTTGGACTTGGTTCCGCAGGCTGCAAACGGGCTCAGCTCATGCCAGAGCACCATCTCACATAATTCCAAGCACTCTGCCTTCAGGATTGTTAAGGCCTGCCACAGGAGTGACTGATAGGAATATATGTGTCCATTTTATGGTTAGATATAGGTATACTATATCTAAAGCAAAGGGTGATTACACCACCTTGCCCCAGCTGTCTTGCAGCCAGTTGTGTCAGTTTTGGATGGCCAGCCAGGTGTGGCATAATACATGCTTCAGCCCCTGGTAGGCCCTGGGTACACCTATGCCCTGGATACCTAAGGTATACTATACAGGGACTGATAAGGTGACTCAGTATCCAATTAGATATGTACCTAGGGTACATGGAGTCCATTTTAACAGAGAGTGCAGGAAGCCTGGGGTCCTGGATAGCAAGATCCCAGGCCAACTAAGTCAGAAACCAGCAAAACACTTGGCAAAAAGTTGGGGGCAACCATAGTCAGGTATCCACCTTCCTACATACGTATGTAAGTGTTATTTATTTAGCGTGAGCATAGCCAAAAGGCAGTAGACCACTGCCTGGGTAAAAGACACTTATAGAGCCTTACATCACAGGAGGAGGAGCAGCTTTCTTTTGGATGGTTAATGCATTGTGATGTATTGTTCTTTAAAGAGGTACAACTTCAACTCTTTCCTAAAGTGAAGCAGTGTTGGGACAGTGCAGATGGATATGGGCATGTTATTCCAGATCCTGAATATAAAATTGGCTACTGCCTTATTTTTTTGTTTTTTACACTTCTTAGTCTACAGTCAGATGGTGTCCTGGCTGCGGGTGTTCCCAGAACCACCAGAGATGGTGAGGTTGTCTGCAAGATAAGTAGGTGTGCTGGTCATAATGGCTTTATAAACAATGCAGCTTGTTTTGAGTATTGGTGCAGGCTGGAAATGGAGATTCCTCAAGATGGGAGTGATGTGACTAATTTTCTTATGGCCCTGGATTAGAATTGCTGTGGCATGCAGGATTCCCTTAAGAAGTGTCTATGTTGAGGCCGGGAGGCCATGCAGCAGGGCATTACCACCATTCAGTTACAATGGCTTTATTAGCCATTCTTCTAGAGAAAGTTTCACTTATAGAGAGCTTCTACCAGGGTGTCTTTGGCAATGTGTTCCTTAAGGATGAGGTTGGTGTCCAGGGACAATCCAAGTCGCTTGGCATCAGTTAGAGTGGGGTGTGAAACCATCAAGTTTCACGTGATTGATCCTGTTTTTTGTTTCTTTTGCATTGCTTTTGGCAAATTAAAGGATGTGTCTGCTTGGGTTGAGCTTCAGGTAGGTGTTGGCATCCAGGACTGGATCAATTGCAGGCAGGGGTCAAGGTATTGTGTGTCTAAAGCAAAGAAGACCTTAATGTAGAGTTGTGTATCATCTGCATATTGATCAATCTTGATACTTTTATCGGTGAGTAAAGCATCAGGCTGCTCCATGTAGAGGTTAAATTTGACCGTAAGGAATCCCGGGGGACTCTGCAGGTGAAGGGAATCTTTGGGACCTGGAGTTGCCCATGAAAATAAACTGGTGTCAGTTGGAAAGGAAGGACGAGAACCAGTGAAGGACATTGCAGGTGAATCCCATTTAAGGCTCAAGGGTGAATATGAGAGTGGGACCGTCGACTGTCCAATGCAGCTAAGACGTCCAGCGATATCTGGAAGCAAGGGACATTGTCACCTTCTGTCAGGAGGTCATTGCCACCTGTGGTCAGCAGAGGCCATTGCCACCCGTGGTCAGGAGAGGCCATTGCCACCTGCGGTCAGGAGAGGCCATGCTCCCCCCCCCTCCTGCGGTCTGGAGAGGCCTTGGCCCTGCGGTCTGGAGAGGCCTTGGCCCTGCGGTCTGGAGAGTCCATGACCCTGCGGTCTGGAGAGTCCATGACCCTGCGGTCTGGAGAGTCCATGACCCTGCGGTCTGGAGAGTTCCTGGCCCCCTGTGGTCTGGAGAGGTCCTGGCCCCCTGTGGTCTGGAGAGGTCCTGCCCCCCACCCCCTGCAGTCTGGAAAGGTCTCCCCCGCCCCCCCCCCCCCCTGTAGTCTGGAGAGGTCCTGCCTCACCCCCCCCCCCCCCCCCCGCCCGCCGACTGGAGAGGTTGTGGGCCTCCCCTTGTAATCTTGAGAGGTCATGGGCTCCCCCTGTAGTCTAGGGAGGTCATGGGCTCCCCCTGTAGTCTAGGGAGGTCATGGGCTCCCCCTGTAGTCTGAAGAGGTCATGGGGTCCCCCTGTAGTCTGGAGAGGTCATGGGGTCCCACTGTAGTCTGGAGAGGTCATGCCCCCCCCCCCCTGTAGTCTGAAGAAGTCATGGGCTCCCTCTGTAGTCTGAAGAGGTCATGGGCTCCCCCTGTAGTCTGGAGAGGTCATGGGCTCCCCCTGCGGTCTGGAGAGGTCATGGGTTCCCCCTGCGGTCTGGAGAGGTCATGGGCCTCCCCCTGCGGCCAGGAGAGGTCAAGGGCCTCCCCCTTGCGGCCAGGAGAGGTCAAGGGCCTCCCCCTTGCGGCCAGGAGAGGTCAAGGGCCTCCCCCTTGCGGCCAGGAGAGGTCATGGGCCTCCCCCTTGCGGCCAGGAGAGGTCATGGGCCTCCCCCTTGCGGCCAGGAGAGGTCATGGGCCTCCCCCTTGCGGCCAGGAGAGGTCATGGGCCTCCCCCTTGCGGCCAGGAGAGGTCATGGGCCTCCCCCTTGCGGCCAGGAGAGGTCATGGGCCTCCCCCTTGCGGCCTGGAGAGGTAATGGGCCTCCCCCTTGCGGCCAGGAGAGGTCATGAGCCTCCCCCTTGCGGTCAGGAGAGGTCATGGGCCTCCCCCTTGCGGTCAGGAGAGGTCATGCCGTCCCCTGCGGTCAGGAGAGGTCAAGCCCTCCCCGCCTGCAGTCAGGGGAGGTCAAGCCCTCCCCGCCTGCAGTCAGGAGAGGGCTTGGACCCCCTTCTGCGCACTGCCACCCTAGGTCAGGAGAGGCCATTGCCACCCGTGGTCAGGAGAGGTCAGGGCCAACCACGGTCAGGAGAGGTCCGAGCCAACCACGGTCAGGAGAGGTCATTACCACCTGTGGTCAGGGCATCTCTGGTCAAGGGGTAATGGTCCCCTGCTGTCTGGAGAGGTCAAGCCCTCCCCGCCTGCAGTCAGGAGAGGGCTTGGACCCCCTTCTGCGCACTGCCACCCTAGGTCAGGAGAGGCCATTGCCACCCGTGGTCAGGAGAGGTCAGGCCCAACCACGGTCAGGAGAGGCCAGGGCCAACCACGGTCAGGAGAGGTCATTACCACCTGTGGTCAGGGCATCTCTGGTCAAGGGGTAATGGTCCCCTGCTGTCTGGAGAGGTCAAGCCCCCCCCCTGCTGTCTGGAGAGGTCATGCTCCCCCCCCCCCAGCTGTCTGGAGAGGTCATGCTCCCCCCCCTGCTGTCTGGAGAGGTCATGCTCCCCCCCCCTGCTGTCTGGAGAGGTCATGCCCCCCCTGCTGTCTGGAGACGTCATGGCCCCCCCTGCTATCTGAAGACGTCATGGCCCCCCCTGCTGTCTGGAGACGTCATGGCCCCCCTGCTGTCTGGAGAGGTCATGCCCCCCCCCTGCTGTCTGGAGAGGTCATGCCCCCCCCCCTGCTGTCTGGAGAGGTCATGGCCCCCCCTGCTGTCTGGAGAGGTCATGGCCCCCCCTGCTGTCTGGAGAGGTCATGGCCCCCCCTGCTGTCTGGAGAGGTCATGCCCCCCCTGGCGGTCTGGAGAGGTCATGCCCCCCCCCTGCTGTCTGGAGAGGTCATGCCCCCCCCCCTGCTGTCTGGAGAGGTCATGCCCCCCCCTGCTGTCTGGAGAGGTCCTGCCCCCCCCTGCTGTCTGGAGAGGTCCTGCCCCCCCCTGCTGTCTGGAGAGGTCATGCCCCCTCCTCTGCGGTCTGGAGAGTTCCTGCCCCCCTGCGGTCTGGAGAGTTCCTGCCCCCCTGCGGTCTGGAGAGTTCCTGCCCCCCTGCGGTCTGGAGAGTTCCTGCCCCCCTGCGGTCTGGAGAGTTCCTGCCCCCCTGCGGTCTGGAGAGTTCCTGCCCCCCTGCGCTCTGGAGAGGTCCTGCCACACCCCTCCCCCGAGGTCTGGAGAGGTCATGCTCCCCCCGCCCCTGCTGTCTGGAGAGGTCATGCCCCCCCTGCTGTCTGGAGACGTCATGGCCCCCCCTGCTGTCTGGAGACGTCATGGCCCCCCCTGCTGTCTGGAGACGTCATGGCCCCCCCTGCTGTCTGGAGACGTCATGGCCCCCCTGCTGTCTGGAGAGGTCATGCCCCCCCCCCTGCTGTCTGGAGAGGTCATGCCCCCCCTGCTGTCTGGAGAGGTCATGCCCCCCTGCTGTCTGGAGAGGTCATGGCCCCCCCTGCTGTCTGGAGAGGTCATGGCCCCCCCTGCTGTCTGGAGAGGTCATGGCCCCCCCTGCTGTCTGGAGAGGTCATGCCCCCCCTGGCGGTCTGGAGAGGTCATGCCCCCCCCCTGCTGTCTGGAGAGGTCATGCCCCCCCCCTGCTGTCTGGAGAGGTCATGCCCCCCCCCCTGCTGTCTGGAGAGGTCATGCCCCCCCCCTGCTGTCTGGAGAGGTCCTGCCCCCCCCCTGCTGTCTGGAGAGGTCATGCCCCCTCCTCTGCGGTCTGGAGAGTTCCTGCCCCCCTGCGGTCTGGAGAGTTCCTGCCCCCCTGCGGTCTGGAGAGTTCCTGCCCCCCTGCGGTCTGGAGAGTTCCTGCCCCCCTGCGGTCTGGAGAGTTCCTGCCCCCCTGCGGTCTGGAGAGGTCCTGCACCCCTGCGGTCTGGAGAGTTCCTGCCCCCCCCCGAGGTTTGGAGAGGTCCTGCCACACCCCTCCCCCGAGGTCTGGAGAGGTCCTGCCCCCCCTCCCCCTGCGGTCTGGAGAGGTTTTGGGCCTCCCCTGCTGTCCAGAGCGGTCATGCACCCCCCACCCCCGTGGTCTGGAGAGGTCGTACCACACCCCCTGCGGTTTGGAGAGGTCATGCTACCCCTCCCAACCAAATGCAGCCTGAAATGGGGACATCATTAACCAGAATATTTTGACTAAGATTAGACAACAGGCCATTTCGCTAGCTGATTGCCCAACAAGTTTTCTGTTTATTGAATTAGCATGTGGCACTTATTGCACTGTTCTGATACAGTAGGCCTGGATTCAGTTAACAGGGCACGTTGTACACCAATCAGCACTGTGGCACTTTATAAACAGTCCTCAAATCTGATCTTTTGTACCTAGAACATGCCAGAGATGCCTATTGGCTTTTACTACCTGCTTACAATGAGAATTCATTTATGTTTAGGTCCAGCAAAGAGGGAAGTGCTTGTCACAATGCCTAGAGACTTTTCTAGTACTTGTTTGATAGTTCGGTTTAGCAAAGTTGTAAGTGCTTGCCACAATGCCTAGAGCCTATTGGCTTTTTTACTACTTAGGATTTTAACCTCTTTACTTCTAGATCCAGCAACGCTGTAAGTCATTGTCAGATAACTGGGTACCTAGCCTGTCGACTGCCAAGCAGGCTTATTCATAATTGCACTACCACGGAGCACTTTAAACGCACGAGCCCTGGTCACTTTATATCGTTGTAAAAGCATTGCTAGATAGGTTCTTGTCAATAGGGAACCGGACCACGAGGCATTTTATAGAATACCCTTAGAACCTGCCGTCCTGCACCTAGTATACGTTAGAAATGTCCTTTGGCTCATTGCAATTAGTCTACATTGCGACATCTTTTAATAGTACGCTTATTAACGTCAGGCATGCTTGTCTTTTTAAATCGCTCAAGGCAACATTAGTGGTTATCTAATTTTGACTTGCGTTATTTTTATATATATATATATATATATATATATATATATATATATATATATATATATATATAAAGATTTTAATTAATGTGATTCTTTTTCAACAACAAGGGACCCCAAAAAACAGTCAGCCAGGGACCTCGGGGAGCAATTTTTTGAAACAACAATGGTCCCGTGCATGAAAAGATAGACATACAATAAATATAGACGAAATCAAATCTATATTTTGGAAGGACTTGTCCAGCCGGACAGAGGTCTTTCAAGTTTACTGAATAAACAAGATTTACACAAGTGGAACAAAGATACCTTCCACAGAACCCCTGTGTGGTACACAAGCCTGTGCCCAACACATGCGGGTTGATTACCGTTAGTGAAGATAGGAAAGGTTTGAAGGCAAACAACAAGCGTTTTTCTGTTTTACAAATACATTACACAGAAAATATCATTAAGCACCATTACAGCAAACTATACAATCAATCATCTGTATAGGGTGCATAAGCAAGTCGACGGCGTTTCGGTTCCCCTTAAAGAGTTATGGGAACCATCATCAGGACAAACAGTAATATTGCCTTTCTCATTAAACCTTACTTTGCCTAAAAGAAGGAAAAATACATACTTTAGAATAGAGGAACTAAAAACAATAAAAACAACAAGGAAGAATTGTGACTTCTCGTGCACCGTGCATGACTTACTGTGCCAGGTGAGTACCGCGTCGGACCGGCTGGTAAGGTAGTGATGGTTCCTTAAAGTAGTACTTAAATTCTAGGTCACGAGTGTAGATCAAGTAGCCCGTGACTATACGGCGGCGGAGAGAGAGTGCAGAATAACCGAGGACGGCTTAACATAGGCAGGCTATCTCTAGAAATTTTCAAACCGTGCGTCTAAATGATGTGACCACGGCATCAAAAAGGGGACAATTGTGCTAAAGTGCGCGTATGGACTAAAGGTCTCGCAGTGCCCATGAGCTCTAAAGATCTCCTCTCGTGTGAGGGGGTGGCGGATTTGGCTTACCAATGCAGCGCAAGGCACGTCATATCGGGAGTATAGTTACTCAAGTGATTCGATTCTGCAGCCCTGCATACAAAATATATAATAGGCTACATATTAGAGTAGGGATCAGAGATACCGCTTGGGTCTAAGAGGCAGCATGCAAATAGTCTTACCAATTATAGGCGATAGCGGCCGTGTTACAGAATCGTAACAGGTCGGCGCCAGGGTGTGCCTGTAAAAAATTTTAAACGTATGTTTCAGGGATTTAAAATTTACTCAACTACAATCCCAAAGTACTAATGCATAATGTTATGCACTTACCGAAAGGCGCGGTCACAACGATCTTCCCTGGCGTGCTGGCGTGCTACAACCAGGAAGTAAAAGAAGGGGAGGGTGTGAGATGTGATTGGACAGTGCCGGTGAGGAGTTTGGGCATAGAAATAAACAAGGGGCAACTTTTACCATAGTCATCTTGGGTGATGTTTAAAAGTAACTAGCATGCAGAGTGATATGTTTAAAAGACGTACATCCCGTATAATCGAGGATAACAGCCACATAAATCTTCAGAGACCTCAGTTAAGCATAAAATAGGACGTACAGTTCAAGGGATCCAATTACATTCTAAATTCTCAGATTAAAGCAGTCCACTCCTCCTGTAGGTTCAGCCCTGAGTTCAGGCTGTCTGTCTTTAAGATCCATTTTAGTTCCTCTCTATTGAGCATCCGGGTTAGGTCACCCCCTCTCGGTGGTATGATGACTTGAGTGATGACTGTCCAGCGGATCTCATTCTCAGTGTGTCCTTTGCTTAGAAAATGTTCAACCAACGGTGCATTTGGAGTTTGGCACCTGATCCGACTGCGATGCTGTGATATTCGCAGTTTAACTTTTTGCTTTGTTTGGCCAACATATATGAAATTGCATGGGCAAAAGATTGCATAAACAAGGTTACTACTATTACAATTAGTAAAACTATGTAGTACATTCCTTACATTTTTATATACAAATTCTTTGCTTTCAATTGCAAATTCACAAACCACACATGAACCGCATTTCGAATGCCCCCGGAGAGGTGGTAGTGACCAATGGTCATGGAGTGTGACATTTCTAACAACCGTAGGTGGTAACGCTGCCCTAACCAATTGGTCTCTGAGGTTTTTACTTTTCTTAAAAGCAAAGAGGGGGGTCTGCCAATTTAGGGGACCAGAATTCAAAATATGCCAGTTTTTGTTTATACATTTCTTGACACGATTCGATACAGTAGTGAAGGTAGTCACACACACTATTTTCTCATTGGTCTGTTTTGGCTTCGGCTCTAGAAGAGTGTCGCGAGGACAGTACCAGGCTCTCTTCATAGAGTTTTTTATCAGGCGCTTGGGGTAGCCTCTAGATCTCAACTTTGAAGACAGTGTGTTCGCCTCAGTGAAATAATCCTCTTTCTTAAAACAATTCCTCCTGAGTCTGAGGAACTGTGAGTAGGGAAGGCTATCCCTCAGGGCCCTTGGGTGACAACTATTATAGCTCAGGAGGGTATTCCTTTCTGTTGGCTTGCGAAACAAAGATGTGTATAAAGTTCCCTCATCGTGTTGAATGGTCAGGTCTAAGAAGGAAATACTATCTTTGTTGTGGACTAAGGTAAATGTAAGTCCATTGCAGTTATTATTGAGCCAATGTATTAGTCCTGGGAAATCCGCAGTGGGTCCGCCCCAAATTAAAAAAATATCGTCTATGTAACGCCTCCACGTGTGTATACCCTGATGGAATGGGTTACTACTGGACAAGATGGTTTGGGTTTCCAACCAGTCCATGTATAGAATTGCCAGGGTGGGGGCAAAAATAGCTCCCATGGAGCAGCCCCGTGTTTGTTGGTAATATTCTGAGTCAAAAAGGAAAAAGTTTTGAGTAAGGCAGATCTCTAATAGTTGTATTATGAACAGAGTTGGTACTCTATGGGGACGTGTCCTGGTGTCTAGTATAGTTTGCATTACAAGTAGTGAGTCTTTCTGGGGTATATTAGTATATAAAGACTCCACGTCTAATGTACACAGAGTCTCATGTTCAGGGTCAAAAGCAAGGTTCTCAATCAGACTAATCATGTGCATGCTATCCCTGATATAGCAAGCAGTGATCGGCACAAAATCCTTTAGGAAAAAATTGACGTAGTGGCCCAGAGGTTCTAGGACCGAACCACAACCAGATAATATTGGTCTACCCGGGGGGTTATCCATCCTTTTGTGGATCTTGGGTAATGTGTAAAGAACAGGAGTTCTAGGGTTAGCAACATTCAAAAAATTGTACTCATGTTGACTTATAATACCATTCTCCTGAGCCTCCATGGTTATGGTTTTAATAAGGGTCTGAATATCCTTGGTGGGGTTACACGGAAGCTTACAATAATGGTCAGTATTAGTAACCTGACGCAAAAGTTCTCTCTTGTAATTACCAATATCTTGTAGAACTATCCCCCCTCCCTTGTCTGCCGACTTGATAATCAAGGTGGCATTATTTCTGAGGGAATTGATTGCTGACCTTTCATCCAAGGAAATGTTGTATGGTACATAGAGATGAGATTTCTCTATATTAGAGACTTCTCTGAGAATGACTTTCTCAAAGGTTATTATTTCTTTTGGGATCATGCTAGAGGTAGGGGAGAAGGTTGATGGTGGGCGGAATGGGGTTGTAACATCCCTTGGTTCAGATGGATTTAATTCAAAGAATGCACGCAGTCTTAGCTTCCTGAAGAAGCCTAGTAACTCTGATTGGAGATTCAAAAAATTTGGGTAGGTGGCGGGGACAAAAGATAAACCCTTACTTAAGATAGATAGCTCATCTGGGGTTAGGATGTGGTTAGAGATATTAAAGATGGGAATTGTATCTAAACTAGAGTTGGCTGTTACCACTGGTAAAATTTCTGCCTCGTCTGGCGCTCCCCCGGGGGGTTGTGCCATCGTTTCTGTTGTTTGGTTCTGCCTCTCTTCTGGGGTTCTGGATTTCCCCTGGATAAAAAAGGAACCTGGTTACGTGTTGGTCCACTCCCTCCTTCGCCCGGATCAGAGCTATCTGATGACTCTGCAGAGGAGTCCGTAAAACCAACAACAGTGTTTCTATTATTGAAGCGTCCCCAGGGTCTAGGGTTTTGTTGATGCTGATGAAAGTTACGATTCGTATAAAAATCCTTCTGTAAGTATGGGTATGCCCGTTCAAGAGAAAAAAGTTTGATGTCTTTTTTAACTTTATTAGATTTTTTATTCTGCTCTATACGATTGAATTCAGCAACTGTTTTATCAATCTTTTCAAGCAATGCCTTTGCATCAATGATTACCTTATCATCAGTTATCTGTTTTTCCAAGTCTTTGATTGTTTCTGTGAGTTTTTTAAGTTCCTCGCTTGCGGTCTCTATACCTAGGACTAGCCAGTGCCTAGAGCAGGTAGTACCGATACCGCTAAAGCCTGTTATATATTTCGGATTGTCCGTAAACACCCCTGGTATATTCCTGACTTGAAGGCCAAGTGGGATTGTATTAGATTTTAGGTACTGGGTGAGCATTAAAGTCATCAACTCTAGTCTGACGTATTTCTTCTTTTGCTTTTCTAGTTCATCAGAAAGATTGGTACTACCTGTAGTATTGGTGTCTTCCTGGTCAGTGAATAATGACGGTCCTGCACAAATTTTATTAATGTATTCAAGAGAATACAAAGGGGCTGTGTCAGACATCACAGTGATGAGAAAAGGAGGTGAAAGGAGATGTGGGGAGCAGTAAAAAACCGCTTGTGTACAGGTAGGGAAGCTAGCGACCACTTAGGAGAAGTGGGAGGGAGAGTAAAGCCCTTGCAATCAATCGATTGCGCACAATATTCTTTTTCAACAACAAGGGACCCCAAAAAACAGTCAGCCAGGGACCTCGGGGAGCAATTTTTTGAAACAACAATGGTCCCGTGCATGAAAAGATAGACATACAATAAATATAGACGAAATCAAATCTATATTTTGGAAGGACTTGTCCAGCCGGACAGAGGTCTTTCAAGTTTACTGAATAAACAAGATTTACACAAGTGGAACAAAGATACCTTCCACAGAACCCCTGTGTGGTACACAAGCCTGTGCCCAACACATGCGGGTTGATTACCGTTAGTGAAGATAGGAAAGGTTTGAAGGCAAACAACAAGCGTTTTTCTGTTTTACAAATACATTACACAGCATTACAGCAAACTATACAATCAATCATCTGTATAGGGTGCATAAGCAAGTCGACGGCGTTTCGGTTCCCCTTAAAGAGTTATGGGAACCATCATCAGGACAAACAGTAATATTGCCTTTCTCATTAAACCTTACTTTGCCTAAAAGAAGGAAAAATACATACTTTAGAATAGAGGAACTAAAAACAATAAAAACAACAAGGAAGAATTGTGACTTCTCGTGCACCGTGTATGACTTACTGTGCCAGGTGATGTATAAACAATGTATAAACAAAAACTGGCATATTTTGAATTCTGGTCCCCTGCTTTAATCTGAGAATTTAGAATGTAATTGGATCCCTTGAACTGTACGTCCTATTTTATGCTTAACTGAGGTCTCTGAAGATTTATGTGGCTGTTATCCTCGATTATACGGGATGTACGTCTTTTAAACATATCACTCTGCATGCTAGTCACTTTTAAACATCACCCAAGATGACTATGGTAAAAGTTGCCCCTTGTTTATTTCTATGCCCAAACTCCTCACCGGCACTGTCCAATCACATCTCACACCCTCCCCTTCTTTTACTTCCTGGTTGTAGCACGCCAGCACGCCAGGGAAGATCGTTGTGACCGCGCCTTTCGGTAAGTGCATAACATTATGCATTAGTACTTTGGGATTGTAGTTGAGTAAATTTTAAATCCCTGAAACATACGTTTAAAATTTTTTACAGGCACACCCTGGCGCCGACCTGTTACGATTCTGTAACACGGCCGCTATCGCCTATAATTGGTAAGACTATTTGCATGCTGCCTCTTAGACCCAAGCGGTATCTCTGATCCCTACTCTAATATGTAGCCTATTATATATTTTGTATGCAGGGCTGCAGAATCGAATCACTTGAGTAACTATACTCCCGATATGACGTGCCTTGCGCTGCATTGGTAAGCCAAATCCGCCACCCCCTCACACGAGAGGAGATCTTTAGAGCTCATGGGCACTGCGAGACCTTTAGTCCATACGCGCACTTTAGCACAATTGTCCCCTTTTTGATGCCGTGGTCACATCATTTAGACGCACGGTTTGAAAATTTCTAGAGATAGCCTGCCTATGTTAAGCCGTCCTCGGTTATTCTGCACTCTCTCTCCGCCGCCGTATAGTCACGGGCTACTTGATCTACACTCGTGACCTAGAATTTAAGTACTACTTTAAGGAACCATCACTACCTTACCAGCCGGTCCGACGCGGTACTCACCTGGCACAGTAAGTCATGCACGGTGCACGAGAAGTCACAATTCTTCCTTGTTGTTTTTATTGTTTTTAGTTCCTCTATTCTAAAGTATGTATTTTTCCTTCTTTTAGGCAAAGTAAGGTTTAATGAGAAAGGCAATATTACTGTTTGTCCTGATGATGGTTCCCATGACTCTTTAAGGGGAACCGAAACGCCGTCGACTTGCTTATGCACCCTATACAGATGATTGATTGTATAGTTTGCTGTAATGGTGCTTAATGATATTTTCTGTGTAATGTATTTGTAAAACAGAAAAACGCTTGTTGTTTGCCTTCAAACCTTTCCTATCTTCACTAACGGTAATCAACCCGCATGTGTTGGGCACAGGCTTGTGTACCACACAGGGGTTCTGTGGAAGGTATCTTTGTTCCACTTGTGTAAATCTTGTTTATTCAGTAAACTTGAAAGACCTCTGTCCGGCTGGACAAGTCCTTCCAAAATATAGATTTGATTTCGTCTATATTTATTGTATGTCTATCTTTTCATGCACGGGACCATTGTTGTTTCAAAAAATTGCTCCCCGAGGTCCCTGGCTGACTGTTTTTTGGGGTCCCTTGTTGTTGAAAAAGAATATTGTGCGCAATCGATTGATTGCAAGGGCTTTACTCTCCCTCCCACTTCTCCTAAGTGGTCGCTAGCTTCCCTACCTGTACACAAGCGGTTTTTTACTGCTCCCCACATCTCCTTTCACCTCCTTTTCTCATCACTGTGATGTCTGACACAGCCCCTTTGTATTCTCTTGAATACATTAATAAAATTTGTGCAGGACCGTCATTATTCACTGACCAGGAAGACACCAATACTACAGGTAGTACCAATCTTTCTGATGAACTAGAAAAGCAAAAGAAGAAATACGTCAGACTAGAGTTGATGACTTTAATGCTCACCCAGTACCTAAAATCTAATACAATCCCACTTGGCCTTCAAGTCAGGAATATACCAGGGGTGTTTACGGACAATCCGAAATATATAACAGGCTTTAGCGGTATCGGTACTACCTGCTCTAGGCACTGGCTAGTCCTAGGTATAGAGACCGCAAGCGAGGAACTTAAAAAACTCACAGAAACAATCAAAGACTTGGAAAAACAGATAACTGATGATAAGGTAATCATTGATGCAAAGGCATTGCTTGAAAAGATTGATAAAACAGTTGCTGAATTCAATCGTATAGAGCAGAATAAAAAATCTAATAAAGTTAAAAAAGACATCAAACTTTTTTCTCTTGAACGGGCATACCCATACTTACAGAAGGATTTTTATACGAATCGTAACTTTCATCAGCATCAACAAAACCCTAGACCCTGGGGACGCTTCAATAATAGAAACACTGTTGTTGGTTTTACGGACTCCTCTGCAGAGTCCTCAGATAGCTCTGATCCGGGCGAAGGAGGGAGTGGACCAACACGTAACCAGGTTCCTTTTTTATCCAGGGGAAATCCAGAACCCCAGAAGAGAGGCAGAACCAAACAACAGAAACGATGGCACAACCCCCCGGGGGAGCACCAGACGAGGCAGAAATTTTACCAGTGGTAACAGCCAACTCTAGTTTAGATACAATTCCCATCTTTAATATCTCTAACCACATCCTAACCCCAGATGAGCTATCTATCTTAAGTAAGGGTTTATCTTTTGTCCCCACCACCTACCCAAATTTTTTGAATCTCCAATCAGAGTTACTAGGCTTCTTCAGGAAGCTAAGACTGCGTGCATTCTTTGAATTAAATCCATCTGAACCAAGGGATGTTACAACCCCATTCCGCCCACCATCAACCTTCTCCCCTACCTCTAGCATGATCCCAAAAGAAATAATAACCTTTGAGAAAGTCATTCTCAGAGAAGTCTCTAATATAGAGAAATCTCATCTCTATGTACCATACAACATTTCCTTGGATGAAAGGTCAGCAATCAATTCCCTCAGAAATAATGCCACCTTGATTATCAAGTCGGCAGACAAGGGAGGGGGGATAGTTCTACAAGATATTGGTAATTACAAGAGAGAACTTTTGCGTCAGGTTACTAATACTGACCATTATTGTAAGCTTCCGTGTAACCCCACCAAGGATATTCAGACCCTTATTAAAACCATAACCATGGAGGCTCAGGAGAATGGTATTATAAGTCAACATGAGTACAATTTTTTGAATGTTGCTAACCCTAGAACTCCTGTTCTTTACACATTACCCAAGATCCACAAAAGGATGGATAACCCCCCGGGTAGACCAATATTATCTGGTTGTGGTTCGGTCCTAGAACCTCTGGGCCACTACGTCAATTTTTTCCTAAAGGATTTTGTGCCGATCACTGCTTGCTATATCAGGGATAGCATGCACATGATTAGTCTGATTGAGAACCTTGCTTTTGACCCTGAACATGAGACTCTGTGTACATTAGACGTGGAGTCTTTGTATACTAATATACCCCAGAAAGACTCACTACTTGTAATGCAAACTATACTAGACACCAGGACACGTCCCCATAGAGTACCAACTCTGTTCATAATACAACTATTAGAGATCTGCCTTACTCAAAACTTTTTCCTTTTTGACTCAGAATATTACCAACAAACACGGGGCTGCTCCATGGGAGCTATTTTTGCCCCCACCCTGGCAATTCTATACATGGACTGGTTGGAAACCCAAACCATCTTGTCCAGTAGTAACCCATTCCATCAGGGTATACACACGTGGAGGCGTTACATAGACGATATTTTCTTAATTTGGGGCGGATCCACTGCGGATTTCCCAGGACTAATACATTGGCTCAATAATAACTGCAATGGACTTACATTTACCTTAGTCCACAACAAAGATAGTATTTCCTTCTTAGACCTGACCATTCAACACGATGAGGGAACTTTATACACATCTTTGTTTCGCAAGCCAACAGAAAGGAATACCCTCCTGAGCTATAATAGTTGTCACCCAAGGGCCCTGAGGGATAGCCTTCCCTACTCACAGTTCCTCAGACTCAGGAGGAATTGTTTTAAGAAAGAGGATTATTTCACTGAGGCGAACACACTGTCTTCAAAGTTGAGATCTAGAGGCTACCCCAAGCGCCTGATAAAAAACTCTATGAAGAGAGCCTGGTACTGTCCTCGCGACACTCTTCTAGAGCCGAAGCCAAAACAGACCAATGAGAAAATAGTGTGTGTGACTACCTTCACTACTGTATCGAATCGTGTCAAGAAATGTATAAACAAAAACTGGCATATTTTGAATTCTGGTCCCCTAAATTGGCAGACCCCCCTCTTTGCTTTTAAGAAAAGTAAAAACCTCAGAGACCAATTGGTTAGGGCAGCGTTACCACCTACGGTTGTTAGAAATGTCACACTCCATGACCATTGGTCACTACCACCTCTCCGGGGGCATTCGAAATGCGGTTCATGTGTGGTTTGTGAATTTGCAATTGAAAGCAAAGAATTTGTATATAAAAATGTAAGGAATGTACTACATAGTTTTACTAATTGTAATAGTAGTAACCTTGTTTATGCAATCTTTTGCCCATGCAATTTCATATATGTTGGCCAAACAAAGCAAAAAGTTAAACTGCGAATATCACAGCATCGCAGTCGGATCAGGTGCCAAACTCCAAATGCACCGTTGGTTGAACATTTTCTAAGCAAAGGACACACTGAGAATGAGATCCGCTGGACAGTCATCACTCAAGTCATCATACCACCGAGAGGGGGTGACCTAACCCGGATGCTCAATAGAGAGGAACTAAAATGGATCTTAAAGACAGACAGCCTGAACTCAGGGCTGAACCTACAGGAGGAGTGGACTGCTTTAATCTGAGAATTTAGAATGTAATTGGATCCCTTGAACTGTACGTCCTATTTTATGCTTAACTGAGGTCTCTGAAGATTTATGTGGCTGTTATCCCCGATTATACGGGATGTACGTCTTTTAAACATATCACTCTGCATGCTAGTCACTTTTAAACATCACCCAAGATGACTATGGTAAAAGTTGCCCCTTGTTTATTTCTATGCCCAAACTCCTCACCGGCACTGTCCAATCACATCTCACACCCTCCCCTTCTTTTACTTCCTGGTTGTAGCACGCCAGCACGCCAGGGAAGATCGTTGTGACCGCGCCTTTCGGTAAGTGCATAACATTATGCATTAGTACTTTGGGATTGTAGTTGAGTAAATTTTAAATCCCTGAAACATACGTTTAAAATTTTTTACAGGCACACCCTGGCGCCGACCTGTTACGATTCTGTAACACGGCCGCTATCGCCTATAATTGGTAAGACTATTTGCATGCTGCCTCTTAGACCCAAGCGGTATCTCTGATCCCTACTCTAATATGTAGCCTATTATATATTTTGTATGCAGGGCTGCAGAATCGAAGCACTTGAGTAACTATACTCCCGATATGACGTGCCTTGCGCTGCATTGGTAAGCCAAATCCGCCACCCCCTCACACGAGAGGAGATCTTTAGAGCTCATGGGCACTGCGAGACCTTTAGTCCATACGCGCACTTTAGCACAATTGTCCCCTTTTTGATGCCGTGGTCACATCATTTAGACGCACGGTTTGAAAATTTCTAGAGATAGCCTGCCTATGTTAAGCCGTCCTCGGTTATTCTGCACTCTCTCTCCGCCGCCGTATAGTCACGGGCTACTTGATCTACACTCGTGACCTAGAATTTAAGTACTACTTTAAGGAACCATCACTACCTTACCAGCCGGTCCGACGCGGTACTCACCTGGCACAGTAAGTCATGCACGGTGCACGAGAAGTCACAATTCTTCCTTGTTGTTTTTATTGTTTTTAGTTCCTCTATTCTAAAGTATGTATTTTTCCTTCTTTTAGGCAAAGTAAGGTTTAATGAGAAAGGCAATATTACTGTTTGTCCTGATGATGGTTCCCATAACTCTTTAAGGGGAACCGAAACGCCGTCGACTTGCTTATGCACCCTATACAGATGATTGATTGTATAGTTTGCTGTAATGGTGCTTAATGATATTTTCTGTGTAATGTATTTGTAAAACAGAAAAACGCTTGTTGTTTGCCTTCAAACCTTTCCTATCTTCACTAACGGTAATCAACCCGCATGTGTTGGGCACAGGCTTGTGTACCACACAGGGGTTCTGTGGAAGGTATCTTTGTTCCACTTGTGTAAATCTTGTTTATTCAGTAAACTTGAAAGACCTCTGTCCGGCTGGACAAGTCCTTCCAAAATATAGATTTGATTTCGTCTATATTTATTGTATGTCTATCTTTTCATGCACGGGACCATTGTTGTTTAATTAATGTGAGGCATTCCAGAGATTGTTTTCTGCGTTAAATTTGGCCATCAGAAAGCCACAGACCTTCGCTGTGATAAGTTACTGCTCATTCAACCAGCAGTAGAACAGCAAGTACAAGGGATCTCTAAAGCAGCAACATTGAAGACACCACACATTTGCATAGGGTTACTCCTTCCTTCAGACATTAAAGCAGAGACAAAAGTATGCTAGATGTATTTGGTGATCTTTCCTCAAAACCTCATTATCCCACTTTCTTCAGCAGTCACTGCTTTGTACTCAAAGCTTGTGGATCTGGCTGATCAAGTGCCTCGGAAGCTCTTTGGAGTTGTTGTTCTTCACATTGGTTACCGTCATAGATTCACATGCAACTCATTTACCTTCCCTTTGATATACGAAGCAAAGATCACAAACTGCTCTCCATGCTACAGGAATTCATTAAAGTCTGTAAGGGCATAGCCACAGGTCCTTTCACTAATTGGCTTTGGGAGACAACCCAAAATTAGGAGTTTCACTGCAGTTTTTAATGTTTTAATAGGTCCAAGTCCGATAGCTATTTTCGTTCTAGCAAATGGCAGCATGTTAAGCTGGAATTGTACATAGAAGTATTTTTTACTAATCAGTATTGCAACCTTATTTATAATTGGACTATTTTTGACAGCATGAATTACAGCTTCAGCACCAGAGAGATGAAATAAGAATCAAGGAACTGCAGCAGACTCTCGCAGAGCTTGAGGAGGATGAGCGGCAGCTGGTGAGAAGGAAACGGCCAACAGCTGATCCTACAAGCCCTCTGAAAGATCCTGCTAATCCCAGCCTGGCTGCTTCTCATAAACGTGGCACTCTCTCTCTCCAGCAGCAGCTGCAAAGGATGGAGAAGATGAGACAGCAGCTACTTTCTGCTGCAATCCATCTAAAGGAGTTTGGTAAACATTTTACAGACAGGTGAGGCATTACAGAAACGGTTTTCTTATTTAGTTGAATAGCCACTGAAGAAGCCTTGCACATTAATATATGTTAGTATTCCATACAAGACTTTAATTGATAATACAAATCAGTATATTTCTGTCTTTAAATCTAGGACCTTTACTGAATATTCAGATGAAGAAGCTTTAACGTCTTTATTGAAAATGCTAACTGATCTCAAGGTGGAATTGCAGAGATTATCTTCTTTTGCTTCGGTAAGTAAACATCTGTATTTATTACTCTCAAGGTTACTAACAAACTTTACAAACCAGTTTCCTTTGAGGAAGCAAAAATTGTCTTTTATAATCTAGACCGGTTTCAATTGTCATTTATAGTTTAGGTTCCCCCCAAAAATGTTTGATTAACAATATTATTGATTTTTACTAGCAAGTAAACAAGTAACAGTGTGACACTTTGACCAACGTTCCATTACGCTTCATAATACATTTGCATTACTTGAATATAAGTGAGTGCGACAGTTCTCAACCACGGCGCATAAACTGTACATTTGTGTATATAAATAGCTTACAATTCTACTCCGTCTTATTGATTCATTCATTTGCCCCAGACCTTTTTATGATTGTTTGGACATCCACTGGCCCGAAATCGGGGTTTTTCCTGTGCGGCACACCAATCTACAACCTAGCGCCATTTGGTTATATTTGGGGGTTTAGACTGCGCCCATGACGCGGCAATGTCACTTTTGACTACCGTGATGGGTGTCCCCAGGAATAATTTGTCCGTTCTGGATCCGTCTAGGACATCCTATTGCTCCCAGGATGAGTCGTAAGGAATCACAAGGAACCTGCCAACCTATGACGTGTGTGAGTTCGGACTCTATTGCAGCCCAATATGAGGCAAGGGCAGGACCAAATCATCTGGTAAAAAATCTGCCGGTTCCTGTCCACATCGTGTGCAGTTCGAAGAGGGACGCAGACCTGCCTTGTAGAGGCGTTCTGGGGTGAGATAGGCATTGTGTAAGTTATATAGTTGGATTAGGCGTAGTCTGGCTGAAGTGGTGATGGTCTTGGGGGTCATATAAGCGTCACGCCAGTCCTCCACCTTCAGAGGGCCCAGCCATCCCTCTCACCAGGTCCTCAGTGGAGCGAGTGTTGTTGAGATATTAGTAATAAGGGTCTTGAAACGTCCTAATGTGGTTGCCCACCCATACATCGTCCAACAATGATATGCCAATATGATCCCATCTTTTGAACCCCGTGAGCCCCGTCACCTCTCGCAGCCACCTACCTTGCCACAAAGGTGTGTGCTGGCTCAGTTTGTTGTCCCACTGCATGTGCCTTTAGGGCTGTACGCCAGGCCATCTGAAAGAAACAGGTTAGTGTTAGATTCCTTACCTTAGAATGTCCCGAGGCATCAGACTGGATCGGTAAAGTTTTCGTCAGCAGTACCCCTGCGCGTCGGTAGGCGTTGTCTGTGGCTCCGCGTCCGTCGTCGCGGTTGTGATCGCCAGGATAATCGTCGGAGTGCTTAGACGCCGCCCTCGCGCGATGACGTCAGTTCTTCTTTTTTCCACACCAGCAAGCGCAGATCCGGGAAGAGCAGGACTATAGTCATTTTTGACTAACTTTTTTGATCTCTTTTGATCACTTTTCGAGTCGACCTTCGACTCGTGGTGCCGATAGGGATGCCTGGTTTTAAACCTTGCGAGGCCTGTCACCGCTTGATGTCGGTGACCGACCCCCACCGTCGGTGCCTTTACTGCCTCGGGGCCAACCATGATGAAAAGTCATGCCCCGACTGCCGGGCCTTGACCTCGAAGGTTAGACGGGCGTGGTCCCGTAAGCTGCTCGAGCTCAAACAGTCTGCTCCGCCCCGCTCGAGGTCCCGGTCGAGGAGGAAGTCGAGGGACCGGTCGTGGAGCCGCAGTCATAGTCGCTCGACGAGTCACCACCACCACTCGTGCTCCAAGTACTTATGTAAGTTGAGGCATTCGAAAAAGAAGTCGAAGAGGCGTCATCGCTCTTCTGACTCCCCCCCCAACGCTCGCGCGACACGGCCGGGGGTTCGGGCGACAACGCCCACGCGGCTCCATCGGTGCTGCAGGCGCCGCGTCCAGCTCCATACCCGCTGGTCCCTGGGCTGCACGCGACGCCGGTAGAGATCAGTGCTTTCCTCACGGCCATGAGGTCGCACTTCCCTCCGTCCAAACCTGCTGAGGGGCCTTTGGCCCCGCGGGCCCGACTGGGAGGCCTAGAGGGCCGCCGGCCCCGGCGCCATCTGTTGCTTCCGCCCCGGCACCGTCATCGACTCCGGTCCCGCCGCTGCAGGGCCCTACAGGATCCGGGTCGTCGCCAGTCGACCTTACGACTCTTCCGCTGGCGCTGACGCCGAGGGTGTCACTCCCGGCGCCGTCCCCGGACGACGTCGACCCCAGTTTCAGTCCGGGTCCGCGCCGTCTCCGGCGTCGATAGGTGAGGCCTTCACCTACGACCCGGCTCCATAATTTTTGCCTGCTTATCAGGAGATGGATGACGAGGAGGACTGGGACAGTTGAGCCAGGACTGAGCATAAGAGCTGGGGGAGGCCATTGGTCTGGACACTTCGCCAGACACTGGATTCGTCTCTCCTCCCTCCATGGCTTCGCAGGAGGGGGCTGCTTACAGCATGGTGTTGAACAGGGCGTCCAGGGCCTTGGCTCTTGAGCTCCCTGTCGCGGCCGTAAGGACTAACCTCCTCACGCAGGTGCTCAAACCGCAGGCAAGTTCCTCGGAGCCTCTACTGCCATTTAACAAAGCCCTCACCGACGTTCTGATGGGCACCTGGTCCAAGCCCTCCACAGACCTCCCTGTGGATCGAAACGTGGCCCGACACTACCGCCTGGCTATGGGCCAACCCTACTTTCTGTCCGTTCACCCCACCCCCAAGAGCCTGGTGATCCAGGCCTCTACGTCCCAGACCGCATATTCCTGACCACTCCTCCGGATCGGAAGTCCAAAAGTTATGATCAGTTTGGGAAGAAACTGTCTCCTCCCTGAGTTTGAGGCTGCGGTCTGTCAACACCGCCTGCTTTTTGGGCCGTTACACCCACTCTCTGTGGGATACGGTTACGGAGGTGCTGCCACAGTGCCCGGAGGAGGCCTGAACACGGCTCGCCCAAGCCCTGGCGGAAGGGCGGGATGCAGCACGCTACTCGATCCGGTGTGGACTTGACACCACGGACTTGCTGGGTAGAGCGATTGCAATGACAGTGGTGGTTCACCGCCACGCCTGGCTGAGATCCGCCAACTTTTCAGGGGATGCCCGGGCCACACGCTTGGACATGCCCTTCGATAGCCGTCGCCTCTTTGGCGACAAAGCGGACAGTGCGCTGGAGCGTTTCAAGGACTCCATGGCTACGGCCAAGTCCTTGGGCCTAGTCCAACACCAGCAAACTTCTGCTTTTCGCCCCTTTCGTGGCCAAGGAAGGGGCGCCCCACACGTCCAGCCAGCCACAGGCCGCAGAACCAGTCTCAATGCAGTCGCGGACGTGGTTACCGCCGTGGCGGTGCCGGGGGACAACGGCAGGGTCAATCCTCATCTGCTGCCGCAGCATCTGCCTCTAAGCCTTACTAGTCCGGCATTTCAGGCCCATTCGACACCAGTGGGGGGCAGAGTTCGCCATCACCTCCTCCACTGGTGTACCATCACGTCCGACAGGTGGGTGCTGCAAATCGTCAGAAGGGGCTACTCCCTCCCTTCAAGGCGACCCCTCCAGCCATGCCACCGCAGTACCACCGCATGTCGGCGAATCACTTGCAACTTCTGCAGGAGGAAGTTACGGCCCTCTTGGCCAAGGGGGCCATCGAGGGTGTTCCTGGGCCAGAAGTAGAACGTGGTTGCTATTCCCACTACTTTCTGGTACAGAAGAAGGGCAAAGGAGGCCTACGCCCTATCTTGCACCTACGAAGCGTCAACGGCTTCCTCCGGAAAGAGAAGTTCAAGTTGCTGACCTTGGTTCAGATCCTAGCTGCCCTGGACCCAGGAAACTGGATGGTAGCGTTGGACTTTCAGGACGCGTATTTCCACATCCCCGTCCTACCGGCGCTACCTGCGGTTCACGGTAGGCCACGAGCACTTTCAGATTACCGTGCTCCCCTTCGGCCTTACCAGCGCCCCTCGGGTGTTCACGAAAGTGATGGCGGTGGTCGCAGCTCATCTGCGCAGATCAGGGGTTTCAGTCTTCCCCTATTTCGACAATTGGTTGTTGAAGGCGGGCTTGCCCCAAACAGTCGTCAGCCACCTCCAGACTACGGCCGACCTCATGCACTTGCTGGGGTTCTCCATCAACGTGCCGAAGTCACACCTGTGCCCCTCTCAGAAGCTCCGTTTCATCATAGTGGTTCTGGACACTGCGCAGTTTCGGATTTATCCCCCCCCAGCAGCGGGTTAGGGATATTTAGGCTCTGATTCCGATCTTTCAGCCTTTATCCCGAGTCTCGGTCAGGTTGATGCTGTGGCTCCTGGGGCTGATGGCCTCCTGCATCCTTCTGGTGCATCATGCCAGATGGCGGATGCGGGCTCTGCAGTGGGACCTGAAGTTTCAGTGGGCACAGCATCAGGACAACCTGTCCGACCACGTCCTGAGGGCACTGCGAGTCAGTTGCAGTGGTGGCTCACGAACCGCGATTGGTTCAGCTGCAGATCTCTCTCCCTACCCCAACCAGAGCACGTAGTGGTGACGGATAAGTCCCTCCTGGGATGGGGGGGGGGCCACATGGGACAGAGGGAGATCAGAGGCCTCTGGTCTCCGGCGGAGTCCTGGCTCCATATCAACCTTCTGGAGCTACAGGCGATCTGACTTGCACTGAAGGCATTCCTTCCCTCTGTCCGCGAAAGTGTAGTGCAGGTGTTCATGGACAACACCACCGCCATGTGGTACTGCA
Organism: Lissotriton helveticus; assembly: GCF_964261635.1. Classification (NCBI taxonomy): domain Eukaryota; kingdom Metazoa; phylum Chordata; class Amphibia; order Caudata; family Salamandridae; genus Lissotriton; species Lissotriton helveticus. Next base: position 980,740,775 of record NC_136061.1, on the reverse strand, counting down.
ACAAATAGGGCGGGGTGGTGGACACTTTGCCAGGAGGCTCTGCGCCTCTGGCAATGGCTGAAACACCAGGGCGTCACCCTGGTGGTTCAACACCTGGCAGGTTCCCTGAACGCCAGGGTGGACAAACTCAGCCGCCTGTGCATGATGGATCACGAATGGCGTCTGAACTCTGATGTGGCGCAAGGTCTCTTTCAGCAGTGGGGAGAGCCTTGGTTAGATCTAATGATAAACAAACAGTGAGCAACCCAATCAACCCTTGAGGGCTTGGGTAATTAGATAAAAGGGTAAATGTGCTCTCAAGGGAATTTGTTTGGGCAGAATTTAGTGAATTGCAAACTTATTTAGTAGGATTAGTTAATATATCCCATGTGAAATCAAATCATCAATATTGAATCAGACAAACGATATATATATAACACATGAAACATAAAACATAAACACAAAGGTGTAATGAAAAAGCGTTTTATCAAAATCAATGGTCAAAGAAATATAATATACAGGTAAGGTTCATTCAAAAATGTTTAGGTTTTGGAGGTATACAAACAAATTAATTGAAACAAAGACTCAACAAAACCTAAATACACCTATCTAAAATCAATATGAAACAAAACAAGATAAAGATGAGGTGAAAGTCGACGTTTCGGTCTCTTAGAAGCTACTTGAGGAGACCATCTTCAGGACAGAAGTCATATATATACTGTATAAAAAGACCAGCGTAATCTGAAAATAAAAATATTTACAGTTACACATCATATTGACTATATACAAATTGATAACACCTTTGTGAACAAACAAACAGTTCAATACTGACTCATGACAGAACTATCACAAACATCAAAACATACATATTGCATCGACTGTATTATGCAAATACTATTTCAACCTGTTAGGGCACACCTTAACCTTGTAATTCTATCACATCCTTAAGGCAATTTCCATTTGTCTAGGGGAATGTGTAGTCAATCATAGAATAACAATACTTTCTATTTACTAGGCAAATCTTCAGCATTTTTCTGTTTTACACACAATTTGACTCCACGCATTTACAGAAAGAGCCTTATCACAGTCATTGTCTTATTGGCATATTACATCCAACATTGTGACCCACGACCTGTTGGCATATCTACAGGTGAAAAAATTACTGGGAGGCCAACGAGTGAATCAACGTGTTAGTCTTTGGAAAGAAGTTGATTTACCTCATTCAATTTAGGAACGCTTTCTCTTGGCAAAGTCGCGCCTAGCGCAGAGAGGACGGTCGAAGTAGTACCGCTCCTGAAGGAACAAGAGTAATGAAGTTCACAACTTATTTTGATTACTAAAGTTTTGGTCCCAAACCCAATCAGAGGCCTACTTCTAGTACAATTACATTCACCGAAAGTTATCAGTACTCGCGGTTTTTTTGAAGCTAAAACATACCTATTTATTCTGATAGAGTAGATTTGTGCAGTATGTCCGGTGAGTCTGGTTGAATATGTTAAAAAGCCTCCTCACGACGAGTGAATCAAGGTAAGCAACGGGCATCTATAATAAAATTGTATACAGGTGGACATTTTTAGGCATACAGAAATTGCCTGACCAGAAATTAAACGCACAAGGGTTTTAACCATAACGTACCAAGCGCTACAAGGCATGGATCAATCCAGTTGTAATAGGCTGTCTTCAGCAAGTACCAGCGGACTAACGGTCGTATTACCGCAGAGAGTTACACCGTAGTCCCAGCAAAAAGTCACGGGCACAGAGATTCAGGACTGATTTTTAATCTGCAAACAGACAGACAAGCAGAATCATTTGGCAGTCTATAGCACTCGGGACGACCCAGCAAAACAACCCGCTAGACATGTGGTCTCAAAGTCCTAACGCCCAGGTAGCTTACCTGGAGGGTTAGAGCACAGCGGTCTTAAGGAGTAATTTATTTTTCTATGCAGACATGCGATTTCAACGGAGTCACAGCCAAAGTCACGGACCCGGTGGTTTCAGAAGTGATATACACTCTGCAAGTATAGAAATAAACCACATTGGTTAGGCGTCCGCCGTACACGTGTGTACGGCGGACGCCTAACCAATGTGGTTTATTTCTATACTTGCAGAGTGTATTTGCTGGGTCGTCCCGAGTGCTATAGACTGCCAAATGATTCTGCTTGTCTGTCTGTTTGCAGATTAAAAATCAGTCCTGAATCTCTGTGCCCGTGACTTTTTGCTGGGACTACGGTGTAACTCTCTGCGGTAATACGACCGTTAGTCCGCTGGTACTTGCTGAAGACAGCCTATTACAACTGGATTGATCCATGCCTTGTAGCGCTTGGTACGTTATGGTTAAAACCCTTGTGCGTTTAATTTCTGGTCAGGCAATTTCTGTATGCCTAAAAATGTCCACCTGTATACAATTTTATTATAGATGCCCGTTGCTTACCTTGATTCACTCGTCGTGAGGAGGCTTTTTAACATATTCAACCAGACTCACCGGACATACTGCACAAATCTACTCTATCAGAATAAATAGGTATGTTTTAGCTTCAAAAAAACCGCGAGTACTGATAACTTTCGGTGAATGTAATTGTACTAGAAGTAGGCCTCTGATTGGGTTTGGGACCAAAACTTTAGTAATCAAAATAAGTTGTGAACTTAATTACTCTTGTTCCTTCAGGAGCGGTACTACTTCGACCGTCCTCTCTGCGCTAGGCGCGACTTTGCCAAGAGAAAGCGTTCCTAAATTGAATGAGGTAAATCAACTTCTTTCCAAAGACTAACACATTGATTCACTCGTTGGCCTCCCAGTAATTTTTTCACCTGTAGATATGCCAACAGGTCGTGGGTCACAATGTTGGATGTAATATGCCAATAAGACAATGACTGTGATAAGGCTCTTTCTGTAAATGCGTGGAGTCAAATTGTGTGTAAAACAGAAAAATGCTGAAGATTTGCCTAGTAAATAGAAAGTATTGTTATTCTATGATTGACTACACATTCCCCTAGACAAATGGAAATTGCCTTAAGGATGTGATAGAATTACAAGGTTAAGGTGTGCCCTAACAGGTTGAAATAGTATTTGCATAATACAGTCGATGCAATATGTATGTTTTGATGTTTGTGATAGTTCTGTCATGAGTCAGTATTGAACTGTTTGTTTGTTCACAAAGGTGTTATCAATTTGTATATAGTCAATATGATGTGTAACTGTAAATATTTTTATTTTCAGATTACGCTGGTCTTTTTATACAGTATATATATGACTTCTGTCCTGAAGATGGTCTCCTCAAGTAGCTTCTAAGAGACCGAAACGTCGACTTTCACCTCATCTTTATCTTGTTTTGTTTCATATTGATTTTAGATAGGTGTATTTAGGTTTTGTTGAGTCTTTGTTTCAATTAATTTGTTTGTATACCTCCAAAACCTAAACATTTTTGAATGAACCTTACCTGTATATTATATTTCTTTGACCATTGATTTTGATAAAACGCTTTTTCATTACACCTTTGTGTTTATGTTTTATGTTTCATGTGTTATATATATATCGTTTGTCTGATTCAATATTGATGATTTGATTTCACATGGGATATATTAACTAATCCTACTAAATAAGTTTGCAATTCACTAAATTCTGCCCAAACAAATTCCCTTGAGAGCACATTTACCCTTTTATTTGGTTAGATCTAGTCACCACCAAAGAGAACGCGCAGTGTCATCAGCTCTGCGCATTGGAATTTCCAAGGTGGCACTCGCTCAGCAATGCTTTTCGTCGCGAGTGGAGCTGCGGTCTGTTGTACGCCTTTCTGCCTATACCACGTCTGCCCAGAGTGCTGAAGATGATCAGGCGAGACCGGGCCCAAGTCATCCTTGTGGCTCCAGACTGGGCACGAAGATACTGGTATCTCAAGCTACTCAGCGTGTCAGTCGATCCCCCGATTCGTCTGCCTCTTCATTATGACCTTCTGTCGCAGCAGCAGGGGACGGTCCTCCACCCGAACCTGTCCAGTCTCCACCTACATGTGTGGAGATTGAGCGGTGGCAGTTGAGGCCATTTGACTTGCCTCCTGAAGTTTGCAATGTGATTCTGGCAGCCAGGCGTCCCTCCACAAAAACGGTACACACCTGCAGGTGGAACAAATTTGTGGCATGGTGCACAGCAAAGGCTGTGAATCCACTCTCTGCACCCCTTTCTGAGGTTCTCCTCTTCCTTCTTTCTCTTGCCCAGCAGGGCACTAACAAGGGCTACCTCTCGGCCATTTCAGCCTTCTTAAGGTTTCCTGATCAGCTTTCGCTTTTCAAGTCCCCTGTTGTAAATAGATTCTTAAGAGGCATCACACACGTTACCTCCTGTTCCCTTCGCGATGCCTCAGTGTGACTTGAATCTTGTTCTAACGTATCTAATGTGCGCTCCTTTTGAGCCACTTCATAACTGTCCTCTTCGTCTTCTAACTCTTAAGACTGCCTTCCTGGTTGCCATCACCTCTGCCAGGTGAGTGAATGAGCTCCAGCTCTATCTTCTAAACCTTCTTTCCTCTGTCCATCCTTACAAGGTTGTTCTAAGGACTCATCCTTCTTTCCTGCCCAAGGTGGTCACAGCCTTTCATATCGGGCAGTCCATCACCTTCTATCCGCCTCCGCATCCCTCGAAAGAGGAAGAGAGGCTTCACCGTCTGGACCCAAAACGTGCGCTCTCCTTCTATCTGGACCGCACAGGCCAGTTCTGGGTGGACGACCAGCTCTTTGTTGGTTATGCTGGCGCAAAGAAGGGACCGGCGGTGCACAAGCGGACCATCTCTCGGTGGGTCGTCTTGTGTATCATGGTTTCCTAATCTTTGGCAAAAAAAGAGCCCATTCTTCTCGGGCCACGGTGGCTACTACTGCCCTGGGTCAGTGAGTCCCCTTGCAGGACATCTGCCAGGCAGCTATGTGGGCCTCGCGGCACACGTTTGCTAGGCATTACTGCCCGGACAGCAAAGTCCGGAGAGATGGCTTTTTCGGCCGTTCCGTTCTCCAGGACTTTCTGGTGTGATCTTGATTCGCAGACCCACGACCGGGATTGGTATTGCTGGGGTATCTATTCTGAGGTAAGGAATCTAACACTAACCTGTTTCTTTCTGATGCACAAGTTACTTACCTTCAGTAACGATATATCTGTATGAAACAGTAGTTAGTGTTGGATTCCTTACTGCCCCACCCATCCTCCCAGTTCTGCGAACCGATATCTAGGGTTAAGGACATCCCTTTCAGAGCCCTAGTTTCATGGCACCAGTGTCTATTTCTATCATGGCTCTGCGTTACTGGCGCGGAAAGTTATGTACAGAACTGACGTCAGCGCGCGAGGGCGGCGCCTAAGTACTCCGACGTCATCCCGGCAATCACGACGACGGACGTGGAGCCGCAGACGACGCCTACCGGCGCACCGGGGTACTGCTGACGAAAACTTTCCGGATCCAATCGGACGCCTGGGGATATTCTAAGGTGAGGGATCTAACACTAACTACTGTTTCTTACAGATATATCGTTACCGAAGGTAAGTAACTTGTGCATCAGGACCACTGTGGTTATTGACTGTATTTCTTTGGGTATTGGGCTTCCATATAGGAATGCTCGGATTGACGGAACTCCATGTCCTTTAGCTCTGTTCTGTAGGCGATGTGAGAAGTTGGCCTGGTATATGATGTTCACTGTTCTAGTGAACACCTTGAACCAGTCCAAACAACCCTTATGGTGACGGTTGTAAAGTCAACCTTATAGACCAGCTATCCTAGAGGTAGCGTGGACAGAACAGTCTTAGGCTAAAAGACTCTTGAGGGCGTGTAAAGCCAGCTGTTTTACCATATGTAACCCCTTGAATACCAAATGATAGGACACCACACAGGATATATATAAAATATATATGTATTTATTTACTAACACACTCCTCTGAACTCTTTGAGTTCAGAGGCAAAAGCACATACCAAGTTATACTTAGAAATACTTCAAATAGCACAATTTACAGTTAGGCCCTAGGGGCGCGTAAAACCATATACTAAGTAAGTGGTATAAGAACCACGACTCGGGAAAGGAGAAGGCCTAGGGCCTTGGGAATCGCTGGGGCTACACTATCTGACCCTTAGGTTAGGAGTAGGAGGCCCACAGGCGGCGCGTGCAGTGTCAGTACACTCACGCGAGAGTCAATAGAAAGTCAATGGGAACTTTAAAGGTAAGTAATCGAAGATTTAAGACACTTCCGGTCTAACTAGGAATGTACAAGTAACAAAACTAGACACTGGAGCACCGAAGTACTCGCGTTACCTCACCCACGGGCTGCGGGTGCATAGGTGTCAAAGTGTGTCGGGTTTTCTCGTTGATTCCTATGGAGCCTTGGAAGAAGATGCTGCAGGCGACCAGGAGGAAGATGTCCGGGTGGATCCAAGGGTGGATCTAGGATGAAGAGGACCTGAAAGCAGAGGGGACAGAGTCTAGGTCACTAGCCAGTGACTGGGTGGAACCAGGGCGGAACCAGACATCGTCGAGGAGCAATCAGGTGCAGATGTGAAGCTTGTCGTTGCAGTCACGCGGACCAGGAGGCGTCTAGGACGACCAGGTGCTGGAGAGGAGCTGTCCCACAAAGGTTCTCGCAGATGGAGGGGTCGACTTCAAGATCGGAGCCAACAAGCCTAAGCAAAGGCAACCCACGCAGGATACACAGGAGGCTTCTGGTGCAGACTAGGAGGGTCTGAGGTACTTCACCTTTTCAGGGAAGCAAGGGTCAGTCTGGAGCAACCAGACCAGCGATGGATTTTCACAAGGATCGTCGTCAGAGGGCTACTAGCCAACGGGCCAGCAACCGTACAACGCATTGAGCAGAACACAAGCAGAAGGGCCCCACGCAGATCTCGTGGAGTGTGGAGGGCTGATCTTCGGTGCAAGTGGAGCTCGGTGTCGGGGTGTCTCAGTCCCCAATGCACAGCTTAGAGGATGCCTCAGGAGCTGCGCTGTTAGCAAGTTGAAGACTTTCCAAGTTGCCTGGTTCCACGGATTCCGACGCCTTCCACGGGTTCAGCTGTGCTGGAGTCGTGCAGTGGGGTCAGAGGAGTCCTGGAGTCAAGGTCTTGTCAGGCTCTGCGCTCGAATTCCGGCGGGAACGGGGACAAAGCAAGCCGTCGAGTTGCCGGATGGTGCCTGGTTGCTCAGGGTGGTCACTCCTTGGCCACAAGGGAGATTCTTCAGTCTTCACGTCAGTTGAATGTCGAAGGGTTTCGTTTCAAAGTTTCCTCAGGATAAATCTAAAGTCTCCTGGGTCAGCTCCTACCTTTATACAACTAAAGGGGCTGGATTGCTCACTAGGTCCCTCCTAAGGGTGGGACCAGGAAGGGGGGTGGTTACACCCCCTTTCCTTTGTGCAGTTTCGCGCCAGAGCTGGGGTTGGAGTGCCCCAGCAACCGGTTTGAACTGGGGTATGCATGGAGCACCTAGTGTGCCCCAGGCATGTCTCATTCTATTCAGCCCTCCCTGTCCCAATACACAAAATCCTGTCTGGGGTGGTGTTCGCACCTCTCCAGGCAGGAAACCTATTGTCCAGGCCTCCCTCGCTGGAAGGACTCCCAGCAGCAGGAGGTCAGACTTGTGTCCGTGTCAGCAGCATCCATTTTGTGACGCTGGGGCTCTGGTTAACTTTAACCGGGCTAGTCAGCAATAACATGTCTTCTTCCTCTAGAAGGGTGGAATGCTACCCCCGTCGCCAGAATTGGCGAGGGGGTAGTATTCCAAAGCGAATTACACCTTACACGACATGTTTAGATAAAGCCAAACCAAAGTTCACATTTAACCGCGAGGTTCATAATGCACTTAAGAGTATATGGTATGGCAATATCATAGAACAGCTATTAGGACATGGTTCCGAAAGCAGCAGACAGGCTCAGCTCATGCTAGAGCACCATCTCACACATAACCAAGCACTCTGACTCCAGGATTGTTAAGGCCTACCATAGGAGTGACTTATAGGTTACTGTGTCTATATTTAAGGGTAGATATAGGGATACTATACCTAAGCAAGGGGTGATTACACGACCTTGCCCCAGCTGAATGATCAGTCAGTTTGAGTGGCAAGCCAGGGGTGGCATAATACATGCTGCAGCCCCTGGTAGGCCTTGGTTGCACCTATGTCCTGAGTACCTAAGGTACACTTCTACAGGGGCTGACAAGGTGAGCCAATTCCCAATCGTGGATGTACCTAGAGTACATGGTGTGAATTTAGAGAGAGTGCATCTGGGCTGTGGGTCTGATGAGCAGGCCCACAGCCACATACAAGTCGAAAACCAGTAAAGCAAATGCAAAAAGTGGGGGTGACCATAGGAAGCAGACCCTACTCTCCTACACAACCCCCCCCCAAACTTAGGGACATTAAACTAACCTTGACCAGTTGAGTCTTCATGTTCTAAGTGGAAATATCTGGAGAGTCCATCTGCATTGGCATGGTCAGTCCCAGGACTATGTTCCACTGTAAAGTCCATCCCCTGTAGGGAAATGGACCACCTAAGAAGTTTGGGATTTTCACCCTTCATCTGATTTAACCATAGGAGGGGCTTGTGGTCTGTCTGTGAATCTTGAAGTGAGTGCCAAACAAGTATGGCCTCAGCTTCTTCAGGGCCCAAACCACAGCAAAGGCCTCCCTCTCTATAGCTGACCAACGTTTCTCTCTAGGGATCAGCCTTCTGCTTATGACACCAATGGGCTGGTCTTGACCATCTATATTCAGTTGTGAAAGTACAGCTCCACACCCAACTCAGAAGCATCTGTTTGGACTATGAACTCTTTGGAGTAATCTGGACTTTTCAGAATAGGTGCAGTACACATGGCCTGCTTCAGGTCATCAAATACCTTTTGACAGCTTACTGTCCACTGAACATTCTTTGGCATCTTTTTGGAAGTTAAATCATTCAGTGGTGTCACAATGGACCCATAGTTTTTCACAAACTTCCTGTAGTAACCAGACAGGCCCAAGAAAGCTCTGGCCTGTGTCTGGGTGATTGGAGGAGTCTAGTCTCTGATGGTCTGGATCTTGCTCTCCAGTGGTTGAACCTGACCCCCACCTACCAGGTGGCCCAGGTACACAACCTTGCTCTGCCCTATCTGGCACTTAGTGGCCTTGATAGTGAGGCCTGCCTTTTGCAGGGCCTCTGAAACATTCCTCAGGTGGACCAGGTGATCCTCTCAGGTGGAGCTAAAGACAGCAATATCATCTAGATAAGCTGCACAATAGTCATCCAGTCCTGTGAGAACTTGATTCACCAGCCTTTGGAAAGTGGCAGGTGCATTTTTCAAACCAAAGGGCATTACCACAAATTGATAATGTCCCCCTGGGGTCGAAAATGCTGTCTTGGCTTTTGCATCCTCAGCTAATCTGATTTGCCAGTAGCATGCTGTCAGGTCAAATGTGCTCAAGAACTTGGCAGAAGCCAATATATCAATGAGCTCATATGCCCTGGGGATGGGGTGGGCATCTGTCCTAGTGACAGCATTGAGATCTCTGTAGCCCACACAAAACCTCATCTCTCTCTTACCATCTTGGGTGTGAGGTTTTGGCACCAGGACTAATGGACTGGCCCAAGGGCTCTCTGAGGGATCAATAACTCCCAGCTCCAACATCTTTTGGACCTCTGTCCTAATGCAGTCCCTGACATGGTCAGGTTGCCTGTAGATTTTACTCTTGACAGGCAGACTGTCACCAGTGTCCACCTCATGGGTGCACCAGTTTGTCTGACTTGGGCTCAGGTAAAACAGATGTCTGAAGGACTAAAGAACTTGTCTGCAGTCCTGTTGCTGATGTTCAGAGAGGCTGTCAGCAAAGACAACACCATCTACTGACCCATCATCAGGGCTCTGAGTAAGCAGGTCTGGGAGAGGGTCACTCTCTTCCTCCTGCCCCTTATCTGTAGCCATGAGCAAGCCCATGTCTACCCTGTCGACAAATGCTTTTAGTCTGTTGACATGAAGCACCCTGTGGGGGCTTCTGGGAGTCCCAAGGTCCACCAAGTAGGTGACATCTCCCTTCTGTTCAACTATTGTACGGGGTCCAGACCATTTCTCCTGGAGTGCTGCTGGGGCCACTGGCTCCAACACCCATACTTTCTGTCCTGGCTGGTACACAGTCAGCACAGCCTTTTGGTCATGCCAAGCTTTCTGAAGTTCTTGGCTGGCCTCAAGGTTTTTGGAAGCCTTCTCCATATACTCAGCCATCCTGGAGCGGAGACCAAGTACATAGTCCACTATGTCAAGTTTAGGCTTGTTGAGAGGTAACTCCCATCCTTCCTTCACAAGACATAGGGGTCCTCTTTCTTACAGGATGCCCAAACAAAAGCTCAAAAGGGCTGTAGCCAACCCCCTTTTGTGGGACCTCTCTGTAAGCAAACAGAAGGCAGGGTAAAAGGATGTCCCATCTTCGCCTCAGCTTTTCAGGTAACCCTTTTATCATCCCTTTGAGGGTCTTGTTGAATCTCTCCACAAGCCCATTGCACTGTGGGTGTTGGGGGGTGGTGAACTTATAGTTGACACCACACTCCTTCCACATTGCTGTTAGATATCCTGACATGAAGTTTGCACCTCTGTCAGAGACAACCTCCTTTGGAAAGCCCACTCTGGAGAAAACTCCATGTAGGGCTCTTGCCACAACAGGAGCTGTTGTGGTCCTCAGGGGAATATCTTCTGGGTACCTGGTGGCATGATCCACTACCACCAGTATAAATCTGTGCCCAGCTGCTGTTTGGGGGTCCATTGATCCTACAATGTCTATCCCCAATCTTTCAAAGGGTACCCCCACCACAGGTAGTGGTATGAGGGGGGCCTTTGTTGTGCCACCTGATTTGCCACTGGCTTGGCAGGTAACACAGGAGCGACAAAACTCCTTGGTATCTTCTGACCCATGGGGCCAGTGAAAGTGAGGGACAAGCCTGTCCCAAGTCTTGTTCTGGACCAGGTGTCCTGCTAGGGGAATATCATGGGCCAAGGTAAGAAGGAAGCCCCTAAATTGCAGAGGAATAACCAACCTCCTGGAAGCACCAGGCTTGGGGTCTCTAGCCTCTGAATAAAGCAGCCATCATCCCAATACACTTTATGGGTACCTTGAGCATTCCCAGCAGCCTCAGCAGCAGCCTGCTGTCTGAGGGGTTCAAGAGAGGAACAATCTAATTGAACCTGTCTCAGATCTGCCCTTGAGGGTCCCCCTGTCCCAAGAAACTCAACCTGATCAGGTTCAAGTTCTTCCAGGACAGTTCCCTCTTGGATTTCAGAATCATCCTCCTGGGAGGGCTGATCCTCAACCTGAGGCAGGGGGGAAGGCACTGCCTTAACCCTCTTGCTCTTTCTCTTGGGTAGTGTCTGGTCTATTGTTTCAAGATCCAGCACTTGTTCAGGTAAGCACTTTTTGGCCTGTGCCCTGGTCACAGCAAGGACATGTGCTTATATTCCCAGCATTTCTGCATGGGTCCTATACTCCACCTCAGACCAAACTGAGGTTTCAAGATCATTACCGAACAGACACTCTACTGGAAGGTCTGAACTCACAACAACTCTTTCGAGGCCAGTTACCCCTCCCCAGGAGAAGTTAACAACTGCCATACTATGGGAGGTAGTGGCATTGCTAGCGTTGGTCACTAGGTAGGTTTCACCTAGTATGATCTGGTCAGGGTTCACAAAGTTAGGTATCACTATAGTGACACTGGCACATGTGTCCCTGTAGGCCTGAGCCATCTTGTCATTAATAAAAGGTGTCTGTCTGTACTTGCTCAGATTACTGGGACTTACAGTAGAAGCATTGCTATGTCCCCATCACAGACAAGAACAGCCTGAGTTGGTACTCTGACTAGGCCAGAGTCCACCTCAGTTCCCAGGGCCAACCCTACTACACCCTTTTGCTGGGAACCACAACTAACAGCTGGGCTAGGGGGAACAGTTGCCTTAGGGGCAATCGTGGTTGGTGCTGTGCCCTTCTTGGTGCACTCACTAAACCAGTGAGAGACTGACTTACAGTATCCACACCAGGGCTTCTTTGGACCTTCTTGTTTCTGTTTGTTCTTTTTGGAGCACCCTCCCCCTGTGCCTTTTGGGGGCCTGGTGAAGACTTCTGGTCTTTTTGTTTCTGCTCATTACCCTTCTGGTCTGCCTTCTTCTGATCACCCCCTTGGTTCTGGTTTTTCTGCTTGACCCTGGTTCTGACCCATTTGTCTGCCTTCTTTCCCAATTCTTGGGGAGAGGTCAGATCAGAGTCAATCAGGTATTGATGCAATCGCTGGTTTTGACAGTTGCTAAAGATATGCTCTCTCATGATCAATCCTGTATAGTCCCTAACTTTACTTCCCAATAACCAGCCTTCCAGAGCCTTAGTGGCACAATCCACAAAATCAGTCCAGTCCGGAGTCTGTGTCTTCTGGGTATCTCTGAACATCAACCTATACTGTTCAGTGGTTAGGCCAAACCCATCAATCGGAGCACTCTTCAGGACAGAGTAGTTGTTAGCATCCCCATCACTAACTGTGAGGAGCTTATCTCTACCTTTTTCAGAAAAGGAGAGCCATAAGATTGCTGCCCACTGACTTTGGGACACCTGCTGCACTTTGCTGGCCCTCTCCAAAGCAGTAATCCATTTGTGGATGTCATCCCCTTCTTTATAGGGGGTCACAATCTTGCTTAGGTGTCTATTTTCATAGGACCTATCTTTATCCTTGGGGATATTGCTGCCACCAGTGGGTTCTAACCCACTCTCTCTATGCTCTCTAGCACGAGCAAGCTTCTTTTTGGCCAGGGCAACCACAAGTTCCTGTCTTTCAATCCTAAGAGCAGCTTCTTTAATCTTTGCCTCATGTTCCTTTCTCTGAGGGGGAAGTCATCCCTCTCTGAGTAAGGCCATGAGAGCTATTTGAAGCATGAGACCTGAGAGAGTCCCTGGAGTGGGATCTCCCTCTTCTCTGCCTCTGGTTAAGCCCACTTGGGGGTCTGTATGAGGGCTGCCCATACTGACTCCCATGCATGCTTTAGTTAGCCTAAGTCTCCTCACTATGCTCTGACTGTTTGTCTCAGGATCAGAATCATCTTCCTCTACCTTGTAGGAGAGTAGGGTCTGCAATCCTATGATCACCCAGATTTTTTGCTTTTTGCTTCACTGGTTTACGACTTTCCCTGGCTGTGGGCCTGCTAATCAGACCCACAGCCTAGCTGTTCTCTCTATTCCAAATTGTACCCAGGTACTGAATTGGCACTGGGCCCTTTCCAAGTCCCTGTACCCAGGGCTGAGGTGTACCCAGAAGTCTCCCAGGGGCTGCAGCATGTATTATGCCACCCCTGGACTGACTAACCAAACACACAACTGGCTGCTTGACAGCTGGGGGCAAGGTGGTGTACTCACCCTTTGCTTTAGATATAGTATCCCTATATCTAAACCTAAATGGACACACAGATCTCCTATCAGTCACTCCTATGGCAGGCCTTAACAATCCTGAAGGCAGAGTGCTTGGAATCGTGTGAGATAGTGCTCTGGCATGAGCTGAGCCTGTCTGCGGCTTTCGGGATCCATCCCTTAGCCGTTTCCATGATATCGCATACCATATACTCTTAAGTGCATTATAATCCTCGCGGTTATATGCCAACTCTGGTATCGCTTTATCAAAACATGTCGAGTAAGGTGTCATACGAATTGGAATACTAACCCCTCGCCAATTCTGGCGACGGGGTTAGCATTCCACCCTTCTAGAGGGACACGACATGTATGTAACCTGTAACCCCGGTTAAAGTCAGCCATAGCCTTAGCTCCACAAAATGGATGCTGCCACCGAGACACAAGTCTGCCCTCCTGCTGCTGGGAGTCCTCCCAGAGCAGGAGGCAAGGACAAAGGGTTTCCTGTCAGGGGCGGTGCCAGCACCGTCCCAGACAGGATTTTGTGTATCCTAGGTAGGCAGGGCTTTAGAGGAAGGTGACTGCAAGTGGCACCCCGGTGCTCACTGTGCATAGGCAGGCTGAAAACAGTTCCAGGGGCACTCCAGCCCCTGGCCTGGGGAAAGCCCGCCAAAGGAGAGGGGTGTAACCACCCCCCTCCTAGTCCCACCCATAGGGCAGGACTTAGTCGCGTGCCAGCCCCTTTTTGCAGGATAAAGGTAGGAACTGGCCCCCTCCCAAATGAGATCATCTTTGAATCCTGAAACTACTTTCCACGAAAGGAACTCAAGACTTCTTCCCAAGATTCTCCCTTGTGACTAAGGAGTAGTCACCCTGCAGCAGCAGGCACCAACCAAGCATCGCGGTTTGTTGCCAGTCTCTCCTTCGGATCAAGACTGCTCCAGCACGACGAGAACCGGCTTCCCTGGCACCTCTGACCTCAACCTACATCATCAGCCCAGCTGTGATCCGTGGGTGCGACGAGACCTCGAGGGACCGGCCATCTTCAGAACTGCACAACGCTTGTCCAGCACGACTCCCGAGTGACCCTCGACTGAGTGCTTTGGGGTAAGAGAAGCCCCGACCCTGAGCAGCTCCAGCACCGAAGTTCAGCCCCCCTGCATCCACGAGATCTGCGTGGGGCCCTTCTGCTCTTTGCTGCCAACCGCGTTGTCCAGGTCACTTGCCCGTTTGGCTAGTGACCCCTTCACGACGCTCCACGACGACAAACACTGCTGGCCTGGTTGCTCCAGACTAGCCCTTGCTCCCCTCCAAAAGAGGAGCACCCTGGACCCTCCTGGTCCACTCAAGACGCCATTTTAGGTCCACCGCGTGGGCCTTGCATTTGCCAAGACTTGTTGCCCAATCCTGGGTCCAGCGACGTCGACAGCAAGAACCTTCGTGGGACAGCTCGCACCTCCATCCTGGTCGCCGACAACGCCTCCTGGTCCGAGAGACTGCAGAGCCCAGCAGCGCCCACTCACCTGGCTGAGGTGACTTCGTCCGGTGCCATCCTGGTGCCCACTCAAATCACTGGCTAGTGATTCAGAACTTGGTCCCCTCTGCTTACAGGTTTCTTCTTCCCTGATCCAGGCTTGGATCACTCCGAACTTCCTTCACTGGCCGCCTGCCAGCAACTTCTTTCTTCAGGCTCCTGGATCTTCAACGAGGGTTTCCGACGCAACTTCCACCCTATGCAGCCGCAGCCCCTGGGCTAGGTAACCTGAGTACTCCGGTGCTCCAGCATAGTCCAACACCCTAAGTGTTCGGATCCACTCTTGTTTTCGACCCACCTAGTCGGGTTCGCCCGAGAACAGTAACTTTGCAACTGCTAGCCTCCATAGACTTTTTCCCGCCTTACGCGTGAGAGTTCCCACTCTGCACACGACGTCCACAGGCCTCCTGCATCTAATCCCAGTGTTTAGAATTGTAGGCCTAGCGATTCCTGAGTCTAGAAAAGTATTACTTACCTGCTAGCAAGTTCGCCTTCCACTTACTGTGTATATGGTTTTTCGTGCCCCTAGGGCATTTGTGTAAATTGTGCGACTTAAAGTATTTTCTTAAGAGTTTTGTTATGTGCTTAGCTCCCTGACTCATAAAGAGTTCAGGGTAGTCTTGTTATAAATAAATATCTGTTTATTTTCATAACTTGTGTGGTGTCCTTTCACTTGGTGTTCAAGGGGTAATGTGATGGTAAAACAGCTGGCTTAACACGCCCTCTAGAGTCTTAGCCTTAGACTGCTCGTATCCATGCTACTAGGATAGCTGGTCTATAAGGTTGACTTACAACCAAACATCAATAAGGGTTGTTTGGACTGATACAAAGTGCTCACTAGAATAGTGAACATTATATATCAGGCCAACTTCTCACATACCTCTTCTACCTCATCTACCTCATCTGGTACTGGAGTATCAGTGGTATCCTCTGTGGAGGGCAGGACTTTATCTGAGCTACCTGAAGCACCCGAGTCAGGTGTCTTTTGAGCATCATACTCTTCTAAGAGCTCAACTAAGAACTTTAGGGTAGGGTTTGAACCCTGTTTTAGCCTTCTAGAAGTACACAATTGTCTAAATTCTTGGAAGGCTAAGGCTTCATATCTCGAAGCAGTCCCCAAGGGATCCACTTCTGCAGGCAGAGAACCACTGGGGTTCACTGGATGAGACATGGTTTCTAGTGAGGTGGGGTGTTGCACCTACCTACACTATTTGTTTTCCTACAGAACCTTACTAGGAGTTGTAATCAGGGTGTGCTAGGCCCAGGCTCTCCAACAGCTAAGTTCAGTAGTACTTAAGTATACTAAGACTTATTTTTATATGTACCTACAGGTACCTATGTGATCTTTCAAATGATATCTCAAGAAAACAAGTGGTAAAACAGCAAGCTCTAATCCCAACAGCTGCACACCAATGTGAGAAGTTGGTCTGGTATATGATGTTCACTATTCTAGTGAACACCTTGCACCAGTCCAAACAACCCTGATGGTGATGGTTGTAAAGTCAACCTTATAGACCAGCTATCCTAGAGGTAGCGTGGACAGAACAGTCTTAGGCTAAAAGACTCTTGAGGGCGTGTAAAGCCAGCTGTTTTACCATATGTAACCCCTTGAATACCAAATGAAAGGACACCACACAGGATATATATAAAATATATATGTATTTATTTACTAACACACTCCTCTGAACTCTTTATGAGATCAGAGGCAAAAGTGCATAACAAGTTATACTTGGAAATACTTTAAATAGCACAATGTACAGTTAGGCCCTAGGGGCGCGTAAAACCATATACTAAGTAAGTTGTATAAGAACCACGACTCGGGAAAGGAGAAGGCCTAGGGCCTTGGGAATCGCTGGGGCTACACTATCTGACCCTTAGGTTAGGAGTAGGAGGCCCACAGGCGGCGCGTGCTGTGTCAGTACACTCACACGAGAGTCAAAAGAAAGTCAATGGGAACTTTAAAGGTAAGTAATCAAAAGATTTAGGACACTTCCGGTCTAACTAGGAATGTACAACTAACAAAATTAGACACTAAGATAGTCAATCCCTACAGGAGCACCGAAGTACTCTCGTTACCTCACCCACGGGCTGCGGGTGCATAGGTGTCAAAGTGTGTCAGGTTTTCTCGTTGATTCCTATGGAGCCTTGGAAGAAGATGCTGCAGGCGACTAGGAGGAAGATGTCCGGATGGATCCAAGGGTGGATCTAGGATGAAGAGGACCTGAAAGCAGAGGGGACAGAGTCTAGGTCACTAGCCAGTGACCGTGTGGAACCCGGGAGGAACCAGACGTCGTCGAGGAGCAATCTGGTGCAGATGTGAAGCTTGTCGTTGAAGCCACGTGGACCAGGAGGCGTAGAGGACGACCAGGTGCTGGGGTGGAGCTGTCCCACGAAGGTTCTCGCAGATGGAGGGGTCGACTTCAGGATTGGAGCCAACAAGCCTAAGCAAAGGCAACCCACGCAGGATACACAAGAGGCTTCTGGTGCAGACCAGGAGGGTCTGAGGTACTTCACCTTTTCAGGGAAGCAAGGGTCAGTCTGGAGCAACCAGACCAGCGATGGATTTTCACAAGGATCGTCGTCAGAGGGCTACTAGCCAACGGGCCAGGAACCGGACAACGCGTCGAGCAGAACACAAGCAGAAGGGCCCCACGCAGATCTCGTGGAGGGCTGATCTTCGGTGCAAGTGGAGCTCGGTGTCGAGGTGTCTCAGTCCCCAATGCACAGCTTTGAGGATGCCTCAGGAGCTGCGCTGTTAGCAAGTTGAAGACTTTCCAAGTTGCCTGGTTCCACGGATTCCGATGCCTTCCACGGGGCTCAGCTGTGCTGGAGTCGTGCAGTGGGGTCAGAGGAGTCCTGGAGTCAAGGTATTGTCAGGCTCTGCGCTTGAGTTCCGGCGGGAACGGGGACAAAGCAAGCAGTTGAGTTGCTGGATGGTGCCTGGTTGCCCAGGGTGGTCACTCCTTGGCCACAAGGGAGATTCTTCAATCTTCACGTCAGTTGAAGGTCGAAGGGTCCAGAGTTTCGTTTCAAAGTTTCATCAGGATAAAGCTAAAGTCTCCTGGGTCAGCTCCTACCTTTATACAACTAAAGGGGCTGGATTGCTCACTAGGTCCCTCCTATGGGTGGGACCAGGAAGGGGGGTGGTTACACCCCCTTTCCTTTGTGCAGTTTTGCGCCAGAGCTGGGGCTGGAGTGCCCTAGCAACCGGTTTGAACTGGGTCATGCATGGAGCACCTAGTGTGCCCCAGGCATGTCTCATTCTATTCAGACCTCCCTCTCCCAATACACAAAATCCTGTCTGGGGTGGTGCTCGCACCTCTCCAGGCAGGATACCTATTGTCCAGGCCTCCCTCGCTGGAAGGACTCCCAGCAGCAGGAGGTCAGACTTGTGTCCGTGGCAGCAGCATCCATTTTATGACGCTGGGGCTCTGGTTAACTTTAACCGGGATAGTCAGCAACAACATGTCTTCTCCCTCTAGAAGGGTGGAATGCTACCCCCGTCGCCAGAATTGACGAGGGGGTAGTATTCCAAAGCGTGTGACACCTTACACGACATGTTTAGATAAAGCCAAACCAAAGTTTTTTGGGGGTTTTTTGTTTTTTTTAAAATCTGTTTATTGCACAGAATAGCAATCCAATCAGGACATACAATTGTAACAATGCGAACATAGAGAGGCAATGATCGGTTAAACAAACGACTATTGAATATATCACAGTGAGATTGCAAACTATCAGAATGACTCAGTGCGATAGTACATTTTTGTTTTTTTGGAAAACGAGAAAGAAAAAGGGAAATCATAATATAACTGAAGAAAAAGTGGTCATAACCGTACAAAAAATTATACAAGACAAGAATGTCGCAAGCACAGTCGAGCACGTCAGTCAGCACAAAATTCAGATTCATCCACAGTAGAGCAATTTGAGAACGGAACATCAAGCCTTACAGGTACAGACCAGCCCTCTGTCAAACTCCACAAAGGAGATTCTGGAATCCCACAGTGAGAAAGGCAACACTCAATGCTGTGGCAAAGAAATATTCAGCAAGTTTCCAGGGTGGCTAATTCCGCACCCTAGCAATGTCTGCAATTCGTGTACCTAGTTAACCCACCCCCGCGGGGACAAAGGAGTTAATCGATTGGGATTGTGCCCCTTGTGTTAGCTTCGCAATTTATGTCCGGAATGGCCCCCATATATCCAGCGGTCTGGAGACGATAGGATCCATCTCGGAGTATTCAGCGCTGTTAACATTACAGTACGCCATACTACGGAGCCAAGCGCGTACCGTTGGAGCGCGCCTAGCACACCAGAGCAGCGCCACTTCACGTTTTAGCTAAAAGGAGGCCAAGGGACGCCAGCTTTCTAAGCTGACGCGGGAAGTTAGCGACATAACCAAGCAGCGCAATTTCAGGGGTGGGATGTAGGTCAATGCCGAGTATTAACTAAAAAACCTGGTGTACTTGCAGCCAGTAGGTGTGCAGTTTCAGGCAAAGTCCAGGAAAGATGGGCAAAGTCAGCCTGCGGGCTGTTGCACTTAGGGCAATTGTGCGGTCTGCCGGGGTCAATTCTGTGGGCAAGTGCGTGAGTGTGGTACGCCCTCCGAAGGAACTTAAAATGTATTAGTTTATGTCTGGTGTTAATGGAGACATCCCTCGTGGTGGCACAACATGCAGCCCATTGATCATCCGTGATTTGGGTACCCAGGTCGCCCATCCCAAGCAGCGCGCACCTTAGCGTCAAGTGAGGGAACTGAGGCCAGGCACAGCTTATATAACTTGGATACGACATGCGCCCCTGTTTGGTTCTGTATTATGAATGTGAGTGCGATGGAGTCATCAGGAGGGAGCGAGAACGTGGGGAATTCAGCCCTAAGCATAGAGCGAAGTCTAGTCAGCGTGAATGAGTCCATGAAAGTGCTGTCTGTGAAGCGGTGATCCTCAGTGAGGGAAAAGGCATGGCCGTCCGGGAAAAGGTCCCCTACAGTGTGTATATGATACTTGGATAGCGTGCGCTGTACCACCGATTCGCCAGTGATGGGGAGTCAGTGGGGGTTGGGCAACGGCAGTGCAGGAGAGTATAGTTTCTCGAGGAATAAGAGGCGTCTAAGTTTGTCCGAAGCCCAACAAGTAGTGGACAGAGGCTGTATATCTTGCGGGTCTCGAGGGAGTCCGCTAGGAAGGACGGAAGAGAGGGCCACAGGGAGCGCCAAGTCAGCCTCTGGTCTCAAATGAGGAATCCTGGCATCCTGGTGGAACCAAGGGTATGCGTACGAGCTCTGTGCGACCAAGTAATAAAGAAAGAAGTCTGGTACTCCGAAGCTGCCCCGTTCGTAAGGGAGTGTCAGAGTTCACCAGGAGACACGTGGGCTTTTACCTCCCCATATCAGACGCAAAAGTGCGGAGCGAAGTTGGGGAAAAAAAATCTTGGTCAGGGGGATCGGAATATTGTTAAATAAATACAAGAACCGGGGGAGGACAATCATTTTAACGATGGCAATCCGCCCAGCCATAGACAGCGGAAGGAGAATCCAACGCTCCGTATTGTCTTCCAAAAAATCAAGGGCACGGCCGTAATTCAAACGGACAATGGATACCGTGTCAAGATGAACGTGGACACCCAAATATTTCACGGAGTCCGCGCTCCATTCCAGAGGGAACGAGCAGGTCCACTGCACGGTGGAGGGGGTGAGCGGGAAAATTACTGACTTATGGCAATTTATTTTAAGGCCCGAGTAGTTTCCAAAGCGGAAACAGAGGCTCCAGGTTGGACTGGGGAGTCCGTACATACAAAACAGTGTCATCGGCATATAGCGATACCAGTAGCGGTCTGGTGCGAAACTGGAGCCCACGGTGGAGATGTTTCTCCTGAAAATGTCGCACCAGGGGGTCCATTGCAATGATGAACAAGAGCGGGGACAGTGGACACCCCTGGCGGGTGCCTCGTGAAAGTGTGAAGCTGTCAGTAATGGTGCAGTTTAACCGTATCCGGGCGGTGGGACCTGAGTACAGCAACTCTACCGTCGCCACAAACATAGCAGGCATCCCCATTCTCCGCATGATTGACAAAAAGGAGGGCCACTCCAGGGTGTCGAACGCTTTCTCCGTGTCCAAGAACACTGCTGCAGCCGGTGTGGAGGGCTCTATTCTGTGTAAAACAGAAAACAGCGTCCGAAGATTTAGAGAAGTGGATCTATGTGGGACAAATCCGGACTGGGCCGGCGAAATTAAAGTGTCCATGAGAAGCGCTAATCGAATTACAAGGACTTTGGCCAGAATTTTGTAGTCCTAGTTTAGGAGGGATAGGGGTCTGTAAGAGCTGCACATAGTGGGGTCACGTCCTTGCTTGGGTAATAAAAAAATAACCGCTTCCCGGAGCGTGGGTGGAAGAACGCCCGTCTCCAGTGCCTCCGCGTATACGTCGACCAATGTAGGGACAAGTTCCTCTTTGTACTCCTTGTAAAAGTCGGCTGTGTAGCCGTCAAGGCCGGGAGCAGAAGAGCTCCGCAAGGAGTCGATAGCCTCAATTATAAAATCCGGTGTAATGGGCATGGCCAAAAACTCCTGCATGTTCTTTTCTAGGTACACCACGGCTATTTCATCCAAATACAGTCCCGGGTGGCGGTGCTCCCCCGCAAGTGTGGAAGTGTAAAGGGTTTTGTAGTATGATAGAAAGGTGTTGGATATATCAGGAGTGGAATGTCGTTGTGTACCCTGGGCGTCAAGTACCTCGGTAATGTAAGCAGCTTGGTGTGGCGGTCGAAGCATTTGCGCTAACAGTTTACCTGGCCGGTCGCCCTCGCCGTACTGCCGCGCTATGTAGTATTTACCCATGAACCTAACCTCTCTATCTGCTGTGTCGCGAAATTCTAAAAGTAGCTCAAGGCGTTTAGCCTCACGGTCCACCGATGGATCCTCAAGGATCTCTTTATCGTAGATATATCTGTTTCGATTCGGGTCAAGGTGGAGCAAATCTCACGCAGGGACCCAATTCGCTTGGTGATGCAAACCCCACGCAATGTAGCCTTGAAGCCTTCCCACAGCGTGGAACAGGAGGTAACTGAGCCTGTGTTTATGTCAAAGTAGTCATCGATGGCGGTGCGTATGTCCTCTTTAAAAGTCGGGTCTAGCAGAGCCCTACCAGGAAATCGCCACTGCCTTTCGTACCCTCCCAGCCTGGGGACCGCTAGTGTCAAAACAATGGGAGAGTGGTCTGACAGGGTGCGAGGTTACGTAGAAAGGCCATCCACCCATTCCGCAACACCCGGGGAGAGGAGCCAATAATCAATTCTAGCCTTGTGTTGTGGAAGCTAGAGTGATGTGTGTAATCAGGCGTGTGGTGGTGCAGTCTAGCCTCTATGTCCACTAGTGAAAAGTGGGAGCAGATTTCCGCCAGCACTGCGAGGTTTGCAATCAGGGGAGGGAGGAGTGCTGTCTCTATCAGGATTCATCAACATGTTAAAGTCTCCCCCTAGAACCAACAAATCAATATCGGAGTGAAGCAGCGTCATCTGCAGGCCCTGGAAAATGGCTGGGGAATCTGCATTGGGGCCGTAGACCCCCACCAGTGCGATCTTGTATCCAAACAGCACACCCTTAATGAGCGCATATCTGCCCTCCTCATCAGCTTTGTGGCCGGTCATTACAAACGGGACACGTTTGTGCACAAGAATCGCTGCACCCCTAGCATATCTACTATAGCAGGAAAATACTTTATGCGACCCCCAACCTCTGGCCACTGAGGCCACATCCCGCTGCACAAAATGAGTCTCTTGCAGACAGAGGATATCCACCCCATGTCGCGCCGCGTAAGCCAGCACTTGTTTGCGTTTCTTTGTGGTGTTTAAACCACGCACGTTCCAAGACATCAAAGTCAGACTGGAAGGACCAGACTGTAAACCTATCCTGGCCATAGCTCCACAGTCAAGATGGTCTGCAGCAAGTGTGCAGACGACAATCTGCTCCAACGATATCCGCAACTAATGTCTAACATACATGACCACAAAAACAGAGCAAATCCCATCTCCCACCCACCTCCCAGCCTCCCAAAATCCCACAAGAGGCAATCCCTGAACCATTGCCGAGCAATAGTGCAAATTACAAAAGTCAATAACCATTCAAAGAAACAGAATAACTGCAAACAACAATATGTTAATGCCCCAGAAAATATAAACAGGGCCTGCGCCATCGGGGGTAGAAACGCCACTCCAGGCGGGCTTCCCATCAATCGGTTTCAGAACCAGATCACAGACAATACACTTTGGAAGAACCACATCCAGTTAACAGCATTGCGAGAAGGGTGCAACAGTAAACAACGCTGAGCGGTCAACCCTGGCCAGTTTCAGCAAAAAGGTTGGCACTGGATTGTGTGTCGTTACGAGGTGGAGAGTTCGGTGGTGAACCTGTCGCTGCCGATGTGCCCTGTTTCTTGTAATCATGGCAGAAGTCTTGCGCTTCCGCGGGGGAGTCAAAAATACGGAATCTGCCATTCACATCAACCCTCAATCTAGCTGGGTACAGCATCCCATACTTTAGGTCTAAGTTCCGGAGTGTGGATTTAACACCGTTATATTTGCGACGTGCCTCCTGGACCATCAGTGTGAAATCCGGGAAAAAGGACAGCTTACTGCCCTGCCACTGTATGTCCCCAGCCTCGCGTGCCGCACGCAGCACAGCGTCACGGTTGCGGAAGTTCATGATTCTGGCGATAATGGGTCGTGGTGGTTGGCCTGGGCGAGGTTTAGGCCCAAGAGACCTATGTGCGCGCTCAACAACAAAGCCCGTCGTGAAGGTGTCTCTGCCAAAGAGCTCGATCAGAAAACCTTCGACAAAGGTGTCGGACCGGCCCGTGGCAGTCGTCTCCGCCACGCCAAGAATACGAATGTTGTTGCGCCTGCTGCGCGCCTCCAAGTCCTCGTTTTTGATGGCCACATCTTTAAGTATTTTCTCCACCCGCTCCAATCTCTTTAGCGATTTCGAGGCGCCATCTTCTATATCTGATATCCGCGATTCCGCCACATCGAGCCTTCTGTCATGGGCCTGCACTTTGGAACCCATGTCCGCCAGCTTTTGCTCAAGACTGTTGAAGCGGGTGTCTAGCACCTTGAAGCCTGCGCGCATTTCTCCCATCATGGTGGCGACCATAGCCGCCGCGTCACCCAGGTCAGTAGAGCTGGAGGCCCCGGCGGCCGAGCCAGGCAGGGGGTCTGTTGCAAGAAGTGGGGTCTTGTCGAAGCTAAGTTTCCTCTGGTTAGGATCTCGTTTCCCCATCTCCACGATGGCGCAGGCGAGCAGGAATAGGCGGTGTGGATAGCTCGGCAATGGGAGAGAACGGTAAAATAACACCGAACTCCAGCAAACTCCAGAAAGTTCCACCAACAGTAGGGTCTCGGTGACCGAATTGTGCGCGGTCCAGAGGAATGAGGACCAGGTCAGCCCCAGCAGGGTTCTAGTTCCAGGGTCTGGTTTAAAATGCCGAATGCACCCTCAGTATGCAAAGGAGCGGGGAACGGCCCTCTCCCGTCGCGTAGAGCAGGAGGGATGGAGGGGATAGGAGCCCCACGAGTGCTACTAAGGCGGGGCCGCCGAAAGTCGCGTAGTGGCGTCCCCCGGCCGTCCAGCCGCCAAGCTCACACTCCCCCGATGCCCCCTCGCGAGAGTCCCCGCCCGCCGCCCAGCATCCGGCCCAGGCCCGCATATCGAGGCCCCGGTCCCGGCACCACCCAGGCCGCTCGGCCGAGTTCGCACCGGGAATCAGCAGCCCGAACTGGACGGGCCCCGCGCGAGAAACCCCGCAGGTGACGCCCGTGGGGGCGAAGGCACAGCGACCAGGCACCGCGCGGCACTCACCAGCGATCCGGCGCAGTGAGAGAAGATGGCGCCGAGGTCCGAAGGCCCCGCTTCTCCTCCGCCGAGCACTCACCGCAGGCCGTTCCCGCGGCTCCAAAGTCACCCAGATGATCGGGGTGACATCAGTGTGCGGATCTGCAAGGATGCGGAGAGCAGGAGTGACGGGTTACATCTTAGGCGCCGCCGATAGGAGCCCGCATGGAGGAGCTTCACGGAAAGGCGGCCATTCCGATCGCCGCCGTGGCCACGCCCCAAGCCAAACCAAAGTTGGCATTTAACCGCGAGGTTCATAATGCACTTAAGAGTATATGGTATGGCAATATCATAGAACAGCTATAAGGACATGGTTCCGAAAGCTGCAGACAGGCTCAGCTCATGCTAGAGCACCATCTCACACATAACCAATCACTCTGCCTCCAGGATTGTTAAGGCCTGCCATAGGAGTGACTTATAGGTTACTGTGTGTCTATATTTAAGGGTAGATCTAGGGATACTATACCTAAGCAAGGGGTGATTACACAACCTTGCCCCAGCTGAGTGATCAGCCAGTTGTGTCAGTTTGAGTGGCCAGCCAGGGGTGGATAATACATGCTGCAGCCCCTGGTAGGCTTGGTTGCACCTATGCCCTGAGTATCTAAGGTACACTTCTGCAGGGGCTGACAAGGTGAGCCAATACCCAATTGTGGATGTACCTAGAGTACATGGTGTGAATTTAGAGAGCGTGCATCTGGGCTGTGGGTCTGATTAGCAGGCCCACAGCCACATCTAAGTCGAAAACCAGTAAAGCAAAAGCAAAAAGTGGGGGTGACCATAGGAAGCAGACCCTACTCTCCTACAGGCGAACCAGTCGTGGAGGAATAAGTCGGGTGGCTATGTAGTATATGTGAAGATCGGTTATGCGCAATCCCTGGCGAGATGGAGTGGCACTAGGGTTGATTTTGTCGGATTGAGACTGAGTCCTGAGACGTTCATAAAGATTTGGAGGGACCAGAGACACCTGGGACCAGAGCTAGCTGGGTCTGCTAGAAAAAGCAGGACATTGTTCGCATATAGGGTGATTTTGTCGATGTGATGGCGCCCCCAAGCCCAGCCCTGGATCAAATTATCCGACCGAACAAGGCACGCCAGGGGCTCCATTGCTAGTGCAAATAGGAGGGGTGAGAGGGGGCAGCCCTGTCTTGTGCCTCTTTGTATCAGGAAAGCCTCCGACAGGGCCCCATTGGTTAGCATTCTGGCTGTGGGGTTAGAGTAGAGAACTTGGACAAAGGATCTAAATTGCTGACCCAGGCCCAACGTCCTTCAGGTAGTGCCAGTCGACCGTGTCGAAAGCTGAAGTCGACCAGGAGAAGTGCCAGATGGGGCGAAAGGAGTCGACTGTGTGCAAGAGCCAGGTGGAGGCGTCCCAGGCAGTGCCTAGGGCTGCGTGCTGGCATGAAGCCGCATTGATCCGGGTGGACTAGCTTGTTAAGGAGTGGACGCAGGCGCTGGGCCAGGATCGTGGCGTATATCTTTACCTCTGTCTTAATTAAGGAAATGGGGCAGGAGTCCGCGCAGGATGACGAGGGCGGTTAGGTTTTGGAGATTGCCACTATGGTTGCCACATCTGTCTCAGGGGGAAAGTATCCGACTTCAGCAGCGTGTTGATACAAGTCAGAGAGGTGGGGCACCAATAAGTCCCGGTAAGCAGCATAGTATTCCTGTGTGAAGCCTTCGGTTCCAGTGTTTTCTCGGCTTTCAGAGAAGAGATTGTGTTATGTATTTCCTCTGCAGTGAAGGGGAGGTCTAAGTCTGCCACCGTGGTCTCCGTGAGGCAAGGGAGCCGGACCTTCCGTTGGCTAAGCATGTCTGAGAGGCAAGCTTCTGGCATACGAGCTGAGTGCAGTTGGGTGTAGAAGTCAGGTAGGTGGTCCTTGAGAGGTCGCAGACTTCGGGAATTATCCGGTTGGCCAGTCTATGCAGTAGCTTCCGGTTCTTACCACCCAGCCGTACTCTCGGGCCACAGAGGAACGCCACTGCATTCTGGCAGATTCTAATGAGATGTTTTATCTCCTCGCTTATGACTGCAAGTTGTCTTGTCTGGGCTCCAGACTGTCCAGTTGTCACATAGGCCCAGGGTAGCTGCCCAATCGATTAGTTTATTTGCGTTTGTAATCCTAGCATGAGAGGGTGTGCCAGTTATGTTGAGCAATTGTTGCATGACTGTATTAAAGTCGCCGCCTATCACCGTCTGACCCAGTGGTAGGGTAGAGATAACCTCAGTGAGGTGTCGTAGTGAAGAAGCGAGCGTAGCTTTTGGGATGTATATGGACACCAAGGTGAGGGTGTTCCCCTCCAGCGCCCCAGACATGGTAACAAACCGGCCTTGGGAGTCTGTAGCATTGTGTTTGGGCGTGAAGGGGAGGCCTCGTCGTATTAGGATTGCGACCTCTCGCGATTCGCGCTCAAACCCAGAGTGACACACACTATAGCGCGCCAGGAAGGGGCACTGGGTTCCCAGGAGATGGGTTTCCTGGAGCAGGAGAAAGTCAGGGGTGTATCTTTGGGCGTATTTCAGGGCTGCTGTCTGTTTGATGCGATCCAGCAATCCATTCACGCCCTAGGATAAAATTTGGAGGGGCTTACCCTTAGTGAATGTCCATGTCATACCAGATGCGTTGAGCGGATGGGACGTGGGGCATGGAGTGCCCGGGGGACTGGTGCAAATTTGTTCGAAATTGCAGTTGGTGTCTACGCCCTGTGTGATCGCAGCGGTCATGTGGTGCTTTAAACATTGAGGGAATTTTTTTTTACAAATTTCAATATAAAACTGAACAGAGGACAACGGTCCTAACACTCCCCGCCCTACCTCCCCCCACCCTATACTTCTGAAATGGAAGCATCTGTCGCCCTAACAACATAGAGAATAATGGGCCAAACTAAAATGTTTAGCTGAGAGTTGTGTGGTGGACCCCTCCATAATAACGGATATAGTGTTAGCGTCGGCAGATCTCTCGGAGTTTGGTACTTCCATGGGATATATGCGTCCCTTGTTGCATCCCGTTGGGACCTCCCAGTTCTGTCTCTCAATGTTGGCCTTGGTTCCTTAGATCGCAGGGCTTCTAGAGAGGTCTGAATCTGTGGTTGCGGGCTCTTGGAGGAACTTCGTGCGGGGGATAGTTCATCCGTGGACCAGTCCCGATGTCGGGGGTGGGAGTCAGACGGCTGGTGTCGACACCGGGTCTCTAGGGGATCGCTTCCGGTGACTTGGAAACCTCTTTGCGTGCGCTGTAGGAAGGTGGATACCGGACTATGGTTACCCCAGATTTTTTGCCTTGTGTTTAGCTGGTTTTCGACTTAGTTGGCCTGGGATCCTGCTAATCTGAAAGAGACACGTTAGTGATAGATTCCTTACCTTAGAATATCCCCAGGCGTCAGACTGGATCCGGAAAATTTTGCGTAGCAATACTCCTGCGCGCTGGCAGGCGTCGTCCGTCGTCGGCATCGTTAGCGCCGGAATGACGTCGTCGGAGTACTTAGACGCCGCCCATGCGCGCCGACGTCAGTTTTTCTTTTTTCCGCGCCAGCTAGAGCAGATCCGGAGAAGCTCTACCACTTAGTAATTTTTAGACTAAACTTTTTTGATCTTTTGATCATTTCTCTACTCGAGTCTTCGACTCAGACGGTGCCTGTAGGGATGCCCGGGTTTAAACCCTGCTCCAAGTGCGACCGACTGATGTCAGTTACCGACCCCCATTGCAGGTGCCTCAAGTGTTATGGCCTCGGCCACGACGACCGCACCTGCTCCGACTGCCGGGCCCTGACGTCGGAAGCTAGACGGGAGTGGTCCCGCAAGCGGCTCGAGCTCCGGCAGTCGGCCCCGCGCCGCTCCAGGTCCCGGTCCCACGGGAGGTCGAGGGACCGGTCGCGGGGTCGGATTCCTTGCAGGTCCGGGAGTGGACATCGGTCGTCAGGATCCAAGTCCTCAGATAAGAGGCATAAGAGGTCGGAGAGACGTCATCATTCCTCCGACCCACCCCGACGCTCGCACTATGCGGCCGGGGGTTCAGGTGACACCACCCACGCTGCTCCGACGGAGTCGCAGGCGTCGGCGCCTGCCCCACACCTTCGGGTCCCTGGGCATGACGCGACGTCAGAGGAGATCGAGCGGTACCTCATGGCCATGAGGTCCCTCTCTTCTCAGCTGGGTCCCGTGGCGCCTACGGGCCCAACGGCCCCGGTTGGAGGCCCTAGCGGGACGGGTGCTTCGGCTCCGACGCCGTCGGGTGCTTCGGCCACGACGCCGCCGGCGACTTCGGTCCCGGCGCCGCAGGACCTCACTGGATCCGCTTCCGGGTCAACGCCGGTCGACCTCACCGGCGCCGGCCCGGCGGGTGTCGCCCACTGTGGACGCCGTCCCCAATCCTCCCTTCGGATCGGCTCTGGCGCCGGAGCGGCGCCGGTGGGCGCCGCTACCGACGGCCTTTGGAAATTTCTATTTCCATGAAACTGCCCCGTCTGTTGACCCTGATCTGCAGGAGATGGGTGACAAGGGTGATTGGGAGGGGTCTGCGGACCCTCTGGCACAAGAGTGCCAGTCTCAAGAGGACTGGACATATGAGCTTGGGGAGGCCAGTGGAATTGACACTTCGCCAGACACTGGATTTGTCTCCCCTCCCACTGTGGCTACGGAGGAGGGGGCTACTTACAGCGTAGTGTTGACGCGGGCGGCCAAGGCTTTACACCTTGAGCTCCCCGTCGCGGCCGTGAGGACTAACCTCCTCACTGAGGTCCTTAAACAGCAGGCAAGCTCCACTGAGCCTCTGCTGCCGTTTAATGAGGCCTTGTGTGAAGTTCTTGTGGGCACTTGGTCCAAGCCCGCCACAGGTCCGCCTGTGGATAGGAACGTGGCCAGATGCTACCGCCCGGCCCCGGGCGACCCTTGCTTTTTTGTCCACCCATCCCACAACCCGAGAGCCTGGTCATCCACACCTCCACTTCCCAGACCGCATTCCCAACGGCTCCACCCGATCGGGATTCCAAGAGGTATGAACAGTTCGGGAAGAAAGTGTTCTCGTCCCTGAGTTTGGGACTGCGGTCTGTCAATACCGCATGCCTCTTGGGCCGCTACACCCACACCCTATGGGACACGGTCGCGGACGTGCTGCCACAATGTCCGGAGGAGGTCCGGGCTAAACTCGCCCAAGCCCTTGCGGAGGGTCGAGATGCAGCGCGATATTCGATCCGGTGTGGGCTGGATACCACGGACTCACTGGGCAGGGCGATGGCAACGACGGTGGCGGTTCAATGCCACGCCTGGTTGAGGTCCGCCAACTTTCCGGCCGATGTCCAGGCCACACTTCTGGACATGCCGTTTGATGGCCGTCGCCTCTTTGGCGACAAGGCAGACCATGCGCTTGAGTGTTTTAAGGACTCCAGGGCAACGGCCAAGTCCTTGGGCCTCTCGGCCACACGCCAGGAATGTTATGTTATGTTAATCGAAACTTTTTAAGCGCACGGGCACCCAAGGGTTTCATGGCGCTGAACAGTGAGGGATAATAATAGCAGATAACCTAACCGGATGCTTGCTAAAATAGCCAGGTCTTCAAGGCTCTCCGATACTCCATAAGGTTAGTACAACTCCTGATCGTTCGAGGAAGAGTGTTCCAAACCATCGGGGCAAGGTAGGCAAATCGACACCCACCCTGATGCTTCCGTTTGAAGGAAGGTATGGTGAGAAGGGAAAGATGAGCTGAGCGAAGATTGCGGGAAGGCTCATGTTTGACAATCAAGCTGTTAATAAACATGGGACTTTTCCCGTGCAGGGCCTTGAAAGCCAGACATCCTACTTTAAAAATCACCCGTTTGGTCATGGGTAACCAGTGGAGGGCGGCTAGCAATGGTCTTGCGGAGCTCCAATTAGGATGTTTAAAAATGAGTCTGGCCGCTTGGTTCTGGACGATTTGAAGGCGCTTGGACAGAAACATGGGCAGTCCTAGGTAAATAGAGTTGGAAAAATCTAATCGGGAGCAAGACCAGGGCGAGCACCACTTGTATAAGCGCAGAGTGGGTAAGCAGATGGGCAATTTTTTTTATTTTGCGCAATTGCTCGAAGACTGAAGAAATCACCGCTCCCACCTGGCCTTTAAGGGAAAGATCCAAATTAATGGTGATCCCAAGGCTTTTCACCGACAGAGAAGGAGAGGGGGATGACCCCATTGTAGACGGCCAGAAGTGGGGGCCCCAGCTGGCCGCACTTTTGCCCGGAAGTAACAACTCAGTCTTTCCTGGGTTAAGTTTTAGATGGTTGAACTCTATCCACCGCTGTATGTGCAACATGGTGGCCTGGAATTCTGTGACAGAGTCTGAGGAATCTAGTGAGAATATTAACTGCAAGTCGTCGGCATAATTAAGAATAGTGACCTTCCTGTTTTTTAAAGAGTGTAATAGGGGTTTAAGATATAAGTTAAACAGTAGAGGGGACAGTGACGAACCTTGCGGCACACCACAGGTAGTAGCCAGTTTGGGCGCAGTGAAGTTCCCGAGCCTGACTGCCTGAGTGCGATCACTCAGGAAGGAGTCCACCCAGCTGAGAGCGGGGTCTCGAAGGCCGACCTGTTCAACACGGTGCAATAAGATGGTGTGATCGACAGTGTCGAACGCCGCCGACAAGTCCAGTAACACTAAAGCCTGATGGATGCCCCTGTCAGCATTGGATCTCATGGTGTCCAGGACTGCAAGGATCACTGCCTCAGTAGAGTGCGCCGGACGAAATCCGGCTTGATTAGGCTCAAGATAGTCTGACGATTCGATGAAGTTGGAAATACATCTAGCCACGCGAGCTTCCAAGATCTTTGCTCCAAATGGAAGGAGGGATATAGGCCGGTAATTAGAAAGATTACCCGGCTTTGCCCCAGGTTTTTTAGTGAGTGGGACCAGCGTCGCATTTTTTAAAGTAACGGGAACCCTACCTTGTGCTAGTGACTCATTAAGAAGGGGAAGTATGCAGAGCGGAAGTTCCGTGAAGACTTCCTTGAGGACATGAGGGGGACAACAATCGTTTGGTGTGCCAGATTTCACCTGAGTCATCAATTCAACTAGCCTGGGATGGTCGATCGGGGGAATGGCATCCAGTTCGGAGGGGTTCCTAAGGGTGTCCTCCGTAGAGGCCTTGCTAGGCCATGCCAGTATACTTTCTTTTATGGTGACTATTTTATCCATAAAGAAGTCGTTGAGCGAGTTGCAGAGCTCTTGCATTGGGACTTGGGGAGGGGAAGTTCTTACATCATTACAAAGATCATTCACCACCTTAAAGATTTCTTTAGATTTATTATGAGCATTTTGGATTTTCTCTGAGAAAAATGCTGCCTTAGTGGTTAATATGGTGTTCTTGTAGTTCCTACGGGCGGTCGTGTAAAGCACCATAACTTCCTCAGAGTACCCATGTCTCCATTTCCTCTCGTATTGACGCAGTTCCAATTTTTTGTTTCTTTAGGTCGGCTGAGAACCATCTATGAGCATCTGCGCGACGGGCAAGGGAGAATTTAGTGAGTGGTACATGTTCATTACAGGCTGCCAAGAGCTAATAAGAGATTTTTTTCCATGAGGTTGAGATTATGGCTTGGCGCAGGAAAGGAATTGGTCAGGGAGTTCATAAAATCCTGTTTATTCAGTGATCTCCATTTCCTAGTTACCCCTCCCACTGGGATCGAGGCATTTAAATGGCCGTGCAGAGTACATGAGAACTGGATTAAATAATGGTCTGACCAGATACAAGGGTTTGTCGTCTGGGTAGACAGAGGTACATTATAGGACCAAATTTGGTCCAGAATGTGTCCTTTTTCGTCGGTAGGGGTCCAAACATGTTGAATAAAGTTCAAGTGAGAAAGGAGCTCAGAGAGTTCCATAGCCTGGGGGCCTCCCGCTAAGTCGTCGAACCAGTAATTTAAGTCCCCAACCAGCAGAACCTTGGCAAAATTAACAACTAAGCCAGCCAATTGATCGCTTAGTGAGACCGGGAAGGTGGGCATTGCATACGGGGGACGGTAAATAAGTGCCAACACCATAGTCCCGTTGTCTGTGTCGATTTTGACGACAAGATTTTCTGTATCTGACAGGATCAGAGGAGATGGAGTCGTAAACTTATGGTCCTTGTGGATGAGAGCTGCGACACCGCCCCCCCAACTTCCCCGGAGGCCGGTTCGCCTTTCGCTCCTTTCGTGGCCATGGAAGGGGCACCCCCACACGTGCTGCCAGCCACGCACCGCAGAATGTTCAACAGCGCGGTGGCGGTCGTGGTAACCGCCGTGGCGGCGGTCGGGGACAACGGCGAGGCCAGTCCACACCTCCCCCCGCAGCATCCGCCTCAAAACCTTCCTAGTACGTGTTTTCAAGCCCATGTGACGCCAGTGGGGGGCAGGGTTCGCCATCACCTCTTCCACTGGCACACTGTCACGTCGGACAGGTGGGTGCTGCAAATCGTCCAAAGGGGCTACTCCCTCCCCTTCGAGGTGACCCCTCCAGCCATGCCACCGCAATTCCACCGCGTGTCGGGGGATCACCTGCAACTTCTGCAAGAGGAAGTCACGGCCCTCTTGGCCAAGGGGGCCATCGAGCGCGTTCCTGGGCCAGAAGTAGGGTGTGGTTGTTACTCCCACTACTTTCTGGTACCCAAGAAGGGCAAAGGGGGCCTACGCCCTATCTTGGACCTACGGAACGTCAACGGCTTCCTTCGGAAGGAGAAGTTCAAGATGCTGACTTTGGCTCAGGTCTTAGCTGCCCTGGATCCTGGAGACTGGATGGTAGCGTTGGACTTGCAGGATGCTTATTTTCATATCCCCGTCCTGCCGGCCCACCGGCGTTACCTGCGGTTCACGGTAGGCCACAAGCACTTTCAGTTTATCGTGCTCCCCTTCGGCCTTACCAGCGCCCCACGGGTGTTCACGAAAGTGATGGCGGTGGTCGCAGCTCATCTGCGCAGGTTAGGGGTGTCAGTCTTCCCCTACCTCGACAACTGGTTGTTAAAGGCGGGCTCGCCCCAGACAGTCGTCAGCCACCTCCATACTACGGCCGACCTCCTGCACTTGCTGGGGTTCTCCATCAACGTGCTGAAGTCGCACCTGTGTCCCTCTCAGAAGCTCCTCTTCATCGGAGCGGTTCTAGACTCTGCGCAGTTTCGGGTTTATCCTCCCGAACAGCGGGTTCGGGATATTCAGGCTCTGATTCCGATCTTTCAGCACTTATCCCGAGTCTCGGTCAGGTTGACGCTGCGGCTTCTGGGGCTGATGGCCTCCTGCATCTTTCTGGTGCATCACGCCCGGTGGCGGATGCGGGCTCTGCAGTGGGACCTGAAGTTTCAGTGGGCCCAGCACAGGGCAACTTGTTCCGATCATGTCTTGAT
This sequence comes from Lissotriton helveticus, assembly GCF_964261635.1. Classification (NCBI taxonomy): domain Eukaryota; kingdom Metazoa; phylum Chordata; class Amphibia; order Caudata; family Salamandridae; genus Lissotriton; species Lissotriton helveticus. The sequence goes on along the minus strand of NC_136061.1, from coordinate 980,706,684 downwards.
CTCGGAGGGCACTGCAAGACATTTGCAGTGGTAGCTCACGGACCGCAATTGGGTCAGTGGCAGATCCCTCTCCCTACCCCACCCGGAGCACGTGGTTGTGACGGACGCGTCCCTCCAGTGCTGGGGAGGCCACATGGGTGAGGCGGAGATCAGAGGCCTCTGGTCTCCGGCGGAGTTCCGGCTCCATATCAACCTTTTGGAGCTGCGGGCGATCCGACTAGCACTGAAGGCATTCCTCCCCTCTGTCCGGGGGAGTGTAGTGCAGGTGTTCACGGACAACACCACCGCCATGTGGTACTGCAACAAACAGGGCGGGGTGGGGTCGTGGACCCTATGCCAGGAGGCTCTGTGTAGGAAGGTAGATACCGGACTATGGTTGCCCCCAACTTTTTGCCTGGTGTTTTGCTGGTTTTCTGACTTAGTTGACCTGGGGCCCTGCTATTCAGGACCCCAGGCCTACTGCTCTCTCTGTAAAATGGATTCCATGTACCCTAGGTACATATCCAATTGGATACTGAGTCACCTTATCAGTCCCTGTACAGTGTACCTTAGGTACCCAGGGCATAGGTGTACCCAGGGCCTACCAGGGGCTGCAGCATGTATTATGCCACCCCTGGCTGGCCATCCAAATCTGACACAACTGGCTGCTTGACAGCTGGGGCAAGGTGGTGTAATCACCCCTTGCTTTAGATATAGTATACCTATATCTAACCCTAAAATGGACACACAGATCTCCTATCAGTCACTCCTATGGCAGGCCTTAACAATCCTGAAGGCAGAGTGCTTGGAATCGTGTGAGGTAGTGCTCTGGCACGAGCTGAGCCTGTCTGTGGCTTTCGGGATCTATCCCTTAGCCGTTTCCATGATATCGCCTACCATATACTCTTAAGTGCATTATAATCCTCGCGGTTATATGCCAACTCTGGTATCGCTTTATCAAAACATGTCGAGTAAGGTGTCATACGAATTGGAATACTAACCCCTCGCCAATTCTGGCGACGGGGTTAGCATTCCACCCTTCTAGAGGGACACGGCATGTATGTAACCCCTAACCCCGGTTAAAGTCAGACAGAGCCTTAGCATCCACAAAATGGATGCTGCCACCGAGACACAAGTCTGCCCTCCTGCTGCTGGGAGTCCTCCCAGAGCAGGAGATAAGTACAAAGGGTTTCCTGCCAGGGGCGGTGCCAGCACCGTCCCAGACAGGATTTTGTGTATTGTAGGTAGGCAGGGCTTCAGAGGAAGGTGACTGCACATGGCACCCCGGTGCTCACTGTGCATAGGCTGGCTTGAACCAGTTCCAGGGACACTCCAGACCCTGTGCTGAGGAAAAGCCCGCCAAGGAAGTGGGTGTAACCACCCCCCTCCTGGTCCCACCCATAGGGCAGGACCTAGTCGCGTGCCAGCCCCCTTTTCCCAGATAAAGGTAGGGACTGGCCCCCTTCCGAATCAGATCATCTTTGAATCCTGAAACTACTTTCTACGAAAGGAACTCAAGACTTCTTCCTAAGATTTCTCCCTTGTGGCTAAGGAGTAGTCACCCTGCATCCGCAGGCACCATCAAGAACACTGCGGTCTGCTGCACGTCCTTCCTCCGGAATCCGACTGCCCAGCTCGACGAGAACCGGCTTCCCTGGCACCTCTGACCTCTACCCACCTCTACAGCCAAGCTGAGAACCGTGGGTGCGACGAGACCTCGAGGGACCGGCCATCTTCAAGACTGCACGACTTCTGCACAGCAAGCCCGCCGAGTAATTTCCTGGTGAGTGCTTTGGGGTCCGAGAAGCCCCGACCCTGAGCAGCTCCAGCACCGAAGAGCAGCCCCCCAGCATCTCCACGATCGGCGTGGGGCCCTTCTGCTTTCTGCTGCTCACCGCGTTGTTTGGCTACTAGCCCGCTGGCTTGTGGCCTTCTGAACGACGCCCGACGACATCACTGCTGCTGGTCTGGTTGCTCCAGACTGGCCCTTGCTCCCTTCCCGAAGAGGAGCACCCCGGACCCTCCTGGTCCACTCCAGACGCCATTTTGAGTCCACCGCGTGGGCTTGAATTTGCCAAGGCTTGTTGCCCATTCCTGGGTAACTTCGACGCCGACAGCTTCATCCATCATGGGACAGCTCGCCTCTCCATCCTGGTCGCCGACAACGCCTCCTGGTCCGTGAGATCTGCAGAGCCAGCGTCGCCCACTCACCTAGTCGAGGTGACTACCATCCGGTGCCCTCCTGGTGCCCACTGACTACTGGCTAGTAGTCACGAACTTGGTCCCCTCTGCTTTCAGGTATCGTCCTTCTTCCAGATCCAGGCTTGGATCAACTCGAACAATCTTCACTGGTCGCCTGCCAGCATCTTTCTTCCAGGCTCCTGGTCTGGCAACGAGGATTCCCGACGTCTTTTGAGACCTATGCAGCTGCAGCCCCTGGGCTAGGTAACTTCGGCACTTCGGTGTCCCAGCATAGCCTCACTATCCAAGGGTCAGGATCCACTGTCGTTTTCTCCCTACCAGGTCGGGTTCGCCCGTGAACACTAACTTTGCCTTTGCTAGCTTCCATAGACTTTGTCCCGCATCCCGCGTGAGAGTGCACACTCTGCACCCGAGTCCCCTAGGTCTCCTAGAAGTAATCTAACGATTCCATAGTCAAGTCCTAGCGATTCTAAAGCCTATTAGTACTGTACTTACCTGCTAGTAATTTCGCATTCCAGTTTTAGAGTAAATGGTTTTTCGTGCCCCTCGGGCATTTGTGTATACCGTGCTAACTTAAGTATTTTCGTAAGAGTTTTGTTGTGTGCCTAGCACCCTGTCCTCATAAAGAGTACAGGGTTGTTGTGATTCTAATAAATACACTGTTTATTTTCATAACACTTGTGTGGTGTCCTTTCACTGGGTGTTCAAGGGGTAATGTGATGGTAAAACAGCTGGCTTAACACGCCCTCTAGAGTCTTAGCCTTAGACTGCTCGTATCCATGCTACTAGGATAGCTGGTCTATAAGGTTGACTTACAACCAATCATCAATAAGGGTTGTTTGGACTGATACATAGTGATCACTAGAATAGTGAGCACTGCATATCAGGCCAACTTCTCACATTGGTGAGCAGCGGTTGGGATTTGAGCTTGCTGTTGTTTTACCACACATGCCCTAAGAATATCTTGTGAAAGATCACATAAGTACTAAAGGTACATATAACTTAGCTTAGAATACTCTGAGTTCTACTGAACCAGCTGTTGTAGCTCCTAGGGCCTAGCACACCCTAAACTACAACTCTAGCAAGGGATCAGTAGGCAAACATATAGTGTAGGTAAGTGCACCACTTACACCTCACTAGAAAAGCATGTCTAACCATGGAGAGTCCACTGAGACTCCCCTGGTAAATGTTGACCCTCCACAGGTCACTTCCAGATATGCAGCTCTCAGTTTCCAGGAGATGAGACAGATCTGTGTCTCCAGGAAACTGAAGCAGGGGTCTAACCCCACCACTCCCTTTCTGATAGGTCTCTTAGAGACATATGATGCCAGAAAGATTTCTCAGTTACATGAGAATATGCCAGCCTTAGAGGGAACCTCTGGGGATCCAGACCTCCCCAACACTGCTACTGCAGTTGAGGAGGAGGAGGATCAGGAGGAACTCTCTGGGGATGAGGTAGACAAAGGTCTTGAGGTAGTCAGAAGGCTAACTAGGGCCAACTTAGACCTACTTGGGGAAGGATCTGGGGGACCCCCAGTACTGACCCTAATAAGGCCTAACCTTGGAGTTAGGAGAGATAGATCTCCTTCTAGGGACTCCATTAGATCTCTGCACTCTAATGCCTCTTCTCAGGGGAGAAGGAACTCTCCCCAGAGGAGATTGACTTCCCCTCAGATAAGAGAGCATGAAGCAAGGATGAGACAAGCTAGACTGAGGATTGAAAGGGAAGAACTTGCCCTGGCCAAAGAAAAGCTTGCATTTGCTAGAGAGCAGAAGATGAGTGGGTTAGCTCCCACTGGTGGCAGCAATCTCCCAAGAGAAAAAGAGAAGGGTTTAGATACTAAACACCTGACAAAGATAGTGCCCCCCTTTAAACAAGGGGATGACATCCAGAAATGGATGGCTGCTTTGGAGAGGGCCTGCACTGTACAGTGCATCCCCCAAAGTCAGTGGGCAGCTATACTGTGGCTCTCCTTTGATGGTAAAGGTAGAGATAAGCTCCTCACTACAAGAGTGGAGGATGCTAATGATTACCAGGTCCTGAAAAATGCACTGGTTGATGGGTTTGGCTTAACCACTGAGCAGTACAGGTTGCTGTTCAGAGACACCCAGAAAACTCAGTCTCAGGACTGGTCTGACTTTGTTGATTGTGCCACTAAGGCTTTGGAAGGCTGGCTACTGGGTAGCAAGGTTACTGACTTCACAGGATTATATAATCTTATTATGAGAGAGCAAGTCTTAAATAATTGTCAGAACCAGTTATTACACCAGCACCTGGTAGACTCTGATCTGACCTCTCCACAAGAATTGGGTAAGAGGGCAGACAAATGGGTCAGAACCAGGATTAGGCCCAAGAACCAAGGTGGTGACCAGAAAAAGGAATCAACCAAGCCTCAAGAGAAGGGTGGGAATAAATCTCCAGATCAAACCACATCAGGGCCCCAAAAATCCTCTGAGGGGGGTGGGTCCCAGAATCCTTCTAATAACCAAAAGAAACCTTATTGTTATCCCTGTAAACAGGTGGGTCATTTGAAAACTGACAGCAGTTGCCCAAAGAATAACAATAAGGAGAACATACCCCCAAGTAACATTCCCAAACCTCCTGTTACTACTAGTAGTAATCCCCCAGGTGGTGGGAGTGCCCCCAAGAATTTGGGTGCATTTACTTTGGGAGGTCCTGGGGACTCTGGCATAACCAGGTCCCCAAACTTAGATACTCTTGTCTGTGAGACTGGCATGGGGTTTGCCAACTTCACCACTTGTCCCAACACTTTGGGCAAGTACAGACAGGAGCCCCTCATCAATGGTATAAAAGTTGAGGCCTATAGAGATACAGGGGCTAGCATCACTATGGTGACTGAGAGTCTAGTCCCCTCAAGGCAACTTTTACCTGGTGCCACATACCAGGTGACCAATATTGATGGAGTACAGAGAGATCATCCCATGGCAGTGGTCATTCTCAGCTGGGGAGGTGTCACTGGCCACAAGAGAGTGGCAGTGTCACCAAACTTGCCTGTAGATTGCCTACTGGGGAATGATTTAGAGCTCTCAGCCTGGGCTGAAGTAGAGCAAGAAACCCATTCTAAAATGGTAAACTTCCATGGTAAGGTTAGTGGGGCAGTGATAGCCACAGCCCCAGTCCAAGATATCCTCCCTGAACAGGTCAGGAGGGCTGTGCCAGTCACAGCCCTATCTCAGACAACTTCCTTCCCAGAACAGGTTGTCAAGGCTGTGATGGTCACAGCCCACACCCAAACTGAGCCCCCTCCTGAAAAGGTTGGGAGAGTTGTGATGGCCACAGCTCAAACTCAGACAGATGATAGTGTTGTGAAGCCTGAAACTATGGATCACTCCACTCAGACAGAGAGCATTGAGGAGGAAGAGAAATCTCCCTCCCACCAGACTTTAGGAAAGGGTCAGCCTCCTCAGGGAACTGATCTGACCCCTTGTGAAGAAACTGCCACAGAGGTAGTCAGGCCTAGCCTGGCAGAACCCCTGATGTCAGTGGACCCTTCCAAGGTGGGACCCAGTCTGGAGCAGGTAACCTGCCCCTCTCTACCCTGCCTCAGTCAGCCCAGGGCTGTAGAGGTCAGGGAGGCCAGTGTTGGACCCCAAAGGGCCCCCTGTCCAAAAGAATTCCCCAATCAGCAGATTAAGGGCACTGAAGCTAGTAGTCCTAGCCAAGTGAAAATAAAACACACTCCTGAGGGATCCCCCTTAAAATTAGTTAGGGACCTCCCACAGATGGACACTGTTGGGCACAGCCAAACTTGGGACCTGAGGGCCCCAGACCTGACCTGTCCCTCCAGTAAGCCAAACAGAGGGACCCAACCTCCAGCTGTAGGTAGCCAGAGGTTGACCCCGAGAGCCCAAAACAACTCAGTCTTGGAAAGAAAGGCCTTTATGGTGGATAGTGATTGGAGGAAGCTGAGCCCAAAATTAGTGGAGCCTCACTTCAGTACTCCATTTCAGCACCAGCCTGTTACTTTGCCAAAACACACCACAGGTAGAGATTCCCTATGGTGGAGACCCTCAGGCACCCTTAGGGTGAGGGATTGCTTAGTGGACCATGAGACAGGGGGTAACCATGCCAGTGCTGGTACTTCCTTAAATGGCCACTTAGGCAATATAGGCTTACCTGGTCAAGAATAGCCTTATCTCCTTTCGTTTGGGGGGGGGGGGGGGTTATGTAGGAAGGTAGATCCCTGACTATGGTTGCCCCCAACTTTTTGCCTGGTGTTTTGCTGGTTTTCTGACTTAGTTGACCTGGGGCCCTGCTATTCAGGACCCCAGGCCTACTGCTCTCTCTGTAAAATGGATTCCATGTACCCTAGGTACATATCCAATTGGATACTGAGTCACCTTATCAGTCCCTGTACAGTGTACCTTAGGTACCCAGGGCATAGGTGTACCCAGGGCCTACCAGGGGCTGCAGCATGTATTATGCCACCCCTGGCTGGCCATCCAAATCTGACACAACTGGCTGCTTGACAGCTGGGGCAAGGTGGTGTAATCACCCCTTGCTTTAGATATAGTATACCTATATCTAACCCTAAAATGGACACACAGATCTCCTATCAGTCACTCCTATTGCAGGCCTTAACAATCCTGAAGGCAGAGTGCTTGGAATCGTGTGAGGTAGTGCTCTGGCACGAGCTGAGCCTGTCTGCGGCTTTCGGGATCTATCCCTTAGCCGTTTCCATGATATCGCCTACCATATACTCTTAAGTGCATTATAATCCTCGCGGTTATATGCCAACTCTGGTATCGCTTTATCAAAACATGTCGAGTAAGGTGTCATACGAATTGGAATACTAATCCCTCGCCAATTCTGGCGACGGGGTTAGCATTCCACCCTTCTAGAGGGACACGGCATGTATGTAACCCCTAACCCCGGTTAAAGTCAGACAGAGCCTTAGCATCCACAAAATGGATGCTGCCACCGAGACACAAGTCTGCCCTCCTGCTGCTGGGAGTCCTCCCAGAGCAGGAGATAAGGACAAAGGGTTTCCTGCCAGGGGCGGTGCCAGCACCGTCCCAGACAGGATTTTGTGTATTGTAGGTAGGCAGGGCTTCAGAGGAAGGTGACTGCACATGGCACCCCGGTGCTCACTGTGCCTAGGCTGGCTTGAACCAGTTCCAGGGACACTCCAGACCCTGTGCTGAGGAAAAGCCCGCCAAGGAAGTGGGTGTAACCACCCCCCTCCTGGTCCCACCCATAGGGCAGGACCTAGTCGCGTGCCAGCCCCCTTTTCCCAGATAAAGGTAGGGACTGGCCCCCTTCCGAATCAGATCATCTTTGAATCCTGAAACTACTTTCTACGAAAGGAACTCAAGACTTCTTCCTAAGATTTCTCCCTTGTGGCTAAGGAGTAGTCACCCTGCATCCGCAGGCACCATCAAGAACACTGCGGTCTGCTGCACGTCCTTCCTCCGGAATCCGACTGCCCAGCTCGACGAGAACCGGCTTCCCTGGCACCTCTGACCTCTACCCACCTCTACAGCCAAGCTGAGAACCGTGGGTGCGACGAGACCTCGAGGGACCGGCCATCTTCAAGACTGCACGACTTCTGCACAGCAAGCCCGCCGAGTAATTTCCTGGTGAGTGCTTTGGGGTCCGAGAAGCCCCGACCCTGAGCAGCTCCAGCACCGAAGAGCAGCCCCCCAGCATCTCCACGATCGGCGTGGGGCCCTTCTGCTTTCTGCTGCTCACCGCGTTGTTTGGCTACTAGCCCGCTGGCTTGTGGCCTTCTGAACGACGCCCGACGACATCACTGCTGCTGGTCTGGTTGCTCCAGACTGGCCCTTGCTCCCTTCCCGAAGAGGAGCACCCCGGACCCTCCTGGTCCACTCCAGACGCCATTTTGAGTCCACCGCGTGGGCTTGAATTTGCCAAGGCTTGTTGCCCATTCCTGGGTAACTTCGACGCCGACAGCTTCATCCATCGTGGGACAGCTCGCCTCTCCATCCTGGTCGCCGACAACGCCTCCTGGTCCGTGAGATCTGCAGAGCCAGCGTCGCCCACTCACCTAGTCGAGGGGACTACCATCCGGTGCCCTCCTGGTGCCCACTGACTACTGGCTAGTAGTCACGAACTTGGTCCCCTCTGCTTTCAGGTATCGTCCTTCTTCCAGATCCAGGCTTGGATCAACTCGAACAATCTTCACTGGTAGCCTGCCAGCATCTTTCTTCCAGGCTCCTGGTCCGGCACCGAGGATTCCCGACGTCTTTTGAGACCTATGCAGCTGCAGCCCCTGGGCTAGGTAACTTCGGCACTTCGGTGTCCCAGCATAGCCTCACTATCCAAGGGTCAGGATCCACTGTCGTTTTCTCCCTACCAGGTCGGGTTCGCCCGTGAACACTAACTTTGCCTTTGCTAGCTTCCATAGACTTTGTCCCGCATCCCGCGTGAGAGTGCACACTCTGCACCCGAGTCCCCTAGGTCTCCTAGAAGTAATCTAACGATTCACTAGTCAAGTCCTAGCGATTCCAAAGCCTATTAGTACTGTACTTACCTGCTAGTAATTTCGCATTCCAGTTTTAGAGTATATGGTTTTTCGTGCCCTTTCGGGCATTTGTGTATACCGTGCTAACTTAAGTATTTTCGTAAGAGTTTTGTTGTGTGCCTAGCACCCTGTCCTCATAAAGAGTACAGGGTTGTTGTGATTCTAATAAATACACTGTTTATTTTCATAACACTTGTGTGGTGTCCTTTCACTGGGTGTTCAAGGGGTAATGTGATGGTAAAACAGCTGGCTTAACACGCCCTCTAGAGTCTTAGCCTTAGACTGCTCGTATCCATGCTACTAGGATAGCTGGTCTATAAGGTTGACTTACAACCAATCATCAATAAGGGTTGTTTGGACTGATACATAGTGATCACTAGAATAGTGAGCACTGCCTATCAGGCCAACTTCTCACACTCTGCGCCTCTGGTAGTGGCTGGAACATCAGGGCGTGTCCCTGGTGGTTCAACATCTGGCAGGTTCTCTGAATGCCAGGGCGGACGAACTCAGCCGTCGGTGCATGATGGGTCACAAATGGCGTCTGAACTCGGACGTGGCACAAGGCCTCTTTCAGCAGTGGGGAGAGCCTTGGTTAGATCTATTCGCCACAGAAGAGAACGCGCAATGTCATCAGTTCTGCGTGTTGGAATTTCCAAGGCGGCACTCGCTCGGAGACGCTTTTCGTCGCGAGTGGAGTTGCGGTCTATTGTACGCCTTTCCGCCTATACCACTTCTGCCCAGAGTGCTGAAGAAGATCAGGCACGACCGGGCCCAGGTTATCCTTGTGGCTCCGGACTGGGCACGAAGGTACTAGTATCCCGAGCTACTCAGCATGTCAGTCGATCCCCCGATTCGTCTGCCTCTTCGGGAGGACCTTCTGTCGCAGCAGCAGGGGACGGTCCTCCACCCGAACCTGTCCAGTCTCCACCTACAAGCTTGGAGATTGAGCGGCGGCAGTTGAGGCCGTTTGACTTGCCTCCTGAAGTCTGTAATGTCATTCTGGCAGCCAGGCGTCCCTCCAGAAGTCTGTATACGCCTGCAGGTGGAACAGATGTGTGGCATGGTGCACAGCAAAGGCTGTGGATCCCCTTTCTGCCCCCCTTTCGGAGGTTCTCCTCTTTCTTCTTTCTCTTGCCCAGCAGGGCTCTGCTCTGGGCACTATCAAGGGCTACCTCTCTGCCATTTCCGCCTTCTTAAGGCTCCCTGATCAGTCCTCTTTGTTCAAATCCCCAGTTGTAAATAGGTTCTTGAAGGGCATCACTCATATGTTCCCCCCTGTTCCTTTCGTGATGCCTCAGTGGGACTTGAACCTTGTTCTAACTTATCTGATGTGCGATCCCTTCAAGCCACTTCATAACTGTCCTCTTCGTCTTCTTACCCTTAAGACTGCATTCCTGGTTGCCATCACCTCTGCCAGGAGAGTGAGTGAGCTCCAGGCCCTTTCTTCACAACCTCCTTTCCTTTCTGTCAATCTGGACAAAGTTGTGTTGCGGACGCGACCCTCTTTCCTGCCCAAGGTAGTCGCAGCCTTCCACATCGGGCAGTCCATCACCTTGCCCACCTTCTTTCCACCTCCGCATCCCGCGAAAGAGGAAGAGAGGCTCCACAGTCTGGACCCAAAACGTGCGCTCTCATACTATCTGGAACGCACACGCCAGTTCCGGGTGGATGACCAACTCTTTGTTGGTTACGTGGGCGCTAAGAAGGGACGGGCGGTGCACAAACGGACCATTGGGTCGTCTTGTGCATCAAGGCTTGCTATTCACTGGCTAAAAAGGAGCCTCCTGTGGGGCTGCACGCCCATTCCACTCGGGCCACATTGGCTACTACTGCCCTGGGTCGGGTAGTCCCCTTGCAGGACATCCGTCAGGCAGCTACTTGGGCCTCGCTGCACACGTTCGCAAGACACTACTGCCTGGACAGCCAAGTCCGGAGAGATGGCTTTTTCGGCCAGTCTGTTCTCCAGGACTTTCTGGTGTGATTATTGGTTCGCAGACCCTCCACCGGGGTTGGTATTGCTGGGGTATCTATTCTAAGGTAAGGAATCTAATACTAACCTGTTTCTTTCAGATGCACAAGTTACTTACCCAATACTACACGAAGCCTAAGGAGAAAATCTAAGTTCTGCCCTCCATCGACAACAGTGCCAATTGAGATACAAACTTTCGAACAGGCAATCATGAAAGGAATCGACAATTTAGGGTCTAATAAAAAGACATTCCAAAATCTGAACAAAAAAGAACGACTAGCACTGATGGAGCTGAAGGAAAATGACGAAATAGTCATAAAACCAGCAGATAAGGGGGGAGGTGTAGTGATCCTGTCAAAAGAAGGATACAACCAGCAATGCCTATCACTCCTATCTGATGAGAACTTCCACAAAAAAATTGAAGAAGACCCTACCGACAGATTGACAAATGTCATCGCTATCCTGGTACACGAGGCTGAGGTGAACGGATGGATTTCAAAAAAAGAGGCAGAATACATGACACCTAAAAACCCCAAAACACTGTTCTTCTATTCGTTACCAAAAACACACAAGAACAGGTCACCCCCTCCGGGACGCCCCATTGTTTCAGGCATCGGATCATTGTTGGAGCCCCTCTCTAAATTTGTAGACGAGTATTTGAAAAAGTTAGTCCAGAGAACTCCTACGTATCTCAAAGACACTAGAGATCTACTAACACAAATTGTGGATTTTGAGTACAATCCAAACACAATGCTACTGGTAGGCCTCGATGTTGAGGCATTATACACGAGCCTGCCCCAGGAGGATACCTTACAAATGTTGGAAGATCTTCTGTTTAGCCAAGATTGGCCACACAAAACCCCACGCCATTTTATCATGGAGTGTTGCCGTCTAGTTCTGAAAAAAAATTACTTCGAGTACAATGGACAACTTTTCTTACAAAGCCATGGAACCTCCATGGGAAGTGCCTGTGCTCCTTCGGTGGCTGGACTATATGTAAGTCAACTTGAAGAAAATTGGGTACTCAACACTACCAATCCTTTCGTTTCCAGTATCAAATACTGGAAACGATATATTGATGATGTCCTTCTGATTTGGGATATTAAAGAAGACCTGATAAAATTCAAGGAATGGTTAAATGCAAGAGATCGTTGGCTCAAATTCACGTTAGCCGCCAGTAACCAAAGCATAGCATTCCTGGATCTAACAATCTTTCATGAGAATGGGAAGCTGGAGACAAAAACTTTCACAAAACCGACAGCAAAAAACAGCTTGCTCTCGTACTGTAGCTACCACCCACGGCCACTACGGGACAATCTCCCCTTCAGTCAATACCTACGCCACAAACGTAATTGCAGCAAGGACAGCGATTATCAGATACAAGCAATGGAATTAAGCCAAAAATTAAAACAAAGGGATTACACACCATCAGTGATCAAAAAGTGCATGAAAAGGGCTAAACATCAGCCACGCGAATGCCTTTTACAAACGAGTGAGAATGAACCAGTAAAAGATTTGGTGACCTGCGTAACCACTTACTGTCCAGCTACCTATGATGTACAAAAAATAATAAGAAAAAACTGGCAGATAATCACCTCCGGGCAATTTGACTGGCCAAAGCCAAGATTTGCAAATAAGAGAACTAAAAACATAAAAGACGTCCTGGTCCACACAAGACCTAGAAAGAAAAAAACACCCACTGTCATAAGAGATGCCAGGATGCAACCTATTGTTGGACATTACCCATGTGGCACTTGTGGTGTATGTAAATTCACAAAACCAACTAAAACTCTTCAACTTACAGACACTTTCAATTGGACCCAAAAACAGCATACCAACTGTAACTCGTCTCATCTCATCTACATGGTCACTTGTCCCTGTAAACGCCAATATATAGGCATGACCTGTAGGAAAATTAAGTTACGAATTGGAGAACACCGGAGTAACGTGAGACTGAAGAAAAACAACACGAAACTCTGCACACATTTTGTGGAGGCGGGACATACCTGTGACGATTTGAGCTGGACAGTACTTGAAATGTTGCAAGACAAGAACAACAATGCTGAACAAGTTCTGTTTGAAAGGGAACAAAGGTGGGTGGACCGTTTGGGCACCCACCTATCAGGGATGAACGATAACATTCCGTGAAGTCAGTTTTATTGACATCCCCTTGAGAAACAATAAAAATAATTAACTCTGTGTAGTGGAGTGCAGAAAATACAAATCTGTTGGACCCCTGTTTTGTCAAAAAAAAACGCGGTTTGTGCTCTTTACTGCTCTATTTTGACAATCAAAATATTTATTAATATTTTTCAAAAAAACGAACACATCATGTCCAAAAACTTGTTGAATTGAATCCTCCGTGTAACATTCAGAGGCGGAATCCATCTTGAAGGTACTAAGGTCATACTTTGGAGTCCGTCTTCTGTTTTGTGACCTTCTCGTCATAAGGCCAGGAAGCAGAGCCCCGCCTGTAACCAGGGGCAGAGTCAGCACAGGGACCTGAACGCGGTCCACGTGGGTAAGAATCATTGCCATAGATGACAGCACACGGGTAAGAACTCCAGATTATGATATTCTAACTTGTGGTAATATTCCTTTAGCAAAGACCACGCCTAGCGACTCTCACACCCCTGTTGAAGTTTTCTAAAGAACCTATTAAGGTACCGCTCTAACTTTTATTGCGCTCTTTCACTGCCAGATAATAGAACGCGTAAATGCCATTGCGCGCTACTCCAACAAGATATGTCATAAACCCCCAATACTTGACCATATAAGCAGCGTGCTCTCCGCATACACTGTGAAAACCTGTTCTCTATTGCTCTTTCCTTCGCAACAAATTTATGTAGCTAAAAATTAGGTACATATTAGTTCACTAGTAATCCTAGCTTGTGTGCTTCAAGAAAAGCATTATGCCTAATCACCGTTACCGTCTTCCAAAAAGGAGTTTGGCCCATGTGGACAGAAGTGGGGTAAGGGCCCAAATACTTTGTAAAAAAAGAGAAAGGAACCCGCACTTCATAACATTTCACACCATTCAATTTAGGATGAAAGGATAAACAAAACTTAATATGTTTATCTTGGCGATTAGTTGCGCCGTTTTATTCATCAATTTTATCAAAAAGCAACTTTTGATGGATATCACTTAAGTCAAGAGAAATACCACTGTCTTAAACGTACTGACCATAAATGTCGTGATGCCCAATATTTGCAACACAAAACTTAGATCAAAATACGTAACTACACAACAACTTAAAACAACATACATATAAATTGTGAAGACATGTAACCAATAAATAATGTACAAAAAAGTGATACCATTTCACAAAAAAGGGGAAAATGTCAACGTATTTTTCCGTAACATCATTATGAGCACTTAATCACAAAAGAACAATATTTGACAATATTTGACCAAAAAGCAGCCTTTCAATGAGTCTGCATGAAAACAAAACGACCTCTCGGTAGAAATGTTAGTAGGCTTTAAGTTCCTAAACAATCCAGCGCACGGTTTTTGTCCTAATGACTAAAAGCCGAGTCACTGAATGATTCTTAATCAGCGCCCGTGTTTCTTTAAACAGAATCGCGGTACTTGATGGCATTCTAGAAGGGGAACCGGCACACACCGGGTCCTACGGAAAACGAAGGCGGTTTTGATACTTCTGCAAGCTGCCCACACCTACAACTCTGGACGGCCAGAAAGAAATTCAGTAAGTGACTATTTGCTCCTGCACACAACACTCTGGGGCCAAGCAGAATCCATTATGGAAAAAGCGAGTAATATGCTTATTTTACTTGCAGTGAATCATGTGAAAAACGAAAAACTTCATAACAGAAAATTGCAGCAAAAATCTGGTTCTCCTCTTACCTTATATCCAGGTATGAGAAAATTGGCCTTTTTTCTACCTTTCATTTAATTGGCAAAATAAGTTTATACAATCGGCACTTCATGAAAAATCCCGTGTTTTTTTAGACTCGACAAATCAATACAAGTGGTTTGGATGAACTGAACTTACCTCAAGTCCCCAGAGGTACGTTTCATTTTAAAAGTTGTACATAGGAGAAGGATGGAACAGGTTGAGGGGAGCAATTTGTAACGAGTGTCCACAATTTGTTTGTGTCTTTACCATTAGGTTTAAGAAACGGGGAAAGGAATTCATTTGGCCCTGAAGAGAGTTTGAGAAGAAATCTCCCAAACTCGAAACGCGTAGGCGAACAGGATCAAGTCCTAAGTCTTGAAAAATAGATAAAACATTTAGGAACTTAAAGCCTACTAACATTTCTACCGAGAGGTCATTTTGTTTTCATGCAGACTCATTGAAAGGCTGCTTTTTGGTCAAATATTGTCAAATATTGTTCTTTTGTGATTAAGTGCTCATAATGATGTTACGGAAAAATACGTTGACATTTTCCCCTTTTTTGTGAAATGGTATCACTTTTTTGTACATTATTTATTGGTTACATGTCTTCACAATTTATATGTATGTTTTAAGTTGTTGTGTAGTTACGTATTTTGATCTAAGTTTTGTGTTGCAAATATTGGGCATCACGACATTTATGGTCCGTACGTTTAAGACAGTGGTATTTCTCTTGACTTAAGTGATATCCATCAAAAGTTGCTTTTTGATAAAATTGATGAATAAAACGGCGCAACTAATCGCCAAGATAAACATATTAAGTTTTGTTTATCCTTTCATCCTAAATTGAATGGTGTGAAATGTTATGAAGTGCGGGTTCCTTTCTCTTTTTTACAAAATAATCACCGTTACCAACATACTATATTGTATTAGATTGTGTGTGTTTGTGCTCCTATATTTCAGGTGACTAAATAAGAAACGCTAAAAATAGCGCAAGGAACCTACACGACTAGTGTGAGTACCTCATCTATGTTTGTTTGTACTTTGTCCTGACGAAAGCTCTACAGACCCGGCTGGGCCTAGAGAGCTGAAACATGTTGACGCATCCATATATACATAGATATATGGTAATCTAGTTACCCGATTACATATATATATCGACAATTCTTAACTGACAGTGTTATCCCCTTTCCATTAAAAAATATTTGGAGATACACTGCCTTTTATAATAATTTACCCTCCCTGTTATTCCTGGACACTTCTACCTGGACCAGAGGTAGCCTCGGGTGAGGCAGGCATACCACACGCTCCTTGACTACCCTATGAATATGCCATGACACCTGACGGGGCGGATAAAAGATACACCGCATCGATAAAATCAGGTTGCCTATGAGGGTTGTCAAGTTTGAACCAATGGTTCAGTAGACACTAGTGTCCATTCCCTTTTGATTAACTCCAAGTTACTTACCTTCGGTAACGATATATCTGTAAGAAACAGTAGTTGGTATTAGATTCCTTACCGCTCCACCCATCCGTTCTGCGAACCGATATCTAGGGTTTAGGTCACCCCCTTTCAGGGCCCTAGTTTCATGGCACCAGTGTTGGTTTTTATCATGGCTCTGCGTTTCTGGCGCAGAAAAGCTGTGTATAAGAACTGACATCAGCACGCGAGGGCGGCGTCGAAGTACTCCGGCAACGTCATCCCGACGACGGACGCGGAGCCTCAGACCCCTACCGACGCGCAGGGGTACTGCTACGCAAAAATTTCGAGATCCAGACTGACGCCTGGGGATATTCTAAGGCCTGCGGCGTCGAAGTACTCTGGCAACGTCACCCGACAACTCACGCGGAGCCGCAGACGCCTACCGACGCGCAGGGGTACTGCTACGCAAAAATTTCCGGATCCAGACTGACGCCTGGGGATATTCTAAGGTAAGGAATCTAATACGAACTACTGTTTCTTACAGATATATCGTTACCGAAGGTAAGTAACTTGTGCTTCAGGAACAAAGGCCTTGGAGCGTGGGGCTCTAAGCATACCTGCAAGTGTACGCCCTGGTCTGTCCCCTTTCCCATATCTGCGCACTTCCGCATATTTCCCTAAGAACTTAACTTCCCTTTGTGCTTCCTCTTCGTACTCCAACAGTTTGCCCTTTAAATCTGCAAGCAGGGCCGATTCACCCCCATTCTGTATACGCGTCTCTAGGTCTTTTATTTGAGACTCAATGTTACCCAGAGTAGTTACGATGGCCGTTTAGGACTCTAGCTTGCCTAGAGATACATTCCCCCTGATGACCACTTTAAAGGCTTCCCACAACGAGGCCTCCGTGTCCACAAACCCTATGTTTAAGATGTAGTACTCTGAAATATCATTGCGAATTTCCTCCTTGAATGCCTCGTCCAGTAGTGCTTGTAGGGGGAGTCTCCAGGTGAATTCCCTTCGTGTAGTATTGGGTAGAGAAAGTTTCAGAAGGCATGGGGAGTGATCAGATATGGTTCTCGACAAGTGTTTCACCCCGACTACCCAGCTGGCAATATCCCTGGTCATCAGCCAATAGTCTAGGCGAGACCAGGCACAACGATGTTCTGAGAAACACGTACCCTCTATTGTCAATGGATTCTGAAGGAGCCAGACGTCTACTATATCTCCATCATACAGCAGAGCATTTAGGACCTTGCTGTCCACGGGATTGTTGGCTTTGACGCTCCCTTTCTATCCAAATCATAATGGAGAATGGCATTGAAGTCCCCACCCTAAAGGGTCGTGGTACAGCCAGTAGCCTGAACCCTGGCCCACACTTAATGGAAAAAACTAGGGGAATCTACATTGTGGCCATACAGTGCCACTAGCGTCAGCAAAGTGCCACCCAGATAAGACAGTGTATCGCCCATCTGGGTCTGTGTATACCTCACGCTCCCTCCAATCTAGTCCCTGTCGTATCGGCACCGCCACCCCCCTGGAATAATTGGAATATACTGAGCTGTAGGGCGATCCCCATCTTTTATGTCTGAGTTTCGCAGACGTCGGGGAGTGAAGATGGGTCTCCTGCAACATGCAGAGGTCAATATTATGTCTTGCAAGATATGCATGTACCATTCGGGTTTTCCTACAGTCATTGAGTCTACGTATGTTCCAGGTCAAACAGTTTATTGTAGTCTTGTGTGTATTAGGGTATGCAAATAAGTCTCATCACCGTTACCCACCTTGAATGTGAACATCTCCTTCTCCCGCGCATCATACCAACCACATCATGACCACACACCACCATGCCAACACGAAACTTTACCCAGTCCCACCCACGCCAGAGTCTTTTTCACTGCAATCAAACTGAATACCAATCAAATCCCTGAGAGCGGCCAACGGAACACCAGATCACACAACTCAGTCATTATCACTTAGCTGGTCTCCAGTAGCATCTTCCGAACGAGGGCCAGATTTCTTCAGCTTGCCACCCATGTGCTTTGCAAATTTCATGGCGGATGTGGAGGAGTGTGGTTCAATGGTTAGAGCGGCAGACCCTGATGCAGAGTTCTGGCCAGGGACCAGGGTTCGATTCCTGCCTCAGCGGGGTCTCGGGCTCAATTTCCTCGGACCTGTTAATTCTCGCCTCGGTGCCTATTCTAATCACGGGCCCCACGCTGCAACTCTGGGCAATAGCTTGCTTAGCCTCCACACCGGCCCCAACAGCGCTAAGGATGCCTGGCTTCACCCTGGGGGTGCCCAGGAGTGGACACTTCACAGGGAAAGCCAGGAGGGGTTCCACAGCGGTATGAGTATCAGCGCCAGGAAGCCGAATAGGCGACACCGCAAGGTGACCGTCTGGTGACAGTGCACTCTATAAGTACCATGACATTTACATTTACATTTACATTTTGCGTCCGTGAAGAAATGCGCAGTTCCATCATAGGACACTTTTGGTTTGGCTGGGTAAAGCAGAGAATAGGGAATTTGGGATTGCAAAAGGATCCGTTTCACTGGCAAAAATTCCCTCCTGGCCGCCTGAACTGCCGAAGCGAAGTCCGGATAGAAGGCGACTTGATTTCCTTGGAGTGTTATGGTCCACATCATGCGGGCTTGACGTAGCACCACATCGCGATCTTGATAGTTTAGGATTCTTGCAAACATAGGACGTGGCGGAGCCCCAACCGGTGGACGAGCTCCCAAGGTACGATGTGCTTTTTCCACAGCAAATAGAGGCGATAAGTGTGAAGCAAAAAGGTCTCGCAGACTGTCATACACCTGCATCTTCGTTATCGCCGTCGTCTCCAGGACCCCCGTGATGCGTAGGTTGTTTCGGCGCAACCTGGCCTCCAAATCCTCATTCTTCGCGCGGATCACACCCAACAGTTTATCCATTTGCGACAACTGATCCTTGGTCTCAACCTGGAATTCATGAAAGTCAGATTGTTTATTTTCGAGTACATCCAATCTGTGTTCGTGTACACCAACCTGGGTCTTCACGGACTCCGTCTGGGTTGTCAGAGTATCTAGTTTTGCATCAATAATGTACAGACTGGAACTAATTTCTAGCATAAGGGTGTGCATGTCCTCACCCTGATCTTCTTGCTGTCCTTCCGCTAACCCTCCAGAAGCTGACTCCGCGTCTGGCTCCATTTGCCTAGTCGACCGTCGCTGATCTTGGGCTGCTTGGCATCCTGCTTCCCCACAGTGGTGTCAAGTCAAGCGCCCCTAGGTCGCAGCGCGTCTGGCACTCTTTCACCGCAAGCGTCGCAATATGGGCTTACTCAATGACGTCGTATCCCTGTTGTCACGCAAAGTAAAACTACAGGTATCCCAGGTGTGTGGCTGTCGCCCGTGACACCCCTCTCCCAAAGATCAGAGAGCAGCCACCAGTCCGATAATATTGTGAGGTATTTATGACAGCAGATAAATACAGGCTGCCACCACTTTTGCCTTCATCCCTCCTAGACTAAAATGTCAACAAACCCAATCCTGTGCATTCTCTGGTAACTCTCCCACTATCTGGAACTCTATCCCAAAAGATATCCGTTGCAACCCCTCCTACCCTCTCTTAAAAAAATAACTAAAAATACTTCTTCTCAACAAATATTGGGGTATCTAATGCTACTGATGTTCCTAGTTTTGGGATATCTAATGTTTGACTCATTACCTATTCGCTCCCCTCTCCTCTAATATGCACTCCTCCTAACTCCCCCTCTCTATACCCTCGTACTCTTACTCCCCCCTCTCTTCGCCCCCCTCTCTCTCCCAACTTTCATTATCCATTTCCATCTTAATCTCTTTCTCTACTCTCTCTGCTCCTTTAGACATGCTGGCTACACTAACATTTTGTAACTCGTTTTCACTTAAATTTCAGTCTATTTGTCTGTTTTTCACATGCCTTGTAAAGCGCTCTGATACTCTCGGGTCCAGTAGCGCTATATAAAACCTTTGAAATAAAATAAATAAAGAGCTCCACTCCATGTCTCATATCTGCAGCCTCTAGAAGCCGGCGACTGGCTGCCAAAAAGATCACTGTAATTAAAGCGCCCCCTCACGCTGCAATGGGGCCTCTCACAGCCACTTCTGTAATGGCGGCCGGGTAGCTCCTGATTTTTGCACTTCTTTACTTCTAGTGTAGGGATCTACTGTTCCACGTGTTGCACTGTCAGCCCAAAATGCACACTTGTCTATTCAGGAAATAACTGGCTGTTCCTCCCTGCTCTCCCATTTCAGAATCTGCTAACAGGCAGAAAACAATCTCTGGTCTCCTCCCAGTGTCAAGCTGGTATAGACATCGGGCTCTCTCCTTCAGCGAGCACCTCATGGATCGCGGAGCGCCGCTCCGACACTGCAGGCAGAGGATCCTCGCCAAAAGGACAAGATGGCGACCCCGACCGCAAGGGTCCACTATACCCTCTCCCTCCACGATACTGGGGCACTTCCTCACATCCTGTTATGGTGCAGCAGCCGTCTTCCGCCCCCTTACACCCCCTATCCTTTGTCCGGTTTCCCGCCAGAGCTGGGGCAGGGATGCCCCAGCAACTGGTTTGAACCGGTGTATGCACTGGGCACCTTGTGTGCCCCAGGCATGTCTCATTCCTTTCAGGCCTATCCTACCCAATACACAAAACCATGTCTGGGGTGGTGCTAGCACCTCCCAAGGCAGGAAACCCTTTGTCCAAGCCTCCCTCGCTGGAAGGACTCCCAGCAGCAGGAAGTCAGACTTGTGTCTGTGGTGGCAGCATCCATTTTGTGATGCTGAGGCTCGAGTTAACTTTAACCGGGGTTCACAGTTACATACATGTCGTGTCTCTCAAGAAGGGTGGAATGCTACCCCCGTCGCCAGAATTGGCGAGGGGGTAGTATTCCAATTCGTATGACACCTTACTCGACATGTTTTGATAAAGCTATACCAAAGTTAGCATTTAACCGCGAGGATTATAATGCACTTAAGAGTATATGGTATAGCGTTATCATGGAACAGCTATTAGGACTTGGTTCCGCAAGCTGCAAACAGGCTCAGCTCATGCCAGAGCACCATCTCACATAATTCCAAGCACTCTGCCTTCAGGATTGATAAGGCCTTCCATAGGAGTGACTGATAGGAATATATGTGTCCATTTTAGGGTTAGATATAGGTATACTATATCTACAGCAAAGGGTGATTACACCACCTTGCCCCAGCTGTCATGCAGCCAGTTGTGTCAGTTTTAGATGGCCAGCCAGGGGTGGCATAATACATGCTTCAGCCCCTGGTAGGCCCTGGGTACACCTATGCCCTGAGTACAGGGACTGATAAGGTGGCCCAGTACCAATTGGTAAATGCACCTAAAGTACATGCTTGTAAATTTAGAGAGAGAACAGCTAGGCTGTGGGTCTGATTAGCAGGCCCACAGCCAGGTAAAGTCGTAAACCAGTGAAGCAAAAATCTGGGGTGACCATAGGATTGCAGACCCCACTCTCCTACAACGCCCCCTTCGAACGGTGAGCACGCTTGATAGCGAACCATGGGTTCAGCGCGTCCTTGGGCATCCATGATGTCAGCCAGTCTTCCTGAAAGGCCGCCGCTTGGCCCCCTCCGGAAAACCAACCAGCGGAGGTTGTTGTGTGGTGACCTGTTTTCGGCATCTTCAGCCCTTCTGTGCAGATCCTTGGTATGGGCTCGTAGGTGGCTTACCTGCTCTTCCAGCTGGCAGATATCAACCTCGGCTGTGGAAATGCGTGATTCCGCTTCTGAGATATGGGCTGTACTGTTGCACAAGTCTTGGCGAATGTGGGCCATTTCCACCCGAACCTCACCAATCTTGTTCTCCACTGAGGCTTTGGATGTGCTGATGGCCTGCAGGATTGCATCGAGTTAGGCCCCCAGGGGGTGCGGGCCCCCGCTGCCAGACCTTGTTAGTTCACAGTATATTGGTCCAATTTTAGTCTGGATTTGGGTGGTGGACGACTTGGGGGCTCTATCCTTCCCCCATCTTGAGTGCAGAGGGGAGCTTGTTTCTATCCAAGTGCCGCAGCGCTGGTCCCAAAAGACGCACAGTTGGTGGACGTAATGATTCACGGTGGGAGGCCTCTACCCCCTCCCCAGGAGGCAGTACGAAGCAAGGCCGGGACTGGTCATCTGGCTAGTGCGCACGGCCGCCGATGCTTCTGCGGGTCAAGGTCTAGGATGTGGGGTTCCGTTGCCCACGCCGTGGCCCTGCGTGGTTACGACAGCTGGCTTAAGTCCAAGGGGTGAGTGTACCCCCACGTTCTCAGTCGGGCAGGTTGGTTGGGGATGTGCTCCCCAGGCAGAGTGCAGTAGCCTTGAACTTGATCAGAACCCTCGTGCAGAGCCTTAGTACAGAAAGAGCAGGGGCCCCCGGGCCAAGTCTTCTCCAACTGCAGGATGTTAACAGTCAGGGCCCCGGGAGAGATTTCAGGAGACAGCAGAGGACTAATGAGTATAGTGCAGGTCGGGGGGGGAGGGAGGTGAGAATAGGCTCGAAACACAAGGTCTGGGGGGTGTTTCAGTCCATCCACCCCTTTTAGGTTGTCTCCAGGGCCCAGCCTACCTTCCTGTTGATCGGAATGGTCTCCGCAGCAGGTCCGACCAGTATGCGACTAGTTCCAGCAACCCCACCAGGGCTCGGCAGGTAGTGACACACAGCCGCTCAAGACGATCGCTGCAATGTGGGGCCCAGACTGGTCAGGTGTTCCGGAGGCCGTGTCTTCAGAATATCCAAGTCTGAGGTGCTTTGGGACCCCCAGAGTCGGTCGGATCCTTAGTGTTGTCTCTGAGGGGAGCCTGTGGGTGCTAAGAGCGAGGGTAGAACCAATGAGACCCCTCGAGGTGCGGAGTTGACTCCCTGGGCTTCGCCAGATTACAATCCATCAGGGGGCTCCCAGGATGCGCTGGATCAGGGAGGTGTGGTGGCCCCTCAGTGTCCGCTGCCAGGTCAGGAAGACCTCTTAGACCATGAGTCTCGGGACGCCCAGGACAGGAAACACTCACCGCGCCCGATGGATCACTCGGCATGGGGCACAGTGTCCAGATCGGAGATGATCTCTCTTTTCTGCGGTCCCCCCGGCATCAGCAACCGAGTCCACTCAGGCCTCCGTCGCGTGGCACAGGGCCCCGGCGTCCCCTAGGAGCCCCCACGGCGACTCCGATCCGGCCAGCAGTGTCGTAGGGCTCAGATGTCCGGATCCGCCGCTCGCCCAGATAGGTTAGCCAGCCGTGCAGGGTGAAGCATCGGAGGCACCCGGCGACCGGGTCTGCAGACCCAACCCGCAGGCCACTCCACGCACCGCCGGGGAGACAGCAGGTGAGGCCCTTGGTCCTGCTGACCATGCTGCGGTGTGTCTTAGGCTGCCACAATGATCCCCGACTCACAGGGGATCAGCAGTACTGGTGGTCTCAAAGCAGTGCTTGGTCACAGGCTGCCTCTAGTATCCTCAAGAGCCAGCGGCCCGGGCCTCAGCAGGTGTGACCCAGTCCGCTGCAGGCCCCTAGCCGGGGTAGAAGAGATGGTGCGCCAAGCCAGTAGGCCGCAGCGATGGCCTAGATACCGGAAGACTCTTATCGGCGGCAGGCGGGTGCCCCTGGGAATTTGTCGCCCCAACCCATGGCGCTGCAGTGAGGCATCAATTACTGCCGTTGGGGCGAATGTAAGACTACTGATGGCAGTGGATTGTTGAACATATGACGGAGGGGTCCGGAGCACTCTTAGAGTGGGACCACCATCTTGATGCTCCAAGCCATGCCCCCCAAGGTCCCAAAAATTTTATGGTTTTTAGAGAGGTGCAAGCAAACTTCTAATCATTGACCAACTTCATGTTCTGAGTCAAGTCCGTGTTCTCCCGGTTCCCTTTCTGTTGGCGTGTTAGGTGAGCCGGATGTAGACGACGAGTGCGATGTTTCTTGTTCATAGTCTTCTGGGTGGTCAAAGGTTTCTCCCCGGAGGCTCATAAGAGAGGAAAAGAAGGAGCCGTCAGCATACAAGTATTTTGGGTTACTTCTGTATGGTCGACCCGTCACCACACCTCAAAGTGCTCAGACTAGGTTTATTTCAGGGAAAATTTGTGCAGCGGGGTAGACTTTAGGGAGTGCCTAGGGATTGATGTCATGTGCGAGGGGGGGGGGTTTAAACTAATGGACCGTTTCTCCAAACGAGCAAAAATAATAAAACTAAAGGTCACACGCCCCGGCTAATGATGCCACACGGTAACAACTTGTCCATTCTATGGCCCACAATCAAATTAAAAAAAAACAATTATGGACCCTCACACTTATACTCGGTGTCCTATTCAACACACTTATAGATGGTCCTGCCACCTTCTATAACAGTGAACCCCTACTCCCTACCGCGTTCCCCCTCTGTTTCCCGTGAGACGCTTTCACTCACCGGCTCTGCCGCAACTCTCCAGATTTGCGGCCGCTCTCTAGTGTCCTCCGGTGGACTCCACCACTCCTCACACCAACGTTTATCGGGTTCCGTGTTCTCTTCCCTCACGTCTTCTCCACTCTTTGGGTCTCCTTCGGTCGTGTCTCTGCTGGGTCCGTCCTCTTCAGGCAGGTCTTTCGACGTCCTTCCTCTGATTTCCGTGCCACCGGTCTGACCGCCTTCCTTCCCGTAATCCCCTTTTTTCATTGGAAGAGGAAAAGAACTACCGGGGTAACCTCAGCCTGCTTCCGGGTTCGCGCCGCCGGCTCTCTGTGGAGAGACAGGATAGCGGCATGGATTTTGTCCTTTTGCGGGATCCTGCGGGTCCTGATTGGAGAGGGGCACAGGTGTCTGAATGGGAGGATCCGCCCATGGTGCTACGCCGGTAAGTCCTTCCTCACAGTTTGGTATCCCGAGCTACTCAGTATGGCGATCGATCCCCCGATCCGACTGCCTCTTCGGGATGATCTTCTGTCGCAGCAGAAGAGGACGGCCCTCCACCTGAACCTGTCCAGTCTCCACCTCTTTGCGTGGAGATTGAGTGGCAGCAGTAGATTCCTTTCAACTTGCCTCCTGAAGTCTGCGATGTCATTCTGGCAGCCAGGCCTCCCTCCACTAAGTTGGTATACGCCTACAGGTGGAATAAATTTGTGGCATGGTGCACAGCAAAGGCTGTGGATCCCCTTTCTGCCCCTCTCAGAAGTTCTTCTGTTCCTTATTTCAGTGGCCCAGCAGGGCTCTGCTCTGGGCACTATCAAGGGGTACCTTTGTTATTTGGGCCTTAATCAGGCTCCCTAATCAGCCCTCTCTTTTCAAGTCCCCTGTTGTAAATAGATTCCTCAAAGGCATTACTCATCTTTTCCCTCCCATTCTTTTCGTAATGCCACAGTGGACTTAAACCTAGTTCTTACATATTTAATGTGCGCTCCCTTTGAGCCTCTTCACAACTGTCCTTCTTTTGCTGACTTTGAAGACTGCTTTCTTGGTTGCCATCACCTCTGCCAGGAGAGTAAGTGAGCCCCAGGTTCTTTCTTGTAAACCTTCTGTTCTAACTGTCCATCTGGACAAGGTTGTGCTCAGAACTTGTCCATCCTTTCTGCCAAAGGTTGGCACTGCCTTTCACATGGGGCAGACAATTACTTTGCCCACCTTCTTTCCGCTTCTGCATCCTTCCAGAGAGGAAGAAAAGCTCCACTGGTCGGACCCAAAATGTGCAGTCTCATTTTACTTGAACCGCACACAACAGTTCCGGATGGATGACGAGCTCTTTGTTGGCTACGTTGGCGCCAAGAAAGATTGGGCCGTACAATAGCGGACAATCTCCTATTGGGTTGTCTTTTTATGAAAGCCTGTTATTCTCAGGTGAAAAAGGAGCCTCCTGTGGGGCTGCGATATATCTGTAGGAAACATTAGTTAGTGATAGATTACTTACCGCCCCACCCATCCTCCCCGTTCTGCAAACTGATTCCTAGGGTTAATGTCGTCCCTATCTGAAAGAAACAGGTTAGTATTAGATTCCTTACCTTAGAATATCCCCAGGCGTCAGTCTGGATCCGGAAACTTTTGCGTAGCAGTACCCCTGCGCGTCGGTAGGCGTCGTCTGCAGGCGTCCCCTGCGGCTCCGCGTGCGTCGTCGGCGTCGTGCGCCGTGATGACGTCGCTGGAGTATATAGACGCCGCCTCCGCGCGCTGACGTCAGTTCTTCTTTTTTCCGCGCCAGTTAGCGCAGATCCGAAGAGCAGTACTCCGGTCTTTTGACCAACGTTTTTTGATTAACTTTCTAACTCTACGGTGCCGATAGGATGCCCGGGTTTAAGAATTGTGACGGGTGTGACCGCACGATGTCGGTCACGGACCACCACCGACTCTGCCTCCGGTGCCTGGGCGCGGACCACGACGTGGAGTCCTGCGTCGACTGCCGGGCCTTGACGAGTAAGGCTAGGCGGGAGCGGTCCCGCAAGCTACTCGAGCTCCGGGTGTCAGCCCCGCGTCAGGAGCGGTCCCGGTCCGGCCGGAGGTCGAGGGAGCGGTCGCGGAGCCACCACGAGCGCTCCGGAAGTCGTCACCATTCCTCTGGTTCCTCAGGTAAGAGGCACAAGAAGTCGGGGCGTCGTCATCGTACCCCCGACTCCCCCCGACGCTCGCGCGATGCGGCCGGGGGTTCGGGTGGCCCCACCCCCGCGGCTCCGCGTGGGTCGCCGACGCTGCCTGCTCCATACCAGACGGTCCCTGGGCAAGGCGCGTCGCGCGAGGAGATAGAGGAGTTCCTCATGGCCATGAGGGCGCTGTCTCCTCCGACGGGGCCTACGGCGCCTGCGGGCCCGGTGGTCCCGTCCGGGGGCCCGAGCGGTTCGGGTGCTCCTGCCCCGACGCCGTCGGGTGCTCCGGCCCCGACGCCGCCGAGTCCGGCGCCGATGGGGCCCATTGACCCCGAGGAGCCGGTCTACATCATTGACTCCGAATATGGTGAGGATGCAGATTATGGAGAGGGTTGGGAGGGGTCTGAGGACCCTCTGTCACGCGAGTGTCAGTACGACGTGGACTGGACAGGTGACTTGGGTGATGCCAGTGGTCTGGACGATTCTCCTAACCCTGGTTTTGTCTCGCCTCCTACTGTGGCCTCGGAGGCTGGGGCTGCTTATTCAGTGGTGTTGATGAGGGCTGCCAAGGCCTTACACCTTGAGCTCCCCGTCGCGGTCGTGAGGCCTAACATCCTCACTGAGGTCTTCAAACCGCAGTCATGCCCACAGGAGCCTCTGCTGCCGTTCAACGAAGCCTTGACAGACGTTCTTTTGGGCACGTGGTCCAGGCACGCTTCAGGTTCGCCTGTTGATAGGAACGTGGCCAGACGCCACCGTCCGTGTCCGGACGACCCCAAGTTCCTGTCCACCCATCCCACCCCTGAGAGTCTGGTGATCCAGGCCTCGACCTCTCAGACCGCATTCCCGTCGGCCCCGCCCGACCGGGAATCCAAGAGGTACGACCAATATGGAAAGGTCTTCTCGTCCCTGAGTCTGGGACTGCGGTCTTGCAACACCGCATGCCTCTTGGGCCGCTACACCCACTCTCTGTGGGATATGGTCGCGGAGTGTCTGCCACAATGCCCGCAGGAGGTACGGGCAAAGCTCGGTCAGGCTATGATTGAAGGCCGAGACGCAGCATGATATTCCATCAGGTGTGGTCTCGATACGACCGACTCGCTAGGCAGAGCGATGTCCACGACGGTGGCGATTCGTCGCCACGCCTGGCTGAGATCCGCCAACTTTTCGCCAGATGTCCAAAATACCTTGATGGACATGCCGTTCGATGGCAGTCGCCTGTTTGGCGACAAAGCGGACCACGCGCTGGAGCGCTTCAAGGACTCCAGGGTCACGGCCAAGTCCTTGGGTCTCTAGACCCAGCGCCAGCAAACGGGTTCGTTTCGCTCCTTTCGTGGCCACGGAAGGGGCGGTCCCACACGTGCTGCCAGCCACGCACCGCAGAACACTTCTCAACGCGGTGGCGGCCGTGGCTTCCGCCGTGGAGGCGGTCGGGGACAACGGCGAGGTCAGACCACACCTCCCCCCGCAGCATCAGCCTCCAAATCCTCCTAGTCCGAGCTTTCAGGCCCATGTGACGCCAGTGGGTGGCAGGGTTCGCCATCACCACTCCCGCTGGCGCACCATCACATCGGACAGGTGGGTGCTGCAGCTCGTCCGAAGGGGCTACTCCCTCCCCTTCGAGAGCACTCCTCCAGCCATGCCACCGCAGAACCCCCGTGTGTCGGGGGACCACTTGACACTTCTGCAGGAGGAAGTTACGGCCCTCTTGGCCAAGGGGGCCATCGAGCGCGTTCCTGGGCCAGAAGTAGGGTGTGGTTGCTACTCCCACTACTTTCTGGTACCCAAGAAGGACAAGGGGGGCCTGCGTCCTATCTTGGATCTACGGAACGTCAACGGCTTCCTCCGGAAGGAGAAGTTCAAGATGTTGACTTTGGCTCAGGTCTTGGCTGCTCTAGACCCTCAAGACTGGATGGTGGCGTTGGACTTGCAGGATGCGTATTTTCACATCCCCGTCCTGCCGGCCCACCGACGTTACCTGCGGTTCACGGTAGGCCACGAGCACTTTCAGTTTATCGTGCTTCCATTCGGCCATACCAGCGCCCCACGGGTGTTCACGAAAGTGATGGCGGTGGTCGCAGCTCATCTGCGCCGGTTAGGGGTTTCAGTCTTCCCCTACCTCGACGACTGGTTGTTGAAGGCGGGCTCGCCCCAGACAGTCGTCCACCACCTTCAGATGACGGCAGACCTCCTGCACGAGCTGGGGTTTTCCATCAATGTGCCGAAATCACACCTGTGTCCTTCTCAAAAGCTCCTTTTCATCGGAGCGGTTCTCGACTCGGCGCAGTTTCGGGTTTATCCTCCGGAACGGCGGGTCCGGGATATACTGGCTCTGATTCCCATCTTTCAGCCGTTATCCCGGGTTTCGGTCAGGTTGACGCTGCGGCTGCTGGGGCTGATGGCTTCCTGCATCCTTCTGGTGCATCACGCCCGGTGGCGGATGCGGGCTCTGCAGTGGGACCTGAAGTTTCAGTGGGCCCAGCATCAAGGCAACCTATCCGACCATGTCCTGATCTCGGAGGGCACTGCGAGACAGTTGCAGTGGTGGCTTACGGACCGCGATTGGGTCAGAGGCAGATCCCTCTCCCTTCCCCAACCGGAGCACGTAGTTGTGACGGACGCGTCCCTCCAGGGCTGGGGAGGCCACTTGGGAGAGGCGGAGATCAGAGGCATCTGGTCTCCGGCGAAGTCCCGGCTCCATATCAACATGTTGGAGCTGCGGGCGATTCGCCTTGCACTGAAGGCATTCCTCCCCTTTGTCAACGGGAGTGTAGTGCAGGTGTTCACGGACAACACCACCGCCATGTGGTACTGCAACAAGCAGGGCGGAGTGGGGTCGTGGACCCTTTGCCAGGAGGCTCTGCGTCTCTGGCAATGGCTGGAACGTCAGGGTGTGACTCTGACGGTTCAACACCTGGCAGGTTCTCTGAACGCCAGGGCGGACGAACCCAGCCGTCGGTGCTCGGTGGATCACGAATGGCGTCTGAACTCGGACGTGGCGAAAGGCCTCTTTCTGCAATGGGCAGAGCCTTGGTTAGATCTATTCGCCACAGAAGAGAACGCGCAATGTCATCAGTTCTGCGCGTTGGAGTTTCCAAGACAGCACTCGCTCGGCGACGCCTTTCGGCGCGAGTGGAGTTGCGGTCTATTGTACGCCTTTCCGCCTATACCACTTCTGCCCAGAGTGCTGAAGAAGATCAGGCGCGACCGGGCCCAAGTTATCCTTGTGGCTCCGGACTGGGCTCGAAGGTACTGGTATCCCGAGCTACTCAGCATGTCAGTCGGTCCCTCGATCCGCCTGCCCCTTCAGGAGGACCTTCTGTCGCAGCAGCAGGGGACGGTCCTCCACCCGAACCTGTCCAGTCTTCACCTCCATGCGTGGAGATTGAGCGGCGACAGTTGAGGCCATTTGACTTGCCTCCTGAAGTTTGTGATGTGATTCTGGCAGCCAGGCGTCCCTCCACAAAGTCGGTATACGCCTGCCGGTGGAACAGATTTGTGGCATGGTGCACAGCAAAGGCTGTGGACCCTCTCTCTGCCCCTCTTTCCGAGGTTCTCCTCTTTCTTCTCTCTTGCCCAGCAGGGCTCTGCTCTGGGCACTATCAAGGGCTACCTTTCTGCCCTTTCGGCCTTTCTGAGGCTGCCTGATCAACCTTCTTTGTTCAAGTCCCCTATTGTAACAAGATTCTTGAAGGGCATCACGCACATGTATCCACCTGTTCCGTTCGTGATGCCTCAGTGGGACTTGAACCTGGTTCTGACTTTCTTGATGTGCGCTCCCTTTGAGCCACTTCATTCCTGTCCTCTCCGTCTCCTGACTTTAAAGACGGCCTTCCTGGTTGCCATCACCTCTGCCAGGAGGGTGAGTGAGCTCCAGGCTCTTTCTGTCAAACCTCCTTTCCTGTCCATTCATCCAGACAAGGTGGTTTTGAGAACTAGACCTTCTTTCCTGCCCAAGGTAGTCTCTACTTTTCACATCGGGCAGTCCATCACCTTACCTTCCTTCTTCCCGCCTCCGCATCCTTCAAAGGATGAAGAGCGGCTCCATCGTCTGGACCCAAAACGTGCGCTTTCATTTTATATGGATCGCACACGCCAGTTCCGGGTGGATGACCAACTGTTTGTTGGCTACGTGGGTGCAAAGAAGGGAAGGGCGGTACATAAACGGACCATCTCTCGGTGGGTCGTTCTGTGCATCAAAGCGTGCTACTCTTTGGCTCGGAAGGAGCCTCCTGTTGGGCTGAGGGCCCATTCCACTCGGGCCACGGCGGCTACTACTGCCCTGGGCCGGGGAGTCCCTTTGCAGGACATTTGCCAGGCATCTACGTGGGCCTCGCTGCACACCTTTGCGAGGTACTACTGCCTGGACAGTCAAGTCCGGAGGGATGGCTTCTTTGGCGTTCGGTCCTCCAGGACTTTCTGGTGTAGATTTGTATTGGTTCGCAGACCCACCACCGGGGTTGGTATTGCTGGGGTATCTATTCTAAGGTAAGGAATCTAATACTAACCTGTTTCTTTCAGATGAACAAGTTACTTACCTTCGGTAACGATATATCTGTAAGAAACAGTAGTTAGTATTAGATTCCTTACCGCCCCACCCATCCTCCCCGTTCTGCGAACTGATACCTAGGGTTAAGGACATCCCTTTCAGGGCCCTAGTTTCATATGGCACCAGTGTTGGTTCTCACACGGCTCTGCGTGTTCTGGCGCGGAAAAGCTGTGTACAAAGAACTGACGTCAGCGCGCGGAGGCGGCGTCTATATACTCCAGCGACGTCATCACGGCGCACGACGCCGACGACGGACGCGGAGCCGCAGGGGACGCCTGCAGACGATGCCTACCGACGCGCAGGGGTACTGCTACGCAAAAGTTTCCGGATCCAGACTGACGCCTGGGGATATTCTAAGGTAAGGAATCTAATACTAACTACTGTTTCTTACAGATATATCGTTACCGAAGGTAAGTAACTTGTTCTTCAGGGCCCTAGTTTCAATGCACCATTGGTCAGTATCTTGCATGGCTCTGCGTTCTCTACGCGGAAAGTAGTGTACAGATCTGACGTCAGCATGCTAGGGCGGCGTCTAAGTAGCTGCCGCAACGTCATCTCGCCGATCACGACGGATGCGGAGCAACACAACGCCACCTTCCGACGCGCAGGGGTTCTGCTGACAAACTTTCCGGATCCAGTCTGATGCATGGGGGTAGTTTTAAGGTAAGGAATCTATCACTAACTAATGTTTCTTACCGATATATTGTTACTGAATGTAAGTAATTTGTTCATCTGAAAGAGACACGTTAGTGATAGATTCCTTAGCTTAGAATATCCCCAGGCATCAGACTGGATCCCGAAAATTTTGCGTAGCAATACCCCTGCGCATCGTCCGCGGCTCTGCGTTCGGCGTCGTTTGCGCCGGAATGACTTCATCAGAGTACTTAGACGCTGCCCATGCGTGCTGACGTCAGTTCTTCTTTTTTCCGCGCCAGCTAGCGCAGATCCGGAGAAGCTCTCTCCCTTAGTCATTTTTTTGACTAAACTGTAGGAGAGTGGGGTCTGCAATCCTATGGTCACCCCAGATTTTTGCTTTTTGCTTCACTGGTTTACGACTTTCCCTGGCTGTGGGCCTGCTAATCAGACCCACAGCCTAGCTGTTCTCTCTCTAAATTGACAAGCATGTACTTTAGGTGCATTTACCAATTGGTACTGGGCCACCTTATCAGTCCCTGTACACAGGGCATAGGTGTACCCAGGGCCTACCAGGGGCTGAAGCATGTATTATGCCACCCCTGGCTGGCCATCTAAATCTGACACAACTGGCTGCACGACAGCTGGGGCAAGGTGGTGTAAACACCCTTTGCTGTAGAAATAGTATACCTATATCTAACCCTAAAATGGACACATATATTCCTGTCAGTCACTCCTATGGAAGGCCTTATCAATCCTGAAGGCAGAGTGCTTGGAATTATGTGAGATGGTGCTCTGGCATGAGCTGAGCCCGTTTGCAGCTTGTGGAACCAAGTCCTAATAGCTGTTCCATGATAACGCTATACCATATACTCTTAAGTGCATTATCAACCTCGCGGTTAAATGCCAACTCTGGTATAACATTATCAAAACATGTCGAGTAAGGTGTCATACGATTTGGAATACTACCCCCTCGCCAATTCTGGCGACGGGGGTAGCATTCCACCCTTCTAGAGGGACACGACATGTATGTAACCTGTAACCCCGGTTAAAGTCAGACATAGCCTTAGCTCCACAAAATGGATGCTGCCACCGAGACACAAGTCTGCCCTCCTGCTGCTGGGAGTCCTTCCAGCGAGGATGGCTTGGACAAAGGGTTTCCTGCCTTGGGAGGTGCTAGCACCACCCCAGACAGGATTTTGTGTATTGAGGTAGGGAGCCCTGAAAGGAATGAGACATGCCCCAGCTCTGGCGGGAAACCGGACAAAGGATAGGGGGTGTAACCACCCCCCTTCCTGGTCCCACCCAGGGGAGGGACCTAGTCAGTAGTGCAGCCCCCTTTAGGAGAATAAAGGTAGGAGCTGGTCCCATTCCAAATTAGATTATCCTGAACTATTCATCAAGAAGAAACTCTGGCCTTCGACGTTCTGCTCCACAGAAGACTGAAGAATCTCCCTTGTGGACAAGGAGTGTCCACCCTGCAACTGCAGGCACCATCAAGCGTCCAGCGGCTTCACTTTGTTGTCTTCCCTCGAGGATCCAGACTTCAGAGCCCGACGAGACCCGGATTCCCAGACCTCTCCGACCTCTACCTACATCTGCAGCAAAGCTGAGACCCGTGGGTGCGACGAGACACGTGGGACCGGCCATCTTGAACGAACCTGCACTTCGCTTCCAGCACGACTCCCGAGGTAAACTCGACCAAGTGCTTTGGGGACTGAGAAGCCCCAACCCCGAGCAGCCCCTGCACCGAAGATCAGCCCTCCAGCATCCACAAGATCTGCGTGGGGCCCTTCTGCTTGGTTCCTGCTCGACGCGTTGTCTGGTCACTTGCCGGCTGGCTAGTGGCCTCCTAGACGACGAACCTCTGAATCTTCACTGCTGGTCTGGTTGCTCCAGACTGGCCCTTGCTCCCTTCCAAAAGAGGGGCACCCCGGACTCTCCTAGTCCGCACCAGACGCTTTCTTCACTCACCGCGTGGGTTGCCTTTGCCAAGGCCTGTTGAGTCCCAGCCCGGATCCGACACCGCCGACAGCGAGAGCCTGCGTGGGACAGCTCGTGCCTCCATCCTGGTCGTCGAAGACACCTCCTGGTCCACGTGGCTGTAGAGTCAAGCGTCCACTCTTCACCTGATCGCGACGTCGACATCTGGTTCCTTCCTGGTTCCACTCCAGTCACTGGCTAGTGACTATGAACATTGTCCCCTCTGCTTTCAGGTCTCCTTTTTCAACAATCCACCCTTGGATTGCACCAGGCATCTTCCTCCTGGTCGCCTGCAGCATCTTTTCTTTCAGGCTCCATAGACTTCAACGCGAGAACCCGACGCACTTTGACTCCTGTGCACCCGCAGTCCGTGGGTGAGGTAACAAGAGCATTTCGGTGCTCAAGGGTAGTTTAACTGTCCTAGCGTCCAGTTCCACCGTCGTTGTCCTATCTAGTCAGGATTGTCCGTACTCAACTTGAACTGTACTGTTATCCAGTATTTGGGTGTCTTTCATAGATTCACATGCCTGAATCATTCCCCGTCGTCGAGACGGGAGCCTCCGGTATATAAAAAGTAATGTCCTAAAGACATACATAGAAAAGAATAGGCCCAAAGGTCTCACCTTAGTAGCCTATCCACGTCCTTTTGTAGGAAGGACCAAACAGAGCAGGCCCCAAGGGTCCCACCTTGGTGGCCTATCTGTGTCCTTTTGTAAAAAAGGACCAAATAAAGTACAACAGCCAATCAGCTACCACCTCCTTCTAGAACCTTCCTGCCAGAAGCCCAAGTCTCTCAGATTTTCTACCGCACGTTGTGCTAGGGAGTCTCCACCTGAGTTCTCCTCAGGAATTTCTCTTTTTCTTCAAAAAACTACTTTTATTAGTCTCTAAAGTTATGTCTGACCTTATCAGTCCCTGTACAGTGTACCTTAGGTACCCAGGGCATAGGTGTACCCAGGGCCTACCAGGGGCTGCAGCATGTATTATGCCACCCCTGGCTGGCCATCCAAATCTGACACAACTGGCTGCTTGACAGCTGGGGCAAGGTGGTGTAATCACCCTTTGCTTTAGATATAGTATACCTATATCTAACCCTAAAAATGGACACACAGATCTCCTATCAGTCACTCCTATGGCAGGCCTTAACAATCCTGAAGGCAGAGTGCTTGGAATCGTGTGAGATGGTGCTCTGGCATGAGCTGAGCCTGTCTGCGGCTTTCGGGATCCATCCCTTAGCCGTTTCCATGATATCGCATACCATATACTCTTAAGTGCATTATAATCCTCGCGGTTATATGCCAACTCTGGTATCGCTTTATCAAAACATGTCGAGTAAGGTGTCATACGAATTGGAATACTAACCCCTCGCCAATTCTGGCGATGGGGTTAGCATTCCACCCTTCTAGAGGGACACGACATGTATGTAACCTGTAACCCCGGTTAAAGTCAAACAGAGCCTCAGCTCCACAAAATGGATGCTGCCACCGAGACACAAGTCTGCCCTCCTGCTGCTGGGAGTCCTCCCAGAGCAGGAGATAAGGACAAAGGGTTTCCTGCCAGGGGCGGTGCCAGCACCGTCCCAGACAGGATTTTGTGTATCCTAGGTAGGCAGGGCTTCAGAGGAAGGTGACTGCAAGTGGCACCCCGGTGCTCACTATGCATAGGCCGGTTTGAACCAGGTCCAGGGACACTCCAGACCCTGAGCTGGGGAAAAGCCCGCCAAGGAAGTGGGTGTAACCACCCCCCTCCTGGTCCCACCCATAGGGCAGGACTTAGTCGCGTGCCAGCCCCCTTTTCCCAGATAAAGGTAGGAGCAGGCCCCCTTCCAAATTAGATCATCTTTGGAATCAAGACACGACTTTCTACGAAAGGACTTCAAGATTTCCTTCTTCAAGATTCTCCCTTGTGGCTAAGGAGTAGTCACCCTGCATCCGCAGGCACCATCGCAAGAACACTGCGGTCTGCTGTAAGTCCTTCCTCCGGAATCCGACTGCCCAGCTCGACAAGACCCGGCTTCCCTGGCACCTCCGACCTCTACTCACCTCTACAGCCAAGCTGAGAACCGTGAGTGCGACGAGACCTCAAGGGACCGACTATTGCCAAGACTGCACGACTTCTGCACAGCAAGCCCGCCGAGTAATTTCCTGGTGAGTGCTTTGGGGTCCGAGAAGCCCCGACCCTGAGCAGCTCCAGCACCGAAGATCAGCCCCCCAGCATCTCCACGATCGGCGTGGGGCCCTTCTGCTTTTTGCTGCTCACCGCGTTGTTTGGCTACTAGCCCGCTGGCTTGTGGCCTTCCGAACGACGCCCGACGACAACACTGCTGCTAGTCTGGTTGCTCCAGACTGGCTCTTGCTCCCTTCCGGAAGAGGAGCACCCCGGACCCTCCTGGTCCACTCAAGACGCCATTTTGAGTCCACTGCGTGGGCTTGAATTAGTCAAGGCTTTGTTGCCCAATCCTGGGTTCTTCGACGCCGACAGCTTCATCCATCGTGGGACAGCTCGCCTCTCCATCCTGGTCGCCGACAACGCCTCCTGGTCCGTGAGATCTGCAGAGCCAGCGTCGCCCACTCACCTAGTCGAGGTGACTACCATCCGGTGCCCTCCTGGTGCCCACTGACTACTGGCTAGTAGTCGCGAACTTGGTCCCCTCTGCTTTCAGGTGTCATCCATCTTCCAGATCCAGGCTTGGATCAACTCGAACTATCTTCACTGGTCGCCTGCCAGCATCTTTTCTTCCAGGCTCCTGGTCCGGCAACGAGGATTCCCGACGTCTTTTGAGACATATGCAGCTGCAGCCCCTGGGCTAGGTAACTTCGGCATTTCGGTGCCCCAGCATAGCCTCACTATCCAAGGGTCAGGATCCACTGTCGTTTTCTCCCTACCAGGTCGGGTTCGCCCGTGAACACTAACTTTAGCGTTACTAGCTTCCATAGACTTTGTCCCGCATCTCGCGTGAGAGTGCACACTCTGCACCCGAGTCCCCTAGGCCTCCTAGAAGTAATCTAACGATTCCATAGTCAAGTCCTAGCGATTCCAAAGCCTATTAGTACTGTACTTACCTGCTAGTAATTTCGCATTCCACTTTTAGAGTATATGGTTTTTCGTGCCCCTCGGGCATTTGTGTATACTGTGCTAACTTAAGTATTTTCGTAAGAGTTTTGTTGTGTGCCTAGCACCCTGTCCTCATAAAGAATACAGGGTTGTTGTGATTCTAATAAATACACTGTTTATTTTCATAACACTTGTGTGGTGTCCTTTCACTGGGTGTTCAAGGGGTAATGTGATGGTAAAACAGCTGGCTTAACACGCCCTCTAGAGTCTTAGCCTTAGACTGCTCGTATCCATGCTACTAGGATAGCTGGTCTATAAGGTTGACTTACAACCAATCATCAATAAGGGTTGTTTGGACTGGTATATAGTGATCACTAGAATAGTGAGCACTGCACATCAGGCCAACTTCTCACAAGGTGCAAACCAGGATCTTAGATATGCCTTACGATGGCCAGCATCTGTTTGGGGAACAGATTGACGCAGCCCTTACCACCATAAAAAAGGATATGGATACTGCCAAGGCTCTGGGTACTTTACAATTCCGGACCCAGTCCTTTCGTGGCAACCGGGGAAGAGGTCAACCTCCATACAAAGGTTCCTATCAGAATAGGTCTTCGTACACATATTCGCAGTCCAAGCCGCAGTTTCAGCAACGACAACCTCAACAAGGCCGACAGTCTTCCTACGGCAAGTCTAATTACCGAGGAAGAGGCCAAAAACGACCTGCTGGAAATAGACAATGACTTGTCTCCCTCGCTAGCCCCTCCACCACTACATTCTTTAAAACTTGGAGGGAAACTGAAATACTTCCATCGCAATTGGCAAACTATAACAACGGATCGGTGGGTACTCCAACTCATTCGATTTGGACATTCCCTAGAATTTACCTCTATCCCCCCAACTACGCCACCGTGCCAGCGATCACACAGGCACCTACGATTGCTTCTTCAGGAAATAGCTTCCATGCTGCAGAAGGGAGCGATAGAGAGAGTTCCACGGGCCCACAAGAATCAGGGTTTCTACTCTCACTTCTTCCTAATCCACCAAAAAGGAAAGAAATGGCGCCCAATCCTGGATCTCAGGGCACTCAACGTGTTCCTAAAGAAACAATCGTTTCGTATGGTGACTCTGCAAGAAATCCTTGGGCTACTGGACAAAGGGGACTACATGACGTCCTTAGACCTCCAGGACGCCTACTATCATATCCCTATTCTCAAAGGGCACAGGAAGTTCCTCAGGTTTGCGGTGGCAGGACAGCACTACCAATTTCGGGTCCTTCCATTTGGCCTCAAATCGGCCCGAGGATCTTTACCAAATGCCTCTCGCCAGTAGCGGCATTTCTTCGTCAACAAGGCCACCAGGTGTTTCCATACCTGGACGACTGGCTGGTGAAGGCACCGACGGCAGCCGCCGCAGCCTCGTCCTCCAGCGCCTGTCTGGACATTTTCCACCGCCTAGGACTAACCCTCAACACTGCCAAGTCAACTCTGGAACCCACCAAGGTCATCACATTCCTTGGAGCGACTCTGGACACGGACCGTGTCAAGGCTTTCCCCTCTCAGGAGAGAAAATCAAGCTCATCTCCTTGGCCAAGGCAGTGGCTTCGCGGAAGACTCTTCCGGTCCGCACGTTCAAGTCTCTTCTAGGCATGATGTCCTCATGCATCCTGCTCGTTCCACACTGCCGCCTAAAAATGCGCCCACTCCAGGAGGCACTGACAAAGCAATGGACTCAAGCCACAGGTTCTTTCGAGGACCGCATACGAGTCACTCGACCCATTATCAATCATTTGCAATGGTGGACATCTCTCCACCACCTCTCAAAGGGTCTGCCGTTCCTGCTCCCAGCGGAGCCACATGTAATAACTACGGATGCGTCCCTGGAAGGCTGGGGAGCTGTCCTCCAGGACCTCCAGATCAACGGCAAATGGACAACACAGGAAACCAAGCTCCATATCAATCTGTTGGAGTTACGGGCGGTTTTCCTGGCTCTACAAGCGTTTCTTCCACGCATTCGTCACTCCCCAGTGCTCGTCAGGACGGACAACACCACGACGATGCACTACCTGAACAAACAGGGGGGGACGCGTTCCATCTCGTTATCTCGAGAATCGCAGAGAATCTGGAACTGGCTTCTGACACATGGCATAGTGTTGAAAGCGGAGTACGTACCGGGCAAGGACAACGTCTTGGCGGACGCACTGAGCAGGGAGAAGTCTCCTTCCCACGAATGGGAACTGGATAGGGAGGTGCTGAACCATATCTTCCAGAAGTGGGGCACCCCGAACATAGACCTCTTTGCCACCAGAGAGAACGCCAAATGCCCAAGCTTCGCAAGCAGGCATCACCACTCAGAAACCCTCGGGAATGCATTTTCCATCGCATGGCGCAACGTCTTTGCGTACGCCTTTCCGCCATTCCCACTGATTACCAGGGTTCTCAGGAAGATGAAATCGGAACCCTGCACTCTGATCCTCATTGCTCCGCCCTGGCCGAGGCAGCACTGGTTCACGGAGCTTCATCGCCTTTCTGCCCGGCCCCCTCTTCGCCTGCAGCAGTTTCCGGCCCTGATCACGATGTCTCAAGGGCAGGTTCTCCACCCGAACCTGAGCTCTCTGAAGTTATCAGCCTGGCTCCTGAATACCGAGAATTCAGCCATCTGAACATCCCGCAGGATTGCAGAGATGTCCTTGCGAATGCTAGAGCTGTCAGCACTAACAAAACCTACTCACTAAAATGGAAGCGATTCTGTTCCTGGTGTATGGATCAAGGCTTGCACCCCTTCCAGGCCACTCCACAGCAGCTGCTACCATACCTGTTACACCTTGCGCAGTCTGGCCTTGCGCATACCTCCATCAAAGTGCATCTAGCGGCGATTTCTAGGTTCACAAGAAAGGCTACAGGCCCATCTTTGTGGTCAGACAGACTCATCAAACAATTCCTAAAAGGTCTATTCAGGTCCTTTCCACGACCACGGCCTATTCCTCCATCGTGGCACCTCAATGTGGTTCTTCATCAACTAATGAAGCATCCCTTCGAACCCATCCATAAGGCTGATATCAAGTTCCTCTCATGGAAAACGGCCCTCCTCCTGGCACTAACCTCTGCCAGAAGGGTCAGTGAATTGCAGGCTCTATCCATCCAGGATCCTTTTCTTCAATTCAGAGAGGACAGAGTCATTCTGAGGACTAACCCTCGCTTCATTCCAAAAGTCTCTTCGGACTTCCACCTTAATGAACCGGTGGTGCTTAGATCGTTCTTTCCGAATCCTACAACGGCAGCTGAAAGAACTCTACATTCTCTGGATCTAAAGAGATGTCTTAAATTCTACATCGATAAGACACGACACTTTCGAAAGTCATCCCAGCTCTTCATTGCCTTTAGTAGACCAAGACTGGGCATGCCCCTGACAAAGCAGAGCATCTCCAGATGGATCTCTTCTGCGATCACCTTTTGTCACGACAAGGCCGGACGGCCTTTAGACTCACGAGTCAAAGCTCATTCGACTAGAGCCATGTCCACGTCCACGTCTGCGGCGCTGTTCGCTGGAGTGCCGATATTGGACATCTGCAGAGCGGCGACATGGAAGTCCCCGCACACATTCACCAGGCACTACTGCCTGGATACTGAGCTGATGAAGGATGCAGCAGTGGGCCGAGCAGTGCTTCGCCATCTATTCCAGTGAGGTGAGCCCTACTACATCCCTCCATCCTTTACGGGTATGCACATTCTCTTGCTGTATTTATATGCCATTGCATTTGGTGATTTGTAATCATGTGATATGTTTTATCTACATGTTCATACCTCCTCTTCATACAGAATGTGCATAATGTATTGCTCGCTACTCTGATTCAGGCATGTGAATCTATGAAAGACACCCAAATACTGGATAAGAAATGCGTTACTTACCTGTAACTGCAGTTATCCAGTATTAGTGTCTTTCATAGATTCACATGCACCCTCCCGCCTCCCCTGGCAGGGCTCACCTTTCTCTCTAATGAGTTTACGCCTAACTAGCTTGGTGCGTACAAAAATCTGAGAGACTTGGGCTTCTGGCAGGAAGGTTCTAGAAGGAGGTGGTAGCTGATTGGCTGTTGTACTTTATTTGGTCCTTTTTTACAAAAGGACACAGATAGGCCACCAAGGTGGGACCCTTGGGGCCTGCTCTGTTTGGTCCTTCCTACAAAAGGACGTGGATAGGCTACTAAGGTGAGACCTTTGGGCCTATTCTTTTCTATGTATGTCTTTAGGACATTACTTTTTATATACCGGAGGCTCCCGTCTCGACGACGGGGAATGATTCAGGCATGTGAATCTATGAAAGACACTAATACTGGATAACTGCAGTTACAGGTAAGTAACGCATTTCTTCATAGACGTTTTTACGCGTCTCGCGTGTGAGTTCACACTCTGCACACGCGTCCTGTGGGCCTCCTATTACTTACCTGAAGTTAGTGTAGCGTGGTCCCATCGATCCTACAGCCTCTGGACAGCTCCATTCCTTTTATCGACTTTCACATTCCACTTACTTAGTATATGGTTTGTCGTGCCCCTAGGGCACCATTGTAATTTTGTGCAACTTGTAGTATTT
The DNA here is from genome assembly GCF_964261635.1 of Lissotriton helveticus. NCBI lineage: Eukaryota > Metazoa > Chordata > Amphibia > Caudata > Salamandridae > Lissotriton > Lissotriton helveticus. The sequence continues at coordinate 980,665,375 of NC_136061.1, read as the reverse complement.
TTCGTAAGAGATTGTCATGTGCTTAGCCCTCTGACCTCATAAAGAGTTCAGAGGTCTTGTTATTAATAAATATACTGTTTATTTTCATAACAACCTGTGTGGTGTCCTTTCACTTGGTATTCAAGGGGTTATATTGTGGTAAAACAGCTGGCTTCACATGCCAAGAGTTTAGCCTAAGACTGCTTTGTCCATGCTACCATTAGGATAGCTGGTCTATAAGGTTGACTTACAACCAATCACCATAAGGGTTGTTTGGACTGATACAAGGTGATCACTGGAACTAGTGAGCATCATATATCAGGCCAACTTCTCACATAAACTTTTATCATTTGATCATTTCTCATCTTGAGTCTTCGACTCCGACGGTGCCGGTAGGGATGCCCGGGTTTAAACCCTGTTCCAAGTGCGACCGACTGATGTCGGTTACCGACCCCCATCGCCGGTGCCTCAAGTGTTTAGGCCTCGACCACGACGACCGCACCTGCTCTGACTGCCGGGCCCTGACGTTGAAGGCTAGGCGGGAGCGGTCCCGCAAGCGGCTCGAGCTCCGGCAGTAGGCCCCGCGCCGCTCCAGGTTCCGGTCCCACAGGAGGTCGAGGGACCGGTCGTGGGGTCGGAGTCCTCGCAGCTCCGGAAGTGGACATCGGTCGTCAGGATCCAAGTCCTCAGGTAAGAGGCATGAGAGGTCGGAGAGACGTCATCGTTCCTCCGACACTCGCACGATGCGGCTGGGGGTTCGGGTGACACCACCCACGCGGCTCCGACGGAGTCGCAGGTGTCGCCGCCTGCCCCACACCTTCGGGTCCCTGGGCATGACGCGACGCCGGAAGAGATTGAGTGGTACGTCATGGCCATGAGGTCCCTCCCTTCTCCGCCGGGTCCCGTGGCGCCTCCGGCCCAACAGCCCCGGCTGGAGGCACTAGCGGGTCGGGTGCTTCGGCCCCGACGGCGTCGGGTGCTTCGCCGGTCGACCTCACGACCTCATTGGCGCCGGCCCCGTGGGTGTCGCCCCCGGCGCCCACTGTGGACACCGTCCCTAATCTTCCCTTCGGTCTGACTCTGTCGCCGTAGCGGCGCCGCTGGGCGCCGCTTCCGACGGCCTTTGGAGATTTTTATTTCCATGAGGAGGCCCCGTCTGTTGACCCTGTTCTACAGGAGACGGGTGACGAGGGTGATTGGGAGGGGTCTGCGGACCCTCTGACTCAAGAGTGCCAGTCTCAAGAGGACTGGACATATGAGCTTGGGGAGGCCAGTGGAATTGACACTTCGCCAGACACTGGATTTGTCTCCCCTCCCACCGTGGGTACGGAGGAGGGGGCTGCTTACAGTGTAGTGTTGACGAGGGCGGCCAAGGCCTTTACCCTTGAGCTCCCCGTCGCGGCCGTGAGGACTAACCTCCTCACTGAGGTCCTTAAACCGCAGGCAAGCTCCACTGAGCCTCTGCTGCCGTTTAATGAGGCCTTGTGTGAAGTTCTTGTGGGCACTTGGTCCAAGCCCGCCACAGGTCCGCCTGTGGATAGGAACTTGGCCAGACGCTACCGCCCGGCCCCGGGCGACCCTTGCTTTTTGTCCACCCATCCCACCACCGAGAGCCTGGTCATCCAGGCCTCTACTTCCCAGACCGCATTCCCGACGGCTCCGCCCGATCGGGAATCCAAGAGGTACGAACAGTTCGGGAAGAAGGTATTCTCGTCCCTGAGTTTGGGACTGCGGTCTGTCAATACCGCATGCCTCTTGGGCAGCTGCACCCACACCCTGTGGGACACGGTCGCGGACGTGCTGCCACAATGTCCGGAGGAGTTCCGGGCTAAACTCGCCCAAGCCCTTGCGGAGGGTCGAGATGCAGCGCGATATTCCATCCGGTGTGGGCTGGATACCACGGACTCACTGGGCAGGGCGATGGCAACGACGGTGGCATTTCGACGCCACGCCTGGTTGAGGACCGCCAACTTTTCGTCCGATGTCCAGGCCACTCTTCTGGACATGCCGTTCGATGGCCGTCGCCTCTTTGGCAACAAGGCAGACCATGCGGTTGAGCGTTTTAAGGACTTCAGGGCTACGGCCAAGTCCTTGGGCCTCTCGGCCACACGCCAGCAATCAGGTGCCTTTCGTTGCCACGGAAGGGGCGCCCCCACACGTGCCGTCAGCCACGCACCACAAAATGTTCAACAGCGCGGTGGCGGCCGTGGAAACCGCCGGTAGTGGTGGTCGGGGACCACGGCGAGGCCAGTCCACACCTCCTCCCGCAGCACCTGCCTCAAAACCTTCCTAGTCCGTGTTTTCACGCCCATGTGACGCCAGTGGGGGGCAGGGTTCGCCATCACCTCTTCCACTGGCGCACTGTCACGTCGGACAGGTGGGTGCTGCAAATCGTCCGATGGGGCTACTCCCTCCCCTTCGAGGTGACCCCTCCAGCCATGCCACCGCAATTCCACCGCATGTCGGGGGATCACTTGCAACTTCTGCAAAAGGATGTCACGGCCCTCTTGGCCAAGGGGGCCATCGAGCGCGTTCCTGGGCCAGAAGTAGGGTGTGGTTGTTACTCCCACTACTTTCTGGTACCCAAGAAGGGCAAAGGGGGCCTACGCCCTATCTTAGACCTACGGGACGTCAACGGCTTCCTCTGGAAGGAGAAGTTCAAGATTCTGACTTTGGCTCAGGTCTTAGCTGCCCTGGACCCCGGAGACTGGATGGTAGCGTTGGACTTGCAGGACGCTTATTTTCACATCCCCGTCCTGCCGGCCCAACGACGTTACCTGCGGTTCACGGTAGGCCACGAGCACTTTCAGTTTACTGTGCTCCCCTTCGGCCTTACCAGCGCCCCATGGGTGTTCACGAAGGTGATGGCGGTGGTCGCAGCTCATCTGCGTAGGTTAGGGGTGTCAGTCTTCCCCTACCTCGACGACTGGTTGTTGAAGGCGGGCTCGCCCCAGACAGTCGTCAGCCACCTCCAGACTACGGCCGACCTCATGCACTTGCTGGGGTTCTCCATCAACGTGCCGAAGTCACACCTGTGTCCCTTTCAGAAGCTCCTCTTCATCGGAGCGGTTCTAGACTCGGCGCAGTTTCTGGTTTATCCTCCCGAACAGCGGGTTCAGGATATTCAGGCTCCGATTCCGATCTTTCAACCTTTATCCCGAGTCTCGGTCAGGTTGACGCTGCGGCTTCTGGGGCTGATGGCCTCCTGCATCCTTCTGGTGCATCACGCCCGGTGGCGGATGCGGGCTCTGCAGTGGGACCTGAAGTTTCAGTGGGCCCAGCATCCGGGCAACTTGTCCGATCACATCTTTATCTCGGAGGGCACTGCAAGACAGTTGCAGTGGTGGCTCACGGACCGCGATTGGGTCAGTGGCAGATCCCTTTCCCTACCCCACCCAGAGCACGTGGTTGTGACGGACGCGTCCCTCCAGGGCTGGGGAGGCCACATTGGAGAGGCGGAGAGCAGAGGCCTCTGGTCTCCGGCGGAGTCCCGGCTCCATATCAACCTTTTGGAGCTGCGGGCGATCCGTCTAGCACTGAAGGCATTCCTCCCCTCTGTCGGGGGGAGTGTAGTGCAGGTGTTCACGGACAACACCACCGCCATGTGGTACTGCAACAAACAGGGCGGGGTGGGGTCGGGGACCCTATACCAGGAGGCTCTGCGCCTCTGGCAGTGGCTGGAACATCAGGGCGTGACCCTGGTGGTTCAACACCTGGCAGGTTCTCTGAATGCCAGGGCGGATGAACTCAGCCGTCTGTGCATGATGGATCACGAATGGCGTCTGAATTCGGACGTGGCGCAAGGCCTCTTTCAGCAGTGGGGAGAGCCTTGGTTAGATCTATTCGCCACAGAAGAGAACGCGCAATGTCATCAGTTCTGCGCATTGGAATTTCCAAGGCAGCACACGCTCGGAGACGCTTTTCGTCACGAGTGGACTTGCAGTCTATTGTACGCCTTTCCGCCTATACCACTTCTGCCCAGAGTGCTGAAGAAGATCAGGTGCGACCGGGACCAGGTTATCCTTGTGGCTCCGGACTGGGCACGAAGATACTGGTATCCCGAGCTACTCAGCATGTCAGTCGATCCCCCGATTCGTCTGCCTCTTTGGGAGGACCTTCTGTCGCAGCAGCAGGGGGACGGTCCTCCACCCGAACCTGTCCAGTCTCCACCTACAAGCTTGGAGATTGAGCGGCGGCAGTTGAGGCCATTTGACTTGTCTCCTGAAGTCTGTAATGTCATTCTGGCAGCCAGGTGTCTCTCCACAAAGTCGGTATACGCCTGCAGGTGGAACAGATTTGTGGCATGGTGCACAACATCGGCTGTGGACCCTCTCTCTGCACCCTTTTCTGAGGTTCTCCTCTTCCTTCTTTCTCTTGCCCAGCAGGGCTCTGCTCTGGGCACTATCAAGGGGTACCTTTCTGCCCTTTCTGCCTTCCTAAGGCTACCTGATCAGCCTTCTTTGTTCAAGTCCCCTATTGTAAATAGGTTTTTAAAGGGCATCACACATATGTTCCCTCCTGTTCCTTTCGTGATGCCCCAGTGGGACTTTATCCTTATTCTTACCTACCTAATGTGTGCTCCCTTTGAGCCGCTCCATAACTGTCCTCTCCGTCTTCTTACTTTGAAGACTGTTTTCCTGGTTGCCATCACCTCTGCCAGGAGAGGGAGTGAGCTCCAGACTCTTTCTTCCACACCTCCTTTCCTCTCTGTTCATCCAGACAAGGTTGTGTTGCGGACAAGACCTTTCCTGCCCAAGGTTGTCACTGCCTTCCACATCGGGCAGTCCATTACTTTGCCAACCTTCTTTCCACCTCCGCATCCCTCGAAAGAGGAAGATAGGCTCCACCGTCTGGACCCAAAACGTGCGCTCTCTTACTATCTGGAACGCACACGCCAGTTCCGGGTGGATGACCAACTCTTTGTCGGTTACGTGGGCGCTTAGAAGGGAAAGGCGGTGCACAAGCGGACCATCTCCTGGTGGATCATCTTGTGTATCAAGGCATGTTACTCCTTGGCCAAGAAGGAGCCCCCTTTTGGATTGAGGGCTCATTCCACTCTGGCCACGGCGACTACCACTGCCCAGGGCCGGGGAGTGCCCTTGCAGGATATTTGCCAGGCAGCTACGTGGGCCTCGCTGCACGCGTTTGCAAGACACTACTGCCTGGACAGCCAAGTCCGGAGGGATGGCTTCTTTGGCTGTTCCGTCCTCCAGGACTTTCTGGTGTGATTATTGGTTCGCAGACCCACCACCGGGGTTGGTATTGCTGGGGTATCTATTCTAAGGTAAGGAATCTATCACTAACGTGTCTCTTTCAGATGCACAAGTTACTACTTGTGTAACGATATATCTGTAAGAGACATTAGTTAGTGATAGATTCCTTACCGACCCACCCATCCTACCCGTTCTGCGAACCGATATCTAGGGTTAAGGTCACCCTCTTTCAGGGCCCTAGTTTCATGGCACCAGTGTTGGTTCTATCATGGCTCTGCGTATCTGGCGCGGAAAAACTGTGTATTAGAACTGACGTCAGCGCGCTTGGGCGGCGTCTAAGTACTCCGACGACGTCATTCCGGGGCTAACGACGACGGACGCGGAGCCGCGGATGACGCCTGCCGGCGCACAGGGGTATTGCTACCCAAAATTTTCCGGATCCAGTCTGACGCCTGGGGATATTCTAAGGTAAGGAATCTATCACTAACTAATGTCTCTTACAGATGTATCGTTACACAAGTAGTAACTTGTGCTTATGGCAGAATGGAACCTATTTGGCATAGATCATGTTCATACCAGACCACCTGGACATTTGAAAGAAAGCGATTTGGCAGACATTCCATACTTCTCTAGCCCGGTCTTATCTTTCAGAGATTGGCACATGACCCTTCCTCCTCCCAGAGTAGATTGCTATACATGCATGCAAACAAAATATCTCCTCCAGCAAAAAGGAGGATAGGCCTTTTCACTTCTCAGGCTTTTGTTTGTCCAAAATCAAGGTGCCTATTATGCATATATTATTAAGAACTGACCTAACCTCAGAGTGCAATTGAGCACTGTTTAGAATTTGAAAATTGTGTGTCTGTCTGTGTCTCTCTCTAACCTAGAAAACCAAACTTTTAAAGGGAGTGTAGATTCACCACAGGGGCTAAAAACACACGAAATTCCAAACTTAAGGTGTCCCCTTCACTTGACCCACATACCTCACCTCACTATGTCTTCATTTCTATCCCATTATCTCTTGAGAAGGTTGGAAATGAGATGTTTGATTGGCTGACAGTATTGATGTATGTTAAGTTGAATGATGGCGGAGCTAAGTTGCTGGAATGACAGTGCATAGCAGTGATGGCTATGCATGGTGGCAGCTTTGTGAGTGTGAGCATGGTGATGGCTTTGTGAGTGGGGCATAGTGGCGTCCTTGTGGGTGGGGCATGGTGGCTGACTTGTTGTGGTGGGGTATGGTGGCTGCCTTGTGCGTGGAGCATGGTGTCGGCCTTGTGGGTGGGGGTATGGTGGTGGCTTTTTTCTGCATACTCCTTTAAAATTAAGGTAAGGTTGGATTTGGAGTCAAACATAAAGCCTAAAAAAATTCTGTCTATTTGGGTGAGAGCTTGCTGTTGGAGCTGGCGTCTCTGTTATGTAAGTAATGAAGTTGGGAATGTAATGAGGCCAGGGTAGCAGCCGTAAGGCAAGTAATGGCTTACCTTAGTTTTTAGGTGCTGAATATTTAGTTGAGGGTCCTTTTTCGACCCCCAACCAACTCATTCTGAAGGGTCACCACAGCGCTTGCCCTTTGTTTAGATACCCATACTGGATGCCCTCGGACAAGTAAGTTTGATGCAGAGGGAATTTGGTATGTGACTCTCTTGCCCAAACTTTTTTGTGTGGGGGCCTCAGTGACTGTGTGGGAGTTGTGTGAATAAATGAAGTGGAGAGCTCCAAGGAAAAGCTTGCCTTTCTTTCAAACTCCCCACCTAACTAATTTTTTCCTATGGTATGACTGGAGATGCTAAAATGCTAAATATACTGTAGATATTAAGGTATTCTTTTCCGTTCATTTATTCAGTCCTAATGTAATAAAGCTCTGTACATTTCTTGCATCCATAGAACCCTGTGCAAGGCTCCACTAATCTGACAGATGTGTTAATGGTGGAAAACGATGAACTTACAAAGTCTGTGATCGGACTAACGGAGGAGAAACTGAGATTGAGAAGAGAACTCTCTACCATTGAGAAAGACCTTAAGAACCATTTGCACAGGGGAACAGGGGGTGACCAGGTACAGTATACTGAATATAGACAGGTGCCTTAGTGAACAACAATTGTAGTCTGGGCATGGGAAAGGTCATTCATGAGATGTCCATAAATTCGACTGTAGGGTTCAGTAAATAATCTACATTTTCAGGAACCTTTTTTCTTGTGAAGCACATATTTTAGTTCTGTTCAATACTTTTAACAGCAGATTCCTCACCTAGTGAATATCCCCAGGTGGCAGACTGGATCCCAAAACTCAAACAGCAACACTCCTGCACACCGGTAGGTGATATTGTGCAGCTATGCGCCAAATTCATTCCACTCAGCAAGTGAAGAGCAGGCTGAATACAAGTGCCAGCCATGCACACTGACGTTTGTCCTTTCTTTCCATGCCTTCATACACAGGGGTGGAGCTCCGCTCCTTCTCTTCATACTTGAAGAGCTTTTTTTTCTCAACTACTTTTTTCTTAATTCTACCAGTGTGCAAGGGAACATGTCGCCTAAGAGAGTTTAAACCTTGTAGGGAGTGTTGCAAACAGAAGTCTGTCACATATCCCCCACAAGGTGTGCCCCTGGTGTTTGGCGCACAACTCAAGGCATGTGATGATGGCACCCTGATGAATCAGAAAGCCCTCAGAAAACGCAAAGTTAAACTCTGCATAGAAAGCACTGTAAGACTGCACACCGTTCCGCTCCTGGTTGAAGTTTCACTCCTTCAGTTGTCCCAGCAATGGATCTTCATCGCAATCAAAGTCTTTGCACAAGTCCAAAAAGAAGCATAGATGTCCAAGCGGGACTTAGCCCTTCCCGCCACTAAATCTCCACAGAAGACACTATGGTGTCACTGTGCCTCCAGATCTCGCTCTTGCTCCACTGAAGACAATTCCAACCTTCGTCCAGATGCACCCCTAATTTCTAGGTCCATCCGCAATAATGCAGCAGATTAAAGCCTTTATTTAAGCTATGCTGTTTGCCTTCAACATGCTTCTGCCTCCCTCTGGCATGGCTTCAGAGCCCAAAAATCTCAGGGGCCTCCAGCTGAACTATCGCCAGCTGATTCCTCCTCTTCTCCGTCTGTGCCCCTTGGGTCCCACACCAGAGGAGAATCTACAACCTGTTCTGGAGTCCAACACTGACCTGAAATTGTCTTGACAGAGGTCGCACTCCGATCCCAACGTAGCACAGCTATACTTAACGACCCTAACTCTCACAATGCCATAGCTGAACCCAACTGCACCAACTTTTTGGCTCAGACTCTGACCAGTCATCCATATGGATACGATAATGGAGGTAATAAGGATGAGTTTGCCCCCACCCTATGATGAGAAACTAGTCTCTGGACCTGCAAGATGAGTGGGCTGGATATCTCACCTGATACTCTGTTGGTTCCTCCCTTGAATCAGCAACTGAGTAAAGTGCATTGTGTGCCACAGTCATTAGGAGAACTAGTGATGACCCAGGTTTTAGTTATTTATTTAGTTATTGTTTAACTCTGCATCCAACCATTGACTGTTTGTTGGTACAAGTGTCCACTAGCAAAGTGAAGCATAACACCTTTCAAACTATCCCTCCAGACTGAGTACAAACGTGTGGAGAAGTTTGGAAAGAGAATGTTTTCATTGGCCATCCTTGCCTTGAGTTCAATCAGCACTATCTATTTTCTGGTATGTTACACCCATATACTCTGGGATATGGTTAGTAGATCTTACCAGCAGTCCCAGAACTTACACGGCCCTAGACTCTACTTATTGTCTAGAATTGACTATTGGGACAAGTGTGATACTTCGGCGCCATGCATGTATGAGATCCACAGGCTTCTCTCAGGGATATCCCGGCATCCCTGATGTACATGCTATTTGACGTGTCACCTGTTTGGCAAAAAAATGGACGGTCCTGGCTGGGGAGAAAACACCTACTCTCCTCTTCGCGGACGACACCCTCCTGTTGTCCAAAACCCCATCTGGGCTGCAGAAACTGCTGGACAGATTTAGTCTGTTCTGCGATGAACGTGGGCTGACCATTAATACATCTAAAACCAAGCTGATGGTGCTGCCCCCTTAAAAAAAAAGCAAAGAAAATTAATATCACCCTCAATGGGCTGCCTCTCGAGGTGGTGGAGGATTTTGACTACCTGGGAGTCAGAATCAACAATAGAATGAAGTGGGACTCCCATGTAGCCAAGATGCTGCTAAACCTCAAGAGTCTCAGGAGCTATTCTGAGGAGTCAGCGTATGTCAGTTAGTAGGCCTATAGTGCCGGCTCTTGCTGTATATGAAGGGAGGGCGTTGTCCTCCGCAGTTTACGGGTCTGAACTGTGGGGCTGCGAAAACGTAGTCGATTTGGTCAGAGCTGAGAACAAGTTCATAAGGGACCTTGTTTCCCTCCCTATTTTCAACTCCGCTGAAGCCCCTTTTCCACGATATGGGCAAACGCTCTATTTTAGATATAGTCCGTCTTCGCCCTTTGCTGTTCTGGGTGCGCCTAAAGAGGACCCCCGAGCTAGCAAACTATGCACTGGCGATGGATGAATTGATCACCTTGAATAGTACAAATAAAATACAGTGGCTAAACTAATTGAGGCAAATGGTTATGAAGCTGGGATTGGTTGACTCCTGGACCTCACAGTCCCCTCCCCCAAAGCAAGTTGTCAAGAAAATCTATTGGGAGTGGGTACATACAGAGGAACAGAAGAGTACAAAATGGGGAGCATTAACCACACGATTTTTTGAACAAAAGCCCAGCAGAAGGCTCGAACCATTCCTAGACCTCATCCAAATACCTAAAGACAGATCGATTTTTCTAAAAATGAGGTATGGGACACTACCCCTTAATAAATTTACTGAGGGATGGAAGGGATCACGGATCTCATATGGTATTTGCCCAAGCTGTCCATGCAAGACGGAATCCTTACCACACTTTCTGCTTGGTTGCAAAGCTTACAAGAGATCGAGATGGTTGAAACCAGTATGCAGGGAGTATGCAGGGAGTTGGGGGTCAGAGATTTCAGGGCTGCTCTCCGCATCCTCTTAACTGACACAACATCTTCCTTTGTTGTATGTGGAGTTGCAAAATATCTATCAAGCGCCTGGCTTACTCACACCAGGTTGCTAAACTCCATTAAAGTATACATCCTGCATGCACTGAAACCCCATATGTATCCCACTGCTGTTGAACTTTAGTATTGCTATTAGATTGTTTTTAAAATGTAAATCGTACTTTTATTGCCTTTTACCCTATGAATGGGACATTTTTATACATATGTCTTTTTTTTAACCTGAATGTGTGTACTTTTATGATATGACAATATCGAATTAAGTATTACAACAACAACAACAACAATGGACACTGCCCTAGTGCTTTTTAAAGAAAGAAGACAGCCCACGGTGCGCTTCTATGGTCTTTTGGCACCAATTTGGCCACCTTTCCAAATGTTTTGCCCTTTTCAGGGATATGCCAGGGGCTTGGCATATTGGCAGCACCAGGCATTTCTAACTGCATAACTGGCCTCTCAGCTCTTTAGAGATCGGGTCCGTGTCCCGAGCAGATCATGTCTAGACCATCAGGATACATTCCCGTCCCGCACCCCTCTGGCAACCAGCTTAAAACCTCATTAGTGCACCTTAGAGGCACAAAACCGCCCTCTAGTAGGCAGGGTTCACCACTTCCTCCGTGGATGGCTGAGCATCATATCTGACAGGTAGGTTGTTCAAACCATTCAGCGGGGCTACACCCTCCCATACCTTTATCACCTTCCACCTGTGTCGGAGCAGAGTTTGGTAGGACCATCTGTCTATTCTGCATCAGAAGGTGAGCTAGGGAGGTCTTCTGGGAGAGGTGGATGTCACAGGACTCTGGTCTGCCAGAAAACAGCTCCACATCAGTTTGTTGGAGTTGCAGACACTCCGCTTGCCCCTGAAAAAAGGCCTTTCTGTTCGCTGGCACGTCAGCGCATCATGTGAGTGAGCTGCAGGCCCTCTAGGTCAGGCTACTGTAGACAACATTCTTTCCAGACAAACTGGTGTTGAGAACTCTGCCAGCATGACATGGATAGGTCTTACTACCTTTGGCAGGAATGCAGCATGTCACCCTTCCAATTTTCTTTGCCCTACCGCCCCTCTCAAGAAGAGGAGAGACTCCATCATTTGTACTCCAAGATAGAACTCTTTCAATTATCGAGCCAAGTACCATCAGGTGGACAATCAACTCTTTGTTGGCTTCTCTGGAGCATAATAACGCTAGGCAGTGCAGAAAAAAACTCATCTCCACTTGGATAGTCCTCTGCATAAAAATCTGTTGCGCAACAGGCTAGGAAGCAGCCAACTGAAGGATTAAGCGTGTTTCTCCCCCCCCCCTCCTGCTCTACCTCGCGAAGGGCCAGTCCTGGATATCTGTCTGGCTGCTGTATCCGTTCACAAGATAAGAAATTTCAGTTGGAAATATCCATCAGAAGAATAAGTTTTCTTCAGTAACACTCTTTCTTGTGGGTACTCTTACCACAGATTCTTCACCGACCCTGCCACCTCCCCGTTATTTGCAATGTACTCTTTCCATCTAGTAAGTTCTCAAACTAGAGATTTGCGCACTGTTTAAGCCTATTTGCTAATTGGATGTACATCTGAGAGCAAGGACAAGCCTTAGAAAGCAGCTTATGTCAGCGCGCAAGGGTAATGCTTATGTGCACCCCTGTTTGTCACTTCCAGAGTATAACAACATCAGCGTGGAGCACTCTACTCCACTTTCCTGCACACATGAATACTTCTTTTGAGTTTCCACATCCATTCTTACATGTGATTAATCTGCAGTTACGTAGAGAAAGCACATTAAGAAAGGTAAGCAACATGTTCAATTCTACTCACCTTTGTGACTCTTGTGCATGTTGTTCTATGATCTTGTACATCAACCTTCCCTTCTAGTACCCTCCCTTCTTTGAGATGTGGTCAAATGTAATGATCTATTTGGTAGTGGTAAAAAAAAGAACTGAATATCTGATAGAGACTACTAGCCCCAGGTTCCTTAACTTAGAATTATCCCCAGGCGTGAGACTGCATCCGGAAAACTTTTTGCCACAGCATCCCTGCGCGCCGGGGGAACGGCATCACGCGACTTCGCCCAGGCGTCGTCCACGTACGTGACATCAGTGAGGTCACATAAGTCCCACCCCGGGGCGCCTACGTCAGTTCTTTTCCTTTTCCATGTGCAACGCGGATCCGGTCTCTGTTCGGGCCTGTTTGGGCACTTTTTTCTTTCATCATTGTGATATCTTTTGGTGGAACAGTGTGCAAATCCCTTCGGGCTTTAGGACTTGCACATCTTGTGAGCGTCTTACGTCTGCAACGGACCCTCACCTCATTTGCATGTGGTGTTTAGGGGAAGATCATGGCACCACTGATTGTGAAGTGTTCCAACAGTTGAAGCCAAAGTCGCGACGGGAGCGCCGGATGAAACTACTCTCGGGCGCATCTCTCAAGGTCGGCTTCATCCCCTCGATCAGCCTCAACAGAAGGTTTCAGAAGCGGCCGTCGACGTCCTCATCCCTCTCCAATGTCGCACGAGCGTCGCTCACTGGTGGCTAAGTGTCGCAGATTGTGCCCGGGGGCTGGTGTTCGGCCTGCCGGGGGCTTGGGCTCTCCGCGGGTGATGCGGCCCGCGTGTCGTCCTCCTATCCACCGTTTCCCGGTGAGGGGGCGTCGAGAGCCCAGATGGAAACATATGCGGCAGCTTTGCAGGCCTTGCTGGCGTCTCCTCCTCCTTCCCCTCTTGGGACGTCGGCGGATCCCTTGCATTAAGCAGGTCCCTCCGACGCGTCGCCGGCTGGCTCTGCACTAGGCTTGGAGGATGTGGTGCTGTTGGGGTGCGGCCCTTCGGGGGTCCCTCCTTCGGACCACGGCACCTCTGCCTCGCCGCAAACTCCAGCGGGAGTTCCTGTGGTGTTGCGGGAGGTAGCTGGGGCTCGGGTCGCATCCCCGAACCACGCTCAGCCCTCTGGACAGGCGGCGGCCTTGTCCACGGCTGAGCTGACGCTCTGGGTCAAGGCTGGACAGGGACCCTTCGTCCCCCTCCGGGCCCCTCTCGTCCCTCCACGCAGGCGGCTGCCACGTCTGAGGTTGAGTAGGAGGTTGAATCGGCCCTGGCGGCACCGCATGGGTTGGCGGACCACCTCCGTCACATTCTGGGCCGAGGCTGGTCGATGTCTTCTGGTCACTCCCCTGGTCCCTCTCGTCAGTCCGCGCAGGCGGATGCCTCGACAGAGGTGGAGTCGGTGCTGTTCCGGCACGCCCCTTGGCCACTTTGTCTCTGGCTCAGCTCCGGTCCCTGGCGCTGCGTGACTTGGAGGAGCCCTGTCCTGCGTCTCCTTCGGCACCGGCTGGTGATGACGCCCTGCCTCAGGCTGCGGACTCTACGGCGCCGGACAATTGTCAAGTCGCTGATTAGTCTTCGGACGCTCCCTCTTCTGTGGAGGTTGGGTGCCTGCTGGTGTCATCCTCCCCAGAGGCAGCCTGCCGGGTGGTGGCTTTTTCACCTGCGTCCTCAAAGGGCAGCTCCCCACCATTCCCGAGGCCGCGGTGTTCGCTGGAGGAGCAACAGGTCCCCCACTCTTCGGTTCCTCCTTCTAACTTCCAGGTCTTGCCTTTACCCGCCCCACTAGGCTTCGGGGACAGCCGCCTTAGTTTACAGCCGTTGCCCACGGAGGAGCTGCTTTCTCCACCGCGGGGCCCTACGGAGGCGGGTGCGGCCTTCGCTCACGCAGTGTCCACGGCTGTGGGTATTCTGCGCATGGGTGACCCGGTTGCTCATTTCCCGGCAGACCATCTTTTGGAGGTTCTCCACCAGGGCTCTGGTGGGAGGGAGCTATTGCTTCCCTTTGAGGGTTCGCTCCTTTCTTCCCTGATGGGGTCTTGGGGGCACCCCGCCACAGGGGATCCGGTGCCCCAACACCTCCTGCACCGGCACCTTCCAGCACCACGTGACCCGGCGTGTCTTCCCCCACCCCTCTGCCTCCAGTCCACTTTTGCGGACGGCTTTTTTCTCCCTGCCGCCACTGTTGTCTCCACCGTCCCGGGAGGCCCGCTTGCTGGACTCTTGGGGGCGCAACAGGTTTGCTGCTATGTGGGCCCTTAGCACCTTATGTATGTTGGCTAGGGCCACCTCTTCTTTGAGGGACTTGGCTTAGTCCTTGGGATCTGTCGCTTCACAGGAGACTGTTCAGGTTGACTTGGGGCATCATGCGTTTATTCTCTGCTCCGCTCTGGACATCTTGGATGTGCTGGGCCGTGCCATGGCTTCCTTGGTCGCCCTCCATCGCTATGTTTGGCTTCGGGACCGTGTGTTCCCTGAAAATGTTCGTGACTGCTGAGTTGATCTGGTTCTTGGACTTTCTTTTGGGCCGGTTGCCCTTGCTGTGAGGTGTGTTTTATGGCCACTCGAGTGCTCCTTGCTGGGACTGTGGCTTTGTTGGCTGCTGAACGGCCCTTAGTTGACTGTGTGTTTTTGCTTGTTATCTGCACAGAATTGGCCCTGAGATTAGGCCTTCTGTTTTTCTCTTAGGCTGCTTGACAAGCCTTCTGCTGTTTTTTTTTCCCCCTTGGCTCTTTTGTTTTTTCCTCTGCTGCAGAAGTTTCTTCCAAAGAGGGTTCCCACGTCTTGGGACTTAACGTACCCTATGTGGGCTAGTGGTAGCTGTTATATAGCTTGCGCTCTGCTAGGGAGTTCTGGTCGCCTTCGGGCCCCCTGCTCTCCATGGCGTTTATGTATGCTACTGCTTCTTTAGGTTGTGTGCGTGGCCCCCTCGTAGTAGTGTGTCCGGGCATTTCCTCGCCTTCATGCGCCTGTCCTGGAGGCTGGGATGGTTCTGTTTCTCCCTTTGTCAGGCATAGCCTACCTGGTCTTCCTGGGGCCCCGGGCTGTTCTTCCTGCTTCCGGCGGCTTATTACTGCCGGCGCTGGTCTGATGCCTTCCGTCTATGGTGGGCTCGCCTACTTTTCCCTCGTATCGTTGGTCCCTCTAGGCTTTTCTTCCACTTCCTTGTCCTGGCATTGGATGGAAG
Source organism: Lissotriton helveticus (assembly GCF_964261635.1). Classification (NCBI taxonomy): domain Eukaryota; kingdom Metazoa; phylum Chordata; class Amphibia; order Caudata; family Salamandridae; genus Lissotriton; species Lissotriton helveticus. Next base: position 980,650,106 of record NC_136061.1, on the reverse strand, counting down.
CTCTGTTGCCTTGTAGGGGCGTGGGGTGCTTCTTCCTCCCTGGCCTTGCCCTTGGTTCCTCTTTTGAGAGTGAACGGGCTTCTTCTTCTTCTTCTTTCTTCCCACACCCCTCTTGGGGTTGGTGATGTTCTGCTTGTGGGGTTTCCCCCCTTACCTGGGAGGACGGGGCACTCCGCTAGTCCCCTGTGGGACCCTCTGTTATGTCCAGGCTGGTGGGGTCCTTCCGCAGACCCTCCTTCCCTGTGGGTATGGCTAGGGTATCTATTCTACATTAAGGAATCTACGGCTAGTAGTCTATCAGATGTACGAGTTACCTACCTTCGATAACGATGTATCTGGTAGAGACTATTCTAGCCACAGATTCCTTCACCGTTCGCCCTTCCTCCCTGTTCTGCGAGGCCCTTTGGCTTGCCCTTCTGCACTCGCCTCCCGGTGGATGGCTATGATGAGTGCATGCATTATTTCGCTCTTTTGACAAGACGTTGTCTTGCTTTTTGTTCCTTCCTCTTCTTTGGCAATGTAGAGGCTGGGTCTATAGGTACTCCTGTGCTCCTCTGCTCTGGTTGCTCCAGGATTGAGGCTGGCCTTCTTTCGTCCCTCCTTTCCCTCCCTCTTGTTTCTGAGGGTCCTGGCCCCTCTGCTACCCTCTGGGTTTGGGTCATTTGGCCGTGCCCTGCCTCCCTTGGTGGGGTCGTTGCACTCTGTGCTGGGGTTGCCTTGGAAGTCTGTCGTTCCCTGTTTATCTTAGAACTGGCTCCCCTTCATGGGTCTTGGTCGGGGTTGTAGTCCTGCTGCATGTTGTCATGACATTTTGCATATGTTCCTTGTCTTAAGGGGGTACTGTTTTCATAACTGGCACGGTGGCTGCTCAGGGCTGTGCGCTGTTCTTTCTTTTTTCCCTGCTTTTGGGTACTGCAGTGTTGGCACTGCTCCTTATGGTATTCTTCGTTTTTCTTTTCCATTTTTCTTCTGTTTAGCACCCTGTTCCCATTCTTCCACAGTTTCTCTGCTGGCTCCCCGTTTTGGCGCGGAAAGTTCTCAGAAGAAAACTGACATAGGCGCGCCGGTGTGGGACTTATGTGACCTCGCTGATATCACGTACGCGAACGACGCCTGGGCGGAGTCGCGTGATGCCGTCCCCCCGGCGCGCTGGGATGCTGTGGCAAAATGTTTTCCGGATCCAGTCTCATGCCTGGGGATAATTCTATGTTAAGGAATCTGCGGCTAGAATCGTCTCTACCAGATACATAGTTACCGAAGGTAAGTAACTCGTACGATACTCCTATATAGACTGTTGTGGCCTTTCCAGTCCCTCCACTTATGAGGAACAGACATCCTTTGTGTTCAAAGGAATATAGCTTGAAGGTCTGAGGTCATGAGTTATTACAAAGAGAAACTTGTATGTTCTCTAGATTTCCCAAATAATGCTGTGGACACTTGATGCGCAATGTCACATATTGTTTTTTTATTATTTGATGTCTGTTTGATCGTTCCGGATAGGTCTGGTCACTGGATCCTTCTGAGACTGCTCCTGATGCAGAGAAGCTTAATTGGCAGCGAGAAAAAATTATTTTACAGAATGCCTTAAAACAGTCTGAGGCTGAGCTGGCAAGAGTGACTGCAGGAATTGAAAACCGTCCAGTAGCCGAGACCTCTAATTCAAAGGCAAGTTACAACTGTACTGACGTAAGCAATTATCTAGGAAACAAATGTGGCAGTAGGTTATGACTGACCCTAGTCAATGCTGCACTTAACTGGGCCAGGGAGAATATCTATGAAATAACTGGTCAGATATCCACAGAATCACTGTGCCAGAGAGATTAATAAAGATGAACTAGATCTCATGTGAACTTATTAAATGACTATTATAAAGTTGAACTGTCTTAAATGTACTACAACGTGTCACTGTACTAGGAAGGATAGACCAACATCAGTGGTTTCGTATAAACTTCATGCAGAGTGTCCCTACAGCAAAGGAATTCGGTGGGACCACCCCTCTTGACCCAAAATTGTATACTAAGTATGTTCTCAAATTCTGACCTAAAATATTAAACATGAGTGAGTTGAAACATTGGAGTTAAGTTTTGGAAGATTTAATAATATTGTAGTAAAATATATAGTGGGGGTTATGCAAATTGTTTTGCCCTTCAGGCTCAAATCCTCTATTTGTTTTTCAACTTGTGTTTTTAAATAATGGAGCCAACTTTCCCAATGTTGCAAAGGACTGTGGGATGTACCAGTGTTGCTTAGGGCCACTCTGGGACTTCTCCCACAGAAAAGGGCAAGACCAGCCCCTACCACTACAAGAATTTGTGGTTGTTTGCTGTCCCAGGCGTGTCTTGCAACTGACTAGATCCTTCCTTCATCGGCCTACCCTAATTTGTGACTGGGGAAGTGCTGCACTCTCTTATGATCGCCTACTTACGTGATGTCCTGGAGTAAGAAAAATCAGCAGGAATCTGGTCAGGAATTTTTAGTGTCTAGTTGCAAATCAATAGAATTCTGGAGATTTTTGTAAACTTTGGGACAGCTGAATTTTCCCAACTATGTAGGTGTAATAAAAATTCCTTTAGCTGGTATCTGATGTACATTAGTGCATTTTATGTTTTCACCATAAACATTCATAATGTGAAATATTGAAAGCATACTAAGACAATTCAAGGTGGTTTTGTAAAATGTTGGATTTCTTTAAAGTCCTATTCGGTGTTATTTATTCATTACAATAAAACCAAAACATGAAATTCAAAAGTGCGGTAATATCGTCAAAATGTTGAATTTCAGTAGGTTTTTGTAATAACATTCAATGTTTCATTCAATTCAGATATGTCAAGTTTTATCTTTACAAATGTATTTTGACAAGGAAATTTGTGAAACACTGGATATTCAGGTCCATTTGTAAAGTGGCTGAGGGAGCCTGATCTACCTCCCTGCCATGACCTCATACCACTCAGGTCATCCCTTACCCGCAGGAAGAACCGCCCCGCATTTTGGGACCTCTGATCTAGATCTCATTAGATTTTTTGCACAGAATGTTCCTCATCAGTCTTGGGCATGCGTGGTATTATATTTGCAAACCAGTAGTGAAATAGAATTGAGAGAGTCCATCCTCATCATTTGAACATTCAGTTTCCAGTAAATGTTGATTTGATGAAGCTATGCACCCAAAAGCCACAGACTATTGCCTATTCACTCATCCACTGTGTCCCTAAATGAACGGTTTGTCCTACAAATATTTTTTGGCGATTGCTCTGTTTATAAGGGGCATTTTGCATGCTTTGTGTAACCTCTGCAAGCCTTTCCCTGGCTTTGTCTTGAACACTTTATTTGATTTTTAATTCTGCTGCCTTCTGGCTATGTAGGCATTTCTTGCAATAACCTCAAACCACCTGTTTGCCTCTTCTCTTACTTATGTCACTCTTCCAGTCCTTGAATGTTACAGCTTTACAGGGCTTGTCATTTCTTTACAGAAGGAATGTGAAAATGGTCCCTCTGTGAACAGTGTTTCCTTTTCATAATTTAAAAAACAAGATAACCTACTACTGCTATGAGCATTATGAGACAAATGTTCTAATGAGAAAATTACTAAAGGCCTGATCAAATCCTCTGACTTCATTTGGTTGGTTCACTTCTCGTCCCCTCTCATCCTTTCCCATCTTATTTGCCCCATTTCCAGCACCCAGCTTTCACTGACTTCTTGGTCTCCACATCTGTGGAATTCTGCCATGCTGTTTCGGTTAATGTCATCTCATTGACAGCATATTTTCTCTGAGGCCTTGCGTTAGCAGTCTCCTTTCTCCTTCATGTCAGTAGGAGAACCAGTTGTCTAAGTATTTTACAGACTAGGGTTGTTTAAGCCTATCTGATAGAGACTTCTAGCACAGATTCCTTACCTTCGAATATTCCCCAGTCATCAGACTGGTTCCGGATAATCTTATTATTATTTTGTTTGTCCTCATCTCACCAATAAGCATCTTCAGATCTTACATGACGCCGTAGTTCGACCTGACACCATTGGCGTGGGTCTCCCTTCCATTTTTTGCTGTTGCCTCGTGTGTTTTTGCTGGTGTTAAATGCTTTGGGCACTGTGCCACTGCTATTCAGTGCCACAGTGCAAGTGCTCCCTACTGTAAATTGATGTACTAATCAGTGGTTCCATGTTTGGCTATTTGGTTTACTTGTCAGACCCTAGTCTAGTGCACTGAGTGTGCCCAGGGCGTGTACATCCAAATGCTGCTGGTGGGCCTGCAGCACTGGTTGTGCCACCCACAGAAGCAGCCTTGTAAAATGTGTCAAAGGTCTGCCATTGCAGAGCCTGCGTGCAGTCTGGTACTGTCATACTGACTGGGCAAGTGCACCCACTTCCCAGTCCCTAAACCTTCCCTTTTCTTCATATCAGTCACCCCTATGGTAGGCCCAAAGGCAGGGTGCATTGTAAGTATAAGGTAGGACAAGCCCTGATGTGTGCGGCATGTCCTAATAGTGAATTACAGCCATTTTCGTGTTACATTATTGCAAGGCTACCTGTTCTCCATAGGCCAGAATGGGCTGTTACAGTTATTACATTTTATAATCCTAACTGTCTCAGAGGACATGGTAGAAATTCGAGTTTGGTATGCCTGAACTCAGAATAATAAAATACATCTTTTAGTAAAGTTTATTTTAATATTCTGTGTTTACAAATACCACTTTAGAAAGTAGATATTTGCTTGTCTAATCATTCAAATCTGCCTCTGATAGTTTGTGTATTCCTATGTCTGGTTTTGTGAGTGACAGGGCTGGGGAATTCCAGGAGACAGGCTGAGTCACCCAGTGGTGAATAGAGAGATCTGCATCTAGATGGGAGGGAGGAGTGCACCTGAACTCTGAATAGGGCTGTGCCTGCCGTCCACAATGACGGCTCCACCCCCTGGGGAGCAGCTGATGTCTCTGCCCTGCACACTGAAAGAAGAGAAGGAGTCCTGTAAACAAAGTGCTCCAGGACTGTACTTGCCTTCCACAATGCTGGCTCCACTTCCTGTGGGGCGTCTGATGTGCATGCCCTGCACTGTGAAAGGAGAAGTCTGGTAAACAGAGTGCTTCAGAACTGGTTTGGACTGGGCAAAGGCCCCTCTCCCCTCAGAGAACAAAGGATTTCTGGGTATAAATATTGAGACCCTGATCCCATGAAATTAGATTACTTTGGAATACAAGAAGGAACCTTTACTGGGGAGAGGGACCTGAAGAAACTGAGGAGAGACTATTCCCAAGCTGAAGTGCTGCTTGGGGGATTGGCCTGCAGTGGTTGCCTTACTGCCAAAGGAAGGAGAAAGTACCTTTGTGTACTTTGCTTTCAACTTGTGAAGGATCTCCAAGGGCTTGGAAAAGAGCTTGCCTCCTGCTGAAGTCTCAGGGACAACAGACTTCACCCCCCAGCTCGCCAGAGTTCTTGTGGAAGTGCCTGCTGCTGTTTTGGGCCTTCTGAGGAACTGTGTGTCGCAAAGAGCTGGAAGCGCGACTCAACGAGAAGAAGCCTGTCACTGTGCCTGCCGTCGCAACTCCGAAGGAGTGTGTCGCCGCTGGAACTGTCGCACTGCACCTCATCGGAGAGAAGCGTGTTGCAACTAAGAGGAAGCGCGTCGCTGTTGCTGCCGTCGCAACTCCGAAGAAGGAGGGTGCCGCCGCTGTGGTTGTCGCACTGCACCGCATCAGAAGAATCTCCCAACGAGGTTGTAGCGTGTCACCGTCGCCGAGCCTGCCGTCGCAACTCCGAAGCCGGAGGGTGTCGCCGATGGAACTGTCGCATTGCACCGCATCGACCAAGACCACCTCGAATCCCCGAGAAGCGCAACACCGTCGGAGCTGCTGCCGTCGCATCTTGGATGTCGCCGGTGTTGTTGTCGCATCGAGCGGAAGCTTCATGCATCACAGAGAAGAGCGTCGCCGCTGGAGCTGTTGCCGTTGCATCGTAAGGGTGTCGAAGCTGCAGTTGAACCGAGAGTTCTCGCATCCCCGAGAAGCATGCCGCATCTGGAAGATCTTCGCGTTTTTATTTCTTTGCACCTGCCTTTGCCGCATTTCCCATTGCTGCGACATTGCTTGTCGTGGAAGCGCAACGCAACCTAAGGTACATTGACGCAGAGTGTCTCATCTAAGAACTGAACTGGACTAAGCTTAAATCTACCATCTTAAAGTAATCATAGTGTGTATTTTTGTCGTTTATGGTCTTGTGGTAACTATATAAAGTCTACTTATTTTTTATATAAAACCTGTGTGGTGTTCATTTGTAGTGTTGTCACTGGGTTACTGTATTTGGTCACAACTGCTTAACTTACAACCCCTCTGAAATAAGCCTTGACTGCTCGCTCCACGCAACCTAGAGGGTGAACAGGGGTTATTTCAGGTGTGTAATCCCCTTGTCCTGACTAGAGGAGAGGGTCCCTACTTGTCACAAGTACCTACCTGTGCTAAATAGAGACCCCCAAATCTAACATTGGAAGCAACGGAAGGATTCTGGATTGGCATTTGTGACTCATGTACAGTGACTGGTGAATACTACTGAGTGCAGACCATAACGACACCGCATACTTTTTGGTAGATTTTGGATTGCCTATTTTTGAAAAATGTCTAATTCAGTAGAGAGAGCATAATCTGTAGACTCCCTTAATTGCCAATGGGAAGAAGAGAGGCTGGAATGCTACACAGTAAAGCAGATGAAGTACTTTTGCAAGAAATTCAATGTTTCCACTTCTGGATTTAAAGTGAAGGAAGAATTCTACAAGGCGCTGAGGGCCTAGGTAGAATCAAGGAAAACTCCTGTGATTGAGGAGGATGACTTGTCAATTGTGCAACAAGAAGAGCCAGTGGGCCTAGGAGGAAGGAAAGTGCCTTCCCCCGCATGTAGCAGTGCTTCTAACAAGAGTCTGTGTCCAGAGGAGCTGGAGAACCGAGAGAGATCAAGAAGGCATGAAATGGAAATGACCAGGTTCAAGATGGATAGGCAGTTAGAATTAGAAAATAGAAAGTTAGATCTTGAGGAAAAGAAAATGCAGTTTGAGCATGAAAAGGTTTTGAGGGAGTTGGAGTTTAAAACCAAAAATCTGAAAGAGACACGTTAGTATTAGATTCCTTACCTTAGAATATCCCCAGGCGTCAGACTGGATCCGGAAAATTTTGCGTAGCAGTACCCTTGCGCGTCGGTAGGCGTCGTCTGCGGCTCCGCGTCCGTCGTCGGCGCCGTGATGACGTCGTCGGAGTACTTAGACGCCGCCTCCGCGTGCTGACGTCAGTTCTTCTTTTTTCCGCGCCAGCAAGCGCAGATCTGGAAAAAGCAGTAACCCTAATCACTTTTTGACTAACCTTTTTGATCCTATTTCGAGTCTCTCGACTCCGACACGGTGCCTTAGGGATGCCCGGCTTCAAACCTTGTGACGATTGCGACCGGCTGATGTCGGTCACGGATCCTCACCGCGTCTGTTTGTCGTGTTTGGGCGTCGACCACGACAACAAGGCCTGCTCCGACTGCCGGGCCCTCTCTTCGAAAGCCAGGCGGGAGCGGTCCCGTAGGCGCCTCGAACTCCGGCAGTCGGTCCCGCGCCGTGAGAGGTCCCGATCCCATGGGAGGTCGAGGGACAGGTCGCGGGCTCGGAGCCATCACAGCTCCGGGAGTAGGCCGCACTCCTCCGGGTCGAAGTCGTCGTCAGGTAAGAGGCACAAGAAGTTCAAGCGGCGTCATCGCTCCTCGGACTCCCCCCGACGCTCGCACGATGCGGCCGGGGGTTCGGGTGACACCGCCCACGCGGCTCCGTCGGAGTCGCGGGCGCCGCGTGCAGCCCCATACCCTACGGTCCCTGGGCTCAACGCGACGCCTGAGGTGATCGAGCGCTTCCTCATGGCCATGGGAACCTCTCTCCTCCGACGGGCTCCGCGGCGCCTTCGGGCCCAGCGGACCCGTCTGGGGGCCCTAGCGAGTCGGCGGCTCCGGCCCCGATGCCGTCGGGTGCTTCGGCCCCGACGCCGCCGGCGCCTTCGGGCCCGGTGCTGCAGGTCCCCGTTATCCCGACGCCGCCGGCGCCTTCGGGCCCGGCGCCGCAAGATGCTGCTGGTCCTCCTTCGGGATCTGGTTCGTCGCCGGTGGATCTGACGACCTCCCCGGCGTCGGACCCTCAGGTGTCGCCTCCGGCGCCGCTCCAGACGCCGGTTGGAGAGTTCTCTCTCTATGAGCAGGCCCCATTGGATGAGAACCCTGAATTTCAGGAGATGGGTGTTGAAGAGGACTGGGAGGGTTCTGAGGACCCTCTGACCAGGGAGTGTCAGTCTCATGAGGACTGGACATGAGACCTTGGGGAGGCCAGTGGCCTGGACACCTCTCCAGACACTGGTTTTGTCTCCCCTCCTTCCGTGGCATCGGAGGAGGGGGCAACTTATAGTGTGGTGCTGATGAGGGCTGCCAAGGCCTTGGGCCTTGAGCTCCCCGTAGCGGCCGTGAAGACTAACCTCCTCACTGAGGTCCTTAAACCGCAGTCAAGCTCGGCCGAGCCTCTGCTGCCTTTTAATGAGGCCTTGACCGACGTTCTGCTGGGCACTTGGTCCAAGCCCGCTACGGGTTCGCCCGTAGATAGGAACATGGCCAGACGCCACAGCCCAGCCCCGGGCGACCCATGTTTCCTATCCTACCCCCGAGAGCCTGGTCATCCAGGCCTCCAATTCCCAGACCGCAATCCCGTCCGCCCCCCCGGACCGGGAATCCAAGAGGTATGACCAGTATGGGAAGAAGATCTTCTCATCAATTAGCCTCGGCCTGCGGTCTTCTAACACCGCCTGCCTCTTGGGACGTTACACCCACTCTGTGTGGGATAAGGTCGCGGAAGTGCTGCCAGAGTGTCCGTTGGAGGTACGGGCCAAACTCGGCCAAGCCCTTGTGGAGGGCCGGGATGCAGCAAAATACTCTATTCGGTGTGGGCTGGATACCACCGACTCGCTAGGCAGAGCGATGGCTAAGACGGTGGCGGTCAGACGCCACGCCTGGCTGAGGTCCGCCAACTTCTCGGCAGATGTCCAGAACACACTTATGGACATGCCGTTCGATGGCCGTCGCCTCTTTGGCGACAAGGCAGACCATGCGCTTGAGCGTTTTAAGGACTCCAGGGCTACGGCCAAGTCCTTAGGCCTTTCGGGCCAGCGCCAGCAACCGGCTGCCTACCACTCCTTTCGTGGCCACGGAAGGGGTGCGCCCACACACGCCGCCAGCCACGCGCCGCAGGGCAATACCCAACGCGGTGGCGGCCGTGGGAACCGCCGTCCGGGCAGTCGGGGGCAACGGCGAGGTCAGTCCACACCTTCCCCCGCAGCATCCGCCTCGAAACCCTCCTAGTCCGTGCTTTCAGGCCCATGTGACGCCAGTGGGGGGCAGGGTTCGCCATCACCACCTCCACTGGCGCAGTGTCACTTCGGACAGGTGGGTGCTGCAAATCGTCCGAAGGGGCTACTCCCTCCCCTTCGAGGCGACTCCTCCAGCCATGCCACCGCAGAACCACCGTGTATCGGGGGATCACTTGCGACTTCTGCAGGAGGAAGTTACGGCCCTCTTGGCCAAGGGGGCGATCGAGCGCGTTCCTGGGCCAGAAGTAGGGTGTAGTTGCTACTCCCACTACTTCCTGGTACCCAAGAAGGGCAAAGGGGGCCTACGCCCTATCTTGGACCTACGGAACGTCAACGGCTTCCTCCGGAAGGAGAAGTTCAAGATGCTGACACTGGCTCAGGTCCTTACTGCCCTGGACCCAGGAGACTGGATGGTAGCGTTGGACTTGCAGGACGCTTATTTTCATATCCCCGTCCTGCCTGCCCACCGGCGCTACCTGCGGTTCATGGTGGGCCACGAGCACTTTCAGTTTACCGTGCTCCCCTTCGGCCTTACCAGCGCCCCACGGGTGTTCACGAAAGTGATGGCGGTGGTCGCAGCTCATCTGCGTCGGTTAGGGGTTTCAGTCTTCCCCTACCTCGACGACTGGTTGTTGAAGGCGGGCTCGCCCCAGACAGTCGTCAGCCACCTCCAGGCGACGGCAGACCTCCTGCACCAGCTGGGGTTTTCCATCAATGTGCCAAAGTCGCACCTGTGTCCCTCTCAGAAGCTCCTCTTCATCGGAGCGGTTCTGGGCGCGGTTTCGGGTTTATCCACCCGAACAGCGGGTCCGGGATATTCAGGCTCTGATTCCCATCTTTCAGCCGTTATCCCGGGTCTCGGTCAGGTTGACGCTGCGGCTTTTGGGGCTGACGGCCTCCTGCATCCTACTGGTGCATCACGCCAGGTGGCGGATGCGGGCTCTGCAGTGGGACCTGAAGTTTCAGTGGGCCCAACATCAGGGCAACCTATCCGACCACGTCCTGATCTCGGAGGGCACTGCGAGACAGCTGCAGTGGTGGCTTACGGACCGCGATTGGGTCAGCGGCAGATCCCTCTCCCTACCCCAACCGGAGCACGTAGTTGTGACGGACGCGTCCCTCCAGGGCTGGGGAGGCCACATGGGAGAGGCGGTGATCAGAGGCCTCTGGTCTCCGGCGGAGGCCCGGCTCCACATCAACCTGTTGGAGCTCAGGGCGATTCGTCTGGCACTGAAGGCATTCCTCCCCTCTGTCCGGGGAGTGTAGTGCAGGTGTTCACGGACAACACCACCGCCATGTGGTACTGCAACAAACAGGGCGGTGTGGGGTCGTGGATCCTTTGTCAAGAGGCTCTTCGCCTTTGGCAATGGCTGGAACGCCAGGGCGTGACCCTGGTGGCTCAACACCTGGCAGGTTCTCTGAACGCCAGGGCGGACGAGCTCAGCCGTCGGTGCATGATGGATCACGAATGGCGTCTGAACTCGGACGTGGCGCAAGGCCTCTTTCAGCGATGGGGAGAGCCTTGGTTAGATCTATTCGCCACCGAAGAGAACGCGCAATGTCATCAGTTCTGCGCGTTGGAATTTCCAAGGCGGCACTCGCTCGGAGACGCTTTTCGTCGCGAGTGGAGTTGCGGTCTGTTGTACGCCTTTCCGCCTATACCACTTCTGCCCAGAGTGCTGAAGAAGATCAAGCGCGACCGGGCCCAAGTCATTCTTGTGGCTCCGGACTGGGCTCGAAGGTACTGGTATCCAGAGCTACTCAGTCTGTCAGTCGATCCCCCGGTTCGTCTGCCTCTTCAGGAGGACCTTCTGTCGCAGCAGCAGGGGACGGTCCTCCACCCGAACCTGTCCAGTCTCCACCTCCATGCTTGGAGATTGAGCGGCGACAGTTGAGGCCATTTGACTTGCCTCCTGAAGTCTGTAACATCATTCTGGCAGCCAGGCGTCCCTCCACAAAGTCGGTATACGCCTGCAGGTGGAACAGATTTGTGGCATGGTGCACAGCAAAGGCTGTGGATCCTCTTTCTGCCCCTCTTTCTGAGGTTCTTCTCTTCCTTCTTTCTCTTGCCCAGCAGGGCTCTGCTCTGGGCACTCTCAAGGGCTACCTTTCTGCCCTTTCAGCCTTTCTCAGGCTACCTGATCAGCCTTCTTTGTTCAAGTCCCCTATTGTGAATAGATTTCTTAAGGGCATCACTCACACGTTTCCTCCTGTTCCGTTTGTGATGCCTCAGTGGGACTTGAACCTGGTTTTAACATTCCTTATGTGCGCTCCCTTTGAGCCACTTCACAACTGTCCTCTTCGCCTTCTGACTTTGAAGACTGCTTTCCTGGTTGCCATCACCTCTGCCAGGAGAGTGAGTGAGCTCCAGGCTCTATCTTCTAAACCTCCTTTCCTCTCTGTCCATCCGGACAAGGTTGTTCTGAGGACTCGTCCTTCTTTCCTGCCCAAGGTTGTCACGGCCTTTCACATCGGGCAGTCTATCACTTTGCCAACCTTCTTTCCGCCACCGCATCCCTCTAAAGAGGAAGAGCGGCTCCATCGTCTGGACCCAAAACGTGCGCTCTCATTCTATTTGGATCGCACACGCCAGTTCCGGGTGGATGACCAACTCTTTGTTGGTTACGTGGGCGCTAAGAAGGGGAAAGCGGTACACAAGAGGACCATCTCCCGGTGGATCATCTTGTGTATCCAGGCATGCTACTCCTTGGCTAGGAACGAGCCCCCTGCTGGATTGCGGGCTCATTCCACCCGAGCCACGGCTACTACCACTGCCCTGGGCAGGGGTGTGCCCTTACAAGACATCTGTCAGGCAGCTACGTGGGCATCGCTGCACACGTTTGCAAGACACTACTGCCTGGACAGCCAAGTCCGGAGGGATGGCTTTTTTGGCCGTTCCGTCCTCCAGGACTTTCTGGTGTGAGTATTGGTACGCAGACCCACCACCGGGGTTGGTATTGCTGGGGTATCTATTCTAAGGTAAGGAATCTAATACTAAAGTGTCTCTTTCAGATGCACAAGTTACTACTTGTGTAACGATATATCTGTAAGAGACATTAGTTAGTATTAGATTCCTTACCGACCCACCCATCCTCCCCGTTCTGCGAACCAGTACCTAGGGTTAGGGTTGTCCCCTTCAGGGCCCTAGTTTCACTGGCACCAGTGTTGGTTTTTGGCATAGCTCTGCGTTTCTGGCGCGGAAAAGCTGTGTCTAAGAACTGACGTCAGCACGCGGAGGCGGCGTCTAAGTACTCCGACGACGTCATCACGGCGCCGACGACGGACGCGGAGCCGCAGACGACGCCTACCGACGCGCAAGGGTACTGCTACGCAAAATTTTCCGGATCCAGTCTGACGCCTGGGGATATTCTAAGGTAAGGAATCTAATACTAACTAATGTCTCTTACAGATATATCGTTACACAAGTAGTAACTTGTGCGTTTAGCAGTTACTCCCTCTGGAAGCAGCATACTGCCAGTACATTCAGAAAGTAGGGTGTATATTCCGAAGGATGTGGTGAAGGAGTTTTACAAAAATTATGATATTAGTCAGTGGTTCAGAGCCTATGAGGTAGCCATGTCTTCTCACTGTGTCCCTGAGAGAGATTGGGGAGCGGGGTTGTGGGGAAGGTTGTTTAGTGAGGGGTGGAATACATTGTTAGACTTGCCTTCTGAAGTTCACAATTCATACAGCCACATGAAAGATGCATTGATGTCTAGATATGGTTTGACACCTGAACTCTATAGGCAGAGGTTCAGGGAATCAAAAAGTTAGAAAACAGTACTTGGGTTGATTATGTCACTTTCATTTGCAGAGAATTGGATGGTTGGGTAAAGGGAAGCAAGGTTAATGATTTTCAAGGTCTCTTTGATTTGATTGCATGGGAGCACTTGTCTGAAATGTTTTCCAGAGCTGCGCCAACATCTGATAGATAGCAAGCTGACTAACCCTAGGAAGCTTGCTGAGGAGTCGGACCGTTGGGTCAGTACCAGGATCCACAAGGTTCACATGGGAAGGTGGGCAGGGTCCCCAGCAGAAGAGTGGGGGGGACAAGGGTAAACAGTAGGAGTTCCGCAAAGGGCCCCAAAGTAGTCCCCAAGGGAACCCTGTGAAAGGTTCCCAGCCTCCCCCTGAGAGAAAGCAAGGGGCCCCTACAGGTAGTCCTGTTCCCCAGGGGGGCCCTGAAATGTTACAAGTGCGGTGACCTGGGCCATAATGCGAATGATACCAGGTGCCGCCTGTTTGGTAAACAAGCACCCACTGATGCTCCACCCCGGCAGATGGCTAGTGTAGCCTTGGGGGAGGAGATTGAAGTCCAAGGTGGATGAGGTCAAGCACAGATGACGCTTGTCTCGCTAGGAGACTGTGAGACGGTCTCAGAAGCTCAGCTACCCAGGAACACTAAGAAATATGGGCAGCGAGTGACCGTCAATGGCCAAAAGGTGGAGGCTCTTGGGGATACAGGAGCCAGTGTGACAGCTGTCAGGTGTCACCTGGTGTCTCAAGAGCAGATTGTCCCCCATGAATTTTGCCGAGTTGTTAACGCTGACTGTAGGAGAGTAGGGTCTGCTTCATATGGTCACCCCCACTTTTTGCTTTGCCTTACTGGTTTTCGACTTAGATGTGGCTGTGGGCCTGCTAATCAGACCCACAGCCCAGATGCACTCTCTCTAAATGTACACCATGTACTCTAGGTACATACACAATTGGGAATTGGTTCACCTTGTCAGCCCCTGTAGAAGTGTACCCTAGGTACTCAGGGCATAGGTGTAACCAAGGCCTACCAGGGGCTGCAGCATGTATTATGCCACCCCTGGCTGGCCACTCAACTAGACACAACTGGCTGATCACTCAGCTAGGGCAAGGTCGTGTAATTACCCCTTGCTTAGGTATGGTATTCCTATACCTACTTATATATAGACAAATAGTAATCTATAAGTCACTCCTATGGCAGGCCTTAACAATCCTGGAGGCAGAGTGCTTGGTTATGTGTGAGATGGTGCTCTAGCATGAGCTGAGCCTGTCTGCAGCTTTCGGAACCATGTCCTTATAGCTGTTCTATGATATCGCCATACCATATACTTTTAAGTGCATTATAATACTCGCGGTTAATGCTAACTTTGGTTTGGCTTTATCCAAACATGTCGTGTAAGGTGTCATATGCTTTAGAATACTACCCCCTCGCCAATTCTGGCGACGGGGTAGCATTCCACCCTTCTAGAGAGAGAAGACCTGTTGCTGCTGACTATCCCGGTTAAAGTTAACCAGAGCCCCAGCGTCACAAAATGGACGCTGCTGCCACCGACACAAGTCTGACCTCCTGCTGCTGGGAGTCCTTCCAGTCACGGAGGTTTGGACAATAGGTTTCCTGCCTGGGGAGGTGCGAGCACCACCCCAGACAGGACTTTGTGTATTGGGACAGGGAGGGCTGAATAGAATGAGACACTGCCTGGAGCACACTAGGTGCTTCATGCATACCCCAGTTCAAACCGGTTGCTGGGGCACTCCAGCCCCAGCTCTGGCGCAAAACTGGACAAAGGAGAGGGGGTGTAACCATCCCCCTTCCTGGTCCCACCCATAGGAGGGACCTAGTAAGTAATCCAGCCCCTTTAGTTGTATAAAGGTGGGAGCTGCGTCCTGAGACTTCAGATTAATCCTGAACCGAAACTTGAAACGAAACTCTGGACCTTCGACATTCTGCTGAAGCTGAAGACTGAAGAATCTCCCTTGTGGCCAAGGAGTGACCACCCTGGGCAACCAGGCACTATCCAGCAAATCAACGGCTTGCTTTGTCGACGTTCCCGCCGGAACCCGAGCACAGAGCCTGACGAGACCCAGACTTCCAGACCTCTCTGACCCTCTCTTCACGACTGCAGCATAGCTGGGATCCGTGGAGGCGACGAGACACGTGGGACTGGACATCTTGGAAAGCCTGCAACTTGCTACCTGTGCAGCTCCTGAGGTACCCTCGAAGCTGTGCACTGGGGATTGAGAAACCCTGATCCCGAGCTCCGTCTGCGATGAAGATCAGCCCCCCACACTCCACGAGTTCTGCATGGGGCCCTTCTGCTTTTGTTCTGCTCGACGCGTTGTCCGGTTGCTGGCCCGTTGGCTATTAGCCTCAGTGACGACAATCTTTTTGAACCACATCGCTGGTCTGGTTTCTCCAGACTGGCCCTTGCTTCCTTGCAAAGGTGAAGCACCACAGACCTTGCTTGTCTGCACCAGAAGCCTTTGTTGTATCCTGCGTGGGTTGCCTTTGCCAAGGCTTGTTGACTCCAATCCGGCATTCGACACCTCCATCTGCGAGATCCTTCGTGGGACAGTCCGTCTCCAGCACTTGGTCGTCGTCGACGCCATCTGGTCCACGTGGCTGCCAAGACAAGCTTCAAGACAGCACCTGATTGCTCCTCGACGTCGTCTGGTTCCTTCCTGGTTCCACCCGGTCACTGGCTAGTGACCCAGACTCTGTCCCCTCTGCTTTCAGGTCCTCTTCATCCTCGATCCACCCTTGGAACCACCCAGACATCTTCCTCCTGGTCGCCTGCAGCCTCTTTCTTCAGGTCTCCATAGGATTCAACTACGAAACCCGACACATCTTCACGCCTATGCACCTGCCGTCCGTGGGTGAGGTAACGCGAGTTCTTCGGTGCTCCCGAGGGTATTGACTATCCAAGTGTCTAAGTCTCTAGTTGTTTCCACCTAGTTAAACCGGAAGTGTCCTAAATCCTTCTAAATCTAACTTCTAAGTTCCCATTGACTTTGCATTGAATCCCGCGTGTGTGTAATGACACTGCACGCGCCGCATTTGGGCCTCATACTTCTAAACTATTGTTAAGACAGTGTAAGCCCCAGCGATGCTCTAGGCCTTTCATTTTCTTGTGACGTGGTACTTATACCACTTTCTTAATATATGGTTTGCTTCGCCCCTAGGGCCTAACCGTAAATTGTGCAACTTAACATATAATAACTAAGTGTCTTGTTATGTGCTTTGGCCTCTGACAAAAGCAACAGGTAGTGGAAAACCACTGGTATACCAAACGCACAGCGATATTTAAAGTATAACATATGAAATTACTGTAATCATGAACAGTAACACAAATGTTCCAATCACATTTATCCAAGAAAAAACACTTGAAACTAATGTTTGTTGACAATCTGTTCATTAGGACGTTCATGAACATGTCTTGAGATTTCACACAAAGTATTCAATGAGTTTCACTTTGTGACAAATATTACATCCAAATAAAGTATCAAGAATACATTGGTTTATACAAAAGTATGATGATCGACACGTCTTAGTAGAGCCCAATGCATTTCGGGAATATCTCCCTTCTTCAGGGGCGCTAGTAATGAAAAAAGAAAACAACCTTAGAATTCTAATCATCATTCTCCATATAGTGTAATCATTCCACACATGTTAATGAAGATGCTGTGATTAAACAATGACCAAGTATCAAAAGACAACATAATTGCATAAATCCTCATGTGTCTCCTAAAGAACAAAACAAACTTTTATTTGCATAGAAAGCAATCTCCCAGTGTGTTAAATCTTAATCAGTGCATGTGCTTCTCTTGGTGGGAACCTGTGCGAATTCACCGAATCATAAGAAACTAGCTCACCTCTAAAGAAATGTGCTCTCCAATTTCACCCTACCATCCACAAGATCAGATTATAATATTCAAACTGACTTACTGCGATCTTCATATGTATCATATTGTTTATAGGGAAACTCAGCAAAGGTCAATGTTGTTTCTGAGTAAATACGGAAACATTTATCAAGACTCCCATCTTTCCACTCATTTCAAAATAACCTAGACCAATTTGTGGATACATTATTTATAAGCAATTCCTACTTACTCACAAAAATGACTTGTTCTCCGTCACAATAATAGATAAAGTGAAGCCGAAATCTGTGAAGATAAACATCTCATTTAGGCTACTACCATAATTGCTGCGGTTAATTCTGCTTACCAGTAAATCACCAATCAATATCGACATCAACAGCTATGTACCTGAATTCCTACTGGGTCACTGTGTATATCAAATCCACTATATCAACGCAAGACTCCAATATCTGCAAAAACATAACATATCGAGTCTCCACTTAGTATGCCGCGATTCTAATATCATACACCTTTGCGTGGTCTACTGCCTCGTAATGCAAATAAAAAGAGCTTACCGTGTCAATGTTATTTCTATCACCAGAGTTTCACCATGGACCAGCAGAGCGTTTCTGGCGTTCTGAAGCCTCGCTCAGTGTGCTGAAGCTAACTAAGTAGAGCTAGAGAGTGGACTGAATGCATCGGCCATCTTGTAAGGGTAAATTGCTAAAGAATTGAATATGTTTCTCAATTCCAAGTATATTCCACAATCCTTAGTTGAACTACAACGTATGAACACCGGTCAACCAATACTAAAGGAACCGCAAGGTCACCAAATACTTAACGGTACTAACATCGGAAAAGTAAATAAAATATAGAGATATTAATTGTAACCTGTGCAAATGGTGAAAATACTCTCAATTTGCCACCTATATTATGTGCCAAACTGAAGTTCAACAGCATTTACTATTGGCATTAAACCGTGTGATGACAAATGTAAGAACATAATATCAAAGTATCTGATCTCATATCATCAAATGTACTATGAATCGCTCACTACGAAGTGTAAAAATTGAAATAAAAAAGAGAGGAAATACCATCACCCCATGACAACAATGAAAATGGAGCAGAAAGAGAATACAACATTTATAGTGCTCTAAATTATACGATGATTTGATCAAAAGAGACACATTTACAGACTGAGAGACCCGCCAGGGTTACAGAACCAGACAGTGAAATTCGTTAAAGTTACAAAAAGCATTGCAGTTCAATCCTATTATTTAACCCGCTCGGAACAAGGGTCTCTGCAAATATTTTATCCACCGTGCTTCCCTTTGGGCTAACAGTATATTCTGATTTTGGTCTGCCCGTGATGCGAATACTTCTAGGATCATGAATTGTAATTTTGCATTGGTGTATTGATATTCTAGCCAATAAGAAGCAAAATATGATTTTGTGGATTTAGTTCTGAATGTGCTTTTGTGCTCTGTGATTCTGATTTTTATTTTTGTTGATGTTTTGCCCACGTAGAGTAACCCACATGGACATTTTATTGTGTAGATTACGTTTGATGTGTTACAGTCCCCGTTGTACCTTAAAGAGATTGTCTTGCCCGAATGTGGGTGATGTATGACAGTTCCTGTTATGACATTATTGCAATGAACGCAATTATAACACTTCCGCATACCACGGTATTGCTGCTCTTCTCTCATCTTTGTTGAGAGGATTTCTTTAATATTTTTGCTGCGGGTATACCAAACAGGGGTTCCTCATCAAATATACCGTTAAAATCAGGTTCATTTTTCAACAACTCCCACCTAGACTTGATAATTCTTTTGATAGCGTAGGAACGTGTAGAAAACTTTGAAACAACGACTAGACGTTTTGGATCACTTTTAGTCTGTGAAGTCAGCAAAATATTGCGGTCTCTCAGTAGCGTTTTGTTCATTGCTTCCGTTAGAATAGTCAAAGGATATCCACGATCAAGAAATTTCTCCTGTTGCCTCTGCATTGTTTCCTGCAAATTCCTTGTGTTGGATGTTATGCGCTTAATTCTCAACATCTGAGAGAAAGGAAGATTTTTAATCAATGTCGAAGGATGAAAACTGGAATAAAGTAACAAAGTATTCATGTCTGTAGGTTTCGTGAAAACCGATGTTTCAAGAATGTGATGTTGTTTGCTAATCAGCACATCAAGGTAAGTAATATTATCTTGACTGATGGAATGCGTAAACTTGACCCTCTCATGCTTTGTGTTAAGTTCCAAAATAACTTGTTCCAACAATTCTTTGGAATTTTTCCAAATCAGGAAAATGTCATCAATAAATCTGACATAAAATGCCAGATTAGACTTCCACACTTCATGATTGTAAATGTTGTCATTCTCGAACTGTTCCATGAAAGTATTAGCATACGCAGGAGCCCCCGGAAAACCCATGGAGGTCCCGCTAACTTGTAAATAAAAATCTTCCTGCCACTTCAAGTAACTGTGTTGAAGACAGAAGATGAGTAACTCCAACAAGAAAATGTTTTCCACTCCCAATTCTGGGAGTTGTAACAAGGCCCACTCACAGGCCTCGACTCCTTCTTTTAGCGGTATTGAAGTGTACAATGATGTCACATCAATAGTACACAAATACCAAGAGGGTTGAAAATGATCTTGTATTTGATGAAGAAGGTTCAAAAAATGGGTAGTGTCCTTCACATAACTTCTCCACGATTGTACACATTTTTGAAGAAAATGATCTGCTAGTTGTCCTGCCGGTGCGAAGATGGATTCGCAACCGGAAACTATTGGGCGCAATGGTGGGTCTGTTAAACTTTTATGCACTTTTGGCAGCATGTAAAATTTAGGACGTCTGGCATATTGAACTGTAAGGAAACTCCGTAATGGCATTGTTATCCAGGACATTTGTTCAGCTTTATCCAAAATTTGATTGAGAATATCCATCATCTTAGTGGTTGGATCTTGATCCAATTTAGTGTATGTTATTGTGTCTGCTAAATGCTCAGTCACCTTCTTGATGTAAAAGCTTGTGTCCATGATGACTAGAGCACCACCCTTGTCTGCCATTTGGAAAGTAATCTCTTTGTCAATGCTCAATTGACGCAATATGTTCATTTCATCCTTTCTCAAATTATTTTTCACTTGAGGACGTAAATTCAGTCTGGAAAAAATCATGTCGTACTAATGATTCAAATCTATCTAAAAGTTTGTGTGTTACTGGTGACATGAATATGCTCTTAGGTTTAAACGTCCTCAGTTCAGGATCCGATACCTCAATCTCAGATGTTGATGTTGACTCAATAGTGGGTACCACATTGGGAAAAAACTGTTTTAATCTGAGATTGCGCATGAATTTGAAAGGTTGATTCGTGTGGTAAACAGGTACAAATGAAGTGCCTTTATTCAGAACCAGTTCCTGAGCTTTAGTTAATTGTTTCGAAGCAATGTTTATGATAAGGGTTTCCCTTTACTCCTCATACTCCGTGCTTCTACTTCTGTTAACTTGACTTCCTTCTCCTTTTCTTTTACCCCTCCTTGTCTTCTTGGTTCTGGCGGTCTGCCTCCCCCTTGACCCTTCTCTAAAAAAGAAGAGGTAGTAGGGGCTGTAGATGGAGTTTGATGACTAGACGAACTTGCTCCATTTTTTGTGCCTGAAGTTGCTGCCTCTTGTTCAACTACCACTGGTCGTCTAGATGGATCCAACTCATGGTCCGAAATAATTGACTCTTGAGAAGATGTATTTGGTTTCTGATACCGGCGTCTTCTGGCGTACACCTCTGCCCAGGTGTACACCTCGTTTAATTTATAATCAATTGTATCTCTGCGGAATTTGTGCAGTTTTCTTTCCTGTAGATCTTTCCCGTAGGCCTCTAGTTTGGTATTGAGGTCATCTAGTATGTTTTGCCAAAATTCTGCTTCACAACGACTGGATAAATCGGTTTTAATAGCCTCTGTTCAGAGGAGTGTGATAGAAATAAATACATATATATTTTATATATGTATATTTTATATATATCCTGTGTAGTGTCCTTTCATTTGATATTCAAGGGGTTACATATGGTAAAACAGCTGGCTTTAAACGCCCTCTAAAGTCTTTTAGCCTAAGACTGTTCTGTCCACGCTACCACTAGGATAGCTGGTCTATAAGGTTGACTTACAACCATCACCATAAGGGTTGTTTTGACTGGTGCAAGGTGAGCACTAGAATAGTGAACACTATATACCAGGGCAACTTCTCACACTGACTACACAGAGAGTCATTGTCCAATGGCTCAGGTTCCCTTTGAGTGGGGGGGTCTCTGGTACTCTTTAGGTAGCTGTGAGGCCCGCCATGCCTGTTGACTGTTTGTTGGGAAATTATTTGGAGAGCTCCCCTTGGGAAAAAGTGGAGAAAACAACTCACTTGAAGATGGTTGGACTGCCTGACTGGGCGTACGTGACCACCTGGTCAATGTCAGCCAGTAGGGGTTCTCAAGAGGACGGAGGTCCAGGACCCTGCCGAAGAGAGAAGGGGCGCGGGGAACCGGCCCCCGAAGTTCCAACGGCCCAGGAGGAGGTAGACCCTGAGGGGGATGCCCTGGAGCCTAGCGGGGAGCGAGTAGCTGAACTGGGGGCCTGCCTGAGCTGACCCATTGGCAGCAAGAAGGAGGCCCCTCCAGGGAAGAATTTTGCAAGGAACAGAGAGAGTGCCCTTCTCTTGGGGGGCTTGCGCCAACAGGCTGCAAGCCAGGCAGCAGGTGATCAGTCAGGGTCACACTTGATTTACTGGGAGAATGGTCTCCTGTATAGTGAGCCTAAGGGTGCTGAACCTGGGTCAGCCCGTGTGCTGGTGGTACCCCAGAAGTTCAGAGTCTTCCTACTGGGGCTGGCTCATGATGTGCCGTTAGCAGGACATTTAGGGCAGGACAAGACTTTTGAAAGGCTTGTCACCCACTTTCATTGGCCCCAAATGCGCAAGAGTTCTGATACTCATTGCAGGGCCTGTCGGACTTGCCAGGCACGTGGAAAGAGTAGGAGCAAGCACAAGGCTCCTCTACAGCCAATTCCTGTGGTCAGTACCCCCTTTGAGCGGGTGGGGATTGACATTGTGGGACCACTGGACCCCAAGACAGCCATGGGCTACAGGTACATCCTGGTCTTGGTGGACCATGCCACCCGGTACCCGGAAGCCATACCTCTGAGGACAGTGACGCCCCCCGTGGTGAGACGAGCACTGATGGGAATTTTCTCCCGAGTGGGATTCCCTCGCAAGGTAGTGTCCGACCGGGGGACCAACTTCATTTCCAAGTACATGAAGTCCCTGTGGCAGGAGTGTGGTGTAACCTACAAGTTCACCACTCCTTACCACCCCCAAGGAAATGGGCTGGTTGAAAGGTTCAAACGGACCCTGAAGGGCATGATAATGGGTCTTGAGGAACCCATGAGGCGTAAGTGGAACGTCCTCTTACCGTGCCTACTCTTTGCATACCGTGAGGTGCCACAGAAATCTCTAGGGTTCAGTCCCTTTCAGCTTCTCTATGGACATCTCCCAGGAAACCTCCCCAGGATGTATATAGCTACATGCTGGCCTTCAGAAACCAAATTAGGCGTTTCAGGCAACACGCTGAGGCGGATCTGGAAGCCAGCCCGGAGGAGATGAAGCGCTGGTATTACCAGAATGCCACTCTGGTAGAGCTTTAACCTGTCCAGAAAGTGTGGTTCATGACCCCAGTGGAGCCCTGTGCGCTCCAGGATATGTGGACCGGACCATTTGAGGTTGTGGAGTGCAAGAGTCCAGTTACCTACTTGGTGGACCCCTTGAGGGTCCTACATGTCAACCGTCTTAAGCCCCACTTATAGAGGTCTGAAGTGGGCATGCTCCTGGCAACAGATGCTGGGATGAAGGAGGAGACTGAGCCTCTTCCTGACCTCATGTCAGCCTCTGAGCAAGATAGGTCAGTGGATGTTGTTAACCTCTCTTCCACCCTGACCCCTGAGCAACAGAATGACTGCCGCCAGTTGCTGGGACAGTTTTCTGATCTGTTCTCCCTGGTTCCTAGTGTGTCACATTGGTGCGTCCATGATGTGGACACGGGAGACAGCTTGCCTGTGAAGCACAAGTCTTACAGGGTAACTGACAGGGTAAGGGCTCGCATTAAAGAGGAGGTCTCAAAGAGGCTTGCACTTGGGGTGATTGGGTCATCTAGCAGTCCTTGGGCCAGCCCAGTGGTCTTGGTCCCGAGTCCAGTTTGACCTGGACTGGGTTGAGGATTTGGGGATGCCAGCGGCCTTGACACCTCTACTGACCTTGGCATGCGAACTCCTCCTACCGTGGCTACGGAGGAGGGTGCGAGTTATGCAGTGGTGTTGCATAGGGCGGCCGAGGCTCTCCACCTCGAACTCCCTATAGTGGCCATCAGGACTAACCTCCTGACAGAAGCGCTTCAGCCGGCGGCTACCTCTGCGGAGCCACTGCTGCCTTTTAATGAGGCACTTTCTGGGGTTCTTTTGGGCACCTGGTCAAGCCCCAACTCAGGGGCGGGCTCCTGTGGATAGGAACGTGACCCCACCCCTGAGAGCTTGATTGTTCAAGCCTCTACGTCCCAAAGCGCCTTCCCTACCGCACCTCCAGATAGGGAATCGAGGAGACGGGAACAGTTTGGGAAGAAGATTTTCTCTTCCGCCAGTTCAGGGTTGCGGTCTGTGAACATTGCATGCCACTTGGGCTGTTATTCCCACTCTGGGTGGGATAAGGTGGCGCAGGTGCTGCCTCAGTGTCCAGAGGAGTCCCGGACAGTGCTCTCCAAAGCTATTGCTGAAGGGAGAGATACTGTGAAGTTCACAATATGATGTGGCCTTGACACTGTCGACTCGCTGGGCAGGGTGATTTCCAAAACCGTGTCGCTCCGCTGCCATGCCTGGCTGAGGACTACTAGCTTCTCGGAGGATGTCCAGAACACCCTGATGGACATGCCCTTTGATGGCGTTCGCCTTTTTGGCAACAAGGCAAATAGTGCATTGGAGCGTTTTAAGAACTCGCGGCTACGGCCAAGTCCTTGGGCCTTTCGGCCACTCACCCTCCTCTGCCTTCTGCGTTTCGCTCCTTTTGTGGCCACGGAAGGGCCGCCCCAACACTTTTGCTTCAGAGCCACAGGCCGCAGCAGCAACAGTCTCAGCGCGACCAGGGACGTGGAACCCGCAGAGGCGGGTCAGGGGGGCCAGTGGGCAGTTCAGTCCATCTCCACCCGGCCACCACTGCCTAGTTTGGTTTTTCAGGCTCATCAAACTCCAGTGGGCGGCAGGATTCGCCATCTCCTCCCCCACAGGCACACCATCACTACGGATAGGTGGGTTTTACAAATAGTCCGAAGGGGCTACTCCCTCCCCTTCGAGACTACCCGTCCAGCCATGCCACCGCATGTCGGGGGATCACTTGGCACTTCAACAGGGTCGAAGTTGTGGCCTTCTTGGTCAAGGGGGCCCTCGAGCGCGTTTCTGTGCCAGAAGTAGGTTGTGGTTGTTACTTTCACTACTTTTCTGGTCCCCAAGAAGGACAAGGGCCTGCGTCCTATCTTAGACCTCCGGAACATCAATCGCTTCCTCCGGAAGGAGAAGTTCAAAATGTTAACTCTGGCTCAGGTCTTGTCTGCCCTCGACCCTGGAGTGGAGACAGGATGGTAGTATTGGACCTGCAGGACGCATATTTCAACATTCCCTTCCTGCCGGCCCATCTGCGTTACCTGCGGTTTATGGTAGGCTACAAGCACTTTCAGTTTACAGTGCTCCCCTATGGCCTTGGCAGCGCCCCTCTGGTGTTCACGAAAGTGATGGCGGTGATCACAGCTCATCTGCACCGATCAGGGGTTCCAGTCTTCCCCTATGTCGACAACTGGCTGTTGAAGTCTCCAGACTACAGCTGACTTCCTGCATTTGCTGGGGTTCTCCATCAATGTGCAGAAGTCGCACCTGATTCCCTCTCAGAAGCTCCTCTTCATCTGAGCTGTTCTGGATACGACGCTCTTTCGGGTCTATCCACCCGAACGGCGATTCCAGGATATTTAGGCTCTGATTCCGATCTTCCGGCCTCTGACCCGGAGGCAGCTGGCCTCATAGCCTCCTGCATCCTGCTGGTCAATCGTGCCAGATGGTATATGCGGGCTCTGCAGTGGGACCTGACGTTCCAGTGGGCACAGCATCAAGGGAACCTGTCCGAGTCCGTCCAGATCTCGGAGGGCCTGCAAGACAGTTCAAGTGGTGGTTCACCATCCGGCATTGGGTCAATGGCAGATCCCTCCCCCTTCCCCAACAAGAGCACACAGTGGTGACTGATGCATCCCTCCTGGGATGGGGCGGTCACATGGGAGAGGCTGAGATCAGAGGCCTCTGGTCTCCGGCGGAGTCCCGGCACCATATCAACCTTCTGTAGCTTCGGGCGAACCGGATTGTTATGTTATGTTATGTTACACATTTTTGTATTGTGCACAGCTGCCCCAGCTAAGGGGCGTCCTGGCGCATGGCAGGAAATATGCAGCACCTACCGGGAACACAACAGATAAAATGAAGAAAATTTATTAAAAGAGAAAAGTTTTTAAAGCTTTACGAAAAGCTAGCAGATCGTCAAGTAACCGCAGTTCAACTGGGAGGGCATTCCAAAGCTCAGCTGCTCTGACCCTGGGAAGAATTTTGCAAGGAACAGAGAGTGCGCCCTTCTCTTGGGGGCTTGCGCCAACAGGCTGCAAGCCAGGCAGCAGGTGATCAGTCAGGGTCACACTTGATTTACTGGGAGAATGGTCTCCTGTATAGTGAGCCTAGGGGTGCTGAACCTGGGTCAGCCCGTGTGCTGGTGGTACCCCAGAAGTTCAGAGTCTTCCTACTGGGGCTGGCTCATGATGTGCCGTTAGCAGGACATTTAGGGCAGGACAAGACTTTTGAAAGGCTTGTCACCCACTTTCATTGGCCCCAAATGCGCAAGAGTTCTGATACTCATTCCAGGGCCTGTCGGACTTGCCAGGCACGTGGAAAGAGTAGGAGCAAGCACAAGGCTCCTCTACAGCCAATTCCTGTGGTCAGTACCCCCTTTGAGCGGGTGGGGATTGACATTGTGGGACCACTGGACCCCAAGACAGCCATGGGCTACAGGTACATCCTGGTCTTGGTGGACCATGCCACCCGGTACCCGGAAGCCATACCTCTGAGGACAGTGACGCCCCCCGTGGTGAGACGAGCACTGATGGGAATTTTCTCCCGAGTGGGATTCCCTCGCAAGGTAGTGTCCGACCGGGGGACCAACTTCATTTCCAAGTACATGAAGTCCCTGTGGCAGGAGTGTGGTGTAACCTACAAGTTCACCACTCCTTACCACCCCCAAGGAAATGGGCTGGTTGAAAGGTTCAAACGGACGCTGAAGGGCATGATAATGGGTCTTGAGGAACCCATGAGGCGTAAGTGGAACGTCCTCTTACCGTGCCTACTCTTTGCATACCGTGAGGTGCCACAGAAATCTCTAGGGTTCAGTCCCTTTCAGCTTCTCTATGGACATCTCCCAGGAAACCTCCCCAGGATGTATATAGCTACATGCTGGCCTTCAGAAACCAAATTAGGCGTTTCAGGCAACACGCTGAGGCGGATCTGGAAGCCAGCCCGGAGGAGATGAAGCGCTGGTATTACCAGAATGCCACTCTGGTAGAGCTTTAACCTGTCCAGAAAGTGTGGTTCATGACCCCAGTGGAGCCCTGTGCGCTCCAGGATATGTGGACCGGACCATTTGAGGTTGTGGAGTGCAAGAGTCCAGTTACCTACTTGGTGGACCCCTTGAGGGTCCTACATGTCAACCGTCTTAAGCCCCACTTATAGAGGTCTGAAGTGGGCATGCTCCTGGCAACAGATGCTGGGATGAAGGAGGAGACTGAGCCTCTTCCTGACCTCCTGTCAGCCTCTGAGCAAGATAGGTCAGTGGATGTTGTTAACCTCTCTTCCACCCTGACCCCTGAGCAACAGAATGACTGCCGCCAGTTGCTGGGACAGTTTTCTGATCTGTTCTCCCTGGTTCCTAGTGTGTCACATTGGTGCGTCCATGATGTGGACACGGGAGACAGCTTGCCTGTGAAGCACAAGTCTTACAGGGTAACTGACAGGGTAAGGGCTCGCATTAAAGAGGAGGTCTCAAAGAGGCTTGCACTTGGGGTGATTGGGTCATCTAGCAGTCCTTGGGCCAGCCCAGTGGTCTTGGTCCCGAAGGCTGCAGCGCCGGGTGCCACACCCGAACTCCGGTTCTGTGTGGACTACAGAGGGTTCAATTCAGTCACAAAGACTGACGCGCACCCCATCTCCAGAGCTGATGAGCTCATTGATCGGCTAGGGGCTGCACGGTACCTCAGCACGTTTGACTTAACGTCTGGGTACTGGCAGATCGCCTTGACTGATGGGGCAAAGGAGAGGTCAGCATTCTCCACACCAGATGGGCATTTCCAGTTAAGTGTTATGCCCTTTGGGATGAAGAATGACCCTGCCACCTTTCAGAGGTTGGTCAACCAGGTGTTGGTTGGACTGGATGAGTTCAGTGCCGCCTACTTGGATGACGTCGCAGTGTTCAGTGCCAGTTGGGAGGAACATCTGCGCCACCTCTGGGAAGTGTTGTTGGCGCTGCGGAAGGCAGGCCTCACGATCAAGGCGAGTAAGTGCCAGATCGGGCAGGGTTCCGTGGTGTACTTGGGACACCAAGTTGGGAGCGGCCAGGTGGCCCCACTTCAACCCAAGATTGAAACCATCCTGACTTGGGAACCACCCAAAACCCAGACAGAGGTGAGAGCCTTCCTAGGTCTCACAGGGTATTACAGGAGGTTTGTCTCTACTGCCGGGGGCGCAACCAGGACCCAAAGTTGTGTCCCGACTGCCGGGCAATGGCATCGAAGACTTTGCGGGATCGCTCTCGAAAGTTGCTTGAAGTCCTACAGTCGGTGCCGCTCAAGGTCCCGGTCCCTTGGGAGGTAGAGGGACTGGTCACGGAGCCATCGCTATCGTTCTTCGGGATCGATGTCTTCGCACTCTGGGTCAGGTAAGGCGAAGCATCAGAAGAAGTCGAAGAAGCGCCATCGCTCACTGACTTCACCTTGCACGACGCGGCTGAGGGTGCGGGTGGGGCCTCCCCCGCGGCTCCATGGGACCCTACGGTGTCATCGTCGGCCTACCCGCCCTTCTGAGGTCAGTCAGCGACTCCGGCCCAGTTGCAGGACTTTCTGGCAGCCATGGCCCACCTCTTTGGGCCATCTGGCGCCACCGGCGCGCCTTTGGGCCCCGCGGGCCAGACTCGGGTCCTCGCCCTGTACTGTCGGCGGCTCTGGCATTGCTGTTGGCTCCGGCGCCGCAGGGCCCCCAAGGATCCAGGCCTGGATCCCGGTCGACGCCGGTTGGCCTCGGGACACCTCCACTGACGTGGACCCCACCAGCACCACTCCCGACGTCGCCTGTGCCCTCGGACGACGTCGTCCCTGGTTTCAGCCCTGAGGTGGACACGGCGCCGGAATGGGCTCACTCTACGCAGATTCCTACGCTGATGGGGCCTTTCTACCGCTATGTCCACCAACCTCCATATTTTCGGCCTGTTCTACAGCCTTCGGAAAAAGAGGAGGACTGGGAGGGGTCTGAGGACCCTCTCACAGCACAGTGTGAGTTTGACCTGGACTGGGTTGAGGATTTGGGGATGCCAGCGGCCTTGACACCTCTACTGACCTTGGCATGCGAACTCCTCCTACCGTGGCTACGGAGGAGGGTGCGAGTTATGCAGTGGTGTTGCATAGGGCGGCCGAGGCTCTCCACCTCGAACTCCCTATAGTGGCCATCAGGACTAACCTCCTGACAGAAGCGCTTCAGCCGGCGGCTACCTCTGCGGAGCCACTGCTGCCTTTTAATGAGGCACTTTCTGGGGTTCTTTTGGGCACCTGGTCAAGCCCCAACTCAGGGGCGGGCTCCTGTGGATAGGAACGTGACCCCACCCCTGAGAGCTTGATTGTTCAAGCCTCTACGTCCCAAAGCGCCTTCCCTACCGCACCTCCAGATAGGGAATCGAGGAGACGGGAACAGTTTGGGAAGAAGATTTTCTCTTCCGCCAGTTCAGGGTTGCGGTCTGTGAACATTGCATGCCACTTGGGCTGTTATTCCCATTCTGGGTGGGATAAGGTGGCGCAGGTGCTGCCTCAGTGTCCAGAGGAGTCCCAGACAGTGCTCTCCAAAGCTATTGCTGAAGGGAGAGATACTGCGAAGTTCACAATATGATGTGGCCTTGACACTGTCGACTCGCTGGGCAGGGTGATTTCCAAAACCGTGTCGCTCCGCTGCCATGCCTGGCTGAGGACTACTAGCTTCTCGGAGGATGTCCAGAACACCCTGATGGACATGCCCTTTGATGGCGTTCGCCTTTTTGGCAACAAGGCAAATAGTGCATTGGAGCGTTTTAAGAACTCGCGGCTACGGCCAAGTCCTTGGGCCTTTCGGCCACTCACCCTCCTCTGCCTTCTGCGTTTCGCTCCTTTTGTGGCCACGGAAGGGCCGCCCCAACACTTTTGCTTCAGAGCCACAGGCCGCAGCAGCAACAGTCTCAGCGCGACCAGGGACGTGGAACCCGCAGAGGCGGGTCAGGGGGGCCAGTGGGCAGTTCAGTCCATCTCCACCCGGCCACCACTGCCTAGTTTGGTTTTTCAGGCTCATCAAACTCCAGTGGGCGGCAGGATTCGCCATCTCCTCCCCCACAGGCACACCATCACTACGGATAGGTGGGTTTTACAAATAGTCCGAAGGGGCTACTCCCTCCCCTTCGAGACTACCCCTCCAGCCATGCCACCGCATGTCGGGGGATCACTTGGCACTTCAACAGGGTCGAAGTTGTGGCCCTCTTGGTCAAGGGGGCCATCGAGCGCGTTTCTGTGCCAGAAGTAGGTTGTGGTTGTTACTTTCACTACTTTTCTGGTCCCCAAGAAGGACAAGGGCCTGCGTCCTATCTTAGACCTCCGGAACATCAATCGCTTCCTCCGGAAGGAGAAGTTCAAAATGTTAACTCTGGCTCAGGTCTTGTCTGCCCTCGACCCTGGAGTGGAGACAGGATGGTAGTGTTGGACCTGCAGGACGCATATTTCAACATTCCCTTCCTGCCGGCCCATCTGCGTTACCTGCGGTTTATGGTAGGCCACAAGCACTTTCAGTTTACAGTGCTCCCCTATGGCCTTGGCAGCGCCCCTCTGGTGTTCACGAAAGTGATGGCGGTGATCACAGCTCATCTGCACCGATCAGGGGTTCCAGTCTTCCCCTATGTCGACAACTGGCTGTTGAAGTCTCCAGACTACAGCTGACTTCCTGCATTTGCTGGGGTTCTCCATCAATGTGCAGAAGTCGCACCTGATTCCCTCTCAGAAGCTCCTCTTCATCTGAGCTGTTCTGGATACGACGCTCTTTCGGGTCTATCCACCCGAACGGCGATTCCAGGATATTTAGGCTCTGATTCCGATCTTCCGGCCTCTGACCCGGAGGCAGCTGGCCTCATAGCCTCCTGCATCCTGCTGGTCAATCGTGCCAGATGGCATATGCGGGCTCTGCAGTGGGACCTGACGTTCCAGTGGGCACAGCATCAAGGGAACCTGTCCGAGTCCGTCCAGATCTCGGAGGGCCTGCAAGACAGTTCAAGTGGTGGTTCACCATCCGGCATTGGGTCAATGGCAGATCCCTCCCCCTTCCCCAACAAGAGCACACAGTGGTGACTGATGCATCCCTCCTGGGATGGGGCGGTCACATGGGAGAGGCTGAGATCAGAGGTCTCCGGCGGAGTCCCGGCACCATATCAACCTTCTGTAGCTTCGGGCGAACCGGATTGTTATGTTATGTTATGTTATGTTACACATTTTTGTATTGTGCACAGCTGCCCCAGCTAAGGGGCGTCCTGGCGCATGGCAGGAAATATGCAGCACCTACCGGGAACACAACAGATAAAATGAAGAAAATTTATTAAAAGAGAAAAGTTTTTAAAGCTTTACGAAAAGCTAGCAGATCGTCAAGTAACCGCAGTTCAACTGGGAGGGCATTCCAAAGCTCAGCTGCTCTGACCCGGAAGGATCGGCCACCAATCCGACACAGCCTGTATCGAGGTATCACGACAAGAGCTTGGCCCCCAGATCTCAAAGTGCGGGTAGGAACATACCAGGACAGAAGATCCGCAAGAATTTGCGGACCTCCTCCCCTCAAGATCTTGAACGCCAGACACAGCACTTTAAACTGGATACGTGACTTAATAGGCAGCCAGTGCAGCGATCTCAGAGTGCCCGAGACGGAACTCGTTCGAGGTAAGCCGACAATGGCTCTCGCCGCGGCATTCTGCACGCGTTGGAGGCGGGTGATCTCAGCCACATTGGTCCCTACCAGGAGAGCTAGCATAGTCCAGGCGAGATAACACAGTAGCCTGGACTATCAGCTGCCTGGTGCCATGGTCAAAGAACTTCAGAATGGGACGCAACGACCGCAAGATGCCAAAACAGCAGGCCGCGCTTTTCTTCGAATGGCCCACAAAACTAAGAGCAGGGTCCATCCATACTCCCAAATTCTTTAGTTCAGTGACCGGACAGGGGACCGGGCCCAGTTCAGCGGGCCACCACCTGTCACCCCACAGATCCGCCCCCCTACCGACGATCATGATCTCTGTTTTCTTAGCGTTGAGCTGGAGACAGTTGTTCTTCATCCAGCTTGCCACCGCCCTAAGTCCACTCTGGAACCTGGGGGCATCCCGGTCCGCATCTCCGCTGAGCGTAACCGCTAGCTGAGTGTCGTCAGCATATGAGACCATGGTCATGTCCCATTGCTTGACGACCTCATCCAGCGGTCTCACGTAAATATTGAATTGCACTGAAGACATTCCTTCCCTCTGTTGAGGGGAGAGTAGTGCAGGTGTTCACGGACAACACCACCGCCATGTGGTACTGCAACAAACAAGGCAGGGCGGAGTGGGGTTGTGAACCCTATGTCAAGAGGCTCTGCGCCTCTGGACATGGCTGGAACACCAGGGCATTTCCCTGGTGGTTCAACACCTGGCAGGTTCACTGAACACCAGGGCGGACGAACTCTGCTGCAGATGCACGATAGATCACGAATGGCATCTACTCGGACATGGCGCAAGGTCTCTTTGAGCAGGAGGGAGAGCCTTGGTTAGATCTATTCGCCACCAAAGAGAGCGCGCAATGTCAGTAGATCTGCGCGTTGGAGTTTCCAAGGCGGCACTCGCTTGGCAACACTTTTCGTCGCGGGTGGAGTTGCGTTCTTTTGTACGCCTTTCTGCCTATACCACTTCTGCCCAGAGTGCTGCAGATCAGGCGCGACCTGGCCCAAGTCATTCTTGTGGCTCCAAACTGAGTTCAACGAGTATGGTATCCCGAGCTACTCAGTATGACCATCGATTCCCCGATCCGACTGCCTCTTCGGGAGGATCTTCTGTCACAGCAGCAGGGGATGGTCCTCCACCCGAACCTGTTTAGTCTCCATCTCCTTACTTGGAGATTGAGCGGCGGCATATCCAGTGTTGAAACTCTCCTGAGGCGGAAGCCGGGAGATTGTAGCTTTAGAAATTGCTTGATTTTTAAATACTGTCACTTGTTGTGTTTTTAATCTGTGGACTGAACTATCGCATTAATAACCAGCACCACGTCCTAGGTGCAGACTTACCTGAGCTCTATTGCATCCCGACCCCTGATCCTCGCGCAGCCGACTAGGCGCTGACGCCGGATTGGAGAGGGGTAAGCCGCCATCTTGGGGGGACTCTGAGGGTTGCGGACCAGTTGTTTGCATACTCCCGCCCCATAAATGTGCGTCGGACTTCGTCCGCGCAGCGGGCGCGCCGAAGCCGCACCTAAGGCAAGCCCGTCTGCGCCCGTCTGCGCCCGTCCGCGCCAGTCCAACGCCTCCCGCCAGAGATGCTGGCCAAAATTTACTGGATAAGGGGTTTTACTCTAGAGAGGAGGTGCTTAGTCTACACCCCTCTAAGTCCCAAGGTTGTTTGGCCCCTCTTGATCCCTTGGGTGGCCCGATAACTTGTATATGCGATCAATTTAGCCTCCCTACCCCTACTACCATAGGAGCTTTTTCTAAATCTCCTTTGCAACAACGACTAAAGGTGCTACAGTTGAATGTGAGGTCATTACCTAAACACCATGCGGAAATATTTGATCTTATAGTTGATGAGTCTCCGGATATCTTCTTCCTAACGGAAACATGGATGAGGGACGACCTCACGACCATTCCAAACTTAGCACTACCCCCTGAATATTCAATTACTCTGGTACATAGAGCTACCAGAGGAGGTGGCATTGCTGTGATCACGAGATCTGCCTACTCCTGCCTCTTTGAGAAGGTTAATATGAAAGGTGAGGAATGCGCACATTTTAACATTACCATTAATACTCACTTTACCTTTGCAAGGTTATTAATATATAGGCCTCCTGGACCGATGTGCGGGTTTAATATTTCTCTTTTGGAGACTGTAGAAGCGTTCGCTGTGGGATCAGCTAATTTTAGTATTCTAGGCGATCTTAATCTTCATTTTGAGTTGGAACACGATCTGACAATTCGTACCCTAGTTGCTGATTTAGCCGCCTTTCAGCTCCTTCAAAGAGTTAAAGGCCCCACCCATAATGGAGGCCATGTGTTGGATCCGATTTTTACAAATATCGAGTTGTCCAGTACCACCATCTCTACACCGATAGCCTGGTCAGACCATTTTTTAGTGGAGTTGACTTTTCATATCCCTATCTCTAGCGTTTGTAAAATTCAAAGAGCCCAGTGCAAAAGACCTTTGCGTAAGCTCCGATTAGAGGATTTTCATGCACTTTTGGGATCTGATCCGTTTTGTCCTTTTACTGACATAGAGACAGGTTATGACTCCTTTTGCACATGGCTAACTCGGGCACTAGATAGACTCGTACCAGCCAAATGGGTTAAAGGACGCACGCAGGTTGACAACCCT
Source organism: Lissotriton helveticus (assembly GCF_964261635.1). Classification (NCBI taxonomy): domain Eukaryota; kingdom Metazoa; phylum Chordata; class Amphibia; order Caudata; family Salamandridae; genus Lissotriton; species Lissotriton helveticus. Next base: position 980,616,168 of record NC_136061.1, on the reverse strand, counting down.
TGGTACAATGATACCCTGGCGGGCTTGAAGAAGATCTGTAAAAGATACGAACGTGAGTGGAGGAAAGATTATTCCTCTGAGAAAAAGACCTGTTACTTAAAAGAGCTTAAGATGTATCATGAAGCCATTTGTAGGTGTCGGGCGGAGTACTATGCCTCCGAAATAAAAATCAGCTCTAATCCTGCTAAAGCTATCTTTAAGATTCTTAAAGAACTCAGCATAAATAAATCTACTAATAATAGCCCTACTTTGGCGGCCCAGTGCGAAGAGCTGGCCTCCTTTTTTGTGGAGAAGATCCGGGGCATTTATCTAGCCTTCACCCCTGTGAAAGCGCCGTGTTCGATCTGTCACGAGACCTAGTCTTGTCTCTAAACTGTCGGTTATTCCCGAAATCTCGGAGGAGGAATTTGACAAGTTAACTAGGCATATTACATCTGGCTCTCCGGCAGATCCCCTTAAGCCTGCCCAATTTAGAGACTCTTCCTTGTACTGTCTGGCCCCACTGCATAATCTTATTAATGCTTCTTTTTCAACTGCTACCGTTCCAGCTAAGTGGATGCAGGCGTGGGTATCCCCTATACTCAAAAAACCCACCTTGGATCCTTTGAAGCCCGAAAACTTTAGGCCCATCTCCCTGCTACCCTGGGCTGCGAAGATTGCCGAGTCTCATGTAAACTCAATCCTTACCAACGTTTTAAATGCTAATGACACTCTGGATGAAACTCAGCATGGTTTTCGCGCCGGTCATAGCACAGAGACGGCGCTTCTGGCTATGACGGAGCACCTTCGTTCCACTCTTGATCATGGTCAAACAGCGGCACTGATCCTATTGGATCTTAGTGCCGCCTTTGACACTGTCTCCCACCAGATCCTGCTCCCCCGGCTTGAAGAGGCAGGGATCACGGACATGGCTCTTGCCTGGTTTAGGTCTTTCTTGACCAATAGATCATTTCGTGTTTCCCTCCCTCCCTTCCTTTCCAGGGCGCATTCCATTGAACAGGGTGTTCCTCAGGGCTCGGCTTTGAACCCCACCCTGTTCAATCTTTACGTTCAGCCACTGGCTGTGGTAGCCAAAGTGTGGGACCTTAACATCGTGTCGTACGCTGACGATACGCAGCTAGTGGTTGCCCTTACGGATGACACCACTATGGATCACGTTAGGTTCAAAACTGGTCTGGCCGCTGTAGCAGACTGGATGACAGTTAAATGTCTAGAACTAAATGCCGCTAAGACAGAGGTGTTATTGGTCGGAAGAAATACCGATTTATGGGGGGACCATTGGTGGCCATCTACTTTGGGGCAAGTTCCTACACCGAAGACAGAAGTGAAAAATCTGGGAGTCTGGCTACACTCAGATCTAGGCTTTTGTACCCAAACGAAAAAGGTTGCCGCCACATGTTTCGGCATATTACGCAGCTTGAAACCGGTCTTGAAATTCTTCGACCCCGCTACCAGGCAGTTGATTGTCCAGTCTACGGTGCTGTCCAGAATGCACTAAGCATGTTCATTGCTTTTAGGTGCTAATAAAGCGGAAAATGCCCGACTGCAGCGCATTCAAAATGCAGCTGCTAGAGCCTTAGTAGGCCTGCCACGTTTTAGCCCTACCTCTGCTACTATTCGGAAGCTTCACTGGCTCCCAGTAGCTCAGCGGATACAGTTTAAGACCTTATGTATCTCATTTAAAATCTTAAGATTGTCTACCCCCATAATGCTGGGGCCACTGCTGAACATGTATGTGCCCATGCAGGCTCTGCGCTCGGCAGGTCAGAACCTGGTTGCGGTACCCCGGTTCAATCGAAGCAGGGCGGGCGGTCGCTCCTTCCACTTCTTAGCAGCAAAATTATGGAACACTCTTCCACTCCATATTCGGGAAATGGAGGAGCTGTTCCAATTTAGGAAAGCCATCAAAACTCATTTATTTCCTTTAAAATAACGTTCTTCTGTTTGTCTATCTCCCTGAATTCAGTTTAGTTTCTTCTACAGGATTAGCGCCGGGACAACCCTTTGCTGGGGCAGCTGTGCACTTTACAAACAATATAACATAATATAACAGTTGATTCCTTATGACTTGCCTCCTTAAGTTTGCAATATTATTCGGGCGCCCCTCCACTAATTTGGTATACGCCTGCAGGTGGAACAAATTTGTGACATGGTGCACATCAAAGGCCGTGGATCCCCTTTCTGCCCCCCTTTCAGAAGTTCTTTTGTTTCTTCTTTCTGTGGCCCCGTAGAGCTCTGCTCTGGGCACTATCAAGGGCTACCTTTCTGCTATTTCGGCCTTTCTCAAGCTCCCTGATAGCCCTTTCTCTCCAAGTCCCCTATTGTAAATAGATTCCTCCAAGTCATTACTCACCTTTTCCCTCCTATTCCTTTTGTGATGCCACAGTGGGACTTGAATCTGGTTCTTACATACTTGATGTGCGCTCCCTTTGAGCCTTTTCACAACTTTCCTCTACATTCTTGACCCAAATGATGGCTTTCCTGGTTGCCATCACCTCCGCTAGGCGAGTGAGTGAGTGCCAGGCTCTTTCGTGTAAACCTCCTTTTCTGTCTGTTCATCCGGAAAAGGTTGTGCTCAGAACCCGTCAATGTTTCCTGCCAAAAGTTATCACTGCTTTTCACATCGGGCAGCCCATTACTTTGCCCACCTTTTTTCTGCCTCCACATCCTTCTAGAGAGGAAGAGAGGCTCCATAGGTTGGACCCAAAACGGAGGCTCTCCTTTTACCTCAATCGCACACAACATCCGGGTGGCTGACCAGCTCTTTGTTGGCTACGTTGGCGCCAAGATAGTCGGGCCGTACACAAGCGGACTATCTCCAGATGAGTCGTTGTGTGTATTAAAGCCTGTTATTCTCTGGCTAAGAAGGAGCCTCAGTTGGGGCTGTGCACCCATTCCACCAGGGTGACGGCTGCCACTACTTCATTGGGACGTTGTGTCCCCTTACAAGACATCTGTCAGGCAGCTACCTGGGCCTCGCTGCACACTTTTACTAAGCACTATTGCCTGGACAGCCAAGTCCGGAGAGAAGGCTTCTTTGGCCGTTCTGTTCTCCGGGACTTCCTGGTGTGATCTTGGATTGCAGACCCACCACCGGGGTTGGTATTGCTGGGGTATCTATTCCAAGGTAAGGAATCTATCACTAACGTGTTTCTTTCAGATGCACAAGTTACTTACCTTCGGTAACGATATATCTGTAAATAACATTAGTTTGTGATAGATTCCTTACCGCTCCACTCATCCTCCCCGTTCTGCGAACTGGTTTCTAGGGTTAAGGTCATCCATTTCAGGGCCCTAGTTGCAATGCACCAGTCATCAGTATCTTGCATGGCTCCGCGTTCCTGGCGCGGGAAGTAATGTACAGAACTGGCTTCAGCACGCGAAGGTGGCTTCTTAATAACTGCTGCAACGTCATCTCGGCGACCACGACGCCAATGACAGACGCGGAGTCGCACGACGCCACCTTTTGATGCGCAGGGATACTGCTTACGAAAACTTTCCTGATCCTTTCTGACGCCTGGGGGTAATTCTAAGGTAGGGAATCTATTACTAACTAATGTTTATTACAGATATATAGTTACCGAATGTAAGTAACTTGTACGCTAAAGTGTATGATCTACAGCTCATATGTCTGGAATGGAAAATGCTACTTACCCAGTATGCATCTGTTCTTGGCATAAAGAGCTTTAGAGCCATATGCGCCCACCCGCCTCCCTGGGTACCTTTATCTGTTGTAGTATAATCTTATTTAGATACACTATACATGGGCATCCCTTTACTACTTTTTTACTAACTCAGTCATCACTCTTACGGCAATAGAATCTGGGTATGGAGTAGATGCCCATGTGCACCGATCACCAAAAGGAGGAGTCACCCACCTCATGACTGCAAAGACTTCTTCTAACAAAAACAAAGTGCAAACATCCGGACCCAACAATAGATGGCGATCTATTATAAAGCATATGGCTCTACAGCTCTACATGCCAAGAACAGATGCATACTGGGTAAGTAGCATTTTTTTTCCTCTCTTGGAGGGGATTTCCGTGTATAGTTATAAGCACTTGAATAGTTCCGCCGACGTGCCAGGACCCCGGAGCACTTCTTTAGATATACCTTCTTAAGTGGATATTGATCGCCTTTCTTCAGTAAGGTCTGCAAAGACACTTAAGAGATAGAAAAGACACTGATACATTGTCCAACTCGGATAGCTCAAGTGACACTGATCCCTCAACAAGCGCAGCCCAAAATCAAAAAGGACCATGGAATCTTTTTTTTTTTCATGGTCAGGCCACAACAGAATAGGAGGAATTAAATGGGTCGGAGATGGTTAAACCCCAATCAGTACCCTGGAGAGAGAACCACATGACGACAGACGTACAGATGGGGCTATCAGAATTGTCATGTTTACAGATTTGGGATATGCAAAATAAGTGGCATGTACATACATAAGAAAAGCTAGTAAAAGAGGATGGAGAAAGGGAATACATTGCTAATCTGGACATATATGGGTTATGCATCCAATGAAATGAAATAAAACAGAAATCCATGGTAGGAGTTTTCAAAGTGGCTATCGCTTTGAGCCACATCCTGATTATACTGGAATACGGGACTCCGGTGTACCTTTCTGCTAATATCTCTTCTCCCTCACTTTTTGAAAAACCTTCGAACCGCCCGGGCCCAATTCATCCTGGTGGCTCAGGATTGGGTGAGGAGAGTATAGTATCCAGAACTTCTGAGCATGAACATCTGTCCTCTGATCAGGCTCTCCTTTCAGGAGGATCTGCTTTTGCAGCAACAGGCAGCCATGGTCCTAGACCCAAAATCTCGCACACTCTATCTTTATGCTTGGAGATTGAGCTACAACAATTGAATCTTCGACCTTCCTCCCAGAGTCTGACGCATCATATTGGCAGCCAGGCACCCATCAACAAAAACTGTGTAAGCTCGCCATCAGGGCAAGTTTGTGACTTGGTGCTCTGAGAAATCCATTGACACTCTTTTTGCTCCCTTGTCCGGAGTGTTTTGTTTTGTCCTTGGCCCGGCAGAGCCTTGCTCTCGGTACAGGTAATGGGTATCCTTTGGCCATCTGTGATTTTTTTTTTTTTTTTTTTTTTTTTTTTTTTTTTTGTAGTTGCCAGACCAACTCTCCTTGTTTAAGTCGCCCATTCTTGTACATTTTATGACGGTATTCAGCATGTTTCCTCCCAAACCTTTAGTTAAACCCCAATCTGACCTTAATTTGGCTTTAACCATTTTGATGATGTGTCCCTATGAGTCCATGCATAGCTGTCCTCTCAGACTTTTGACAATCAAGACAGTCTTTTAGGTGGCCATGACATTGACCAGGAGAGTCCGTGAGCTACAGGCTCTTCCTGTTCAACCTCCATTCATCAGCTTCTTTCCAGACAAACTGGTTCTCCGAACCAATGCCTCTTTTCTAACAATGGTTGAAACACCCTTTAACGTCACCAAACCGCTAGGCTGCAGAATTACTTTGCTCAACCTCATCCATATATTGAGCACCTCCCGGACACTAAAAGAGTGCGGTCATTCTATATTGATCGCACCAGAGAACATCTGGTGAATGATAACTCTTTGTAGGACTCACAGTAACAAAGAAGGGGAATGCAGTGCAGAAACGGACCATAACCAGATGGATTGTACTCCGCATTATCCAGGAAACAATCCCCTGCGGGCTTGTGTGTTCATTCCACCAGAGCCAAGGCTGCTTCTACTGTTAGCTCCTTGAGTTCCTGTCTTTGGATATCTGTCAGGCTGCTGTAGGCATCTTTAAACACGTTAACCAAACACTACTGTTTTGACAGTCAGGTTTGTTGTCGTGGGCACTTTGCCCATTGAATCCTCCTGGACTTCTTGGTCTGAGACGGGTTGCAGGCCCGCTTCCGAGGAGATATTGCATTGGTATCTATTCTAGAGTAGCGCTCATTCTGGTAGAGACTGCAGATTATTCACCGACCCTCCAATTCTTTTGTGAAATGGGCTCTATCCATTAATAAGATCCCAAGTCTATAAATGTTCAGACTGGTCAAAGTAAATTTGATGTTGGGTCAGTGTTTGTGGACACAGGCAGCCTTGAAAGCAGCTGACGTCAATTTCTGGGGGTGGCGCCTATTTGGGCCCTGCATGTTATTTCCAAAGCAGAACAGCGCCAGTTAGGAGCCGCATTGTGCCACCGACCAGCATGTAGAGGTTCTGCTCAAAAGTTTGCAGATCCAGTCTAATTCCTGAGGAATATTCAAAAAGTGAGGAATCTGCTGTTAGTTTTTCTACCAGAAAGTGTTATGAAGGAAGTGGTTTTTTTTTTGTCTCTTACTGTGGGTGGGTAGGGATGTGAGTGACTGACTGTGGCTGAAGAGCAAGAGGCGCGGTGACCTTCTGCCAACATCTGCTGCCTACTGCCATAACCAACTCCCACGTTGTCTTTCTGGATCTGCCAGTGACAGAGTGAAGCGGAGACGGAAGTTGAGAGATTGGTTCATTGAGAGCTGCTACCACAGGTGCTGAAATCAAATATTTGGGCCTTACAGCTTTTGGGCCTTCGGACTTTGTCATGCCCCCCCTCCCCCCTGTTTTAATCATATGAGTGTAGGATGCTGGTGGGGAGAGCATGCTATCCTGACTTTGAGATATTTCTCCTAGGGATGGGTCTGCCTTCTCAAAACTGGACATGCCTTCAATCTGGGATTCTTCAATATGCTGGCAATGGACAAGAATGGGGTCAAGGGTAACTTCAGCCCTGCCCTTCTCCCTTTGCAAATAGCAAGACAGTGATGTGAGATTCCTACGTTGGTGGAAACTTTAAGTGATGTTTCTCTAAACCTCTTAACCACAAAGCAGGTGACGCTACAACATCAGCTTATAAGGACTATCTCTCATAGTCCGAACAGGTAGAGAGCTGATGTTGGACAGCTCTACTTTAAAGGGGAATTTGTCAGTTAAGCTATGCAGGCTCTCTATCAGTATGTGAGGCTCTTTCAAGTCCCGCTTGACCATTAATAGTCACGGCCCTCCTGACCAAGGGGGTCATCGAGTGCGTTCCTGCTCAGGAAGTCGGGAGTGGTTGTTATTCCCACTACTTTCTGGTCCACAGGAAGGACCAGGGGGGCCTGCGCCCCATCTTGGACCTCCGGGACGTCAATCGCTTCCTACGGAAGGAGAAGTTCAAGATGCTAACTCTGGCTCAGGTCCTGGCTACCCTGGAGACTGGATGGTAGTGTTGGACTTGCAGAATGCTTATTTTCACATTCCTGTCCTGCTGGCCCATCGGCGCTACCTGTGGTTCATGGTGGGCCGGGAGCATTTTCAGTTTGCAGTGCTACCCTTCGGCCTAACCAGTGCCCCTCGGGTGTTCACGAATGTGATGGCGGTGGTCGCAGCTCCTCTGCGCAGGTCAGGGGTGTCAGTCTTCCCCTACCTCGACGACTGGCTGTTAAAGGCGGGCTCGCCCCAGGCAGTTTTCACCCACCTCCAGACTACGACCTCCTGCATTTGCTGGGGTTTTCTATCAATGTGCCGAAGTCGCACCCGAGTCCCGCTCAGAAGCTCTCTTTCATCGTAACGGTTCTGGATTCGACGCTGTTTTGGGTTTACCCTCCTGGGCAACGAGTCCGGGATATTCAGGCTATGATTCTGCTCTTTCAGCCTCTATCCCGGGTTTGTCAGGATGAACCCCCGGCTTCTGGGCCTGATGGCCTGCTGCATCCTGCTGGTGACACAATCAAGGTGGCATATGCGGGCTCCTCAGTGGGACCTGAAGTTCCAGTGGGCACAGTATATGGGCAACCTGTCCGATCACGTCCAGATCTCGGAGGGCGCTGCACGACCGTTGTAGTGGTGGCTCACGACATTGGGTCAGTGGCAGATCACTCTCCCTTTCCCAACCGGAGTACACAGTGGTGACGGATGCGACCCTCCTGGGATGGGGGGGGGGGGCACATGGGAGAAGCGGAGATCAGAGGCCTCTGGTTTCCGGCGGAGTCCCGGCTCCATATCAACCTTTTGGAGCTGCGGGCGATCCGTCTCGCACTGAAAACATTCCTTTTCTCTGTCTGGGGGAGTGTAGTGCAAGTGTTCACAGACAACACCACCGCCATGTGGTATTGCAACAAGCGGGGTGGGGTCCTGGACCCTATGTCAGGGAGCTCTGTGCCTTCGGAAATGGCTGGAACATAGATGCATTACCTTGGTGGTTCAACACCTGGCAGGTTCTCTGAACGCCAGGGCGGACAAACTCGGCTCCCGGTGCTTGATGGATCACGAATGGCGTCTGAACTCGGACGTGGTGCAAGGTCTCCTTCTGCAGTGAGGAGAGCCTTGGTTAGATCTATTCGCCACCGAAGAGAACGCGCAATGTCATCAGTTCTGCATGTTGGAATTTCCAAGGCGGCGCTTGCTCGGAGACGCTTTTCGTCACAAGTGGAGCTGCCGTCTATTGTACGCCTTTCGGCCCATACTACTACTGGCCAGAGTGCTGAAGAAGATAAGGCTCGACTGGGCCCAAGTCATTCTTGTGGCTCCGGACTGGGCTTGAAGATTTTGGTATCCCGAGCTACTCAGTATGAGCATCGATCCCCCGATCCGTCTGCCTCTTAGGGAGGATCTTCTGCCGCAGCAGCAGGGGACGATCCTCCACCCGAACCTGTCCAGCCTCCACCTCCATGCTTGGAGATTGAGCAGCGACAGTTGACTCCTTTCGATCTTCCTCCCGAAGTCTGTGATGTCATTCTGGCAGTCAGGCGTCCCTCCACCAAAATGGTATACGCCTGCAGGTGGAACAGATTTGTGGCATGGTGCACAGAAAAGGCTGTGGATCCCCTTTCTGCCCCTCTTTCTGAGGTTCTTCTGTTCCTTCTCTCTTTGGCCCAGCAGGGCTCTGTTCTGGGCACTATCAAAGGTTATCTTTCGGCCATCTCTGCCTTTCTACGACTTCCAGATCAGCCTTCTCTTTTTAAGTCACCGGTTGTGAGCCGTTTTCTTAAAGGCATTACGCATACGTTTCCACCCGTACCCTTCATAATGCCTCAGTGGGACTTAAATATTGTCTTGACTTTTCTGATGTGCGCTCCCTTTGAGTCCCTGCATAACTGTCCCTTACGTCTTCTCAGTCTGAAGATGGCTTTCCTGGTTGCCATCACCTCTGCCAGGAGAGTGAGTGAGCTCCAGGCTATTTCTTCTAAACCTCCTTTCCGTTCATCCGGACAAGGTGGTTCTCAGGACTCGTCCTTCTTTCTTGCCAAAGGTTATCACGCCCTTCCACATCGGGCAGACCATCACTTTGCCCACCTTCTTTCCGCCTCCTCATCCTTCAAGGAAAGAGGAGAGGCTCCACCGTCTGGACCCAAAATGTGCACTCACATTCTATCTGCTGCGTACACAGCAATTCCAGGGTGGATGATCAACTCTTTATTGGCTGCATGGGCGCCAGAAAGGGTCGGGCAGTGCACAAACGGACCATCTCCCGGTGGGACGTTCTGTGCAGCAAAGCATGTTACTCCTTGGCCAAGAAGGAGCCTCCTGTGGGGCTGCGTGCCCATTCCACCAGAGCAACAGCAGCCACTACTGCCTTGGGACGCGTGTCCCCCTGCAGTATTTTTGTCAGGGAGCTACGTGGGCCTCGCAGCGCACGTTTACCAAGCACTGCTGCCTTGACAGTCGGGACCGGAGAGACCGCTTCTTTGGCTGTTCTGTGCTTTGTGACTTTCTGGTGTAATCCTGTTCGCAGAATCTCCACCGGGGTTGGTATTGCTGGGGTATCTATTCTAAGGTAAGGAATCTATCACTAACGTGTCTCTTTCAGATGCACAAGTTACTTACTTGTGTAACGATGTATCTGTATGAGACATTAGTTAGTGATAGATTCCTTACCGCCCCACCCATTCTGCCCTTTCTGCGAACTGATTACTAGGGTTAAGATTATCCCCTTTTAGGGCCCTAGTTGTATGCACCAATGGTCAGTCTCTTGCATGGCTCTGTATTTTCGGCGCGGAATAGTTGTGTACAGAACTGACAGCGCGCATGCGTGGCGCCTAAGTAGTCTCCGTGACGTCATCTAGGCGCTTACGACGCCAGTGACGGACGCGGAGCTGCAGGACACCACCTACTGACGCGCATGGGTACTGCTAAGCAAAACTTTCCGGATCCAGCCTAACGCCTTGGGATATTCTAAGGTAAGGAATCTATCACTAACTAATGCCTTTTACAGATATATCGTTACACAAGTAAGTAACTTGTGCTTTAACTCCTGATTATTTTACATATATATGTATCTTGTTAAAACCTCTGTTTACCTTTGTGTGGTTATATATTTTCATCTCACAGCAATTAAAAAGAAATTACAGCAATAATGGAAAGTTTGTTTGTAAATCGTTATCCAAGCTTGTACATATGGGACTTTATCTTGTACATTTCTTTATCTCCTGATTATTCTGCATATGTGTATCATGCTAAAATCTGTCTATATATGTATACCTTTTATGTGTGGTTATACATCTACATATTTATATATTTTACTGCAACTGCAGAGAGAAACCATATTACTATTCTCCTCAAATCTCCCCTAACACCTATTCTGATATTCATACTCTTTCAAAATATCCTCTTAATAAATAATTTATCCCAAACCTCTTTTGCTACTATGAACACCCTTTCCAAAGTCCACCCTAATCTATCTTTAATTCATATTATCCAACTAACAGGCACTCTCATCCCAAACCTCTTTTACTACAGCAGACTCCCTAATAACCCTTCCTAAACTCTTCTCTCCTGTATCCATCAATGATCCTTCTTTTCTGCCAAAGGTTGTCACGCCCTTCCACATCGGGCAGACCATCACTTTGCCCACCTTCTTTCTGCCTCTGCATCCTTCAAGGGAAGAGGGGAGGCTCCAACTTCTGAACCCAAAAGGTGTGCTCGCATTCTATCTGCAGCATACACAGCAGTTCAGGAGGGATGATGGACTCTTTGTTGGCTACGTGGGCACCAAAAAAGGTTGGGCTGTGCACAAACAGACCATCTCCCGGTGGGCCGTTCTATGCATCAAAGCATGTTACTCCATGGCCAAGAAGGAGCCTCCTGTGGAACTGCGTGCCCATACGACCAGGGCAACTGCAGCCACTACTGCCTTGGGACGAGGAGTTCCCTTGCAAGACATTGGTCAGGCAGCTACGTGGGCCTCGCTGCACATGTTTACCAAACACTACTGCCTTGATAGTCAGGTCTGGAGAAATGGCTTCTTTGGCCGTTCAGTGCTCCAGGACTTTTTGATGTAATCTTGTTCGCAGACCCACCACCGGGATTGGTATTGCTGGGGTATCTAGTTTAAGGTAAGGGATCTATCACTAACGTGTCTCTTTCAGATGCACAAGTTACTACTTGTGTAACGATATATCTGTATGAGACATTAGTTGGTGATAGATTCCTTACCGCCCCACCCATCCTCCCCGTTCTCTGGACTGATTACTAGGGTTAAGGTCATCCCCTTTTAGGGCCCTAGTTTTATGCACCAATTGTCAGTATCTTGCATGGCTCTGTGTTTCGGCGCGGAATAGTTGTGTACAGAACTGACGTCAGCGCGCATGGGTGGCGCCTAAGTACTCTCCATGACGTCATCGCGGAGCAGCAGGACGCCACCCACTGACACGCAGAGGTACTGCTAAGCAGAAAACTTTCCGGATCCAGTCTGACGCCTGGGGATATTCTAAGGTAAGGAATCTATCACTAATTACAGATATATTATTACACAAGTAGTAACTTGTGCTTCAGGACTCCCGTTTCCATATTCCCATTTTCCCTGCGCTTTACGGTGGGCAGCAAGCACTTTCAATTTGCAGTGCTCCCCCTTTGGCCTCACCAGTGCCCCTCGGGTGTACGCAAAGGTGATGGCAGTGGTCACAGCCCATCTGTGAAGATCAGGCGTTCCAGTCTTCCCCTATCTAGATGACTGGTTGCTGAAGGCTGGCTCATCCTAAGCAGCCTTCTCCCACCTCCATACTACGGCGAACCTCCTGCACTTGCTGGAGTTTACTATCAATTTGCCGAAGTCACACCTGACTCCCTCTCAGACGCTCCCTTAATTCTGAGCAATTCAGGACACTGTGCAGTTTCGGGCTTATCCTCCTGAGCGGCGAGTCCAGGATATTCAAGCTATGATGCCGATAATTCAGCCTCTATACTGGAGTTCGGCGAGAATGACTCTGTGGCTGTTAGGCCTCATAGCCTCATACATCCTGCTTGTGGACCATGTCAGATGGCACATGCGGGCTCTGCGCTGGGACCTGAAGTTCCAATGGGCACAGCATCTGGTAATCTCGCCGACCTCGTTCACATATCATAGGGCACTGCGAAAGACCTGCAGTAGTGGCTAACAAACGCCGATTGAGTCAGAGGCAGACCCCTCTCCCTTCCCCCTCTTCTGGGATGGGGTGGCTATCTTGGAGAAGTGGAGATCGGAGGGCGCTGGTCTCCGGTGGAAGCCAGGCTCCTTTTCAACCTTTTGGAGCTTCGAGCTATCTGATGGTCACTGAAAGTCTTTTTGCCATCCAGCAAGGGAAGGCGCTAGTTCATGTGTTCATGGACGACACTACCACCATGTTGTACTGCATCAGAGCGGTGTGAGGTCGTAGACCCTCTGTCAAGCGGCCCTGCATCTCTGGACTTGACTGGAACAGGGCATTTCCATGGTGGTTCAACATCTAGTCACTTCTTTGAACGCCGGACCTGACAAACTCAGCCGACTGTGCCTTGTGGATCACGAGTGGCATCTCCATCCGCAGGTGGCACAAGGACTCTTTCAGCAGTGGGGAGTCCCTTGGTTGGATCTATCCGCCTTCTAAGAGAACTCCCAACGTCGGCGGTTTTGCACATTGGCATTTCCAAGACGGCTCTCTCTGCAATGCTTTTCGTCGCAAGGGGTGCTGAAGCCTCCTGCACGCCTTTCTGCCCATTTCACTCCTGTCCAGGATGCTCAAAAAGATCAGGAGCGATGGGGCACACGTCGTTCTTGTGGCTCTGGACTGGGCACAGAGAGGCTGGTATCCTGAGCTTTTGGCAGTGATAATCGATCCTCCAATCAGGCTGGCAGTAGGGAAGGTTCGCCACCAGAACCTGCCCACTCTCCGCCTCCTTGCGTGGAGATTGAGCTGCGACAGTTAACAGCTTTTGACCTTTCTGCCGAAGTCTGCAAAGTTATCCTGGCAGCCAGGCGTCCCCCCACAAAGTCGGTATACGCCTGCTGATGTAAAGAATTTTGTAAATATTGTACAAAAAGGTCCATTGAACCCTTCTCTGCCTCCTTGTCCGATGTTGTCCTGTTTATTCTTTTCTTGGCCCAGCAGGGCTATGCTCTGTGCACTTTGAAGGGCTACCTTTTGGCCCAATCTGATTTTCTTCAGCTGCCAGATCAGCATTCACTTTTCAAATCCCCTTTTGTGCAGAGATTTTTTGAAGGGGTTAACCCACTTGTTTCCCTCTTCCCCGTTTAATATGCCACTGTGGGACCTTAATTTGGTCCATACCTTTTTAATGTGCGCACTTTTTGAGCCATTGCACAACTATTCTCTGCAGCTGCTCAATATTAAAACAGCCTTTTTGTTGATAATTACCTCTGCCAGGAGGGTGAGCAAACTGCAGACACAGTCATCACAGCCTCTTTACCTGACAGTCTTTCTCGACAAAGTAGTACTCCGGACTAATCATCTTTTCTGCCTAAGGGGGTAACACCCTTTTATCTGGGGCAGTCTGTTACTCTGCCTACTTTCTATGCACCTTTGCATCCTTTTAAGGAAGAGGAGCTTCTTCACCCTCTGGACCCAATAAGAGCGTTATCGTTATACCTTGAGGTCCTGGTGGATGACCAACTCTTTATAGGGTAAGTGGGAGCAAAGAATGGGCGTGCTGTTCAGAAGAGGACCATATTACGCTGGTTTATCTTCTGTATTAACCGGTCCCGTGCTGATGACGGAACCACTCAGTCATCAGCCGCGGTGGCGCTGTGCTGATGGGGCGGTTCCGTCATGGCCTGCCCGACGCGCTTGCGCGGCGCTGATTTCGCGACTGCGCGGCACGTTCTATTAAGCGGGCCATGACGGAACCGCTCCGTCATGAGCACAGCTCATCCGAGGCTGGTGACGGAGCGGTTCCATCACCAGCATGGGCCCGCCGCGCGGCCCCCCGCCCCCTTAGCGCTGTGGGGGAATAGCCGCCGCAGCGATGTGGTTAAAATATGTTATGCCTTAGCAAAGAAACAGCCTCCTGAAGGCCTTAGAGCCCATTCCTCCAGGTTGAAGGCCGCCACCACAGCCCTCCAGCGTGGTGTTCTAATTACTGATATCTGCAAAGGGAAACATCCTTAACAACGAAGTTTGAAAAACGACTGACCTGAACAACGAATCCTAAACAACGACCAATCAGTTACCACGACTCCTTAACTACGATTTACACGAACAACGACTTTCCTAAACCATGACAAAAAAAGATCCAGTGACTGGCCAAAAGATTGCACTAGTTTAATAACAATGAAAAGCCTGGGTCCCAAGACTGCCAAGGACCTCATTTTCCTCTAAGTAGAAGATTTACTAAAGCAATCACATAACTTTTAAAATCAATCGCGGGCAATTTTTATGGGAGACACTTTTTGGGAAGGATTTCTGCCTTTTCATTTGAAGCTTCTGGGTACTTTATTGGAAAAAAGAAACGTGCACGAAGGAACTACATGATAAATAAAATGCATTTAAGCCTGTTTTTTTTTCACGAAACAAATAAAATGATCGGGGTCAGAATGAGGAATTGTTTTGTATGACTGTGAAGCTTTTTTAAAATCTTTGTTCAAGTATAATGGTTTAGAACTTACAGGCACATTGTGAAAGTACCACGGCCTGACGTGGTGCACTCCCCACCATCCTCATCAGAGATCTTATAATCCCTAGGTCCAGCATTAGTACAACATTCTTGTCAGGTTATTGCAGTGTATTCTGGCACTCGTAGTCCTGTTTCTAACACTAAACTGAGGGCGAGGAGAACCAGCATCCAAAGCATAAACCCTGGGCAGGGTGAAGCACTCCTGTTCGGATCTGGGCCCTGATTCGATTCACGGTAAAGGAAAGGGACTTTTTTCAACCGGATACTTCTATTTATATTTTGATCGTATCTAAACACATTTTTTGAAGTTTTACATCACAAGTTCTTTGTTACATACATTTTAGCTTTACTCTACTTGACACCTGGTAATAGCAATGTGACCTTTCAGTGACAGAGACAAAACACTAAGAGAAAAGTGAATGCTGTTTCTCAAAGCTTATTCTTTCCAACGGATGCATTGCCACTTGGCGGAAGCATTGGGAAATCCAGGAGGCCTGTTTGTATTAATTTGTGGGCTTTGCTTAGAGAAACACCACACTGATGGGCACTTCATTGTAAATCAGGCAAGCATCGACATGGGTAGCCAGAGCAAGACCGAAACAATCCACCTTGAAGACACATATCAGCAGCCTTCAGAGCACGGGCCCCAAGACACAGTACCCGTGCGAGGATGCCTATACCTCTGTCACAGTCTTTGTTTATTAACTAAATTAGGTAGTAAAAAACACATCAACCTAACACTCGCAAGCTATTATTTACTACACTTTGTAAAACATTTAACAGACACAGAAAACACACTCATTTCAGGCACACCCTGAACAAAGCAATTTACTGAACCTTAAATAGACACAAATCTCTGGAGACTTTCCATCCGTGAAAAACATGCGGATTTTAAAGAACATAGTGGTGGAAATGGGTAAAGAGCAAATTGAATATTTTTCGTTGTTTAGGCTCTCGTAGTTAAAAATGTAGTGGTTTGGCATTGCTCGTGGTTTAGCCTTCGTAGTTAATGAATTCGTTGTTTAGGCAGTAGTTGTTTAATCATATATCCATCTGCAAAGCGGCCATGTGGGCGTCTGCACATATTCCCCAGACATTAATGCCTGGATTCTCAGGTTCAAAGGGAGGGCCTGCTTGGCTGCTCTGTCCTGCAGGATTTTCTGGTCTAAAGCTTTTCAGCAGTCCCACCTCCAGGGAATCTATTTCTCGGGTATCTGTTCAAAGGTAAGGAATCTGCGGCTAGATGTCTCTAACAGATGGGCAAGTTACTTACCTTCGGTAACTCCTTATCTGATAGAGACATAGTCTAGCCGCAGATTCCTTACCGACTCACCCATCCTCCCCGCACTGCAAAATTGACTTTAGTGTCAGGGCTGTCCCCCTTCAGAGCCCTAGTTGTCTTTTTTAATACACCAGGTTCAGCCACTTCATGGGTCTGCGCTTCTGGCGTGGAAAGTTGTCAAAAGTACTAACCGGAGCATGCCGGAGTAGTTGTTATACAACGACGCGCACGTCCTGACGAGCACAACGCTGACAACATTGTGCAAGGGTACTGCTATCAAAAATCTTCCGAATCCAGCCTGATCTGATGCCTGGAAGTTCACAGGTAAGGGCTAGACTGTCTATACCAGATAAGGAGTTACTGAAGGTAAGTAACTTGACCGACTAAGTCAAAACACGCGTCTCACCATGTATGTAAGACATACAAACAGGAATAGTCTCTGTACCATCACTCTTGCTCCAGGGAAGAATTACACAGTCAGCACTCATAGAACCCAACTGCCCGACCCAGACCCCCCCCAATCTACCCCCTCCACCCCCTATTCTTCAACTCCTTTCCTAAACTAGTTCCAAAGTGCATTGATTTTACCTGGCTGTTGTCAACCCTGCAGCAATAGGAGGTTGTCAGAGGCGCCATGCTGCACCTGTCTTGGACAATATCAGGTCCCTCTAGTGTGCCTTCGGGTCACATGGATTCACCAGGGCCCCATAACACTGAATGATTCCATTGAGCCCACACCCAGCTGGCACAACTGCCAATACTTGAACACCTGCACCAAAGGCCACGGTGATCCCAACTGCTTTAGTGCTGGTCTCTGATCTAGAGTTGCCAGTTCTGGATCTAAACGCAACTCCAGCTTCAGATTAGTAGCGGTCTTCTGCCCGATCCCCACAGATGTCTTGTTACGAGATAACAAAAACGCAGCATCTTATTTTGAAGGAACTCCAGGCAGTGCCACTACTTTAACACCAGTACTACCGAAGGGTAAAACCTTATTTGGTGCAGATTCAGATGCTGTCCACAGTCTTCAGAACATTTTACATGAAGTGCTTGATCTTCAGTTTACTACTGTTGGAATAAAGGCAAACATGCCCATGGTGCTCTTGCAACCCGGGCCTGCATCTTCAGAGCCCCTGCTGCCCTTTAATTATGCTCCTGTTGAAACATTGACTGCTGCCTGGACTAGCTCATGCTAATCACTGCCTGTGAGTTGCATTGTAGCAAGACTTCATAGGCCTGCTCTTGGGGACCAACTGTTACCGATCCATCACCTGACTCCCAAAATCTTGATGAACTAGGTCTCCACCAGCAAGGTCAACCTTAATGTACCACCCACTTGACAGGGATTCGAAGCACTATGATAATTTTAAGAGGCTTTCTGGTGGACACTTTAACCTGCAGATTCTACATCATTTAAATATCTGCAGGCACCAGACTAGATCCTGAAATTTGGCAGTAGCTCTCCTGCACTGGTAGCTAGCGCTGGCTCGATCTCAACGTCTGTTGCAACATGGATGTGGCATCACTTAAACCGTATAGTGCCACCCAGATGGCCTCCCATCAGTCCCCTTTTTCCACAACCTTCAATGTAGAGTCCAAACTGCTCTCCGTGAATTTTTCACACAAAATGTTATATTTTTGGAGTGCTAGGACAGCTCCCTCCCCCCTATAAAAGGAATCCCCGTGTTCATCTCATGGACAGATGTCTATTTCAGACCCCATGAAATCAGCTCTGGTGCTCTTGGCCAAAGAATGATTCAAGGTTGTGTGACGAGTACAGCCTCCTGGATACCAAGGCAGTTTAGGTGCATGTGAGAGGCTGACTTGTTATATGGTGCTCACTTATGTAAGTGTAGCATCCTGCACTAATCCAGACAACCCTTATGGAGATTTTACTGGTCTTAAACAACCTTAGAAAGCTTTCTAAGTGGTAGCTGTGGTGAGCCCAGAAGGAGTGTAAAGCAGCTTGAATCTGATAGACTACTAGCCGCAGATTCCTTAAAGTAGAATTATCCCCAGGCGTGAGACTGGATCCAGAAACTTTTTTGCCACAGCATCCCTGCTCGCCGGGGGGGGCGGCATCACGCAACTCCGCCCAGGCGTCGTCCGCGTACGTGACGTCAGCGAGGTCACATAAGTCCCACCCCGGCGCGCCTATGTCAGTTTTTTCTTTTTCCATGTGCAACGCGGATACGGTTCATGCCCGGGCCTGTTTAGGCCCCTTATCTTTCGAAGGCGGATGCCTTCGGGCTTTAAAACGTGCTCGTCGTGTAGACGCCTTATGTCGGCGACGGACACTCACCTCATTTGCATGCGGTGTTTGGGGGAAGATCACGGCTCCACTGATTGCGAGGCGTGCCAACAGTTGAAGCCGAAGTCGTGGCGGAAGCGCCGGATGAAACTTCTCTCGGCTCGTCTGTCCAGGTCGGCTTTATCACCTCAATCAACTTCTGCGGAAGGGTTTCGAAGCAGCCATCGCCGCCGTCATCCCCATCCTTCTCCTATGCCGCAAGAGCGTCGCTCCCTGATTGGTAAGGGTTGCAGTTTGTCCCCGAGGGCTGGTTTCTGGCCTGTTGGGGGCGTGGGCTCTCCGCGGGTGATGCGGCCCCGCGTATCGCCCCCCCCAATCCACCGTTTCCCGGTGAGGGGGTGTTGAGAGCCCAGATGGAGACATATGCGGCGGATTTGCAGTCCTCGCTGGCTTCTCCTCCTTCCCCTCCTGGGACGGCGGCGTCGCCGGCGGCTCCGGCCCCGGTGTCGACTGGGTTGGCTCCAGGCTCGGGGGATGTGGTGCTGTTGGGGTGCGGTCTCTCGGGGGTCCCTCCTTCGGACCACGGCACCTCTGCTTCGCTGCAAACTCCTGCAGGAGTCCCTGTGGTGTCGCAGAAGGTCGCCGGGACGATGGTCGCATCCCCGAGCCCCTCTCGGACCTCTGGACAGGCAGTGGTCTTGCCCGAGGCAGAGGTGACGCCGCTACGGCCCTGGCTGCTGCTGGCCCTGGCGGCGCCACAGGGGTCTGATCCCCCCTCGTCCCATCATGGGTCTAGGCTGACGGGGGACCCCTTGTCCTCCTCTGGACCCCACTCATCTCTCAACACAGGCGGCTGCCTCGTCGGAGGTTGAGTCTGCCTTTACGACGCCACATGGGTCAAGGCGGGCGGGGGGCTCCTTGTCATCCCCCGGGTCCCTCTCGGCCCTCCACCCAGGCGGCTGCCTTGTCGGAGGTAGAGTTGGCGCCGTTCTGGCACCGTCCCTTAGCCGGCTCCGGCCCGGCCCCGACCCCTGTCCACTGAGCTTGTGTGGTGCGGAGGAGGACTGTCCAGCATCTCCTTTGGCGCCGGACAATGATGACGTCCTGCCTCAGGCTGTGGACTCTATGACGCCGCCTCTTCTCCAGAGGTTGGACATCTGCTGGTGTCGTCCTCGCCGGAGAATTGGCTACCGTGTCGTGGCTTATTCCCCGACGTCATCAAAGGGTGGCTCCACACCATTGCCGCAGTTTTCACCTGTGGAGCCACAGGTCCCCCCACTCCTTGGTCCCTCTTTCGCCTTTCTGGACTTGGCCTTTGCCCGCTCCGGTTGGCTTCAGGGACGGCCACCGCGGGCCCTACGGAGGCGGGTGCAGCTTTTGCTCGCCCTGTGTCCACGGCTGTGGGTATTTTGCGCATGGGGGATCTAACCATTTCCCCGCGGATCACCTCCTGGAAGTTCTCCGCCAGGGCTATGGTGGAGAACCCTTTGAGGGTTGGCTTCTTTCTTCCCTGATGGGGACTTGGGGACGTCCTGCCATAGGGGACCGGGTTCCCCAACACCTTTTGCACCGGCACCTTCCAGCGCCGCATGACCCGACGTGTCTTTCCCTCCACCCCTCTGCTTCGAGCCCCCTTTTGAGGACCGCCTTTCCCTCTCTGCCGCCACTGTTGTCTCCATCATCACGGGAGGCCCGCTGGCTTGACTCTTGGGGACGCAACATGTTTGCTTCCACTAGTGCGGCTCTGCTGGCCCTTACCACTTTGTGTGTTAGCTAGGACCACCTCTAGGAGCGACCGCTGAGCCTGTAACCAGTCGAGGTCGCCCCCACACACCGCTGCTACCTGCCTGGATTTTGCCGCTCCTGCCTCGCTTCTGCCGCTCCAGCCACCGGACGCCCCAGCCGCCGCTGAGCCGCCTACTTTCCCGCCGCTGCATCCCTGCCCCCCTCCAGCCCCTTCGCCGCCCCGCTCCCGCCACCCAGCTGCTCCTCCCTCCCGGCTCCTTACTTAGGACGCGTACGCGCAGCGGGCGCGCCGATTGTGCACCGAAGGCGCGCCGATTGTGCACCGAAGGCGCGCCAAAGCCAAGCCCGTCTGCGCCTGGCCCGCGCCCAGCGCCAGGACCCCTGGTCCCCGCCGATGCAAGACCACCCGACGGACCTACGACGCCGCAGCCCTCAACTCACTCAATGCCGGCCGGAACCCCGCCTGCTACCGAGCCACCCCGAAACGCACCCACGGACCCTTCACCTGCAAAGCCTGCCGATTTACCTGTCTCCGGACCTGCACCGCACCCAAAAGGACAGCTACCAGCAGCAACCACCTCAAGTGCATCCTGCTCAACACCCGCTCCGTCCACAGACACGCCGTGGAACTCTGGAACCTCCTCGACACAACATCACCAGACGTCGCCTTCCTCACGGAAACCTGGATGAACGCCTCCTCAACCCCCGACATTGCCATCGCCATCCCGGATGGATACAAGATCACCCGGAAGGACCGCGTCAACCAGACTGGAGGAGGCATCGCCATCGCACACAAGAACACCATCCGCATCACGACCAACTCCGACAACACCCTCACCGCAGCCGAACACCTCCACTTCCAGATACACACCGACCCCAAGACGACCCTCAGAGGCACCCTCATCTACAGACCCCCGGGACCACGCACACAATTCAGCGAAGACATCGCAGACTTCATCAGCCCGCACGCCCTCCCCACCGCTGACTACATCCTCCTAGGGGACTTCAACTTCCACCTGGAGAACAACAACGACACCAACACCACCACCCTGCTGGACAACCTCGCCAACCTCGGTCTCAAGCAACTGGTGAACACCCCCACCCACTACGCCGGCCACACGCTTGACCCCGTCTTCTCCTCCAGCAAGCACATCTCCTTCAGCCACTCCACCGGACTTCATTGGACGGACCACAGCTGCGCCCACTTCAGCTTCAGAAGAACTACGACCCACCACCACCCACAACAGGTTCCTCGAAGGAGCTGGAACAAGATCACCGCCGACCAGCTCACCACCTCCCTCAGCCAGAACCCTCCCGCCAGCACAACGAACCCCAACGAAGCAGCCAGCAACCTCACACAGTGGATCACCAACTGCGCTGACAACCTCGCACCACGGAAGACCCCTCCCAGCAGACCCGGCAGCAAGAAAGCCTCCTGGTTCACCGACGAACTCAAGAACTCCAAGAAGAACTGCCGTACCCTCGAGAAAGCCTGGAGCAACAACCAGACCACAGACAACATGACTGCCCTCAAGCACGCCACCCGCAAACACCACCAGCTGATCCGCACCACCAAGAAGACAGCATTCAAGGAACGACTGGACAACAACGCCCACAACAGCAAGGAACTCTTCAGCATCGTCAAAGAGCTCGCCATCCCCAGCGCTGGAAACGACATCACTCCCTCGCAAGACCTCTGCGACTCACTCTCCTTGTTCTTTCACAGCAAGATCGCCGACATACACAACAGCTTCGGCGCACAGAACACGCACCCAACCACCGAGCCAACTCCCCCCACCACCACCCTCCGCGCCTGGACCCCGATCAGCACCGAAGACACCACCCGCATGATGAACACCATCCACTCCGGATCACCAACCGACCCCTGCCCCAACCACGTCTTCAACAAAGCAGACTCCATCATCGCACCCCAACTCCGGGACATCATCAACTCCTCCTTCAACACCGCCACCTTCCGGGAGCTCCAAGCACGCCGAGCTCAGCGCCCTCCTGAAGAAACCTACAGCGGACCCCACCGACCGCAAGAACTACCGTCCCATCTCGCTCCTCCCTTTTCCTGCCAAGGTCATCGAGAAGACCGTCAACAGACAGCTTGCCGCCTTCCTCGAGACGAACGGATCCCTCGACCACTCGCAGTCCGGCTTCCGAGCCAACCACAGCACCGAGACCGCCCTCATCGCAGCCACAGACGACATCAGATCCCTGCTCGACAACGGGGAAACAGCGGCCCTCATCCTCCTGGACCTCTCCGCAGTGTTCGACACCGTCTGCCACCGCACCCTTGTGCAACGCCTCAACAACATCGGAATCCAAGAGAAGGCACTGGAGTGGATCTCGTTCCTCACCGGAAGAACCCAGAGGGTCCGCCTCCCCCCGTTCAGATCCGAGGCCACCGAAGTCATCTGCGGCGTACCACCAGGATCATCACTCAGCCCCACCCTCTTCAATGTCTACATGAGCCCCCTCGCAGCCATCGCACACCAACACAACCTCAACATCATCTCCTACGCCGACGACACCCAGCTGATCCTCTCCCTCTCCAACGACCCTGCCACCGCCAGAACCAGCCTACACGAAGGGATGAAAGACGTCGCCGAGTGGATGTAGAACAGCCGCCTGAAACTGAACTCAGACAAGACGGAAGTCCTCATCCTGGGATCATCGTCCTCCGCCTGGGACGACTCCTGGTGGCCCCCTGCCCTGGGCACCGCTCCCAAGCCAACGGACCACGCACGCAACCTGGGCTTCATCCTGGACTCCTCCCTTTCGATGACCAAACAAGTCAACGCCGTCTCATCGTCATGCTTCAACACCCTGCGTATGCTCCGAAAGATCTTCCGATGGATCCCCACCGAAACCAGGAAGACGGACACCCAGGCACTCGTCATTAGCCGACTGGACTACGGAAACACCCTCTACGCCGGAACCACAGCCAAACTTCAGAAAAGACTCCAACGCATCCAGATCGCCTCCGCACGACTCATCCTGGACATCCCCCGACACAGCCACATCTCCGGACACCTGAGAGACCTTCACTGGCTCCCCGTCAGCAAGAGGATCACGTTCAGACTCCTCACCTACGCACACAAGGCTCTCCACGTACCTCAACAACCGCCTGACCTTCTACACTCCCACCCGCCAGCTATGATCCACCAGCCTCGCCCTCGCCGCCGTTCCATGCATCCGCAGAGCCACCACCGGAGGAAGGTCCTTCTCCTACCTGGCAGCCAAGACATGGAACTCCCTCCCCATCCACCTCCGGCTGACCCAGGACCATCTATCCTTCAGGAGTCCCTAGGGTCCGCCACGTCACAGGAAGATGCTCCAGTTGATTTGCGTCACCATGCGTTGGATGGCCGGGAGCTGGCCGCGTTTATTCTTCGCTTTGCTTTAGACATATCGGAGGTGCTTTGTCGTACCTTAGCTTCTTCGGTTTCCTTTTGCCGCCATGCTTGGCTTCGGGACAGTGTATTCCTGGAAAATGTTAGGGAATGGCTGGTTGACCTTCCCTTCGATGGCACTCTTCTTTTCCATGCCCCAGCAGACTTAGCCATCCGGCGGTTCTTGGCAGGGCTTCAGCCACCTCCTCCTTCTTCTCCCCTTCAGTGACCCGTGAGTTGGGCTAGCTCTTGATGATGCTCCTCCTTTTGGGCGAGTCGCCCTCGTTGTTGTAGTTCTGTGTGCTTTATGGCCACTCGAGTCATCCTTGTTGAGACCGTGGTTCTGTTGGCTGCTGGATGGCCCTTCTTCATTGTGTTTTTTTGTTTGGGTTTGCGGAAGTTTCTACCAAAGAGGGTTCCCATGTCTTGGGACTTAACTTACCCTATGTAGGGTAGTGGTAGCTATTATATAGCTTATGCTGTGCTAGGGAGTTGTGGTCGCCTTCGGGCCTCTGCTCTCCATGGCTTTCATGTACATTGCAGGTGCAATTTCCTTTTGCTGGATTGGAATGCCTTGGTGGTGCTCCGGGGTGTCTTCCTCGGGGCGTCTTTCCCGGGGGCGCTGCGCTGTTTGCCAGGTCTGACTGGCTGTCTGTGGCCTGGAGTGTTTGGTTCTGCTTCTTTGAGTCGTGTGTGCTGACCCCTCGCTGAGGTGTGTCAGGTCTCTTCTTCGCCTTCATGGTCTCTGTCCTGGGGGCTGAGATGATTTTTTGTTCCTCCTTTTTTCAGGCGCAGCCTGCCCGGTCTTCCGGGGGGCACGGGCTATTCTTCCTACTTCTGACTGCCGTTCTGCCTGGTCTGTTGCCCTCCGACTATGGTGGGCTCGCCTTCTTTTCCCTCATCTCCTTGGGCCCTCTAGGAGGTTCTTCTTCCTCTTCCTTGCCCTGTTATTGGATGGGGGTTCTGTTGCCTTGAAGGGGCGTGGGGAGCTTTGGCCTCCCCTGGCCTTGCCCTTGGTTCCTCCGTTGAGTTGAACGGGCTTCCTCTTTCTTCTTCCCACACCCCTCTTGGGGTCGGTGGTGTTCTGTTTGTGAGGGTCCCCCTTGCCTGGGAGGGCGGGGTTTGCTCGCCCTGTCTGTTGGACTAGTCCCGTGTGGGGCCCTCTGTTATGTCAAGGCTGGTGGGGTCTTTCGCAGACCCTCCTTCCCCGTGGGTATGGGTAGGGTATCTATTCAATGTTAAGGAATCTGCGGATAGTAGTCTCTATCCAATGTACGAGTTACTTAACTTTGGTAACGATGTATCTGGTAGAGACCGTTCTAGCTGCAGATTCCTTCATGGCCCGCCCTTCCTCCCCGTTCTGCAAGGACTTTTGGCTTGGTCTTCTGCACTCGCCTCCTGGTGGGTGGCTATGTCTTCTGGGAGTGCATTCTTTCTTCTTTTGACAGAATGGTTTGCCTTGTTTCTTATTCCTTTCCTCCTATTTGGTGCTTGGGGGGATGGGTCTATAGGTACTCCTCTGCCCCTCTGCTCTCTTTTTTACAGGATTGAGGCTTGCCTTTCCTCTCGTCCCTCCCCTCCTCTTTGTTACTAAGGTCCTGGCCCCTCTGCTAACCTCTGGGTTGGGGTCATCTGGCCGTGCCTTGCCCTTTGTTCCTTTGGAGGGGTTGTCGCACTCTGTGCTGGGATTGCCTTGGAGGGTTGTCATTCCCTGTTTGTCTTGGAACTGGTGCCTCTTCGTTCTTGGTTGGAGTTATAGCCCTGCTACATGTTGTCATGACATTTTCCATATGTTCCTTGTCTCAAGGGGGGACACTGTCTACATGCTAGCTGGGTGGCTGCTCAGGGCTGTGCTCTGTTTCTTCTTTGCCTTTGGGTACTGCAGTGTTGGTACTGCTCCTTATGGTGTTGTTCGTCACCATTCCTTTTTTCACTTTTTCTGCTCTTTCGCACACTGTTCCCATGCGCCCACAGTTTGTCTGATGGCTCCGCTTTGTGGTGCGGAAAAGTTCTCTGAAAAAAACTGATGTAGGCGCGCCGGGGTGGTACTTTTGTGACTACGCGGACATCACGTACGCGGACGACGCCTGGGCGGAGTCGCGTGATGCCGCCCTTATCACCCCCCGACTTAGTTGGCCTGGGATCCTGCTAATCAGGGCCCCAGGCTATCTGCTCTCTCTATAAAATGGACTCCATGTACTTTAGGTACACACCTAATTGGATATTGGGTCACCTTATGAGCCCCTGTACAGTGTACCATAGGTACCCAGGGCATAGGTGCACCCAAGGCCTACCAGGGGCTGCAGCATATCTTTTGCCACCCCTGGCTGGCCATCCAAACTGACACAACTGGCTGATCACTCAGCTGGGGCAAGGTCAAGTAATCACCCCTTGCTTAGATATAGTATTCCTATATCTAACCTTATATCTAGACACATATACACCTATAAGTCACTCCTATGGCAGGCCTTAACAATCCTGGAGGCAGAGTGCTTGGTTTTATGTGAGATGAGGCTCTAGCATGAGCTGTCTGCAGCTTTCGGAACCATGTCCTTATAGCTGTTCTAGGATATTGCCATACCACATACTCTTAAGTGCATTATGAACCTCGCGGTTAAATGCAAACTTTGGTTTGGCTTTATCAAAACATGTCGTACGCTTTGGAATACTACCCCCTCGCCAGTTCTGGTGACGGGGGTAGCATTCCACCCTTCTAGAGGGACAAGACATGTTCCTACTAATCCCGGTTAAAGTTAACCAGAGCCTCCGCATCACAAAATGGATGCTGCTGCCACAGACACAAGTCTGACCTCCTGCTGCTGGGAGTCCTTCCAGCGAGGGAGTCTTTGACAATAGGTTTCCTGTCTTGGGAGGTGCTAACACCACCCCAGACAGGCTATAGTGTATTGGGGCAGGGAGGGCTGAATGAAATGACACTGCTTGGGGCACACAAGGTGTCCCATGCATAGTCCAGTTCAAACCGGGGCTGGTGCACTCCAGCCCCAGCTCTGGCGCGAAACTGGACAAAGGGAAAGGGGTGTAACCACCCCCTTCCTGGGTCCCACCCATAGGAAGGACCTAGCAGGTAATCCAGCCCATAAATTTGGTATATAGGTAGGAGCTGAGTCCCAAGACTTTAGATTTATCCTGACTGAAACTCTGATACGAAACTCTGGACCTTCGACATCCTATTCGATGTAGAAGACTGAAGAATCTCCCTTGTGGTCAAGGAGTGACCACCCTGCACAAGCAGGCACCATCAAGCGATCAACGGTTTGCTTTGTCGACGCTCCTGCCGGAGCCCGAGCACAGAGCCTGACAAGACCCAGACTTCCAGACTTCCTTCACCCCGATCCACAGCAAAGCTGAGACCCGTGGAGGCGACGCGAGACGTGGGACCGGCATCTTGGAAAGCCAGCAAATTGCTTTCCGTGCAACTTCTGAGGCACCCTCGAAGTTGTGCATTGGGGATTGAGAAGCCCCAGCCCCGAGCACCAACTGCACCGAAGATCATCACTCCACGAGTTCTGCGTGGGGCCCTTCTGCATTTTCCTGCTCGACGCGTCTGTCCGGTCACTTGCCCGTTGGCTAGTGGCCTCTGTGACGACGAAACCTTTAATTTACAACACTGGTCTGGTTGCTCCAGACTGGCCCTTGCTCCCCTGAAAAGGAACAGCCCATCAGACCTTGCTGGTCTGATTAAGAAGCCATCTTCCTTTTCTGCGTGGGTTGTCTTTGCCAAGGCTTGTTGACTCCAATCCGGAAGCCGACACCGCCAACAGCAAGATCCTTCGTGGGACAGTCCGTATCCAGCTCCTGGTCGTCGTCGACACCTGGTCCACGTGGCTGCAGAGACAAGCTTCACGACATCACCGGATTGCTTCGAGACATCGCCTGGTTCCTTCCTGGTTCCATCCTGGTCGCTGGTTAGTGACCCAGACTCTGTCCCCTCTGCTTTCAGGTACTCTTCATCCTCGATCCGCACTTGAATCCACCCGGACACTTCTCTCCTGGTCGCCTGCAGCCTCTTTCTCCAAGGCTCCATAGGAATCAGCGACAAAACCCGATACACTTTGACACCTATGCACCCGCTTCCTGTGGGTGAGGTAACGCGAGTATTTCGGTACTCCTGTGGGTATTGACTATCCTAGTGTCCTAGTTTCAAGTAGCTTTTCCCTAGTCCATCCGGACTAAAAGAACTAGTTTCCAATTCTTTCGTTCCCATTTTAACTCTATGGTAACTCGCGTGCGTGTAAAGACACTGCACGCGCATCCCGTGGGCCTCCTGCTCTCTATCCATTGGTAGTACAGTGTAGCCTCAGCGATTCTCCAGGCCCTAGGCCTTTCCTTTGTTCGTGACGTGGTTCTTATACCACTATTTTAGTATATGGTTCGAAGTGCCCCTAGGGCATTACTGTATTTTGTGCAACTTATTGTATTTTAATTAAGTATCTTGTATTGTCCTGGTGCCTCTGACCTCATAAAGAGTTCAGACGATTGTGTTAGAAATAAATACATATATATATTTTGATATACAACCTGTGTGGTGTCCTTTCACTTGGTATTAAGGGGGTTACATATGGTAAAACAGCTGGCTTCACATGCCCTCTTGAGTTTAGCCTAAGACTGCTTTGTCCATGCTACCACTAGGATAGCTGGCCTATAAGGTTGACTTCACAACCATCACCATAAGGGTTGTTTGGACTGGTGCAAGGTGCTCACTGGAATAGTGAACATCATATACCAGGCCAACTTCTCACACTGAAGACGAATGCCCACCAATGTCAGGAATGCAGGAGTGGTTGACAGTGCCCTGTTAGTTGCAGCTGTGTGCACCAGGCGAGTCTGTGGAAGACCAGGAGCCGTTTATGAGCTGTCCCACGTTGGATGTCGAGAGCCAGGAGGTCAGTGACAGTCAGGGGCACCAGCAACCTTGGCAGCAGCAAACAACTTAGTTGATGAAAAAGGTGCAGTGTCGAGACCAGCAAGGTCCATGTGACTCACCAAAAGCAGGTAAGGCGGAGCAGGCCCACGCAAGCAGGGGAACACACTGAAGCCAAAGAAAACCTTCAAGAGGACCCACGAGCTGAAGGCATAGGAGTCGCAGGAGGACCTTGAGCAAAGGAAGCAGTCAGGGCTAAGATCTTGGCTGCCGGAGTTGCTTAAGGTTGGAGCTTCTTGGAGCCTGATGATCTCTGGAGGAGAGAGCCAACAAGACTTAGCAACAGTAAGTTGACGAGGTCCACAGGGGTACTGTTCCAGTGGTTCCGATGAGGAATACTGACCTCAAACTCTGTATGAAAACAGTGCTGGCCTCGAGGGAGTTGCAGAACCACCATCTGTGTTGCTGAGCCTTCGGGAGTCCGTTGGACCTCAGAAGCAACATACCGGTCTAGCTGTGCTGCGGTGCCTGCAGATGCAAGGAAGTGACTCCTTCACTCCAAGGGAGATTCCTTCAGGTGTCTTGGATGTCCACAGGCCTTGTGAAGAACCTTTATGGAGCACGGACACAGACGTTGCAGCAGATCAGCAGAGCGACAAGACCAGGATCAGCAGGAATCTTCACCAGTACAGTCTCGGTTCCCACAGCGAAGTCAACCGAAGCCCAGAGTGTCCATATCGTCAAAGTTGAAGTGAAATGTGATCTGAATCTTGTCCCATGATGAATCTAGGGACCCTCCCACAGGTAAGCCCTTAAGTACCCTTAGGAAAGGGTTGGGTCGATTCAGGGGAGGGGCTGGACAGTGGGGAGGATACTCTCATGTCCTTTGTCCAGTTTCGCGAGAGAGCGGGAACAAATGGCTACCTGAACTGGTTTGAACTGGAAAGCGCCCCCACCCTGCCCCAGTACACTAAACCCGGTCTGTGACAGGATACATTCTGCCTTCCCCTGCTTCAGCTTGGCTCAGCAACAGGAGGGCAGAAGCATGTCAGTGGTAGGCAGCAGCACTAGCTTGCTGTTAGACCCAAAAACTATTTTTATAACTACACTCTGTGGTTATTTTTCATATCACCTACACTATGATTAGTTCTGGTGAAACAAGCTGCTTAACACTCCTTCTAGACTAAGCCTGCTTTTCACAGCTGCCACTTAGAGAGCTTTCTCTGGTTGTCTAATGTTTTTTTTGTACACACATCACTATACATTGACAGAGCTTGTGTTACATCATGTGTGATTCAATGGTACTAATGGTGTGTCAGTTCACACAACAGGCGCACCCGAATATAGTACATTTGGTCTGCGCGTAGCATATCATCTTTTCAATGTAGGCGTAAGTGACCTCCCTCGCCCACAACGTAACTTCATTCTACTGGGTGTGACGCGGGATGACCTGCGGCAATCCTGTGAAATAAACTGATTAACCTTACGATAATCCTGGGAACCAAATAAAGTGTAACTAAAGAACAAACAAAGTCAGAGCATCCCATCCATCCCCTTATTCAGATCCTGTACATTATCTCATATGGTTCTTGCCTGCGTTTTTATTCCTCATATGGCAACATATGGATGTGTATGCATATATACCATGTGTGACAGCTGACCATGTGCCTCAGTCTAGAACCATGGTGTGTGTGCGTGCATGCGTTTTCAGTTCGCTGGGGCAAACCCTGGGGGGGCCCTCCCTCCCCTACATTGTCTGTATTATGCTGTAGTTCAGCCAGCATTGTGTCCCACATCATGGCGATTGGGACTTTTCGTAGGCCTAT
The DNA here is from genome assembly GCF_964261635.1 of Lissotriton helveticus. NCBI lineage: Eukaryota > Metazoa > Chordata > Amphibia > Caudata > Salamandridae > Lissotriton > Lissotriton helveticus. Next base: position 980,585,906 of record NC_136061.1, on the reverse strand, counting down.
GGTTTCTTCACGCCCGATTGCTATACTTTCTGCTTTGGCCCAGGCGAGCACTGAGCGGTGCCATGCCTGTGCATGTTGGGGGGTCCGGTGCTTTCCACTTCTTGGTAATTAACCTTTTAGCTGCCACTATTCCTAACTCTAGGATTCTAGAGGTTACTTTAGTGCTGTGGGTTCTACAGTATTTGTGCAAAATGTAAGTCGGCCATTCGAAGGGTATCTCGCGCTTGGTACAGATATATAGCACTCGTGCCACCTCTTTCCAGTGTGTGAAGGTGAGTGCAATCCCATAGCTTGTGTATCTGAAAGAGACACGTTAGTGATAGATTCCTTACCTTAGAATATCCCCAGGCGTCAGACTGGATCCGGAAATTTTTGCGTAGCAATACCCCTGCGCGTCGGTAGGCGTCGTCCGCGGCTCCGCGTCCGTCGTCGGCGTCGTTAGCGCCGGAATTACATCGTCGGAGTACTTAGACGCCGCCCATGCGCGCTGACGTCAGTTCTTTTTTCCGCGCCAGCTAGCGCAGATCCGGATAAGCTCTACCCCTAGTCATTTTTTGACTAAACTTTTTGATCTTTTTGATCATTTCTCTACTCGAGTCTTCGACTCCAACGGTGCCGGTAGGGATGCCCGGGTTCAAGCCCTGTTTGAAGTGCGACCGACTGTTGTCGGTCACGGACCCCCATCGCCGGTGCCTGAAGTGCTTAGACCTCGACTACGACGACCGCACCTGCTCCGACTGCCAGGCCCTGACGTCGAAGACTAGGCGGGAGCGGTCCCGCAAGCGGCTCGAGCTCCGGCAGTCGGCCCCGCGCCATACCAGGTCCCGGTCCCACGGGAGGTTGAGGGACCGGTCTCGGGGGTCGGAGTCCCCGCAGCTCCGGGAGTGGACATCGGTCGTCGGGATCCAAGTCCTCAGGTAAGAGGCATGAGAGGTCGGAGCGGCATCATCGCTCCTCCGACCCACCCCGACGCTCGCACGATGCGGCCGGGGGTTCGGGCGACACCGCCCACGCGGCTCCAAGAGAGTCGCAAGCGTCGCCGCCTGCCCCACACCTTCGGGTCCCTGGGCACGGCGCGACGCCGGAGGAGGTCGAGCGGTCCCTCATGGCCATGAGGTCCCTCCCTCCTCATCCGGGTCCCGCGGCGCCTCCGGGCCCAGCGGTCCCGGCTGGAGGCCCTAGCGGGTCGGGCGCTCCGGCCCCGGCGCCGCCGGGTGCTTCGGCCCAGGCGCCGCAAGACCTCACCGGATCCGCTTCCGGATCAGGGGCGTCGCCGGTCGACCTCACGACCGCGCCGGCCCCGAGGGTGTCGCCCCCGGCGCCACTTGTGGACGCCGTCCCCAATCTTCCCTTCGGTCCGACTCTGGCGCCGGAACGGCGCCGTTGGGCGCCGCTTCAGACGGCCTTTAGAGATTTTTATTTCCATGAGGAGGTCCAGTCTGTTGACCCTGGGTTACAGGAGACTGGTGACGGAGGTGATTGGGAGGGGTCTGAGGACCCTCTGGCACAGGAGTGCCAGTCTCAAGAGGACTGGACATATGAGCTTGGGGAGGCCAGTGGTATTGACACCTCGCCAGACACTGGATTTGTCTCCCCTCCCACCGTGACTACGGAGGAGGGGGCTGCTTATAGCGTAGTGTTGACGAGGGCAGCCAAGGCCTTGGGCCTTGAGCTCCCCGTTGCGGCAGTGAGGACTAACCTCCTCACTGAGGTTCTTAAACCGCAGGCAAGGTCCAGTGAGCCTCTGCTGCCGTTTAATGAAGCCTTATGTGATGTTCTTGTGGGCACTTGGTCCAAGCCCGCCACAGGTCTGCCTGTGGATAGGAACGTGACCAGACGCTACCGCCCGGCTCCGGGCGACCCTTGCTTTTTGTCCACCCATCCCACCCCTGAGAGCCTGGTTATCCAGGCCTCCACTTCCCAGACCGCATTCCCGACGGCCCCGCCCGATCGGGAATCCAAGAGATATGAACAGTTCGGAAAGAAGGTGTTCTCGTCCCTGAGTTTGGGACTGCGGTCTGTCAATACCGTGTGTCTCTTGGGCCGCTACACCCACACCCTGTGGGACACGGTTGCGGACGTGCTGCCACAATGCCCGGAGGATGTCCGGGCTAAACTCGCCCAAGCCCTTGTGGAGGGTCGAGATGCGGCACGATACTCTATCCGGTGTGGGCTGGATACCACGGACTCACTGGGCGGGCGATGGCAACGACGGTGGCGGTTAGAGGCCACGCCTGGTTGAGGTCCGCCAATTTTTCGGCCGATGTCCAGGCCACTCTTCTGGACATGCCGTTCGATGGCAGTCGCCTTTTTGGCGACAAGGCAGACCATGCGCTGGAGCGCTTTAAGGACTCCAGGGCTACGGCCAAGACCTTAAACCTTTCGGCCACGCGCCAGCAATCGGGTGCCTTTCGCTCCTTTCGTGGCCACGGAAGGGGCGTCCCCACACGTGCTGCCAGCCACGCACCGCAGAATGCCCAGCAGCGCGGTGGCGGCTGTGGAAACCGCCGTGGCGGCGGTCGGGGTCAGCGGCGAGGCCAGTCCACACCTCCCTCCGCAGCACCTGCCTCAAAACCTTCCGAGTTTTCAGGCCCATGTGACGCCTGTGGGAGGCAGGGTTCGCCATCACCACTCCCACTGGCGCACTGTCACGTCGGACAGGTGGGTGCTGCAAATCGTCCGAAGGGGCTGCTCCCTCCCCTTCGAGGCGACCCCTCCAGCCATGCCACCGCAATTCCACCGCGTGTCGGGGGATCATTTGCAACTTCTGCAAGAGGAAGTCACGGCCCTCTTGGGCAAGGGGGCCATCGAGCGCGTTCCTGGGCCAGAAGTAGGGTGTGGATGTTACTCCCACTACTTTCTGGTGCCCAAGAAGGGCAAGGGGGGCCTGCGTCCTATCTTGGACCTACGGAACGTCTTCCTCCGACAAGAGAAGTTCAAGATGCTGACTTTGGCTCAGGTCTTAGCTACCCTGGACCCCGGAGACTGGATGGTAGCGTTGGACTTGCAGGACGCTTATTTTCACATCCCCGTCCTGCCGGCCCACCGGCGTTACCTGCGGTTCACGGTAGGCCACGAGCACTTTCAGTTTACCGTGCTTCCCTTCGGCCTTACCAGCGCGCCACGGGTGTTCACGAAGGTGATGGCGGTGGTCGCAGCTCATCTGCGCAGGTTAGGGGTGTCAGTCTTCCCCTACCTCGACGACTGGTTGTTGAAGGCGGGCTCGCCCCAGACAGTCGTCAGCCACCTCCAGACTACGGCCGACCTCCTGCACTTGCTGGGGTTCTCCATCAATGTGCCGAAGTCGCACCTGTGTCCCTCTCAGAAGCTCCTCTTCATCGGAGCGGTTCTGGACTCAGCGCAGTTTCGGGTTTACCCTCCCGAACAGCGGGTTCGGGATATTAAGGCTCTGGTTCCAGCCTTTATCCCGAGTCTCGGTCAGGTTGACGCTGCGGCTTCTGGGACTGATGGCCTCCTGCATCCTTCTGGTGCGTCACGCCCGGTGGCGGATGCGGGCTCTGCAGTGGGACCTGAAATTTCAGTGGGCCCAGCATCAGGGCAACTTGTCCGACCATGTCTTGATCTCGGAGGGCACTGCAAGACAGTTGCAGTGGTGGCTCACGGACCGCGATTGGGTCAGTGGCAGATCCCTCTCCCTACCCCACCCGGAGCACGTAGTTGTGACGGACGCGTCCCTCCAGGGCTGGGGTGGCCACATGGGAGAGGCGGAGATCAGAGGACTCTGGTCTCCGGCGGAGGCCCGGCTCCACATCAACCTGTTGGAGTTACAGGCGATTCGTCTAGCACTGAAGGCATTCCTCCCCTCTGTCCGGGGGAGTGTAGTGCAGGTGTTCACGGACAACACCACCGCCATGTGGTACTGCAACAAACAGGGCGGGGTGGGGTCGTGGACCCTATGCCAGGAGGCTCTGCGCCTCTGGCAGTGGCTGGAACGTCAGGGCGTGACCCTGGTGGTTCAACACCTGGCAGGTTCTCTGAATGCCAGGGCGGACGAACTCAGCCGTCGGTGCATGATGGATCACGAATGGCGTCTGAGCTCGGACGTGGCGCAAGGCCTCTTTCAGCAATGGGGAGAGCCTTGGTTAGATCTATTCGCCACCGAAGAGAACGCGCAATGTCATCAGTTCTGCGCGTTGGAATTTCCAAGGCGGCACTCGCTCGGAGACGCTTTTCGTCGCGAGTGGAGTTGCGGTCTATTGTACGCCTTTCCGCCTATACCACTTCTGCCCAGAGTACTGAAGAAGATCAGGCGCGACCGGGCCCATGTTATCCTTGTGGCTCCGGACTGGGCACAAAGATACTGGTATCCCGAGCTACTCAGCATGTCAGTCGATCCCCCGATTCGTCTGCCTCTTCGGGAGGACCTTCTGTCGCAGCAGCAGGGGACGGTCCTCCACCCGAACCTGTCCAGCCTCCACCTACAAGCTTGGAGATTGAGCGGCGACGGTTGAGGCCATTTGACTTGCCTCCCGAAGTCTGTAATGTCATTCTGGCAGCCAGGCGTCCCTCCACAAAGTCGGTATACGCCTGCAGGTGGAACAGATTTGTGGCATGGTGCACAGCAAAGGCTGTGGACCCACTCTCTGCCCTCCTTTCTGAGGTTCTCCTCTTTCTTCTTTCTCTTGCCCAGCAGGGATCTGCTCTGGGCACTATCAAGGGGTACCTTTCTGCCCTTTCCGCCTTCTTAAGTCTACCTGATCAGCCTTCTCTGTTCAAGTCCCCTATTGTAAATAGATTTCTTAAGGGCATCACACACATGTTCCCTCCTGTTCCCTTCGTGATGCCCCAGTGGGACTTGAACCTTGTTCTTACTTTCCTGATGTGCGCTCACTTTGAGCCACTTCACAACTGTCCTCTTCGCCTTCTAACTCTGAAGACTGTTTTCCTGGTTGCCATCACCTCTGCCAGGAGAGTGAGTGAGCTCCAGGCACTTTCTTGTACTCCACCTTTCCTTTCTGTCCATCCGGACAAGGTTGTGTTGCGTACCAAGCCATCTTTCCTGCCCAAGGTTGTCTCAGCCTTCCACATTGGGCAGTCCATCACCCTGCCAACCTTCTTTCCGCCTCCGCATCCCTCTAAAGAGGAAGAGTGGCTCAACCGTCTGGACCCAAAACGTGCGCTTTCATTTTACTTGGATCGCACACGCCAGTTCCGGGTGGATGACCAACTCTTTGTTGGTTACGTGGGCGCTAAGAAGGGGAAGGCGGTACACAAGCGGACCATTTCCCGGTGGATCATCTTGTGTATCCAGGCATGTTACTCCATGGCTAAGAAGAAGCCCCCTGTTGGATTGAGGGCTCATTCCACTGGGGCCACGGCGACTACTACTGCCCTTGGCCGGGGGGTGCCCTTGCAGGACATTTGCCAGGCAGCTACGTGGGCCTCGTTGCACACGTTCGCACGACACTACTGCCTGGACAGTCAAGTCCGGAGGGATGGCTTCTTTGGCCGCTCCGTCCTCCAGGACTTTCTGGTGTGATTATTGGTTTGCAGACCCAACCACCGGGGTTGGTATTGCTGGGGTATCTATTCTAAGGTAAGGAATCTATCACTAACGTGTCTCTTTCACATGCACAAGTTACTACTTGTGTAACGATATATCTGTAAGAGACATTAGTTAGTGATAGATTCCTTACCGACCCACCCATCCTCCCCGTTCTGCGAACTGATATCTACGGTTAAGGTCATCCCCTTTCAGGGCCTTGTTTCTTGGCACCAGTGTTGGTTCTATCATGGCTCTGCGTATCTGGCGCGGAAAAGCTGTGTATCAGAACTGACGTCAGCGCGCATGGGCGGCGTCTAAGTACTCAGACGACGTCATTCCGGCGCTAACGACAACGGACGCGGAGCCGCGGACGACGCCTACAGACGCGCAGGGGTATTGCTACGCAACAATTTCCTGATCCTGTCTGACGCCTGGGGATATTCTAAGGTAAGGAATCTATCACTAATTAATGTCTCTTACAGATATATCGTTACACAAGTAGTAACTTGTGCATCAGGTCTACATCAAGATGTGAGGCACATCTTGGGCAGGCAGAGTAAGTGCAGCTAAAATATTGCTTAATTTTGGCTGGCATGAGGTATGCTCTTTGAGTAATGTAGCCCACTCCGCGTCTGAAAATTGATGGCCCAGATCCTGTTCCCAGTTGCACCGTAAAGAGTCTACACATATCGCTGTGTGCTGTCTAAGCGAGGCCGCGAACCACTGCGTGAGATGCCTACCCTGACCCATGATGTGCAGATATATATACCTGCGGCTCAGTTGCAAGGCCTCCCTATTTCGCTGTGAGTGTGTCATATATGGGATGCGCGTCCCATCATGGTACAAATCTCCAAGGGACTGAACGCCTGCCTCATGCCAATTTCTATGCTTGTGTCTAATGCCACTGAAATCACCACAAGGGTTGCCTGGATTAGTGCAGGGTACTTCACTTAAATAAGTCTGCACCATAAACTAAGCCAGCCTCCTATACAGAGAAGTCGGAGCAAAACGAAATGTTATCACCTTGGTGATGTATGGCTCCACGCTCTCGTGCAAGATGCAGGATCACGTCTTGTACCGATAGTTGAGATGTAGGATGTGGTGTAGCACCCACCAGTGGTTTGGGAGCGATGAGCCCACTCTACTATAAACACAGCTGACAAGTCTGAGCCAAACCATTCCTGCAGCAGTGTTTCTACAAAATCTTCCATTCTACAAAATCCCCCATTTGTGTTATGGCAGTGTTCTCTGGAATGCTAGTGATGCGGAGGTTATCCCGCCTAGACTGGGCCTCCAGGTCTTCATTCTTGGCCTTGAGGACGTTAAGGACCTTTTCCGTCTGAAGGTGATGCTCTTTAGATTCCATGTAGTAGTCAGGAGCATCAGCTGGTCAAGCCGAGACTCATGAATGTATACTTGTTGCATAACTTGATCTAAACGAGAAGTCAGCAGGTCAAGCTTGGTGTTGATGGTTTTGAGGCTTATTTTTACATCAAGAAGAATAGCACAGAGATAGTCGTCTTGCTGCTCTGTCTCCTCCTGAGCACCCGCATCCAGATCGGATTCTGCTCCGGTATCCGTCAGGCGCATTAGTCATTTATTTTCAAATAATTTTGATTGTTTTGCATTTTCCCCAATGTGGACCAGCTGCAGCTATCCTGAAGTTGTTGTGCGGTATTGACTCGCTGCCTCTCCTCACTCACTGTATTAAGGTGTGAATGTGCTCCGGACTTCGAGATGGTGCAGGGAATATCCAGAGTCAGAAGTGTTGGAGCCCCGCCTCACCTCACATGCATGTCTATGCAAGTGGTATATGCAGGCCCGAGTGACCAAACAGTGGCTGGAGGCCTGTTCGAATAAATGATTGATTTAGAAATGAAGTGTTCAACCAAGAAGCTCCTCGTTTGAGTTTATCTTACCTTTGAACCTGTCCGCAATGTCCTCCCATACACTGCGGAGAACATGTTGAGTATCGAAGAGGGGTCCCAGTAGGATGCAAAATGTCAGGCTCATCTTCGTCGCCCCACCCTGTATCTCGCTTAGCGCTGTCATGTCGGCGATGGGCCCCTGACCAGGTGGCGCAGTCGGTCCCCCATCTGCGCAGTGCCTGCCAACCACAGGGAGTTCCCCTCTCTCGGGCCAGGTATGTATTACTAGGCAACTGCTTCACACGTGAGTCTAGAGGCACAGGGCTGTACTCTGCCGATCAAGTGCCTGTCCTATTCTTCCAGGCCCTCTGTGTGTGTTTCGGCCCTTGCAGCGGTGTCTCATCCACAGTCGCTATCACAGATAGTTATTCACGTGAAGTCTTTTCAGACCGTTTTAGCAAGAACCGTATAGAGACCCACTCACAACCTGTGTCGATTCTGGCTTTCCTCTCTAGTGTACTCTGCTTTATCTGGGTGTCCTCATGCTGAGAACACGCTGGCCGTCTCCTCCTGGACAGTTTCACCTGCATGACTTGGCACACTTCTTCCCTATTTCAGGAGTCCAGCTACTAAGAACTAGCAGTCCCCCACTTCTGGGAGACTGGCTGTTAGGCAGATCAGTCTGGTCACACAGCAGTGCTTCAAGTACAACTGCAGAGCACTCACTTCCTTGTATGTCTTTAAGAACTTTGAAATGGAACAAAGTGAAGTGGTTTGAATCTCACTTTTATACTCATTTTCCAGATAGGGAATGTGGATCTTATGTTTGAGACTTAAAAACCACTTTGGGTTGGTTCTCTTTTAAAAGGTTTCCCTCCGTGCTTCTCTTCAGACACAGTCTTCATTCATTTAAAGTAGTGCTTCTCACAGCAGCTAGCAATGTAGCTGGCTCCAAGCGAGGAGTACTCAAAACATGGGCGTATGAAACTTGAGCTCTCTAGACCGGATCGTCACCAGCCTTCCTGAAACAGTAAGTGGAGACAAAAGGATAGGCGCTGCTTTGGAAGTTCCTCTTCTTGAACAATGAAACTGCAGCCTCCCACTACACCTTTACTGTAAATCAGAAAGCTGTGCTCAGGAAGAACTAGCCATCAGTCTCTTCCTAACAAATCCCTCATGGTATTTAAAGGAAGCTCTGTCTGTCCATTGAAGCTGTCCTAACCCTCCATCTTATGCCTTGCTAAACCAGGGGCATACAGAGTCCTGCTACCACTCATATATTGAGCACTCAGTGTACACTCGCACACCCACTTGGCGTGCACATAGGATGTCAGCTCAAGTTTCTGGAACTCAAGGAATAGCAGAACTTTATAAGAGAGGGTCTGCAGAACACTCTCTTACTAATACAGACAACATTTTCTTGTCATACTAAACTTCTATAATACTGTGTGTTGCTGCCTCCTCGTTGTTAAACCCAGGACCGGGACAGTAGTGCACGGTCTATCATGAGAGCACCCTTTCCCTCCAAATGAGTGGATAGTACCTGCCTCTCGCATTAAGGACTGGTGGTGTCCTCTGTTATCATGCTACATTAGAGTGAAGCGAGGACCAGAATAAGTCAGGATATCAGTTTCAGTGTAGGGGTACATGTCAGTTTACCACAAATGGGACATTCCTGTCCCAGCAGGGAGGTTTTCATGAACTCTGGATTTCTGACATTTAAATTGTTTTTCTAAAAGTCTGTTTAAGTTCTGCGGTCATTAGTTTGTCACTTCATAAACTTTATTTTCTCTACTGACACCAGTTCCCCTCTCAGCAGCCATTTGTAGAGTAGCAAACCGTAAAGGTACCTATATGTTTGGTACTGCTAACCTTGTTCAGTGATTCTGCTGAAGAAGAAACCTGCTAGTTTGAAAACCTAAATGTGTAAAGCTCTTTAGACCTCTGAGCCCATGGTCTGGGATAGTTAAGAAACTGACTGCTGCACTGGCTGTTGTTCAGGAAAGCGCACAGTACTTACAAAGAGCTCTGTCAGTGTCTGATTTAGTGAAAGGGAGACACATCGTGCCAAAAGGTTGGTAAATGAAGAAAGGAAGTAAGACAAAACTGATTTCTAGGTTTGTAGCAAGCGTGATAGGTGAGTAATTAGAGGCAAGTTTCTTAATAGCACCTCTTGCATGTTGTACTCTTCTAGGTAATATGTTTGGACTCCTAAATGATGGCCTGTCCTTTGTATGCTTGCTCTTTAATTTATAATCTGTATTTTATTGCTCTATCTTTGTAGCTGCAGAGACTGTACAGGAAGTACTTGCGTGCAGAAAGTTTCAGAAAAGCCCTTGTGTACCAGAAAAAATACCTTCTTCTGCTCCTTGGTGGATTTCAGGACTGTGAGCAGGCCACCCTCTCCATGATAGCACGTATGGGTGTGTATCCTTCAACTGTGGACCTTCAGGTTGTAAGCACTCACTCCCATGCCTTCACAAAGTTCAGATCTACAGTGCGAGCAGTCATAGCCATATCCAGGTAAGACATGCTCTGTATTCAAAGGTGAAGTCCTATATGACATTGGAGGCTAAATTGATTTATAAGCCAAGTAAAGTATCTTCTCCTATTCCAGTGGTACTGACAATTTTAATTTTTTGAAAGGCCTGAGCAATGACCGTGTACCACTGGGGATGGATTTTAGGTGCTTCCGTATTGATAATGTGTTGAATTTATTATATGAATCATAGTTTCCCAAAGTATTTGGATACTTAGTTGTCTGATCTTGACTTAATGAAGGGGGTGTAGGGGAGAATCTGGAAAATCTGTATTTCTGGTCATATGCAGTGTCTTACCTAACATGAACAGTAAAGGAGAATGAAGTATATTATCATATAGCTATGTTTTTATGATTACAGTCTCAGGCCACTAGCAGACCTTGCCACCATAACAGGCGAGAGAGTAGGGTGAAGCAGAAGAATGCTGCTTATCTTGACATCTTGGGTTCTAATGCATAATTGCTACAATCTCTTGTGATCTTCTTTATCAGGACCCTGAAACAGAAGGGTTGTGTGAAAAATAAGGATGTTTCTGCCTGATGTGTATTTGAGTAAACTTCAAGTCTCCCCAGTCTTTATCTTATCAGTATTTCTCTTTTTGAACCACATATGGAGTTCCCCTTATCTTTGCAGCTGTCTTGATTGATAACTTGTCTACTCCTGCTTAGGACTCCGTGTTTGTTTCTGCCCTTCAGGTTGAAATTTTTGGTGAAAAAATGGCAAAAGTTGCACAAAAAGGGAGGTCCAGTGGAGGCTCACGCCCAAGTCTCAACACCCCATCAAGGTGAGGATACGTATTTAATTAGGAGTGCGTGTAGTCCACGTGTAACTGTTTCTTGAATGTCCTTTTGTCCAGACTTCTACCATCTAGGTTCCAGTTATACCACTTCTGGATCCTGGAGAGAGACTTTTTCAAATGTTTTTAAGTAGTCTTTAGCAGAGCATGCTGCTTCTAACATTGTGTCCTAGCTTTTAACCAGATCAATAAAGGTGTCTTGTCTATCGGAAAGAAACAGGTTAGTATTAGATTCCTTACCTTAGAATATCCCCAGGCGTCAGACTGGATCCGGAAAGTTTAGCGTAGCAGTACCCTTGCGCGTCGGTAGGCGTCGTCTTCGGCGTAGTTGGCGCTGTGGAAGTACTTAGACGCCGCCCTCGCACGCTGACGTCAGTTCTTCTTTTTTCCGCGCCAATCCGGAAAAAGTGCTACCCTTAGTCATTTTTTGACAAAACTTTTTCGATCTTTTTGATCTGTTTTTCGAGTCGAACGACTCCATCGGTGCCGGTAGGGATGCCCGGGTTCAAGCCCTGTGCCGACTGCGACTGACTGATTTTTGTTACCGCCCCCCATCGCCGGTGCCTACATTGTTTGGGGTTCGACCACGATGACAAGTCGTTCCCCGACTGCCGGGCCTTGACGTCGAGGGCTAGACTGGAGCGGTCTCGTAAGCGCCTCGAGCTCCGGCAGTCGGCCCCGCGCCGCTCAAGGTCCCGGTCCAGGAGGAGGTCGAGTGACCGGTCACAAGGCCGGAGTCAGCACAGCTCGTCGAGTCAACACCACTCGTCGGGCTCCAAGTCCTCAGGTAAGAGGCACAAGAAGTCAAAGCAGCAACACCGCTCTTCTGACTCCCCCAACGCGGCTGGCGGTTTGGGCGATACCGCCCATTCGGCTTCGCCGGAGCCGCAGGCATCGCAGCCGGCCCCACACCCGCCGGTCCCTGGGCTTAATGCGACGCCGGAGGAGATTCGTGACTTCCTAGTGGCCATGAGGACTCACTTCCCTCCGTCAAGGGTTGTCTGGGGGCCTTGGCGGGCTGGCGGCCTCGGCCCGCGCCGTCGGCGACTTCGGTCCCGACGCCGCAAGGCCCCACTGGATCCGGGTCGCCGCTGGTCGACCTCACGACCCCTCCGCCAGCGCCGACCCCCAGGGTGTCTCCCCCGACGCCGTCACCGGATGACGTAGTCCCCGATCTCTCCCTCGGTCCGGATCCGGCGTCGGACCGCCGTCGCTTGATGTCGCATTCGACGCCGGCCAAAGAACTTTTCTTCTTTGATCCGGCTCCATCCTTTGACCTGAATTTCAGGAGATGGAGGACGAGGAAGGTTGGGAGGGGTCTGAGGACCCTCTGACACGTGAGTGTCAGACCTTTCAGGACTGGACAGAGGAGCTAGGGGAGGCCAGTGGTCTAGACACCTCACCTGACACTGGTTTTGTCTCCCCTCCTACCGTGGTTACGGAGGAGGGGGCTACTTATAGCGTGGTGCTGACGCGGGCAGCCAAGGCCTTGGCACTTAAGCTCCCCGTCGCTACTGTGAGGCCTAATATCCTCACTGAGGTCCTTAGACCGCAGGCTGGCTCTCCGGAGCCTTTACTGCCGTTTAATGAGGCTCTCATGGACGTCCTATTGGGCACTTGGTCCAGGACCGCTACAGGCGCCCCTGTCGATATGCACGTCGCCAGGTGCCACCACCCAGCTCCGGGAGACCCTAGCTTCCTGTCCTCCCACCCCACCCCGAGAGCCTGGTTATCCAGGCCTCCACTTCCCAATCCGCATTCCCGACTGCACCCCAGATCGGGAATCCAAGAGGTACGAACAGTTTGGTAAGAAACTGTTCTCGTCCCTTAGCTGCGGACTGCAGTCAGTCAACACCGCTTGCCTCTTGGGCCGTTATACCCACTCTCTGTGGGATACGATTGCGGCCGTGCTGCCAGTTTGCCCGGAAGGGGTCCGGGCGAAGCTTGCTCAAGCCCTCGCGGAGGGTCGAGACACAGCGAGGTATTCTATTAGATGTGAGCTGGATACCGCGGACTCACTGGGCAGGGCAATGTCAACAATGGTGGCGGTTTGCCGCCACGCCTGGTTGAGGTCCGCCAACTTTTCAGATGATGTCGAGAGCACCCTCATGGACATGCCGTTTGACAGCCACCTCTTTGGTGGCAAGGCAGATCATGTACTTGAACGCTTCAAGGACTCCAGGGCTACGGCCAAGTCCTTGGGCCTGTCGGCTCCGCGTCGGCAGCAGTCTGCCTTTCGCTCCTTTCGTGGCCAAGGAAGGGGCGCCCCCACACGTCCTGCCAGCCACGGGCCGCAGCCTAACATCCAGCGTGGCGGGGACGTGGTAACCGCTGAGGCGGTGGCCGGGGACAACGCCGAGGCCAGTCCACATCCACTCCCGTAGCATCCGCCTCAAAGCCCTCCTAGTCCGAGCTTTCAGGTCCATTCCACGCCAGTGGGGGGCAGGGTTCGCCATCACCTCCTCCACTGGCGCACCATTCACATCGGACAGGTGGGTGCTGCAAATCGTCCGAAGGGGCTACTCCCGCCCCTTCGAGGCGACCCCTCCAGCCATGCCTCCGCAATACCACTGCGTGTCGGGAGATCACTTGAATCTTCTGCAGGAGGAAGTTACGGCCCTCTTGGCCAAGGGGGCCATCGAGCGCGTTCCTGGGCCAGGAATAGGGTGTGGTTGCTATTCCCACTACTTTCTGTTTCTGAAGAAGGGCAAAGGGGGCCTACGCCCTATCTTGGACCTCCGGGACGTCAACGGCTTCCTCTGGAAGGAGAAGTTCAAGATGCTGACTTTGGCTCAGGTCTTAGCTGCCCTAGACCCAGGAGACTGGATGGTAGCGTTTGACTTGCAGGACGCTTATTTCCACATCCCTGTCCTGCCGGCCCAACGGCCCTACCTGCGGTTCACGGTAGGCCACGAGCATTTTCAGTTTACTGTGCTCCCCTTCGGTCTTACCAGCGCCCCACGGGTGTTCAAGAAAGAGATGGCGGTGGTTGTAGCTCATCTGCGCAGGTTAGGGGTTTCAGTCTTCCCCTATCTCAACGACTGGTTGTTGAAGGCAGGCTCGCCCCAGAGAGTTGTCAACCACCTCCAGACTACGGTCGACCTCGTGCACCTGCTGGGGTTCTCCATCAATGTGCCGAAGTCACACCTGTGCCCCTCTCAGAAGCTCCTCTTCATCGGAGCGGTTCTAGACACGGCGCAGTTTCGGGTTTATCCTCCCGAACGGCAGGTTTGGGATATTCAGGCACTGATTCCCATCTTTCAGCCGTTATCCCGGGTCTCGGTCAGGTTGACGCTGCGGCTTCTGGGGCTGATGGTCTCCTGTATCCTTCTGGTGCACCACGCCAGGTGGCGGATGCGAGCTCTGCAGTGGGACCTGAAGTTTCAGTGGGCCCAGCATCAGGGCAACTTGTCCGACCATGTCTTTATCTCGGAGGGCACTGCAAGACAGTTGCAGTGGTGGCTCACGGACCGCGATTGGGTCAGCGGCAGATCCCTCTCCCTTCCCCAACCGGAGCACGTAGTTGTGACGGACGCGTCCCTCCTGGGCTGGGATGGCCACATGGGAGAGGCGGAGATCAGAGGCCTCTGGTCTCCGGCGGAGTCCCAGCTCCACATCATCCTTTTGGAGCTGCGGGCGATCCGACTTGCGCTGAAAGCATTCCTCCCCTCTGTCCGGGGGAGTGTAGTGCAGGTGTTCACGGACAACACCACTGCCATGCAACAAACAGGGCGGGGTGGGGTGGTGGACCCTATGCCAGGAGGCTCTGCGTCTCTGGCAATGGCTGCAACATCAGGGCGTGACCTAGTGGTTCAACACCTGGCAGGTTCTCTGAACGCCAGGGCGGACGAACTCGGCCGTCGGTGCATGATTGATCACGAATGGCGTCTGAACTCTGACGTGGCGCAAGGCCTCTTTCAGCAGTGGGGAGGGCCTTGGTTAGATCTATTCGCCACAAAAGAGAACGCGCAATGTCATCAGTTCTGCGTGTTGGAATTTCCAAGGCGGCACTCGCTCGGAGTCGCTTTTCGTCGCGAGTGGAGCTGCGGTCTATTGTACGCCTTTCTGCCTATACCACTTCTGCCCAGAGTGCTGAAGAAGATCAAGCGCGACCGGGCCCAAGTCATCCTTGTGGCTCCAGACTGGGCACGAAGATACTGGTATCCCGAGCTACTCAGCATGTCAGTGGATCCCCCGATTCGTCTGCCTCTTCAGGAGGACCTTCTGTCGCAGCAGCAGGGGACGGTCCTCCACCCGAACCTGTCCAGTCTCCACCTCCATGCGTGGAGATTGAGCGGCGACAGTTGAGGCCATTTGACTTGCCTCCTGAAGTCTGTGATGTGATTCTGGCAGCCAGGCGTCCCTCCACTAAATCGGTATACGCCTGCAGGTGGAACAAATTTGTGGCATGTTGCACAGCAAAGGCTGTGGATCCCTTTTCTGCCCCCTTTCAGAGGTTCTCCTCTTCCTTCTTTCTCTTGCCCAGCAGGGCTCTGCTCTGGGCACTATCAAGGGCTACCTCTCTGCCATTTCCGCCTGTTTAAGGCTACCTGATCAGCCCTCTCTATTCAAGTCCCCAGTTCTAAATAGGTTCTTGAAGGGCATTGTTGGACTTGGCCCTCTGGCAGGTTCACCCCTGAACTTTTTGCCTTGAATTATAGTGATTTCTGGTCTTTGCGCACTTTGACACTGTGGCGCAGTGTAAAGTGCGTGCGCTCTGAGTGCGTGTGTGAGATAGGCCTGCCCTCCCATAGGAATGCATGGGGAATGTATGTGTCCCTGGTAGTTCCTGATGCGTGGGGTGTACAGGCTCGAGTCTGGTATGTGCGGACTCGTGTGATTGAATGCTGCGAAATGATGTATGCGGCATGAATGTGTCTAGTATGGAAGTGCCACTTCTAGACGTGTGCCTGTCTGTGCAGTAAGTATGCTGGCGCGTGATTGGCTGAAGCTGGCTGGGGAGCCTGGCTCCAGGAGTCTGTGTGGGTCTGCCCCGGTGGTGAATGGAGAGATTAGCATGCTGATGTGAGGGAGGGGCTGCGCCTGTGTCCTGAATAGGGCTGGGCTTTTACCACACAATGCTGGCTCCGCCCCCTGTGGTGCGACTGATGACCCTAGCCTGCTTGGTGAATGGAAAGGGTGGCTGAGGTAAACACAGTGCTCCAAAACCAGCTGCGACTGGTTCTCCCCCCACCCTGCACCTGAAGACAAAGGGAAAAGGTGTATAAAAGAGGGGCTGTGACCCCATGAAAATGTTCTTGTTCTCCAACTTGAATCTACCAGGGGCGTGCTGCTGCTGGGGCCCAGGGGAAGGTTTGCCTCCCTGGGCCCTGGACACCTGATGGACTTTTCCTGGCCCTAGAAAACCTTGGATTGTACTTACTTTGGCCCTGGGAGGGCTGCCTCGCTTTAAAAGCACCTTGGGCCTTTTACAGCATGACAGTGCTGTGCTACCTTTCTTTTTATTTCCCCCACTGGTGTGGCAGCAAGCGAAGGGTTAATGGACTGTCTAACTGCCTCCGAGGTCGTGGCCGTGAAGAGACTGGGGAGGCTCGTGCTCTAATCCCCGCCGGCGGCCCGTGAGCCGCGACGGCGCCTCCATGCCGCTTATTTGGGACTATTTTCATATAGGAGCCCACCCTGCCTTAGGTCGGTATTAATGCCCGAGTTATTTTCTTAAATTACGAGGGAGCCTACCCCTCGGTGATGTCGGCCTGCAGCTGCGAACCGCGGCCCGCCTGGTTGTGGGCGGGGCCAGCGGGACGGAAGCTGCCCGAAGAATGCGGCGGAAGTTGGTAAAAAGAGCGAGGAGGTCGGGAGCCCACCCCGCCTCCTCGAGCCCGGAGAAGAGGAGAAGCCAAGTCCTCATGGGGCTCCCGTGAGCTGGGGAGAGCCCGGGGCCGCCAACCAAGAAAAGCGCGGGCCAGCGAAGACCCGGTCCCGAGATGGGGGACCAGGTGAAGAGGCCAGGTGAGCTACACTACGGGGCTCCCAGGCAGAGGAGAAAGCCCCGCCCGCACCACCGACCGGAGGAAGCCCCCCCCCCCCCTGCCAGAGACTAGCCCGGTGAGTGTCAAAGGCTGGGGGGGAAGCTCCGGTAGACCTAGAAGTGCCTAGAAGGCACAGAGACCAAGAGTGATCACGAGCCGCCCCGTCGTGCAGGAGGGGGCTCCTACAGTGGGGCATGGTTGGTTACCCGGGCCCAGGGAGGCCCATGCCTTGTTGTTGGAGGCAGTATTCGAGCGGCCCCGTACGGCAGCGGGCCGCTCCCCCAGTTTGATTATAACTTGTCTTAAAGAGCCGCGAAGGCTCCCACCGGCCCATATGTTTAAAATCCCCTTGAGGGGCTTGGCCCCGTTCTAGTCTTCAGAGCCCCGTGGCTCCAACGAAGCCCCCATTAGTTTCAGAGCCTAGATTTTTCCGGGGGCACAGCTGATCTCCAGGCCTAGGGGGCTCCAAACTGCACCTATGTTTCTTCCAGAGCCTAGAGGGCTCCCAGTTTGCGCAGTTTTGGTTCCAGAGGGCTAGTGAGAGCCCTGTCGCAGTTCTGTTTCCAGCTGCCCAGCAGTTAGTGGGCAGCTGCACCGTTTAGGTCTTTCTTTTCTAGGGACATATACTGTGAACTTAGGAGTGAGACGCACTCCTTCATCCCTGGCCTTTCCCCAGCTGCGCAGCACTTAGTGCCAGCTGCAGCGTTTAGGCCCTCTGTTATGTCCCTCGGCTGCCCAGCACTTTGTGGGCAGCTGCCACGTTTATGTCTTGGCGCAGTGGCGCAACCTGGACCCTGGACTTTTGATGTAAGTTCTGTGTTAATGTGATTTCTGCAAAGTGTTCTTTGCTACACCTCTGAATGTTTCGTAGATGCATCATGTGCCTTGTTCCTTACACCGCTGAATGTAGGTTCTGCATCATGTGTTTTCCTGCCCTGCACCTCTGAATGTGTTGTGATGCATCATGTGTTGTGATGCATCATGTGTTATGTGCCTATACCCCTAAATGTATTGTGATACTTAGGTGGTTGTTCTTGCTAGTACAGGTGTTGCTAGTGAGGTCTGGTTGCCTGCGTGGCCTGTTCCTAAGGTGGTTAGGATTGCGTAGGTGGTACTTACCTGATTACCAGTAGTTACTGGTGGTGTGCTATTTTGTGCTACAGTGATTTTCTATGTTATGTTCTAAGTGATATTCCAAGGGCTTGATACTGAGCTCGCCCCCCTGACCAGAGTCCCAGGACCAGTGGACTCTATTGTGCCTTCCCTGACTAATTGCTGGGACTTGTCTGATCCCCTTGGGCCACTGGGGCCTCGCCTGAAGTGTGCCTCGCTCACTCCCCTCGGCAGCTCGTGCCCGGCCGCCCGTCCAAGCCTCGAGCCGCGCCGCTCTCCCCTGAGCCGCGCTGCTTCGCTGGGCCGCCCGCATCCTGCTTCCCCCTCCTCCTCTGAGCCGCACGCATTGGTCGCCCCAGACAGACGCTTGTAGCTAGCCGGTCGCCCGCTCAAGCATACTAAGGAGATCACTCGCATTATCCCGCGCAACCAGGACGGAAGGTACTGTCCGATAGTCTCTATGTTCTAAGTTCAAGGCCTACAAGTATTGTATTCTAAGTTCCAAAAGTGCTGATTCCTGACAGTGGTCCAGGTGGCCCTGTCTTGTACTTATCCCCTGTAAATTCTGCCCGTGCCTGTTGGCACATTGTAAAGTGTGTGGTTATATCTAATGTGTTTTGGTGTAATACAAAGGCTATTTTTTATATAACCTTGTGTGGAGTTTCCTTTGTGGGGGGCCTTGGGTGTTGTGGCTGGGGTGCGTGCGCAAATACTTAACTCACATCGCCTCCAAGTTTAGCCTTGCTGCTCGCGCCACGTTACCTAGAGGGTGAGCAGGGGTTATCTTGGCGTGTAATTCCCTTGCCCTGACTTAGGAGTGGTGGTCTCTGACTGACTTTGGCAAAAGCCCTGGCCAGCCAGGGATCCCATTTCTAACAGGCATCACTCATGTTTCCTCCTGTTCCTTTCGTGATGCCTTGTTCTTACTTATTTGATGTGCACTCCTTTCGAGGCACTTCACAATTACCCTCTTCGTCTTCTTACACTGAAGACTGCTTTCCTGGTTGCCATCACCTCTGCCAGGAGAGTGACTGAGCTCCAGGCTCTTTCCTCTAAATCTCCTTTCCTTTCTGTCCATCAGGACAAGGTTGTGTTGAGAACGCGTCCCTCTTTTCTGACCAAGGTAGTCACAGCCTTCCACATCGGGCAGTCCATCACCTTGCCCACCTTCTTTCCGCCTCCGCATCCCTCGAAAGAGGAAAAGAGGCTCCACCGTCTGGACCCAAAACATGCACTCTCCTTCTACCTTGATCGCACACGCCAGTTCCGGGTGGATGACCAACTCTTTGTTGGTTACGTGGCCACTAAGAAGGGACGGGCAGTGCACAAACGGACCATCTCTCGGTGGGTCGTGTTGTGCATCATGGCATGCTACTCTTTGGATAAAAAGGAGCCTCCTGTTGGGCTGAGGACCCATTCTACTCTGGCCACGGCGGCTACTACAGCCCTGGGCCGGGGAGTCCCCTTGCAGGGCATCCGTCAGGCAGCTATGTGGGCCTCGCTGCACATGTTCGCAAGACACTACTGCCTGGGCAGCCAAGTCCGGAGGGATGGCTTCTTTGGCCGTTCCGTCCTCCAGGACTTTCTGGTGTGATTCTTGGTTCGCAGACCCACCACCGGGGTTGGTATTGCTGGGGTATCTATTCTAAGGTAATGAATCTAATACTAACCTGTTTCTTTCAGATGCACAAGTTACTTACCTTTGGTAACAATATATCTGTAAGAAACAGTAGTTAGTATTAGATTCCTTACCGCCCCACCCATCCTCCCCGTTCTGCGAACCGATATCTAGGGTTAAGGTCATCCCTTTCAGGGCCCTAGTTTCATGGCACCAGTGTAGGTTTTTATCATGGCTCTGCGTTTCTAGCGCGGAAAAGCTGTGTATAAGAACTGAGTTCAGCGCACGAGGGTGGCGTCTAAGTACACCGACGGCGTCATCACGGCGCCGACGACGGGCGCGGAGCCGCAGACGACGCCTACCGACGCGCAGGGGTACTGCTAAGCAAAACTTTCCAGATCCAGTCTGACGCCTGGGGATATTCTAAGGTAAGGAATCTAATACTAACTACTGTTTTTCTTACAGATATATTGTTACCGAAGGTAAGTAACTTGTGTGTCAAAACCTGTCAAATTGAAGGTGACCAATTGTTTGGTATTAAGTTAAACTGCAACTGGCAACCTGTAAATGTTTCACAGTATTATCTCTGCAGGCTGTCTCTTAATGGTAGATGGTTCTAACTACAGATTCCTCACCTTGAGAATACTCCCAGACGCCAGACTGGATCCAGAGGTTTTTCACTTTATTGCTCCTGGCATGTGGCGTTGTGCAGCTTTGCGTCTTTGTCCCACCATGGAAAAGACACCGGAGCCACATAGAGGATCGACTCTCGCACGTTGACGTCCTTTCCTTTGTTTTTGCATCTTTGGGCGTGGTTCCGGAGTTCCTTCCCTCAACTTTTTCTTGTCATTTTGTTGAGTTGTTGTAAATAAAACCAATATCTACGGTGTGCAAGGGACCATGTCCCCTCCGAAGACAACACAGTTTGAACCTTGCAAAGAGACGAGACTGTACTCAACAGATGTCGTGACAGCACCCCACCAAGTATGTCTCTGATGCCTAGGATCTTTGCACAACTCAAACTGCACCATCTTCGAGGCCGTTCCTGTGAAGGTCCTCTTCTTTTTCCAAGTCATCAAATAAGTCCAAATCAAAAAACGTATATCGAAGCGTGACTGTCCCTCTCACTCCCATCAGGAGAAGTCGCATGGTAATCAAGGTGCCTTCGTTCTTGGTTCCTGTTCTCCAACAGCGGAAGTTATCCACAGCTTGTACCCATCCAACCCAAATTTCCTGGTTTGTTAGCAAAGTCACAACAAATTGAAGCCCTCAAGGAGGCCATATTATGCTTTTTTGGCACCTTTCCTGCTCGCTCTGACGCGTCCTCAGGTCCCAAGGATTACCTTTAGCGGATCCATCTTCGATACCCTCTGTGCCTCTTAACCCCCGTGGGGTCTGCCTGACTCCGTGACAGACACCCTACAGACACCCTACTACAAAGCTTGTGCCTCAGTTTGCCAGTCCCCCACAGTCACCTTAGATGCTGCAGATGCCAGAGGAAGAAACCACTGTTTTAATGGACACAGTCTAATCCTCGGCATCCTCCTGTTCAACCTCACTTTGACTCAGATGAGAGGTTTCTTTGCCTTTGCCCAGAACACTCTCCACTACTTTTGAATCTAACTGCAGTTATGATGACTGGGGATGAAGCATCCCACAAGGAAAATCTATTTATGGACCTTCAAGACTCCAATCGGTTACACTTCCCATAACACTCTCCCCTTGGCCCCCCCAGAGAGCAATCTGCTTCATTTGCTTTGATAGTAAGGTCAGCTGCTCCAACTTTCGTCTGTCACATTCAAGACTGAATTCAAATGTATGAAGAAGTTTGGAAAGAGAATTTTCTCCTCAGCTAGCCTCGCCCTCTGCTCAGTAAATACCAGGTGACACTTTGGCCCAAGTTCTTTCTGCTCTGAATCCAGGAGACTGGATGGTAGCACTGAACCTGCCAGAGGCATGTTTTCACATTCCCATCCTACACTCCCATTGGTGTTATTTGTGGTTCAAGGTAGGCCAGGAGCATTTTCAGTTCTCTGTGCTCCCCTTTGGCCTCACAAGCGCCTCTCAAGTGTTCACAAAAGCATATCTTTGGAGACTTGGGATACCAGTCTTTCTCTACCTTGACGACTGGCTGTGGAGGATGACCCCTAGGTTGCGTGCGTGGTCGGTGGGTGTTGGGGCGGTTCCTAGTGCGGTCGGCCGCCAGGAGTCGTCCCAGGCCGGAGGGTGGATCCAAAGTTGAGGACCTCAGTCTTTTCCGAGTTCAGCTTCAGTCAGCTGTTCCTCATCCATTCAGCGACGGCCTTCATTCCTTCGTGAAGGTTGGTTTTGGTGGTGTGGGGTCCTTGATGAGGATCAGAAATGTCCCATCGGTTTCTGCAACAGCAGCTCCACCGAGGCCCAAGAGATCCATGACTGATGCCGGCTGTGCCATCTGGACCTTCCCCGGCACCATTCCATGCCATCCCCATTGTCATCTGAGACTTATTTTCAATGGCTAGGCATCTGGAAAGACTGGGAGGGGTCACTGGACCCTTTAGAATACTAGCCCTATGAGGAAGAACTCTGTGTGGACTGGTATGAGGACCTTGGTTAGGCCAGCAGCCTGGATACTTCTCCAGATGCTGGTCTGCTTTCTCCCCTACCATGGCTATGAAGGAGGGAGCCTCTTATGCAATGGTGGTGTGGATGGCAGCTGAGGTCCTTGACCTTCAGCTACCCACGGTAGCAGTAAAGACTAATCTCTTGACAGAGGTGCTGCAACTGGGAGTCTCCATGTGGTACCCTTATTCTCCCATTTAGTGATGCCCTCACTGGCGTCCTTTTGGGTACTAGGTCCAAACCCAGCACAGGGGCTCGTTGAATAGGAAGATTGCCTGCCGCCATTGCCCCATTCCTAGGAATCCAAACCTCCTATTAAAACTCCCTACCCCTTAGAGTTTGGTGGTCCAGGCTTCCACCTTCCAAGGCGCTTTCCTGACCGTTCCCGTGTATAGGGATGTCAAGAGACTGGACTCATCTGGGAAGATGTCTTCTTCCACCAACCTAGCATTGCAGTCCGTGAACACTGCATGCCGTTTGGGCCATTATTCCCACACTTTGTGTTATACGGTTGCACAAGTGCTGCCACAGGTCCCGGAGGAGGCCGGGGCTGTACTCTCCCAAGCTGTCACCGTTGGGAAAGATTCTACAAAGTTTTATATTCGATGCAGACTTGACACAACCTACTCGCTAGGCAGAGCAGTTTTCACGGCTGTGGCCCTTAGGTGCCACGCCTGGCAGAGAACAACTAGCTTTCTAGGGGATGTCCAAGCTTCTTTTATGGACCTGCCCTGAGATGACACCCATCTCTTCGGAGACTAGGTATAGTCAGCGCTCGGATGCTTTAAGGATTCTCGTGCTACGGCCAGGTCTTTAGGCCTCTCCGCTGCCCCACAACCACCTCAATCTGCCTTTCGCTCCTTTCATGGCTATGGAAGGGGTTCCAGCTGCGCCAATTCCCGCCCAGACACCGCATGGAATAGGCTCCCCAGCCTGAATTTGGCCAAGGGCATGGTACCTACAGACATCGTGGGTCATGTGGCCAACGATCTGATCTGGTCAGTCTTCCAGATTTGCCATCACCTGCCCCACTGGCAGTCCATAACATCGGGCATGTGTGTTTTGCAGATTGTCCAAAAGGGCTGCTTCCTCCCCTTCGGGACTACCCCTCCCCTCATGCCACCATCTCGCGATTGGCGGACAGAGGATCTTCTGTCTGTGCTCTGCAAGGAGGTCACTGCTCTCTTGGCAAAGGTAGCTGTGGATAGGGTTCCGGTGCCAGAAGTAGGCTGTGGGTGTTATTCAAAAACGGACAAGGGCCTTTGTCCAATCCTCAATTTCTGAACTCTCTATCTCTTCCTCAAAGAAATTAAAAATGCCAATGTTGGCTCAGGTCTAGTCTGCCCTGGACCAGGAAGACTGGATGGTAGCGTTGGACTTGCAGGATGCTTATTTTGATATTCCTGTCCTTGCCTACTGGTGCTATCTGCTGTTTACAGTAGACCAAGAGCACTTTCAGTTCACTGTGCTTCTCTTTGGCTCACCAGCACTTCTTGGGTGTTCGCTAAAGGGATGGCAGTGGTTGCAGCTCATCTGTGAAGCTCAGGGGTGCCATCCTTCCCCAACCTAGATGACTGGCTTCTGAAGGTGAGCTCGCCCCAGGCTGTCGTCTTCCATCTCCTGATTACGGTGAACTCTCTGGGTTTCACTAGCAACGTGCCAAAGTCACACCTGACTCCCTCGCAGACGCTCTCTTTAATCGGAGCTGTTCTGGACACAGTGCAGTTCCAGGATATTCAGCCTAGAATGCTGATATTTCAGCCTCTATCCTGGGTTTCGGTGAGACTGACTCTAAGTCTACTGGGCCTCCTAGTAACACGTGCCAGATGGCATATGCAGGCTCTAAAGTGGGATCTTAAGTTCCAGTGGGCGCAGCATCAGTGAAATCTCTCCAACCAGTTACAGATCTCGGAGGGACTGTGAACGATCTGCAGTGGTGGCTAACGATCCGCGATTGGGTCAGAGACAGACCCCTCTCCATTCCCCTACCAAAACTCACGGTAGTGACAGATGCGTCACTCCTGGGATGGGATGGCCATCTGGGAGAGGTAAAGATCAGAGTAGTCTGGTCTCCAGCGGAATCCGGACTTTACATTAACCTACTGGAGATCTGTGCGATCCCAATGGCATTGAAAGCCTTTCTGCGCTCAATAAGTGTGCGCCTGGCACAGGTGTTCACAGACAACCCAACCGCAGTGTGGTACTGCAATAAACAGGGCAGGGTGTCGAGGGACCCTGTGCTCCTGGATATGGCTGGAACAGCAGGGCAAATTGCTGGTAGTTCAACATCTAGTGGGTTCTCTGAACGCCAGGGTAGACGAGCTCAGCCGAAGATGCCAACCGGATCATGAATGGCGACTCCAGCCAGAGGTGGCGCAAGGTCTCTTTCAGCAGTATGGACAGCCTTGGCTAGATCTGTTCACCTTCGCCGAGAAGGTTCAATGTCAGCAGTTATGTGCGCTGGCGTTTCCAAGGCGGCACTCACTGGGAGATAAATCTGAAAGAGACACGTTAGTGATAGATTCCTTACCTTAGAATATCCCCAGGCGTCAGACTGGATCGGGAAAGTTTTGGTACCAGTACCCCTGCGCGTCAGTAGGTGGTGTTGGTATGCGCCGAGATGACATCACGGAGACAATTTAGGCACCACCTATGCACGCTGACGTCAGTTCTTTCTTTTTCTGCACCAGTAAGCGCAGATTCGGTTAGAGCACGTACCTCATTAATTTTTTGACTATCTTTTTGAGACTTTTTGTCTCGTGTTGGTTTTCGCTGGTGCACGTAGGGATGCCTGGTTTTAAGTCCTGTGGGTCCTGCCGTCGCAATGTGTCGGTGGCAGATCCTCACGATGTCTGTCTCTACTGCCTGGAGCGCGACCATGACTCCCGGTCCTGTCTGGACTGTAGGGCTATGGCCCCGAAGGCCTTGAGGGAGTGGCGCTGGAAGTTGCTTGAAGCTTGGCACTCGTTCCCGTGCCATTCGAGATCCAGAGGTCGTTCCCATGACCGCTCGCGGAGCCGTCATCACCTCTCCTCGGGATCCAAGTCTTCACACTCGGAATCGGGTAAGAGGCGACACAAAAAGAAGTTGAAGAAGCGTTTTCGCTCTCAGGCGTCCCCCCGTTTGTCCTCGGATGCGGACGTGGGGGACAGGGGCTCTGCCCCTGAGGCTCCTTCGGAGCCTGGGAGTCTCGTGGCCTACCTGCCTTATCTGGGTCCGTCGGCGACTCCTGCACAAATGCAAGAATTTCTTGCAGCCATGGGCCGCCTGTTTAGGCCTCGAGCTCCCGCTGGTGCGCTTTCTGGCCCGCGGTCCCGTGTCCGGATCCTGCTGGTCCGTCGACTCCCCCGGCGGATCCAGCCCTAGCGCCGCCTGTGGCTTCGGCGCCGCAGCATCATGCGCCGCTGGCTCTGGCCATGGGCAGCAAGAGGTCCCATGCTGCGCCCTCGGCGCCGCAGTGGATACCGCTGGTTCAGACACTGCCCCGGTTCCCGGATGGTTTTGTCCCCACCTGGGATCGGAATTGGGACCCGGCGCCGGCTCGCCCCCGGCCGGTGCCGTTCCCGGCACCGTTTCTTCCCTCCCCGATCCCAGCGCTGTTTCTTCCCTCCCCAATCCCTGCCCCGCCGCCAAGGCCTGTGCCAACTGTGCTGGGCATAGGGAACGATTGGGAGGGTCCTCGGACCCTCTTGCTAGTCAGTGTGATTCGGAGCAGGACTGGGTCGACGACTTGGAGGAGGCTGGCGGCCTTCACGTCTCCTCTGATCCGGGGTTTGCCTCTCCCCCGCCCACTATGGAGGATGGTGCCTCGTATACGGCGGTGTTCCGTCGGGCAGCTGAGATCCTTAACCTCGATTTCCCCACGGTGACCCATAAAACTACTCTCCTCACTGAGGTGCTCCAGTCGGCGTCCCCTCTTATCGGAGCCTCTGCTGCCCTTTAACAATGCCCTCACTGAAGTTCTGTTGGGCTATTGGTCGCGGCCAGCCACAGGGGTTACTGTGGATAAGAACGTCGCCAGGCGTCATCGTCCGGCGCCGGGTGACCCTGCCTTTGTGCCACCCATCTAACAACTGAGAGTCTGGTCATTCAAGTTTTGACCTCCCAGAGTGCCTTTCCGAAGGCTCCGCCGGATAATGACTCTAAGAGGTTGGAACATTTTGGCAAGCAGTTGTTCGCTTTGGCCAATTTGGGGCTGCAGTCGGTGAATACTGCATGCCATTTGGGCTGCTATTCCCACGCAGTGTGGGATACCGTTGCTGAGGTGTTGCCTCAGTGCCCGGAGGAGGTCCAGACTGTGCTGTCTCAGGCTGTGGCTGAGAGTAAGGACGCGGCTAGGTTCGCCATTCGTTGTGGATTGGACTCCCCCTTGTAGGGCAATTTCCACGACGTGGCGCTTTGTCACCACGCCTGGTTGAGGTCCACCGGGTTCATCCTGGACGTCCAGAGCTCGCTCATGGACATGCCATTTGATGGCACTTGCCTGTTTGGTGATAAGGCCAACACTGCACTGGAGCTTTTTAAGGACTCTCGAGCTACGGCCAAGTCCTTCAGCCTTTCCACCACGCGCCCGGCCACGTCTACCTTTCATTCCTCTCATGGCCATGGCAGAGGCGCCCCTGCCCATTCATTCAGCCAGAAGCTTGCGCAGAACCAGACTCAGCGCGCCCGTGGACGTGGAGGCCGCCGAGGTGGCTCCGGGGACCGGCGTGAGGGTCAGTTCACCTCCGCCCCCGCGACGTCAACCTTAAAACCTTCCTAGTCTGAGCTTCAGGTCTCACACTATGCTGGTGGGTGGCAGGATTCGTCATCACCTTCTCCATTGGCGCTCTGTCACGTCCAACAAATGGGTGCTGCAATTCATCAGAAGGGGTTACTTCCTCCCCTTAGCATCTACCCTCCCCACCTCCCCCTCCCCATTTCCCCCCGGCCATGCCACCTCGATTCCACCACATGTTGGGTGATCACTTTGCGCTTTTCCAGTAGGAAGTTCTGGCCCTCTTTGCCAAGGGGGCCATCAAGCGCGTTACTGGGCCAGAAGTAGGATGTGGTTGTTATACCCACTACTTTCCGGTTCCTCAAGAAGGACAAGAGGGGCTTGCGCCCCATGTTGGACCTCAAGGACGTCAATCGCTTCCTCCAGAAGGAGAGGTTCAAGATGTTGACTTCGGCTCAGGTCTTGACTTCCCTCAACCCTGGAGACTGGATGGTAGTGTTGGACTTGCAGGATGCATATTTTCACATCCCCGTCCTGCCGGCCCACCGGCGTTACCTGCGGTTCACGTTAGGCCAGGAGCATTTTCAGTTTGCCGTGCTCCCCTTCAGCCTTACCAGCGCCCCCCGGGTGTTGGCGAAAGTGATGGCGGTGGTCGCAGCTCTCCTGCGCCGGTCAGGGTTGTCAGTCTTCCCCTACCTCGACCACTGGTTGTTGAAGGCAGGCTCGCCCCAAGCAGTTGTCACCCACCTTCAGACTACGGCCGACCTCCTGCATTTGCTGGGGTTCTCCATCAACTTCCCGAAGTCGCACCCGAGTCCCTCTCAGAAGCTCCCCTTCATCAGAGCGGTTCTGGATTCAACGCGGTTTCGGGTTTATCCTCCTGAGTAGCAGTCCAGGATATTCAGGCTATGATTCCAATCTTTCAGCCTCTATCCCGGGTTTTAGTCAGGATGACCCTCCGGTTACTGGGCCTGATGGCCTCCTGCATCCTGCGAGTGCAACATGCCAGATGGTACCTGAAGTTCCAGTGGGCTCAGCATCAGGGCAACCTGTCCGATCATGTCCTGATTTCGTAGGGCACTGCACAACAATTGCAGTGGTGGCTCACAAATCGTGGCAGATCCCTCTCCCTTTCCCCCCTTTCTCCCTTTCCCCACCGGAGCACACCGTGGTGACAGAAGCATCCTTCCTGGGATGGGGAGGCCACTTGGGTGAGGTGGAGATCCGAGCCCTCTGGTCTCTGGCGGAGTCCCGGCTCCATATCTACCTTCTGGAGGTTCGGGCGATCCGATTTGCACTGAAAGCATTACTTCCCACTGTTCGGGGAAGTGTTGTGCAGGTGTTCACAGACAACACCACCGCCATGTGGTACTGCAACAAAATGGGCGGGGTGGGGTTGTGGACCCTATGTCAGGAGGCTCTGCGCCTCTGGACATTGCTGGAACATCAAGGCATTACCTTGGTGTTTCAACACCTGGCAGGTTCTCCGAACGCCAGGGCTGACTAACTCAGCCGCCAGTGGATGATGGTTCACGAATGGCGTCTGAACTTGGACGTGGCGCAAGGTCTCTTTCTGCAGTAGGGAGATGTAGGAGAGTAGGGTCTGCAATCCTATGATCACCCAGATTTTTGCTTTTTGCTGCACTGGTTTACTACTTTCCCTGGCTGTGGGCCTGCTAATCAGACCCACAGCCTAGCAGTTCTCTCTATCCAAATTGTACTCAGGTACTGAATTGGCACTGGGCCCTCTCCAAGTCCCTGTACCCAGGGCTGAGGTGCACCCAGAAGTCTCCCAGGGGCTGAAGCATGTATTGTGCCACCCCTGGACTGACTAACTAAACTGACACAACTGGCTGCACGACAGCTGGGGCAAGGTGGTGTACTCACCCTTTGCTTTAGATATAGTATACCTATATCTAACCCTAAAATGGACACACAGATCTCCTATCAGTCACTCCTATGGCAGGCCTTAACAATCCTGAAGGCAGAGTGCTTGGAATCGTGTGAGATGGTGCTCTGGCATGAGCTGAGCCTGTCTGCGGCTTTCGGGATCAATCCCTTAGCCGTTTCCATGATATCGCATACCATATACTCTTAAGTGCATTATAATCCTCGCGGTTATATGCCAACTCTGGTATCGCTTTATCAAAACATGTCGAGTAAGGTGTCATACGAATTGGAATACTAACCCCTCGCCAATTCTGGCGACGGGGTTAGCATTCCACCCTTCTAGAGGGACACGACATGTATGTAACCCCTAACCCCGGTTAAAGTCAAACAGAGCCTCAGCTCCACAAAATGGAGGCTGCCACCGAGACACAAGTCTGCCCTCCTGCTGCTGGGAGTCCTCCCAGAGCAGGAGATAAGGACAAAGGGTTTCCTGCCAGGGGCGGTGCCAGCACCGTCCCAGACAGGATTTTGTGTATCCTAGGTAGGCAGGGCTTCAGAGGAAGGAGACTGCAAGTGGCACCCCGGTGCTCACTATGCATAGGCCGGCTTGAACCAGTTCCAGGGACACTCCAGACCCTGAGCTGGGGAAAAGCCCGCCAAGGAAGTGGGTGTAACCACCCCCCTCCTGGTCCCACCCATAGGGCAGGACTTAGTCGCGTGCCAGCCCCCTTTTCCCAGATAAAGGTAGGAGCAGGCCCCCTTCCAAATTAGATCATCTTTGGAATCAAGACACGACTTTCTGCGAAAGGACTTCAAGATTTCTTCTTCAAGATTCTCCCTTGTGACTAAGGAGTAGTCACCCTGCATCTGCAGGCACCAACGCAAGAACACTGCGGTCTGCTGCAAGTCCTTCCTCCGGAATCCGACTGCCCAGCTCGACAAGATCCGGCTTCCCTGGCACCTCCGACCTCTACTCACCTCTACAGCCAAGCTGAGAACCGTGAGTGCGACGAGACCTCAAGGGACCGACTATTGCCAAGACTGCACGACTTCTGCACAGCAAGCCCGCCGAGTACTTTCCTGGTGAGTGCTTTGGGGTCCGAGAAGCCCCGACCCTGAGCAGCTCCAGCACCGAAGATCAGCCCCCCAGCATCTCCACGATCGGCGTGGGGCCCTTCTGCTTTTTGCTGCTCACCGCGTTGTTTGACTACTAGCCCGCTGGCTTGTGGCCTTCTGAACGACGCCCGACGACATCACTGCTGCTAGTCTGGTTGCTCCAGACTGGCTCTTGCTCCCTTCCAGAAGAGGAGCACCCCGGACCCTCCTGGTCCACTCAAGACGCCATTTTGAGTCCACCGCGTGGGCTTGAATTAGCCAAGGCTTTGTTGCCCAATCCTGGGTTCTTCGACGCCGACAGCTTCATCCATCGTGGGACAGCTCGCCTCTCCATCCTGGTCGCCGACAACGCCTCCTGGTCCGTGAGATCTGCAGAGCACAGCGTCGCCCACTCACCTAGTCGAGGTGACTACCATCCGGTGCCCTCCTGGTGCCCACTGACTACTGGCTAGTAGTCACGAACTTGGTCCCCTCTGCTTTCAGGTGTCATCCATCTTCCAGATCCAGGCTTGGATCACTTCGAACTATCTTCACTGGTCGCCTGCCAGCATCTTTCTTCCAGGCTCCTGGTCCGGCAACGAGGATTCCCGACGTC
Source organism: Lissotriton helveticus (assembly GCF_964261635.1). Classification (NCBI taxonomy): domain Eukaryota; kingdom Metazoa; phylum Chordata; class Amphibia; order Caudata; family Salamandridae; genus Lissotriton; species Lissotriton helveticus. The sequence goes on along the minus strand of NC_136061.1, from coordinate 980,555,556 downwards.
TTTTGAGACATATGCAGCTGCAGCCCCTGGGCTAGGTAACTTCGGCATTTCGGTGCCCCAGCATAGCCACACTATCCAAGGTTCAGGATCCACTGTCGTTTTCTCCCTACCAGGTCGGGTTCGCCCGTGAACACTAACTTTAGCGTTACTAGCTTCCATAGACTTTGTCCCGCATCCCGCGTGAGAGTGCACACTCTGCACCCGAGTCCCCTAGGCCTCCTAGAAGTAATCTAACGATTCCATAGTCAAGTCCTAGCGATTCCAAAGCCTATTAGTACTGTACTTACCTGCTAGTAATTTCGCATTCCCCTTTTAGAGTATATGGTTTTTCGTGCCCCTCGGGCATTTGTGTATACCGTGCTAACTTAAGTATTTTCGTAAGAGTTTTGTTGTGTGCCTAGCACCCTGTCCTCATAAAGAGTACAGGGTTGTTGTGATTCTAATAAATACATTGTTTATTTTCATAACACTTGTGTGGTGTCCTTTCACTGGGTGTTCAAGGGGTAATGTGATGGTAAAACAGCTGGCTTAACACGCCCTCTAGAGTCTTAGCCTTAGACTGCTCGTATCCATGCTACTAGGATAGCTGGTCTATAAGGTTGACTTACAACCAATCATCAATAAGGGTTGTTTGGACTGATATATAGTGATCACTAGAATAGTGAACACTGCACATCAGGCCAACTTCTCACAGGAGAGCCTTGGTTAGATCTGTGAGAAGTTGGCCTGGTATATGATGTTCACTATTCTAGTGAACACCTTGCACCAGTCCAAACAACCCTTATGGTGATAGTTGTAAGTCAACCTTATAGACCAGCTATCCTAGAGTTAGCGTGTACAGAACAGTCTTAGGCTAAAAGACTCTTGAGGGTGTGTAAAGCCAGCTGTTTTACCATATGTAACCCCTTGAATACCAAATGAAAGGACACCACACAAGATATATATATAAAATATATATGTATTTATTCACTAACACTCCTCTGAACTCTTTATGAAATCAGAAGCCAAAGCACATAACAAGTTACTTAGTCAGAATACGTTAAGTTGCACAAAATTCAGTTAGGCCCTAGGGGCGAAGCTAACCATATACTAAGAAAGTGGTATAAGTATCACGTCACGAGGGGGGCGCTAGGTGGCGCACGACAAAGATGGCCGCGCCGTTGTGAGGCACCTGCCCGACTGAGCTTCATACCATCCTGCAAACCATCCTAAAGTGCACATCCTGTCCTAAAAACATCACCGCCTGCATCGCGTGAGTGCAGGGACGTCGCGGATGCTAAATAAGCTGGGCTGAGAGTGGTCGCATCTGACCTACAGTGGTGCTTACTGGCCTGCGACCTTCGCCCCTCTCCTCTGGAGCCCGCGGCTCGGGTGCGCCCTTCACGAGACGCCGCGGCTTCACGGCCTCCCCGGAGCCGACACCCCTGCCGGGTTGAGGGCCAGAACTGCAGGTGACGCCACGAGAACACCGCCGGCCGGCGCGGCTGAACACCAGACTGGAGCTGAGGTGAGCCGCTAATCCTACATTGCCTGCCGCACCAGTGCACCCCGCTTCCAGGCTGAGGCGCTCCCGGCCGTGCATAACGGCCGCAGCTGCTACATGCAACGTGGTCCCGGCCCCTGCCGCCATCGCCCGGAGACCTCACCGGCCCTCCTCCTCTTGAGCTAATTGCGCCGCCCGGGCCTGCAGGATTTCTCGAGCATACTCCTCCCCGGCCTCCGGCGATAACGCAGGCTCCCTCGCTCACCTGGGCCTAATCAGATCATCAGAGGAAGGGCGGCCCTTTACCACTTGCCTGCCGGGCTTTCCTCACTGGCGGCCTCCACTGGCGCTGCCACCATTTTCTGGCCTTCTGCTTCCGCCTCACCTAACCACAACCCGGCCTGTATCTCGATCCGCATACCTGCAACGCGGTGCTGCCCTACTGGAGCCCAGTCCTGAGAGGATCTGCTACACCGGCCGCTGGGTAGTGGGCACTCCAATGACACTCCTTTCCCATGCCTGGAACTGCCTGGCGGCCGCCATTTTCTTTGACTGTCAGAGAGAGAGGAGCATAGCCCTGCTGATCCTATCGACCCATTGCCATCTACAACTTTCTCCTCCTCCCGGGCGAACGCGGGGCAGGGCGGCCACATATTACTGTTCACCACCTGCCTAATCCACCCTCGAGGTCTCGAGGGGCGGCGAAACATTCAGTACATACGGTCTCTCTTCGGCTGTCGTGCGCCTGGGACGGTGGACTGAGTCCCAGTTCGCCTGATTTACTGCTAGCCTTGACCTGCTTTTGGAATCGCTCCTCCTCAACGCTGATTTAGCTGGTGGCCCTTCGGACTGGTCCTGGACACAGGGGATTGTAACGCCCTCTTGCTAACTGGCTGACCTCTCCCCGAGAGACTTGCTGGCTCCCTTCCTGCCCGGATAATCCCCCCCCCCCCCCCCACTCCCCCTCACACACCTGCCCTATCTCTGGTTGGGCAATGGGGCGGCCCGAGGCTAGGCAATCCAAACTGCCTTATGAGACCCGAAGGACCGCTGGATACCAGACGGTGGAGCAGTCCACGTCTGGGGCTGCTGCGCCCCCCGATGAAGACTGGAAATCGCTTCTTATTGGTATGAACCAGAGCCTAACCTCAATCGATTTTAAAAATAGATGCACTCAACACCAGAATGGACACAGTGGTGGCTAAACTTAGCCAGCATGACACCCGCTTGAAGGAGGCTGAAAGTCGAATCTCGGAGTTGGAGGATTCTGCCACGACCAGTAGACGCCAGACTACACAGATGGACAAGCTACTAAAAATCATTGTGGACAAAAACGAGGACCTCGAAGCGAGGTCTCGACGGGACAACGTTCAAATTTTAGGCCTTGCAGAGATTACCAATACAGGTCGAATGGAGGATTTTGTTGAAAAGCTGGTGGGCGACCTGTTTGGCAGAGACTCCTTCTCAGCCCACCTAACTGTCGAGAGGGCAGATCGATCCTTAGCAACTCGTCCTCCCCCTGGCGCCGCACCCCGGCCCATAATTGCCCGGTTCTTGAACTACCGGGACCGGGACACCGTCTTCCGTTTGGCCCGGGAGAAGCAACCGGTCCCATACGAGAAGACTTCGCTATCTTTTTACCCGGATTTTACGCCAACAGTGCGAGGCGCGCCGTAAGTTTATGGTAGTGAAGAAAAAGCTACAAACACTGGATATCCCCTACCCAAAGCTCTATCCTGCCAAGCTAAAAATTACGCATCGCGGGGCACAACACTTCTTCACTTCCCCGCAACAGGCAGAAGACTACCTCAAACGCCATGGAAGGGCTCCCTCCAAAGCTGCGGACCTTGGTGACCGCTCCAGATCACCCTCTCCATTTTCACAGCAGGACTGACTCTTGTGACTGTGCCAGTATCCGCGAATCACCCTGCTACTTCGAAATGACAGAACATCTGAACTTGACTGGTGATGTATGAGACTGATTATTGCGTATGTTTCATTTTACACTTGCTGCTTTGCTCAGGATTACGCAGTTTGCATCCAAATGGGCCAGTAATCGTACTTTTTCTTCATACTCCAGCTACTCTAGAGGCGTCACCATCCTGATTAAGCGCGGACTGGCATTCACGCCCAACGGGGTTGACACTGACGGTAGATTCTGCTTGATATGGGGACGTTTATATACATATGACGTTCTATTCGCCAATTACTACGGCCCCAATGTAGACGACCCTACTGCCTTACTCGTCCTATGGGGGAAAATTCAGACACTGGGTATTACACATGTCCTCTGGTGGGGAGACTTTAACAAGGCACTCAGGCCCCGTCTAGATAGATCGCAACCACTCCCCTCTCACTATACCATCACACAAAGAACGCTCTGTTCCATAGTGGTAGACAATAGCTTTACTGATGCTTGGAGATACTTCCATCCTACTCTACAGGAAGGTACTCACTATTCCTCCGTACACTCTACCTGGGCACGCCTCGACTATGTCTTTGTATTGGCAGGCCTGACGCCCTGGCTGCTGCGGGCATCACAATTGGCACGCACATACTCTGATCACTCCCCGGTCCTCTTGGAAATTCGGATTCCCCTTGACAGCTCCCCCTACCTGTCCTGGCGACTCAACCCAGCCCACCTCCGGGATGCGGTCTTTAAGACTGAATTAGAACAAGACATTCACAACTTCTTTGACCGCAACATGTCCTCCGTCGATAGTGTCACTACAGTATGGGAGGCATTCAAGGTCACGGTCAGAGGCTGGTGCATTGCTAAGGGAGTGGGCATACTGAAATCCCTGCGCACAGATTTGCGTGCTTTGGAGACTGAGTTACGCGCCCATGAACGCTTCATTGCTCAACATCCAGGCGACTGTGCAGCTCAAGCGCGCCTGCGGGACAAGCTCTCTGAATACACGCAAGTGGCTGACAGGGAATGTAAATTCCTGGGGCGCCCGCACATCGCCCGCATTTATGGGGAAGGGGACAGGCCCGGAAGAGCGCTAGCGAACTCGCTTCAAGAACTATATCACTGACAATGACGGTAACATCCATATGAATCTCCCTGATCAACTATGTGTCTTCCGTGACCACTACCGCACACTCTACTCCTCACATAGGGCCGAGCCTCTTGACCTCCCGGCCTACTTTGAAGACATTGCCCTTGCCTGGCTGGGTGATGCCCAGTAGAAATTGCTCCATGCAGAGTTGGAGCTTGACGAAATCACAGAGGCCATCATGGGCATGCGCTCAGGGAAAGCCCCTAGGTCTGACGGGCTGCCTATTGACTTTTATAAACTTTTCGCCCCTATTCTGGCTCCCGTCCTGAAACAAGTATATTACATTGCACTAGAGGAGGGCAGATTACCACGCACTATGCGCGAGGCACTCATCACTTACCTGCTTAAGCCCGGAAAAGTCCCTACTCAGTGTGACTCATACCGCCCCCTATCACTTTTAAATTGTGACACCAAGATTCTAGCCAAAGTATTAGCAACTGGCCTCAACCTCCTTATGGAGAGACTAGTACTACCTGATCAAGCCGGTTTTGTTCCGAACCGTGCAACCTCACATAATCTCCGCACCCTCCACGCAGTCCTTCAGGACATTGACCCAAAGAGCGAGGCCGCGGCGGTGTTCTTGGATGCTACCAAGGCCTTTGATTCGCTTGAGTGGGACTACCTGCTTGGCACACTGCTACATATGGGAATGCCCTTCAGCTTTTTAGACAGGATTAAACTCCTATACCAAGAGCCCACAGCCACTGTGCTCCTTAACGGTGCTAGATTGCCCCCTTTCACTATCCGGAGAGGCACCCGCCAGGGCTGCCCTTTATCCCCCATCCTATTTGCCATCACTATTGAGCCTTTGGCAGCGAAACATCGTCAGCGGCATAACCATCGCTCCCTCATTTACCCGGCCCGGCAATTGCTCGTCTCGCTATATGCAGACAATATCACGCTCTACATTAATAAACCCCAAGAAAATTTGAATCTGGTACTTCGTGAGATTACTAGGTTTGGAGGAATTGCGGGCGTACAAATTAACTGGGCCAAATCCGCAATCTTTCCGTTAACTGACAATACGCACCCGTACCAACTCGACTACCCTTTAATGTGGGAATTAGACGAGTTGTAATATTTGGGTATTCGCATCACCAGGAGTAGGGAAGCGATGATGCGAGCTAACTATGGTACTGTCCTCGATAAAATCACGGATAACGTCACTAAGTGGCTACACCTTCCACTTTCCATGGTCGGGCGAATTGCCCTCACCAAGATGGTGCTATTACCGAAACTACTGTATCTATTCGTCAACATCCCTTATAATCCAGGGCGCTTTTTTTTTCGCTCCCTGCGGTCCCAACTGACGAGGCTGATCTGGGGCGGGAAACAGGCACGCCTCAGCCTTGACACGCTTATGCTTCCCTTCCATCAAGGTGGATTTGAAGTTCCCAACTTCGAGAGATACTATGATTGTGCTCAGGCACATTTCGCTGTCTATTGGTTCCACCCTCCGCCATACATGGCGCACTTGGCCGTGGAGGGAGGCCATATGGCCCCCACGGTCAGTACCGGCTATATTCATACCCCGGTGCGAAACAGGGAGCGCGACCCTTCTACGGTGGACTATACAGTGTTGGCCTGGGGTAGAATAGCACAGTTCCTAGACACCCAGTTTCTCTACTTGCCCAAACTGGTCAATGATCCCAGACTACAAGTCACTATTTGTTGTGAGCTACTCACCGAGGTGGGAATTCGCATGTGGGGAGATCTCTATGTGAACGGGACTTTCAGGGCGTCCGAACAGTTTTTCGGAGAGAAATCACCCTCCGTTATGGATACCTTTCTATTTGCACGGCTGCGACAGAGCATACGGGCGCTCACCCCGTCGTTCCCTGCCGAACCCGACACTTTTGCTCCGCTACATGCTATAGTACATTCTGAAACTCCGCGACATGTCATATCCTTGCTTTACAAACACGTGCAGGGCGCACCTAGCTCCACTACGATGCGGACCAGAATGGAATGGGACAGGGACCTCCTGGAGCCTCTGACAGATGACCAATGGGAGACCAGCTGTACACTAACACAAGCAATTACCGGTAATAACAGGTTGAGGCTCTTACACTACAAATTCCTCCACCGCGTATACCACACCCCTGCTCGACTACACAGATTTTGCCTGCGCGAGACTGATCACTGTCTCCGCTGCTGTGCAGCCGGAGCTGACTTCATGCACCTGGCCTGGGTCTGCCCTCAGGTAACCGATTATTGGGTACGGGTTTTTGAGGGGCTCTCAGACATGCTGGGTGTTGTGATACCCCCCTGCCCCTTGAAAGCTCTACTGGGATTGACGCAATCAGTCATAACTGTTCACAAGAAATTTCTAGCCATCAGTTTGCTGCTGGCCAAGCGTTTGGTCGCATGCCGTTGGGGACGGGGGCGAGCTCCAAAATTTAAGTGCTGGATCCAGACCATGACCACATGGCAGGAACGCTTACATGACTATGCTGAATTACTACCACTGAAGTCACGGCCAAGGGACATATGGGCTCCATTGATATCCTACCTTCTCCGACAGCAGGCTGATGAGGATGAGTTGCGGGATGATGTGGCCACTACTGATGATCATGCCTCACAAACCACTGCCTAACACTACGCATGTCAATATGTATTTGATACTTATTCAGTATTTGGCCCCCAGTTGTGCACGCTTGTTTGGACTGACCCTGTTGATCTGACTGCGTTATGCAGTAGTAACACAAACTGTACTGGTGCCTGATGGGACATGCTATGCCCCCCACACTGCAGAGTAGGTCTCTAATGACTGCAGGTGCCTGTTAATCACAGGACTTGGGATTTGCTTCTTGTTTTCCCAATTTCTTCTATCTTCGAGTGCACGTGTTATTTCGGACACGCTTCCTTCAATGCCTATTATGGGGAATGTTTGATGGGTGGGTGGGAATGTTAATGTTTCAATTGTTCTGTCCCTCATTACGGCTTCGTGCCAATGCTTGCATGGGAAGATGCTAATACTATGTTGTACCATCCGAAATACTGTGGCTTGATATCATTGCATTGATGTACCATGCTTTCAATATCCAATAAAGATTTTTTTTTTAAAGTAACACGTCACGAGAAAAGGAAAGGCCTAGGGCCTGGAGAATCGCTGGGGCTACACTATCTGAACCTTAGGATAGGAGTAGGAGGCCCACAGGCGGCGCGTGCAGTGTCTTTACACACACACTTGGATAGTCAATACCCTTGGGAGCACCGAAGTACTCGTGTTACCTCACCCACAGGAAGCGGGTGCATAGGTGTGAAGATGTCGGGTTTCGCCGTTGAAGCCTATGGAGACCTTGAGGAAAGATGCTGCAGGCGACCAGGAGGAAGATGTCCGGGTGGATCCAAGGGTGGATCGAGGATGAAGAAGACCTGAAAACAGAGGGGACAGAGTCTGGGTCACTAGCCAGTGACCGGGTGGAACCAGGAAGGAACCAGACGACGTCGAGGATCAATCAGGTGCTGTATTGAAGCTTGTCTCTTCAGCCACGCGGACCAGGAGGCGTCGAGGACGACCAGATGCTGGAGAGGAGCTGTCCCACGAAGGTTCTCTGTGATGGAGGGGTCGACTGCCGGATTGGAGTCAACAAGCCTTGGCAAAGGCAACCCACGCAGGATTCAAAGAATGCTTCTGATGCAGACCCGCAAGGTCTGAGGTACCTCACCTTTGCAGGGAGGCAAGGGCCAGTCTGGAGCAACCAGACCAGCGAGTTGGTTCAAAAGGATTGTCATCACAGAGGCTACTAGCCTACGGGCCAGCAACCGGACAACGCGTCGAGCAGAACACAAGCAGAAGGGCCCCACGCAGAACTCGTGGAGTGTGGAGGGCTGATCTTCGGTGCAGGTGGAGCTCGGATTCAGAGCTTCTCAATCCCCAGTGCACAGCTGCGAGGATACCTGAGGAGCTGCACAGTTAGCAAGTCGTGGACTTTTCAAGATGTCCGGTCCCACATGTCTCGTCGCCTCCACGGATTTCAGCTATGCTGCAGATGTGAAGAGAGGGTCAGAGAGGTCTGGAAGTCTGGGACTTGTCAGGCTCTGTGCTCGGGTCCCGGCGGGAGCGTCGACAAAGCAAGCCGTTGATTTGCTGGATGGTGCCTGGTTGCCCAGGGTGGTCACTTCTTGGCCACAAGGGAGATTCTTCAGTCTTCAGCTTCAGCAGAACGTCGAAGGTCCAGAGTTTCATTTCAAGTTTCAGTTCAGGATCAAATCTAAAGTCCTGGAGTTCAGCTCCTACCTTTATACAACTAAAAGGGGCTGGATTACTTTCTAGGTCCCTCCTATGGGTGGGACCAGGAAGGGCGGTGGTTACACCCCCTTTCCTTTGTCCAGTTTTGCACCAGAGCTGGGGCTGGATTGCTCCAGCAACCGGTTTGAACCGGGGTATGCATGGAGCACCTATGGTGCCCCAGGCAATGTCTCAATCGATTCAGCCCTCCCTGTCCCAATACACAAAGTCCTTTCTGAGGTGGTGCTCGCACCTCTCCAGGCAGGAAACCTATTGTCCAAACCTCCGTGACTGGAAGGACTCCCAGCAGCAGGAGGTCAGACTTGTCTGTGGCAGCGGCGTCCATTTTGTGACGCTGGGGCTCTGGTTAACTTTACCCGGGATAGTCAGCAACAACATGTCCTCTCCCTCTAGACGGGTGGGATGCTACCCCCGTCGCCAGAATTGGCGAGGGGGTAGTATTCCAAAGCGTATGACACCTTACACGACATGTTTAGATAAAGCCAAACCAAAGTTAGCATTAAACACGAGGATTATAATGCTTTTAAGAGTATATGGTATGGCAATATCATAGAACAGCTATAAGGACATGGTTCCGAAAGCTGCAGACAGGCTCAGCTCATGCTAGAGCACCATCTCGCACATAACCAAGCACTCTGCCTCCAGGATTGTTAAGGCCTGCCATAGGAGTGACTTATAGGTTACTGTGTGTCTATATATAAGGGTAGATATAGCAATACTATACCTAAGCAAGGGGTGATTACACGACCTTGCCCCAGCTGAGTGATCAGCCAGTTGTCAGTTTGAGTGGCCATCCAGGGGTGGCATGATACATGCTGCAGCCCCTGGTAGGCCTTGGTTACACCTATGCCCTGAGTACCTAGGGTACACTTCTATAGGGGCTGACAAGGTGAACCAATTCCCAATTGTGGATGTACCGAGAGTACATGGTGTGAATTTAGAGAGAGTGCATCTGGGCTGTGGGTCTGATTAGCAGGCCCACAGCCACGTCTAAGTCGAAAACCAGTAAAGCGAAACCAAAAAGTGGGGGTGACCATAGGAAGCAGACCCTACTCTCTTACAAGATCTATTCGCCACCGAAGAGAACGTGCAATGTCATCAGTTCTGCACGTTGGAATTTCCAAGGCGGCACTCACTCGGCAATGCTTTTCGTCGCGAGTGGAGTTGCGTTCTTTTGTACGCCTTTCCGCCGATACCACTTCTGCCCAGAGTGCTGAAGAAGATTCGGCGCGACCGGGTCCAAGTCATTTTTGTGGCTCCGGATTGGGCACGAAGATTCTGGTTTCCCGAGCTACTCAGCATGGCGATCGATCCCCAGGTCCGACTGCCTCTTCGGGAGGATCTTCTGTCGCAGCAGCAGGGGACGGTCCTCCACCCGAACCGGTCCAGCCTCCACCTCCATGCGTGGATATTGAGCGACAGTTGACAGCTTTCGATCTTCCTTCCAAAGTCTGTGATGTCATTTTGGCAGCCAGGCGTTCCTCCACTAAAACGGTATACACCTGCAGGTGGAACAAGTTTGTGGCATGATGCACAGCGAAGGCTGTGGATCCCCTCTCTGCCCCTCTTTCCGAGGTTCTTTTGTTCCTTCTTTCTTTCTTTGGCCCAGCAGGGCTCTGCTCTGGGCACTATCAAAGGATATCTTTCGGCCATTTCTGCCATTCTGATCAGCCTTCTCTTTTTAAGTCCCCGGTTGGTAACCGTTTTTTGAAAGGCATTACGCACACGTTCAGTCCCTTGCCGTTCATCATGCCTCAATGGGACTTAAACCTTGTCTTGACGTTTCTGATGTGCGCTTCCTTCGAGCCCCTTCATAACTGCCCTTTGTGTCTTCTCACTCTCTAGACGGCTTTCCTGGTAGCTATCACCTCTGCCAGAAGAGTGAGTGAACTCCAGGCTCTTTCGTCTAAACCTCCTTTCCTTTCTGTTAATCCAGACAAGGTGGTTCTGAGGACCCGTCCTTCTTTCTTGCCAAAGGTTGTCACGCCCTTCCACAACGGGCAGACCATCACTTTGACCACCTTCTTTCCGCCTCTGCATCCTTCCAACCGCTCCACCGTCTGGACTTGAAACGTGCGCTCTCGTTCTATCTGAAACACACACAACAGTTCCGGGTGGATGACCAGCTCTTTGTTGGCTACGTGGGCGCCAAAAAAGGTCAGGCCGTGCACAAATGGACCATCTCTCGGTGGGTCGTTCTCAGCATCAAGGCCTGTTGCTCGTTGGCTAAGAAGGAGCCTCCTGTGGGGCTGCGTGCCCATTACACCAGGGCAACAGCAGCCACTACTGCCTTGGGAGCGGCGTTCTCTTGCAGGACATTTGTCAGGTAGGTATGTGGGCCTCGCTGCACACGTTTACCAAGCATTACTGCCTTGACTGTCCAGTTCGGCGAGACTGCTTCTATGGCCTTGACTTTCTGGTGTAATCTTATTCGCAGACCCACCACCAGGGTTGGTATTGCTGGTGTATCTATTCTAAGGTAAGGAATCTATCACTAACGTGTCTCTTTCAGATGCACAAGTTACTACTTGTGTAACAATACATCTGTAAGAGACATTGGTTAGTGATAGATTCCTTACCGCCCCACCCATCCTCCCCGTTCTGTGAACTGATTACTAGGGTTAAGGACATATTTTCAGGGCCCTAGTTTCATGGCACCAGTAGTCTGTTTCCTGCATGGCTCTACCTACCTGGCACGGACAGTCTTGCACAGAACTGACATTAGCTTGCATGGGTGCCGCCTAAGTAATCTCTGTGACGTCATCTCGGCGCATACGACGCCAGCGACAGACACGGAGCCGCACGACTCCACCTGCTGACGCGCAGGGGTACTGCTAGCAAAACTTTCCGGATCCAGTCAGACGCCTGGGGATATTCTAAGCTAAGGAATCTATCCCTAACTAATGTCTCTTACAGATCTATCATTACACAAGTAGTAGCTTGTGCTTTTCGTCTCGAGTGGAGCTCGGGCCTCCTGTACACCTTTCCACCCATACCATTCCTGCCCGGAGTTTTCTAGCAAATCAAACACGGAAAGATCTTCTGTCGCTGCAGCAGGAGAGGGTTCTCCATCGAACCGGCCCACTCTCCCCTGCTTGCTTGGATATTGAGCAGCTACAGTTGACCGCTTTTGACCTTCTTCCTGAAGTCTATAATGTCATCTGGGCAGCCAGATGTCCCTCCACCAAAATGGTGTGTGTCTGCCGTTGGAAGAAATGTCATGGTGTACAGAAAAATCTGTTGATCCCCTTTCTGCCCCTCTTTCTGAAGCTCTGCTTTTGGTTCTTGCCCAGCAGAGCTATCCTCTGGGCACTATCAAAGATTATCAGCGATTTCCGCCTTGTGGTTGCCTGATAAACCCTCTTTTTTCAAATCCCCTATTGTACATAGGTTTCTTCAAGGGTCTTACTCATCTCTTCCCTCCTTCGCTATTCATTATGCCTCAGTGGGACCTTAATTTGGTTTTGACGTTTTTGATATATGCTCCTTTCGAACCTCCATACAATTGCCCCCTCAGGCTTCTCACCTTGAAGACAGCATTCTTTGTTGCAATTGTATCTGCCCGCAGAGTAAGTGAACTGCAGGCCATATCGTCTAAGCTGCTTACTTCTCAGTCTATTCTGACAATGTGGCGCTTCGTCCAACTGCCTCCTTTCTACCAAAGGAGCTAACCCCTTTTCATGTAGTCCCGTCTATCACCTTGCCTACCTTTTATGCTCCTCCAAATCCCTCTGAAGAAGAGGAGAGAGTCCACCTTCTGGACCCAAAAAAGGCGTTGTTGTTCTACCTTGACCGCACTCAAGAGTTCTGGGTGGACGATCAGCTCTTCGTGGTGTATGTTGGTGCAAAGAAAGGTCGAGCAGTGAAAAAGCGGACCATCTCTAGATCGGTCCTGCGCTGCATCAAAATCTGCTACGCACTGGCCAAGAAGCAGCCTCCTAAAGGTTTGCGGGCTCATTTCACTAGAGCTAAAGTGGCCACCACCACTGCTTTAGCACACACATTTCCGGTTCTAGCTATCTGCCAGGCAACATCGTGGTCTTCCCTGCACATGTTCACTAATCATTACTATCTGGACAGTCAGTTTTGCATGAATGGACACTTATCCCATTCAGTCCAGCAGATTTTTCTTTTTGGAAATCAGTTCCCAGACCCTCCTCCAGGGATTGTATTGCTTGGGTATCTATTCAAAGGTAAGGAATCTGCGGCTTTGAGCCCCTATCAGATGAGCAAGTTACTTACCTTTGGCCTCTGGTAGAGACTATATCTAGCTGCCGATTCTTTGCCAACCCACCCATCCTCCCTGCTCTGCAAACAGTCCTTTCAGAGCTCTAGTTTTACATACCAGTGGTCTGTGTTCTGCATGGCTCTGCTCTTTTGGCATGGAAAGTCGTCAAAAGTAACTGACTTCAGCGTGCCTGGGTGGCACCTATATAGGTACCACAACGTCCCTTCCGTTGCGGACAACACCAGGGATGGAGTCAATCAATTCCACCTGCCGGCATGCAGGAGTACTGCTCACAAAAAATCTTCTGATGCCTGGGGAAATTTAAAAGGTAAGAAATCTGCGGCTAGATATAGTCTCTACCAGATAATGTATTACCGAGGGCAAGTAATGTTGTCCTCTGCACCCTGATGAAGTAATTTCTGACTGCTGCACCCAAAAACCTTTGCTTGATCCACTCTCCCTAACCTCCCTAAACATATATTGTGCTTCTGATAGATACATCTGCCAGTGGTTTCCTCACCTTGTGAATATCCCCCTGCGTCAGCAACGTTAGGAAAATTCTTTTGTAGCACGCCGGCGTGGACGACATCATAGGAGCACGGCAACGTGGCCGACTCCGACTGACGTCACTGACTCCTTATTAGGCCTACGTCGGCGTGATGACATCAGTTCCCTTTTTTCCACGTCGTAGACGCTAACGGTTTCGAGGGATCTTCTGTTGAGTTGATAGTAACTTTGTTACTATTGTGAGTTTTCTGTATCTCTTCGGTGTTGCTGTCTTCTGTAGTGATGTCGTCGAAGAAGATTGGGTTGAAGCCGTGTGATTCCTGCGGAAAGATGATGTCCATTACAGATCCGCATGGTGACTGTCTATGGTGTCTGGGTTCGGATCACGACGTCCAGGGTTGTCGATCCTGTTTGAAGATGAACCCACAGGCTCTTCGAGAACGTGAGGCAAAACTTCTTGTTGCCAAATTGAAGGGTAAGGATGTCGAGATCGAGATGTCCGAAGTCGAGGTCCCGGTCGAGGTAGGCTACTTCGGGACATGCTTCCAGATCATCTAAGAAAAAGCATAAGAGAAGGAAGCGTAGTTCAAGGCACCATTAGTCGGATTCGAAAACAAAGTCGTCTTCTAAAAGGCATCGTAAGGACATGGTATCACCCTCTCCAGTTCAGAGTCCTGGAGGTGTGGCCTCGTCTTTGGAGTCACAGGAGCATTCACCGGCTCCGGTGTTGAATCCGTCTCAGTCTTCGGGACATGAGGAAGAAGAACATAAGTTACTTATCTGTAAACTGTGGTTCTCCAGTATTGGTGTCTTTCATAGATTCACATGCTTGAATATTCCCCGTCGTCGAAGTGGGAGTCCAACGGTACATAAAATAGCAGTAATATATGCATATATACATGAAAATTATAATAATTACATATATACACATATAAAATACAGTAAAATATAAATAGTTTAAAAAAGTACCATAGAGCCAAATAGGCCCATAGAAAGCCTAGGGGAGAACTCACTTTAGTAACATATCAGTGTCATTATGTATTAGTCCATATTCTAGCCAATCAGGCTGTAGCTCCCTCTAGAACCTTCTCCTCAGAAGCCCAAGTCCTCAGATTTTCGTAGCACCAAGTAACCCAAAAGTGCCTGAGGAGAAGAGGAGCCTCTGAGGGGAGGAAGGGAGGGTCGCATGTGAATCTATGAAAGACACCAATACTGGAGAACCACAGTTTACAGGTAAGTAACTTATGTTCTTCTCCAGTATTAGGGGTGTCTTTCATAGATTCACATGCTTGAATAAGAGTAGAAAGCAGTAAATCATCACATAAGTCATAAAGGTAACATAAAACTTCAAGTATATACTCTCAAAACATTTAAAAGCAATATAGACAAATTCAAGAGAAAATACCTTTATGACTGGAGGCGGGTAGCAACAGAGGCTCCTCGTCATTGGAAAATATTCCGCAGCACCGCTTGTCCCACTGCCGCATCCGCGGCGTCTGTTGATTGGAGACAATAGTGCTTTGTAAAAGTATGGCTGCTCGACCACGTAGCAGCTCTGCAAATGTGTCGTAGAGGTACCCCCGCAAAGAGGGCAGTAGAGGTTGACACAGCTCTAGTTGAATGAGCTCGTACTGGAGCAGGAAGGGGCTTGCCAGCCCGTTGATGACAAAAAGTAATGGCGGATAAAATCCACCTAGTAATAGTCTGTTAGGTAACAGGTTGTCCTTTGCAGATCGGACCATAGGCAACGAACAGCTGGTCCGATTTCCTGAATGGTGTAGTACGCTGAATGTAAAACTTAAGACAGCGTTTCACATCCAATGAATGTAATGAACGTTCAGCAGGAGTTTGTGGTTGAGGAAAGAAAGTTTTTAGAATGACAGGTTCATTGAGATGAAAGTCACTGGGAACCTTCGGGATAAATTTTGGATTAGTACGGAGCGTAACTGCCTCATTGGAGAACTGGAGAAAAGGAGGCTGAATCGTGAATGCCTGGATGTCACTAACACGCCTAGAAGATGTCAAGGCGAGTAACAGGGCAACTTTCCAAGTGAGGAATTTTAAGGTTGCGGAGTGGATGGGTTCGAAAGGAGGCAGGAGAAGTTGAGACAAAACCAGATTCAGTCGCCAAGCAGGTGGAGGGCGACGAATGGGTGGAAACATCCGGAAGAGGCCTTTGAAAAACTGTTGGATGACTCTAGAGGAATACAGTGATGTGGAACCATCATGTCGGAAACGGGAAAGTGCTGCCAGAAACACTTTGAGGGTGGAGTGAGAAAGTCCTGATTTTGCAAGGGATAGGAAAAATGGCAGGATTTGTTCCGGTTGGGCTGTCATTGGATCCAAGGCTTTGGTGTGGTACCAAACGCAGAAATGCTTCCACTTAAGCTGATAGGTTTTTATGGTGGATGGAGCGCGAGCGTGCGCCAACACTTCCCTGCAATCTGCGTCGATGTTTAAACGTGCAAATTCATTGTGTTCAGGTTCCAGGCATGTAGCTGGAGAGATGCCGGATCTGGGTGGCAAATCTGCCCCTGCTTCATCGTGAGGAGGTGAGGCAGAGGAGGAAGCGATATTGGCTTGCTCTGGGAAAACAACAGAAGGTCCGAGAACCATGGGCGCCGCGGCCACTTGGGCGCGATCAGGATGACATGACAGGGTTGAAGCCTCATCCTGTGCAACAGGCGCGGAATCAGAGGAAGTGGAGGGAAAGCGTAGATGAATTCGTTCGACCAGTTGATCGAAAATGCATTTTCGCTCGATTCTCTGTGGGGATGACGACTTGCAAAGTGTTGGCATTTCCTGTTCGCGGCAGTCGCAAAGAGCTCCATCTGTGGCTGGCCCCACTGATGGAAAATGAACTCGAGAGTTGGTTGGTTGAGTTCCCACTCGTGATTGTCCGAGAGTGATCTGCTGAGTGAGTCTGCCAGAACATTGGAAACACCCGGCACATGGATGGCCGTAAGATGAACTTGGTGATGAATCGCCCAGTTCCATATCTCCTGTGCTTGTCGGGAAAGCAGAAGGGACCTCGTGCCACCCTGCTTGTTGAGGTAGTGCATGCTGGTGGTGTTGTCTGTTCTCACCAACAGACATTGGCCCTGCACTAACCTCTGGAAAGACTTCAGGGCAAGGAAGATCGCAAGAAGCTCCAGGCGGTTTATGTGCCAAGTGCGCTGGACCGCCGTCCACTTTCCTTTTACGGACATGCTGCCGAGGTGCGCTCCCCAACCCTCCAGGGACGCATCGGTTGTAAGCGTCAGAGTCGGAGTCACGTCTCGAAAAGACCGACCGATGGATATGTTCGGAGGGTGAGACCACCAATCCAGAGCTACCTGAATGCGGGGCGTGAGAACGATCCTGTCGTTGAAAGATCCTGAAATCTGTTTCCACGGTTTGTCTAGTTCCTCTTGAACGACTCTCATATGTAGCCTGCAGTTGGGGATCAACTGTATGCACGAGGAAGCCATGCCCAGGAATGATTTTAACATCCGGACTGAAACGCACAGTTTTGACTGCAGGAATCGCACCATCTTGAGTATGCGGTCCTGCCTTTCCTGGGAGACGAAAACTTTTGCTAGCCGAGAATCTAGCGAGGCTCCTAGAAAATCTCGTTGCTGAGACGGGTGAAAGTGTGACTTCTGGCAATTGATGGAAAAGCCCAAATTTTGGAAAAGAGAGACAAACCTGAGTGTGCTGGTTTGCTAGCTGTAGGGTTGGGGCCTTTATAAGACAGTCGTCCAGGTATGGATAAAACTGAATGCCTTGCAGGCGCAGAAAAGCAGCTACCGGGGCCATGATTTTGGTAAAGACCCTCGGTGCTGAGCGTAGGCCAAACGGCAGAACTCTGAATTGAAAATGGAGGTGTCCGACTGTAAAACGGAGGTACTTTCTGTGCTTGGGGTGGATTGGCACGTGAAAGTACGCGTCCTGGAGGTCGATCGTGGAGAAGAACTCTCCGGGGTTGAGATAATGCAAAATTTGGAGAAAGGTCAACATTAGAAAAGTTTTCGAGGTGATGAATTTGTTTATGGCCCGTAAATCCAAAATGGGGCGCCACTCCCCCGACTTCTTTTTGACTAAAAAGAAGCGGGAGTAAAACCCCTTTCCTCGCTGGCCTTGCGGTACTATCTCGATAGCACCCTTCCTGATCATTAATTTGATTTGCGCCAATAGTTCCTTGAAATGGGGAGGGGGCGGACCAGTAGGAGGACGATTTGGAGGAAATTTTGCAAATTCCAGGGTATGTCCTTTTGAAATCACATCTAGAACCCATTGTACTGAGGTGATGTTCGACCAATTCAAGATGTAGTTGGAGATTCGCCCTCCAAGTTTTACAGTCTGTGGAATGCTGACGATGGGATTGTCACTGTTTCTTTGCATTTGAACCACCTCTGTATGTGGTTTTCCTTTGGTATGGTCTGGAGGAGGTCTGTCGATTTTGGTTTTGGTAAGTATTCCTTTGCCGGTTGTCGTTGTATGAGCGATACTGACTTGAGCCACGAAAAGTGGAAGAGTTGCCGCCTCTCCCACGTGCCCCTCGAAATGGCCGCTTTTTGTATTGTAGGGTTGCTAAAGCTTTGGCCGTATCTGTGTCTTTTTTTGATCGATTCGAGGACATCGTCGACATGTTTGCCGAAGAGAGAATCCCCATCGTATGGTAGATCGAGGACCCTAGCCTGAACCTCCGGGCGAAAAGCTGTAGCCTTCAGCCAGCCTTGACGCCTCAAAACTGCAGCTCCAGCCAATTGTCTAAACCCCGTAGAGGAAATGTCAAGGGCGCAGTCAATAATCTCTGAAGAGATCTTTTCTCCCTCCTGGATGATGGCTTGTGCTTCTGCACGGAAGGCATCCGGAAATTGTGGAATATATGCTGCAATTTCGGACCACATTTGGCGGTCATACCGTCCAAGAATAGCCAATGAATTAGCTGCCCTTACAGTAGTGGCTGCCATGGTGGTAAATTTTTTCCCTACAGAGTCCAGCTTGCGGCCTTCCTGATCAGGAGGAGATTTGAGAGGTGTGGCAGGATTGCGGGACCTCTTTTGAGCTGCCTGAGTGATTACGGAATCCGCCTTGGGCTGAGACACTAGGCATGCCGGAGAATTCGGCGGCGCTTTATATTTCTTATCTAGCCTTGGAAAGACAGCAGGTATTGAATTCGGTTTCTCCATCAATTTGAGGCCTTCCTCCCAAACATGGTCGATGATTGGGATAGTGTGAGCTTGCCGCTGAGGTAAGTCCTTAAAATCGTATAGAAAGCAATCAGTCTGTTGCACTTCCAAAGTGAGGTGAAACCTCTTCGCAGCGCGGACCATCAAGTTATGGAAGCTGCCAATGTCCACAGGGGGCGAAGCTAGAGGCGACGTTGGTGGGGTCGAAGGTGTATGAGCCCTGTAATCGTCCCATTCTTGAAGGCCAGCGTCATCATCATCATCATCCTGATCCGGGTTGTGAGGATCCGGATCCTCATTATCCGTATCCTGTTGGGTACGTACTGGTGACCTGGGAGGAGCTGACGCAGGAATTAGAGGTTGCGAAGGAAGTTGCGGCACTGGAGAAACAGGCCTGGACGGCGGGAATCTTCGATTGTAATCGTCCAGCATGTGCTGCAGATTCATTACCAAAGATAATGGTATCTGTGTTTGTTCCGCCATAGGTGCCGCTGAAGTGTCCACAGGAAATAGATCCGTCCCATCTTCGACGTTTTCTTCCTCATCCTCATCATAATCCTGGCACTTGATGTTTAGCTCGGATGGGCTAGACGCTTGTCCGAAGACATTCTCCACCTCCAAACCATCATTGGAGTCCTCTTCCGCAGATTGAAACTATTGGTCAGGAAGAGTAGAACCACTTTTGATAGGACTCAATTGTATAAGAGGCACCTTTTTAAGCGATGAAGCGGTGACCACTATGAAGGTGTTAGCCGTGGCCAAAGAATGGTGTGACGTCGACGAGCCCGTCGACGAAGTGGTAGTGGTGGAAGATCCAAAAGCCGGTTGTGAAACCGTAACTGGAGACGGACGTGTGTCTTCCTTCGTCGACGAATATTTTTTCGACGTCGACGGGTGCAAAGCCTTGCTCGTGGACGAAGATGATGCCGTCGACGAAGGATGGCCCGTCGACGGTGTGGCAACCGTCGACGATGAAGGTCCCGTCGACGAGCGGCGGCTCGTCGACGGAGTGCTTGTCTTGGTCGACGACGAGGAGTGCATCGACGGGAGTCGCGTCGACGGAAGTTTCTTCGTCGACGGTGTTGACTTGACAGTCGTCGACGTGATCTTAACGATCGAAGTAATGGGCCTCACCTCATGGGTCGTCATCGACGAGGTGGTCGTCGTCGACGTAGTCCTCGAAGACATGGAACATGTCGACGTAGAGACAGCATCCACGGATCTCGTCGTCGCCGAAGTCGTTGACGGACGCGTCGACGAGCCCGTCCCCGCTTTGGTGGACGAAGGCATGGCTTTAGACAGTCACGCCAGAGAGCCAGGTCCCGTAGGCGTAATAGGAGGTAAATCCTGTGGGGAGACAGCCCAAGAGGTTCCTACAAGTCTACTTTTCTTGAGAAAAGGAGAAGGCACCTCAGTCTCCGACCCACGCTTCTGAGAGGTCTTAGACTGGAATGAGGAGACACTCTCAACCTCCGAGAGCACCGTATCTGAAGACTTCAACTTCTGTAGCCACAGAAGGAGACGGGCCTCTCTGTCTCCTAAAGTTTTAGGTGGAAAAGTACGGCAGTACTTACAGTTATTCACCTCATGGTCCGGGTAGAGACAGTAAATGCATTTACTGTGTGGATCCTCATGAAAGAGACTCAATTTACCACAAGATGGACATGGTCTGAACAAAGATTTCCTTGAAGATATTTGAGAAGAAAAAACAGCTATGTATGAAGAAAAACTGAGCAGAGCTCAGGGAGACTCCCTTCACACGACGTGCGGTAGAAAATCTGAGGACTTGGGCTTCTGAGGAGAAGGTTCTAGAGGGAGCTACAGCCTGATTGGCTAGAATATGGACTAATACATAATGACACTGATATGTTTCTAAAGTGAGTTCTCCCTTAGGCTTTTTATGGGCCTATTTGGTTCTATGGTACTTTTTTAAACTATTTATATTTTACTGTGTTTTATATATGTATATATGTAATTATTATACTTTTCATGTATATATGCATATATTACTGCTATTTTATGTACCGTGGGACTCCCACTTCGACGACGGAATATTCAAGCATGTGAATCTATGAAAGACACCCCTAATACTGGAGAAGATGAAGTTCCTGTTGCTCAGGGTTCGACGACTCCGGTTGACCAACCCGAGGAACAAGAGGAGTCGGTTCCGGTGCAGCCTCCTCAGGAGCAGCCGGTGGGTACGTACCCTCCTTTTCCGGGTCCAGGACAGGACCCTTCGCATTTTTTAAACGCCAAGTATGGGGTTTAAGCGAGAGTCATGTACCCCTCTGGAGCACCGGCTGGTCCCATGGGTCAGTTGGCATACAATTTGGGGGTTCCCCAAGCCTATGCTCCTGCGCCGTTTATGCCAGCTCCTGCTCCACCTTGGCATCTCTCGGCGCCGCCGAAGTCATCAACGCCGTTTACGGCTTCACCGGCTCCGGAACGACCTCAAGATCCAACTCGAAGTTCGACGCCTGCTCCAGCTCCATGTTCGACACCTGCTCCAGCTCCATGTTCGACGCCTGCTCCAGCTCCATGTTCGACGCCGGCTCCAGCTCCACATTCGACGCCGGCTCCAGCTCCACATTCGACGCCGGCTCCAGCTCCACATTCGACGCCGGCTCCGGCTCCTTCGGAGTCGATACCGAATCCGACGACGTCGGTTCGAATAGAGTGGTCGAGGTGAAAAGCGCAGTGCCTTTTGGAGGAGAAGAGTTATGGGGAAGCTGAAATTGAAGAAGGTGAGCTTCAAGATCAGGAGGATTATTTTGACTATCTACAAGATGCAAGTGGTCTAGAACTGTCTCCTGACTGGGAGTTGGCCACGGTGTCTGATGCTCCTTCTAAAGATGTGGCTCCCTACCATGAGGTAATTAAAAAGGCTGCGGATCTGTTGAATTTGACTTTGCCATCTGGTGAGTATAAGTCGAACATTCTGACTGAAGTCCTCCATTCTCCTTCATCTTTGGTTGAGCCTTTACTTCCTTTTACTAAGGCTCTAACTGATCCCATCTTGGAGGTATGGAATAGACCACTTACGGCTCCTGCAGTTTCTAAGGTCATTGCAAGGCGTTTTAGAGTGGCTCCTGGCGACCCTGAATTTTTGTCTACTCATCCCTTACCAGAGAGTTTGGTAGTACAAGCTGCCTGCTCTAAAAGATCTGCAGGTGCTTTTCCCCAGGTACCTGGTGATAAGATTCCTAAAAGCAGGACCAAAATGCCAAAAAAGTGTTTCCGTCGGGCAGTATGGCCCTAAAATCTACAAATGCCACTTGTTTGCTGGGTCTATATATCCATGCTTTGATGGATACTGTTAAACAGATGTCTCCTAAGCTTCCTGAGGAGGACAGAAAGAATTTTAATGAGGTGGTTTCTGACACGCAGGCTGCTGCTCGGCAGGTCATACAGAGTGGTATGGACACAGCGGATTTGGTGGCTTGAGTCATGGGGTCTTCGATTGCCTCCAGAAGAGCTGCCTGGCTGAAGACTTCCGCGTTCTCTGCGGATGTTCAGGCTGCTTTAATGGATTTGCCCTTTGATGGCTCAGGCCTTATCTGTAAAAAAGCTGATGCTGCATTGGAGAGGTTCAAGGACAGCAGGGCTACAGCCAGATCTTTAGGTTTGCAAACTAGAGGATCTGTGGGCAAAAGATATTGGGGCTTTGGAAGATCTTCTTTTCATCCCTACAAGCAATCACAGCACCAGCAGCAGCAACAAAATTTGCTGTATAAATCTTACAGGGGAAAACAAAGGGGTCTTCCTCGAGGACGTCAGGTCTCCTCCTCCTCTTCCTCTTCCTCTACCCACCCCCCTCCTACTACAGCAAAGCAGCCCTAGATCCGCCATTCCGGATCATACGGGTCCTGTAGGGGGTCGGCTTACCTATTTTCTATGGGATTGGGAATCGGTCACGTCGGACCTTTGGGTTCTCAATCTCGTAGAGAATGGGTATGCACTTCCCTTTCGGGAATTTCCTTCGAATTACCCTCCTTGCCAAGGTTTTTGCTCGGAGGACCACCTGCTACTTCTGCAGGAGGAAGTCCTGGCATTGTTGAGAAAGGGTGCGATAGAGGTGGTTCCGGAGCAAGAAAGGGGCAGGGATGCTACTCCCGGTATTTCCTGATCCCCAAGAAGGATAGCAGACTTCGTCCAAGCCTGGATCTCAGGATCTTGAACCTTTACCTGAAGCAGGAGAAGTTCAAGATGCTCACCCTTGCGCAGGTTCTTCAAGCGCTGCTGGAAGAAGACTGAATGGTGTCGATCGACTTGCAGGATGCATATTTTCACATCCCAGTCCTGAAGTCGCACAGGAAGTATCTCCGTTTTACAGTGGGATCGCAGCATTACCAGTTTGTGGTCCTTCGTTTGGTCTTACTACTGCGCCTCGAGTCTTCACCAAGGTGATAGCTGTGGTGGCAGCACATCTCAGAAGATCAGGGATTCCAGTATTCCCTTATCTGGACGATTGGCTGATCAAGGCGGAATCTCCAGAGAAAGTGCTCCATCATCTGCAAGTCACAACTCAGTTATTGTACAGGTTGGGTTTTTCGATAAATGTACCCAAATCTCACCTGGTGCCCTCCCAGCACAACCTGTTCATTGGTGCCGTACTAGATACAACTGTATGTCGGGCATTCCCTCCTCCACAACGGATTCGCGACATACAGGAAATGATTCCTTTATTTCACAATGGAGTGGTCGTTCCAGTCTTGAAGGTCCTTCGTCCACTAGAGCAAAGTCTTCTACATCTGCTTTGTCTAGGGGTGTACCTGTAGAGGACATTTGTAGAGCAGCGACTTGGGCTTCCCTCCACACTTTCGCGAAGCATTACTGCTTAGATTCCGAAGTGAGGAGGGACGGCCACTTTGCGCGTTCTGTCCTCCAGGATTTTCTGGTATAGGAGAGTGGACACCCTCCTCCAGGAGTGGGGACTGCTGTGGGACTCTATTCACAAGGAGAGGAATCCACTGGCAGATGTATCCATCAGAAGAACAAGTTACTTAACTTCGGTAACGCTTTTTCTAGTGGAAACAGTATCTGCCTGTGGATTCCTCACATGCCCACCCGCCTCCCCGTTGTCCACTCTTCTACACCTGAGTTCATGACATTATTTAAATATATTTATATGTATATATATATTTGTATATATATATTGTGCTTTTCATACATTGTCTACTCACTATGTGTGTAATTTTGGATATTATGTACTGTGTACACTGTATATGTATATATCTACTGTCATTGGTCCGTCCGGGTGCCTCAAAGGCACGGAAAAAAGGGCGGAACTGATGCCATCACGCCGCGTTGGCCTAATAAGGAGTCAGTGATGTCAGTCTGAGTCGCGCGCGATGCCGTGCTCCTATGACATTGTCCACGCCGGCGTGCTACAAAATAATTTTCTGAACGTTGCTAACGCAGGGGGATATTCACAAGGTGAGGAATCCACAGGCAGATACTATATCCACCAGAAAAAGCGTTACCGAAGGAAGGTAAGTAACTTGTTCTTCTCTGCTATCCTGGATCTTTAGCCTCACTTGACCGAGGGTCCACACCGCTCTGCCTGTGAAGGAACACACAGAGCTGGACAGCAACAGAGGGTGAGCATTTTCGGAGTGGTGAGTGAGGGTGGTGGAGAGCAAAAAGGACAGTTGTAGATCTATGTGTACAAATAGCTTTATTTGTGACTTCATCTGACTCAATAGTTGCAGTGGTGTGAGCCTGAATGAGGGGTGGCAATATCATTTAGTACATAACACATGCAACATATGCAAGTAAGAGTATTGAGTGCTGCACACATGTGAACACAATAAAAGTGCGTAGTGCTATTTTGGGAAAGTAGGTAAACAGTAGCAGGGAAAAGTGGGGAAGTGCAATGGAGGCGAGAGCATCCTTGCAGTTTCAATGCTTTATGCACTGTCATCATGGCTCCTCTATAGTAAATGCCTCAATCAGTAACCAGTGATGTCACAAAAGTAAGTTTTGGGGGCTAATCAGAAACTCAGGTTCAAACATAAAATCTATTCACTTTATCACAGTAAAAGGTATACACACAGGCATGAAACTCAAACGAAAGTTTGTACAGGGCTCATGCCACTGTACCCTCACCTGAGGGCTAATGCACCCTGCTAGAGGGGTGCCTTACCTAGGACGCAGGCAGTGGGTTGTAGGCATGGCACACTGGGATGTTTACCATGTCGACTCTTCACTTTTCTCTGCACCAAAACATGCAGCCTGCAAAGTCAGTGTGTGGGTGTTAAGGTACAGGGACTCTAAGGGTGGCCCAATAGGTGCTGCAGCCCTTAGAGGCCTTCTGTGGTCACAATGTCCTTGGTACCCTTGGTACCTTTTACAAGGAGCTTACCCGTGGACAGATATGTGGCAATGGTGGGTACAAAGATACAGTTTTGGGAAAGATCACAGGCCCTGGGAACCAAATTGTCACGTCAAGGTGCATCCGAAATCTGGCAAAAATCAGGGGAGGGGGTTTCACTGCAACAGAAACCCACTTTCCTATACACTGAAACTGATTTAAGGGAAATAAAGGCATAACACACACATTTTTAAATAAAAACAGAGGTGTATAAAGCACCTTCGGTACTGATTGCATCAGAAGCCAGCAGATAAGATGCATAAAATAGGAATAACCGTATTGATCCTAAATATAGACCAAGGATCTAAAAGTTAATGTATCCCCTTGTGAAAACCTGCAAGAAAATATGCTACTTGAGGGACAGAGTATCACTGCTGTTGAAAAAAGATTTCCAACAACCTATAAGCGAGGCTGACTTACTATTTAAGCTATGCTTTGAATCCAACGATCTAAGCAGAGTAGTAGCAGCAGCAAGAGCAGGAAGAAAATGATTCAAACTCGATCAGCCAGAGAATAGATTTACTTCCTCAAACAGTAAAGTTGAAAATGGATAAAAATCATGTTCTAAAACAGAAGCAATGCTGGGATAAGGCAATCTGAAAAGCATCAATCTAGAAACTGAAAAAGGCCTCCGGAGGCAATAATCTGAACAAAATGGCCAATAAAGAAACCCGAGCTGCAAAACAAAATTCAGCCCAAGAACTAGTTATGTCATATTATGAAGTAAATGGAAGAACAAACTAAACTTTTTTTCAATTAGATGGAAATGGAACTAGTGAAAGTCTGAGTGCAATAGAAAACAGGAAATCACCCTAGAAGTTATGCAAAGATAAATAGGCTAAGGTAAAGGGCTGACGGCTTCAATCCTTTCACTAACTCACGAGGTAAAAAAGTTTGAATTGGAAATTCTAAGCTTCCAGTAAAATATCTGCACATTGCAACTGCCAAATTCAGTTCAATTGTCACAAGGAAACCCAATGTAAGGACCAATAGGGAAATAACATCAAAAGATCTGAAGACAGAATTTGTGACAAGTAAAGGTAAAACAAGACACCCTTCAGTAAACTTATAGACGAAACACACAGAAACACAAATAAATAGCTACAATGCTAAAAAAAAGGAGGAATAAGGGAAAAATAATGAGGATGGCATAATCAAAATCGCTTACAAACGAAAAACTCTTGAAGCAAAGAGGCTGTATATTGAACATATTGGGCCTGTTGCACTGGCCGGAAGGAAGGGCAGACACAGCGATAGATGACCTGAGCCTGATAATAGACAATCCACCTCCCTTTCATACAATACAGTGAAAAAATCATAAGCAGCCCAAGAAATGTTGCAATCTGTAATGTCCCCACAAATCAGAAATTATGCTTCAAAATAAAATCCATCAGTAACTGACCGTCACACAAGGACGAGGTACTGGGAAAACTAATGAACTTCAAATTGTCAGATACCTCAGATAAGAGTACAAACTGGGGACTATATCTTAGTAGGCACGGGGCGTTCAAATCTGATTGAATATAGGAGGATATCACAACCACTTACACCCTTTTCTGAGAGCAAATAAATAATCGAGACTAAATATGGAAATACAAAGGCTGACTGAAATCAAGAAAAAGTAACAAGTGGGAAAAATACACAAATCGGCAAGAATACGGAAATACATCCGGATGCTATTACCACAAGTCGGAGCTGATGTTGAAAAACAACCACCGTAAAAAAGATAGCCTGATGCAAATCATTAAAACACAGTCCATGATCTAAATAACGAGGAAAGTGAGTTGGGAAATATTGACAAAGTTACAATTCTGATGGATACTTCTACCTGTGGATTTCTCAACTTTTGAATACCCTAGGCTTCAGTTTGGTTCTGCAAACATTTGCTGTATACATCTCATGCTGGTAGGGGGTGTCTGGTCCGCTTTTTCCCTAGTCATTCATGCATTCCGAAGTTAATTCTCATCAGGAAAAAAAGAGGGGATCATTATTTGACAATTTCTCTTACTTTAATGCCTGTATAGGAGCAATTCTTATTGTGATCTATCTTCCAAAGCATTCTGGTTTCAAGCTGTGCAAAGCTTGTGAGGGCCATAAATCCATTGAGGACCCTAATGAAATCTGTCTTTGGTGCCTATGTTCGGATCACTCGATCAAGGCATGCTTTTCCTGCCAGAAGATGCATCCTAAATTACTAAAAGAAAGACCAGGATATTTGACTGAGGACGTTGTCGTGGAAGTCGCAAATAAGTTCAAGGTCTCCATCTTCTAAGTAATTCCCGAAGGAAACACAAAAAGAAGAGGCGGCATAGGTTTTGAGAAGTAAGTCACCATCTCTAAGACCTGCAACTTCTAGTCCAGAATCGGATGTTGACTGTCTACCGGAAGAAGGTAATCAAGCAGTGCTGACTCTGACTCTACAGGCACCAGCCTTGAAACTGGTTCCTCCTGTGGCTCAATTTCCAAGGCCCCAGTCAGGAATACATTACCCCCACATGGGTTACAAATCAGTCTGCCTTTCTGTGTTGTGTTTAATCTGGCCAATATCACTACTCTTCTGCCTGCTGGCCTCATCGGTCCTCTGACCTACACTCGGCGCCATTTCAACCAATGCCATTCACTACCTTTTACAAAAATCTAACAGGTCTCTTGGGAGAATCCACTCCATACACCAGCATCTGCGGGATCGGTTCCAAGTATGACGTCACCTCCCTTTACCATGCCTAGTGCTGACTCCTTTGGCGCAGGAGCCCATCACCTCGTTGATGATCAAATCTGATAGAGACGTCTAGTCTCAGATTCCTTTACTTAGAATATCCCCTCCAGACGTCAGACTGGATCCGGCAAATTTTGATTTCCTCATCAGCACCTCTGCGCGCCGGAGGACAGCGCAGCATGGCTCGGCCCTGACGTCGTTCACGGACATGACATCAGTGGAGCCGTATAAGTCCCTCCCGGCGCGCTGATGTCCGTTTTCTTTTCCATGTCACAACGCGGATCCGGTATAGCGGTTACCTCTGACCTGTTCAGGCCTTCTCAACGCCTTTCGGCGTCCATTTATTGTGTGCAATGCCTTAGGGCTTCAAAATGTGTGTGACCTGTACGCAGCAGATGTCGGCGACGGATCCACATGCGATCTGTATGTGGTATCTGAAAGAAACAGGTTAGTATTAGATTCCTTACCTTAGAATATCTCCAGGCGTCAGACTGGATCCGGAATTTTTTTGTGTAGCAGTACCCTTGTGCGTCGGTAGGTGTCGTCTGCGGCTCCGCGTCTGTCGTTGGCTTCCCCCCCCCGCGATGCAGCAGGGGGGGGCTCGGGTGACACCACCCACGCGGCTCCGTTCGAGTCGCGGGCGTCGCGTCGGGCCCCACACCCTCCGGTCATGGCCATGAGGTCTCTCACTTCTCCAGCGGGCTCCGCGGCGCCTTCGGGCCCAGCGGACCCGTCTGGGGGCCCAAGCGGGTCGGGGGCTTCGGCCCCAGCGCAGGGACCGGCGCCGCAGGGCCCCACTGGATCCGCTTCTGGATCCGGGTCGTCGCCGGTTGACATGACGACCTCACCGGCGCCGGTCCCTCAGGTGTCACCTCCGGCGCCGTCTTCGGGCGGCGCCGTCCCCGATGCCTCCCTCGATCCGGTTCCGGTGTTGGAGCGGCGCCGCTGGGCGCCGATTTTGATGCCGTTTGGAGAGTTTTACTTCAATGAACCGGCCAAATCCTTTGACACCCCTGAATATCAGGAGATGGGTGATGAGGAGAATTGGGAGGGGTCTGAGGACCCTCTGACATGGGAGTGTCAGTCCCAGAAGGACTGTACAGGTGGACTTGGGGATGCCAGTGGTCTGGATACCTCGCCAGACACTGGTTTTGTCTCACCTCATACCATGGCTACGGAGGAGGGGGCAACCTACAGCGTGGTGCTGACGCGGGCGGCCAAGGCCTTGGGCCTTGAGCTCCCCGTGAGGACCAACCTCCTCAGTGAGGTCCTTAAACCGCAGTCAAGCTCGGCTGAGCCTCTGCTGCCGTTTAATGAGGCCTTGACCGACGTTCTTTTGGGCACTTGGTCCAGGCCCGCTACGGGTTCACCTGTAGATAGGAACGTGGCCAGACGCCACCGCCCGGCCCCGGGCGACCCTTGTTTCCTGTCCACCCACCCCACCCCCGAGAGCCTGGTTATTCAGGCTTCGAATTCCCAGACCGCATTTCCGTCGGCTCCGCCTGACAGGGAATCCAAGAGGTAGGAGCAATATGGCAAAAAGGTATTCTCCTCCCTGAGTCTGGGACTGCGGTCTTCCAACACCGCATGCCTCTTGGGCTGTTACACCCACTCTGTGGGATACGGTCGCGGACGTGCTGCCAGAATGCCCTTTGAAAATACGGGCTAAACTCGGCCAGGCCATCGTGGAAGGCCGAGATGCGGCACGTTATTATATCCGGTGTGGGCTGGATACCACCGACTCACTGGGCAGAGCGATGGCAATGACGGTCGCCACGCTTGGTTGAGGTCCGCCAACTTCTCGGCTGATGTCCAGAATACACTCATGGACATGCCGTTTGATGGCCGTCGCCTTTTTTTTTTTAGAACAGATTTTATTTAGTTGATAAAGCATTACAAATAGGACACCGTCCCCCATGTATCAAGGGTTCAGTGAGCAAAGAAGACAATCAACACATAATAGCATTGCAATCAACATTTTGGGAAGAAAGGATCCCCACCAACTCCCCTCCCCCCACATCCTCCCTGGCCCTTCTCTCCCGGAACCAACCCCCCCCCCCGCCCCCGGCACAGTGTTCATACGATTCAAATTATAAGTTCTTGGAGTCACAAGCAGTGTATAGCCCTTTTCACCCAGGATCAACCTGCAAATGTTCTACATCAGAGTCCCGTTGCACTGGCGGTTCCAGCCAGAGCCCTCTATATTCTGCCCAACGCTTCCATATTTTAAAGTGTTTTCGGGGGCAACCTCTGGCTTCGAAGACCGGACGTTCCAGGCCCATGGTAAAGTCCAACCCTCTCTTCCACACCTCTGGTAAGGGAGCCCTGGGGTCTTTCCAGGCTCGAGCTACATCTCTCTTGGCCACCGTAAGGCCCAGGAGCAGTAGATGGCGTTTATAAATATTCCCACCAACCTGTTCCATTACGTGAAGGAGGCCCAGTTTCGGGGAGCGGGGGAGGTCCCAGCCCAGCACCTCAGACAGGCAATCCCACACACCTGTCCAGAACCGTGTCAGCCTCACACACGACCATACTGTATGTAAAAACGTGCCTACTGTGCTACCACATCGCAGGCACTCAGGGGAGGCAATCAGACCAGCTCGCCATAATCGTTCTCTGGTATAATATGCACGATGCAAATATTTAAACTGAATGAATCGCAAGCGCACTGCAACAGCCGCCCCTCGTGGAGCCTCTAAGGCCTCCCTCCAGTCATCCTCCTCCAAGGCACCTATATCTTCCTCCGACACCTTACGTAGCTTATCTAGTGAAGAAGAACAGTGCGTGACTAGAGTTTGGTATATATTGGAGATTTTCTTATTACCCAATTCCCCCATAAACACCTTGGCTTCAATGGGGCTAAATTCGGGTAGCGTGTCTAAGCCTATCAAAGAGGGGGACAAGGCATGGCGGAACTGTAAATATTTATAAAATTGGGTCTGTGGCATATCATATTCATCTTGCAGAACCTGGAACGATTTGAGGGTCGTACCTTTCATAACGTGGCCCAACGTCGAGATGCCAATGTCATCCCAGCCTCGGAACCCCTGGAGAGCCGCGAGCTCCGGTAAACGTCCATTGTGCCACAATGGCGTTTCTTTTGTTAATACATTCCACCATCCCATACGGCGTAGGGTTCCACGCCACACTCGGAAAACCACTTGGGTAACCATTGGGAGTTTTTTTCCGTTTGCCTGCCGAGTAAAGGATGGTATGGAGCGTGTCCGGGTCCATCAGGTACCTTTCAAGGGCATAAGCCGGGTCACCCCGGTCCCCATACCACCAGTCATTTAGTACAAGAAGGTGGGATGCCTGGTAATAGGATAGGATGTCCGAAGTCGCCAGACCCCCACAAAACGTGGAGAGGAAACCGGTGCGGAGCACCACTCTGGCCGCCCCGCCAGCAACAGAGTTCACTTGCCTAAACCAGTGCGGCGCAATCGGGTACGGATGATTTTGCAACTGGTATAAAAGGCGCGGGAGAGCCACCATCTTAAAAATGGCAGAGCGGCCATATATATTCAGGGGCATCCTGGACCAGATCTTCATATCGGATCGTACCCGGTCCCAAACCGGCACCACATTGCGGGTCCAGGCAATCCCCGGAATGTCCGTAAGGAATACGCCTAGATATTTGATGCCTCCCGCCGCCTCCTGCAGCGTTGACGCCCAAGGTCCATGTCCTCCACGCTCTCCCAGCACCCACAGCGTGGATTTCCGTGGATTCAGGTGCAGGCCAGATACCTCCCCAAAAACTCGCATTATTTCTAGAACTCTGGGTCCAGATTTATTTATGTCTGTGAGGAAGAAAAGGACATCGTCCGCATACAATGCAATACCCCGCATCTGCGCGTCTATTCTCACCCATGCCGCCAGCGGCTCCTTGGCTAGGGCGAATAAGTATGGCGATAGGGGGCAGCCCTGTCGGGTGCCTCGGCCTATGGGGAAGGGGTCTGAAATCGCTCCCGCTATCCTCACCGACGCCGTCAGGTCCGTGTATAGTAAGTGCAGATACGAGAGGAATCGGGGTCCAAAATTCAGGCGAGCTAGAAGCGCACGAAGATAGACCCAGCTGACTGAATCGAAGGCTCTATCAATGTCAGCCAGAAGAAGCGCTGTCGGGATCTCGGCAGCTCGGGCCGCCTCTATCACCATCTGCGCGCGCCGGATGATGTGCCTTGTTGCCCTATGGGGCATAAAGCCGGCCTGGTCCGGGTGAACCAGATCCGTAATATACGGGAGGAGGCGATTGGCCAGGGCCTTCGCCAGTATTTTCGCTTCAACATTCAGGAGCGAAATCGGTCTATACTATGCGTGTTGCTCCGGGGGCCTTCCCGGTTTACAGAAGACTACAATCTCGGCGTGTCGCCAGTCAGCCGGCAGGCAACCACGGTCTCTGGCCGCCTCCAGCGCCTGTCTATAGCGCGCCCCCAGTTGAACATGGAATGTCTTCAGAAATTCACACGGGAACCCATTAGGCCCAGGGGCCTTACCGGTGTTCAGTTCCCCGAGTGCCGCAATCAATTCTTCCAAGGACAGTGGGTGGTCCAGTTGGTCACGGTCCTCATCAGAGAGAGCCCGTGGCGGGAGATCTGCTAGGAATTTATCCATGTCTGCCTCCGGGATGACCTCTCGCGGGGCATATTGGGCTTCATAGTATCTGACAAAGCTGGCCGCCAGTTCCACTGGGGCCGTCATAGGATCCCCTGCCTCATCGCGAAGTCCCGGCAGGGACTGCGCATGGAAAGTTCCCTGACAGAGCCTGTGTAGCATGGCACTGGATTTGTCCCCCCATTGATAAATTCTACTCTGTGTAGCCAGCCACAGTTGGCGTGCCTCATCCATTAGGAGAGAGTTATACGTCTGCTGCATCAGTAACAACCGCCCAACGGTGTCCACAGGCCCCTCGGCAGTGCTCTCTCCCTCAAGGTCTCGGACCCGTTGCGCAGTCTCCTCTATCTCTCCCCTGCGGGTCTTACGCGCCGCTGCGCACCAGGCGATATCTACCCCCCGGAGCACGGGTTTCAGAGCTTCCCAAAGGGTTATAGCGTCCATTTCGGGCTGATCATTGCTGTCCCAGTATCGAGAGATGGCTTCGCGCATGTGCGACCTGTAGTCGTCTTGTTGTAGCTGCCATGTGGACAAGCGCCACATAAAGGGCTGTCGCATCTTACCAAGGTGCACATCCACTGCAACCGGAGAGTGATCCGACAGGCCACGCGGGAGTATAGACGAAGAGGCTACTCTCCCCATCCAGGTATTAGGAACAAACAAGCAATCAAGTCTGGAGAAGGATTTGTGCACTGCAGAGACGTATGTATATTCTCGGCTATGTGGGTGATGGTATCGCCATGCATCGATCCAACCCATCCCCCGTACCATACCATTCAGTTTAGTGGGAACGTGTGTTATAGGCCCCCCATCTGGTCTGTACCTATCCATGCGTCCATCCATGACATCATTCCAATCTCCACCCACTATTGACATCACACTAGGGATGGCAGCCCAGACATCAAACAACTTCTCAATGAGTGCTTCTTGCAGCGGGGGTGGGGCATACACACTGCCAAAGACCATCGGCTCATCTCCCACCATTCCTTTAATAAAAACAAATCTACCTTGAGCATCCACCCATTGCGTCTCATGCGTATATGCGACGATGTATCAGAATCGCCACTCCCCGTGACCCACTCACAAAGCCTGCGTGGAATACTTGTTGGTAGCCATAGCGTTGTAAGCTAAGTGTTTTGTTGCCTAGAAGGTGAGTTTCTTGCAAGAATAACACATCCGCCCTTACTCTCTTCCCCAACCGCAATACCGCACCCCTCTTTATTTTGTCAAGCATTCCACGGACGTTCCAGCTCACCACTCGTAGCGACGGCCGCGGGGGACTAGTCTCATGTGTATCAACCGCCATCTACAGGTGAATAGATCAAAGTCCTGGGCACTCGGGGCCACACAAACTCCAATGATAGCAACCAGACTTGAACGTGCACTGTGCCGAAAGTAACCATCCCACCTCCCTCCAACCCCCCCCACCCTGCCCCCTGGTCCCGTGAACCCCAACCAACTCTCCAACCCCCTCCATGTCCCCAACTTTGTCTCTGGCTTTCCCCCCTCCCTCCCTCCCTATACCTCAGTAACATTGAAGTATCTGTCGCGGTATAGACAGTCTTCAGCCCCCAACGGGAGCCCCCCAACCCTCTATACCAATGGATCCCCACCAACTGCCCACCCAATCCCAACTAACCCGTAACGCGACTAACTACTCTAGGTTTCGGGGTGATGTCCGCCCACTTATGGGCATCCCCCGACCAACAGCTCGTCCCACACCGCTGTCATGCAGCAATCCACGTGGCGGTGTCCATTAGAGAGCTTCAAGGCGTTCTGTATCATCATGGCTCCGGGGCCTCCGCTGCGTCGTCGCCTCCCGTCACGCCATCTTTGGGAGGTCGGTTCTTCTGAGAGTGTGCCCTCCAATTACTTCTGCTACGCGATCTCCTGGGAGTCCTCGGGGGTCCCGTCGCAGAGGAGGAGTCGGAGTTGCGTCTCGGGGGGGTATGCACCTTAACTCTGACCGTCTCATCTGTCCATGCAAAGACCTCCTCCGGAGTGTTTGAAGAACTGTGTCTTGGACTGAAACACTACACGCAGCCGGGCCGGATAGAGCAGGGCGTATTGGATTTTAAGTTCTCGTAGCCGCGCTTTCGCTGCAGTGAAGGACTGTCGTTGTTGCTGTACCAGTTTCGTGTAATCCGTAAAGATCAGGACTCTGTGGTTCTCATACATCAGGGGCTCCTTGGCTCGTGCCTGACGGAGGATAGTGTCACGGTCGTGATAGTTAAGCAGTTTAGCGATGACCGGACGGGGGCGAGCTCCCAACGGTGGTTTCGGGAGAAGCGCGCGGTGCGCCCGTTCAATGACGAAGCATCGTGAAAGGGTGTCCGGGGGTAGCCACCCCTCCAGCCATTGTGTCAGGAATGTCTCCATATTGCCTTTCTCGCAGTCTTCCGGCAGACCCACGAATCGCAGGTTATTTCTTTGGGCCCGTCCTTCCGCGTCCTCAGCCCTGAGCGCAAGGCCCTTCTGTAGCCCCTCCAGAGTATCCACCTTCTTCTTAAGAATTACCACATCGTCCTCCACCTCCGTGATTCTGGTTTCAGTTTCCGTGATTCTGGCCACAGCATTACGTAGGTCCTGGCGGAGCAGCGTAACATCGGCCCCGACAACCCCAATTTTGGCGTCAAGCATGTCCCTTGACTGCGTTATTGCCGCCATTAGGGCCGCATTATCCGGGCTAGGTCCTGGGCCAGGCTGGCCCCCGGACGCTCCTGCTCCACCGCTCGGCCCTGTAAATTTGTCGATGGGGCCCTGCTTCGTAGTACCTCCACTGTTGCCGCCCCGCGTCATGATGAGTAGCGGGTTCGGAGTCCAAGGACCCTCCGGCCACTGGTAGTCGCCCCTCCGGCTAGGAACCCCCGTGAGCTGATCCTCGCCGCGTCTTGACCTCAGGGGGAAAATAGACACGTGTCCAAGAATGTCTGTGTGGCTGTTTGTGGAGCCGTCCTCCTGCAGTGCACCACAACCCCCTTGCAGCAGCCACAGGAGTATGCCCTCAGCACAGATCGCAAGTTCAGGAATAGGAGA
The DNA here is from genome assembly GCF_964261635.1 of Lissotriton helveticus. Lineage (NCBI taxonomy): Eukaryota > Metazoa > Chordata > Amphibia > Caudata > Salamandridae > Lissotriton > Lissotriton helveticus. Next base: position 980,520,111 of record NC_136061.1, on the reverse strand, counting down.
CCCCCGACGAGGCCCTGCACCACAAGACCGTCAAGGGCCTCGGCCAATAGGGGGGGAATCCGGCCGCTAGAAGGCGACTGAGGTCTGGTTGCAGCTCGACGTCGGCCCCTGTCAGCAGCCCACTCTAGTCCGGGCAGACCCTCGGTCCGTCCACTTCAGTCGCTGTCACGCAGATCATCGCTAGGGGGGGAGGGGAGAGAGGGGGGGGAGTCCGCAAGAAAGGGCGCCCCCGGGAGAAGGGGCGAAGGCAAGAGCCCCCTAGTACTCCGGGGACCCCTGGCCCCCGCGGTCCGACCTGGCCGCCGAGTGGGTTCGGCCTGTGGCGATGAGTGTCTCCCCCCTCCTCAGTGGCGCCCGTCTCCCCCCGACAGCTTACCCCACAATCGTCCGTGGTCCAGCCCCAGGCTGCCTCCGCAGTGTCTCCGGAGCCCTCGAGTCCTCCGACCTCATGGAGGGATCAGTAGGTCCGGGTAGCCAGCCCAGGCCTCGCGGCCGACCCCGTCGCACTTCCGGCCGGACCTCGTGAAACTCGAGGTCCCGGCCTCAGCACGTCGCGCAGGCCCCACTTCGTCAGGCTCCCAGCGTCGGGTTGCGTGCTCTGCGTGTGTCCAAATCGCAACCGTAGCCCGCCCCTCCACCACCGGCAGTAAAGCGTCTGGTCTGGGAGTCCGCGGGTCGGGGAGATGTAGGATAATTGGCGCGGATAATGTACAGGCGGGACGGAGCTCACTCAAGCTGCGTCCGCCATGCTTGCCGCCTTGGCCAAGCCCCCCGGCCGTCGCCTTTTTGGCGACAAGGCAGACCATGTGCTTGAGCGCTTTAAGGACTCCAGGGCTACGGCCAGGTCCTTGGGCCTCTCGGCCCCGCACCAGCAGATAGGGGCTTTTCGCTCCTTTCGTGGCCAAGGAAGGGGCGCCCCCACACGTGCTACCAGCCACGCACTGCAGAGTAATACCCAACGCGGTAGCGGCCGTAGAAACTACCGTGGCGGCGGTCAGGGACAACGGCGAGGACAGTCCACACCTTCCCCCGCAGCATCCGCTTCAAAACCCTCCTAGTCCGTGCTTTCAGGCCCATGTGACGCCAGCGGGGGGCAGGGTTCGCCATCACCTCCTCCACTGGTGCACTGTCACATCGGACAGGTGAGTGCTGCAAATCGTCCGAAGGGGCTACTCCCTCCCCTTCGAGACGACCCCTCCAGCCATGCCACCGCAAAACCACTGCGTATCGGTGGATCATTTGCGACTTCTGCAGGAAGGGGGCCATCGAGCGCGTTCCTGGGCCATAAGTAGGGTGTGGTTGCTACTCCCACTACTTTCTGGTACCCAAGAATGGCAAAGGGGGCCTACGCCCTATCTTGGATATACGGAACGTCAACGGCTTCCTCCGGAAGGAGAAGTTCAAAATGCTGACACTGGCTCAGGTCTTGACTGCCCTGGACCCAGGAGACTGGATGGTAGCGTTGGACTTGCAGGATGCTTATTTCCACATCCCCGTCCTGCCGGCCCACCGGCGCTACCTGCGGTTCACGGTTGGCCATGAGCACTTTCAGTTTACCGTGCTCCCCTTCGGCCTTACCAGCTCCCCACGGGTGTTCACAAAGGCGATGGCGGTGGTCGCAGCTCATCTGCGCAGGTTAGGGGTTTCAGTCTTCCCCTACTTCGACGACTGGTTGTTGAAGGCGGGCTCGCCCCAGACAGTCGTCAGCCACCTCCAGACGACGGCAGACTTCCTGCACCAGCTGGGGTTCTCCATCAATGTGCCGAAGTCACACCTGTGCCCTGTGCTTGGTATAGCATTATCAAAACATGTAGAGTAAGGTGTCATACGAATTGGAATACTACCCCCTCGCCAATTCTGGCGACGGGGGTAGCATTCCACCCTTCTAGAGGGACACGACATGTATGTAACTGTGAACCCCGGTTAAAGTTAACTTCGAGCCTTGGCATCCCAAAATGGATGCTGCCACCACAGACACAAGTCTGACCTCCTGCTGCTGGGAGTCCTTCCAGCGAGGGAGGCTTGGACAAAGGGTTTCCTGCCTTGGGAGGTGCTTGCACCACCCCAGACAGGATTTTGTGTATTGGGTAGGACAGGCCTGAAAGGAATGAGACATGCCTGGGGCACACAAGGTGTCCTGTGCATACACCGGTTCAAACCAGTTGCTGGGGCATCCCTGCCCCAGCTCTGGCGCGAAACCGGACAAAGGATAGGGGGTGTAACCACCCCTCTTCCCGGTCCCACCCAGGGGAGGGACCTAGTCAGTAGTGCAGCCCCCTTTAGGAGAATAAAGGTAGGAGCTGGTCCCATTCCAGATTAGATTATCCTGAACAACTTTACAAGAAGAAACTTTGGACTTCGACGTACTGCTCCACAGAAGACTGAAGATTCTCCCTTGCTGGGCAAGGGCAAGGAGTGTCCACCCTGTAACTGCAGGCACCATCAAGCGTCCAGCGGCTTCACTTTGTCGTTTTCCCTCAAGGATCCAGACTTCAGAGCCCGACGAGACCCGGATTCCCAGACCTCTCCGACCTCAACCCACATCTGCAGCACAGCTGAGACCCGTGGGTGCGACGAGAAACGTGGGACCGGCCATCTTGAAAGAAACTGCACTGCGCTTCCAGCACGACTCCCGAGGTAAACTCGACTAAGTGCTGTGGGGACTGAGAAGCCCCAGCCCCGAGCAGCTCCTGCACCGAAGATCAGCCCTCCAGCCTCCACGAGATCTGCGTGGGGCCCTTCTGCTTGTTTGCTGCTCGACGCGTTGTCTGGTCACTTGCCGGCTGGCTAGTGGCCTCCTAGACGACGAATTTTGAAAACTACACTGCTGGTCTGGTTGCTAAAGACTGGCCCTTGCTCCCTCCCAAAAGAGGAGCCCCCCGGACTCTCCTAGTCCGCACCAGACGCCTTTTGCACTCACCGCGTGGGTTGCTTTTGCCAAGGCCTGTTGACGCCGAATCCGGAACAGACACCGCCGACAGAGAGAGCCTGCGTGGGACAGCTCGTGCCTCCATCCTGGTCGTCGAAGACACCTCCTGGTCCACGTGGCTGCAGAGTCAAGCGTCCACTCTTCACTTGATCGCGACAACGACATCTGGTTCCTTCCTGGTTCCCCTCCAGTCACTGGCTAGTGACTGTGAACATTGTCCCCTCTGCTTTCAGGTCTTCAAGCATCTCTGATCCACCCTTGGATCACACCGGACATCTTCCTCCTGGTCGCCTGCAGCATCTTTTTCTCTAGGCTCCATAGACTTCAACGCCGGAACCTGACACGACTTTGCACCTATGCACCCGCAGCCTGTGGGTGAGGTAACAAGAGCATTTCGGTGCTCAAGGGTAGATTGACTCTCCTAGTGTCCAGTTCCACAGTCGTTTTAGTCCTAACTAGTCAGGATTGTCCGTACTTACCTTTTTCTTGAACTGTACTGTCCATAGACGTTGTTACGCATCTCACGTGTGAGTTCACACTCTGCACCCGTGTCCCGTGGGCCTCCTATTACTTACCCAAAGTTAGCATAGCGTAGTCCCAGCGATCCTACAGCCTCTGGACAGCTCCATTCCTTCTATCGATTTCCTTATACCATTGTAATTTTTTGCAACTTATCATATTTTTCCTAAGAGATTGTCATGTGCTTAACCCTCTGACCTCATAAAGAGTTCAGAGGTGTTTGTTATTAATAAATATATTGTTTATTTTCATAACAACCTGTGTGGTGTCCTTTCATCTGGTATTTAAGGGGTTATATTGTGGTAAAACCGCTGGCTTCACATGCCAAAAGAGTTTAGCCTAAGACTGCTTTGTCCATGCTACCATTAGGATAGCTGGTCTATAAGGTTGACTTACAACCAATCACCATAAGGGTTGTTTGGACTGATACAAGGTGATCACTAGAACTAGTGAGCATCATATATCAGGCCAACTTCTCACAGACGCGTCCCTCCAGGGCTGGGGGGGGCCACATGAGAGAGGCGGAGATCAGAGGACTCTGGCCTCCGGCGGAGTCCCGGCTCCATATCAATCTTTTGGAGCTGCGGGTGATTCGTCTAGCACTGAAGGCATTACTCCCCTCTGTCCGGGGGAGTGTAGTGCAGGTGTTCACGGACAACACCACCGCCATGTGGTACTGCAACAAACAGGGCTGGGTGGGGTCTCTGCGCCTCTGGCAGTGGCTGGCACATCAGGGCGTGACCCTGGTGGTTCAACACCTGGCAGGTTCTCTGAACGCCAGGGCGGACGAGCTCAGCCGTCGGTGCATGATGGATCACAAATGGCATCTGCACTCGGACGTGGCGCAAGGCCTCTTTCAGCAGTGGGGAGAGCCGTGGTTAGATCTATTCGCCACCGAAGAGAACGCGCAATGTCATCAGTTCTGCGCGTTGGAATTTCCAAGGCGGCACTCGCTCGGAGACGCTTTTCGTCACGTGTGGAGTTGCGGTCTGTTGTACGCCTTTCCGCCTATACCACTTCTGCCCAGAGTGCCGAAGAAGATCAAACGCGACCGGGCCCAAGTCATCCTTGTGGCTCCGGACTGGGCACGAAGGTACTGGTATCCCGAGCTACTCAGTATGTCAGTCGATCCCCCGGTCCATCTGCCTCTTCAGGAGGACCTTCTGTCGCAGCAGCAGGGGACGGTCCTCCACCCGAACCTGTCCAGTCTCCACCTCCATGCTTGGAGATTGAGCGGCGACAGTTGAGGCCATTTGACTTGCCTCCTGAAGTCTGTAATGTCATTCTGGCAGCCAGGCGTCCCTCCACAAAATCGGTATACGCCTACAGGTGGAACACATTTGTGGCATGGTGCACAGCAAAGGCTGTGGATCCACTTTCTGCCCCTCTTTCTGAGGTTCTTCTCTTCCTTCTTTCTCTTGCCCAGCAGGGCTCTGCTCTGGGCACTATCAAGGGCTACCGTTCTTCCCTTTCAGCCTTTCAATGGCTGCCTGATCAACCTTCTTTGTTCAAGTCCCCTATTGTAACTCGTTTTCTAAAGGGCATCACACACATGTTCCCTCCTGTTCAGTTTGTGATGCCTCAGTGGGACTTGAACCTTGTTCTCACCTTTCTGATGTGCGCTCCCTTTGAGCCACTTCATAATTGTCCTCTCCTCCTTCTTACTCTGAAAACTGCTTTCCTGGTTGCCTTCACCTCTGCCAGGAGAGTGAGTGAGCTCCAGGCTCTTTCATCTAAACCCCCTTTCCTTTCTGTCTATCCGGACAAGGTTGTGTTGCGGACTAGGCCATCTTTCCTGCCCAAGGTTGTCACGGCTTTCCACATCGTGCAGTCTATCACCTTGCCCACCTTCTTTCCGCCACCGCATCCCTCTAAAGAGGAAGAGCGGCTCCACCGTCTGGACCCAAAACGTGCGATTTCTTTCTATCTAGATCGCACACGCCAATTCCGGGTGGATGACCAACTCTTTGTTGGTTACATGGGCGCTAAGAAGGGACGGGCTGTGTACAAGAGGACCATCTCTCGGTGGGTCGTCTTGTGTATCAAGGCATGTTACTCCTTGGCGAGGAAGGAGCCTCCTGTTGGGCTGAGGGCCCCTTCCACTCGGGCCACGGCGGCTAGCACTGCCCTGGGCCGGGGAGTCCCCTTGCAGGACATCTGTCAGGCAGCTACGTTGGCATCCCTGCACACGTTTGCAAGACACTACTGCCTGGACAGCCAAGTCCGGAGGGATGGCTTCTTTGGTCGTTCCGTCCTTCAGGACTTTCTGGTGTGATTATTGGTTCGCAGACCCTCCACCGGGGTTGGTATTGCTGGGGTATCTATTCTAAGGTAAGGAATCTAATACTAACCTGTTTCTTTCAGATGAACAAGTTACTTACCTTCGGTAACGATATATCTGTAAGAAACAGTAGTTAGTATTAGATTCCTTACCGCCTCACCCATCCTCCCCGTTCTGCGAACTGATATCTAGGGTTAAGGTCATCCCCTTTCAGGGCCCTAGTTTCAATGGCACCAGTGTTGGTTTTTAACATGGCTCTGCGTTTCTGGCGCGGAAAAACTGTCTAAGAACTGACGTCAGCACGCGGAGGCGGCGGCGAAGTACTCCGACGACATCATCACGGCGCCGACGACGGACGCGAAGACGCAGACGACTCCTACCGACGCGCAAGGGTACTGCTACGCAAAAAAATTCCGCATCCAGTCTGACGCCTGGGGATATTCTAAGGTAAGGAATCTAATACTAACTACTGTTTCTTACAGATATATCGTTACCGAAGGTAAGTAACTTGTTCACTTGGGAGAGCACAACGAATCAAAGGGGTGCAATGCCTGCCGGCAGCTGAAGCCAAAGTCCCTGCTGGAATGTTTTATGAAGTTGTTGTCCGCCGGATGTCCCGTTCGAAGTCCTCACGCCGCAAGTCTCCATCTTATGCTGGGACGTCGGGACAGGTCAGAGTAATTCCCGCAGACGTCGCTCACCTGATGCAGGTAAGTACAGGAAAAAGTCACAGAGAATTCGTTGACCTTGCATAAACGTGACAACGGGGTCCGCTGCTCCTGGTCTCTGCCGTACACTGGCCCTCAGGAGTCAAACCTCACCCCTTCCTCCGCCGGACACAGCCCGGAGGGGCATTCCATTCGTACGTCCAAGCCTGCTATGCCGTCTCCACACAGCCCTGTGAGGCTCCCTGCACCAACGCCAGCTGAGAATCTGTGTCTACTCCGATCCTCTCCGCAGGTTTCAATCTCGGTGGACGTAGAGTCGACGCGGTCCTACGCCAGGTGGACGGGACTCCTTCACGGGTCGTTGACATCGATGGACGCCGGTGTCATCCTCGGTTGGTGGTAGATGAGGAGGCCCCTGTAGGTTCGCCACTCTCAGGTTTGATTCGCTGCCCTTTGGGGCAGTTACCCATGCCTTGACCGGGCCATGGTTGCCCTTGGGCTAGGGTTGCCCTCAGGCTATGGAACCCCCACGGTTTGGTGGACGGATTAGCCTCCTGCCTTCACCTATGGATGACTTGGTGTCGCCACCTAGGATGGCCACTATGGCTAGTGCGGCGTTTGCAAGGGTGGTTCGCATGGCTACGGATATTTTACAGATGCAGCCACCCTCGGTCTCTCTGCCCTCTGATCCCTTGTTGGATGTTTTCCACCATGGCCTTGGAGCCCTTGTTGCCTTTTGGCGAGTTGTTATATGACACTCTACTTGGGCGAGGCCCTCTTCGGAGGGCCCGGTGGATCGTGCTATTGCACATCGACATCGCCCGGCTCCAGATGACCCTGCCCGTTTGTCCCTCCATCCTCTGGTTCAAGGGCTGGTGGTCCAGGCAGCCTCAGTCTTGCTGTCTTCTGCCCCGCCTCCATTACTCCCTCCCACTTGGGAGTCCCTCTGGTTGGAGTTGTGTGGCGGCCATATCTTTGCGTCCACCAGTGCTGGCCTTAGATCCCTGAACACGTCTTGCGTGTTTGCACAGGCTACTTCGGCCCTTTGAGACTCGGTCGACGCCTCTTTCCCTCTCTTCCAGAGGGCCCTTGGACTGACCTGGATCGGTTGATTCGTAATGGCCAGTACATGGGCAGTTTTCCATTCGGCTGGCCATGGACACAACAGTTTCTGTGGGTTGGGCTATGGCCAGGTCAGTTGCTTTGCGTCACCATGCCTGGCTGAACGATGGCTGTTTCCCTGCAAATGTTCAGGAGCGTCTTCGGGACTTGCCGTTTGATGGGGTCGCCCTGTTTGACAGACATGCTGACTCAGCAGTTCAGCCTCTCATGACTCATATGGTTTCTAGTCCTTAACGCGGACTTTGTCTTTTAGTTGCAGTATTGTCACTGCTTTTTCCTGATGTTCGTCTTTGGGTTCAAGGCGTTATTTCCCGGACGGACTGCATGGCTATTTCGCCGTCTTTGTCCTTCTTTTACAGCTGGCCAGCTGTTTCTGCATTTCTTTTTGAGTACCTCTGCCTAAGAGCTCGTCTCAAGAGGTGTCCCTTGCTTTTAAAGGGATGTGCCATACCCCATGTGGGTACTCGTTGGCTATTGTATAGCTGCTCTTCCTTTCATGGGAAGTTTTGAACGCTTCAACAGATCTTCTTAGGTTTCTTCTCTTCTGTCCCTCTGGGGACTCGTTCTATGGGCCGTACTTCGGGCCTTCCATTTCGTCCAGTTCTTCCTGCTTTTATAGGACGTACCCTCTGGTGAGATCCACTGGGTTGGGTTTGTTCCTGGAGTTGTGCATTGTAGTCTACAGTTGATCCTTAGCTCTCTCCCACCTCTATGAAGGCAAGCTTCCCCACAGTGGTGTTGGGTTTCTGCCACGCCTGGCTCTCCCTGGCGTGTTCTTTCAGCTTTCGCTGTGCTTTTCCTGCCTACATGGCCTTCCTTAGATGTCGACAGGTGTCCTTTGGAAGGCATGTTGCTCTGTTCCATCCGGAACTGTTTCTTCAATGTTCTTTGTGGGTTCGACATGTAAGTGCACACAGGATATGTTTGCTTTCATAGGGTGCCGGCAGTTTTCCTTGCGCCCCTGTCTTGGCGGTGTTCTATTTTGGTGGTTTCTCTTTCACTTTCTGGTGGGAGGATTTGCTAGCGTCTTCTATTTACGTACGTGCATACTTGTCCGGGAGTACGATCCCTTTTCGCTTCTCGCCGCACAGGTGTTTAGGTACTTCCATTCCTAGCCTCTGCTGTTGTTTTATGACTCACTGTGGCCTTGTGGTTGAGGTATATGACTCTTATTCCAAAGGTTCTGTGTTCAAGTGTTTCACTGGTTGTGTGTCTCCCTCATGACTAATGGCACTTTTGCTTTCTTTTCCCATTATGTTTATGGAGCTAGTATTCTTCCTCTGAATGCTCATTGTCATTATACAGTGTCTGTATCTAGCTATATACATTTTTCTGACAAAGCTATGTCTTTGTATTTCTCACTTCTTCTTTGTGAGTATAGTGGTTAGTGTCCCCGCCTGTCTAGCGTGAGGCCATGGTTCCTTCCCCTTTGGGTGGGGGGATGTTGTCGCCTTTTCGGCGTCCTTGATCTGAAAGAAACAGGTTAGTATTAGATTCCTTACCTTAGAATATCCCCAGGCGTCAGTCTGGATCCGGAAACTTTTGCGTAGCAGTACCCCTGCGCGTCGGTAGGCGTCGTCTGCAGGCGTCCCCTGCGGCTCCGCGTCGTCGGCGTCGTGCGCCGTGATGACGTCGCTGGAGTATATAGACGCCGCCTCCGCGCGCTGACGTCAGTTCTTCTTTTTTCCGCGCCAGTTAGCGCAGATCCGAAGAGCAGTACTCCGGTCTTTTGACCAAGTTTTTTGTTAACTGATTGATCTTTACGGTGCCGGTAGGATGCCCGGTTTCAAGAGTTGTGACGAGTGCGACCGCATGATGTCGGTCACCGACCACCATCGACTCTGCCTCCGGTGTCTGGGCGCGGACCACGACGTGGAGTCCTGCGTCGACTGTCGGGCCTTGACTGGAAAAGCTAGGCGGGAGCGGTCCCGCAAGCTTCTCGAACTCCGGTTGTCGGCCCCGCGTCGAGAGCGGTCCCGGTCCGGTCGGAGGTCGAGGGAGCGGTCGAGGGAGCGGTCGCGGAGCCGCCATGGGCGCTCCGGGAGTCGCCACCATTCCTCCGGCTCGTCAGGTAAGCACAAGAAGTCGGGGCGTCGCCATCGCACCCCCGACTCCCCCCGACGCCCGCGTGCTGCGGCCGGGGGCTCGGGTGACCCCACCCCCGCGGTCCCGCATGGGTCGCCGACGCCGTCTACCCCACACCTGTCGGTCCCTGGGGAAGGCGCGTCGCGTGAGGAGATCGAGGCCTTCCTCATTGCTATGAGGGCGAGGTCTTCTCCGGCGGGGCCTTCGGCGCCTGCGGGCCCGTCGGTTCCGTCTGGGGGCCCGAGCGGTTCGGGTGCTCCTGCCCCGGCGCCGCCGGTGGCTCCGGCCCCGGCGCCGCTGGTTCCCTCTGGTTCGTCGCCGGCTGGTCTCCCGGCCTCTCCGGCGTCGGTTCCTGTGGGCCAGCCCGTGGTACCGCCCCCGCGTGGTGCAGCGACTCCGCCGTCGGCTCCGGCCGGCGTCGGGTCCCCGGCACCGACGCCGCGCGGCGCCACCCCCCTTTCCTCCCCGACTCCGGACTCGGAGCCGGACCGGCGTCGGCCGACGCCGGACCCGACGCCGATGGGGCCCGTTGACCCCGATGTCTATATCGTCGACCCAGAATATGGGTATGACGAGGAGGAGTATGGAGAGGGTTGGGAGGGGTCTGAGGACCCTCTATCCCGTGCCTGCCAGTACGATGTGGACTGGGTAGGTGATCTGGGTGATGCCAGTGGCCTGGACGAGTCGCCCAACCCTGGGTTTGTCTCTCCGTCCCCTGTGGCGTCCGAGGCGGGTGCTGCCTATTCGGTGGTCCTGATGAGGGCTGCCAAGGCCTTACACCTTGAGCTCCCCGTCGCGAAGGTCAAACCGAATATCCTGACGGAAGTTTTTAAACCGCAGTCATGCCCCCAGGAGCCTCTGCTGCCGTTTAATGAGGCCCTGACGGATGTCCTTCTGGGCACCTGGTCCAGGCCCGCCTCTGGTGCGCCGGTTGACCGGAACGTTGCCAGGCGTCACCGTCCCTGCGCGGACGACCCTGCCTTCCTGTCCACCCATCCCTCCCCGGAGAGTCTGGTGATCCAGGCCTCCACTTCGCAGTCCGCATTTCCGTCGGCTCCGCCCGACCGGGAATCAAAGAGGTACGACCAATTTGGAAAGAAAGTGTTTTCCTCTTTGAGTGCTGGGCTGCGGTCTTGTAACACCGCGTGCCTCTTGGGCCGCTACACCCACTCCCTGTGGGATACGGTCGAGGAGTGTTTGCCGCAATGCCCCCAGGAAGTGCGGGACAAGCTCACCCGGGCCTTTGTTGAAGGCCGGGATGCGGCGCGGTACTCGATCCGTTGTGGTCTGGACACCACGGACTCACTGGGACGGGCCATGTCCACTACGGTGGCGATTCGTCGCCATGCCTGGCTGAGATCTGCCAACTTCTCACCAGACGTCCAAAATACGCTTATGGACATGCCATTTGATGGCAGTCGCCTGTTTGGTGACAAAGCGGACCACGCGCTGGAGCGCTTCAAGGACTCCAGGGTCACGGCCAAGTCCTTGGGTCTCTCGACCCAGACCCAGCGCCAGCAGACGGGTTCGTTTCGGCCCTTTCGTGGCCAAGGGAGAGGAGGTCCCACACGTGCTGCCAGCCACGCGGCGCAGAGCGCTCCCCAGCGCGGTGGCGCCCGTGGTTTCCGCCGTGGTGGCGGTAGAGGCCAGCGTCGTGGTCAGTCCACGCCTCCCTCCGCTGCGGCATCCAAGCCTTCCTAGTCCGAGCTTTCGGGCTCACGTGACGCCAGTGGGTGGCAGGGTTCGCCATCACCACTCCCGCTGGCGCGCGATAACATCGGACAGGTGGGTGCTGCAGCTTGTCCGAAGGGGCTATGCCCTCCCCTTCGAGTCCACTCCTCCAGCCATGCCACCGCAGAACCACCGTGTGTCGGGGGACCACTTGACACTTCTGCAGGAGGAAGTTACGGCCCTCTTGGCCAAGGGGGCCATCGAGCGCGTTCCTGGGCCAGAAGTAGGGTGTGGTTGCTACTCCCACTACTTTCTGGTACCCAAGAAGGACAAGGGAGGCCTGCGTCCTATCTTGGATCTACGGAACGTCAACGGCTTCCTCCGGAAGGAGAAGTTCGAGATGTTGACTTTGGCTCAGGTCTTGGCTGCTCTAGACCCACAAGACTGGATGGTAGCGTTGGACTTGCAGGATGCGTACTTTCACATCCCCGTCCTGCCGGCCCACCGGCGTTACCTGCGGTTCACGGTAGGCCACGAGCATTTTCAGTTTATCGTGCTCCCTTTCGGCCTTACCAGCGCCCCACGGGTGTTCACGAAAGTGATGGCGGTGGTCGCAGCTCATCTGCGCCGGTTAGGGGTTTCAGTCTTCCCCTACCTCGACGACTGGCTGTTGAAGGCGGGCTCGCCCCAGACAGTCGTCCACCACCTTCAGATGACGGCAGACCTCCTGCACGAGTTGGGGTTTTCCATCAATGTGCCGAAATCACACCTGTGTCCCTCTCAAAAGCTCCTTTTCATCGGAGCGGTTCTCGACTCGGCGCAGTTTCGGGTTTATCCCCCGGAACGGCGGGTCCGGGATATTCAGGCTCTGATTCCCATCTTTCAGCCGTTATCCCGGGTTTCGGTCAGGTTGACGCTGCGGCTTCTGGGGCTGATGGCCTCCTGCATCCTTCTGGTGCATCACGCCAGATGGCGGATGCGGGCTCTGCAGTGGGACCTGAAGTTTCAGTGGGCCCAGCATCAGGGCAACCTATCCGACCATGTCCTGATCTCGGAGGGCACTGCGAGACAGTTGCAGTGGTGGCTTACAGACCGCGATTGGGTCAGGGGCAGATCCCTCTCCCTTCCCCAGCCGGAGCACGTGGTTGTGACGGACGCGTCCCTCCAAGGCTGGGGTGGCCACTTGGGAGAGGCGGAGATCAGAGGCCTCTGGTCTCCGGCGGAGTCCCGGCTCCATATCAACATGTTGGAGCTGCGGGCGATTCGCCTGGCACTGAAGGCATTCCTCCCCTTTGTCATCGGGAGTGTAGTGCAGGTGTTCACGGACAACACCACCGCCATGTGGTACTGCAACAAACAGGGCGGTGTGGGGTCGTGGACCCTTTGCCAAGAGGCTCTGCGCCTCTGGCAATGGCTGGAACGTCAGGGCGTGACTCTGACGGTTCAACACCTGGCAGGTTCTCTGAACGCCAGGGCGGACGAACTCAGCCGTCGGTGCTCGGTGGATCACGAATGGCGTCTGAACTCGGATGTGGCGAGAGGCCTCTTTCAGCAATGGGGAGAGCCTTGGTTAGATCTATTCGCCACAGAAGAGAACGCGCAATGTCATCAGTTCTGCGCGTTGGAGTTTCCAAGACGGCACTCGCTCGGCGACGCCTTTCGGCGCGAGTGGAGTTGCGGTCTGTTGTACGCCTTTCCGCCTATACCACTTCTGCCCAGAGTGCTGAAGAAGATCAGGCGCGACCGGGCCCAAGTTATCCTTGTGGCTCCGGACTGGGCTCGAAGGTACTGGTATCCCGAGCTACTCAGCATGACAGTCGGTCCCTCGATCCGCCTGCCCCTTCAGGAGGACCTTCTGTCGCAGCAGCAGGGGACGGTCCTCCACCCGAACCTGTCCAGTCTCCACCTCCATGCGTGGAGATTGAGCGGCGACAGTTGAGGCCATTTGACTTGCCTCCTGAAGTCTGTGATGTCATTCTGGCAGCCAGGCGTCCCTCCACAAAGTCGGTATACGCCTGCCGGTGGAACAGATTTGTGGCATGGTGCACAGCAAAGGCTGTGGATCCCCTTTCTGCCCCTCTGTCTGAGGTTCTCCTCTTCCTCCTTTCCCTTGCCCAGCAGGGCTCTGCTCTGGGCACTATCAAGGGCTATCTTTCTGCCCTTTCCGCCTTCTTGAGGCTACCTGATCAGCCATCTTTGTTCAAGTCCCCTATTGTGTTAAGATTCTTAAAGGGCATCACGCACATGTATCCTCCAACTCCGTTCGTGATGCCTCAGTGGGACTTGAACCTGGTTTTGACTTTCCTGATGTGCGCTCCCTTTGAGCCCCTTCATTCCTGTCCTCTCCGTCTTCTCACCTTAAAGACGGCCTTCCTGGTAGCCATCACCTCTGCCAGGAGAGTGAGTGAGCTCCAGGCTCTTTCTATTCAACCTCCTTTCTTGTCTGTTCATCCTGATAAGGTGGTTCTTCGGACTAGACCTTCTTTCCTGCCCAAGGTAGTCTCTGCTTTTCACATTGGGCAGTCCATCACCTTGCCCTCCTTCTTCCCGCCTCCGCATCCTTCAAAGGATGAAGAGCGGCTCCATCGTCTGGACCCAAAACGTGCGCTTTCATTCTATATGGATCGCACACGCCAGTTCCGGGTGGATGACCAACTGTTTGTTGGCTACGTGGGTGAGAAGAAGGGAAGGGCGGTACAGAAACGGACCATCTCTCGGTGGGTCGTCCTGTGCATCAAAGCATGCTACTCTTTGGCTCGGAAGGAGCCTCCTGTTGGGCTGCGGGCCCATTCCACTCGGGCCACGGCGGCTACTACTGCCCTGGGCCGGGGAGTCCCTTTGCAGGACATTTGCCAGGCGGCCACGTGGGCCTCGCTGCACACCTTTGCGAGGCACTACTGCCTGGACAGTCAAGTCCGGAGGGATGGCTTCTTTGGCCGTTCGGTCCTCCAGGACTTTCTGGTGTAGGTTGTATTGGTTCGCAGACCCACCACCGGGGTTGGTATTGCTGGGGTATCTATTCTAAGGTAAGGAATCTAATACTAACCTGTTTCTTTCAGATGAACAAGTTACTTACCTTCGGTAACGATATATCTGTAAGAAACAGTAGTTAGTATTAGATTCCTTACCGCCCCGCCCGTCCTCCCCGTTCTGCGAACTGATACCTAGGGTTAAGGACATCCCTTTCAGGGCCCTAGTTTCAAATGGCACCAGTGTTGGTTCTCACATGGCTCTGCGTGTTCTGGCGCGGAAAAGCTGTGTGCAAAGAACTGACGTCAGCGCGCGGAGGCGGCGTCTATATACTCCAGCGACGTCATCACGGCGCACGACGCCGACGACGCGGAGCCGCAGGGGACGCCTGCAGACGACGCCTACCGACGCGCAGGGGTACTGCTACGCAAAAGTTTCCGGATCCAGACTGACTCCTGGGGATATTCTAAGGTAAGGAATCTAATACTAACTACTGTTTCTTACAGATATATCGTTACCGAAGGTAAGTAACTTGTTCACCAGGTCTTTCACAATTTGTTCATATATATATATATATATATATATATATATATATATATATATATATATATATAACTGTCTTCCTCTGCATGTAAATGTTATGCGATATCCACATGACGAGGGAGCACGCATACTAGGTTTTTCCTTGCCCTAGTAGTGGGGTGTTTTGCCCCTAGTTCTCAGCTCTCTCTCTCTCTCTCTCTCTCTCTCGGGAGTGAGCTCTCTCTCTCATGGGAGTGAGCTCTCTCTCTCTCTCTCTCTCTCTCTCTCTCGCTCTCTCTCTCATGGGAGTGAGCTCTCTCTCTCTCTCTCTCTCTCTCTCTCATGGGAGTGAGCTCTCTCTCTCTCTCTCATGGGAGTGAGCTCTCTCTCTCTCTCTCTCTCTCTCTCTCATGGGAGTGAGCTCTCTCTCTCATGGGAGTGAGCTCTCTCTCTCTCTCATGGGAGTGAGCTCTCTCTCTTTCTCTCTCTCTCATGGGAGTGAGCTCTCTCTCTCTCTCATGGGAGTGAGCTCTCTCTCTCTCTCTCATGGAAGTGAGCTCTCTCTCTCTCTCTCCCATGGGAGTGAGCTCTCTCTCTCCCATGGGAGTGAGCTCTCTCTCTCCCATGGGAGTGAGCTCTCTCTCTCCCATGGGAGTGAGCTCTCTCTCTCTCTCTCTCTCTCCCATGGGAGTGAGCTCTCTCTCTCTCTCTCTCCCATGGGAGTGAGCTCTCTGTGTGCCGGTTTCCCTTAGCCGTTTGTACCTTTACGTACGTTTGGCTGGTTGACTACCTGGTGATGAGTCTGCCTCTCTTGCCACGCATGTGTGCTGTTGAGGTTCCACTTCCTTGGGCTTTGGCATAGGTGTGGTATGGTTCTCAAGGTACACACTGTTGCCTTGTGTGTATCCTGTTATCCACATAGCTGTATCTCCCGGTAGTCATCGTTCTGTATATCTCTGCATAATTGTCGGTCCACTCACCTTTCCTGTTTTTTGGCATCCACTGTGGTGTTGGTTCCATTAGTATGCTCTGATGCTATCTTGTCCCTTTTTGGGGACTGTGTTTCTTGCGGATCCATGGGATCTGGTGCTCAGTTTAACCTTTTTGTGGAAGTTATGTCCTTACTTCCATTATGCACTGACCTTTCTGGTTCTGTGTTCCCTTCGTTCCTGTATGGACGAGGGAGGTCTTGTACCATCCTCTGACGACTTGTGATGCCTTTGCCTCCCCTTGTTCTTTCTCCCTTGTGGAGTTTCATAGGTCTGGTGTCCGACGCGCTGGCATTGCTCTTCCCACTGTGTTTAGTCACTGTTGTTGATGGATGAGTTCTCCAATGGGGTTTGGCTTTGGTATCTATTCTAAGTTCAGGATTCTGCGGCTTGATGTCTCTAGCAGATGAACAAGTTACTTGCCTTCGGTACCGTTGTATCTGGTAGAGACACCGTCTAGCCGCAGATTCCTTAACACCCACCCATTCTTCCACTCTGCAAGGATCTTTTCAGGTGGGTTTTACCCACTCATCTCGTTTCAGGTGGTTTTTGTCTTCCTGTTGGGTGGCCTCTTTCACCCCCCTCTTGGGCAGGATAGCTCATTGTTTATCCATTATTTCTCCTCCCATTATTGGGTGGTAGGTTCATATATCCTTCTACGCTCCTGCACCCTGGTTTTTCCAGTGTGAGGCTTACTGCTGTTTTCCCCGCCCTTTCTACTTTCCCTTTCTTCTCTCCATTACTTGATTCTGTTGCAGTCGATTGGACCAGGGTCTCTTGACTGTGACTCAGTCAATGGGTCTCTTGTAGGGTGTATGGTTGCACATTCTCTTTTGTTGCTGACCTGTGGTGGATTACCGTGAGTCCTATTGCATCGATCATCGAGCAGGCATCATTTCACTGAAACGAGCCAATCGTCTCGTTTCAGTTTCACTGCCTACGTGCTTGTGGGGCTATTGCAGCCCCCGAGCACAGAGGCAGACGGGAGAGGTATCTTTGGAAAGGGTAGAACCTCTGCTTGGGGATTGTCGTAGGAGGGAGATACCCAAGACTTTTGACCCCCCCCACCAGGGCGGCAAAAGTCCACTAGGCGCTAGGGATTTTTTCTTTATACGTAAGGTTAGGGATGTCCAGTATGGATATGTCAATGCCTGCATCCCTCTCCCCCCTACCTCAAACCCCCCCCCCCGACCCCCCTCTCCAACAGGACAGTCTTTCCGCTTTCCCCTGGGGGGACAAGGGGTTATCTCAGATCTGCTCCCCGGGAGGGGCAGAAAGGCCTCTAGACAATAGGGATTTTTTTGGGGGGGGGGGATAAATGATTGGCTATCCAGAATGGGCTTGGCCATTCCACCACCCCACATAAATGGGGTCCGTAATTGTTCTGGGGGAGGTGTCTAATGCAGAGTTCGCTTTAAAACACCTATAAAAATATATATATCGCTTAGAGCTCGCTGTGCTATCCCCTCAATCCCTAGGGTTTTGGCCCTTCCCAGTTGCAGGCTCTTGGCCCACCCACATAAGTGGGGTATCA
Organism: Lissotriton helveticus; assembly: GCF_964261635.1. Taxonomy (NCBI): domain Eukaryota; kingdom Metazoa; phylum Chordata; class Amphibia; order Caudata; family Salamandridae; genus Lissotriton; species Lissotriton helveticus. The sequence continues at coordinate 980,502,821 of NC_136061.1, read as the reverse complement.
TTTTACTCGGGAGACAAAGGGGAACGCTGGGTGGTAGGGAATTAGCACCGGTGTGGTTATCCCAGCCAGAAATGTGAGAACATTTTTATTTTTTTGAACTACCTTTTAGGTTTGTAAGGGGGATTCTGGGTAAGAAAATGTTGGGGTGTCTATGGAAGCCAAATGTCCCTGGACTCCTCCGGGTGTCTAGTTTTTAGAAATGTCTGCGATTGGTAGGTTTCCCTAGATGGCCACCGAGCCCAGGATCTAAAACACAGGGGACTCCCTCGCAAAGCAAGGTCTTTCTGTAATCAATAATTTTGAAGTCTCCCCAGTACGCTTTGGGCATTTTCCTGTCGCAGGCACTATGCCTACCCACACAAGTGAGGTACCATTTTTATCAGGAGACTTGGGGAAATGCTGGGTGGGTAGAGGTTTGTGGTTCCCTGCAGATTCCAGAACTTTCCATCAAAGATGTGAGGAAAATAGGCTTTTTACAAAGTTTGAGGTTTGCAAGGGATTCTGGATAACAGAAATTGGTGTGAGCCACACAAGTCACCACATCTTGGATTTCCATGGGTGTCTAGTTTTCAAAAATATACAGGATTGCTAGATTTCCCTAGGTGCCGGGTGAGCCAGGGTCCCAAATCTACAGCTAGGCACATTGCAAATAGTCCGTTTTCTGTGTAAAAAAAGTGATATTCCCATGTTGTGTTTTGGGCTGTTTCCTGTCGTGGGCACTAGGCCTACCCACACAAGTGAGACACCATTTTTATTGGGAGACTTGGTGGAATGCTGGGTGGGTGAAGGTTTGTGGTTCCCCTTAGATTACAGAACTTTCCATCACAGAAATGTGAGGAAAATGTGTTTTTTATTTTTACAAACTTTGAGGTTTGCCAGAGATTCTGGGTAACAGATGCTGGTGAGAGGGCACATAAGTCATCCCATCCTGAAGTCCCCTGGGTGTCAAGTTTAACAAGATGTAAAGGTTTGCTAGGTTCCCTAGGTACCGGCTGAGCTAGGGTCCAAAATCCACAGCTAGGCACATTGCAAAAAAGGGTCGTTTTCAGTGTAAAAATGTGATGTCAACTTTGCGTTTGGGCCGTTTCCTGTCTCGGGCACTAGGCCCACCCACCGAAGTGAGGTACCATTTTTATTGGGAGACTTAGGGGAAATAAAGACTAGTAGAACAAGTGTTATTACCAATTGACTTTCTTTGCATTTCTGCCTTCTAAATGTACGACAATGTGTAAAAAAATGTCATTTTGGAAAATGTCCTCTAATTTAAATTCTTGTGTGGGTACTAACAATTTCAGAGATATGCTAATCAGCACTGCTTCTATACTCTATATTTTGTTCCCAATTCGGAAATGTATAGGTTTCCTTGATACCTATTTTTAACTCTTTATATTTTACAAGATGAACTGCTATATACCCCGTACACAATGAAAAATCATTGAAAGATGCAGATGTTACTGGCTTTGGGTACCTCAAGTTATTGGTGAGCCTACATGTCCTATATATCCCCGCAACCAGAAGAGTCAAGCAGTTGTAATGGCAAATTGCTTTAAAAAATGACATACTTAGAAGAAGTTACAGTGTAAAACTTTGGCACAAAAGGCTATATTATTGTTTCCAACCCAATTAAAAAAAAAAATTTTTATATTTGTTTTTATTATTTTCAAAACAGAGAAAGAAAGACATATCAGGTTCCATACATTCAGACATAAAATAAGGCGCACAGGCGTAGTAACAGGATTAATTCTTAGCAACGAAAAATGGTTGAGACGGCTACGTCAGTGTTAGAAAACAGGATATGCAACAATACCATATACAATCCACATTACGCGTAAACCCTCAGAGCCTGCCCACCCATAAATCAGGATCATAAAAGTAGCATGAGCACCAGATACTAGAATACAGTCAGTCAGGATATTCCACCAAATATACTTATAAAAGGAAAGTGAAAGAGTGCGAAGAAAAAGAAACCATAGAAACAATAAAGAAGACAAAATAATAAACCCATCCCCCCACCCTGCACCCCTGCATATGGCTTTCGCCTAACCCCAACTAGCAGCGTGCCTGTCGCCCCAACTAACTAAATACTATAAAATTAGAAAAATGGAGGAGGGCATATTCGTACAAGCTCCCGGTCTCCCCTCCCATACCCCCCCCCCCCCCGCCAGATTCAAGAATCCCCGGACTGAGGTCAAGAAATCTATTAGGCAACTTATACGTATCGGAGCAAGGGAAACTTCAAACACCGCCCAGCCTCCAGGAAGCATCATAGTAGCAAACCCCATGTCCAGCAATAATCGAGGTCGAACCCAGTCACTCAGTCTCATCCTTGACCCATCCGATCAGACGTGTGAGCCCCTTCCGGACAAACTGCAGTTTCCGCAGGATAGTCCAAGCACGATGTAGCCGTAGCAAAGTTCAAATCAATATACAGCAGAGAAATGAAAGTGCTGAGAACTCCGTCAGGTCCAGAGACTCCCCTCACCATTATGAACTCCCAACGATGTTTCGTCCGCCATCTTAGCTGCGCAGATGTATAGGGGAGTGACGCAGTTTCAGACCTATAACCGTTCTCATCAAAAGTCTCCGGAAAGGGAACATCAAATAGTCCTTCCATAGTCGGCAACGATCGTAGGCCTGACAATCCATTTGCGGCATCGAGCTTGCTCTCTTCACCCAAAACACTGGTCAGAGGCTCCAACACTTCCCATAGTACGGGGTCTGCTTCCTCCATCGAAGTGGCCATCTTGGGTATCTCGAGTCGTTTCGTTTCTTGTAGTGGAGTAGGGTCCGGTCCAAGCCGTCCAATTTCAGTCAAGCGCGCTATCATTCCCTGAATGCGGGCTTCGACGTAAACATGAAGCGACCCTATGACTGCCAACACAGTTCGTAGCGACGGGTCACTTTCGGTCCGTTTCACCACTCCTCGCTCGGTGTCGGTCATATTCCTGTCCCCCAGAGAGCCCGGTCTCCCCGCGGGGAACAGGCTGATAGGGAACGGACGACTGCGGAGGGGGAATTATCGGTAGTTACAATAATATCCGAATTTCGCCACCGCAGGCGGAGATCCCAACCCAGCGAACACCAGCGGGGGCCGTGACCGGGCCACCGGGCAGGGACCCCCGTCCACCGCTTCAATTGGGGGGGGGGGGTGAGCAATGTTATTTGTGTACTCTTTGAGGTGGTTGCCTTCAGGTCTGAGGTGGTAGAGGCCTGATGGGATTGCGAGAATAGGCTTTCTGCCTTTTCCATGCGCCTTGCCGCCCTTCTTTCCATTTCGTTCTGGTGCATCAACTGGGCCTAGAAGCAGTCGCATACTTTCTCAAACAAAGACCAATTGGGGAACTCAATCATTCAGCAATGCTTTTAGACATGATACAGACGTGTCTAACAAACAATGTGTTCCTCTTCAACAATGGAATATACTCTCAGAATCGTGGAACTGCTATGGGAGTTTCCTTCTCTCCAAGCTATGCTAATCTCACCATGGGATGGTGGGAGAAACACATAGCTTGGAGAGAAGAAAACGATCCATATACCACTAAAGTGTTCTTATGGTTGAGATTTATCGACGATCTCTTCCTTTTATGGAAGGGTACAAGGGAAGAGTTGCTCCAGTATATAATGATTCCGAACACCAATAATGTGGGACTACAAATTACATTTAACATCCAAGAAAAGGAAATTGACTTTCTTGATACTAAGGTATACATAAAAGAGAACAAAATACATACGACCCTTTTCCGAAAAAAGACCTCTACCAACAGTATCCTCCATGGGACTAGTTTTCACCCTGTGTCTCTAAAGCAAAATGTACCCTATGGGGAGTTTTTACGTATGAAACGTAATTGCTCGGAACCCATTGAAATGGAAGCATAATTTGCAGAAACTGCACAACGGTTCTCACAGAGAGGATATAGTATGAAAACCATCAAACTAGGAGAGAAAAGAGCAAGAAAAAAGACAAGAACGGAAACTTTGATTGAAAAGAAGAAAGATCCAACAAAAGACACGGAGGATAAACCACGTCTCATACTGACATACTCCAAGGAAAGTGTACAAATCAGAAAAATGGTCACCAAATACTGGAGTGTGTTAAAAAAGGATCCGGATATTGGCAACACAATTGGAGATGCACCATTAATTTCGTTTAGAAAAGCGGCATCTCTTGGAGACACCTTAGTCAACAGCCACTTCATAGACAAAAAAGAAGAATCATGGTTACAGAAAAGGCAAAAAGGATTCACCAAATGCATATCATGCAAAGCATGTAAGATCGGAAAAAATTTAAAATCCTTGAATGATCCTAAAGGCCAACCATTTGAAATCAAAAACAAGATAACATGTGAATCTCACTATGTTGTGTACCTACTAGAATGTGACTGTGGCAAACAATATATTGGTTCTACTATATGTGCTCTCAAAAAACGGATGTTGGAGCACATCAGAGCAATACAAAACAAAGATCAAACATATGCAATGGCCAAACATCTGATGATTCATAAAAACAAAACCTGGCAGAATGTCAGATACTCAGGAATTGCGATGGTGCCAGAAAATGAAAGAGGAGGGAATCGTTTACAAAAACTAAGACGGTTGGAATCGAAACTGATAATAAGATTCAAGACCAAGGTACCGATCGGTCTGAACGGGGACGAAGAACTGTATGTACATTTATAAACAAATTTATATACCTAAGGGAAAGACAATGCAATGACAAATATGAACTATGTTTTCACAATATATCTTCTATTTATAAAAAACTGTAGTGTAAAATATCCATAAACAGGCGAATAAGGGAGATTGCATAAAATTGATAGAATGACACATGAAATACTGGATAATAGGACTTTTTTGCTTTGACCTTGCACATTTGGATGTTCTTCGGAATACATTTTGGACTGAATTTACAATGAATGATGGGTCAACATTGAGCTAACGTATGCAATATCAATGTTTGAATTTTGGACTGCCCGTAATTTGAAATGTGTATTTCATTATCAATTTCCTATACTAATATACAAGCCACAGAACAGACATAAGTGATCAGCACTCAGCTATCATAAGTATATATATATATATATACATAGTTTAAAAGAATTTAAACCAATTATTTTATCAAATGGGGCACTTAGCCCATCATTAAAGCCCTATTTATGCTTTAAGAATGTCAAGTACAAACAAAACTTGTGGCCTGATAACATATAGAAGGAAAATGATAAATGGTTTTAATAGAACTAAGCACAAACTACCCCCCCCCCCACAATGCATCCTAATTGTTAAAGTGGGCAGGAGGGTATAAATAACAGAAAGTAAAAACGGACTTGTTACTACCGTGATCGGGAACATTTATTGTTCGAAACGCGTAGGTGAAGGAAGTTTTACTGAGCTGGATTAAATTGCTTTAATCATCCGAGAAGAGTGCGGTGTATTTTTGAATTGCTTGAAAATATATATATATATATATATATATAAAGGCTCGTAGTCCCCTTCACCCTTCAGGAAAGAAGAACTTAAGCACTCCGGGTACGGTAACAGAAAAGTTTATTCCAAGTCTACGGCAAAGATGACAGACGCGTTTCCGACAATAGTCCTTCCTCAGTGTCAGCACCATGCTGCTTGCGACTCGCTTAAGTAAACGCCCTCGTAGAGATTGAGGGCGGACATGATTTCAATGTTTATACATTTTGTGCGAAACGCTGGTAAAACGTGGCGGCCATATTTACATATTTACAAATGCAGTCATTCAAATAACCTCTCGTCATAAAGCAAAATGCATTAAATTCATGACTACATATTATATGAACTACCAGCCACTGCCAGAGAATGAAAAAATACCGCCGTGTATCGGCATTGTACTGGCTAAATTTACCAAAAAGAATCATTATTCTACAAATGTCAAATCCATAACTCTTTGCACCATAAACTTAACCGGAAGTACTATACAATCTAGCCGTGTATCGGCTTAGCTCCGGAAAGACAAAACATTCTGTCTTCCGGAGACAGATTTTCAACAGAAAATTCATACAATCCACTTCTGGAGTGATTCCATTTGAGAAAAAGCATACTCACAATTATATCCCGACATGACATACAATACAAGTTTTCATCATTCTATCTACAGTAAACAGTATTCATACTGTTGATGACATATCAGCATCAAAAATTAATTTATAATGCAAATAAGATCAATAGAAAAATTGAAAAATTGATTGAAAAAACTGGAAGAAAAATTGATTAATTTAGCATGTCATTTCTAGTGAACACAGATTCAGAATCACATTTGGACATTTCATTATATCAGGGACTTTTCGGACATAGGTTATAGGTTATTGCTGAAAGCATGGTCACAGTATTTGATTGAAAGCATGATCAGAATGTATTCAAAATGTATTATTATTGAGTGATCATCTCCCCAAGTGTACTGTTAATTCTTCTCCTATATTGAGTCCAGATGGATTCCTAGTTTGCAAGTCTATTATGAATCTTGACTCTAGTCTACGGAGACTCAACAGTCTGTCTCCCCCTCTTGGATGTAGGGGCACATGATCAATGCCATAGTACCGTAGCAGTTTTCTGTTGCTACCATGTGCTTTGGCAAAATGCCGGGCAACCGGATAGGTTGCATCCTTATTAGTGATTGCCCTTTGGTGTTCCAATATACGGAGCTTTACATTGTTGATTGTGCTACCGATATATTGTAATCCGCAGGGGCAGACCAGACAGTACACAACATAGGGGGTCGTACAAGTTATACATTTATTGATCAATCTAGGTTTGCTGAGACCTGGAACATTGTAATTCAATGTCCGCCTGCTATTCTCACAGGCACGGCATTTCCCGCAGGGAAAGAACCCCCTCATGTCTTTTAGGGTCCCCGTAGATTTAGGGCGTGGTGACATGAGGTGACTTTGTACAAGATTGTCCCTTATTGACTTGCATTTCCTGAACGTCAACAAAGGTTTTTCTGGGACATCGGCCCCTATTTTGGGTCCGTGCGGAGTATATGCCAATTCTTTGTGAGAATTTGTCTTAATTTATATGCTTCATCAGAGTAGGTGGTGATCATTCGAAATTTAGTGTTAGACTCTGGGGCATCATTGGTTTTAGACGCTTGTGCTAGTAAATGTTTCCTAGGAATTCTCAGCACTCTCTTAAAGGTATCATCCAGTAAAGATCGATCATATCCTCTTACTAGAAATCTAGCTATACATTCCTTGGCAGCTAAGATGAAATCAGCTTCCAAAGAACAATTGCGTCTTAACCTCAGTAGTTCCCCGTACGGGATACTACGAATCAGACTGGGGGGATGGCTGCTTCCAGCATGTAGTATGCTGTTGCCAGCTGTTGGCTTTCTGTATAGAGAAGTCTCTAGCCTGCCTTCATGGACAAACACCCTCAGGTCTAGATAGTGCACCTCCCTCTCATTGATGTCAGACGTAAACCTTAGATTTAATTCATTCTGGTTGAGATCCCTGATAAATTCCTCAGCCTGTGTGGAGGAGCCCCTCCACACCAGGAAGAGGTCGTCGATATATCGACGCCAGACAACAATGTACTTTGCCCACCGTTGATTCTTGCCAGCTAGGGCAACCTGCTCCTCCCACCAGCCCACGAAAAGATTCGCGTAGCTGGGGGCGAAGCAGGTTCCCATCGCCGTACCACTGGTTTGTCTAAATAGATCATTTTGGAAAAGAAAGATGTTATTCCTTAGACAGAAATTCAAACATTCTATCAACATCTTCCCATGAACCGCATATTTGGCTGATCTTTTATCCAAAAAATACTTAGTGGCCTCCATACCATCGTTGTGTTGTATACTGGTATAGAGGCTAGCTATGTCCAAAGTGATCAAAATATATGATGGATCCCAAACAATTTGATCGATTTGTCCGATAAAGTCCTTAGTGTCCTTAACATAAGATTTTAAATCAGAAACAAAACCCGAGAGAAAAGAGTCAATGTATATGGACAAGTTTTCCGTTAGACTTCCTTTCGAAGATACGATCGGTCGTCCCGGTGGGTACTGAGGGTCTTTATGGACCTTTGGTAGCTGGTAGAAGGTCGGAGTCACAGGTTCTACATTTCTTAGAAAAAGAAATTCATCCAAATCTAGCATTGATTTATTGCGCCACTTGGTCAGGAGATCATGATAGGCTTTGATACTGTCTATGTATTCTTCTTTCGCAATCTTCTGATAGTTGTTTGAATCTTGTAGCTGTCTCAGCGATTCTTGACAGTATTGGTCACGGGTTAGGAGAACCACATTGCCCCCTTTATCCGAAGGTTTTATAATCATCTCCTTGTTGTTATTGAGATCCAAGAGGGCTTTAGTTTGTGCAGTGATCAAGTTTTTCTTTTTCTGTATTCTCTTATTACTAGAGAGTCTGTGATTTATGAGATCTTGTGTTACAGCCTCTGCGAAGGTATCTATAGCATCGTACGGCATCTGTGGATTAAACTGGGATGGAGCCTTGAAATTTGTTAAAGGCGATTGTTGCTCGATATTGGCTACATTTGGTGTTAAAGCAACTTCAACATTCTCCACTGATTGTTCAGTTCTCATTTCCTCCATTGCTTGTGCTGTACGTAGATCCTTGATAGATAAAATATCTGTAGAGCTTACTGTGATTCTCTTTCTGATTTTCTTAATATCCTCAGTGTGGGGTTTCATCTTATGAAACTTGTGTAATTTGATCTTTCGGGTTAATTTGAACAGATCAAAACGAGTTTGGGTGTATTCAAGTCCTTTGTTTGGGCAGAAGCTTAGCCCCAGTTGCAAAGTACTTTCCTCATCCTGTGTTAACACTTTATCGGTAAGGTTAACAACCGTCAGGTTTGAATCTACCATTTCTTCCCTCTCTTCTTGCGGATGGTTTGAGCTGCTGCTCTGCCCCTTCCTCTTCCTCTGCCAGCCACCTCGTCGAGTTCTCCGTCGTTTTCTGGTGGTTTCAATTTGCCCCCTCTGAGCCACGCTCTGCGGATTAGGTCGAATTCCAAATGAAAAGGTGTCTTTCTTCCTTCATTGCTTGTTGTTGGCCTCTCATCTCCTGATAACTCTTCTTCCGTGGCTGACGATTCGGAAGTGGGGGGTGGTCCCGTAGATCCAATATTTGTCGTTTTGTTGAGGGCTTTGCGAGGACCATCGAATTTCTTTGAATTCTTCCTTGAGCGTGGTCACGCTCATCCCTCTCAAATTTTTCTTGTTTTCGCTGTCGTATCTTAAGTTCATATTTGACTAGACGTTTCTTCATATCCTCTCTAAGTTGTGTTAGTGTTGCTGAATCGGTTTCCTTGGCAATTTCGAGTTCTAGGGAGGCTATCCCATATATATATCTGAAAGAGACACGTTAGTATTAGATTCCTTACCTTAGAAATATCCCCAGGCGTCAGACTGGATCCGGAAATTTTTGCTTAGCAGTACCCTTGCGCGTCGGTAGGCGTCGTCTGCGGCTCCGCGTCCGTCGTGGGCGCCGTGATGACGTCGTCGGAGTACTTAGACGCCGCCTCCGCGTGCTGACGTCAGTTCTTCTTTTTTCCGCGCCAGCAAGCGCAGATCTGGAAAAAGCAGTAACCCTAGTCATTTTTTGACTAACCTTTTTGATCATTTTTGATCCTTTCTCGAGTCTTCGACTCAGACGGTGCCGTAGGGATGCCCGGCTTTAAGCACTGTGAGGATTGCGACCGTCTGATGTCGGTCACGGATCCTCACCGACTGTGTTTAACTTGTCTCGGCGTCGATCACGACGACAAGGCCTGCTCCGACTGCCGGGCCCTCTCTTCGAAAGCCAGGCGGGAGCGGTCTCGCAGGCGACTCGAACTCCGGCAGTCGGTCCCGCGCCGCGAGAGGTCTCGGTCCCATGGGAGGTCGAGGGACAGGTCGCGGGCTCGGAGCCACCACAGCTCCGAGAGTAGGCCGCACTCCTCCGGGTCGAAGTCGTCGTCAGGTAAGAGGCACAAGAAGTCCAAGCGGCGTCACCGCTCTTCGGACTCCCCCCGACGCTCGCGCGATGCGGCCGGGGGTTCGGGTGACACCACCCACGCGGCTCCAACGGAGTCGCAGGCGCCACGTCCAGCCCCATACCCTAGGTCCCTGGGCTTAACGCGACGCCGGAGGAAGTTGAGCGCTTCCTCATGGCCATGAGGAAACTCTCTCCTCCGACAGGCTCCGCGGTGCCTTCGGGCCCAGCGGACCCGTCTGGGAACCCTGGCGGGTCGGGGGGTTCGGCCCTTACGCCGTCGGGTGCATACGGCTCCAACGCCGCCGACGCCTTCGGGCCCGGCGCTGCAGGTTCCCGCTATCCCGGCGCCGAGGGGTTCAGTTGTTCCGGCGCCTTCGGGCCCGGCGCCGCGGGACGCCGCTGGACCTCCTTCGGGATCTGGTTCGTCGCCGGTGGACCTTACGACCTCCCCTGCGTCGGACCCTCAGGTGTCGCCTCCGGCGCCGTCCTCGGGCGGCGCCATCCCCGGTCCTACCTTCGTTCCTGTTCCGGCGTCGGGACGGCCCCGATGGGCGCCGCTCCAGACGCCGTTTGGAGAGTTTAACTTCTATGAACAGGCCCCATTGGTTGAGGACCCTGAGTTTCAGGAGATGGGTGCTGAAGAGGACTGGGAGGGGTCTGAGGATCCTCTGACCAGAGAGTGTCAGTCTCATGAGGACTGGACAGGAGACCTTGGGGAGGCCAGTGGCCTGGACACCTCTCCAGACACTGGTTTTGTCTCCCCCCCCCCCCCCCCCCCCCTACCGTGGCTACGGAGGAGGGGGCAGCCTACAGTGTGGTGCTGATGAGGGCTGCCAAGGCCTTGGGCCTTGAGCTCCCCGTCGCGCCGTGAGGACTAATCTCCTCACTGAGGTCCTTAAACCGCAGTCAAGCTCGGCCGAGCCTCTGCTGCCCTTTAATGAGGCCTTGACCGACGTTCTTCTGGGCACTTGGTCCAAGCCCGCTACGGGTTTTCCCGTAGATAGGAACGTCACCGCCCAGCCCCGGGCGACCCATGTTTCCTGTCCACCCACCCTACCCCCGAGAGCCTGGTCATCCAGGCCTTCAATTCCCAGACCGCATTCCCGTCGGCCCCGCCGGACAGGGAATCCAAGAGGTATGACCAGTATGGGAAAAAATCTTCTCATCCCTTAGTCTGGGCCTGCGGCCTTCCAACACCGCCTGCCTCTTGGGACGTTACACCCACTCTGTGTGGGATAAGGTCGCGGAGGTGCTGCCAGAGTGTCCGTTGGAGGTACGGGCCAAACTCGGCCAAGCCCTTGTGGAGGGCCGAGATGCAGCCAAATATTCCCTCAGGTGTGGGCTGGATACCACCGACTCGCTAGGTAGAGCGATGGCAACGACGGTGGCGGTCAGACGCCACGCCTGGCTGAGGTCCGCCAACTTTTCGGCAGATGTCCAGAACACACTCATGGACATGCCGTTCGATGGCCGTCGCCTCTTTGGCGACAAAGCAGACCATGCGCTTGAGCGCTTTAAGGACTCCAGGGCTACGGCCAAGTCCTTGGGCCTCTCGGGCCCGCGGCAGATATCGGCTGCTTTTCACTCCTTTCGTGGCCACGGAAGGGGTGCGCCCACACGCGCCGCCAGCCACGCTCCGCAGGGCAATACCCAACGCGGTGGCGGCCGTGGGAACCGCCGTCCGGGCGGTCGGGGGCAACGGTGAGGTCAGTCCACACCTTCCCCCGCAGCATCCGCCTCAAAACCCTCCTTGTCCGTGCTTTCAGGCCCATGTGATGCCAGTGGGGGGCAGGGTTCGCCATCACCACCTCCACTGGCGCACTGTCACATCGGACAGGTGGGTGCTGCAAATCGTCCGAAGGGGCTACTCCCTCCCCTTCGAGGCGACTCCTCCAGCCATGCCACCGCAGAACCACCGTGTATCGGGGGATCATTTGCGACTTCTGCAGGAGGAAGTTACGGCCCTCTTGGCCAAGGGGGCCATCAAGCGCGTTCCTGGGCCAGAAGTAGGGTGTGGTTGCTACTCCCACTACTTTCTGGTACCCAAGAAGGGAAAAGGGGGCCTACGCCCTATCTTGGACCTAAGGAACGTCAACGGCTTCCTCCGGAAGGAGAAGTTCAAGATGCTGACACTGGCTCAGGTCCTAGCTGCCCTGGACCCAGGAGACTGGATGGTAGCGTTGGACTTGCAGGACGCTTATTTTCATATCCCCGTCCTGCCTGCCCACCGGCGCTACCTGCGGTTCATGGTTGGCCACTAGCACTTTCAGTTTACTGTGCTCCCCTTCAGCCTTACCAGCGCTCCACGGGTGTTCACGAAGGTGATGGCGGTGGTCGCAGCTCATCTGCGCAGGTTAGGGGTTTCAGTCTTCCCCTACCTCGACGACTGGTTGTTGAAGGCGGGCTCGCCCCAGACAGTCGTCAGCCACCTCCAGACTACGGCAGATCTCCTGCACCAGCTGGGGTTCTCCATCAATGTGCCGAAGTCACACCTGTGCCCCTCTCAGAAGCTCCTCTTCATCGGAGCGGTTCTGGACTGGGCGCGGTTTTGGGTTTCTCCACCCGAACAGCGGGTCCGGGATAGTCAGGCTCTGATTCCCATCTTTCAGCTCTTATCCCGGGTTTCGGTCAGGTTGATGCTGCGGCTTCTGAGGCTGATTGCCTCCTGCATCCTACTGGTGCATCACGCCAGGTGGCGGATGCGGGCTCTGCAGTGGGACCTGAAGTTTCAGTGGGCCCAGCATCAGGAATGGCTGGAACGCCAGGGCGTGACCCTGGTGGCTCAACACCTGGCAGGTTCTCTGAACGCCAGGGCGACGAGCTCAGCCGTCGGTGCATGATGGATCACGAATGGCGTCTGAACTCTGACGTGGCGCAAGGCCTCTTTCAGCGATGGGGAGAGCCTTGGTTAGATCTATTCGCCACCGAAGAGAACGCGCAATGTCATCAGTTCTGCGCGTTGGAATTTCCAAGGCGGCACTCGCTCAAAGGCGCTTTTCGTCGCGAGTGGAGTTGCGGTCTGTTGTACGCCTTTCCGCCTATACCACTTCTGCCCAGAGACTGAAGAAGATCCAGCGCGCCCGGACCCAAGTCATCCTTGTGGCTCCGGACTGGGCAAGAAGGTACTGGTATCCAGAGCTACTCAGTCTGTCAGTCGATCCCCCGGTTCGTTTGCCTCTTCAGGAGGACCTTCTGTCGCAGCAGCAGGGGACGGTCTCCACCCGAACCTGTCCAGTCTCCACCTCCATGCTTGGAGATTGAGCGGCGACAGTTGAGGCCATTTGACTTGCCTCCTGAAGTTTGTAACATCATTCTGGCAGCCAGGCGTCCCTCCACGAAGTCAGTATACGCCTGCAGGTGGAACAGATTTGTGGCATGGTGCACAGCAAAGGCTGTGGATCCCCTCAATGCCCCTCTTTCTGAAGTCCTTCTCTTCCTTCTTTCTCTTGCCCAGCAGGGCTCTGCTCTGGGCACTATCAAGGGCTACCTTTCTGCCTTTTCAGCCTTTCTCAGGCTGCCTGATCAACCTACTTTATTCAAGTCCCCTATTGGAAATAGATTTCTTAAGGGCATCACACACACGTTTCCTCCTGTTCCGTTTGTGATGCCTCAGTGGGACTTGAACCTGGTTCTTACGTTTCTGATGTGCGCTCCCTTTGAGCCACTTCACAACTGTCCTCTTCGCCTTCTGACTTTGAAGACTGCTTTTCTGGTTGCCATCACCTCTGCCAGGAGAGTGAGTGAGCTCCAGGCCCTTTCTTGTACTCCACCTTTCCTTTCTGTCTGTCCGTCCGGACAAAGTGGCGCTGCGTACCAAACCTTCTTTCCTGCCCAAGGTTGTCACGGCCTTCCACATCGGGCAGTCTGTCACCTTGCCAACCGTCTTTCCGCCACCGCATCCCTCTAAAGAGGAAGAGCGCTCCACCGTCTGGACCCAAAACGTGCGCTCTCATTCTACTTGGATCGCACACGCCAGTTCCGGGTGGATGACCAACTCTTTGTTGGTTAGGTGGGCGCTAAGAAGGGGAAAGCGGTGTACAAGAGGACCATCTCCCGGTGGATCATCCTGTGTATCCAGGCATGCTACTCCTTGGCTAGGAAGGAGCCCCCGGTTGGACTGCGGGCTCATTCTACCCGAGCAACGGCGGCTACCACTGCCCTGGGCAGGGGTGTGCCCTTATAAGACATCTGTCAGGCAGCTACGTGGGCATCGCTGCACACGTTTGCAAGACACTACTGCCTGGACAGCCAAGTCCGGAGGGATGGCTTCTTTGGCCGTTCCGTCCTCCAGGACTTTCTGGTGTGATTATTGGTTCGCAGACCCACCACCGGGGTTGGTATTGCTGGGGTATCTATTCCAAGGTAAGGAATCTAATACTAACGTGTCTCTTTCAGATGCACAAGTTACTACTTGTGTAACGATATATCTGTAAGAGACATTAGTTAGTATTAGATTCCTTACCGACCCACCCATCCTCTCCGTTCTGCGAACCAATATCTAGGGTTAGGGTTACCCCCTTTCAGGGCCCTAGTTTCAATGGCACCAGTGTTGGTTTTTAACATGGCTCTGCGTTTCTGGCGCAGAAAAGCTGTGTCTAAGAACTGACGTTAGCACGCGGAGGCGGCGTCTAAGTACTCCGACGACGTCATCACGGCGCCCACGACGCCGACGACGGACGCGGAGCCGCAGACGACCCCTACCGACGCGCAAGGGTACTGCTACGCAAAAATTTCCGGATCCAGTCTGACGCCTTGGGATATTTCTAAGGTAAGGAATCTAATACTAACTAATGTCTCTTACAGATATATCGTTACACAAGTAGTACCTTGTGCATATATCCTGAAACCGGTGTAGTAAAGACAATGAGCATCTCTAAGAGAGAGACTTCTAAGGATAACATCTGGCAGAAGCTATGAGAAGAGCGACCTGAGCCCTTGTCTGGGAAGTGTGTAAAGTACATAAAGTACAGCAATCTTCGTCGCCCTCCACCAAATTACTGTGAACCAACACATGCTTACTGTAGGAGGGCGGTGTCTTTTCTGACGCGCTGCCAGGAGGTTAGGAATCTAAAGGTAAGCAGAGTATGCACCAAAAAGATTGTTGCTAAAGTTATGTGACTTGTTTTTCCTAGTCCACAGATCAGTGTTGATATTATTTTAATTCCTCCCTGTGACATACAGTAGTATGCTGCATATGTAAGGTTTGAGGTTTAAAAACTCAATATCGGATCTAGTAATATAGCTAGCCATTACTCTAGTTTTGAGGTTGCAAAAAGTGCTTCAACTACCTCTTAGCGAGCAGTGTTTGCACTTCTGTTATCGAAGATGAACTGATCAATATAATTTGGTAGATCTTTGTTTAACATTGTAGCGAATTCCATTGATTTTGTGTCTCTCTTGAATGTGTTTTCTTTAGTGTTTGGGATCAGGCCAGAGGTACTGAGACACAGTGTCATTCTAAACTCTCCACCAACCAAGGAAATAGCTTCGTGCCACAGGAGTAACTCTGCCACAATTCTTGGCCATTCTCCAAAGTCCCCGTACTTCTTACACAGCAAGTAAGTATAGAAACCAATTCTGTATGAATAAGAGGTGTAGTAATGAATCATATATTCACTGTGTAACTCCATCATATGCATGTCAGGTGAGTTTGCAAGTGATGTTTTTAATATACAGTTGAACACTGAAGATCATTGATGTAGTTGAAAACTGGATGCAGTTCTCTAGGCATTGCAAGTAGTATATGGCTTTTCCCTGTACTCTTCTAAGCATGGCCTTAAGCCATTCCTGGTAGGCACTGGTTTTGGTGGAAAAGGCTGTTAAAATATGTAATTAAAATGTACAAATAATACAGAAGAAGACTATTATAATTATCCACTAAGATAATAAGTCCTGATTTAAATCTGTTACAAAACCTTGAAAGGACAAATGCAGTTAATATCCAAAGCCAACAACCCTTGAAATTACTTGTATACGATGAGCAATGCTGCTCCCTTCTGTGGACATGGCTGAAACGGGGCATATCCGTGGTGGTTCAACACCTGGCAGGTTACTTTGAATTCCAGGGCGGACAAACTCGGCTATCAATGCCTAGTGGATCGCGAATGGCAACTCCGTCCGAGGTGGCACAAGGTCTGTTTCAGAAGCGGGAGAGCCTTGGTTAGATCTGTTCACCACCACCGAGAACTTGCAATGTCAGCAGTTTTGCACTGGAGTTTCCAAGGCAGCACTCTCTAATGCCGCTTTTCGTCTCAAGTGGAATTCAGGCCTCCTGTACCCCTTTCCACCAATACCACTCCTGTCCAGAGTGCTCCAGAAGATCAGGAGCTTCCGGGCTCAAGTCATTCTTGTGGCTCCAGACTGGGCACCGAGAGTCTGGTATCCCCAGCTTCTCCAACTGAGCATCGATCCTCTGATCAGACTTCTGTCGCAGCAACAGGGGATGGTCCACCACCAAAACAGGTCAACTCTATGCCTTCTTGCATGAGATTGAGCGGTGACAGTTGGCAGCATTCAACCTTCCTCCAGAAGTCTGTGATGTTATTCTGACAGCCAGGTATCCCTCTACCAAGACCATGCACGCCTGTCGGTGGCAGAAATTTGTAAAACATTGTACAGAACATCTTTCTGCTTCCCTCTCTCAAGTCCTTCTCTTTATTTGGACCCTTGCCCAGCAGTGCTCTGCTCTGGGCACCTTTAAAGGGTACCTTGCCTGCCTTTTGAGGCTGCCAGACCAACCCTCTTTATTTAAACCCCCTATTATAAACTGATTTCTTAAGTGGCTTATACATATATTCCCACCTGCTCCATTCATCATGCCTCAGTGGGACTTACATTTGCTTCTCACCTTCCTGATCTCTGCTCCATTCGAACCTCTGCACAACTGCCCCCTCCAGCTGCTTACCATCAAAACAGCCTTTTGTAGTGGCAATAACTTCTGCCGGGAGGGTGAGCAAAATGCAGGCTCTGTCATCCAAGCCTTCTCCCCTGACCATCTTCCCTGATAAGTTAGTGCTTCGCACTAGGGACTCTTTCTTACCGAAAGTGGCAACACCATTCCCCGAGGAGCAATCAGTCACCTTGCCCACTTTCTGTGCTCCTTCATACCCCTCTAAAGAGGAGGAACAACTCCGCTGTCTGGACCCAAAAAGAGCATTGTCGTTCTGCTTTGACCACACTAAAGAGTTCCAGGTGGATGACCAACTCTTCATGAGGTGTGTTGGATCAAAGAAATGTTGTGCGATGCAGAAGAGAACTATCCCAATGGGCTGTACTCTGGCCTAAAAACAGCCTCCTGATGACTTAAGGGCTCATTCCACCAGAGCTAAGGCTGTTGCCACAGCATTGTAACATGGCATTCCAGACCTTGACATTTGTCAGGCAGCAATGTGGGCTTCTCTGCACACGTTCACCAAGCACTATTGTCTGGACAGTCAAGTCTGCAGAGCCTGCCTTTTTGGCCGCTCTGTCCTGCAGGACTTCCTGGTCTAAACTTGTCCACAGTCTATCCTCCGGGGATGGTATTGCTTGGGTATCTATTCGAAGGTATGGAATTAGCAGCTAGATGTCTGTCAGATGGACAAGTTACTGTCCTTCGGCAACCTCTTAACTGGTGAAGACGTAATTTAGCCGCAAATTCCTTACCGACCCACCCATCCTTCCTGCACTTAGGACAGGTTCTTAGACTCAGGGCTGTTCCCTTTCGTGGCACTAGTTCAGAAACACACCACTGTCTGTGCACTTCATGGCTCTGCGCTATTGGCGTGGAAAGCTATGAAAAGTAACTGACGTCAGCGTGCCAAGGTGGTGCCTAGATAGGTGACTTGGACATCACTTCCGGCGTGGACGACGCTTAGTAAATCAC
The DNA here is from genome assembly GCF_964261635.1 of Lissotriton helveticus. NCBI lineage: Eukaryota > Metazoa > Chordata > Amphibia > Caudata > Salamandridae > Lissotriton > Lissotriton helveticus. Next base: position 980,484,998 of record NC_136061.1, on the reverse strand, counting down.
CCGAAGCAGACCAACACTACCTACTGGCGTGTAAGGGTATTGCTCGAGCAAAAGTCTTCCGGATCCATTCTGGCGCCTGGGAAATACTACGGTAAGGAATTTGTGGCTAAATTACATCTCTACCAGATAAGGTGTTATCAAAGGTAAGTAACTTGTCCAAACATGCCAAAAGAAACATGCACCTTGGATGAATGCAGAACTAAAAAGGATAATATAAATTGCAAAGCTGCAATGCACCTGGCTCAAAACAAACACTCAAGACCAACTTTGCCTACACAAATACAATAGAACATACAAACCATCTATCAAATAATAATAAAAATAATTTAGAATACAAAATGTGCAAATGAAGAATTTTATAAAATTCTCACACACTTTATAAACCTAAATTCATCGAAAGAAACCATCCCTTTTCTCAAGGTTTTACTGGCAAATCACTATACAACCAAAACAAGCCTGTTGGATTCCTATTTAAAACAAAATAAAAGCACCAGCCCTTTACCAACCGTCCAAACCCCCCCCCCCCCCCCCCCCCCCTCAAAGGGTAGATTAACCCAGCCCCTGCATTCCTTCAAACAACTGTTAGATCAAGCAGGTCAGGTAGCTGCCCCTCTGACCAGTTGCCCACCAGAAACCTTCAAGAACATCCTTTTAACAACCTCTGCTGCCACCCCAGTCATGACAACCAATCATTCCTTGACCACAGTTTTTCCTGAAGACTTAGAAAAGACATACAAATGCCCATTACTAAAGAGAACAAACCTGGACCCCCAAGACACAAACTACAGACCTATTGCAAACGCACCATTCCTCTGCTAACTAATGGAAAGAGCCCAGATGTCTCAATTCATTGAAGATAACTTCATACTTTCTGACTTACAAATAAGATTCCATAAAGGAAGAGGCACAGAAAATGCTGTAATCGCATCTGGGATAACCTTAGAAACACAGTAGACCACAACTGGGTTATTAAAGGCTGACTTTTCTCTTGGACCGTTCAGCTGCTTTCGACACAGTTGATCATGACACTTTCATCCAAAGACTCTGCATAGATGGCATGGGGGGGGCTGCTCTCATTTGGATCATAACCTACCTTCAAACAGAAAAAGAGCAATTCGTACTCCTCCTTTTTCCTCCAACCCCTACATCATAAAAGTAGGGGTGCCCCAAGACTTTATCATCCCACCCATGCTTTTCAGCATCTACGTGAAGTCATTACCTGCAGTGATCGATGAATTTCAGATCACCAGCTATAACTACACAGATAATTCAAAAGACCTTCGAATCTCAAAAATCTTCCTTTGCTTCTGAGTGGTTGATCAGTAGATGGCACTGAGCCATCTCAAATTGAATGTGTGCATACCTGAATTATAGATTAACAACTTTTTAAGGATGCCTCACGTACTTATCACACCAAAATAAAGACTGCACACAGACAACATATTGTTCATAATATAGATCAGGAAGGCAACTCCTCAAAGGAACTATTCAAAATCATAAAAAACTTTGAGAAACCAACAAGCATGTTCCTCTGAAACCCAAGTCTTCCAAACATTCTGCGACATCTTGGCTACACACTTGGAAACCAAAATTGATACCATCTAAAATAGTTTCCAACCCACTACCAACTCATCCATAGCTACACCACATCATCTCAATTCAGCTATACTAGACAGTTTCATGCCTATCTCACTATCACAGATGCTGGACTCACGAGCCAAAATAGAATCTGGATCCCCTGTTGATCTCTGCCCCCCAAAAATAATCACCTTTCTTATCCCATTTCTTGCTCTTACCATCACTGCATTATGCAACAAATCACTGACCCTAGCTACGGTCCTGAAACAATCGAAAGTAGCCCAGGTAACACCCATTTTGAAGAAACCAACTGCAGACCCTAACGATCCGACAAATTACTGTCCCATATCTCTCCTCCCAATGCTGGGAAAGATCCTGTAGACCCATGTTAACAAACCGCTCACAGCGTACCTAGAGTGCAACAGCTTGTGAAACATTTCTCAGTCAGGCTTCAGACCCTCTCATAGTTCTGAGACTGCTCTACTTGCAGTTGTCAATACCATAAGACTATATTTGAGTGATCAACAACCAGCTATGCTGGTCTTGCTGGATCTATCAGCCGCATTCAATACCATCTCACACTCAATTCTGGTACAATTCCTCCAACTGATAGGCATCCAGAATTTTGCCCTTGTTTGGCTGATAGATTTCCTCAATGACATGGTCCAAACAGTCCAAAAGGTACATTCCATTCCGTGACCATTCTCCTGAACAAAGTAGTTCCCCAAGGCTCCTCCGTGAGCTCTACAATGTTTAGTGTCTATGTTGCCCTTACCCACCCAAGCTCAACTAATTAAATCCTTTCAATTGAAGACCTTAATGACACCCAATTGGTCATTTCGTTTTAGTTTGGCAAAGAGTAGAGCCTTTGGATAAAGGAATGGTGGTCAGGGGAGCTAGCCGCTGCTCCACTACCTACCAGATCCACAAAAATGTAAGCATAATTCTAAACAATTGTCTATCTATGCAAGATCAGATCGCCGCCACCTGTGGCACCTGTTTTGGCACTATGCGTCTGCTTAAAAAAAAATCTTCGGATGACTTCCACTAAACTCACGTAAAACTCTCACCCAAGCATTAGTTATCGGTTGCCTTGATTATGGTAACGCCTTATATTTGGCCTCCAATGAATCCCTCTTATCAAAACTACAAGTAGCCCAAAACACCACCGCACGGATGGTAAATAACTTGCTGCCATGATCTTCATCAGTCTGTACTCTCAGAGCACCACACTGGCTCCCAATTCGTAAAAGAACACTGTTTAAACTACTCTGCCTAACACACTAATCGCTCTCAGGGCTAGGCCCAAAGTAACTTGAGCACAGACTTATTCCGTATACGCCAAGCAGGAACCTACACTCTAGGAATCAGTCTCATCTTTGCCCCAGATAGAACCCCACCGCCAAATAGGTGGCTGAGCCGTCTAATGCCTAGCTCTTCTCCACTGGAACACACTCCCTCTGTTCATGCGCGCATGCCCTAGCCTTGTAGAATAAAAAAAAAAAAAAACGTGGATGTTTTAAATACTGACTCTTTCACACCTACCTGCCAACTAAGTGCCGCGATGTCACTCTGGGGATGAGTTGTGCGCTATATCAAAGCCAAAATAACATAACATAACAAAATACTCACCTTTCGTAGTTGGAAAAATTGTGACCCACTCTCCGCCTGGCCTGACGATCTGGGACCACCTCCTGAAGTATGCAAGAAAGTAAGAAACATTGGAATTACTGTGGACTGTAAGCTATCAATGAATGATCAAGTGGATAAGTTAGCAAGATCAAGTTTCATTACTATGAAAACTCTGATATTCATCTTTCCCTCACCTAGGATTTCCACTTCCGGTCCAAACTACTAGCTCTCTTGTACTGTCTAAACTTGATTATGCCAATGGCCTTTGCCATGGATGACCTCTATTAACTATGAAAAGAACTACAACCAGGGCTTTAAGTGGGACAAAAAAACGGGGGGTGGGGCAAAGGTCTCTCAAAGGGGCGTGGTCAATGTAATTAGGGATGTGGCTTAAAATACTTATGCTAAAAATCCGTTTCTTACATTACATCCAGATATATAATGCAACAAGTAACAAGACATCTACAACAAGCCTGGGCTATTGCCTTTGTCAGTGGTTATTTGCATAAGATAAATAAGCAACATCTATGGCTTTGTATATAATATTGAAAATGCTTTAGTTCTCGTTTGAGAGGTTGTGTAATTATGGCTGGCTCTGGAGCTGGGAAAGCAGGTTTGCGTCTTGGTGTCGGCTCAACATCCTGTGATTGTAGGCAAATCAATGAAACACCTGGGGCCTAGCAAAAAAAAAATATGTAATGATTATGTAACTGTTGCTCATGTAAAGTGCTTCCGTAAAGCGACCTTCAACGAGTTTACGCAATCTAAAACTGCAGCAACAAAAAAAAGTTACATCAAAAGCAGTGAACTGCTACACAGTTAAGATGGTGAGGTGAGGTAAAAAATGGAGAGCTCACTTGCCCATCTTGCTTTTTAGAGCTGTCAGTGTGGAAGCCCTGACTACAACAAATGCAAAACTCTGCTTCCAGGCTACTCCTAAATATGAAGACACATGTCCAGACCTCTCCTACCTTAAGGGCCCTACGTTAGTTACGAGTTGCCAGAAGATCCGCCTTCGAGCTGTTTTGTATCACCACAAAAACAAAATGAACAAATGATGGACAGATTGCCCAATAATGCAAACATTTTCCCCCTGTCACAAAGATCTGGGTTTAATCCATCGTTCTTTTGCTCACCATGCTCCCCCAGCCATAGCCATTGACCCTGCTCTATATATGTATGTAGATCAATATATTAGTAAAGTAAATGTAAGGTGAGGAATGTATGTTTATGGGTTTATTTCCCTACAATAACGCATCTGCCAGTGTGTAAATATTATAGCAATTGTATCTATAAGTGCTTCTCTAACAAAATATTGGCTGGCAAATATAATTCTTTTTTTAATTATTAAAGGCTGACTTTTTTTTTAGCAATATATGTGCACATGAGACTTTATCCAGTACAATTAGTCTGAAAGAGACACGTTAGTGATAGATGCCTTACCTGAGAATATCCCCAGGCATCAGGCTGGATTCGGAAAGTGTTTCTGCTTTGCAGTACCTTGTCCCACACTGCTGGCACGCAGTACCTCTGCGTGCCAGTAGGTGGCGTCCTGCGGCTCTGGGTCCGTCACTGGCATCGCAGGCGCAGAGATGACATCACGGAGAGTACTTAGGCGCCACCCATGCGTGCTGACGTCAGTTCTTTCTTTTTCGCGCCAAAAGCGCAGATCCGGATTGAGCACGTACCACGGTCATTTTTTTTACCACTTTTTCGAGACCTTTGTCTCCTTTTCTTGTCTCTTGGTGCACGCAGAGATGCCCGTCTTTAAGTCTTGCAGGTCGTGCCACCGTAATATGTCGGTGGCGGACCCCCATGATGTCTGCCTCTACTGCCTGGAGCATGGCCATGACTCCCGGGATTGTCGGGACTGCCGTGCTATGGCCTCGAAGGCCTTGCAGGAGAAGCGTCGGAAGTTGCTGGAGGTCCGGCATTCCTCTCACCGCCGCTCCGGGTCTAGGGGCCGTTCGCGGGAACGGAACCCTCTCTCCTCGTATTCTAAGTCTTCCCCCTTAAGATTCCGGTAAGCGACGCCATAAAACGAAGCCGAAGAAGCGCATTCGCTCTCCGACGTCCCCCGTTGCTCCCCGGAGGCGGACGTGGGGGACAGGGGCTCCGCCCCTGCGGCTCCTGCAGAACCTGGGAGTCCCGCGGCCTACCCACTATACCCGGGTCCGTCTGCCACTCCCGATAAGGTGCAAGAGTTCCTTGCTGCCTTGGACCGCCTTTACAGGCCCTGGGCTCCCGCCGACGCACCTTAGGGCCCGCGGTCCCGTGTACAGATCCTGTTCACCCGCCGGCACTGCCTCTGGCGCCAGCCCTGGAGCCACTGGATCCAGCGGCCTCTGCTCCGACCCGGCGCCACAAGGTGCAGTGCCGCTGGCTCAAGCCCCGGTGCCGCCCTTGGGCCCGACCCCAGCGCCGCCACAGGCGCCGCCCTGGATGCAGTTTATCCCACCCCGGTTCCCGGACCATTTTGTCCCGACCTGGGATCCACGTTGGGATGCAGCTCCGGCACAGCCCCGGCTGGTGCTGGACCCGGCGCCGCTGACCCAGTCTCCGGGTCTGACCCTGCTGACGCGGCTGGCTCTTTCTACTCCAGAGCTAGACGACGACTGGGACAGCTCGGAGGACCCCCTTGCGCGGCAGTGTGACTCCGAGCAGGACTGGGTGGATGACCTTCAAGATGCGGGTGAACTTGATGTCTTCTGACCTGGGGTGTGCCTCGCCTCCGCCCACTATGGAGGACGGCGCTTCTTATATTATGGTGCTGCAGCGTGCTGCGGAGGCCCTCCATCTCGACCTCCCTACGGTGGCCCTTAAGACCAACCTCCTTACAGAGGTGCTCCAGACGGCGTCTACGTCGTCGCAGCCGCTGCTCCCTTTCAATAAGGCCCTTACTGAAGTCCTCTTGGGCACTTGGTTACGGCTGACCTCGGGGGCACCAGTGAATAAGAACGTCGCTAGGCGTCATCGTCTGGTGCCTGGTGATCCCGCCTTCTTGACCACTCCCCCCCCCACGCCTGAGAGTCTGGTCATTCAGGCCTCGACCTCGGAGTGCTTTTCCCTCAGCTCTGCTGGATAAGGACTCGAGAGGCTGGACCAATATGGCAAGAGGTTGTTCTTCTCAGCCAGTTTGGGGTTGAGATCGGGTAGTACCGCCTGCTTATTGGGCCGTTACTCACACGAAGTGTGGGACAAGGTGGCGGAGGTTCTGCCTCAGTGCTCTGAGGAGGTTCAGGCTGTCCTTTCCCAGGCGATTGCGGAGGGCAAGGATGCGGCGAAGTTTGCCATCAGGTGTGGTTTGGACACCGCTGATTCGTTGGGCAGGGCAATTTCCACGACGGTGGTGTTGCGGCGCTACGCCTGGTTGCGTTCCACTGGGATCTCACCCGATGTCCAGAGCTCGCTCATGGACATGCCCTTTGATGGCTCCCGTCTATTTGGCGACAAGGCAGACAATGCCCTGGAGCGCTTTAAAGGCTTGCGCGCCACGGCCAAGTCTTTGGGTCTTTAAACGAATGTCCCCTGCCACGTCTGGGTTTCGTTACTTTCATGGCCATGGTAAAGGAACGCAAGCACGCTCCTCTGCTAGGCCTGTGCAGAACCAGCCCCAGCTTTCGCAGGGGCGGGTCTGGTAACCAGCGAGCGGATCCGTCCACCCCCGCTGCTTCCGCCTCTAAGCCTTCCTAATCCGAGCTTCAGGGAGCACCTCATGCCGGTGGGTGGCAGGGTACGTCACCACCTCCGCCACTGGCGGGAAATTACCTCGGACAAGTGATTGCTGCAGATAATCTGTCACAGTTACTCACTCCCCTTTCTGTCCTCCCCTTCGGCAATGCCACCTCGGTACCACCGCATGTCGGGTGATCATTTGGCTCTTCTCAGTAAGGAAGTCACGGCCCTCTTGACTGAGGGGGCCATCGAGCGCGTTCCCGGTCAGGAAGTAGGGAGTGGTTGTTATTCCCACTACTTTCTGGTCCCCAAGAAGGACAACGGTGGCCTACACCCCATCTTGGACCTCCGGGACTTCAATCGATTCCTTCGGAAGGAGAAGTTCAAGTTGCAAACTCTGGCTCAGGTCCTGACTGCCCTGGACCCTGGAGACTGGATGGTGGCGTTGAACTTGCAGGACGCCTATTTCCACTTCCTGTCTTACCGGCGCTACCTGCGGTTCACGTTAGCCAGGAGCATTTTCATTTTGCCATGCTCCACTTGAGCCTTACCAGTTCCCCTCGGGTGTTCACGAAGGTGATTGTGGTGGTCGCAGCTCATCTGCGCAGGTCAGGGGTGTCAGTCTTTCCCTACCTCGACGACTGGCTGTTGAAGGCTAGCTCGCCCCAGGCAGTCGTCACCCACCTCAAGACTAAGGCCGACCTCCTGCACTTGCTGGGGTTCTCCATCAATGTGCCAAAGTCGAACCTGAGCTACCCTTCATCGGAGCGGTTCTGGATTCGACGCTGTTTCGGGGTTATCCTCCCGAGCAGCGATTCTGGGATATTCAGGCTGTGATACTGCTCTTACAGCTTCTATCCCAGGTTTCAGTCAGAATGACCCTCCGGCTTCTGGGTCTGATGGCCTTCCACATCCTGCTAGTGATGCAGGCCAGTTGGCGAATGCTCACTCTGCAGTGGGACCTGAAGTTCCAGTGGGCACAGCATCAGGGCAACCTGTCGGATCACGTCCAGATCCCGGAAGGTGCTGCACGATAGTTGCAGTGGTGGCTCACAAATGGCGATTAGGTCAGTGGCAGATCCCTCTCCCTTCCCCCAACCGGAGCACACAGTGGTGACGGATGCATCCCTCCTGGGATGGGGAGGCCACATGGGAGAGGCGGAGATCAGAGGCCTCTGGTCTCCGGCGGAGTCCCGGCTCCGTATCAACCTTCTGGAGCTGCGGGCGATCCGGCTTGCACTGAAGGCATTCCTTCCCTCTGTCCGGGGAAGTGTAGTGCAGGAGTTCACGGACAACACCACCGCCATGTGGTATTGCAACAAACAGGGCAGGTGGGGTTCGGGACCCTTTGTCAGGAGGCTCTGCGCCTCTGGACAGGGCTCGAACATCGAGGCATTACCTTGGTGGTTCAACACCTGGCAGGTTCCCTGAATGCCAGGGCAGACAAACTCAGTCTGAACTCGGACGTGACGCAAGGTCCCTTTCAGCAGTGCGGAGAGCCTTGGTTAGATATATTCGCCACCGAAGAGAACGCGCAATGTCATCAGTTCTGCGCATTGGAATTTCCAAGGCGGCACTCACTCAGAGACGCTTTCGTCGCGAGTGGGGTTGCGGTCTGTTGTATGCCTTTCCGCCTATACCACTTCTGCCCAGAGTGCAGAAGAAGATCAAGCGCGACCAGCCCCAAGTCATTCTTGTGGCTCCGGACTGGGCTCGAAGAGTTTGGTATCCCGAGCCACTCACTATGAGCATCGATCGCCCGATCCGTCTGCCTCTTCGGGAGGATCTTCTGTTGCAGCAGCAGGGGACGGTCCTCCACCCGAACCTGTCCAGCCTCCACCTCCATGCTTGGAGATTGAGCGGTGACAGTTGACACATTTCGATCTTCCTCCCAAAGTCTGTGATGTCATTCTGGCAGCCAGGCGTCCCTCCACCAAAACGGTATACGCCTGCAAGTGGAACAGATTTGTGGCATGGTGCACAGCGGCTGTAGATCCCCTTTCTGCCCCTCTTTCTGAGGTTCTTCTGTTTCTTCTCTTAGTGCCCAGAGCAAAGGTTATCTTTCGGCCATCTCTTCCTTTCTACGGCTTCCAGATCAGCCTTCTCTGTTTAAGTTCCCGGTTGTTAACCGTATTCTTAAAGGCATTACGCATATATTTCTACCGGTACACTTCATAATGTCTCAGTGGGACTTGAATCTTGTCTTGACTTTTCTGATGTGTGCTCCCTTTGAGCCCCTTCATAACTGTCCCTTACGTCTTCTTACTCTCAAGACGGCTTTCCTGGTAGCTATCACCTCTGCCAGAAGAGTGAGTGAGCTCCAGGCTATTTCTTCTAAACCTCCTTTCCGTTCATCCGGACAAGGTGGTTCTCAGGACTCGTCCTTCTTTCTTGCCAAAGGTTATCACGCCCTTCCACATCGGGCAGACCATCACTTTGCCCACCTTCTTTCCGCCTCCTCATCCTTCAAGGAAAGAGGAGAGGCTCCACCGTCTGGACCCAAAATGTGCACTCACATTCTATCTGCTGCGTACACAGCAATTCCAGGGTGGATGATCAACTCTTTATTGGCTACATGGGCGCCAGAAAGGGTCGGGCAGTGCACAAACGGACCATCTCCCGGTGGGACGTTCTGTGCAGCAAAGCATGTTACTCCTTGGCCAAGAAGGAGCCTCCTGTGGGGCTGCGTGCCCATTCCACCAGAGCAACAGCAGCCACTACTGCCTTGGGACGCGTGTCCCCCTGCAGTATTTTTGTCAGGGAGCTACGTGGGCCTCGCAGCGCACGTTTACCAAGCACTGCTGCCTTGACAGTCGGGACCGGAGAGACCGCTTCTTTGGCTGTTCTGTGCTTTGTGACTTTCTGGTGTAATCCTGTTCGCAGAATCTCCACCGGGGTTGGTATTGCTGGGGTATCTATTCTAAGGTAAGGAATCTATCACTAACGTGTCTCTTTCAGATGCACAAGTTACTTACTTGTGTAACGATATATCTGTATGAGACATTAGTTAGTGATAGATTCCTTACCGCCCCACCCATTCTGCCCTTTCTGCGAACTGATTACTAGGGTTAAGATTATCCCCTTTTAGGGCCCTAGTTGTATGCACCAATGGTCAGTCTCTTGCATGGCTCTGTATTTTCGGCGCGGAATAGTTGTGTACAGAACTGACAGCGCGCATGCGTGGCGCCTAAGTAGTCTCCGTGACGTCATCTAGGCGCTTACGACGCCAGTGACGGACGCGGAGCTGCAGGACACCACCTACTGACGCGCATGGGTACTGCTAAGCAAAACTTTCCGGATCCAGCCTAACGCCTTGGGATATTCTAAGGTAAGGAATCTATCACTAACTAATGCCTTTTACAGATATATCGTTACACAAGTAAGTAACTTGTGCTTTAACTCCTGATTATTTTACATATATATGTATCTTGTTAAAACCTCTGTTTACCTTTGTGTGGTTATATATTTTCATCTCACAGCAATTAAAAAGAAATTACAGCAATAATGGAAAGTTTGTTTGTAAATCGTTATCCAAGCTTGTACATATGGGACTTTATCTTGTACATTTCTTTATCTCCTGATTATTCTGCATATGTGTATCATGCTAAAATCTGTCTATATATGTATACCTTTTATGTGTGGTTATACATCTACATATTTATATATTTTACTGCAACTGCAGAGAGAAACCATATTACTATTCTCCTCAAATCTCCCCTAACACCTATTCTGATATTTATACTCTTTCAAAATATCCTTTTAATAAATAATTTATCCCAAACCTCTTTTGCTACTATGAACACCCTTCCCAAAGTCCACCCTAATCTATCTTTAATTCATATTATCCAACTAACAGGCACTCTCATCCCAAACCTCTTTTACTACAGCAGACTCCCTAATAACCCTTCCTAAACTCTTCTCTCCTGTATCCATCAATGATCCTATTCATCCAGCTAACTGGCTCACATGTACACCACTCCCAGTAACAACTTACATTTCCCTCTACTAAACCACCAATCCATTTTGGGTTCTGGAGTAGCATGGTACTTGCCAAAAGCACTTCTCCTCATCATGGGTAGTAAGTACTATATAAATAAAATTACTCTTTCGCTGAAAGCTCTAGCTTATACACTATTATTCCTTGTTTGCCCGGAAGAGTGTGTGGTACTCTATGAAATGAAGTGTGGGGGGAGGGGGCAGGTGGGAAGTGTCCTTTTTTATCTTATTCAAATGAAATGCGCACTTTCATATGTGTGGCCCCTTGAGCTACAGTGTAGTGGGACACAGCCTTAGCACAAAAGGTATCTGGCGAATGCTAAACCTATCTCTGCAGCCAAATCACATATCTTTTTTTTTTCTTAAAGTTATTTTTATTGAGGTTGTATAAATCAATACAGCTCATATAGTTATACATACATACAATACTACATGGTCTGCATATGAGCTCCAACCGTTCATAGGATCAGATATCTATAAGAGAACCAACAGAACAAGGTCCGGTCCAGACCTCCACTCCAGCCATCACAGTGATAACAGAGGAATACAAATTAGAATTAGAAAGCAGTAAAGCAGGTAACGGCAAAGGTCACACACCTTGAGTGATACATCGGACGCTAGCAAATTAAACAATCGAGGCATCAACAATAGTAAGGGTTATATACTCTAAGACAGTTTGCCTCCTCAGGGATGAACAACACAGGCAAATTTTACATCATAGTAGGTATCAATCAAGTATCATACATACAGTAGTGAAGCACAAGCGGAGTACAGACGCAGCGCGTTGGCACAACTACCTGTGCATCTCTTAGCGCCCAATATCGTATCCATACAGATTTTATGGCGGTCCCATAGATCTCACAGTAGTAGGGGAGCCCACCCTGGCTCTTGCCCAAGATAGAAATGGCTCCCAAATATCCCTGGGTCTAGAGGTGGCTGGCATTAGTTCCCAGTATGTTTCTAGTTGTACCTGACCATAAGCCACATCCGCTAGCCACGCTTTAAATGTTGGAGCCTTTTTCTTCCCCCAGCATAATGCTATCTGTCTCTTAGCATACAATAACAGAAGTGCATGTAGCTTCCTCATATTGGGTGCAGTGTCCCACACATAACCTAATAGCCCTTGATGCGGGGCGGGGGTGTCTGCTCTGCCCAGTATCTGATTGGCAGCTTCAAAAATGGCATGCCAGTACTTCTGCAGCTGGGGGCAGTTCCATCCCATGTGTATAAAATTAGCAGGTTCGTACCCACATCGCCAACATCGTGCGTCAGGTCTCAATTTCATGCGGTGTAGACTAGTCGGTGTCCTATAATATCTATGTAAGAACTTGAAATGCACTAGTCGCAATCTATAATTTGGGGATAGCTCACGTAATTGTTTGCAACAGAACTCCCACTGTTTATCCGAAAGCTGGGGGTCTAAATCTACATTCCACAATTGAAACGATCTAGGTGTCACAACTGGAGCCTGCTCTTGCATAGCCGTGTACAATCTAGTGACCAGTTTCCGTGGCGACGCCCTTGCCAGTATGTCTTGCAGTGCAGCTAACGTCGGAGGGGCCTCTGGGAAATTCTCTTACAGTGCAGTACAGGCCAGTTTCAATCTGTGGTACTCAAACCTTTCTGTAAAGGACACTTCACCATCTCCGTCTCCCGCAGGTGGAGGGCGGAATTTCCCTTCTGGATACAAATCCGCAAATGTTTTCAGTTGTGATCCACTCAGTTCCAACACCCCCCCTCATCCCCCCCCACCATCTTCCAAGCAGGCCAGCATTGGGTTTCCCCTCAAGGGGATTGCAGGAGCAAACAACAGTGTCAGATGGGCTCTATTTTGCAACTCTCTCCAAGTCCACCTTAGCATGTCAGCAGTGTCCACATCCGCTCTAGGGCGCTTTGATTTTTTATAAAGGGCGACTTCCAAGGAAGTTGGGGCGACTGAATCTATTTCCACCGCCACATGCGGTTGGTATGGCGTACGGTGTACCCAAAAATGTAAGAATTGAGCCTGTGCACAGAGCGCGTATAGCCGCATGTCCGGGGCACCTAGACCTCCCTGTCGCAATGGCAATGTCAAGAGGGCCCATGACACTCTGGCCGGCCCACCCGACCACACCAAGGTCAGTAGCAGTGTGCAGAGGCATTTAAAAAAATGTTGTGTGAGGGGGATCGGGATATTCACGAACAGATATAAAAATGTTGGTAATACCATCATCTTAGATAGTACCACCCTAGCCGCCACCGAAAGAGGCAGCCGGGACCAGATCTCCACCTTACCTTCAAGCCAGTTCACTGCCCTCCCAAAGTTCATGCCCCAAATGTCCTGTCGATTTCTGCAGATCCATATGCCTAAGTATTTGACCTCTTCTGGCTCCCAACGTAATGGATATTCCGATTTCACCTCAGGTGTGCCTTCTGTCAAGGGAAAAATGACTGATTTCATCCAGTTAATGGATACACCCGATAGTCCTCCGAATTTGATGAATTCCCTGAGAACAGGGTCAAGGTTTTCAGAGGGGTTCGAAATATACAAAGTTACATCGTCAGCATACATTGAAATAAGTTAACTTCTCGAGCTGAATCCTATACCTCTATCAGTGTGGTGCTGGCGAATCCTGGCAGCCAGTGGTTCCATGGCAATGGCAAATAATAGGGGAGAGAGCGGGCACCACTGCCTTGTGCCACGGGTAATGGGAAAGGATTCCGATATCATGCCATTGACTCGTACTCTCGCCTTCGGGGCGGTATAAAGGAGTCGAATCTGGTTGATGAACATGTGGCTGAACCCCATTTGTGCGAGCACCATGAATAGATAGGGCCATTCAAGGGTGTCTAAGGCTTTTGTTGCATCTAGGAAGATGGCGGCAGCTTTTACACTAGGATGGAGATAGTGCAGGACCGCAAATATCGTTCTAATGTTATGCATAGTACATCTACCAGGTATAAATCCGGATTGGTCCGGCAGCGCCACCATTGGGAGAAGCGGTTGTAATCTATTTGCCACCAGTTTTGCATAAATTTTCACGTCTACATTAATAAGTGACAAAGGACGATAAGAATCTAAGAGCATCTCGTCCTTTTCGGGTTTCAATAAAGTGATTATTAGGGCTTCTCTCATGGATTCTGGAAGTACACCGGCTTCCAGCGCCTCGCCATGCACTTCATGCAACCTAGGCGCAAGTTCCTCAGCATACGTTTTGTAGAATGCTGTGGTGAGACCGTCTGGGCCTGGGGCTTTATTTAGCGGGAGGCTCTTGATGACCTGTTTTATGTCCTCAACTGAAACAGAGAGGTCCATATATCTACGGTGAGCATCGTTGAACCACACCAGTGCAATCGTGTCCAAGAAGGCTTGAAGGCCCTCAGGACTCCCTGTGTGTTTGGCTGTGTATATTTGCGCATAGAAGTCCCGAAATTCATTCAGCACTTCAGCCTGACCCACTACTGCGTCTCCATCCTGATTAGTGATCGTGTGTATGAATGGTGGTGATGTAGTCTTGCGAATCATGTTTGCTAGCATTTTCCCTGGCCTATCTCCTTCACCATACAGCTGGGCTTCGGCATGTTTCCCCAAAAATGTTACCTCACGATGGGCTTCTTCCGAATCTTCTATAAGTTTGTCTTTCAGTTCAGCCGCAACTTGGGGGGTCTGGTCGGCACAGAACCATTTCTCCAGTTCTCTAATCTGACCTTCTATGCGGGTGAGGGTGCCTCTCACCGCCTTTAATACCCCGGCCTGTCTAGCTATGCATTTACCTCGGATTACCACCTTAGAGGCATCCCATAAAGTGGCCTCAGTAGAGACCGATCCAGCGTTAAGAGTAAAATAGTCCACAATGTCAGTGCGAATTTCTTCTTTAAATGCCTCATCTAGTAAGGCATGTGGTGGAAGCCTCAAACTAAAGGCCCGGGGTGGTGAGTCAGGAAGAGAGACAACCAACAGAAAGGGTGCATGATCTGACAAGGACCGTGCCATATGATCCACCTCAAGCGTCCATGCAGCAATGGTAGGGGTGACAAGCCAAAAATCTAACCTAGACCAGGCAGCATGCACATTTGATATACATGTCCCCTCTAGCCCACCGGGGTGTCGAATCCGCCAAATATCTAACAGGGCGCCCTCTGACATCAGGTCATGCAATGCTGCACCCGCTCGTGGGTGTAATGGCCTAGCAGTTCCCTTCCTATCTATTGTATCGTTCAGCCCAGCGTTGAAGTCCCCTCCCCATATGATATTGTCGCAATTCATTGTCGCAATCTTTGCCCAAACTTCGCGGAAGAACTCCGGGGAGTCAACATTCAGACCATATAACGCAGCTAAGACCACTTTTTAACTCCCAGCGTCCCCTGTAAGAGGACATAGCGACCCTCCGGGTCTAAATGTACCTCGTTTTCTTTCCAATCCTCTCCGCAGCATTATGGCAACTCCGCGTGCATAGCTGGAGTATATCGCTGAGTGGATGTGTGCCCATCTACTGTGCTTAAGTCTTGGGGAGGGGTTGGTATTCAGGTGCTTTTCCTGAAGAAAGCAGATGTCAATGCTATGCCTCGCTAAGTATGCATGCACCAAACGCGCCTTTCTACAGTCAATCATCCCTCTTACATTCCAAGTAAGGATTTTAATTGCTGCCATGGGGAGGTTTAGTGAGGTGTGCAATGGCTCTCCAGGGTGAACCATGTATCAGTAGTGGTGACCTAAGTATACACCATAATGTGCTAGGACAACAGCGAAGACCGGACCAGTAAAACCAAACATTCCCCTCCCTCCCACCCCCCACCCGCTCCAACCCCCCAATTGGGCGGAGACATACCCTTACGAAAACCACTCCAGAGTGGTGGAACCAAAACATATGGGACTTCCCCGTGGAGGTGTGGAAGCTCCAGCATACACCCCTGTTTCCACAGGGTGGCTGGGGTCAGTGTAGTGGACTCAACTCAGGCACCATGCAATAATGAAACATATTGAAATCGTGCACTGCCATTACATACTGCCAATCGTTCAACTTCGGCAATGACTGTAGCGAGTAACTAAAGTAAAATCGTGCCTGGCCAGTTGTAAGTGACAATGTACACTTCAGCAATTAGTAGTGACAACAAGATAATGTAGCACATGGCCACCACAGTCTAGTCCATGAAGATATCTTTAAGCGACACAGCATCAAGAGTAATACACGTGTGTCCCATCATGGCGGGGTGAGAGCAGTCCATGCACGCGGCCCGTACCCTAGCCAGAGCAGGGAGCTATAAAACCAGCTAATCAAATACTGTAACAAAACATCAACAACGAGGTATATCACGTGATAGTTTTGGTTTCCTGGAGCAAAACACATTAGACAGTCTGCTGAAGGGCAATATGTCAATCATTGTCACTGAGTTGGCCATCAGTATTTTCCCGCCCTGCATTAGATTTCTTATTTTTGGAGCCACAAACATGTTTAGCAAATTTAAGGGCTGATTTGGCATCATTGAAGAAGTGTAACTGGCCATCATATGACACCTTGAGCTTAGCTGGGTACAATAGTGAATAGGGGATTTCAGCTTCCATCAGCAGCTTCTTTGCTGGCAAGAATTCACGTTGTGCAGTTTGCACTGTGGGTGTAAAGTCAGGGTAGAACGAAATATGATTACCTTTATGTGTGATTTTACCTTTCTCCCTTGCCAGCTTCAGCACTGTATCTCGGTCTTGAAAGTTCAGCAGTTTGGCCAAAATCGGCCGAGGTGTACCCCCCACCGGTGGTTTTGGGCCCAGTGCTCGGTGGGCTCGCTCCACGACGAAGACAGGTGAAAGATGAGGGTCAAATAGCTCATGTAGGAGATCTGAGATGTACACCTCCATTTTGCAGTTGTCTCCGGAATGCCCGTAACGCGGACGTTGCTTCTTCGAGAGCGTGCCTCCAAATCGCCGTTTTTCGCTTGTATAACAGCCAGCAGCTTACCCATACTGGAAATATGCGCTCGTGTTTCTTGCTGGAATTCATGTTGCTCCGTATGACGATTTTCCAGGCAATCCAGCCGGGTTTCATGTGCGGAGACCTGGGATTTCACTGTCTCCATTTGCGATGTCAGGTTGTCCAGCTTGGCATCAATGCTTGACAGACTTGAACGCATTTCTAACATCAATTGCCTGAGGTCAGCACCATTATCGCCATCCGTCTGACCCCCACTTGCCTCATCCACGTCCCCCTGCTCTGGCCCGGTCTGCTTCACCCCCTTCCGATTTTCAAAGTTGATCTTGGGCTGTCGAGTGTCTGGCTTTCCCATCTTTGCTGCCAACGCGTGGATCCACCCAGGCAAGTCCCCCACAGCCCGGGCCGCCTGTGAGTAGTAGTAGCGTTCCAGACAAGGCGTGCGTAGCTTGGGTCAAGGCGGGTGAATGTCTCCCAGTCGATTCCCGACAAAGCGTACCAGCCAGTCTTATTGTCGGAGTGCTTAAAATGGATTTTCAGCCGCTCAAAATGGCAGCAGCACCACCAGCAAGGAGCAGGTCTATTCTGGCAGGCAGTCTGGAACGAGGGAGGACCGGGGGGTCAGGCACCGCGCCGCCGCCTGCGGATCTCCCGGTATGCAGCTTGCCAAGGCGGAGAGCGTCCGCAGCAGAGGCACAGCGTATGGCGCAGTTCGCGCCACACCACACAAAATGGTGCCCTTTCACCTCAGATTCTCGGTCTCTGCCAGTGATTGAGTCGGCTCTGCACCCTCTACGTCCGCATCTGCGCCTCCCGCCGCGTCCTCCACGGCGCCTCCACACCGCCTGGCTCGCAACGAGCATGTCTCTCTCTAGGGTAAGGCCTTTTCTAGATTTCCGGCAGCGCGAGACGTTCTTCTGACCTCAGAGATAGGAAGGGGTGCAGTCGATATCTCCCCGCCTCAGCCGCCTCGGCCACCGCCTTGTGCCTGCTCCACGCGGTCCGCCCCCCGGCCTCAGCCTCCACCACCAGCGATCTCCTCCATGTCTTCTCCACTACCACACAGCCCAGGCCTCCACCGCAGTCAATGACAGCACCCCGATCACTTGCCACGTTAACGTCAATCACTCTCCAAATGTGGGCCGTGTAGCTCTAGCGACAAGTCTTAGTGCTGACCTGCGAACGCGAGCGGGCTCCGCATCCCCGTTCTAAAGTGAGGATCTTGGCCGGTCTCTGTGATCACAAGGGCGGGCGCCCGCTTCAGCCAGGTCAGGTCAACTGCTCATCCGGCGGCGGAGTACTTCAGCAGAAATCCCGGCCGCCGGAATTTGGTCTGATGGTGCCGCAGTTCAAGCACACCACAAGGCAGGTATGTTGGTGCCCTGAGGTCCGTCCGATGCAGGATTAGTTTAGGATAAAGGCCACAGCCGGCGGAGCTCGCTCATAGAGCGGCCATTTCGCTGCCTAGCTAGCCACGCCCCCCCCCCCGCCAAATCTCACATCTTCATAGTAGACACAGTATCCCTAAATATTGGAAATGTAAAGTATAGTTCAATGTGATAGGCAGGAGGCAGTTTTTCTCCGCCTTGCCTTGCAATGCCCAGCACCGTACGACTACTAGAGCAAGTGTGCAAAATTCAAGAGGCGGTGTCTTGTTCAAACATACCATTTACACCACTACTAATGGTATATATAAAGGTATATATGGAGGTTAATAATTGGATTATGAGATTTGTTGCATTGTCATTCCTGCTAGCGAAATGTAAGAAGACTGTGCTTTGTCTATAGGAATCCACTCCCACAATACAAGCCTCAGCCTCATCTAATTTATGGTATTGACATGTCGATGACTTATAAATAGCTCTACTCCGCACCCAAACTTAAATATTTGGGAGCCTTGTAGATACTACCTTATGGCAGACATGCCAATGAATAACAAAAAGCCTGGCTAACAATTAGGTACAATAGCATCCATAGAGGATTAGGTTCTTCTAACCCTTTAGACTGCACTTCTATCTCGGTAAGTGTGAAACTAGTAACTGTGTGAAATGTGCTGTCAAATGGAAAGATATTGAAATTACTGCATGGTATGGATGCAAAAACCTTGCATGCCTAGTATATTGGAATATAGATGTGTTTATGCCAGTTTAATTACAGTGTTTATACTTGTTTGAACTAAGGTAATATAGAAATAAAAAATAAATAAAATAATGGTATGTGATGATGAATGTGTTCAGTGTTAAGGACTCTTAAAGTGTGAAGAAAATGTTAAAGGATAACAGTAACTTTGTTTTGCTCCTAGATCACATACGGTATCAACATCATCTCCAAACAGGTCTCGCACGTCCTCAGATGAACCAGAGCACTCCCTTTTGGATTATATTCGTCATTTAGAGGTTGTTCAGCAGAGATTAGGAGGACTGCAACAAGGTGTGTGTTCTTTAATCTCATATTGTTCCTCTCTGGCGCACTAGTGTAAACTGAATTGATCATGTCTAGCCATATACGAGAACTTACCCTTATGCTTCTGACCATGAGCTGACATTTTCCGTCCCTCCCTGAATGGGGATTTCTTGTCTGCACTTGACTATGACCAGGCATTCCATTCTAAGAAGGGATTTTAGTCACTGTGCCTAGACTAGAACAAGTTTTCCACTGCTGCAATTGAGTAGATGTTATTTATTCTGCCTAGTCCTCAGCAGAGATATTCCACCTTTCTGCAATGCTTAAACCTACATCTCCCACCTTGTGTCCTTCCCTCGACAAAAGCTAACTCTGTTGACCTATCTTGCATTGAAGTGCCTCTGTGCAATTGAAACAAAACAGTCATTTGACTTCAACGGAAATACCCAATTGCGCAGGACTGGGAACGGATGCTGCGTGATTTGGAAGAAACGGAGCTGCTGCCGTCACAGGCAGACAATTCGTAGATGCGAATTATATAGAGGAGGGCTGTGAGGGTATCGGATAGGGAATGGGCCCAGAAGGGCGGACAGGTTAGTCAATAAAGTACGAGCGCAATATCCCATGTGAGATAGTTTACGCGCCAGGAAATGTTGCCCTCTAAACAGAGAGACCAGGAGACGTGCAAAATGGGGTGGGGGGAGTTGGGAGGGATGGGAAATTGTTGAGACTTAGCTTTCCTAGGCTCTGCTATACACCGTGAATGTAACGTGTTACGGTACAGTGGAGGGATCACCTCATAACTGATTGTCGCACTTTCTATATGCTGATTGTAATTCAATGATCTTCGAATGTTGCAGAAGCAGTATTGTGAAATAGGTTTCACCTAAGTCTGGTTAAGTCCATTGTGGGAGAAAAGACAAAAGACTGCATCCTGTTGGAAGGCACAATTGTATACTGTGATATATTATGCAGTCGCAAATAAAGAGTTTTAAAAAAAAAGTCATTTGACTTGTATTAACACTTCATGGACACATAGCAGGCTTAAGTATGTTGTTTTACTGCTGCTTGAAGGTCTCATTGGTCATTGTTGTTGCATTTTGTTCCATACCTTTAGGAGCATCCCAAGGACACTTATGAAAGAGTAACATGAAGAAGTAATCTGAAACCCTAGCTATGGACTGATAAACTGAATCTGAGTGGATCTCCCAAATAGAGAAAATCATGTGGCAAAAACCGTCGAAAGAGCACCCAGTGTGCATTTTGAGTACAAGCTATGGAGTTTGTCTCCGTGCAGAGCCAGCTTTCGAGATCCAATTGAATACCTTGGTTGCTTTTGCACATGCACCTTGAAGGATCTATGAAGCATGGTTAGCTGTAGCTTGGGGATGAACTGGAGTCCAGATCTGTGTATAACAAGAAACAGTTTTTTTTTTTACTTGTATTTTTTTTAAAACTGTATAGCTGGATTCTTTGTACAAAGGAAATAAAAATATTTTATGAGTTTCTTTTATTCCTGTTTCAACGTAGTCTCTATATATTAAAGTGACATCAGCTAAGTGCTTGTGAACGCTATAATGTCAGAGGAAAAGCTTTTGATAATCTGAGTGCAGTTATGACATATTAATATGTACTGTGCTAACTGCTCAACTAAAGTCACACGTAACGTGAACTAATTGAGGTGCTGTCAATCTGTGTGTAGAACCACCACGGCGAAAGGTTCAGACCTCTTCTTAGTCCCTTCCATTGTTCTTAGAATGGTTTTATATGTATTTTAGTCTTAATTATTGTCACGTTCATTTTTTTAAACATTATTTTTGCTGTCTTATTTTGTTTATTGCGTTTTTTATTAGTTCTTGGGTCTCAATTGACAGGGCAGCTATCTGCCAGAACTTGTCATGTGTATTGTGATTGTGTGTATGTATATATATAAGTGTGTGTGTGTGTGATCTGAAAGAAACAGGTTAGTATTAGATTCCTTACCTTAGAATATCCCCAGGCGTCAGACTAGATCCGGAAAGTTTTGCGTAGTAGTACCCCTGCGCATCGGTAGGCGTCGTCCGTGGCTCCGCGTTCGGCGTCGTTGGCGCAGTGATAACGTCGTCGGAGTACTTAGACGTCGCCATCGCGCGCTGACGTCAGTTCTTCTTTTTTTCCGCGCCAGCAATCGCCGATCTGGAAAAAGTGGTACCCAAGTGGTACCCATAGTCATTTTTTGACTAAACTTTTTCGATCTGTTTTTGAAGTCGAACGACTCCATCGGTGCCGGTAGGGATGCCCGGGTTCAAGCCCTGTGCCGACTGCGACCGACTGATGTCGGTTACCGACATCGCCGGTGCCTACATTGTTTGGGGTTCAACCACGATGACAAGTCGTGCCCCTACTGCCGGGCCTTGACGTCGAAGGCTAGACAGGAGCGGTCCTGTAAGCCCCTCGAGCTCCGGCAGTCGGCCCCGCGCCGCTCGAGGTATCGGTCCAGGAGGAGGTCGAGGGACCGGTCGCGGGGCCGGAGTCATCACAGTTCGTCGAGTCGACACCACTCGTCCAAGTCCTCAGGTAAGAGGCACAAGAAGTCAAAGCAGCGACACCGCTCTTCTGACTCCCCCCCCCCCCCTCCCCCCGACGCTCGCGTGATGCGGCCGGGGATTCGGGCGAAACCGCCCACGTGGCTCTGCCGGAGCCGCAGGCGTCACAGCCAGCCCCACACCCGCCGGTCCCTGGGCTTAATGCGACGCCGGAGGAGATTCGTGACTTCCTTCGTGGCCATGAGGACTCACTTCCCTCCATCAAGGGTCGTCGGCGCGCCTTCAGGCCCCACAGCCCCGACTGGGGGCCTTAGCAGGCCGGCGGCTTGTGCCCCGGCGCCATCGGCGACTTCGGTCCCGACGCCGCAAGGGCCCCACTGGATCCGGGTCCGGGTCGCCGCTGGTCGACCTCACGACCCCTCCACCAGCGCCGACCCCCAGGGTGTCGCCCCCGACGCCGTCCCCGATCCCTCCCTCGGTCCGAATCCGGCTTTGGACCAGCGTCGCTCCACGCCACATTCGACGCCGGCCGAAGAACTTTTCTTCTTTGATCTGGCTCCATCCTTTGACCCTGAGGAGGGTTGGGAGGAGTCTGAGGACCCTCTGGCACGTGAGTGTCAGTCCTTTCAGCACTGGACAGAGGAGCTAGGGGAGGCCAGTGGTCTAGACACCTCACCTGACACTGATTTTGTCTCCCCTCCTACCGTGGCTACGGAGGAGGGGGCTACTTATAGCGTGGTGCTGACACGGGCAGCCAAGGCCGTTTAATGAGGCTCTCATGGACGTCCTATTGGGCACTTGGTCCAGGACCGCTACAGGTCCCCCTGTAGATAGGCACGTCGCCAGGCGCCACCGCCCAGCTCCGGGCGACCCTAGCTTCCTTTCCTCCTACCCCACCCCCGAGAGTCTAGGCCTCCACTTCCCAATCTGCATTCCCGACTGCACCCCCAGATCTGGAATCCAAGAGGTACGAACAGTTTGGTAAGAAACTGTTCTCGTCCCTTAGGTGCGGACTGCGGTCAGTCAACACCGCTTGCCTCTTGGGCTGTTCTACCCACTCTCTGTGGGATACGGTTGCAGCCGTGCTGCTAAAGTGCCCGGAAGGGGCCAGGGCGAAGCTCGCTCAAGCCCTCGCGGAGAGACGAGACGAGACGCAGCGCGGTATTCTATTCGATGTGGGCTGGATACCATGGACTCACTGGGCAGGGCGATGTCCACGACGGTGGCAGTTCGCCGCTACACCTGGTTGAGGTCCGCCAACTTTTCGGCTGATGTCCAGAGCACCCTCATTGACATGCCGTTTGATGGCAGCCACCTCTTTGGTGGCAAGGCAGATCATGCGCTTGAACACTTCAAGGGCTCCAGGGCTACGGCCAAGTCCTTGGGCCTGTCGGCCCCGCGTTAGCAGCAGTCTGCCTTTCGCTCCTTTCGTGGCCAAGGAAGGGGCACCCCCACACGTCCTGCCAGCCACGGGCGGCAGACTAACATTCAGCGCGCGGTGGCGAACGTGGTTACCATTGCGGCGGGAACCGGGGACAGCGATGCGGCCAGTCCACATCCACCCTCGCAGCATCCGCCTCAAAGCCTTCATAGTCCGAGCTTTCAGTCCCATTTGACGCCAGTGGGGGGCAGGGTTCACCATCACCTCCACTGGCGCTCCATCACATTTGACAGGTTATGTGCTGCAAATCGTCCGAAGGGGCTACTCCCTCCCCTTCGAGGCGACCCCTCCAGCCATGCCACCGCAGTACCACCGCGTGTCGGGGGATCACTTGCAACTTCTGCAAGAGGAAGTTACGGCCCTCTTTGCCAAGGGGGCCATCGAGTGCGTTCCTGGGCCAGAAGTAGGGTGTGGTTGTTACTCCCACTACTTTCTGGTTCCCAAGAAGGGCAAAGGGGGCCTACACCCTATCTTGGTCCTACGGAACGTCAACGGCTTCCTTCGGAAGGAGAAGTTCAAGATGCTCACTTTGGCTTAGGTCTTAGATGCCCTAGACCCAGGAGACTGGATGGTAGCGTTGGACTTGCAGGACACCTATTTCCACATCGCCGTTCTGCCGGCCCACCGGCTCTACCTGCGGTTGACGGTAGGCCACAAGCTTTTTCAGTTTACCGTGCTCCCCTTCGGCCTTACCAGCGCCCCACGGGTGTTCACGAAAGTGATGGCGGTGGTCACAGCTCATCTGCGCAGGTTAGGGGTTTCAGTCTTCCCCTACCTCGATGACTGGTTGTTGAAGGTGGGCTCGCCCCAGACAGTCGTCAGCCACCTCCAGACTACAGCCGACCTCCTGCACCTGCTGGGGTTCTCCATCAATGTGCCGAATTCACACCTGTGTCCCTCTCAGAAGCTCCTCTTCATCATCATGTCTCGTCACCTCCACGGATCTCAGCTATGCTGCAGACGTGAAGAGAGGGTCAGAGAGGTCTGGAAGTCTGGGTCTTGTCGGGCTCTGTGCTCGGGTCCCGGCGGGAGCGTCGACAAAGCAAGCAGTGGATTTGCTGGATGGTGCCTGGTTGCCCAGGGTGGTCACTCCTTGGCCACAAGGGAGATTCTTCCGTCTTCAGCAGAATGTCGAAGGTCCAGAGTTTCGTTTCAAGTTTCAGTTCAGGATCAAATCTAAAGTCCTGGGGCTCAGCTCCTACCTTTATACAACTAAAAGGGGCTGGATTACTTTCTAGGTCCCTCCTATAGGTGGGACCAGGAAGGGGGGTGGTTACACCTCCTCTCCTTTGTCCAGTTTCGCGCCAGAGCTGGGGCTGGAGCACCTAGTGTGCCCCAGGCAATGTCTCAATCTATTCAGCCCTCCCTGTCCCAATACACAAAGTCCTTTCTGGGGTGGTGCTCGCACCTCTCCAGGCAGGAAACCTATTGTCCAAACCTCCGTGACTGGAAGGACTCCCAGCAGCAGGAGGTCAGACTTGTCTGTGGCAGCAGCCCCTGACACAGCGTTTCACTCTAATTAGAGCTCTTCAGAAGAGCTCTCTGAAGAGCTCTAATTAGAGCGAAACACTGTGTCAGGGGTTGCTTTTACTCATTTCAGGTTGGCTTGAGTTGGTATTTTACCAATTCAAAGCTGTAATATTGTGCCTGGAGTGATAAATGGCTTTTGTTATTTTACAGCTCGGCAAGGACTGCAGTGTACTAGTCCTATGCTTAAAGACTTTGCTGTTTAAATGGCAAAAGACTTTGTCATTTTCTATCTCGGCGTGGATAGCACTGTGCTAATCCTATGCTTAAAAACTTTGATAGAAAAACAGACATTTGAGGTGAGCAGATCTAGAGTGTCGCTGGTGTTGAGAGTGCTCTAACAGGAGCTGCTTTCCACCTAAACTGAGACCTACCCAGAGTTCTCTCCTTCTTTTTTGCATATATATATATAGGAAAATGTGGCGCACTCGCAAGCTCTCTTTTCAGTGCTTTATTTAATAACCACCATTGCTGGCAAACACTTTTTGGCCAATGCAGCCTTTGTCAATGTCAGTCTCTTTAATATTCACCATCAATTTAACCTTGCAAAACTTTTTACTTTTGGCGCAGAGTATTTCATACAGTTTGTGAATTTTAAGTTAAAATGATTCCGATACAACTCAGTTATGTATTCTTCCGCATCTTTTTGTGACCCTAGCCAAACAATAAAAATGTTGTCAATATATCTGAAAGAAACCGTTAGTTATAGATTCCTTACCTTAGATTTATCCCCTGCTGTCAAACTGGATCCGGAAACTTTTTCGTCAGCAGTAGCTCTGCGCGTCGGAAGGTGGCGTCGGTCGGCTCAGCATCAATCATTGGCATCGTGGTCACTGGGATGATGTTGCGGTTGTTACTTAGACGACGCCCTCGCGTGCTGACATCTGAAAGAAACAGGTTAGTGTTAGATTCCTTACCTTAGAATATCCCCAGGCGTCAGACTGGATCCGGAAAGCTTTCGTCCACGCCCGTCATTGTCGTGATCACCAGGATGACGTCGTCGGAGTACTTAGACGCCGCCTTGCGCGCTGACATCAGTTCTTTTTTCCGCGCCAGCAAGCGCAGATCCGGGAAGAGCAGTACTCTAACATTTTTTGACTAACTTTTTTGATCACTTTTCGAGTCGATTTCGACTCGCGGTGCAAATAGGGATGCCTGGTTTTAAACCTTGCGATGCCTGTCACCGCCTGATGTCGGTGACGGACCCCCGCCGTCGGTGCCTTTACTGCCTCGGGGTCGACCACGATGACAAGTCGAGCCCCGACTGCCGGGCCTTGACCTCGAAGGCTAGATAGCTGGAGCGGTCCCGTAAGCTGCTCGAGCTCCGGTAGTCTGCTCCGCTTCTCTCGAGGTCCCGGTCGAGGAGGAAGTAGAAGGACCGGTCGCGGAGCCGCAGTCATCACCTCTCGTCGACTCACCATCACTCGTCGGGCTCCAAGTCCTCCGGTAAGTCGAGGCATTCAAAAAAGAAGTCGAAGAGGCGTCATCCCTCTTCTGACTCCCCCCGACGCTCGTGTGATGCGGCTGGGGGTTCGGGTGACACAGCCCGCGTGGCTATATCGGAGCCGCAGGCACCGCGTCTAGCTCCACACCCACCGGTCCCTGGGCTGCACGCGACGCCGGAGGAGATACATGACTTCCTTGTGGCCATGAGGATTCAATTCCCTCCGTCGGAACCCGTCGTGGCGCCTTTGGGCCCCGCGGGTCTGACTGGGAGCCCTAGCGGCCCGGCGGCTCCGGCCCCGGCGCCGTCGTCGACTCCGGTCCCGATGCCCCAGGATCCAGGCCTGGAACCGGGTCGTCTCAAGTCGACCTCACAACTCCGCCGCTGGCGCCGACCCAGAGTGTGACGCTCCCGGTGCCGTCTTCAGACGACACCTTCCCCGGTTTCAGTCTGGGTGCGACGCCGGAGTGGCGCCACTCGGCGCCGTCTCCAACGCCGATGGGTGACCAATTCACCTACGACCCGCCTCCATCATTTTTGCCTGGTTTCCAGGAGATGGATGATGAGGAGGACTGGGAGGTGTCTGAGGACCCTCTGACACAGCAGTGCCAGTAAAGCCAGGACTGGGCAGATGAGCTGGGGGAGGCCAGTGGTCTAGACACTTGGCCTGACACTGGATTCATCTCTCCTCCCTCCATGGCTTCAGAGGAGGGTGCAACTTATAGCGTGGTGTTAAACAGGGTGGCCAAAGCCTTGGCTCTTGAGCTCCCTGTCGTGGCCGTGAGGCCTCACCTCCTCACTGAGGTGCTCAAACCGCAGTCAAGCTCCTTGGAGCCTCTACTACCGTTTAACGAAGCCCTCACCGACGTTCACTCAATCATATCATTTGTAAAGCGCACTACTCACCCGTGAGGGTCTCAAGGCGCTGGGGTGGGGAATGCTGCTGCTGCTCGAAAAGCCAGGTCTTGAGGAGTTTTCTGAAGGTCAGCAGGTCTTGGGTCTGCCGTAGGTGGATGGGGAGGGTGTTCCAGGTCTTGGAGGCGAGGTGGGAGAACGATCTGCCGCCTGAGGTCGCTCTTCTGAAGCGGGGGACTGTAGCGAGGGCGAGGTCGGTGGAACGGAGCTGGCGGGTGGGGGTGTAGAAGCTGAGTCGTTTGTTGAGGTACGTTGGCCCGGTGTTGTGGAGTGCCTTGTGTGCGTGGGTGAGGAGCTTGAAGGTTATCCTCTTGTTGACCGGGAGCCAGTGCAGGTCTTCCAGGTGGGGTGTGATGTGGCTGTGGCGAGGGATGTTGAGGATCAGGCGTGCAGAGGCGTTCTGGATGCGTTGGAGCTGTCTCAGGAGTTTGGCCGAGGCTCCTGCGTAGAGGGCGTTTCCATAGTCCAACCTGCTGCTGACAAGGGCCTGGGTGACTGTGCTTCTCGTTTAAGTGGGGATCCACTTGTAGATCCTACGGAGCATGCGGAGGGTGTTGAAACAGGAGGAGGAGACGGCGTTGACCTGTTTAGTCATGGAGAGGGTGAAGTCGAGGATGACCCCTACGTTGCGTGCGTGGTCGGTGGGTGTTGGAGAGGTTCCCAGTGCGGTCGGCCACCAGGAGTCGTCCCAGGCCGAAGGGTTGGATCCGAGGATGAGGACCTCCGTCTTGTCAGAGTTCAGCTTCAGTCGGCTGTTCCTCATCCATTCAGCAACGGCTTTCATTCCTTCGTGAAGGTTGGTTTTGGCGGTGTGGGGTTCCTTGGTGAGGGAGAGTATCAGCTGGGTGTCATCGGCGTAGGAGAGGATGTTGAGGTCGTGCCGACGGGCGACGTGGGCGAGCGATGCCATGTAGATGTTAAACAGGGTTGAGCTGAGGGATGAGCCCTGGGGTACGCCGCAGATGATCTTGGTGGCTTCGGAGCGGAAGGGGGGAAGGCGGACGCTCTGTTCTGCCGGAGAGGAAGGAGGTGGTCCAGTCCAGGGCCTTCTCTTGGATCCCAGCGTTGTGGAGGCGTGTTCGTAGTGTGTGGTGACAGACCGTGTCGAAGGCGGCTGACGGGTCCAGGAGGATGAGGGCCCCCGTTTCTCCGTTGTCCAGCAGGGACTTGATGTCATCGGTGGCGGCGATGAGGGCAGTCTCGGTGCTGTGGTTGCTGCGGAACCCGAACTGGGAAGGTTCCAGGATGTTGTTCTCCTCGAGGTACCGGGTCAGTTGTTTGTTGACGGTCTTCTCGATGACCTTTGCCGGGAACGTTCTGATGGGCACCTGGTCCAAGCCCTCTACAGACCTCCCTGTGGATCGGAACGTAGCCCGACGCCACCGCCCGGTTCCGGGCGACCCCTGCTTTCTGTCCGTTCACCCCACCCCGAGAGCCTGGTAATTCAGGCCCCTACGTCCCAGACCGCATTCCCGACCGCTCATCCGGATTGGGAATCCAAAAGGTATGATTAGTTTGGGAAGAAACTGTTCTCTCTGAGTTTGGGGCTGCGGTCTGTCAACACCGCCTGCCTTTTGGGCCCTTACACCCACTCTTTGTGGGATACGGTTGCGGAGGTGCTGCCACAGTGTCCGGAGAAGGCCCGGACACGGCTCGCCCAAGCCCTGGCGGAGGGGCGGTATGCAGCACGATACTCGATTCGATGTGGACTTGACACCAAGGACTCGCTGAGCAGAGCGATTGCCACGACGGTGCCGGTTCGCCGCCACGCCTGGCTGAGGTCTGCCAATTTCTTGGGGGATGTCCAGGCCACGCTCATGGACATGCCCTTCGATGGCTGTCGCCTCTTTGGCGACAAAGCGGATAGTGCGCTAGAGCCTTTTAAGGACTCCAGGGCTACGGCCAAATCCTTGGGCCTAGGCCAACGCCAGCAAACTTCCGTTTTTCGCCCCTTTTGAGCACAAGGAAGGGGCGCCCCCACACGTCCTGCCAGCCACAGGCTGCAGAACCTGTCTCAATGCGGTCGAGGACGTGATTACCGCCGTGGCTGTATCGGGGGACTACGGCAGGTTCAGTCCACATCCGCCCTGCAGCATCTGCCTCTAAACCTTCCTAGTCCGACATTTCAGGCCCATTCGACCCCAGTGGGGGGCAGGGTTCGCCATCACCTCCTCCACTGGCGTACCATCACGTCTGACAGATGGGTGCTGCAAATAGTCCGAAGGGGCTACTCCCTCCCCTTCGAGGCAACCCCTCCAGCCATGCCACCGCAGTACCACCGCATATCGGGGGATCACTTGCAACTTCTACAGGAGGAAGTTACGGCCCTCTTGGCCAAGGGGGCCATCGAGCGCGTTCCTGGGGCAGAAGTAGGACGTGGTTGCTATTCCCACTCCTTTCTGGTACCCAAGAAGGGCAAAGGAGGCCTAAGCCCTTTCTTGGACCTACGGAGCGTCAACGGCTTCTTCCAGAAGGAGAAGTTGAAGATGCTAACTTTGGCTCAGGTCCCAGCCGCCTTGGACCCCGGAGACTGGATGCTGGTGTTGGACTTGCAGGACGCATATTTCCACATCCCCATCCTGCCGGCCCACTGGCGCTACCTGCGGTTCACGGTAGGCCACGAGCACTTTCAGTTTACCATGCTCCCCTTCGGCCTTACCAGCGCCCCACGGGTGTTCACAAAAGTGATGGCGGTGGTCGCATCTCATCTGCGCAGATCAAGGGTTTGTCTTCCCCTTTCTCGACGATTATTTGTTGAAGGCGGGCTCGCCCCATACAGTCGTCTCCCACCTCCAGACTACGGCCGACCTCCTGTACTCGCTGGGGTTCTCCATCAGCGTGCCGAAGGCACACCTGTGCCCCTCTCAGAAGCTCCTATTCATCGGAGCGGTTCTGGACTCTGCGTAGTTTCGGGTTTATCTCCCCCCTCCAAACAGCGGATTTGGGCTATTCAGGCTCTGATTCCGATCTTTTAGCCTTTTATCCCGAGTTTCGGTCAGGTTGACGCTGCGGCTCCTGGGGCTGGTGGCGGATGCGGGCTCTGCAGTGGGACCTGAAGTTTCAGTGGGCATAACATCAGGGCAACCTGTCCGACCACGTCCTGATCTCGGAGGGCACTGCGAGTCAGTTGCAGTGGTGGCTCACGAACCGCGATTGGGTCAGCGGCAGATCTCTCTCCCGACGCCAACCGGAGCATGTAGGGGTGACGGATGCGTCCCTCATGGAATGGGTGGGCCACATGGGAGAGAGGGAGATCAGAGGCTTCTGGTCTCCGGCGGAGTCCTGGCTCCATGCCAACCTTCTGGAGCTGCGGGCGATCCGACTTGCACTGAAGGCATTCCTTCCCTCTGTCTGGGGAAAGTGTAGTGCAGGTGTTCATGGACAACACCACCGCCATGTGGTACTGCAACAAACAGGGCGGGGTGCGGTCCTGGACCCTTTGTTAGGAGGCTCTGCGCCTCTGGCAATGGCTGGAACACCAGGGCATCGCCCTGGTGGTTCAACACCTGGCAGGTTCCCTGAACGCCAGGGCCGACGAACTTAGCCGCCTGTGCATGATGGATCAAGAATGGCGTCTGAACTCTGGCGTGGTGCAAGGTCTCTTTCAGTAGTGGGTGAAGACTTGGTTAGATCTATTCGACACCGAAGAGAACAAGCAATGTCATCAGTTTTGCGTGTTGAAATTTCCAAGGCCGCACTCGCTCAGCGACGCTTTTCGGCGCGAGTGGAGCTGCGGTCTGTTGTACGCCTTTCCGCCTATACCACTTCTGCCCAGAGTGCTGAAGAAGATCAGGCGAGACTGGGCCCTAGTGAACCTTGTGGCTCCGGACTGGGCACGAAGATACTGGTGTCCCGAGCTACTCAGCATGTCAGTCGATCCTCTTCCTCTTCAGGAGGACCTTCTGTCACAGCAGCAGAGGATGGTGCTCCACCTGAACCTGTCCAGTCTCCACCTCCATGCGTGGAGATTGAACGGCGACAGTTGAGGCCATTTGACTTGCCTCCTGAAGTCTGTGATGTGATTCAGGTGGAACAAATTTGTGCATGGTGCACAGCAAAGGCTGTGGATCCACTCTCTTCCCTCCTTTCAGAGTTACTCCTCTTCCTTCTTTCTCTTGCCCAGCAGGCCTCTGCTCTGGGCACTATCAAGGGCTGCCTCTCGGCCATTTCAGCCTTTTTAAGGCTTCCTGATCAGCCTTCTCTTTTCAAGTCCCCTGTTGTAAATAGATTCTTGAAAGGCATCACTCACATGTTTCCTCCTGTTCCCTTCGTGATGCCTCAGTGGGACTTGAATCTTTTTCTGACGTACCTGATGTGCGCTCCCTTTGAGGCACTTCATAACTGTCCTCTTTGACTTCTGACTCTTAAAACTGCATTCCTGGTTGCCATCACCTCTGCCAGGAGAGTGAGTGAGCTCCAGGCTCTATCTTCTAAACCTCCTTTCCTCTGTCCATCCAGACATGGTTGTTCTGAGGACTCGGTTGTTAGTTACGTGGACGCTAAGAAGGGACGGGCGGTGCACAAACAGACCATCTCTCGGTGGGTCGTCTTGTGCATCAAGGTTTGCTACTCTTTGGCGAAAAAAGAGCCTCCTGTTGGGCTGCACGCCCATTCCACTCTGGCCACGGCGGCTACTACTGCCCTGGGTCCGGGAGTCCCCTTGTGGAGAAGCGTGGCTCAGTGGTTAGAGGCGGCAGACCCGGAAGCTGAGATCGACCGTGGACCAGGGTTCGATTCCCCGCCTCGGCGGGTCTCGGGCTCAAAAAAATTCCACGGCCTCGATAATTCTCGCCCCGGCGCCTACTCGACTCACGGGGTCACACTCTGCGACTCTGGGCAATAGCTTGCTTAATCTCCACTACGGCCCCTCGCGGTGGGATGCCTGGCTTTCACCTTGTGGACACCCTGCCGGGGTTTCTCACAGGGGAATACCAGGACTAGTTCCCTAAGCAAGCGCTTAGATACCGTGTCGGTGATTTGCGCTATATAAATACATGTACATATATAAATACATGTACAGGACATCTGTCAGGCAGCTACATGGGCCTCGCTGCACAAGTTTGTTCAACACTACTGTCTGGACAGGCAAGTCCGGAGAGATGGCATTTTCGGCCCATCTGTTCTCCAGGACTTTCTGGTGTGATCTTGGTTCGCAGACCCACCACCGGGGTTGGTATTGCTGGGGTATCCATTCTAAGGTAAGGAATCTAACACTAACCTGTTTCTTTCAGATACACAAGTTATTTACCTTCAGTAACAATATATCTGTAAGAAACAGTAGTTAGTGTTAGATTCCTTACCGCCCCACCCATCCTCCACCTTCTGCGAACGATATCAAGGGTTAAGGACATCCTTTTCAGGGCCCTAG
The DNA here is from genome assembly GCF_964261635.1 of Lissotriton helveticus. Lineage (NCBI taxonomy): Eukaryota > Metazoa > Chordata > Amphibia > Caudata > Salamandridae > Lissotriton > Lissotriton helveticus. The sequence goes on along the minus strand of NC_136061.1, from coordinate 980,452,591 downwards.
TTTCATGGCACCAGTATCGGTTTCTATCATGGCTCTGCGTTCCTGGCTCAGAAAGCTATGTACAGAACTGACGTCCACACGCAAGGGCGGCGTCTAAGTACTCCGACGTCATCCTGGCGATCACAACGGCGGACGCTTAGCCGCAGACGACGCCTACCGACGTGCAGGGGTACTGCTGACTAAAACTTGCGGGATCCAGTCTGACGCCTGGGGATATTCTAAGGTAAGGAATCTAACACTAACTACTGTTTCTTAAAGATATATCGTTACCGAAGGTAAGTAACTTGTGCATCAGTTCTTTCTTTCTCTGCACCTTTCAGCGCAGATCTGGAAATAGCTGTACCTCCAGTCACTTTTTGACTGAACTTTTTGGGCAACTTTTGTCGACGTCTTTTTGAGTCCTAATGACTCCTGGTGTACGTAGGGATGCCCGGCTTCAAGGCTTGTGGTTCCTGTACCCGACTGATGTCAGTGACTGATCCGCACCGCGTGTGCCTTTTCTGCCTGGAGCGCGACCACGACCCCAAGTAGTGCTCCGACTGCATGTCCATGGCTCAGATCTTTCCGGGAGCAGTCCCGAAAGCTTCTTGAGTGCAAGCAGTCTGCTCCACGCCGTTTGATGTCCCGGTTGCGAAGGAGGTCGAGGGACCGTTCGCTGAGCCATCACCACTCGAACTCTTAGTCCTCACACTCGAGGTCAGGTCGAAGTCGAAGCATAAGAAGAAGTTGGAGAAGCATCATCGCTCTTAGACTTCTTCCCGTCTTTCGGCTGACGCGACGAAGGATGTGGGCAGTGCCCCTCCCGTGGCTCCGCATGCGGAGCCTGAAGGGCCGACTCTGACTTTCCCTCCCTTCCCGGGACCCGGAGCAACCCCTGCCCAGCTTCATCAGTTTTACGAGGCAATGCATACCATCTTTGAGCAGCCCGACCTCCTCCGGCGGTTCCAGGCCCGGCGCCCCAGGGCCCCGTGGATTCAGGCCTGGATCCGGAACAGCGCAGGTTGACCTCATTACGCCTTCACCGGTGCCGCTTCCTTCAGCACCGCTCCCGCATTCAACGCTGGTCATGCCCCCGGCCGGCGTCTACCTCTGCCTCCATCCTGATGTGGAGCCGGACCGGCGTTGCCCGTTGCCGGATCCAGCACAGAGTGTTTTTTTTTTTGCCCCTGTTAACTCCTGGGGTCAGCCCCCTGTCTGCAGCAGCCTCCAAACCTTCCTAGTCTGACATTTCAGGCCCATCAAACGCCAGTGGGCAGCAGGATCCACCGTCACCTCCCCTACTGGTGCACCATCACGTTGTACAGGTGGGTACTGCAGATAGTCCGAAGGGGCTACTCACTTCCCTTCGAAGCTACATCTCCAGCCATGCCACCTCAGCACCATCATATGTCGGAGGATCATCTGGGCCTTCTCCAACAGGAAGTCACAGCTCTCTTGGCCAAGGGAGTCATCAAGCGCGTTTCTGCCCCAGAAGTAGGTCATGGTTGTTATTCCCACTACTTTCTGGTACCCAAGAAGGACAAGGGCCTGCGTCCTATCTTTGATCTCAAGAACATCAACCGCTGCCTCCGGAAAGAGAAGCTCAATATGTTGACGCTCGCTCAGGTCTGGTCTGCCCTCGACCCTGGAGACTGGTTCATAGTGTTGGACTTGCAGGACGCTTATTTCCACATCCCAGTCCTGTGGTTCATAGTAGAACATAAGCACTTTGTTTACCGTACTCCCCTTTGGCCTTACCAGCTTCCCTCAGGGGTTCACGAAAGTGATGGCGGTGGTCTCAGCTCATCTGCGCAGATCAGGGGTTCCAGTCTTCCCCTATCTCGATGACTGGCTGTTGAAGATGGGCTCGCCCCAGCCTGTCGTCTCCCACCTCCAGAGTACAGCCGACCTCCTGCATTCACTGGGGTTCTCCATCAACGTGCCTAAGTCACACCTGACCCCTCCGAAGCTCCTTTTCATTGGAGTGGTTCTGGACACAACGTAGTTTCAGGTTTATTCTCCCGAACAGCGAGTCCGGGATATTTGGGCTATTATTCCAATTTTTTAGCCTCTATCCCGGGTTTCGGTCAGGATGACCCTGAGGCTGCTGGGCCTCATGGCCTCCTGCATCCTGCTGGTCGTTCATGCCAGGTGGCATACGCGGGCTCTGCAGTGGGACCTGAAGTTCCAGTGGGTGCAGCATATGGGGAATCTGTCCAATTACGTCCAGATCCTGGAAGGCACAGCACACCAATTGCAGTGGTGGCTCATGAACCAGGATTGGGTCAACGGCAGATCCCTCTCCCTTCTCCAACCAGAACACACAGTGGTGATGGACGCATCCCTTTTGGGTTGGGACGGCCACATGGGAGAGCCGGAGATCAGAGGCTTCTGGTCTCAGGTGGAGTACGGGCTCCACATCAACCTTCCGGCAGCAGGGGATTCGGCTTGCACTGAAAGCATTCCTTCCCTCTGTCCGGGGGAAAAGAAGTGCAGGTGTTCACGGACAACACCACGTGAACCCTATGTCAAGGGGCCTCTGGACATTGCTGGAACATCAGAGCATTTCCCTGGTGGTTCAACACCGGGCAGGTTCTCTGAACGCCAGGGCGGACAAACTCAGCCGCAGGTGCATGGTGGATCACAAATGGCGTCTTCACTCGGAGGTGGTGCAAGGTCTCTTTCAGCAGTGGGGCGAGCCTTGGTTAAATCTATTCACCACTGAAGAGAACGCGCAATGTCAGCAATACCGTGAGCTGGAATTTCCAATATGACACTTGCTAGGCGGCACTTGCTAGGCGACACTTTCGTTGCGAGTGGAGTTGTGGTCTGTTGTACGCCTTTCCACCTATACCACTTCTACCCAGAGTGCTGAAGATCAATTGCAGCCGTGCCCAAGTCATTCTAGTGGCTCCGGATTGGGTGCGAAGAGTCTGGTATCCTGAGCTGCTCAACATGGCCCTCCATCCTCCTATTCGACTGCCTCTTCAGGAGGATCTTCTGTTGCAGCAGCAGGTGACGGTCCTTCACCCGAACCTGTCCACCCTCCACCTCCTTGCGTGGAGATTGAGCGGCGGCACTTGACATCATTCGACTTGCCTCCCGAAGTTTGTGATGTAATCTTGGTAGCCAGGCTTCCCTCCACTAAGATGGTATATGCCTGCCGGTGGAATACATTTGTGGCATGGTGCACAGCAAAGGCTGTGGATCCCCTTTCTGCCCCTCTTTCGGAGGTTCTTTTGTTCCTCCTTTCTTTGGCCCAGCAGGGCTCTGCTCAGGGCACTATCTTTCGACCATTTCTGCATTTCTTCGGCTTCATGATCAGCCTTCTGTCCCCGGTTGTTAATCGTTTCTTAAAAGGCATAGCTCATTTCTTCCCTCCTATCCCCTTCGTTATGCCTCAGTGGTCTTGACCTATTTGATGTGTGCTCCCTTTGAGCCGCTTCACAACTGTCCTTGAAGACTCTTAACTCTTAAGACTGCATTCCTGGTGGCCATCACTTCTGCTAGAAGAGTGAAGTGAGCCCCAGGCTCTTTCATCCAAACCTTTTCTGGCTCTACATCCGGACAAGTTTGTCCTTCACGACTCGTCCTTCCTTTCTTACCAAAGTGGTCACCTCCTTTCACATCGGGCAAACAATCACTTTGCCTACCTTCTTTCCACCTCGGCATCCCTCTAAAGAGGAACAGAGGCTCCACCGTCTGGACCCAAAACATGCTCTTGCCTTTGAACTGGATTGCACCAAACCGTTCCGGGTGAATGACCAACTCTTTGTTGGCTACGTCGGCACCAAGAAAGGTCGGGCCGTACACTAATGGACCATTTCTAGATGTGTCGTTTTGTGTATTAAAGCATGCTATTCTCTGGCTAAAAAGGAGCCTCTAATGGGGCTACTCGTCCATTCCACCAGGGCAACGGCAGCCACTACTTCTTTGGGATGAGGAGTTCTTCTGCATGACATCTGTCAGGCATCTACGTGGGCATCACTGCACACGTTTGCAAAACACTATTGTCTGGACAGTCAAGTCCGGAGAGACTGCTTCTTCGGCCGTTCTGTTCTCCAGGTCTTTTTGGTGTGATCTTGGTTCACAGACACACCTCCGGAGTTGGTATTACTGGGGTATCTATTCCAAGGTAAGGAATCGATAACTAACGTGTTTCTTTCAGATGAATAAGTTACTTGTCTTCGGTAACGATGTATCTGTAAGAAACATAGGTTAGTTATAGATTCCTTACCGCCCCACCAATCCTCCCCGTTCTCCAAACTGATTTCTAGGGTTAAGGACAGCCTTTCAGGGCCCTAGTTTTGTGCACCAGTGGTCAGTGTCTTGCTTGGCTCTGTGTTTCTGGCGCGGAAAGTTGTGTACAGAACTGACGTAAGCACGCGAGGACGACAGACCAGGACGCCAACGACTGACGTGGAGCCAACCGATACCACCTTCTGACGCGGAGAGGTACTTCAGACGAAAAACTTTACCAAATCCAGTTTGACGCCTTGGGGTAATTCCAAGGTAAGGATTCTATAAGTAACCTATGTTCCTTACAGATGTTACCTTAACAAAGGTAAGTATCTGAAAGAAACAGGTTAGTATTAGATTCATTACCTTAGAATATCCCCAGGCGTCAGTCTGGATCCGGAAACTTTTGCGTAGCAGTACCCCTGCGCGTCGGTAGGCGTCGTCTGCAGGCGTCCCCTGCGGCTCCGCGTCTTCGGCGTCGTGCGCCGTGATGACGTCGCTGGAGTATATAGACGCCGCCTCCGCCCGCTCAGTTCTTCTTTTTTCCGCGCCAGTTGGCGCAGATCCGAAGAGCAGTACTCCGGTCTTTTGACCAAAGTTTTTTGATTCTTTCTAACTCTACGGTGCCGATAGGATGCCCGGGTTTAAGAATTGTGACGGGTGTGACCGCACGATGTCGGTCACGGACCACCACCGACTCTGCCTCCGGTGCCTGGGCGCGGACCACGACGTGGAGTCCTGCGTCGACTGCCGGGCCTTGACGAGTAAGACTAGACGGGAGCGGTCCCGCAAGCTGCTCGAGCTCTGGGTGTCGGCCCCGCGTCAGGAGTGGTCCCGGTCCGGCCGGAGGTCGAGGGAGCGGTCGAGGGAGCGGTCGCGGAGCCACCACGAGCGCTCCGGAAGTCGTCACCATTCCTCTGGTTCCTCAGGTAAGAGGCACAAGAAGTCGGGGCGTCGTCATCGTACCCCCGACTCCCCCCGACGCTCGCGCGATGCGGCCGGGGGTTCGGGTGGCCCCAACCCCGCGGCTCCGCGTGGGTCGCCGGCGCTGCCTGCTCCATACCCGACGGTCCCTGGGCAAGGCGCGTCGCGCGAGGAGATAGAGGAGTTCCTCATGGCCATGAGGGCGCTGTCTCCTCCGACGGGGCCTGCGGGCCCGGTGGTCCCGTCCGGGGGCCCGAACGGTTCAGGTGCTCCTGCCCCGACGCCGTCGGGTGCTCCGGCCCCGACGCCGCCGGCGGCTCCGGCCCCGGCGCCGCTGGGCCCTTCAGGGTCGACGCCGGCTGGTCCACCGGCCTCTCCGGCGCCGATTCCATCGGGGCAACCCATGGTGCTGCCTCCGCGCGGCGCTGGGACTCCGACGCCGGCTCCGGCCGGCGTCGGGGCTCCGGCGCCGGCTCCGGGCGGCGCCACCCCCATTCCCTCTCCTACTCCGGACGCGGAGTCGGACCGGCGTCGTCCGGCGCCGATGGGGCCCATTGACCCCGAGGAGCCGGTCTACATCATTGACTCAGAATATGGTGAGGATGCAGATTATGGAGAGGGTTGGGAGGGGTCTGAGGACCCTCTGTCACGCGAGTGTCAGTACGACGTGGACTGGACAGGTGACTTGGGTGATGCCAGTGGTCTGGACGAATCTCCTAACCCTGGTTTTGTCTCGCCTCCCACTGTGGCGTCGGAGGCTGGGGCTGCCTACTCTGTGGTGCTGATGAGGGCTGCCAAGGCCTTGAGCCTTGAGCTCCCCGTCGCAAAAGTGAAGCCTAACATCCTCACCGAGGTCTTCAAACCGCAGTCATGCCCACAGGAGCCTCTGCTGCCGTTTAATGAAGCCTTGACGGACGTTCTGTTGGGCACGTGGTCCAGGCCCGCTTCTGGTTCGCCTGTTGATAGGAACGTTGCCAGGCGCCACCGTCCGTGTCCGGACGACCCTAAGTTCCTGTCCGCCCATCCCACCCCTGAGAGTCTGGTGATCCAGGCCTCAACATCCCAATCCGCATTCCCGTCGGCCCCGCCCGACCGGGAATCTAAGAGGTACGACCAGTATGGCAAGAAGGTCTTCTCGTCCCTGAGTGCGGGACTGCGGTCTTGCAATACCGCATGCCTCTTGGGCCGCTACACCCACTCTCTGTGGGATACGGTCGCGGAGTGTCTGCCGCAATGCCCGCAGGAGGTACGGGACAAGCTCGGCCAGGCTATGGTTGAAGGCCGAGACGCGGCGAGGTATTCCATCAGGTGTGGTCTTGATACGACCGACTCGCTGGGCAGAGCGATGTCCACGACGGTGGCGATTCGTCGCCACGCCTGGCTGAGATCCGCCAATTTTTCGACGGATGTCCAAAATGCCTTGATGGACATGCCGTTCGATGGCAGTCGCCTGTTTGGCGACAAAGCGGACCACGCGCTTGAGCGCTTCAAGGACTCCAGGGTCACGGCCAAGTCCTTGGGTCTCTCGACCCAGCGCCAGCAAACGGGTTCGTTTCGCTCCTTTCGTGGCCACGGAAGGGGCGGTCCCACACGTGCTGCCAGCCACGCACCGCAGAACACTTCTCAACGCGGTGGCGGCCGTGGATTCCGCCGTGGAGGCGGTCGGGGACAACGGCGAGATCAGACCACACCTCCCCCCCGCAGCAGCCTCCAAATCCTCCTAGTCCGAGCTTTCAGGCCCATGTGACGCCAGTGGGTGGCAGGGTTTGCCATCACCACTCCCGCTGGCGCACTATCACATCGGACAGGTGGGTGCTGCAGCTCGTCCGAAGGGGCTACTCCCTCCCCTTCGAGACCACTCCTCCAGCCATGCCACCGCAGAACCACCGTGTGTCGGGGGACCACTTGACACTTCTGCAGGAGGAAGTTACGGCCCTCTTGGCCAAGGGGGCCATTGAGCGCGTTTCTGGGCCAGAAGTAGGGTGTGGTTGCTATTCCCACTACTTTCTGGTACCCAAGAAGGACAAGGGGGGCCTGCGTCCTATCTTGGATCTACGGAACGTCAACGGCTTCCTCCGGAAGGAGAAGTTCAAGATGTTGACTTTGGCTCAGGTCTTGGCTGCTCTAGACCCACTAGACTGGATGGTAGCGTTGGACTTGCAGGATGCGTATTTTCACATCCCCGTCCTGCCGGCCCACCGGCGTTACCTGCGGTTCACGGTAGGCCACGAGCACTTTCAGTTTATCGTGCTCCCATTCGGCCTTACTAGCGCCCCACGGGTGTTCACGAAGGTGATGGCGGTGGTCGCAGCTCATCTGCGCCGGTTAGGGGTTTCAGTCTTCCCCTATCTCGACGACTGGTTGTTGAAGGCGGGCTCGCCCCAGACAGTCGTCCACCACCTCCGGATGACGGCAGACCTCCTGCACGAGCTGGGGTTTTCCATCAACGTGCCGAAATCACACCTGTGCCCCTCTCAAAAGCTCCTTTTCATCGGAGCGGTTCTCGACTCGGCGCAGTTTCGGGTTTATCCTCCGGAACGGCGGGTCCGGGATATTCAGGCTTTGATTCCCATCTTTCAGCCGTTATCCCGGGTCTCGGTCAGGTTGACGCTGCGGCTTCTGGGACTGATGGCCTCCTGCATCCTTCTGGTGCATCACGCCAGGTGGCGGATGCGGGCTCTGCAGTGGGACCTGAAGTTTCAGTGGGCCCAGCATCAGGGCAACCTATCCGACCACGTCCTGATCTCGGAGGGCACTGCGAGACAGTTGCAGTGGTGGCTTACGGACCGCGATTGGGTCAGGGGCAGATCCCTCTCCCTTTCCCGACCGGAGCACGTAGTTGTGACGGACGCGTCCCTCCAGGGCTGGGGAGGCCACTTGGGAGAGGCGGAGATCAGAGGCATCTGGTCTCCGGCGGAGTCCCGGCTCCATATCAACATGTTGGAGCTGCGGGCGATTCGCCTAGCACTGAAGGCATTCCTCCCCCTTTGTCAACGGGAGTGTGGTGCAGGTGTTCACGGACAACACAACCGCCATGTGGTACTGCAACAAGCAGGGCGGAGTGGGGTCGTGGACCCTTTGCCAGGAGGCTCTGCGCCTCTGGCAATGGCTGGAACGTCAGGGCGTGACTCTGACGGTTCAACACCTGGCAGGTTCTCTGAACGCCAGGGCGGACGAACTCAGCCGTCGGTGCTCGGTGGATCACGAATGGCATCTGAACTCGGACGTGGCGAAAGGCCTCTTTCTGCAATGGGGAGAGCCTTGGTTAGATCTATTCGCCACAGAAGAGAACGCGCAATGTCATCAGTTTTGCGCGTTGGAGTTTCCAAGACGGCACTCGCTCGGCGACGCCTTTCGGCGCGAGTGGCGCTGCGGTCTGTTGTACGCCTTTCCGCCTATACCACTTCTGCCCAGAGTGCTGAAGAAGATCAGGCGCGACCGGGCTCAAGTTATCCTTGTGGCTCCGGACTGGGCTCGAAGGTACTGGTATCCCGAGCTACTCAGCATGTCAGTCGGTCCCTCGATCCGCCTGCCCCTTCAGGAGGACCTTCTGTCGCAGCAGCAGGGGACGGTCCTCCACCCGAACCTGTCCAGTCTCCACCTCCATGCTTGGAGATTGAGCGGCGACAGTTGAGGCCATTTGACTTGCCTCCTGAAGTCTGTGATGTGATTCTGGCAGCCAGGCGTCCCTCCACAAAGTCGGTATACGCCTGCCGGTGGAACAGATTTGTGGCATGGTGCACAGCAAAGGCTGTGGATCCCCTTTCTGCCCCTCTCTCCGAGGTTCTCCTCTTTCTTCTCTCTCTTGCCCAGCAGGGCTCTGCTCTGGGCACTATCAAGGGCTACCTTTCTGCCCTTTCCGCCTTCTTACGGCTACCTGATCAGCCATCTTTGTTCAAGTCCCCTATTGTACTGAGATTCTTGAAGGGCATCACGCACATGTATCCTCCTGTTCCGTTCGTGATGCCTCAGTGGGACTTGAACCTGGTTCTGACTTTTTTGATGTGCGCTCCCTTTGAGCCGCTTCATTCCTGTGCTCTCCGTCTTCTCACTTTAAAGACGGCCTTCCTGGTTGCCATCACCTCTGCCAGGAGAGTGAGTGAGCTCCAGGCTCTTTCTGTGAAACCTCCTTTCTTGTCCGTTCATCCTGACAAGGTGGTTCTTAGAACTAGACCTTCTTTCCTGCCCAAAGTAGTTTCTGCTTTTCACATCGGGCAGTCCATCACCTTGCCCTCCTTCTTCCCGCCTCCGCATCCTTCAAAAGATGAAGAGCGGCTCCATCGTCTGGACCCAAAACGTGCGCTTTCATTTTATATGGATCGCACACGCCAGTTCCGGGTGGATGACCAACTATTTGTTGGCTACGTGGGTGAGAAGAAGGGAAGGGCGGTACAGAAACGAACCATCTCTCGGTGGGTCGTCCTGTGCATCAAAGCATGCTACTCTTTGGCTCGGAAGGAGCCTCCTGTTGGGCTGAGGGCCCATTCCACTCGGGCCACGGCGGCTACTACCGCCCTGGGCCGGGGAGTCCCTTTGCAGGACATTTGCCAGGCGGCTACGTGGACCTCGCTGCACACCTTTGCGAGGCATTACTGCCTGGACAGTCAAGTCCGGAGGGACGGCTTCTTTGGCCGTTCGGTCCTCCAGGATTTTCTGGTGTAGGATTGTATTGGTTCGCAGACCCACCACCGGGGTTGGTATTGCTGGGGTATCTATTCTAAGGTAAGGAATCTAATACTAACCTGTTTCTTTCAGATGAACAAGTTACTTACCTTCGGTAACGATATATCTGTAAGAAACAGTAGTTAGTATTAGATTCCTTACCGCCCCACCCATCCTCCCCGTTCTGCGAACTGATACCTAGGATTAAGGACATCCCTTTCAGGGCCCTAGTTTCACATGGCACCAGTGTTAGTTCTCACATGGCTCTGCGTGTTCTGGCGCGGAAAAGCTGTGTGCAAAGAACTGACGTCAGCGCGCGGAGGCGGCGTCTATATACTCCAGCGACGTCATCACGGCGCACGACGCCGACGACGCGGAGCCGCAGGGGACGCCTGCAGACGACGCCTACCGACGCGCAGGGGTACTGCTACGCAAAAGTTTCCGGATCCAGACTGACGCCTTGGGATATTCTAAGGTAAGGAATCTAATACTAACTACTGTTTCTTACAGATATATCGTTACCGAAGGTAAGTAACTTGTTCTACATGTTCATCTTGCCCAACCCAACAGTCATTGTGTTCAGCCCAGGCCACGTGCTTCTCCCACCAGCCCACAAAAAGATTTGCGTAACTGGGGGAAAAGCAATCCCATTGCGATCCCTTGCTTTTGTAAGTATACTTGACCTTCCAAGTAAGAACATTTTGTTATTTAGATAGAATTTTATATGTTGAGAAATCATCATGTTATGTTCTGGGGAAATTGTTGACTGCCTGTAATCCTTGATGTATATAGACTATTCTGAGCAGAAAAGTATCTTCCCATATGATGTTCTGTACATTTCTTATAAAATCTATAGTATCTTTCACATAGGAACTTCTGACAAATGGGGATAAAACTGAGTGTACAAAAATAGATACATTTTCTAGTAGGCTTCCTTTGGAAGATACCATTAGACAGCCTGGTGGTCTTTGACTGGTCCTATATATTTTAGATATGTGGTAGAATGTTGGAATAACTGGATAGTCTACTTTCAAAAATTGATATTCTTCATAGTCCAAGGTCCCTTTATCCCTCCATTTCGTGATCAGATTGAACGCTTCCATTGTATTCCCTTCTCGTAATGCTTTGATAACATTTCTCTTCACATAACTATTTTAATGCCTCTTCTTGATACATTGTCTTATTTTGTAAGACAATATTTTCTCCTTTATTTGCGGGTTTGATTACAAGTGACTGATCTTCCTATAGTGACTGCACTGCTTGCCACTGTTCTTTAGATAGATTGTATTGTCTCTTGATCCCTTATGGCTAAGCTTTTCTAGATCTTTGATTACTTCGTAAGGTAAGCTGTCAAACTGTGTTCTTGGACTGTATCTTGACTTCACTTTAAATTGGCTCTTGTCACTGTTGTTTTATATCGCCTTGTTCTCATAATAATATGGTCCTTTCTGAATCCTCTATTGTTGGTGTAAATCCTTGCAATTCATGCAAGGTATCCAGCACTTCTAGATCCTTTACTGTCAAGATATCTGTAGGTTGCTGAGTATCTTTGAAATCCACCGACTTCTGCTTGGGATTGCTCATATGAATTTTCTTTAGCTTCAATTTTCTGATAAAATGGTATAAATCTATTTGAGTATATGTATATTACCATCCAAATACAGGACAAAGTCGAGCCTTACTGCAATATCTCTATTTCCTTAAATGATAATGATTGATGTGATTGATTATGGCAAGATCTTCCTGTTCTATTTCCTATAGCTCCCTCTCTTTTTCTTGGTTATTCTTTGCTGGACTGGTTGTTTGGCTCCTTTTTGTACCTCGTCTGATCTTTCTTTGCTTATTCTGAAGGTTTGGGCATCTGTGGGAACTTGCGCCACGATTCTTGGATAATCTAATATTCCTGTGGAAAATGTACCCCGCCTGCCATTTCTCTCCTTTAGGATCCACGTGCTCCCTCTGCTTGGTCCATCTCCACTTCAGATTCTGTAGTTTCACTTGTTGTAATTGTTTAATTACTCGGTACCTGTATTGTTTTTCTTGGACCATCGAATTTCCTAGCAAAAGTCAAAACTCGGCCGGACTAATAATCTTGTTGATCCCTGGCAAATTCGTTATGCTTGCGTTGTTTAATTCCCTCTTCATATTTGATGAGGTGTGCCTTCATTTGTTGCCTTAGAACTTCTGCTGATCTGTTGCTGAATCTTGTTCTATCTGAAAGAAACACATAGTGATAGATTCCTTACCTTAGAATTACAACCAGGCGTCAGACTGGATCCGGAAAGTTTTTATCAGCAGTAGCCCTGCACGTCGGAAGGTGGTGTTGTGCGGCTCCGCGTTCGTCCTTTGCGTTGTGGTCGCTGAGATGATGTCGCGCCAGCTACTTAGACGCCGCCCTCGCACGCTGACTACGGTTCTTTCTTTTTCCGTGCCAGCAAGCGCAGATCTGGAGAGAACGGTAACCCTAGTCACTTTTGAAGTCCATTTTCTCTTCCTTTCGAGTCGATCGACTCCTGGTGCCGAAGGGATGCCTGGTTTCAAGTCCTGCGCTGATTATCATCGAATGATGTCGGTGACGGACCTGCACCGCGTGTGTCTCTACTGCCTGGGGTGCAACCACGACCCCAAGTCATGCCCAGACTGCCGGGCCATGGCGCCGAAGACTTTGCAGGAGCGGTGTGAGAAGTTGGCCTGATATATAATGTTCACTACTCTAGTGAACACTTTGTATCAGTCCAAACAACCCTTATTGATGTTTGGTTGTAAGTCAACCTGATAGACCAGCTATCCTAGTAGCATGGACACGTGCAGTCTTTAGGCTAAACTCTAGAGGGCGTGTTAAGCCAGCTGTTTTACCATCACATTTACCCCTTGAACACCAAGTGAAAGGACACCACACAAGTTGTTATGAAAATAAAGTATATTTATTTATAGCAAGACTACCCTGAACTCTTTATGCGTCAGGGAGCTAAGCACAATACAAAACTCTTAAAGAAATACTTAAAGTCGCACAATTTACACAAATGCCCGAGGGGCACGAAAAACCATATACTACAAAAGTGGAATGCGAATTACTAGCAGGTAAGTAACTATTCTCATAGGCTTTGGGATCGCTAGGACTGGACTACTGAACCTTTAGATTACGAGCAGGAGGCCTAGGGACATCGTGTGCAGAGTGGGAACTCTCACGCGTAAGGCGGGAAAAAGTCTATGGAGGCTAGTAAAAGCAAAGTTAGTGTTCTCGGGCGAACCCGACTAGGTAGAGCTGAAACGACAAAGGATCCTGACACTTAGATAGTTAAGCTATGCTGGAGCACCGAAATGCTTAGGTTACCTAGTCCAGGGGCTGCGGCTGCATCGGTCTGAAAAGACGTCGGGAATCCTCGTTGCAGTCTATGGAGCCTGAAAGAAGTTGTTGCTGGCAGGCGACCAGTGAAGAAGTTCGTGGTGATCCAAGCCTGGATCGATGAAGAAGGAGACCTGTAAGCAGAGGGGACCAAGTTCTGAATCACTAGCCAGTGATTAGGTGGGCACCAGGATGGCACCGGACGAAGTCACCTCGACCAGGTGAGTGGGCGACGCTGGGCTCTGCAGTCTCTCGGACCAGGAGGCGTTGTCGGCGACCAGGATGGAGGTGCGAGCTGTCCCACGGTGGTATCTGCTATCGACGTCGCTGGACCCGGGATTGGGGCAACAACTCTTGGCAAATGCAAGCCCACGCTGTGGACTCAAGATAGCGTCTGGAGTGGACCAGGAGCGTCCGGGGTGCTCCTCTGTTGGAGGGGAGCAAGGGCCAGTCTGGAGCAACCAGACCAGCGGTGTTGTCGTCGTAGTTCGTCGTCAGAAGGGTCACTAGCCAACGGGCAAGTGACCTGGACAACGCGGTGAGCATCAAAGAGCAGAAGGGCCCCACGCAGATCTCGTGGATGCAAGGGGGCTGTACTTCGGTGCTGGAGCTGCTCAGGGTTGGGGCTTCTCGGTCCCCAAAGCACTTAGGCGAGGGTCACTCGGTGGTCGTGCTGGGCAAGCGTCGTGCAGTCGTGAAGATGGCCGGTCCCTCGGTCTCGTCACACCCACGAATCTCAGCGTAGCTGACGATGTAGGTAGAGGTCAGAGGTGCCAGGGAAGCCGGTTCTCGTCGAGCTGGGCAGTCTTGATCCGGAGGAGAGACTTACAGCAGACCGCGATGCTTGGATGGTGCCTGCTGCTGCAGGGTGACTACTCCTTAGTCACAAGGGAGAAATCTTGAGAAGAGTCTTGAGTTCCTTTCGTGGAAAGTAGTTTCAGGATTCAAAGATGATCTAGTTTGGAAGGGGGCCTGCTCCTACCTTTATCCTGAGAAAGGGGGCTGGCACGCGACTAAGTCCTGCCCTTTGGGTGGGACTAGGAGGGGGGTGGTTACACCACTCTCCTTTGCCGGGCTTTTCCCCAGATCAGGGGCTGGAGTGCCCCTGGAACTGGTTCAAGCCGGCCTATGCATAGTGAGCACCGGGGTGCCACTTGCAGTCACCTTCCTCTAAAGCCCTGCCTACCTGGGATACACAAAATCCTGTCTGGGATGGTGCTGGCACCGCCCCTGACAGGAAACCCTTTGTCCAGGCCTCCGTTGCTGGAAGGACTCCCAGCAGCAGGAGTTCAGACTTGTGTCTGTGGTGGCAGCATCCATTTTGTGATGCTGAGGCTTGAGTTAACTTTAACCGGGGTTCACAGTTACATACATGTCGTGTCCCTCTAGAAGGGTGGAATGCTAACCCCGTCGCCAGAATTGGCGAGGGGTTAGTATTCCAATTCGTATGACACCTTACTCGACATGTTTTGATAATGTTATACCAAAGTTAGCATTTGACCGCGAGGTACATAATGCACTTAAGAGTATATGGTATAGCGTTATCATGGAACAGCTATTAGGACTTGGTTCCGCAAGCTGCAAACTGGCTCAGCTCATGCCAGAGCACCATTTCACATTATTCCAAGCACTCTGCCTTCAGGATTGATAAGGCCTGTCATAGGAGTGACTGATAGGAATATATGTGTCCATTTTAGGGTTAGATATAGGAATACTATATCTAAAGCAAAGGGTGTGTACACCACCTTGCCCCAGCTGTCAAGCAGCCAGTTGTGTCTGTTTTAGTTAGTCAGCCCAGGGGTGGCATAATACATGCTGCAGCCCCTGGGAGACCTCTGGGTACACCTCTGCCCTGGTTACAGGGACACAAGAGAGGGCCCAGTGCCAATTCAGTACCTGGGTACAATTTGGAATAGAGAGAACAGCTAGGCTGTGGGTCTGATTGGCAGGCCCACAGCCAGGGAAAGTCGTAAACCAGTGAAGCAAAAAGCAAAAATCTGGGTGATCATAGGATTGCAGACCCTACTCTCCTACATGACCCCCCCCCCCCAAAAACTTTGGGACAATAAGCTAACATTGACCAGGTGAGTCTTCTTGCTCTAAGTGGAAATACCTGGAGAGCCCATCAGCATTGCCATGATCAGTACCAGGTCTATGCTCCACTGTAAAATCCATCCCCTGTAGGGAAATGGACCACCTAAGTAGTTTGGGGTTTTCACCCTTCATCTGATTTAGCCATAAGAGGGGCTTATGGTCGGTCTGAATCTTGAAGTGAGTGCCAAACAAGTATGACCTCAGCTTCTTCAGGGCCCAAACCACAGCAAAGGCCTCCCTCTCAATAGCTGACCAATTTTTCTCTCTGGGGGTCAGCCTTCTGCTAATAAAAGCAATGGGCTGGTCGTTACCATAAAAATTCAGCTGAGATAGAACAGCTCCCACACCCAACTCAGAAGCATCTGTTTGGACAATGAATGTTTTGGAGTAGTCTGGACTCTTTAGGATAGGTGCTGTGCACATGGCCTGCTTTAGGTCATCAAATGCTTTCTGACAGCTTGCTGACCACTGAACTTTCTTTGGCATCTTTTTACTTGTCAGGTCATTAAGTGGAGTCACAATGGACCCATAATTCTTGACAAATTTTCTATAGTAACCAGTCAGGCCCAGGAAAGCTCGAACCTGAGTCTGGGTGGTTGGAGGAGCCCAGTCCTGGATGGCCTGTATCTTGCTCTCCAATGGCTGAACCTGGCCTCCACCTACAAGGTGGCCCAGGTATACAACCTGTGTCTGCCCTATCTGGCACTTGGTGGCCTTGATAGTGAGGCATGCCTTTTGCAGAGCCTCTAACACTTTCCTCAGGTGGACCAGGTGATCCTCCCAGGTGGAGCTAAAGACAGCTATATCATCAAGAGATGCTGCACAGAAGTCATCCAACCCAGTGACAACTTGATTCACCAGCCTTTGGAAGGTGGCAGGTGCATTTTTCAAACCAAAGGGCATTACCACAAATTGATAATGCCCACCAGGGGTAGAAAATGCTGTCTTGGGCTTGGCCTCCTCAGCTAACCTGATTTGCCAATACCCAGCTGTCAGGTCAAATGTACTTAAGTAGTTGGCAGAAGCCAATCTATCTATAAGTTCATCTGCTCTTGGTATTGGGTGGGCATCAGTCTTAGTGACTGCATTGAGTCCTCTGTAGTCTACGCAAAACCTCATCTTTTTCTTACCACCCTGGGTGTGAGGCTTTGGCACTAGAACTACTGGGCTAGCCCAAGGGCTATCTGAGGGCTCAATGACTCCCAGCTCCAACATTTTCTGCACTTCTGTCTTGATGCAGTCTCTGACATGATCAGGCTGTCTGTAGATTTTACTCTTGACAGGCAGGCTGTCTCCAGTGTCAACCTCATGGGTACACCAATCAGTTTGACTGGGGGCCAGATGTAGGTAAATCTCATTTACCGATTCTAAAATACCGAGTCATACCGAATCGGTATTTCAGAATCGGAAAATGAGATGTAGATAAAAAATCGGTAACAATTACCGAATCGGAATCAGTCGGTATCCGAAATCGGTATTTTCCGAGTCGGAATATACCTACTCGGTAAAATCCGAATCGGTAAAACCCAAACATACGAACGGTTCCATGGCCCATAGGAATGAATGGGTAGTACCGAATCGGTAAATACCGAGTCGGAAAAATAAATCCAAATCGGATATTTGAAACTGACAAACATGTGAGCCTGTGAACCAATCAGGAACTCCAACCACACCCAAATCCAAAGCCACTGGGGAACTAACCAATCAGATGCAAGCACCCCACCCTTGTACCTGGGACAGGCCACGCCCATGCAGGTGCAGAAACCAACAGTCAGAAGAGCAGGAGGACAGAGTGTGGAGCAGGCTTCCCTGAGCAAACCAACACAGTGCCATGGAGAGTCAGGAGGCACAGAGGGATGCTGCAGAGCGCAAAAGGAAGCAGAAGTTCAGCCAGGAAGAATTGCAGGTGCTAATATCAGAGGTTGTAAGACATTACAGCAAAATATTCGGGAAACAATCTTTGCATGTAGCAGAATCCATCAAACGCAGCACCTGGTTGGAAATACAAGGCAAGGTAAATGACATTGGTGTCACCCACCGTGACCTTGAAGATCTTAAAAAACGGTGGTATGACATCCGCATTATCACCAAGAAAAAACTTGCAGCCCACCGCAAGGAAAGTGCTGCAACAGGGGGAGGAAGAAACCGAGCCCCAAGACTCAGCGACATCGAGGAGATGGTGGCATCCACCCTTGAGCAGGAATGCATCCACGGCATCGGGGACGCTGACAGCTCAGCAAGAGGCGCTAAGAAACAAGGTAAGATGCAAGTACATTGTCATTTACCCATTTACCTATTCCCCTCACACACTCCGTGTGGCCAAATCAGACTCCAGAACAGGTTTAACTAATGTCCTGCCATGCATCCTGGGAAATGTAGTCATGTGTAGATACCTCAGAGCAGTCAGCATGCATTGCAGCAAGGGGAGCAACAGACAACTAGCATAAGCAAATGAGAGGCAGGCAAAAGTGCAATAGAAGTGTGTTTTATCATGACACAGGTGAACAACTCCACTGACACAATGTCCATGTGAGTCAATGCGCAGCACAGCAGATGAAAGAGAGAAGAGGAGGGAAGGAGCAGGACCAAGCACTACACACGGAGGGAAGGACCAAGAGCAGGCAGCCCTTATACCTGAGGAGCCAACAGCACAAAATCCACAGTCCCCTCTCCTATTTGGTAGTCAGGAGACAGGAGCGCCTGAACAATCACCCACCCCCACAACACCATCCCCAGTGCTGGGAAGGGTAAGGTGCCATGATGTGCCCCCTCGCAGAATACTAGAAACATCTGAGGAGGAGGAGGAGGTGGAGGGTGACACACAGGAAACAGGCAACACCGAGCAGCTGCCCACTCCCAGAGTCACGCGGGCCAGTGTCCGAGGGCGAAGGCCACGGGAGGCAGAGGATGTGCGTCAGGTCCAGGGTGTCTTCTGCGGACTGGAGGCCACCATGGTCAAAGTTCAGCGCCTGCAGGCAAAAGCGATGATGGGGGTTCAGAGGCAGGCACGCACAACAAATAAGCTGGATGCAGTAGGCAAGGGCATAGGGGAAATGGCAGAAAGCATGCAGTCTATGGCGTCTGGCATATCGGACATTACACAGTGCATGACTGTCCTGTGTGACAAGTTGGACAGGGACCATTTAGGGAGACGCAAGGCCCGTGTGGATGTACGGCAGCAGACGAAGGCCCTCAACAGGTTTGCCACTGCTACCACCGTGCTGTGCAGACGGTCAGTGACGATGCAGGATGCCATAGTGCAGTGCTGCAACAATTTATCAGAAGGAATGGCCAGGATGACCTCTGCTATGGAGCTCGTGCTCGCTCAACAGACTGGCACTGGAGGCGACACTTGTGTTTTGGAAAGTGAGGGGTCCACCAGCAGGAGTGGTGCAAGCACTCCTGTGCAAGACCTACGTAGGAGTGGCAGGCGTCGGGGAAGTGTGACAGGCCACACTGAGAACATTGATTCACAGCCACTGCAGTCCCGCCCTGTGGTCCGTGGCCACAAACAATGACTTTGCCCTCCACCCGAGGCTGTAGTCACGGCGGTGTTAACCGTGACAACACAGTCATGGTGTGTTTGATATTGTGTGGCCAATGTGTGCTATCAATGCAGAAGCGTAGTGAAAATTAAACTACTTACACAAAGTAACATTCCTGCCTGTGTCTCATTACTCACTCAGAAATATTGCAGTGTAACCTCTTCCCGTCTCAGTCTCCCATCTGTAGCTGCTGCTGCCACCGTACCATGGGGCTCTGCCTCCCCTGTGTCGCCATCAATGTCCTCATGATATGTGATCTCCACCTCTGTGCCTTCCTTGGTGGCGAGATTATGTAACATAGCACAGGTCGCTATTATTTTGCAGCAGATGATTGGGGTGTACTGCCGTGCCCCTCCACTCTTGTGGAGGCAGCGAAACCTGCTCTTAAGGAGTCCAAATGTGCGCTCCACAACGTTTCGTGTAGATCTGTGAGCCACATTGTATCGCCTTTCACTCCTGGTGGATGGGTTGAGGTAGGGAGTGAGCACAAAGGACCGCAGGGCATATGCACTGTCGCCTAGGGGGGAGAAAGATAGACATTAATTGCAAGTACATGAGACGTAGATCTGATGTGAGTGTCATGGTGTGACAATGTGATTTACCTAGCAGGTATCCATTTCCAAATTCTCCGGCAAGTAGGCGTGTGTATATTCCACTATTCTGGAATATATAAGAATCATGGGTGCTTCCGGGGAACTTGGCTACAATGACTGTGATGAGGTTCCCTGCATTACATATGACCTGGACGTTGATGGAGTGCGTCGATTTGCGATTCCTGTAAATGTGCTCTGTGGCTGCAGGTGGGCAGAGTGGGACGTGGGTACCATCGATGCAGCCTATCACGTGAGGTAAGTGTGCCAGTTGATAGAAGTCTGTCTTGGTTTTTGCTAATTCTGCTGGTGTAGCAGGGAATGAAATGTAATGCCCCATCCTCTGCATCATGGCGTCAAGAAACCTCCTGAAGAAGCGGGACAGGCAGCCCTGGGACACAGCACCGACTGCAGCTATCACACTCTAGTAGCTCCCAGAGGCCAGCAGGTGTAAGCTACATAGCACCTGCACATGAGGTGGGATGGCATGGGCCCTGGGTGTTGGGTGGTCCAGGAGTGGGTGTAGGTCCCTGATCAAGTCCTTGATGGTCTCTGGGTGTAGCCTATACCTCTGGAGTATTTCAGGCTCTGGCAGTTGGAACAGTGTTATCCTTTGCCTGTAGACTTGTTCCTCCCTTAGCCATTCTCTCTCTCCTGCTGCCTGTAGTCTTTGCCGTCTTGCTATGAGGTAAAAAGCCGCCATTATGGGTCCAGAGGTGCATTTTGGGACTCTTTTTATAGCCCTCCCCTGGTTACCACCTGCATTCAATCCATGGTAAATACCGACTCATAAATACCGATTTTCTGCAAAATCGGTATTTTTGGGCTTACCTACATCTCCATGGCCTTTTTTTACCGTTTCTTATTTACCGAATCGGAAAATATGAATTCGGTATATATGAAATCGGTAGATTCCGCCACGGTAATTTTACCGTTTCATATTTACCGAGTCGGTAAAAGTCCGACTCATATTTACCGAGTCGGTAAAATTCCGACTCGTGATTTCCGATTCGGAATTTTGTGGCCTCCTACATCTCATTTCATGGATTCCGGTCGGTAACGGCCGATTTTACCGGTAATAGGCGACCTACATCTGGCCCTGGGTGTCAGAGAGAACATATGTCTAAAGGATTGCAGAACCTGTCTACAATCCTGTTGCTGATGTTCAGAGAGGCTGCCACAAAAGACAACACCATCTACTGACCCATCATCAGGATTCTGAGTGAGCAGGTCTGGGAGAGGGTCACTCTCTTCCTTCTGTCCCTCATCTGTGGCCATGAGCAAGCCCATGTCCTTCCTGTCGACATATGCCTTGAGCCTGTTTACATGGAGCACCCTGAGGGGGCTCCTGGGAGTTCCAAGGTCCACCAGGTAGGTGACCTCTCCCTTTTGCTCAATGATTGTGTGGGGCCCAGACCATTTGTCTTTAAGTGCTGCTGGGGCCACTGGCTCCAGCACCCACACATTCTGTCCAGGCTTGTACACAGTCAGGATAGCCTTTTGGTCATGCCAAGCTTTTTGGAGTTCTTGGTATGCCTCAAGGTTTTTAGATGCCTTTTCCATATACTCAGCCATCCTGGAGCGGAGACCAAGTACATAGTCCACAATGTTTGTTCCAGGCTTTTTGAGAGGTCTCTCCCATCCTTCCTTTACCAAACAAAGGGGTCCTCTTACAGGATGCCCAAACAGAAGCTCAAAAGGGCTGTAGCCAACCCCCTTCTGTGGGACCTCTCTGTTATCAAACAAGAGGCAGGGTATCAGGACATCCCATCTCCTCCTGAGAGGTTCAGGTAGTCCATGAATCGTCCCTTTAAGGGTCCTGTTGAATCTCTCAACAAGCCCATTGCACTGTGTGTGATAGGGTGTGGTGAACTTATAGTTGACACCACATTCCTTCCACATTGCAGTCAGATATCCTGACATGAAATTTGCACCTCTGTCAGAGACAACCTCCTTAGGGAAGCCCACTCTGGAGAACACTCCAATTAGGGCTCTTGCCACAACAGGTGCTGTAGTGGTCCTAAGGGGTATAGCTTCAGGATACCTGGTGGCATGATCCACTACCACCAGTATAAACTTGTGCCCTGATGCTGTCTGGGGTTCCATTGGACCAACAATGTCAATCCCCACTCTCTCAAAGGGTACCCCCACCACATGTAGTGGTATGAGGGGGGCCTTTGTTGTGCCACCTGACTTACCACTGGCTTGGCAAGTGACACAGGAGCGACAAAACTCCTTGGTATCTTCATTCATGTGGGGCCAGTGAAAGTGTGTGACAAGCCTGTCCCACGTCTTGTTCTGGCCTAAGTGACCTGCAAGGGGAATTTCATGGGCCAAGGTAAGAAGGAAACCTCTCTGAGACAAGGGGATGACCAGCCTCCTGGTTGCACCAGGCTTGGGGTCTCTTGACTCAGAGTACAGGAGTCCATCATCCCAGTATACCTTGTGGGTACCTGTGGCATTCCCTGCAGCCTCAGCAGCAGCCTGCTGTCTGAGGGGTTCAAGTGAGGGTCAGTCTAACTGTGCCTTCCCCAGGTCTGCTCTGGAGGGTCCCCCTGAGCCCAGAAACTCAACCTGATCAGGTTCAAGCTCTTTAGGCTCAGTTTCCCTCAGTTCCTTGAGATCAGCCTCCTCAGAGACTTGATCCACAACCTGGGGCAAGGGGGAAGGCAATGCCTTAACCCTACTGCTCCTCTTCTTGGGAGGTGTCTGGTCCATTGTTCCAGGATCCAGCACCTGTTCAGTGGGGCATCTTTTGGCCTGTGACCTAGTCACAGCAAGGACATGTGCTGGCAAGCCTAACATTTCCATGTGAGTCCTCTGCTCCACTTCTGACCATAGGGATGTTT
This sequence comes from Lissotriton helveticus, assembly GCF_964261635.1. Taxonomy (NCBI): domain Eukaryota; kingdom Metazoa; phylum Chordata; class Amphibia; order Caudata; family Salamandridae; genus Lissotriton; species Lissotriton helveticus. The sequence continues at coordinate 980,430,363 of NC_136061.1, read as the reverse complement.
CCAAATCATTGCCCAACAGACATTCTACTGGGAGGTCTGAACTAACCACAACCTTCTTTGGGCCACTTACCCCTCCCCAGGAGAAATCAACAATTGCCATACTGTGATTGGTAGTAACATTGCTGGTATTGGCCACCAGGTAATCTGCACCTGGCATGATCTGTCCAGGGAACACAAAGTTAGGTGTCACCATTGTGACACTGGCACAAGTGTCCCTGTAGGCCTGAGCCATCTTTCCATTAATTAAAGGTGTCTGCCTGTATTTGCCCAATGTATTGGGACTGGCATCAGGGGATATATCCACATCCCCTGTACAGACAAGGACAGCCTGAGTGAGTGTGCCAACTAAGTTGTCAGACCTCTCAGTTCCCAAGGTTAACCCAACTATTCCCTTGGGAGGTGCACTCACTGTACTAGGGGGTGCAGTTGCCTTAGGGACTGTAGTGGTAGGAGTTTGCCCTCTTCTTTTGGTGCATTCACTAAACCAGTGAGACTTACTTTTACAGTATTGGCACCACCTTTTTGACTGGCCTTCTTGAGTCTTCTTTTTCTGCTGTGAAGCCTGACCCCCACCCTCTTTGGTTTGTTGGGGACCTGTTGAAGACTTCTGGTCATTTTGTTCACTCTTGTTACTACCCTTTTGGTCTGCTTTCTTCTGACCACCCTGGTTCTGAGTCTGGTTCTGCTTGACCCTTGTTCTGACCCTTCTGTCTGCCTTCTTTCCCAATTCTTGGGGAGAGGTCAGATCTGAATCAACAAGGTGCTGATTCAACAACTGGTTCTGACAGTTATTTAAAATCTGCTCTCTCATGATCAGATTGTACAACCCTGTATAATCAGTAACCTTACTGCCCAGCAACCAGCCTTCCAAAGCCTTAGTGGCACAATCCACAAAGTCAGACCAATCCTGAGACTGAGTTTTCTGGGTGTCCCTGAACAGCAACCTGTACTGCTCAGTGGTTAGGCCAAACCCATCAACCAGTGTATTTTTCAGGACTTGGTAATTGTTAGCATCCTCAACTCTAGTAGTGAGGAGCTTATCTCTACCTTTGCCTTCAAAGGAGAGCCACAGTATAGCTGCCCACTGACTCTGGGGGATGCACTGGACAGTGCAGGCCCTCTCCAAAGCAGCCATCCATTTGTGGATGTCATCCCCTTGTTTAAAGGGGGGCACTATCTTACTCAGGTGTTTAGTATCTAAACTCCTTTCTTTATCTCTAGGGAGATTGCTGCCACCAGTGGGAACTATCCCACTCATCTGCTGTTCTCTTGCAAAGGCAAGCTTCTCTTTGGCCAGGGCAAGTTCTTCCCTTTCAATCCTTAGATTAGCCTGTTTCATCCTTGCTTCATGCTCTCTTCTCTGAGGGGAAGTCAATCTCCTCTGGGGAGAAATCCTTCTCCTCTGAGAAGAGGCATTAGAGTGCAGAGATCTATTGGAGTCCCTAGAAGTAGACCTATCCCTTCTAACTCCAAGGTTAGGCCTTATTAGGGTCAGTACTGGGGGTCCCCCAGATCCTTCCCTAAGTAGGTCTAAGTTGGCCCTAGTAAGTCTGCTGACTAACTCAGACCTGTTGTCTGCCTCATCCCCAGAGAGTTCCTCTTCTTCCTCCTCCTCAACTGCATTTTCAGTGTCAAGGAGGTCTGGATCACCGATGGTACCCTCTAAGGCTGGCATCTTCCCATCTGTATGTGAAGCTTTCTTAGCATCATATGTCTCTAAGAGACCTATCAGAAAGGGAATGGTGGGGTTAGACCCCTGTTTCAGTTTCCTGGTGGTACACACGTGTCTCATCTCCTGGAAACTAGGAGCTGCATATCTTGATTTGACCTGTGGAGGGTCATCAACCACTAGGGGAGTCTCTGAAGACTCTCCATGGGTAGACATGCTTTTCTAGTGAGGTGTAAGTGGTGCACTTACCTACACTATTCGTTTGCCTACTGATCCCTTGCTAAGAGTTGTAGTTTAGGGTGTGCTAAGCCCTAGGAGCTACAACAGCTGGTTCAGTAGAACTCCGAGTATTCTAAGCTAAGTTGTATGTACCTTAGTACTTATGTGATCTTTCAAATGATATTCTTAGGATATGTGTGGTGAAACAACAGCAAGCTCAAATCCCACCGCTGCCACCAATGTGAGAAGTTGGCCTGATATATAATGTTCACTATTCTAGTGAACACTTTGTATCAGTCCAAACAACCCTTATTGACGTTTGGTTGTAAGTCAACCTGATAGACCAGCTATCCTAGTAGCATGGACACGTGCAGTCTTTAGGCTAAACTCTAGAGGGCGTGTTAAGCCAGCTGTTTTACCATCACATTTACCCCTTGAACACCAAGTGAAAGGACACCACACAAGTTATGAAAATAAAGTATATTTATTTATAACAAGACTACCCTGAACTCTTTATGAGTCAGGGAGCTAAGCACAATACAAAACTCTTAAAGAAATACTTAAAGTCGCACTATTTACACAAATGCCCGAGGGGCACGAAAAACCATATACTACAAAAGTGGAATGCGAATTACTAGCAGGTAAGTAACTATTCTCATAGGCTTTGGGATCGCTAGGACTGGACTACTGAACCTTTAGATTACGAGCAGGAGGCCTAGGGACGTCGTGTGCAGAGTGGGAACTCTCACGTGTAAGGCGGGAAAAAGTCTATGGAGGCTAGTAAAAGCAAAGTTAGTGTTCTCGGGCGAACCCGACTAGGTAGAGCTGAAACGACAAAGGATCCTGACACTTAGATAGTTAAGCTATGCCGGAGCACCGAAATGCTTAGGTTACCTAGCCCAGGGGCTGCGGCTGCATAGGTCTGAAAAGACGTCGGGAATCCTCGTTGCAGTCTATGGAGCCTGAAAGAAGAAGTTGCTGGCAGGCGACCAGTGAAGAAGTTCGTGGTGATCCAAGACCTGTAAGCAGAGGGGACCAAGTTCTGAATCACTAGCCAGTGATTAGGTGGGCACCAGGATGGCACCGGACGAAGTCACCTCGACCAGGTGAGTGGGCGACGCTGGGCTCTGCAGTCTCTCGGACCAGGAGGCGTTGTCTGCGACCAGGATGGAGGTGCGAGCTGTCCCTCGGTGGTATCTGCTGTCGACGTCGCTGGACCCGGGATTGGGGCAACAACTCTTGGCAAATGCAAGCCCACGCGGTGGACTCAAGATGGCGTCTGGAGTGGACCAGGAGGGTCCGGGGTGCTCCTCTGTTGGAGGGGAGCAAGGGCCAGTCTGGAGCAACCAGACCAGCGGTGTTGTCGTCGTAGTTCGTCGTCAGAAGGGTCACTAGCCAACGGGCAAGTGACCTGGCCAACGCGGTGAGCAGCAAAGAGCAGAAGGGCCCCACGCAGATCTCGTGGATGCAAGGGGGCTGTACTTCGGTGCTGGAGCTGCTCAGGGTTGGGGCTTCTCGGTCCCCAAAGCACTTAGGCGAGGGTCACTCGGTGGTCGTGCTGGGCAAGCGTCGTGCAGTCGTGAAGATGGCCGGTCCCTCGAGGTCTCGTCACACCCACGAATCTCAGCGTAGCTGACGATGTAGGTAGAGGTCAGAGGTGCCAGGGAAGCCGGTTCTCGTCGAGCTGGGCAGTCTTGATCCAGAGGAGAGACTTACAGCAGACCGCGATGCTTGGATGGTGCCTGCTGCTGCTATTAGGACTTGGTTCCGCAAGCTGCAAACGGGCTCAGCTCATGCCAGAGCACCATTTCACATTATTCCAAGCACTCTGCCTTCAGGATTGATAAGGCCTGCCATAGGAGTGACTGATAGGAATATATGTGTCCATTTTAGGGTTAGATATAGGAATACTATATCTAAAGCAAAGGGTGTGTACACCACCTTGCCCCAGCTGTCAAGCAGCCAGTTGTGTCTGTTTTAGTTAGTCAGCCCAGGGGTGGCATAATACATGCTGCAGCCCCTGGGAGACCTCTGGGTACACCTCTGTCCTGGTTACAGGGACACAAGAGAGGGCCCAGTGCCAATTCAGTACCTGGGTATAATTTGGAATAGAGAGAACAGCTAGGCTGTGGGTCTGATTGGCAGGCCAACAGCCAGGGAAAGTCGTAAACCAGTGAAGCAAAAAGCAAAAATCTGGGTGATCATAGGATTGCAGACCCTACTCTCCTACAAGCGGTCCCGAAAGTTGCTTGAAGTCCGGCAGTACGCTCCGCGCCGCTCAAGGTCCCTGTCCCATGGGAGGTCGAGGAGCCATCACCATCGTTCAAGATTGAAGTCTTCGAAATCTGGGTCAGGTAAGGCGAAGCGTTACAAAAAGTTGAAGAAGCGCCATCGTTCACCGACTTACCCTCACCCGTCGTGGCTGAGCTGAGCCACAATATAACCCCTTGAATACCAGATGAAAAGACACCACACAGGTTGTTATGAAAATAATCAGTATATTTATTAATAACAACTCCTCTGAACTCTTTATGAGGTCAGAGAGCTAAGCACATGACAATCTCTTAAGAAAAATACGATGGAAGGAATGGAGCTGTCCAGAGGCTGTAGGATCGATGGGACCACACTACACTAACTCTAGGTAAGTAATAGGAGGCCCACGGGACGCGTGTGCATGCAGAGTGTGAACTCACACGCGAGATGCGTAACAACGTCTATGGACAGTACAGTTCAAGTTAAAGGTGAGTACGGACAATCCTGACTGGTTAGGATAACAACGACTGTGGAACTGGACACTAGGACAGTTAGACTACCCTTGAGCACCGAAATGCTCTTGTTACCTCACCCACGGGCTGCGGGTGCATAGGTGCCAAAGTGTGTCTGGTTCTCGCGTTGAAGTCAATGGAGCCTGAAAGAAAAAATGCTGCAGGCGACCAGGAGGAAGATGTCCGGTGCGATCCAAGGGTGGATCGGTGAAGAAGAGGACCTGAAAGCAGAGGAGACAGTGTTCAAAGTCACTAGCCAGTGACCGGTGTGGAACCAGGTGCTGTCGTCGCGATCAGGTGAAGAGTGGACGCTTGAATCTGCAGCCACGTGGACCAGGAGGTGTCTTCGACTACCAGGATGGAGGCACGAGCTGTCCCACGCAGGCTCTCGCTGTCGGCGGTGTCGGATCCGGAATTGGAGTCAACAGGCCTTGACAATGGCAACCCACGCGGTGAGTGGAAAAGACGTCTGGTGCGGACTAGGAGAGTCCGAGGTGCCCCTCTTTTGGAAGGAAGCAAGGGCCAGTCTGGAGCAACCAGACCAGCAGCAAAGATTCAAAGGTTCGTCGTCTAGGAGGCCACTAGCCAGCCAGCAAGTGACCAGACAACGCGTCGAGCAGCAGACAAGCAGAAGCGCCCCACGCGGATCTCGTGGATGCTGGAGGGCTGATCTTCGGTGCAGGGGCTGCTCGGGGCTGGGGCTTCTCAGTCCCCAAAGCACTTGGTCGAGTTTACCTCGGGAGTCGTGCTGGAAGCGAAGTGCAGTTTCTTTCAAGATGGCCGGTCCCACGTGTCTCGTCGCACCCACGGATCTCAGCTGTGCTGCAGATGTAGGTTGAGGTCGGAGAGGTCTGGGAATCCGGGTCTCGTCGGGCTCTGAAGTCTGGATCCTCGAGGAAAGACGACAAAGTGAAGCCGCTGGACGCTTGATGGTGCCTGCAGTTGCAGGGTGGACACTCCTTGCCCACAAGGGAGATTTCTTCAGTCTTCTGTGGAGCAGAACGTCAAAGTCCAGAGTTTCTTCTTGTAGAGTAGTTCAGGATTAATCTAATTTGGAATGGGACCAGCTCCTACCTTTATCCTGCTAAAGGGGGCTGCACTACTGACTAGGTCCCTCCCCTGGGTGGGACCAGGAAGGGGGGTGGTTACACCCCCTATCCTTTGTCCGGTTTCCCGCCAGAGCTGGGGCTGGAGTGCCCCAGCAACTGGTTTGAACCGGTGTATGCACAGGGCACCTTGTGTGCCCCAGGCATGTCTCATTCCTTTCAGGCCTCCCTCCCTCAATACACAAAATCCTGTCTGGGGTGGTGCTAGCACCTCCCAAGGCAGGAAACCCTTTGTCCAAGCCTCCCTCGCTGGAAGGACTCCCAGCAGCAGGAGGTCAGACTTGTGTCTGTGGTGGCAGCATCCATTTTGTGATGCCAAGGCTCGAGTCAACTTTAACCGGGGTTCACAGTTACATACATGTCGTGTCCCTCTAGAAGGGTGGAATGCTACCCCCGTCGCCAGAATTGGCGAGGGGGTAGTATTCCAATTCGTATGACACCTTACTCGACATGTTTTGATAATGTTATACCAAAGTTAGCATTTAACCGCGAGGTTGATAATGCACTTAAGAGTATATGGTATAGCGTTATCATGGAACAGCTATTAGGACTCTGTTCCGCAAGCTGCAGACGGGCTCAGCTCATGCCAGAGCACCATCTCACATAATTCCAAGCACTCTGCCTACAGGATTGATAAGGCCTTCCATAGGAGTGACTGATAGGGATATATGTGTCCATTTTAGGGTTAGATATAGGTATACTATATCTACAGCAAAGGGTGTTTACACCACCTTGCCCCAGCTGTCATGCAGACAGTTGTGTCAGTTTTAGATGGCCAGCCAGGGGTGGCATAATACATGCTTCAGCCCCTGGTAGGCCCTGTGTACACCTATGCCCTGTATACCTAAGGTACACTGTTACAGGGACTGATAAGGTGGCCCAGTACCAATTGGTAAATGCACCTAAAGTACATGGTTGCAAATTTAGAGAGAGAACAGCTAGGCTGTGGGTCTGATTAGCAGGCCCACAGCCAGGGAAAGTCGTAAACCAGTGAAGCAAAAAGCAAAAATCTGGGGTGACCATAGGATTGCAGACCCCACTCTCCTACATAACCCCCCCCCAAACTTAGGGACATTAAACTAACCTTGACCAGGTGAGTCTTCCTGTTCTAAGTGGAAATACCTGGAGAGACATCTGCATTGCGATGGTCAGTCCCTGGTCAATGCTCCACTGTAAAGTCCATCCCCTGTAGGGAAATTTACCACCTAAGAAGTTTGGGGTTTTCACCCTTCATCTGATTTAGCCATAAGAGGGGCTTATGGTCAGTCTGAATCTTGAAGTGAGTTCCAAACAAGTGTGGCCTCAACTTCTTCAGAGCCCAAACCACAGCAAAGGCCTCCCTCTCTATAGCTGACCAACGTTTCTCTCTAGGGGTCAGCCTTCTGCTTATAAAAGCAATGGGCTGGTCATGACCATCAATATTCAGTTGAGATAGAACGGCTCCCACGCCCAACTCAGATGCATCGGTTTGGACAATGAAGGTTTTGGAGTAGTCAGGACTCTTTAGGATAGGTGCAGTACACATGGCCTGCTTTAGGTCATCAAATGCCTTCTGACAGCTAACTGTCCACTGAACTTTCTTTGGCATTTTCTTGCTTGTCAAGTCATTAAGTGGTGTCACAATGGACCCATAATTTTGGACAAACTTGCTATAGTAACCAGACAGGCCCAAGAAAGCTCTGACCTGTGTCCGGGTGGTTGGAGGAGCCCAGTCCTTTATGGCCTGTATCTTGCTCTCCAATGGTTGAACCTGGCCTCCACCCACAAGGTGGCCCAGGTACACAACCTGACTCTGCCCTATCTGGCACTTAGTAGCCTTGATAGTGAGGCCTGCCTTTTGCAGGGCCTCCAAAACTTTCCTCAGGTGGATCAGGTGATCCTCCCAGGTGGAGCTAAAGACAGCAATATCATCTAGATATGCTGCACAGAAGTCATCCAACCCAGTGAGAACTTGGTTCACCAACCTTTGAAAAGTGGCAGGTGCATTTTTCAAACCAAAGGGCATCACCACAAACTGGTAATGACCTCCTGGGGCAGAAAATGCTGTTTTGGCCTTGGCATCCTCAGCTAACCTGATCTGCCAATAACCAGCTGTTAGGTCAAATGTACTTAAGAAAGTTGCAGAAGCCAACTTGTCTATCAGTTCATCTGCCCTAGGTATTGGATGGGCATCTGTCTTAGTGACAGCATTGAGACCCCTGTAGTCTACACAAAATCTCATCTCTCTCTTACCATCCTGGGTGTGAGGTTTTGGCACTAGGACTACAGGACTAGCCCAAGGGCTCTCTGAGGGTTCAATGACTCCCAATTCCAACATCTTTTGGACTTCTTTCTATATGCAGTCCCTGACGTGGTCAGGTTGCCTGTAGATTTTACTCTTGACAGGCAGACTATCACCAGTGTCCACCTCATGGGTGCACCAGTTTGTCTGACTGGCGGTCAGTGAGAACATTTGTCTAAAGGATTGAAGAACCTGTTTACAATCCTCTTGTTGATGTTCAGAGAGGCTGTCAGAAAAGACTACACCATCTACTGCCCCATCAGGGTTCTGAGTGAGCAGGTCTGGGAGAGGGTCACTCTCTTCCTCCTGCCCCTCATCTGTGGCCATGAGCAAGCCCATGTCCTCCCTGTTGACAAATGCCTTGAGCCTGTTTACATGAAGCACCCTGTGGGGGCTCCTGGGAGTTCCCATGTCTACCAAGTAGGTGACTTCTCACTTTTGCTCAATGATGGTATGGGGTCCAGACCACTTGCCTTGGAAGGCTGCTGAGGCCACTGGCTCCAACACCCATACCTTCTGTCCTGCATGATACACAGTTAGGACAGCCTTTTGGTCATGCCAAGCTTTTTGGAGTTCTTGGCTGGCCTCAAGGTTTTTGGATGCCTTCTCCATGTACTCTGCCATCCTGGAGCGGAGACCAAGTACATAGTCCACTATGTCAAGATCTGAAAGAAACAGGTTAGTATTAGATTCCTTACCTTAGAATATCCCCAGGCGTCAGTCTGGATCCGGAAACTTTTGCGTAGCAGTACCCCTGCGCGTCGGTAGGCGTCGTCTGCAGGCGTCCCCTGCGGCTCCACGTCCGTCGTCGGCGTCGTGCGCCGTGATGACGTCGCTGGAGTATATAGACGCCGCCTCCGCGCGCTGACGTCAGTTCTTCTTTTTTCCGCGCCAGTTAGCGCAGATCCGAAGAGCAGTACTCCGGTCTTTTGACCAAAGTTTTTTGATTCTTTCTAACTCTAAGGTGCCGATAGGATGCCCGGGTTTAAGAATTGTGATGGGTGTGATCGCACGATGTCGGTCACGGACCACCACCGACTCTGCCTCCGGTGCCTGGGCGTGGACCACGACGTGGAGTCCTGCGTCGACTGCCGGGCCTTGACGAGTAAGGCTAGACGGGAGCGGTCCCGCAAGCTACTCGAGCTCCGGGTGTCGGCCCCGCGTCAGGAGCGGTCCCGGTCCGGCCGGAGGTCGAGGGAGCGGTCGAGGGAGCGGTCGCGGAGCCACCACGAGCGCTCCGGAAGTTGTCACCATTCCTCTGGTTCCTCAGGTAAGAGGCACAAGAAGTCGGGGCGTCGTCATCGTACCCCCGACTCCCCCCGACGCTCGCGCGATGCGGCCGGGGGTTCGGGTGGCCCCACCCGCGCGGCTCCGCATGGGTCGCCGGCGCTGCCTGCTCCATACCCGACGGTCCCTGGGCAAGGCGCGTCGCGCGAGGAGATAGAGGAGTTCCTCATGGCCATGAGGGCGCTGTCTCCTCCGACGGGGCCTACGGCGCCTGCGGGCCCGGTGGTCCCGTCCGGGGGCCCGAGCGGTTCGGGTGCTCCTGCCCCGACGCCGTCGGGTGCTCCGGCCCCGACGCCGCTGGCGGCTCCGGCCCCGGCGCCGCTGGGCCCTTCAGGGTCGACGCCGGCTGGTCCACCGGCCTCTCCGGCGCCGATTCCATCGGGGCAACCCATGGTGCCGCCTCCGCGCGGCGCCGGGACTCCGACGCCGGCTCCGGCCGGCGTCGGGGCTCCGGCGCGGGCTCCGGGCGGCGCCACCCCCATTCCCTCTCCTACTCCGGACGCGGAGTCGGACCGGCATCGTCCGACGCCGAGTCCGGAGCCGATGGGGCCCATTGACCCCGAGGAGCTGGTCTACATCATTGACTCAGAATATGGTGAGGATGCAGATTATGGAGAGGGTTGGGAGGGGTCTGAGGACCCTCTGTCACGCGAGTGTCAGTACGACGTGGACTGGACAGGTGACTTGGGTGATGCCAGTGGTCTGGACGATTCTCCTAACCCTGGTTTTGTCTCGCCTCCTACTGTGGCCTCGGAGGCTGGGGCTGCTTATTCAGTGGTGTTGATGAGGGCTGCCAAGGCCTTGCGCCTTGAGCTCCCCGTCGCGGTCGTGAGGCCTAACATCCTCACTGAGGTCTTCAAACCGCAGTCATGCCCACAGGAGCCTCTGCTGCTGTTCAACGAAGCCTTGACAGACGTTCTTTTGGGCACGTGGTCCAGGCCCGCTTCAGGTTCGCCTGTTGATAGGAACGTGGCCAGACGCCACCGTCCGTGTCCGGATGACCCCAAGTTCCTGTCCACCCATCCCACCCCTGAGAGTCTGGTGATCCAGGCCTCGACTTCCCAAACCGCATTCCCGTCGGCCCCGCCCGACCGGGAATCTAAGAGGTACGACCAGTATGGGAAGAAGGTCTTCTCGTCCCTGAGTCTGGGACTGCGGTCTTGCAACACCGCATGCCTCTTGGGCCGCTACACCCACTCTCTGTGGGATACGGTCGCGGAGTGTCTGCCACAATGCCCGCAGGAGGTACGGGCAAAGCTCGGTCAGGCTATGATTGAAGGCCGAGACGCAGCACGATATTCCATCAGGTGTGGTCTCGATACGGCCGACTCGCTAGGCAGGGCGATGTCCACGACGGTGGCGATTCGTCGCCACGCCTGGCTGAGATCCGCCAACTTTTCGCCGGATGTCCAAAATACTTTGATGGACATGCCGTTCGATGGCAGTCGCCTGTTTGGCGACAAAGCGGACCACGCGCTGGAGCGCTTCAAGGACTCCAGGGTCACGGCCAAGTCCTTGGGTCTCTCGACCCAGCGCCAGCAAACGGGTTCGTTTCGCTCCTTTCGTGGCCACGGAAGGGGCGGTCCCACACGTGCTGCCAGCCACGCACCGCAGAACACTTCTCAACGCGGTGGCGGCCGTGGATTCCGCCGTGGAGGCGGTCGGGGACAGCGGCGAGGTCAGGCCACACCTCCCCCCGCAGCATCAGCCTCCAAATCCTCCTAGTCCGAGCTTTCAGGCCCATGTGACGCCAGTGGGTGGCAGGGTTTGCCATCACCACTCCCGCTGGCGCACCATCACATCGGACAGGTGGGTGCTGCAGCTCGTCCGAAGGGGCTACTCCCTCCCCTTCGAGAGCACTCCTCCAGCCATGCCACCGCAGAACCACCGTGTGTCGGGGGACCACTTGACACTTCTGCAGGAGGAAGTTACGGCCCTCTTGGCCAAGGGGGCCATCGAGCGCGTTCCTGGGCCAGAAGTAGGGTGTGGTTGCTATTCCCACTACTTTCTGGTACCCAAGAAGGACAAGGGGGGGCCTACGTCCTATCTTGGACCTACGGAACGTCAACGGCTTCCTCCGGAAGGAGAAGTTCAAGATGTTGACTTTGGCTCAGGTCTTGGCTGCTCTGGACCCACAAGACTGGATGGTGGCGTTGGACTTGCAGGACGCGTATTTTCACATCCCCGTCCTGCCGGCCCACCGACGTTACCTGCGGTTCACGGTAGGCCACGAGCACTTTCAGTTTATCGTGCTCCCATTCGGCCTTACCAGCGCCCCACGGGTGTTCACGAAAGTGATGGCGGTGGTCGCAGCTCATCTGCGCCGGTTAGGGGTTTCAGTCTTCCCCTACCTCGACGACTGGTTGTTGAAGGCGGGCTCGCCCCAGACAGTCGTCCACCACTTTCAGATGACGGCAGACCTCCTGCACGAGCTGGGGTTTTCCATCAATGTGCCGAAATCACACCTGTGTCCCTCTCAAAAGCTCCTTTTCATCGGAGCGGTTCTCGACTCGGCGCAGTTTCGGGTTTATCCTCCGGAACGGCGGGTCCGGGATATTCAGGCTCTGATTCCAATCTTTCAGCCGTTATCCCGGGTTTCGGTCAGGTTGACGCTGCGGCTGCTGGGGCTGATGGCTTCCTGCATCCTTCTGGTGCATCACGCCCGGCGGCGGATGCGGGCTCTGCAGTGGGACCTGAAGTTTCAGTGGGCCCAGCATCAAGGCAACCTATCTGACCATGTCCTGATCTCGGAGGGCACTGCGAGACAGTTGCAGTGGTGGCTTACGGACCGCGATTGGGTCAGAGGCAGATCCCTCTCCCTTCCCCAACCGGAGCACGTAGTTGTGACGAACGCGTCCCTCCAGGGCTGGGGAGGCCACTTGGGAGAGGCGGAGATCAGAGGCATCTGGTCTCCGGCGGAGTCCCGGCTCCATATCAATATGTTGGAGCTGCGGGCGATTCGCCTAGCACTGAAGGCATTCCTCCCCTTTGTCAACGGGAGTGTAGTGCAGGTGTTCACGGACAACACCACCGCCATGTGGTACTGCAACAAGCAGGGCGGAGTGGGGTCGTGGACCCTTTGCCAGGAGGCTCTGCGCCTCTGGCAATGGCTGGAACGTCAGGGCGTGACTCTGACGGTTCAACACCTGGCAGGTTCTCTGAACGCCAGGGCGGACGAACTCAGCCGTCGGTGCTCGGTGGATCACGAATGGCGTCTGAACTCGGACGTGGCGAAAGGCCTCTTTCTGCAATGGGGAGAGCCTTGGTTAGATCTATTCGCCACAGAAGAGAACGCGCAATGTCATCAGTTCTGCGCGTTGGAGTTTCCAAGACGGCACTCGCTCGGCGACGCCTTTCGGCGCGAGTGGAGATGCGGTCTATTGTACGCCTTTCCGCCTATACCACTTCTGCCCAGAGTGCTGAAGAATGTCAGGCGCGACCGGGCCCAAGTTATCCTTGTGGCTCCGGACTGGGCTCGAAGGTACTGGTATCCCGAGCTACTCAGCATGTCAGTCGGTCCCTCGATCCGCCTGCCCCTTCAGGAGGACCTTCTGTCGCAGCAGCAGGGGACGGTCCTCCACCCGAAGCTGTCCAGTCTCCACCTCCATGCGTGGAGATTGAGCGGCGACAGTTGAGGCCATTTGACTTGCCTCCTGAGGTTTGTGATGTGATTCTGGCAGCCCGGCGTCCCTCCACAAAGTCGGTATACGCCTGCCGGTGGAACAGATTTGTGGCATGGTGCACAGCAAAGGCTGTGGACCCTCTCTCTGCCCCTCTTTCCGAGGTTCTCCTCTTTCTTCTCTCTCTTGCCCAGCAGGGCTCTGCTCTGGGCACTATCAAGGGCTACCTTTCTGCCCTTTCGGCCTTTCTACGGCTGCCTGATCAACCTTCTTTGTTCAGGTCCCCTATTGTAACAAGATTCTTGAAGGGCATCACGCACATGTATCCACCTGTTCCGTTCGTGATGCCTCAGTGGGACTTGAACCTGGTTCTGACTTTCTTGATGTGCGCTCCCTTTGAGCCGCTTCATTCCTGTCCTCTCCGTCTCCTGACTTTAAAGACGGCCTTCCTGGTTGCCATCACCTCTGCCAGGAGGGTGAGTGAGCTCCAGGCTCTTTCTGTCAAACCTCCTTTCCTGTCAATTCATCCAGACAAGGTGGTTCTGAGAACTAGACCTTCTTTCCTGCCCAAAGTAGTCTCTGCTTTTCACATCGGGCAGTCCATCACCTTACCCTCCTTCTTCCCGCTTCCGCACCCTTCAAAGGATGAAGAGCGGCTCCATCGTCTGGACCCAAAACGTGCGCTTTCATTTTATATGGATCGCACACGCCAGTTCCGGGTGGATGACCAACAGTTTGTTGGCTACGTGGGTGCGAAGAAGGGAAGGGTGGTACATAAACGGACCATCTCTCAGTGGGTCGTTCTGTGCATCAAAGCGTGCTACTCTTTGGCTCGGAAGGAGCCTCCGGTTGGGCTGAGGGCCCATTCCACTCGGGCCACGGCGGCTACTACTGCCCTGGGCCGGGGAGTCCCTTTGCAGGACATTTGCCAGGCGGCTACATGGGCCTCGCTGCACACCTTTGCGAGGCACTACTGCCTGGACAGTCAAGTCCGGAGGGATGGCTTCTTTGGCCGTTCGGTCCTCCAGGACTTTCTGGTGTAGGATTGTATTGGTTCGCAGACCCACCACCGTGGTTGGTATTGCTGGGGTATCTATTCTAAGGTAAGGAATCTAATACTAACCTGTTTCTTTCAGATGAACAAGTTACTTACCTTCGGTAACGATATATCTGTAAGAAACAGTAGTTAGTATTAGATTCCTTACCGCCCCACCCATCCTCCCCGTTCTGCGAACTGATACCTAGGGTTAAGGACATCCCTTTCAGGGCCCTAGTTTCAAATGGCACCAGTGTTGGTTCTCACATGGCTCTGCGTGTTCTGGCGCGGAAAAGCTGTGTACAAAGAACTGACGTCAGCGCGCGGAGGCGGCGTCTATATACTCCAGCGACGTCATCACGGCGCACGACGCCGACGACGGACGCGGAGCCGCTGGGGACGCCTGCAGACGACGCCTACCGACGCGCAGGGGTACTGCTACGCAAAGGTTTCCGGATCCAGACTGACGCCTGGGGATATTCTAAGGTAAGGAATCTAATACTAACTACTGTTTCTTACAGATATATCGTTACCGAAGGTAAGTAACTTGTTCTTTAGGCTTTTTGAGAGGTAACTCCCATCCTTCCTTCACAAGACTTAGGGGTCCTCTTACAGGGTGCCCAAACAGAAGCTCAAAAGGGCTGTAACCAACCCCCTTCTGTGGGACCTCTCTGTAAGCAAACAGGAGGCAGGGTAAAAGGATGTCCCATCTTCGCCTAAGCTTTTCAGGTAACCCTTTTATCATCCCTTTGAGGGTCTTGTTGAATCTCTCAACAAGCCCATTGCACTGTGGGTGATAGGGTGTGGTAAATTTGTAATTTACTCCACACTCCTTCCACACTCCTTCCACATTGCAGTCAAGTATCCTGACATGAAGTTTGCACCTCTGTCAGAGACAACCTCCTTAGGAAACCCCACTCTGGAGAAAACTCCAAGTAGGGCCCTGGCCACAACAGGAGCTGTAGTGGTCCTAAGGGGAATCGCTTCTGGATACCTGGTGGCATGATCCACTACCACCAGTATAAATCTGCGCCCAGATGCTGTTGGGGGGTCCATTGGTCCAACAATGTCAATCCCCACTCTTTCAAAGTATACCCCCACCACAGGTAGTGGTATGAGGGGGGGGCCTTTGTTGTGCCACCTGATTTGCCACTGGCTTGGCAGGTGACACATGAGCGACAAAAATCTTTAGTGTCTTCAGACATATGAGGCCAGTGAAAGTGTGGGGCAAGCCTGTCCCAAGTCTTGTTCTGGCCTAAGTGACCTGCAAGGCGAATCTCATGGGCTAAGGTGAGAAGGAAACCTCTAAGAGACAAAGGGATGACCAGCCTCCTGGTAGCACCAGGCTTGGGGTCTCTTGCCTCAGAGTATAGGAGTCCATCTTCCCAATATACTTTATGGGCACCTGTAGCATTCCCTGCAGCCTCAGCAGCAGCCTGCTGCCTGAGGGGTTCAAGAGAGGAACAGTCTAATTGGGCCTGCCTCAAGTCTGCCCTGGAAGGTCCCCCTGTCCCAAGAAACTCAACCTGATCAGGTTCAAGCTCTTCTAGGACAGTTCCTTCTGGGGTCTCTGGGTCAGTCTCCTGAGAGGGCTGATCCTCAACCTGAGGCAGGGGGAAGGCTCTGCCTTAACCCTACCATTCCTTCTCTTGGGTAGTGTCTGGTCCATTCTTCCAGGATCCAGCACTTGTTCAGCTGGGCATTTCTTGGCCTGTGACCTAGTCAGGTAGCGTTCTTGGCATGCCCCTGAACCTGTCAGTAACGCGCTGCGTTACATTGTACTCCAAAACTCCTTGAAAAAGGGCATTGCCCGAAATGCATCGGAGTTGTTAATTTTGATCGTTCCTCATTTGGAAATATATATGAACTTTTTGATATGAACACAATATCAATCCATTTTGATGAATAACTTCATTCAACAAATAAATACATATTGGATGAATAATTTGAAGTATCGCTTCATCTGGTGTGCCGTTTGTGGGGATGTATTAGCATTGCTTATGCATACACGACTCAGGACTAGTCACAGCAAGGACATGTGAGGAGAGACCTAGCATTTCTACATGAGTCATGTTATCCACATCTGACCACAGTGAGGATTCCAAATCATTGCCCAAAAGACAATCTACTGGGAGGTCTGAACTAACTACAACCCTTTTGAGGCCAGTTACCCCTCCTCAGGAGAAATTAACAACTGCCATACTGTGATTGGTAGTGACATTGCTAGCATTGGTCACTAGGTAATCTGAACCTAGCATGATCTGGTCAGGGTCCACAAATGTTGGTGTCACCATGGTGACACTGGCACATGTGTCCCTGTAGGCCTGAGCCATTTTTCCATTGATTAAAGGAGTTTGTCTGTATTTGCCCAGAGTACTAGGACTTACAGTAGGGGTCATATCCATGTCCTCAGTACAAACCAGAACTGCCTGAGTAGGAATTCTGACTAAGTCAGAACCCACCTCAGTTCCCAGGGTTAACCCAACTATAGCCTTGGGAGGTACAGTACCACTACTAACTGTACTAGGGGGTGCAGGTGTCTTAGGGACAGTAGTGGTAGGAGTTTGGCCTTTCTAGGTGCACTCACTAAACCAGTGAGTCTTACTTTTACAGTATTGGCACCATGGTTTCTTAGGACCATCATTTTTCTTCTTTTGGGAATTTTGGGACCCACCCTCCTTAGGTTGTTGGGGCCCTGTTGAAGACTTCTGGTCAGTTTGCTTATTCTCATTACCCTTCTGGTCTGCTTTCTTCTGGCCACCACCCTGGTTCTGGTTCTGCTGCTTGACCCTTGTGCTGACCCATCTGTCTGCCTTCTTTCCCAATTCTTGGGGAGAGGTCAGATCTGAGTCAATCAAGTGCTGATGCAACAGCTGGTTCTTACAATTATTTAAGATTTGCTCTCATAATTAGATTATACAATCCTGTGTAATCAGTAACCTTACTTCCCAGTAACCAGCCTTCCAAAGCCTTAGTGGCACAATCAACAAAGTCAGTCCAATCTTGAGCCTGAGTTTTCTTGTGTATCCCTGAACATTAACCTGTACTGTTCAGTGGTTAAGCCAAACCCATCAATCAGTGCATTTTTCAAGACTTGGTAATCATTAGCATCCTCATCTCTAACAGTGAGAAGCTCATCTCTACCTTTACCTTCAAAGGAGAGCCACAATATAGCTGCCCACTGACTCTGGGGTACCTGCTGTACTTTGCAGGCTCTCTCCAAAGCAGTTATCCACTTGTGGATATCATCTCCTGTCTTATAGGAGGGCACTATTTTACTCAGGTTTCTAGTATCAAAACCCCTTTCTCTATCCCTAGGGATATTGCTGCCACCAGTGGGGACTACCCCACTCAACTGTTGCTCCCTAGCAAAGGCAAGCTTCTCTTTGGCCAGGGCAAGTTCTTCCCTTTGGATCCTCAGATTAGCTTCCTTCATCGTTGCCTCATGCTCTCTCCTCTGAGGGGAAGTCATCCTCCTCTGAAAAGATGCATGAGAGGCACGAGAGTGCACAGATCTATTGGAGTCCCTAGAATGAGACCTATCTCTTCTAACTCCATGGTTAGGCCTGCCTAGGGTCAGCACTGGGGGTCCCCCAGTTCCTTCCCTATGTAGGTCTAAGTTGGCCCTTGTGAGTCTGCTGACTATCACAGAACCTTTGTCTGCCTCATCCCCAGAGAGTTCCTCATCCTCCTCCTCCTCATCTACATCTTCTGTTTCAGGGAGATCTGGATCACCACGAGTACCTTCTAAGGGGGGCCTGCTTCTATCTGGATTAGAGGGGTCTGTGTTAGCAGCCCTTCTGGCATCATATGTCTCTAAGAGACCTAACAGAAAAGGAGTGGTAGGGTTAGAACCCTGTTTCAATTTCCTGGAGGTACACAATTGTCTCATCTCCTGGAAACTGAGAGCTGCATATCTGGAAAGGACCTGTGGAGGGTCACTAACCACTAGGGGAGTCTCTGAAGACTCTCCATGGGTAGACATGCTTTCTAGTGAGGTGTAAGTGATGCACCTACCTACACTATGGGTTTTCCTACTGATCCCTTGCTAAGAGTTTTAGTCAGGGTGTGCTAGGCCCTTTCTACTACAACAGCTGGTTCAGTAGAACTCAGAGTATTTCTAAGCTCGTTATATGTACCTAGAGTACCTCATGTGATCTTTCAAATGATATTTCAAGATTATATGTGGTAAAAACAACAGCAAGCTCAAATCCCAACCGCTGCACACCAATGTGAGAAGTTGGCCTGATATATGATGCTCACTAGTTCTAGTGATCAACTTGTATCAGTCCAAACAACCCTTATGGTGATTGGTTGTAAGTCAACCTTATAGACCAGCTATCCTAATGGTAGCATGGACAAAGCAGTCTTAGGCTAAACTCTTTTGGCATGTGAAGCCAGCTGTTTTACCACAATATAACCCCTTGAATACCAGATGAAAGGACACCACACAGGTTGTTATGAAAATAAACAGTATATTTATTAATAACACCTCTGAACTCTTTATGAGGTCAGAGGGCTAAGCACATGACAAGCTCTTAAGAAAAATACGATAGAAGGAATGGAGCTGTCCAGAGGCTGTAGGATCGATGGGACCACACTACACTAACTCTAGGTAAGTAATAGGAGGCCCACGGGACGCGTGTGCAGAGTGTGAACTCACACGCGAGATGCGTAACAACGTCTATGGACAGTACAGTTCAAGTTAAAGGTGAGTACGGACAATCCTGACTAGTTAGGACAACAACGACTGTGGAAATGGACACTAGGACAGTTAGACTACCCTTGAGCACCGAAATGCTCTCGTTACCACACCCACGGGCTGCGGGTGCATAGGTGCCTAAGTGTGTCGGGTTCTCGCGTTGAAGTCAATGGAGCCTGAAAGAAAAGATGCTGCAGGCGACCAGGAGGAAGATGTCCGGTGCGATCCAAGGGTGGATCAGTGAAGAAGAGGACCTGAAAGCAGAGGGGACAGTGTTCAAAGTCACTAGCCAGTGACTGGTGTGGAACCAGGAAGGAACCAGGTGCTGTCGTCGCGATCAGGTGAAGAGTGGACGCTTGACTCTGCAGCCACGTGAACCAGGAGGTGTCTTCGACGACCAGGATGGAGGCACGAGCTGTCCCACGCATGCTCTCGCTGTCGGCGGTGTCGGATCCAGAATTGTAGTCAACGGGCCTTGGCAAAGGCAACCCACGCGGTGAGTGGAAAAGACGTCTGGTGCGGACTAGGGGAGTCCGTGGTGCCCCTCTTTTGGAAGGGAGCAAGGGCCAGTCTGGAGCAACCAGACCAGCAGCAAAGATTCAAAGGTTCGTCGTCTAGGAGGCCACTAGCCAGCCGGCAAGTGACCAGACAACGCGTCGAGCAGCAGACAAGAAGAAGGGCCCCACGCGGATCTCGTGGATGCTGGAGGGCTGATCTTCGGTGCAGTGGCTGCTCGGGGCTGGGGCTTCTCAGTCCCCAAAGCACTTGGTCGAGTTTACCTCGGGAGTCGTGTTGGAAGCGAAGTGCAGTTTCTTTCAAGATGGCCGGTCCCACGTGTCTCGTCGCACCCACGGATCTCAGCTGTGCTGCAGATGTAGGTTGAGGTCGGAGAGGTCTGGGAATCCGGGTCTCGTCGGGCTCTGAAGTCTGGATCCTCGAGGGAAGACGACAAAGTGAAGCCGCTGGACGCTTGATGGTGCCTGCAGTTGCAGGGTGGACACTCCTTGCCCACAAGGGAGATTTCTTCAGTCTTCTGTGGAGCAGAACGTCGAAGTCCAGAGTTTCTTCTTGTAGAGTAGTTCAGGATTAATCTAATTTGGAATGGGACCAGCTCCTACCTTTATCCTGCTAAAGGGGGCTGCACTACTGACTAGGTGCCTCCCCTGGGTGGGACCAGTAAGGGGGGTGGTTACACCCCCTATCCTTTGTCCGGTTTCCTGCCAGAGCTGGGGCTGGAGTGCCCCAGCAACTGGTTTGAACCGGTGTATGCACAGGGCACCTTGTGTGCCCCAGGCATGTCTCATTCCTTTCAGGCCTCCCTCCCTCAATACACAAAATCCTGTCTGGGGTGGTGCTAGCACCTCCCAAAGCAGGAAACCCTTTGTCCAAGCCTCCCTCGCTGGAAGGACTCCCAGCAGCAGGAGGTCAGACCTGTGTCTGTGGTGGCAGCATCCATTTTGTGATGCCAAGGCTCGAGTTAACTTTAACCGGGGTTCACAATTACATACATGTCGTGTCCCTCTAGAAGGGTGGAATGCTACCCCCGTCGCCAGAATTGGCGAGGGGTTAGTATTCCAATTCGTATGACACCTTACTCGACATGTTTTGATAATGTTATACCAAAGTTAGCATTTAACCGCGAGGTTGATAATGCACTTGAGTATATGGTATAGCGTTATCATGGAACAGCTATTAGGACTTGGTTCCGCAAGCTGCAGACGGGCTCAGCTCATGCCAGAGCACCATCTCACATAATTCCAAGCACTCTGCCTTCAGGATTGATAAGGCCTTCCATAGGAGTGACTGATAGGGATATATGTGTCCATTTTAGGGTTAGATATAGGTATACTATATCTACAGCAAAGGGTGTTTACACCACCTTGCCCCAGCTATCATGCAGCCAGTTGTGTCAGTTTTAGATGGCCAGCCAGGGGTGGCATAATACATGCTTCAGCCCCTGGTAGGCCCTGGGTACACCTATGCCCTGGATACCTAAGGTACACTGTTACAGGGACTGATAAGGTGGCCCAGTACCAATTGGTAAATGCAACTAAAGTACATGGTTGCAAATTTAGAGAGAACAGCTAGGCTGTGGGTCTGATTAGCAGGCCCACAGCCAGGGAAAGTCGTAAACCAGTGAAGCAAAAAGCAAAAATCTGGGGTGACCATAGGATTGCAGACCCCACTCTCCTACAAATGGTGCCTTTCTATCCCTATGTCCATCAGCCACCATATTTTCAGCCTATTCCACAGCCTTCAGAGGAAGGGGAGGACTGGGAGGGGTCTGAGGATCCTCTCATTGCTGGGTTAATGATGTGGGGGGATGCCAGCAGTCTTCACACTTCTCCTGACCTTGGCATGCTAACTCCTCCTACTGTGGCTACGGAGGAGGGTGCGAGTTACGCAGTGGAGTTGCATAGGGTGGCCGAGGCCCTCCACCTTGAACTCCCTACAGTGGCCGTCAGGACTAACCTACTGACAGAAGTGCTTTAGCCGGCGGCTACCTCTGCGGAGCCACTGCTGCCCTTTAATGATGCACTTTCAGACGTTCTTTTGGGCTCCAGGCCCAAAACAGGGGCTCCTGTGGATAGGAACGTGGCCCGACGCCATAGTCTGGCCCCGGGCAAGCCCCTCTTTCTCTCCCAACACCCCACCCCTGAGAGCTTGGTTGTCCAAGCCTCTACATCCCAAAGCGCCTGAATAAGGAATCCAAGACACTGGAACAGTTTGGGAAGAAGATTTTATCTTCTGGCAGTTCAGGGCTGTGGGCTGAGAACACTGCATGCCTCTTGGACCGTTATTCCCACTCTGTGTGGGATACAGTGGCGCAGGTGCTTCTTCAGTGTCCGGACGAGGACCGGGCAGAGCTCTCCAGAGCTATTGCTGAAGGGAGAGATGTTGCAAAGTTCACAATACGATGTGGCCTTGACACCGCCGACTCGCTGGGCAGGGCGATTTTCACAACAGTGGCGTTCCGCCCCTACGCCTCGCTGAGGACTACTGGCTTCTCAGGGGATGTCCAGAACACCCTGATAGACATGCCCTTTGATGGCATTCGCCTTTTTGGCAACAAGGCAGATAGTGCGTTGGAGCATTTTAAGGACTCGCGGGCTACAACCAAGTTCTTGGGCTTTTCGGCCACTCGCCCTCATCCGCCTTCTGCTTTTCGCCCCTTTCGTGGCCACGGAAGGGGCGCCCCAACACGTTCGCTTCAGAGCCACAGGCCGCTGCAGTCTCAGTGCGGTCGATCATGCCAGATGGCCTATGCTGGCTCTGCAGTGGGACCTGAAGTTCCAGAGTCGCAGCATCAGTGGAACCTGTCCGAATCGTCCTGATCTCGGAGGGCACTACAAGACAGTTGCAGTGGTGGCTCACAAACTGGCATTGTGTCAATGGCAGATCTCTCTCCCTTCCCCAACTGGAGCACGCAGAGGCAGGTCAGGGGGCCAGCTGGCATGTCAGTCCACACCCACCCCGGCCGCCACTGCCTCCAAACCTTCCTAGTCTGATTTTTCAGGCCTATCAAACACCAGTGGGCGGCAGGATTCGCCATCACCTCCCCCACTGGTGCATCATCACTACCGACAGGTGGGTTTTACAGATAGTCCGAAGGGTTTACTCCCTCCCCTTCAAAACTACCCCTCCAGCCATGCCACCCCGGTACCACCGCATGTCGGGGATCACTTGGCACTTCTTCAACAGGAAGTTGTGGCCCTCTTGGCCAAGGGGTCCATCGAGCGCGTTTCTGCGCTAGAAGTACGTCGTGGTTGTTAATCCCACTACTTTCTGGTGCCCAAGAAGGACAAAGGCCTGCATCCTATTATTATTATTTATTTATTTATTTTAGTGTTTTATAGAGCGCGAACTTGACCCGTTAGGGTATCAGAGCTCTTTACAGAGTCAGTCATACAAGAGGCATGATATCACAAGAGTATACTGTACATTAGGGATGGGGTGCTGAATGCTGAGAGGGAGTATACAAGGATAGTCAATATTGCAGTTACTGAAGACTGGCCCCCGGTTTCTTGGTGGGGCGAGGTCGAAGGATGAAGGCAATAGTCTCTGAGGTGGTTGTGGGACGGGGTTTAGCAGAGGAATTTACCCATGAGGAAGGATTTAACCTCCTTTTTGAAGCTTGCCAGAGAGGGGATTCTTCTGATGGCGGATGGGAAGGAATTCCATATTCTTGGTGCAGCCCCAGTGAACGCCTGATTATAGTTTTTTCCCGAAAGCGTGCAGGCTGGAGTAGAAGGGCACTGGCCGATCGTGAGTTTCTGCTTCCTCCGGATATCACAAGTCTCTGTGTAAGATACGCAGGGGAGTTTGAGTGTAGGGCCTTGTGCGTGATGCATGCCAGCTTGAGTTGAATTCTGGCCTCAAGAGGAAGCCAGTTCAACGCTTTCAGGTGAGGAGTGATGTGATAAAATGTCCTTGTGCCAGTAAGTAGTCTGGCGGCTGCATTGAGGCAGGCTTTTAAGGGTGCTATGGAGATCTTGGGTAAACAAGAGAGGGTGGAACAGCCATATTCCAGCCTAGAGATGACTAGTGCTTGGACTGCAAGTTTTAGGTCGGGAGTATCAAGAAAGTGTTTCAGTTTCCATAGGTAGCTCAGATGGAATCTGAAAGATTTGACCATTGAGTTGATGTGGACTCTCATGTTTAGGTTGTAATCCAAGGTTATTCCCAGAGATTTGGCAGAGTTCACAATGGTCGGGGGCGGTTTAAGGCTGTGATGACCTTAATTCATGTCTGGATCTCAGAGTTGCTTTTTGGCTGGGAAATTAGAAGGAACTCAGTTTTCTTTGCATTGAGTTTGAGTTGGTTGGAGGACAGCCATTGGACGGTCAGCTTGAGGGCCTCATTCAGGGAGAGAATCTCCTTGAGAGATGAGATTTTTATGTAGATCTGAGTGTCGTCAGCGTGCATATGATAGGAGATATTTGCGGTGCGAAGGACTTCGGTAAGGGGTTCTAAATAAAGGTTGAAAAGGGTGGGGAACAACGTTGATCCTTGAGGGACTCCAACCGTGACCAAGGAAGGAGCGGACAGGTTACCGTTGATTAGGAATCTCTGAGATTGGTTTTGGAGGAAGGATCTAAACCAGTCAAGGACAGGGCCATCTAATCCCATCCTAAGTTTGAGGCGTTCAAGTAGCTTCCCGTGGTTGACAGTGTCGAAGGCGAGGATAGATTTAGGAGGATTAGGAGACAGGTTTTGTTTTCATCAAGGGCTTGTAGGGCATCATCGACGATGTGGAGCATGGTGGTTTCAGATTGGCATTCATCGAGTACGTGTAAGTTGTTGATGTGGTGACTGCAGTTGCACACACTTCTCCAGAACTTTAGCTAAGAGAGGAATGTTGGAAATCGGTCTGAAATTGTCTGGGGAGGCTGGATCCAGCGACTGCTTTTTCAGAATGGGAAGGACTTGGCCCACTTTCAGAGAGTACGGGATTGATCCCTCCCGGAGAGAGGTGTTAATTATCGCAGTCCAGCTAGGAATAATGGATTGGGCGGCAGTCACAAGACAGTTAGAAGGGAGCGGGTCGTTGAAACGGTTGTTTGGGTTTAAGGTGGAAAGGATTTTGGCGACAGAGTCTTCGTCGTAGAGTGAGAAGTCGGTCCAGTGTGCTTGATTCTTAGGTGAGGACTGCAGAGGCAGAGGGGGAGTAGGCGGAAGGTCAGGGGTCGGTAGAGAGAGTGAGGCAGAACTAAGTTCGTCACCTAAGGTTTTGATTTTGTTTGCGGAAAACGAGGAGAATTCCTCAGATGAGATGAGACTTGAGGTTTTCTTTCGATGTTTTGGCCAATTTGTTCAATTGGTGTTTGGCCAGCTCAGAGTTTGCGTGGTCTGTTCTGGGCATTACCTAGTTCATCTCTGAAGAATTTTTTTTTGGATTGAGGATGTTCTTGTTGTATGTATTTCTGGCCTGGAGGAAAAGTTTTAGGTGAGCGGCCGAGGGGTGCTGTCTCCAGATTCTTTCGGCTTGTCGGAGGGATCTCCTCTCATTGTTGAGGGAACAAGTGAACCATGGGTTTCTATCTTTGACTTAAGTTCTTTTTAGTTTAAGTTCCAGAATGTTCGACATAGTTGCAGAGTAGTGATCATTGAGGTCACTGACCGATGTGTTATGTGGGGGGCGAGAGGTCAGATTTGCAGCAGACCTCAAGTTCCTTGCGGTCCAGGTTCTTGATGTCTCTGAGCCAGCGTTTGGGAAGCACCGGTTGTGGTGTCCTTATCTTGTGGGTTCCAGGTAGAAGGAAGGCAATGGCGTGGTGGTCAGACCAGTCACAGGGGTCTACAGAGATAAGCTTGACGGTTGCCTCCTTAGAGATGATCCAGTCAGGAGTGGCCCCTTTCGAATGGGTTGGGAGGGAACAAGCTTGGGTCACGGCTTGATCGGCCAGGAGGTCTTTGATGGCGTTGACATAAGGATCCTTAGGATCGTTCCAGTGCAGGTTGAAATCTCCAAGGAAAATGTTTTTGGCATTGGAGGAACTCTTTGCTGTGAGAATTTCCATGAGGTGATCAGTGAAGGAGTATTTTATGCCTGGGGTGTGGTAAAAGATGTGCCGGTTGCACAGTTGGGTGGTGTTACTGCAAATTGAGAGGGCTAGGTATTCGCAGGAATCAGTAGTATCCGCCAGAAGCTCTGTGACAAGGAGGTTAGAGCGATAGATGCAGGCGATGCCACCACCTTTCTTGTAATGTTGTCTGTCTAGCCTAGCAATGTTATAGTTGGGGGGGACTAAGAGGTCCAAGCATGGGGATAAGGAATCAATAAGCTATGATTCTGTCAGAATAGCCAAGTCTGAGTTATTGATCTGAAAGAAACAGGTTAGTGTAGAAGAGTGGGGTCTGCAATCCTATGGTCACCCCAGATTTTTGCTTTTTGCTTCACTGGTTTACGACTTTCCCTGGCTGTGGGCCTGCTAATCAGACCCACAGCCTAGCTGTTCTCTCTCTAAATTGACATCCATGTACTTTAGGTGCATTTACCAATTGGTACTGGGCCACCTTATCAGTCCTTGTACTGTGTACCTTAGGTACCCAGAGCATAGGTGTACCCAAGGCCTACCAGGGGCTGAAGCATGTATTATGCCACCCCTGGCTGGCCATCTAAACAGACACAACTGGTTGGTAAGACAGCTGGGGCAAGGTGGTGTAACCACCCTTTGCTGTAGATATAGTTACCTATATCTAACCCCAAAATGGACACATATATTCCTATCAGTCACTCCTATGGCAGGCCTTATCAATCCTGAAGGCAGAGTGCTTGGAATTATGTGAGATGGTGCTCTGACATGAGCTGAGCCTGTCTGCAGCTTGCGGAACCAAGTCCTAATAGCTGTTCCATGATAACGCTATACCATATACTCTTAAGTGCATTATCAACCTCGCGGTTAAATGCTAACTCTGGTATAACATTATCAAAACATGTCGAGTAAGGTGTCATACGAATTGGAATACTACCCCTTGCCAATTCTGGCGATGGGGGTAGCATTCCACCCTTCTAGAGGGACACGACATGTATGTAACTGTGAACCCCGGTTAAAGTTAACTCGAGCCTTGGCATCAAAAAATGGATGCTGCCACCACAGACACAAGTCTGACCTCCTGCTGCTGGGAGTCCTTCCAGCGAGGGAGGCTTGGACAAAGGGTTTCCTGCCTTGGGAGGTGCTAGCACCACCCCAGACAGGATTTTGTGTATTGGGTAGGACAGGCCTGAAAGGTATGAGACATGCCCGGGGCACACAAGGTGTCCTGTGCATACACCGGTTCAAACCAGTTGCTGGGGCATCCCTGCCCCAGCTCTGGCGCGAAACTGGACAAAGGATAGGGGGTGTAACCACCCCCCTTCCTGGTCTCACCCATAGGAGGGACCTAGTCGTAGTACAGCCCCCTTTAGCAGGATAAAGGTAGGAGCTGGTCCCATTCCAAATTAGATTAATCCTGAACTGAAACTCTACAAGAAGAAACTCTGGACTTTGACTTTCTACAACAGAAGACTGAAGAAATCTCCCTTGTGGGCAAGGAGTGTCCACCCTGCAACTGCAGGCACCATCAAGCATCCAGCGGCTTCACTTTGTCGTCTTCCCTCGAGGATCCAGACTTCAGAGCCCGACGAGACCAGGATTCCCAGACCTCTCCGACCTCAACTCACATCTGCAGCACAGCTGAGATCCGTGGGTGCGACGAGACGTGGGATCGGCCATCTTGGAGAAACTGCACTTCGCTTCCAGCACGCCTTCTGAGGTAAACTCGACCAAGTGCTTTGGGGATTGAGAAGCCCCAGCCCCGAGCAGCTCCTGCACCGAAGATCAGCCCTCCAGCATCCACGAGATCTGCGTGGGGCCCTTCTGCCTGTTTGCTGCTCGACGCGTTGTCTGGTCACTTGCCGGCTGGCTAGTGACCTCCTAGACGACGATCTTTGAAAGCTACACTACTGGTCTGGTTGCTCCAGACTGGCCCTTGCTCCCTTCCAAAAGAGGAGCACCCTGGACCCTCCTGGTCCACTCCAGACGCCGTTTCCACTCACCGCGTGGGTTACCTTTGCCAAGGCCTGTTGACTCCAACTCCGGATCCGACACCGCCGACAGCGAGAGCCTGCGTGGGACAGCTCGTGCCTCCATCCTGGTCGTCGAAGACACCTCCTAGTCCACGTGGCTGCAGAGACAAGCGTCCACTCTTCACCTGATCGCGACAACGACATCTGGTTCCTTCCTGGTTCCACTCCAGTCACTGGCTAGTGACTTTGAACATTGTCCCCTCTGCTTTCAGGTCTTCAGCATCTCTGATCCACCCTTGGATCACACCGGACATCTTCTTCCTGGTCGCCTGCAGCATCTTTTCTTTCAGGCTCCATAGACTTCAACGCAGAAACCCGACACGACTTCGCACCTATGCATCCGCAGCCCGTGGGTGAGGTAACAAGAGCATTTCGGTGCTCAAGGGTAGCTTGACTCTCCTAGTGTCCAGATTCACAGTCGTTTTAGTCCTAACTAGTCAGGATTGTCCGTACTCACCTTTTTCTTGAACTGTACTGTCCATAGACGTTGTTACGCATCTCGCGTGTGAGTTCACACTCTGCACATGCGTCCCGTGGGCCTCCTATTACTTACCTTAAGTTAGGGTAGTGTAGTCCCAGCGTTCCTACAGCCTCTGGACAGCTCCATTCCTTCTATCGATTTCCTTATACCATTTACTTAGTATATGGTTTGCCGTGCCCCTAGGGCACCATTGTAATTTTGGGCAACTTATCGTATTTTTCCTAAGAGATTGTCATGTGCTTAGCCCTCTGATCTCATAAAGAGTTCAGAGGTGTTTGTTATTAATAAATATATTGTTTATTTTCATAACAACCTGTGTGGTGTCCTTTCATCTGGTATTCAAGGGGTTATATTGTGGTAAAACAGCTGGCTTCACATGCCAAAAGAGTTTAGCATAAGACTGCTTTGTCCATGCTACCATTAGGATAGCTGGTCTATAAGGTTGACTTACAACCAATCACCATAAGGGTTGTTTGGACTGATACAAGGTGATCACTAGAACTAGTGAGCATCATATATCAGGCCAACTTCTCACAGTTAGTGTTAGATTCCTTACCTTAGAATATCCCCAGGAGTCAGACTGGATCCGGAAAGTTTTGCGTAGCAGTACCCCTGCGCGTCGATAGGCGTCGTCTGCGGCTCCGCGTCAGAGGCTACTAGCCAACGGGCCAGCAACCGGACAACGCTTCGAGCAGAACACAAGCAGAAGGGCCCGACGCAGAACTCGTGGGGTGTGGAGGGCTGATCTTCGGTGCAGGTGGAGCTCGGATACGGGGCTTCTCAATCCCCAGTGCACAGCTTCGAGGATACCTCAGGAGCTGCACAGTTAGCAAGTTGTAGACTTTTCAAGATGTCCGGTCCCACGTGTCTCGTCGCCTCCACGAATCTCAGCTATGCTGCAGATGTGAAGAGAGGGTCAGAGAGGTCTGGAAGTCTAGTTCTTGTCAGGCTCTGTGCTCAGGTCCCGACGGGAGCGTCGATAAAGGAAGCCGTTGATTTGCTGGATGGTGCCTGGTTGCCCAGGGTGGTCACTCCTTGGCCACAAGAGAGAGTCTTCAGTCTTCAGCTTCAGCAGAACGTCGAAGGTCCAGAGTTTCGTGTCAAGTTTCGATTCCAGGATTAATCTAAAGTCTCAGGACTCAGCTCCTACCTTTATACAACTAAAAGGGGCTGGATTGCTTTCTAGGTCCCTCCTATTAGTGGGACCATGAGGGGGGTGGTTACACCCCTCTCCTTTGTTCAGTTTTGCGCCAGAGCTGGGGCTGGAGTGCCCCAGCAACCGGTTTGAACTAGGGTATGCATGGAGCACCTAGTGTGCCCCAGGCAGTGTCTCAATCTATTCAGCCCTCCCTGTCCCAATAGACAAAATCCTGTCTGGGGTGGTGCTCGCACCTCTCCAGGCAGGAAACCTATTGTCCAAACCTCCGTGACTGGAAGGACTCCCAGCAGCAGGAGGTTAGACTTGTGTCTGTGGCAGCAGCGTCCATTTTGTGACGCTGGGGCTCTGGTTAACTTTAACCAGCATAGTCAGCAATAACATGTCTTCTCCCTCTAGAAGGGTGGAATGCTACCCTCGTCGCTAGAATTGGCGAGGGGGTAGTATTCCAAAGTGTATGACACCTTACACGACATGTTTGGATAAAGCCAAACCAAAGTTAGCATTCAACCGCGAGGATTATAATGCACTTAGGAGTATATGGTATGACGATATCATAGAACAGCTATAAGGACATGGTTCCGAAAGCTGCAGACAGGCTCAGCTCATGCTAGAGCACCATCTCACACATAACCAAGCACTCTGCCTCCAGGATTGTTAAGGCCTGCCATAGGAGTGACTTATAGGTTACTGTGTGTCTATATATAAGGTTAGATATAGAAATACTATACCTAAGCAAGGGGTGATTACACGACCTTGCCCCAGCTGAGTGATCAGCCAGTTGTGTCTATTTGTGTGGCCAGCCAGGGGTGGCATAATACATGCTGCAGCCCCTGTAGGCCTTGGTTACACCTATGCCCTGAGTACCTAGGGTACACTTCTACAGGGGCTGACAAGGTGAACCAATTCCCAATTGTGGATGTACCTAGAGAACATGGTGTGAATTTAGAGAGAGTGCATCTGGGCTGTGAGTCTGATTAGCAGGCCCACAGCCACATCGAAGTCGAAAACCAGTAAAGCAAAAGCAAAAAGTGGGGGTGACCATAGGAAGCAGACCCTACTCTCCTACAACTTACCTTCGGTAACGATATATCTGTAAGAAACAGTAGTTAGTGTTAGATTCCTTACCGCCCCCACCCATCCTCCCCGTACTGCGAACCGATATCTAGGGTTAAGGACATCCCTTTCAGGGCCCTAGTTTCATGGCACCAGTGTCGGTATTTGGCATGGCTCTGCGTTCCTGGCGCGGAAAGCTATGTACAAGAACTGACGTCAGCACACGAGGGCGACGTCTAAGTACTCCGTCATTCCGGCGATCACGACGCCGACAACGGACGCAGAGCCGCAGACGACGCCTACCGACGCGCAGTGGTACTGCTACGCAAGACTTTCCAGATCCAGTCTGACGCCTGGGGATATTCTAAGGTAAGGAATCTAGCACTAACTACTGTTTCTTACAGATATATCATTACCGAAGGGAAGTAACTTGTGCTTCAGGATGAGAGCAGCGACATCGGCGGCATGCTTTACTGCCAATCTGCAGTTAATTAAGAGACCAGTCAGGGAGGGGAGGGAGGTGGTGTTGGGAGTCGGGGCAGACAGGTGTACAGGCGCTAGATTGCTTCTGATCACCCTTCTGTTACAGAAGGGGCTGATCTGCAGGGGTTGATAGCGACCATGCGGATGGGATGTTCAGCACTCACGTCTGATAGACAAGGAGTGACTGGGGCTGCATTATGATCCTGGAGAATGTCAAGGATTTCCTTTTCAGTGAAGTCTAGGGGATTTGTTGTGACGAGGGAAGGGTTGTAGGAGAGGGCGAGGGCTAGGGTTTCCTCCTCCGATAGTTGGCTAGGGTGCTTACAAGGGTGAAAATGCCTCAAGGATGTCGGTAGTGGGTGTTTGGGGAGCTCTGGGATAGGAGGGGAAGTGGGGTTCAGCTGAGGCTTGAGGCTAACGAAGGAGAGTTCGGCAAGGTGAAGGAGGTTCGTTAGATCTAGGATGGAGAAGTGGATGCTCTGAATTATTTTGGTGGCTCTGGAGTGCAGAGTATCGATATCCGTGTAAGGGGGGGTGCGGTAGAGGTGCTGGGAGGGTTAGGATGGACTGTGTTGGGGGTCATAGAAGGGGTGGATTGTGTGTTAGCGGGGCTAGCTTGACCAGCATCAACAAAAGTCATTGGAGGCGGTACTGGTCTTAGAGTCTGAGTGGGGAGCAAGAAGGGCGGAGACCAAGGGTCTCGGGTCGATTGTGTTGGGGAGGCTGGTATCTTAGACCCCCGGAACGTCAATCGCTTCCTCCGGAAGGCGAAGTTTAATATGTTAAATCTGGCTCAGGTCTGGTCTGCCCTCGACCCTAGAGACTGGATGGTAGCGTTGGATCTGCAGGATGCATTTTCCATATTCCTGTCCTGACAGCCCACATGTGTTACCTGTGGTTTACGATATGCCACAAGCCCTTTCAGTTTACCGTGCTCCCCTTTGGCCTTACTAGCGTCCCTCAGGTGTTCACGAAAGTGATGGCGGTGGTTGCAGCTCATCTGCGCAGATCAGGGTTTTCAGTAGTCCCCTATCTTGACGACTGGCTGTTGAAGGCGGGCCTGCCCCAGACAGTCGTCTCCCACCTCCAGACTACGGCCAACCTCCTGCATTTGCTGGGGTTCTCCATCGATGAGCCGAAGTTGCTCCTGATTCCCTCTCAAAAGCTCCTCTTCATCTGAGTGGTTCTGGATACGACGCTCTTTTGGGTCTATTTTCCTGTTTGATGAGTCGAGGATATTCGGGCTCTGATTCCGATCTTCCGGCCTCTATTCTGGGTTTCGTTCAGGCTGACCCTGAGGCTGCTGGGTCTCATGGCCTCCTGCTGGTCAATCATGCCAGATGGCATATGCAGGCTCTGCAGTGTGACCTGAAGTTCCAGTGGGCGCAGCATCAGGGCAACCTGTCCGAGTCCGTCCAGATCTCGGAGGGCACTGCAAGACAGTATTGTGTCAATGGCAGATCCCTCTCCCTTCCCTAACCGGAACACACAGTGGTGACGGATGCGTCCCTCATGGGATGGGGTGGTCAAATGGGAGAGGCGGAGATCGGAGACCTCTGGTCTCCAGCGGAGTCCCGGCTCCATATCAACCTTCTAGAGCTTCGGGCGATCCATCTTGCACTGAAGGCATTCCTTCCCTCTGTCAAGGGGAGAGTAGTGCAGGTAGCAATGTTGCAGTACCACCGCCATGTGGTACTGCAACAAACAGGGCGGGGTATGGTCATGGACCCTATGTCAGGACGCTCTGCGCCTCTGGACATGGCTAGAACATCAGGGCATTTCCCTGGTGGTTCAACACCTGGCAGGTTCACTGAACGCCAGGGCTGACGAACTCAGCCGCAGGTGCATGATGGATCACGAATTGCGTCTTCACTCGGACGTGGTGCAAGGTCACTTTCAGCAGTGGGGAGAGCCTTGGTTAGATCTATTCGCCACCGAAGAGAACACGCAATGTCAGCAGTTCTGCATGTTGGAATTTCCAAGGCGGCACTCGCTTGGCAATGCTTTTCATCATGAGTGGCATTGCGGTCTGTTGTACGCCTTTCCACCTATACCCATTCTGCCCAGAGTGCTGAAGAAGATCAGGCGCGACCAGGCCCAAGTCATTATTGTGGCTCCGGACTGGGCTCAAAGAATATGGTATCCCGAGCTACTCGGTATGACCATTGATCCCCCGATCAGACTGCCTCTTCGGGAGGAACTTCTGCCGCAGCAGCAGGGGACAGTCTTCCACCTGAACCTGTCGAGTCTCCACCTCCTTGTATGGAGATTGAGCAGCGGCAGTTAATTTCTTCTGACTTGCCTCCTGAAGTTTGTAATGTTATTCTGGCAGCCAGCAGCCCTCCACTAAATTGGTATACACCTGCAGGTGTAACAGATTTGTGGCATGGTGCACAGCAAAGGCTGTGGATCCCCTTTCTGCCCCTCTCTCAGAAGTTCTTTTGTTCCTTCTTTCTTTGGCCCAGCAGGGCTCTGCTCTGGGCACTATCAAGGGCTACCTTTCTGCTATTTCGGCCTTTCTCAGGCTCCCTGATCAGCCCTGTCTCTTCAAGTCCCCTGTTGTAAATAGATTCCTCAAAGGTATTACTCACCTTTTCCCTCCTATTCCTTATGTGATGACACAGTGGGACTTGAATCTGGTTCTTACTTGATGTACACTCCCTTTGAGCCTCTTCACAACTGTCTTGTGACTCTAAAGACCGCTTTCCTGGTTGCCATCACCTCTGCTATGCGAGTGAGTGAGCTCCATGTTCTTTCTTATAAACCTCCTATTCTGTCTGTCCATCCGGACATGGTTGTGCTCAGAACACGTCCATCTTTTCTGCCAAAAGTTGTCACTGCTTTTCACATCGGGCAGACCATCAGTTTGTACACCTCTGCATCCTTCTAGAGAGGAAGAGAGGCTCCATCGTCCGGACCCAAAACGTGCGCTCTCCTTTTACCTCAATCGCACACAACAGTTCCGGGTGGATGACCAACTCTTTGTTGGCGCCAAGAAAGGTCGTGCCGTGCACAAGCGAACTATTTTTCGGTGGGCCGTCTTGTATATTAATGAACAAACAGAATGCCAGTGCTGTCACCACTACTTATTTTTAGTTTGTCAGACCATAAGAATTGTGCAATATGGTCAAATAACACGTAAAAGTTATGAATGAATCCACTATTTTATTTTTGAATTTTTCAAAGCAAGGATATTGGTTATTATTTCACCAATTCATTATACATTAAGCAACCTCTTCTCAATATACATATATTTACAAAATATTCACAAGAAAAACATTTACAATATTCACAATAACATTATTGTTAAAACAATCATACCCTCATACATTCACATCCATACATAACAAAAAGTGTTATCACAAAACCTGGAATCCCAAATATTCACAGTGCGCCATATACAGTAAATTTTCAATATTCAAAAATTTTTGGGAGGATTTTCTTTCTATTACTCCTATGTTTTAGATGGCGAAAAAGATTGTCTACGGGTTTCGAACTCACACAAGTCGCGGAGTTCTCATCAGGACAAATAAGCTGTGGAGAAAGGAGAACAAAAAGGCCTTCCTTTAGGGTCATATCAAAAGATGATGTCAACCTTGCTTACGTCCCCTATTACTCAAGCCACCGTGTCTTACCTCTAAAGTTAAATAGAACGGTCTGCGGTTGCGTAGGTCACCCGTCGAAACACACCAGTAATCCAAATGACACCATCTGTGTTCAAAAAAACACTTCGTCATTCACCCAATTCCATACCAGTTTTCTTTCGTACCAGACAGAGTGGCAGTGCACTTACTTTAGTTTGGAGGTTGCTTGTGAAGCCTGGAGTGTGGCCAATCCTGAAAGGGAAATTTATAGTTTTGGGTGATTTTGCTAAGTGAGCGTTTCAAATGCTGACAGTGCTTACTACCAGGGAGATGGACCGTTGTTACTACCGGACCATTTGGGAGGGAGCGATCATATGTACATTGTGCTCGTGTGTCCAGGTTCTTACCTAGTTCGGGGGATGGGTGGGTGTCCCCGTGCGCTGCAAGGCTCAGCGCTATGGTCAATGTCCGCGCGCTTTCGTGGTGAGGAGTTGCTGTCCCCGTTGCCCGCAGGGTGAGTCACATGGGGTTCGTAGTTCCTGAAATGTTGATGCACGAGCTGTTACTATACAAACTCTTTCTTCCACTTCTAAGGTGCCCCCTCCGTTGTACTAGGATCGCGCTTACCCGTGTGTAGTAGTATCTTAGTGTCAACAGTCGCGCAAACTGGAATCACTCTCGGCCGCACTTCCGGTTCCGGGAAGGAATCCTGGGAGTTGTGGTTCCACTCCAATCCAGCGCTCTTATACTTGAAGTCATGTTATGTTATTACATTTTCGGTGTCTTTTCCAGGCGTTCTGTTGATATGACGTTAGCGGTTATACTATTGACAGTCGCGAGTCAAACCTCATTTTGTGGTGATGTGTTTGACACATTTGGCAATTCTTATCGTGTGCTCGAAAGAAGCTACTGGGGTGGCCATATTGGAGTGGATTTCAAAGTAGCATCCCTGTGGACTCATATATATTGGCAAGACGAATCAAGAAGTTCGAGTTCGGATCCAACAACACAAATCAAGAATCAAGAACAATGTGTTGACTGCCCCATTGGTGAATCACTGGCGCATAAATAATCATAAAGAATCAGACGTGATGTGGACTGTGATCTCTAAGATAGAGAAAGATATAAGAAGAGGGGACCAGGACCTGAAATTATCAAAGCAGGAGGCTATGTTAATTGTGAAATTTAACACCGCCACGCATGGCCTCAATGAGCTCTCTGAAATATATAAATTAGGTTGAAATACAACCCCCGTCATGAGGCACAACGCATGGAAATTAGCTGATCGGTCCAAATCTGGTATCTGGATGCTACTTTGAAATCCACTCCAATATGGCCACCCCAGTAGCTTCTTTCGAGCACACGATAAGAATTGCCAAATGTGTCAAACACATCACCACAAAATGAGGTTTGACTCGCGACTGTTAATAGTATAACCGCTAACGTCATATCAACAGAACGCCCGGAAAAGACACCGAAAATGTAATAACATAACATGACTTCAAGCATAAGAGCGCTGGATTGGAGTGGAACCACAACTCCCAGGATTCCTTCCCGGAACCGGAAGTGCGGCCGAGAGTGATTCCAGTTTGCGCGACTGTTGACACTAAGATACTACTACACACGGGTAAGCGCGATCCTAGTACAACGGAGGGGGCACCTTAGAAGTGGAAGAAAGAGTTTGTATAGTAACAGCTCGTGCATCAACATTTCAGGAACTACGAACCCCATGTGACTCACCCTGCGGGCAACGGGGACAGCAACTCCTCACCACGGAAGCGCGCGGACATTGACCATAGCGCTGAGCCTTGCAGCGCAACGGGGACACCCACCCATCCCCCGAACTAGGTAAGAACCTGGACACACGAGCACAATGTCCATATGATCGCTCCCTCCCAAATGGTCCGGTAGTAACAACGGTCCATTTCCCTGGTAGTAAGCACTGTCAGCATTTGAAACGCTCACTTAGCAAAATCACCCAAAACTATAAATTTCCCTTTCAGGATTGGCCACACTCCAGGCTTCACAAGCAACCTCCAAACTAAAGTAAGTGCACTGCCACTCTGTCTGGTACGAAAGAAAACTGGTATGGAATTGGGTGAATGACGAAGTGTTTTTTTGAACACAGATGTTGTCATTTGGATTACTGGTGTGTTTCGACGGGTGACCTACGCAACCGCAGACCGTTCTATTTAACTTTAGAGGTAAGACACGGTGGCTTGAGTAATAGGGGACGTAAGCAAGGTTGACATCATCTTTTGATATGACCCTAAAGGAAGGCCTTTTTGTTCTCCTTTCTCCACAGCTTATTTGTCCTGATGAGAACTCCGCGACTTGTGTGAGTTCAAAACGCGTAGACCATCTTTTTCGCCATCTAAAACATAGGAGTAATAGAAAGAAAATCCTCCCAAAAATTTTTGAATATTGAAAATTTACTGTATATGGCGCACTGTGAATATTTGGGATTCCAGGTTTTGTGATAACACTTTTTGTTATGTATGGATGTGAATGTATGAGGGTATGATTGTTTTAACAATAATGTTATTGTGAATATTGTAAATGTTTTTCTTGTGAATATTTTGTAAATATATGTATATTGAGAAGAGGTTGCTTAATGTATAATGAATTGGTGAAGTAATAACCAATATCCTTGCTTTGAAAAATTCAAAAATAAAATAGTGGATTCATTCATAACTTTTACGTGTTATTTGACCATATTGCACAATTCTTATGGTCTGACAAACTAAAAATAAGTAGTGGTGACAGCACTGGCATTCTGTTTGTTCATTGATATTTTGTGGCTTAGCCTTGCTGTTGGGGGCCCAGACCCAGTGGTGGTTTTTTGGTCTTGTATATTAAAGCCTGTTACTCTTTGGCTAAAAATGAGACCCTGCTGGGGCTGCGCACCCATTCTACCAGGGCGACGGCTGCCACTACGGCTTAGGGATGTGGTGTCCCCTTACAAGACATCTGTCAGGCAGGTACATGGGCCTTGCTGCACACTTTCACTAAGCATTCCTGCCTGGACAGCCAAGTCCGGAGAGACGGTATTACTATAAAACATGCAACTGGGATTTGATTCACCCGGGGTCTTTTTTTTTTGTTTCAATTTTGTCACAAATCCACCTGTAAATTTGCAGCAAATTAAAAAATAAAATGCTTTTAACCCCTCATGTCGCATGGGGTTCCTAGCCTGCCCCCTTTTTTAAGCAGTCTCACGATGGCTGCCAAGACTGCCTAGTTGAAGTGTTGGCAGCCAATCAAACTTCAGTAGGCTTTTCCTTTCCCAAATATCTATATTAAAAATACCTCTAAAACTACACAATCGATTTACACTAATGCACGCTTTGTGGACTAACATCTAGCTTTCTGCCAGATTCGGTGTCATTCCGTTCAACTGTTCAGGCTGTAGTTGTGTTAAAAAAAATGCTAAATGTTCATAGACGTAAAATGGGGAAAATGCGTTTTGGTACGCCCCCTTTTTTCCCTGTCCCGCTTGACGGATTACCCCAAAACTTTCAACACAACGGCTGAACCAACAAGCATTTACAATGCAATGGTCTCTGCATTATTTAAGGTTGAGCTATTGCCATTGCCCATGACATTTTTTTAAATTTTTTTTAAAAACATAAATAAATGGTATTGTCATTTACAATGGCAATAGGTGAGCATTAGAGAGTAGTAGAGAGTATTCGCGGACACAGAGACACACACAGCGAGCCACACACACACACACAGCGAGCCACACACACAGAGCCACACACACACACACAGAGCCCCACACACACACACACACACACACACAGAGCTCCACACACACACACACACGGAGCCGCACACACACAGAGAACCACACACACACAGCGAGCCACTCGCACACACACAGAGCCCCACACACACACACACAGAGCCCCACACACACACACAGCCCCACACACACACAGAGCCCCACACACACAGAGCCCCACACACACACACACAGAGCCACACACACACACACAGAGCCACACACACACACACAGAGCCACACACACACACAGAGCCACACACACACACACAGAGACCCACACACACACACAGAGACCCACACATACACACAGAGCCCCTCCATACACACAGAGACCCCCGCACACACAGAGCCCCACACACACACACAGCCCCACACACACACAGAGCCCCCCCCACACACACACACAGAGCCCCCCACACACACACACAGAGCCCCCCACACACACACAGAGCCCCCCACACACACACAGAGCCCTCCACACATACACAGAGCCCCACACACACACAGAGCCCCCCCCACACACACACAGAGCACCACCCACACACACACACAGAGCCCCCCACACACACAGAGCCCCCCCACACACACACAGAGCCCCCCACACACACAGAGCCCCCCACACACACACACAGAGCCCCACACACACACACACACAGAGCCCCACACACACACAGCGAGCCGCACACACACACACATAGCGAGCCACACACACACACACATAGCGAGCCACACACACACACAAACACAGCGAGCCGCACACACACACACACACAGAGCCCCCCACACACACACACAGAGCCCCACACACACACACACACAGAGCCCCACACACACACAGCGAGCCGCACACACACACACATAGCGAGCCACACACACACACAAACACAGCGAGCCGCACACACACACACATAGCGAGCCACACACACACACAAACACAGCGAGACACACACACACACACACACACCGGTGGCGACTAGGACAACGCAGGCCCCTGTCACAAATCAGAACCAGATAACAGAAAGCAAATGGCATTGGTTGGTTAGAAGCACAAGTTCAAAGTCAAATTCAAATGTCGGAGTCTAAAGGGTAAAAAACATAGGTCAAAGGTCAGGACAAATGAACATAAACGTATACCACAGATAAAATAGAACGTGGGAGGCCCAAACCGAAAGAATCAAAATCCAAAAATGTTCCCAAACAAAGGTGACTGCTGAAACATTGGTAAAGGCAGCGAGTGTGGTGGGAGAGACATGGGAGGGGCGCGTCTGGGAGCCCGGGAGGGGCCGGCACAGTGCTAAAGTCATGGTCATGTCGGAGCTGCGCGGACAGCCGCTGCCGCCACCTCAGACACCAGGAAGATGTGGAGAGGGCATTATTGGCAACTGCATGCATCTTTTTCTGCATCCATGCCCCAGCCTTCTAGCTGCATGTATCTTTTCCTGCATCCATGCCCCCCTGCCTACTAGCTGCATGTATCTTTTCCTGCATTCATGCCCCCCTGCCTACTAGCTGCATGCATCTTTTCCGTCATCTATGCCTCCCTGCACTCCTAGCTGCATGCATCTTTTCCTGCATCCATGCATCCCTGCACTCCTGCCTTCTTGCATACTGCTTCTTCTCTGTATCCTGACACGGATTCCTGCCTGCTGCATCCGTGCAAGCCTCCCAGCTTCCATCTCTGCGCCCACCCGCGCCTCCATCCTAGCCCTGGTGCCTCGATACATGCCTGTCTGCATCCTCACACTAGTGCCTGCACTATCTCTGCCTGCCAGCAGTGCAGCCTCCCTGCACACATGAACCCTGCATGCTGCTTCCCTGCCTCAGCCCAGCCTGCCTCCGTCCCTTCTCACTGCATGCCTCCGTCCCTTCTCACTGCATGCCCCGGTCCCTTCTCACTGCCTGCCATAGTCCCTTCTCCCTGCCTGCCCCGGTCCCTTCTCCCGGCCTGCCCCGGTCCCTTCTCCCTGCCTGCCCCGGTCCCTTCTCCCTGCCTGCCTGTCCTTCGTTGCCCTCTCCTCACTGTGAACCCAGGAACCCGAAAACTGCTCCTGGTTAGTCCGACAGCAAACTGTGTGATCCGGGGCAAGTCTTTTTATTTCTCACGGCTTTGATCCTCTCGTTTATTGCACTGGGAGCGCCTAGAAGCGGTGCGAGCGCTGTGGAGCTCTCTGGTCGGAGCACAGCGCACAAAGTGAAATTAACCGATATGTCATCATGTTCGGATTTGGGTCAGACGTGGCCCTGCCTACGAGACGACCCCTAAAGGTTGTGGGTGCGCTAGCAGTGATTCCCCACATTTATATCAGAGACATCTTTAGGATTTGGGGGGCCATGGGACGGACGTATTTAGGGGGGCCTGTTCCGAACACCGTTGAATTTAGTATCATATTGTAGCTTTTTCATGCCCTATTTGGACCGGGTCACAGACCGTGGACAGGCACACGTGTTCAAATGTTTACATCTAATATTCAGGGATGGCGACGTGTGTTTTCATTATTGTAACACAGCAGCCGCTCACATATATTACTGCAAATAATGTCTGTGATGCCCTCCCATTTCTCAGAGGTCAATCCCTGTTTTGAGCTTAAAAAAACGGTTTATGGATGTTGCATGAAACATAAACATTCAAAATCAATGAAAGTAAACGGTATTTATAAAACATCTGTTTACGAATTATTCAAGGTCATCAGGGCAAGACTCTGCAGAGCAGAGCTGGCTCTATCAGGGGGCCCCCTGAAATTCTGGGGCCCAGGCATCTGATTTCTATGCATCTTCCATTTCATTATTTAGAAGTCAGCAAAAGAACACACTTTACGTGACAACGAGGAGAAATACATGCCTTTGAAAGGCTTTGTTTATCCGACGCTGGTGTTAACTTACATTTATCATTTAATTTCTATAAGAAAGTACACATTGAACTGCTTCTTGGCGCTGCTTAATAAAATCTGTTAGTATTATCCGACGTAAGGGCTTCCATTATACATCGAAAAGACGAAATACTGACGTGGCCCGGGAGTTCTTCAAACCCGTCACACGTGAGTTACATTCAAACCTCTGCGGTAGTTAGCGCATTATTACACCGAGCTACCTTAGAAACATGATTGCCTAGTCACTGCTGTTGGTATAACTGTCAGAAACGCAGCGGTGAGTTTATGTTCGTTAAAAGGCGGAGTCGAAGCACGCGCTTCGGACCCGCAGCGTGACAGATCCAGGCGCCGCAGCAGGCGCGTTCACTCACTGAGGGTCCCGGGTCTCCACAACCCGCCTGCCGCTTCAGCCCCGCGATCTGTGTTTTCAGGAGGAAGCAGGGCTCGAGTCGGTGTACCACGCGGGTGGACGGCATCCCCCCCACTTATTTTACCGGGTGGACGCCGTCCCCCCTGCCAAACAGCTGGACTTTACTCTTTGGCCTCTCTGGGACGAGATCAGAGCGCACCTTTCGTGACGTCACTTCCTGTCGTGATGTCACTTCCGGTGACAGCGTCCCCCCACTTCTCTTTTTAGGACTCGTGCCCTGGGAGGAAGGGTCGACAAAACACAGCAAAACCACCGCATTTTATAGAAGCGAGCAAAAGGAAATATCTCTTGAATCATACAAAAATACAGAAAATGCAATGAAATAAAC
The DNA here is from genome assembly GCF_964261635.1 of Lissotriton helveticus. Classification (NCBI taxonomy): domain Eukaryota; kingdom Metazoa; phylum Chordata; class Amphibia; order Caudata; family Salamandridae; genus Lissotriton; species Lissotriton helveticus. The sequence goes on along the minus strand of NC_136061.1, from coordinate 980,388,934 downwards.
GCCAGGATCTGTGGTTGCATCTTTACCTTCGTGGCACACGGAGGTTTCAGTTTCTCATTATATACTCTTATTTTCTCTCGCAGGCTGTGGTTTGTTGCCGCTCTGTATGTGTTTATTTTGTTTTTGATGGCACTTTGTGGCGTTGAAACTGATTATTACACTTGTTGGTGCCTGGGTGAACGCAGTCTAATTCAGCTTGGCTGTTCTGTTTTTTTATTTTTATGTTTTACACTATTGCCCTGTTTATCGACATCTTGCTTTCCCGTGTGCCTCGTTCTCTGTAGCAGGTAACCGCCGTCTTTCGGGGAGGAAGCGCAGTGCAGAGGACATTTTTGTTTCTCAGACTGTCGTTGTCTCCCATCGGAGAGAACCAAATATAATAAAACATAAACTTCCACCTGCCTTTCTTTCCCTGCTCCTACAACCTCCTGGCTGCCATTCGCGATATGTGGCTTCGAACGCAAGGCGATAGATGTACAAGCATCTTCATTCTTATCTTTAGAAAATTAAAAAGAAAAATTCATAAAGGCCGCTCAACAGAAAGAAATATTTGTGGTTACGCCAGCTCAGCGGGTGAATGCGGCTGAAAAACAAACCCGTGTCTAATGTGAAGGGCACGAGGACGGAATGCAAGGAGGGCGGCTCAGCATTTCACCTTTCTGTGGTTGATGAAAAGAGCGCCCTGGTGGTCGGCGTTGTGTAAAATAAACCGCTTGTTATTGGGAGTCTGTGTCTTGCACGTGTCCGCGGGGGCCGAACCAGACCCCCTGGTCCGGCCGAACCCGAGGGAGGGGGTCTCTGAGACTGCCCGAGTGATTGTCCATTCCTCGGCGTCATTTGGACTGAAATATATCCCTGTATGCTCTGTCGGCATTTTATTATCAGAGTACGCACCCACACACACATCGAGGGGCGCACACCCTTTTGTTTTCACGTCGAACCATTTTGCAGTTCAAGATCTATTATGAAACCATCTTCCAGGGGTAGCCGTCAATTTTTTATATAACACGTCACTATTGCATATGATATCCGTTCAGTACAGAAAGAAAATAGGACCCGGGCTGGAAAACGATTGCCCGGGATCACACCTGTTCACAAGTAGAGAAGTGTGGAGTGTGGCTCAATGGTTAGAGCGGCAGACCCTGATGCAGTAGTCTGGCCGGGACCAGGGTTCAATTCCCGCCTCGGCGGGTCTCAGTCTCAATTTCCTCGGACCTTATAATTCTCGCCTCGGTACCTATTCTAATCATGAGTCCCACTCTGCACCTCTGGGCAATAGCTTGCTTAATCTCTACAACGGCCTCAACCACGCTGAGGATGCCTGACTTCAGCTTGGGGGTGCCCAGGAGTGGGCTCCTCACAGGGAAAGGCCAGGAAGGGTTCCTCTGCGGTATTCGTACAAGCGCCGAGATGCCTACGGGTAGTCGTGCGCTATACAAGTGCGTAATCATTTCATTTCATGTTCGCTCGTAGAAGCCGTGACTCGATGTCTGCCGCCTTTGCTGACAAGACACCAGCTCCATCAGATAACTACTGGCGACTTCCGCCCAAAATGGACAGACATGTTCTGTGCACCAGTGATGGAAAAATCTTCATATGGAAACATCATCCGCCAGAGACAAGCACGAGGCGATAATGATGAAATCAGGAGCAGTGGCAGGACGGATGCAAACATCACGAGGCAAGTGATAAAATGCGGGGCAGATTGCGCCCCCACCCCTTCCTGCACGTGACAGTCCGGGCACACTGTTTAGATACATTGGGATGGTAGCGCCTGTCTGCGGGGCTGCAGGTCGCAAGCGCTTCAAACGAAGCTGAGCTTTGCCCCGGATTCGGGGGCGTGTTTTTTGCGTAGTGACGGATGACGTCACAGATAGAACGCAAAAAACACGCCACCGAATCCGAAAAAGATGGGGCTTGAACCGAGTGATGCCCCTCTCCTCCAATGGCTGGCCTCCGTTTAGGAAGCCAGCCAATGGAGAAGAGGGGCGGATTCAAGCCCCCTCAATAAACCACATAAAATCTTCGGCTCCTCCCACTGCTACGCAGTGCGACGGTCCTCGACCTTAAAAGGGGAAGTTCTTGAACAATGTGAAGATTCGTGATGCGGCACCAAAGTTATTGGAAAAATAAAAAATGCTTATCCTATGGAAACTCTGGTCCTAACTATAACTCTACAACTACTTACTGCCTTTCACCAGTAGAATATATATATATATATATATATATATATATATATATATTTATTTATTTATTTAATAGGAGGAGGCTCGCTTAGTATATAGTGCACCTTGCACAAATCCAGACAACCCTTATGGTGATTTTAGTGGTCTTGGACCGCCATAGAAAGCTCTTTAAGTGGTAGCTTTGGAGAGCATCCTTCAGGCTTAGTCCAGAAGGAGTGTTAAGAAGCTTGTTTTACCGGAACTAAGCATATAGTGTAGGTTAAACAAAAAAAGAACCACGCAGTGTCGTTATAAAAATAGTTACTTTTATTATGCACACTCACTAACAGGTAAGAAAGCACAAATTCACAGTGGTATCCAAGGGGAGACCAAATCTTATACTAAGGAAGTGGAATGCGAACTGCGACTGAAGTCGGGCATTGGACCAGAAGACTCAGAAGAGCTGGGGACACAACTAACCACCCAAGGTAAGTACCCAGGAGCCCCACGGAGGATGTGTGCAGAGTGAAAACACAGCCTCATACTCAATGCAAGTCAACGGGAAAGTTGTGTTTGCAGTTTTTACGAAGGACCCAGTGGAACCTGAATAAAACCCTGTGGAAGATGCAAGGTTGGAGAATCACCCCACTCGTGGATACCCTAGGAACCTGGATACCTACACCAGGGAAGCTGTAGACCACAATGGGGGACTTCAGCAAAGATGCTGCTGGCAAAGAAGGTGAAAGAGTCCAGTGGAATCCAAGGATGGATTCTTGAAGAGGAGTACCTGCAGGCAGAGGGGACAGAGTCTATGCCACTCGGAAGTGACTAGAGGCACGGAGGACCAATGACCACCGATGACAAAAGATGCAGGAGAGATGACCGTGACCTTGTCCCTGCAGCTTTGAGGGCTAGGTGGCACTGTGGAAGACCAGGAGCCGTTCATGAGCTGTCCAACGTTGGAAGTCAAGTGCCAGGGGGTCAGTGTGCAGCAGGAGCACCAACAAGCCTTGGCTGACGTGGTAAGCTTAAAAGGTGTAGTGTTTGGCCCAGCAAGGTCAGGGGGACTCACCAAGTGTAGGAGAGTCAGAGCAGGCCCCGAGCAAGCAGGGGAGCCCACTGAAGCCAAAGACGACCCACAGGCCGAAGGCACAGGATTCCCAAGAAGACATCGAGCAGCTCACCAAAGATGCAGGCCCACGGTGCAAAGGATGTGGTGAGGATGAAGATCTTGGCAGGAAGCTGTGCTGGAGCTTCTTGTAGCCCGAAGATCTCTGGAGGATAGTCAACAAGCCTTGGCAACGGCAAGTCAACACAGTGCACAGTGGTTCTGTTCCAGTGTTTCTGACAAGGGATACTGGCATCAAACTTTCTGAGAAGACAGTGCAGGCCTCGAGGGAGTTGCAGAACCACCACCTGTGTTGCTGAACCTTTTGGAGCCTGTAGGGCGTCAGGAGCAGGAGACCGGTCAGCTAGGTTTCGGTGCCTGCAGATGCAGGGGAGTGACTTCTTCACTTCAAGGGAGAGTACTTCAGGTATCTCTGATGCTCGAAGGACGAGTGAAGAACCTGGGTGAAGCACAGGCATGGACAATACAAACGACTGGCAGGATGATGAGACCAGGAGCAGCACTAGTCTTTCTTGATGCAGTCTCTGTTCCAGGCGAACTCCAACAAAGTCCAAGGTGCCCAGACGGTTAAAGCGGTTTTGGATTTGAATCTTGTCACACGACGAATCTGAAGAGCCACCAACAGGTAAGCCCTTAAGTACCCTAGAGAATGGGTTGAGACCATCCAAGGAACCCTCCCAGAGGAGGTACTGGACTAAGGGGACGATACTTCCATATCCTTTGTCCAGTTTCGAACCAGAGTGGGAGCCAACGGATCCCTGAACTGGCTCAAACTTGAGTATGCAAGTGGGGCACCAAATGTACCCTTCAGAACTGTCTGGTGGCTCTGGCAAGAGCTTCCACCCCAGCCCAATACACTAAGTCCTGTCTGGAAGGTGGTCACACCTCCCTGTGACCGGAAATATATTGTTCGAGCACCGCATGCTCGAGCTCCGCAGCAAGAGTGCAGAATAGTGTTTATGGTCGGCAGCAGCATTTGCTTGCTGTAAGACCCTAAAATGCTGGTATCAGGAATACAGGGGACATATGGGATCCTACATCCAACACTGTAATCGGTGTTGGGATAGGATTCCAACATGTTTGGTACCAAACATGCCTGGATTCGGTGCAGCCAGTATGTAGACATCTCATATTTGACTTGATGTTCACTATATGTATTAACTGACTGACTGCTGTCTGGAGAATAGACTCTGAGGTTTGTAAAGTGTGTCCTGCTCATGCAGGGGCACCCTCACACTTGTAATCAAGCACCCTGCCCTCAGGACTGAAGAGCCATCTATAGGAGTGACTTAAAGGTTTCAAGTGTAGTGACCTCAGATATAAGGAAACTTATATCTGTTGTACGTGGTGCTAGCACCAACTTACACAGGCTCCCATGGCAGGTCTGTAGTCACACCTTGAGTGGTCTCTTATGGGTGACATAAAACATGCTGCTGCCCATGGGAGACAACTGGTGTACCTATGCATCGGGCACCTTAGTGCCATATACTAGGGACTTACAGGGAACCACCAGTAGCCAATTGGGAAGGTACCAAAGTGCTTTACTATTGTCAAATGTACGGAGGACGTACAGTGAATTGGGGTCCTGATTAGCAGGATCCTAGTCAGAAAACAGAACACCACCAATAAAAATTGGGGGTAACCATGCTAGAAGGATCCTACCTGCCCACAATGGCTTAGTATATTGTGTACACTCTAAGGAGTGATGGACCTTGCACTAATCTAGGCAACCCTTATGGTGATTTTTGTGCTCTTTGATATCCATAGAAAGCTCTGAAAGCAGTAGCTGTGGAGAGCAGTCTTCAGGCTACTCTTTAAAGTGTGTAAAGCAGTTTGTTTTACCACATTTAATCAAAGGTGTAGATTAGATGAAAAAGTGTCTATTTATTATGCAACACAATCACTAACACATTGGTATATCTCCTACCTGGAGATATCAGTACACACAAGAATTCTTCAAAATAATCCAGTAAGTAGCACAAATATACACTGGCCTCCAGGGGGGAGACCAAACCATATACTAAGAAAGTGTAATGTGAACTGCAAAGGAGAACGGGACTTGGACCAGAAGACTAAGAGGAGCTGGGGACACAAGGAACTATCAGAGGTAAGTTCCCAGGAACCCCATGGAGGCTGTGTTCAGAGTGGAAACACAGCCACATAACCAATACAAGTCGATGGAGAAGTCGCGGTTGCATTTTTAAAGAAAGACCCTTCCCAGAGGACCCCGAAGATACCCTTGGAAGACAAAGTTGGAGAACTACTCTACCCATGGATGCCCCCGGAACCAGGTTACCTACGCCGGGAAAGCTGGGTGCTTAGGGGTGAAGTGATGTCAGAACATGCCGTAGACAACAATAGAAGACTTCAAAGAAGATGCCTCTGGAAAAGCCTGTGAAAGAGTCCGGTGGAATCCAAGGGTAGATTCTTGAAGAGGAGAATGTGCAAGCAGAGAGGACAGTCAATACCACTGAGAGGTGACCAGAAGGCACGGATGCACAATGCCCACCGATGTCGAGAGGTTCAGGAGTGAAGACGGTGACCTTGTTGCTGCAACTGTGAGGACCCGGCGACGCTGAGGAAGATGAGGAGCCATGCACGAGCTGTCCTACGTCGGATGACGGTGTCCAGGTGGTTGGTGTCCAGCAGGAGCACCAACAAGCCTTGGTAGATGCAACTGGTGTAAAGAGAGAAAAGATACAAGCTTTGGGACCAGTAAGGTTCACGGGACTCACTAACAGCTGGAGAGTCAGAGCAGACCCCAAGCAAGCAAGGGAGCCCACTGAAGCAAAGGAAGACCCCTGACCTACAGGCCAAAGGTACAGGAGTCGCAAGAGGACCTCTGGCAGCTCACCCAAGAAGGAGGCCCACGGTGCAAGGGATGCAGTGAAGACGCTGATCTTCGAGGGATGAGTTGCTGGAGGCTGGAGCTTCCTGTTGCCCGAAGATCTCTGGAGTGCAGAGCCAAAAAGCCTAAGCAATGGTAAGTCAACGCAGTGCCCGGGAGTTTGGATCCAGCGACTCAGACGAGGGATACTGTCCACTATATGGCAGCGAAGACAGGTCAGGCCTCCAGGGAGCTGCTGAACCACCACCTGTGTTGCTGGGCCTCAGGAAGCCTGTAGGACAACAATAGCAGCAGACCAGTCAACTTCGTTGGGGTGCCTGCGATGCAGGGGAGTGACTCCTTCACTCCAAGGGAGATCACTTTGGAAGTCCTTGATGCCCACCGACCTTCTAGGGAACCTGGATTAAGCACAAGACTTAAAGAACAGCAAGACCATGAGCAGCAGGAGTCTTCCTTTTTTTAAAATTTAGAACACATTTTACTTGTCATTTCAAATAATATCTTTACAAGCGAATACATTTACATAACTTGGTTGATCACATCAACTGTCACATTTTAGAATGTTTCGCTTATTTTGCGGAATACATTTTTGCATAATCTACAAGGTACATTGTAAGTAGTATCTGTCCACAGTGCAGGTGGCTGCTATTGACCTAGCGATTGATAGTTGGAAAAAACATTTATTAAAACATTGGCAATTGGTAAACCCCCGTCCCCTTGCTGACGGGTGCGTGGATGGTCACAGGGTTGTTAGTGGACCTATTCACTCTGAATGTTCCCTGTGATGAATGATACGGATTTCAATGCGGTTGAAGACCTGAAGCAATGGGTTTTGGGAAAGTGTGACTCCGGCTCAGTGCAGGTATGCATATATCCAAATTTGTTAAGAGGGTAGAGGGATCTATAGCTAGGGTAAGGCTAGTGAAAAGGTCCCGAGTAAGGTGGGCTATGACTGGTGTTATCTGATGAGGTTATCCCAGAGTATTGAATATATCTGATGTTTTGAATGATTCTAGCAGAAATTCCCAGCTCATTCCTATGGGCTTCTTCCGGAGACCCCTATGTTCTTCCCTGTGAATAGCACTGCTCTGAGAGTCCCTATTGCTCGACTTCCTCTTTCCATGACCGTATCCTGGGGGGGAGGGTGTGGATTTCCACCTCCTAGTGGTACATCGCTTAGCTAAAATAAGAGCCAAGTCTGCAAATCTAATCTGAACTTCCTGTCCCAATATGCAAGTTTCTGCTGAATGCCAACCGGTTCCTTCCGCCACCTCCCGGTGGGTTGTTATGACTAGGCCCCAAACGTTTCGCAAACCAGTGTAGGTCCAGATCATGTGGAATAAATCTGCATCCTGCTCAGGACATCTGGTGCAAGCCACCATGGTGTTGGGGAAGATGGAGTGTAATTTGTGCGGTGTTAACTAAGCGTGCTGTGTTATCCTGTTTTGTATCAATTTAAAACGTGTTTCGGGGGTTCTCCTTTAGGGTATTCCAGTATTATCTTCCACTTCTTATTCGTGAGCGCCCGTTTGTCTTTTTCCCCAATTGTGACACACCTGTAGTAAGAGTGATGGCATGTGAATTTGAATGCCTAGGTAAAACCAACAAATCAAGTGTCTTTCTGTTCCCATTAACTACAGTAAGTGCATTAGTTCGTTTGTATCCCGCTCCGTTCCCTGAAGTGCCTAATGTCGTTTGATATAACATACCAGGTTGGGGTGTTTCAGGAAAAGCACCCCTGTGGCTCCCTGCTCATGCATAAAGTCGACATGTTAGTAGCATCCCATCCCTAAACAGTGCCCCCATTTCAGACACTTCCGCCAGTGTCCATGGAGTGAATTTACTTTTTGTAAGAGCTCCCGTGGCGGTTGGTATGCCAAGAAGTGGTAAATTAGGGGCATAAGCGGGAGTATGTGTGGTTTATTTAATTGCCTGTTTCCTGTAAGTGAGTGCGGTCTTGAGCAGCAACAGAGCCGGTAGGATTGTGGCACCCGAGCAGAACAATTTGTGTAATGCGCCCTGGTTGATCATCTGATGCGTATAAGTTGTCTCATGCAGGTTCCGTCCCACCAACCAGTATGAGAGCCATTGTAATTGTCCTGCCAGGCAATAGGCACAAAAGTCAGGTGACCCCATTCCTCCGGCTCTCGAAGGGAGCTGTAGTTTCGCGAGACTGAGGCATTGGCGGCCTGTGCCCCAAATTAAGTCGATCAGTAATGTGTTTAAAGCTTTAAAAATTGATCTGGTAATCACCACAGGTAGATTTATAAAGAAATAAAGATTCCGCAGAAGCATCACTATTTTAGAACTTGCTAGGCGGCCTTCAATTGAGAGGGGGAGGGATGTCCAAAAAGCAACCTGCGTACACAAGGAGCCTCTTGCTTTTTAGATCTCGCCTGAGTTTGTGTGCATGCGCTGCTCTGCGAGGCTTTTGTAAGGGCTTCCAAATGGACTTCCAACTCCCACAGCTTTGTGTGTGTTTTTTTGTTTTTTTTTTAGTGCCAAGCATTTGAATGGGCATTTGCGTAAGGCTCCCATAAAAGAAAGCACCCAAATGGCCAAAGGCTCGGGTATGTCCCACCTTCTCTTTAAATGTTCCCTCCCATCGCCTATGGGTCTCGGGAGCGAGCAGGGTCGCACAGACTGCCAGCTGGGATGCCAGCTGTGTGTCACATGACACTTCTGCGGTCGCTGCTGCTCGCTCGGGCTCCCTAGGACTGCACTCCTCCCCGGTTTTATATGACTAGATCACTAGTTGTTCTGACACCATTTCAGTGTTTCTGTCAAGGACCTTCGTGCCTAGCAATGTAGTGACCAAGAACGCTTCCTAGTTCGTTTTTCCATTGTTAAATATACATACATTTTGAGTCTGGAACACAAACAGGTCCAATTTTCACGTACGAAACAGAATTTCTTTAAAGAGGATCCTATAAAAACTATATGCATCAACAAAACCCATATTTCGGGGAGAGTTCCAACCCGGAGTTTCTTACTGATGGTGTCGCAGAATGCTGTTTCCGTATTTAGGGCAGGGGTGAGTGGGGCAGCACGGTAAAGGGCGCCTGCGCGTCCCTTGCAGCACGCAAGTCACGCCACAGCTCTGCTAGCAGCCTTATCCTCTTATTTATATGTGCCGAGGCTGCTAAAACATCATGCTTCTCACCGCCAACGCTTCCGACCCGGGAGGTGAGTAGGGTGTTAGAGCAAGCTGCAGGTGCAGTATTTCGGATACAAGGGGGTTATGTTCAGGAACCCACAGTGTCAAGTAAGGTTTATTATTCCCCAGCGCCCCGTATCGCCAGTGAGAAGCGGACGTGCAAGGTCCTTTGCTTTGGAATGGACAATGCGGCGCTGCAGGCGAATTTGAGAGCTTGAGTAATGACCGCCAGGCGATGCATATGCAGCCCGAACGTATTATCTGATGGGGACTACTAGCCTCTGTTTCCTTCACATAGAATTATCCCCAGGCGTGAGACTGGATCCTGAAACTTTTTTTGCGACAGCAACCCCTGCGCGCCGGGCGACATCACGCGACTCCGCCCAGGCGTCATCCTCGTAGGTCACATAAGACCTGCCCAGGCACGCCTACGTCAGTTTTTTCCTTTTCGGGCCTGTTTGGGGCCCCCTTTTTTTCCCCATTTCTCTTGGTGGAACAGTGTGCGAATGCCTTCGGGCTTCAAAACTTGCTCTTTTTGTGGGCTTCTTATGTCGGCGACGGACCCTCACCTCATTTGTATGTGGTGTTTGTGGGAGGATCACAGCGCCATTGATTGGCCAGAGTGTCGACAGTTGGAGCTGTAATCGCGGCTGTAGCACCGGATGAAACTTCTCTCGGCGCCCTCCCCTCGGTCTGCTTTGGCGGACGGCTTCAGATACGGCCGTGGTCGTCGTCCTCGCCCTTCTTCAATCTTGTGTGAATGGCGCTCCCCAATGGGTAAGTGTCACAGTTTGTCGTCGGGGTTGGTCTCCGGCCTGCCAGGGGCTTGGACTCTCCGCGGGTGATGCGACCCCGTGTGCCGTCCTATCCACCGTTTCCCTCGCTGGCGTCTCTTCCCCTCCCGGGGGAAGGCGGATCCCGCGCCTTGCGCGGGGAACTCCACGGCGCTGCCGGCGGCTCCGGCCCTGGCTCCGACTGATTCGGATCCAGACTTGGAGGATGTGGTGCTGTTGTGGTGCGGCTCATCTGGGGCACCTCTTTCGCTCCACGGCGTCTCTGCCTCTCCACAAACTCCTGCGGGAGTCCCTGTGGTGTCGTGGTAGGTCGCCGGGGGTTCGGGTCGCATCCCCGAGTCCCTCTCGGTCCTTTGACAAGGTGGTCCTGTCTAAAGCCGAGGTGACGCCGTAGCTGGCAGCAGCTGGTCCGTGCGGAGCCACAGAGGTTGGCGGCCCCTTCTCGTCCCGCTCCAGGTCGAGGCCGGAAGAGGACCCCGCGTCCCTCTCCGGGCCCCTCTGGCACCGCTACATGGATTGCAGACCGATCTCCGCCTCATTTTGGGCCGCGGCTGCCGGGGGTCTCTGTGTCACTCCCGGGGCCGTCTTGTTCCCCCACGCAGTTGTCTGCCTCGGCGGGGGTCGGGTCGGCGTTGTTTCAGGGCCGGTATGACTCCGGTACGGAATGACTTGGTGGACTCTTTCCTGTGATGCCAGATGGTGGCGCCTTGCCTCAGGCAGCGGACTCTACGGATCCTTGCAGGGGTCACACCACGGATTCGTCTTTGGATGCTCCCTCTTCCCCGGAGGCAGGCTGTATTTTGGTGTCATCCTCTCCTTTGACTAGCCGACGTATGGTGTCTTTTTCACCAGTGTTGAAGGGAGGCTCCCCGCCCTTCACGAGGCAAAGGTGTTCATCGGAAGAGCGGAAGGTCCCTCATTCTTTGGTTCCCCCTGGCTTCCAGGTCTGGCCCCTACCTGTGCCGCTTGGCCTCGGGGAGGGCTGCCTTAGTTTGCAGCCGTCGCCCACGGAGGAGCTGCTTTCTCCGCCGTTGAGCCCTACGGAGGCAGGTGCGGCCTTTGCTCATGCGGTGTCCATGGATGTGGGCATCCTCCGCTGGGGCGACCCGCTGGCTCACCTTCTGGGGGACCACCTCTTGGAGATCCTCCACCAGGGCTCTGGTGGGTGGGAGATCTTACTCCCCTTTGAAAGTTCCCTTCTTTCTGCTTTGACGGGGGCTTGGAGGCGTCCTGCCTCAGGGGACCCAGTGCCTCAGCAGCTTCTGCACCAGCACCGCCCGGCGCCGTGTGACCCAGAGTGTCTGTCCCTTCACCCCTCGGCTGCCAGCCCTCTTTTACGGACCGCTTTTCCCTCCCTACCGCCGCTGTTGACTCTGCCATCCCAGGAGGCCCGCTGGCTGGACTTTTGGAGGCGCAACATGTTTGCCTCGACCAGGGCTGCCCTGTGTGCCCTTAACACGTTGTGTGTTCTGGCTAGGGCCTCCTCATGATTGTGGGACTCGGCTGAGTCTCTGGGATCTGCAGCGTCCCAGGAGCCTGGTCAGGTGGACTTCCAGCATCATGCGTCGGATAGCCGGGAGCTTGCAGCATTTATTCTCCACTCTGGACATCTCAGAGGTGCTGGGCTGGGCTATGGCTTCCTCAGTCGCTCTCAGTCACCATGCTTGGCTTCGGGACGGGGTATTCCCTGAGAATATCCGGGAGTGTCTCACTGACCTGCCATTTGACAGTACTGTGTTGTTCCATGCCCCGGCCGACTCAGCCATCTAAAGACTCTTGGCGGGGAGTGGCAGCTGTTATATGGCTTGTGCCTTGCTGGGGGGTCTGGTCGTCTTCGGTTGCCCGTTCTCCATGGCGCTGTGTGGTTGTACTGGCTGCTTGAGGTCATCTGCGCGGCCGCTCGTAGTGGTGTGCCCGGCCTCCTCCTCCTCTCCAGACTCCTCTCTTGAGGTCTGGGATGCTCAGTAGTTCTCCCTTGCCAGGCACTGCCTACTCTGCCTTCGGGGGCCTCCGGCTGCTCCTCTTGCTTCTGGCGGCTTTGGCTGCTGGCTCGGTCCTAGCTGGCAGGTTGATCTCCGTCCGGAGTGAGTTCGCCTTTTGTGCGCTTGGTTCCTCTGTTGTGGGTGTGCAGGGCTCTTCCGCCTACTCCTTCTTATTATTATTATTCTCTCCCTCCTACCTCCCTTGGGTTGGTGGGGTTCTGCTTGTGGGGCTTCCCATTGCCTGGCAGGGGCAAGTTTCTCCATGGTTCTGGTCCCCTGTAAGGCCTCTGGTCGGTATTGGCTGGTGGGGTCCTTTCGCAGTCCCTCCTTCCCAGGGGGTATTGCTAGGGTGTCTGTGAGAAGTTGGCCTGATGTGCAGTGTTCACTATTCTAGTGATCACTATATATCAGTCCAAACAACCCTTATTGATGATTGGTTGTAAGTCAACCTTATAGACCAGCTATCCTAGTAGCATGGATACGAGCAGTCTAAGGCTAAGACTCTAGAGGGCGTGTTAAGCCAGCTGTTTTACCATCACATTACCCCTTGAACACCCAGTGAAAGGACACCACACAAGTGTTATGAAAATAAACAGTGTATTTATTAGAATCACAACAACCCTGTACTCTTTATGAGGACAGGGTGCTAGGCACACAACAAAACTCTTACGAAAATACTTAAGTTAGCACGTTATACACAAATGCCCGAGGGGCACGAAAAACCATATACTCTAAAAGTGGAATGCGAAATTACTAGCAGGTAAGTACAGTACTAGTAGGCTTTGGAATCGCTAGGACTTGACTAGGGAATCGTTAGATTACTTCTAGGAGACCTAGGGGACTCGGGTGCAGAGTGTGCACTCTCACGCGGGATGCGGGACAAAGTCTATGGAGGCTAGTAAAGGCAAAGTTAGTGTTCACGGGCGAACCCGACCTGGTAGGAAGAAAACGACAGTGGATCCTGACCCTAGGATAGTGAGGCTATGCTGGGACACCGAAGTGCCGAAGTTACCTAGCCCAGGGGCTGCAGCTGCATAGGTCTGAAAAGACGTCGGGGATCTCGTTGCCGGACCAGGAGCCTGGAAGGAAGAAGTTGCTGGCAGGCGACCAGTGAAGAAAAGTTCGATGGATCCAAGCCTGGATCAAGGAAGAAGGAAACCTGAAAGCAGAGGGGACCAAGTTCTTGAATCACTAGCCAGTGATTAAGTGGGCACCAGGATGGCACCGGGCGAAGTCACCGCAGTCAGGTGAGTGGGCGCTGCTGGGCTCTGCAGTCTCTCGGACCAGGAGGCGTTGTCGGCGACCAGGATGGAGGTGCGAGCTGTCCCACGAAGGTTCTTGCTGTCGACGTCGCTGGATCCAGGATTGGGCAACAAGTCTTGGCAAATGCAAGGCCCACGCGGTGGACCTAAAATGGCGTCTTGGGCGGACCAGGAGGGTCCAGGGTACTTCTCTGATGGAGGGAAGCAAGGGCCAGTCTGGAGCAACCAGACCAGCAGCAGAAATGTCGTCGGGCGTCGTCAGGAAGGCCACAAGCCAGCGGGCTAGTAGCCAAACAACGCGGTGAGCAGCAAAAAGCAGAAGGGCCCCACGCAGATCGTGGAGATGCTGGGGGGCTGCACTTCGGTGCTGGAGCTGCTCAGGGTGGGGGCTTCTCGGACCCCAAAGCACTCACCAGGAATTCACTCGGCGGGCTTGCTGGAAAGAAGTCGTGCAGTCTTGAAGATGGCCGGTCCCTCGAGGTCTCGTCACACCCACGAATCTCAGCGTGACTGATGATGCAGGTAGAGGTCAGAGGTGCCAGGGAAGCCGGTTCTCGTCGAGCTGGGCAGTCTTGATCCGGAGGAGAGACTTGCAGCAGACCGCAGTGTTCTTAAGATGGTGCCTGCGGATGCAGGGTGACTACTCCTTAGTCACAAGGGAGAAATCTTAGGAAGAAGTCTTGAGTTCCTTTCGTGGAAAGTAGTTTCAGGATTCAAAGATGATCTGATTTGGAAGGGGGCCAGTTCCTACCTTTATCCTGTAAAAAGGGGCTGGCACGCGACTAAGTCCTGCCCTATGGGTGGGACTAGGAGGGGGGTGGTTACACCCACTTCCTTGGCGGGCTTTTCCCCAGCACAGGGTCTGGAGTGACCCTGGAACTGGTTCCAGCCAGCCTATGCACAGTGAGCACCGGGGTGCCACGTGCAGTCACCTTCCTCTAAAGCCCTGCCTACCTACAATACACAAAACCCTGTCTGGGACGGTGCTGGCACCGCCCCTGGCAGGAAACCCTTTGTCCTTATCTCCTGCTCTGGGAGGACTCCCAGCAGCAGGAGGGCAGACTTGTGTCTCGGTGGCAGCATCCATTTTGTGGAGCTGAGGCTCTGTTTGACTTTAACCGGGGTTAGGGGTTACATACATGTCGTGTCCCTCTAGAAGGGTGGAATGCTAACCCCGTCGCCAGAATTGGCGAGGGGTTAGTATTCCAATTCGTATGACACCTTACTCGACATGTTTTGATAAAGCGATACCAGAGTTGGCATATAACCGCGAGGATTATAATGCACTTAAGAGTATATGGTATGCGATATCATGGAAACGGCTAAGGGATGGATCCCGAAAGCCGCAGACAGGCTCAGCTCATGCCAGAGCACCATCTCACACGATTCCAAGCACTCTGCCTTCAGGATTGTTAAGGCCTGCCATAGGAGTGACTGATAGGAGATCTGTGTGTCCATTTTAGGGTTAGATATAGGTATACTATATCTAAAGCAAAGGGTGAGTACACCACCTTGCCCCAGCTGTCGTGCAGCCAGTTGTGTCAGTTTAGTTAGTCAGCCCAGGGGTGGCATAATACATGCTTCAGCCCCTGGGAGACTTCTGGGTACACCTCAGCCCTGGGTACAGGGACTTGGAGAGGGCCCAGTGCCAATTCAGTACCTGAGTACAATTTGGATAGAGAGAACAGCTAGGCTGTGGGTCTGATTAGCAGGCCCACAGCCAGGGAAAGTCGTAAACCAGTGCAGCAAAAAGCAAAAATCTGGGTGATCATAGGATTGCAGACCCTACTCTCCTACATGACCCCCCCCAAACTTTGGGACAATAAACTAACCTTGACCAGGTGAGTCTTCTTGCTCTAAGTGGAAATACCTGGAGAGCCCATCAGCATTGCTGTGATCAGTCCCAGGTCTATGCTCCACTGTAAAATCCATCCCCTGTAGGGAAATGGACCACCTAAGCAGTTTGGGGTTTTCACCCTTCATCTGATTTAGCCACAAGAGGGGCTTATGGTCTGTCTGAATGGTGAAGTGAGTGCCAAACAAGTAGGCCCTCAGCTTCTTCAGGGCCCAGACCACAGCAAAGGCCTCCCTCTCAATAGCTGACCAATTTTTCTCTCTGGGTGTCAACCTCCTACTAATGAAAGCAATAGGCTGATCATTACCATCAAAATTCAGTTGAGACAGAACAGCTCCCACACCCAACTCAGAAGCATCTGTTTGGACAATGAATGGCTTGGAGTAATCTGGACTCTTGAGGATAGGTGCTGTGCACATGGCCTGCTTTAGGTCATTGAATGCTTTCTGACAGCTTGCTGTCCACTGAACTTTCTTTGGCATCTTTTTGCTTGTCAGGTCATTAAGAGGGGTCACTATGGACCCATAATTTCTGACAAACTTCCTATAGTACCCAGTCAGGCCCAAGAAAGCTCGAACCTGAGTCTGGGTGATTGGAGGAGTCCAGTCCTTGATGGCCTGTATCTTACTCTCCAGTGGCTGAACCTGGCCTCCACCTACAAGGTGGCCCAGGTATACAACCTGTGTCTGCCCTATCTGGCACTTTGTGGCCTTGATAGTGAGGCCTGCCTTTTGCAGGGCCTCTAACACTTTCCTCAGGTGGACCAGGTGATCCTCCTAGGTGGAGCTAAAGACAGCAATATCGTCAAGATAAGCTGCACAGAAGTCATCCAGCCCAGTGAGGACTTGATTCACCAACCTTTGGAAGGTGGCAGGTGCATTTTTCAGTCCAAAGGGCATTACCACAAATTGATAATGCCCTCCAGGGGTAGAAAATGCTGTCTTAGGTTTGGCTTCCTCAGCTAACCTGATTTGCCAATACCCAGCTGTCAAATCAAATGTGCTTAAGAAGTTGGCAGAAGCCAATCTATCTATAAGCTCATCTGCTCTTGGTATTGGGTGGGCATCAGTCTTAGTGACTGCATTGAGGCCTCTGTAGTCTACGCAAAATCTCATCTCTCTCTTACCACCCTGGGTGTGAGGCTTTGGCACTAGAACTACTGGGCTAGCCCAAGGGCTATCTGAGGGCTCAATGACTCCCAGCTCCAACATTTTCTGCACTTCAGTTTTGATGCAGTCTCTAACATGATCAGGCTGTCTGTAGATTTTACTCTTGACAGGCAGACTGTCTCCAGTGTCAACATCATGGGTACACCAATCAGTTTGGCTGGGTGTCAGAGAGAACATATGTCTGAAGGATTGCAGAACTTGCCTGCAATCCTGTTGCTGATGTTCAGTGAGGCTGCCACAAAAGACAACACCATCAACTGACTCATCATCAGGATTCTGAGTGAGCAGGTCTGGGAGAGGGTCACTCTCTTCCTCCTGTCCCTCATCTGTGGCCATGAGCAAGCTCATGTCCTTCCTGTCAACATATGCCTTGAGCCTGTTAACATGGAGCACTCTGAGAGGGCTCCTGGGAGTTCCAAGGTCCACCAAGTAGGTAACCTCTCCCTTTTGCTCAATGATGGTGTGGGGCCCAGACCATTTGTCTTTCAGAGCTGCTGGGGCCACTGGCTCCAGCACCCACACCTTCTGTCCTGGCTGGTACACAGTCAGTACAGCCTTTTGGTCATGCCAAGCTTTTTGAAGTTCCTGGCTGGCCTCAAGGTTTTTAGATGCCTTTTCCATATACTCAGCCATCCTGGAGCGGAGACCAAGTACATAGTCCACTATGTTGGTTGCAGGCTTTTTGAGAGGTCTCTCCCATCCTTCCTTCACCAAACACAGGGGTCCTCTTACAGGATGCCCATACAGAAGCTCAAAAGGGCTGTAGCCAACCCCCTTCTGTGGGACCTCTCTGTAAGCAAACAAGAGGCAGGGGATCAGGACATCCCATCTTCTCCTAAGAGTTTCAGGTAGTCCATGAATCATCCCTTTGAGGGTCCTGTTGAATCTCTCAACAAGCCCATTGCATTGTGGGTGGTAGGGTGTGGTGAACTTGTAGTTCACACCACACTCCTTCCACATTGCAGTCAGATATCCTGACATGAAGTTTGTACCTCTGTCAGAAACGACCTCCTTAGGGAAACCCACTCTGGAGAACACTCCAACTAGGGCTCTTGCCACTACAGGGGCTGTAGTGGTCCTAAGGGGAATAGCCTCAGGATACCTGGTGGCATGGTCCACCACCACCAGTATAAACTTGTGTCCTGATGCTGTCTGGGGTTCCATTGGACCAACAATGTCAATCCCCACTCTTTCAAAGGGAACCCCCACCACAGGTAGTGGTATGAGGGGGGCCTTTGTTATGCCACCTGACTTACCACTGGCTTGGCAAGTGACACATGAGCGACAAAACTCCTTGGTATTCTCATTCATATGGGGCCAGTGAAAGTGTGAGACAAGCCTGTCCCAAGTCTTTGTCTGACCTAAATGACCTGCAAGGGGAATCTCATGGGCCAAGGTGAGAAGGAAACCTCTCAGAGACAAGGGGATGACCAGCCTCCTGGTTGCACCAGGCTTGGGGTCTCTTGACTCAGAGTACAGGAGTCCATCTTCCCAGTATACCCTGTGGGCACCTGTGGCATTCCCTGCAGCCTCAGCAGCAGCCTGCTGTCTGAGGGGTTCAAGGGAAGGGCAGCCCAACTGTTCCTTCCCCAGGTCTGCTCTGGAGGGTCCCCCTGAGCCCAGAAACTCAACTTGATGAAGTTCAAGCTCTTTAGGCTCAGTTTCCCTCAGCTCTTCTAGATCAGCCTCCTCAGAGACTTGATCCTCAACCTGGGGCAAGGGGGAAGGCAAAGCCTTACCCTTACTGCTCTTCTTCTTGGAAGGTGTCTGGTCCATACTTTCAGGATCCAGCACCTGTTCAGTGGGGCATTTTCTGGCCTGTGACCTGGTCACAGCAAGCACATGTGCTGGCAAGCCTAACATCTCCATGTGAGTCCTCTGCTCCACTTCTGACCATTGTGATGACTCCAAATCATTGCCCAACAAACAATCAACTGGGAGGTCTGAACTGACTACAACTTTCTTTTGTCCCTTCACTCCACCCCAGGAGAAAGCCACAATTGCCACACTATGACTAGTAGTGACATTGCTGGCATTGGTCACCAGGAAATCAGTACCTGGCATGATCTGTCCAGGGTCCACAAAGTTAGGTGTCACCATGGTGACACTGGCACAAGTGTCCCTATAGGCCTGAGCCATCTTGCCATTAATCAAAGGTGTCTGCCTGTATTTGCCCAAAGTATTGGGACTTATTTCAGGGGACATATCCATATCCCCTGTACAGACAAGGACAGCCTGAGTGAGTGTGCCAACTAAGTTGTCAGACCCCTCAGTACCCAAGGTTAACCCAACTAATGCCTTGGGAGGGACACTACCACTACTGACTGTACTAGGGGGTGCAGTTGCTTTAGGAGCTGTAGTTGCAGGAGTTTGTCCTCCTCTTTTGGTGCACTCACTAAACCAGTGAGATTTACTTTTGCAGTACTGGCACCACCTCTTTGACTGGCCTTCTTGAGTCTTCTTCTTCTGGGAAGCCTGACCCCCACCCTCTTTGGTTTGTTGGGGACCCGGTGAAGACTTCTGGTCATTTTGCTCATTCTTAACATTACCCTTCTGGTCTGCTTTCTACTGACCACCCTGGTTCTGGTTCTGGTTCTGCTTGATCCTTGTCCTGACCCATTTGTCTGCCTTCTTTCCCAATTCTTGGGGAGAGGTCAGATCTGAATCAACAAGGTGCTGGTGCAACAACTGGTTCTGACAATTGTTCAAAATTTGTTCTCTCATCATTAGATTATACAATCCTGTGTAATCTGTAACCTTGCTACCCAGCAACCAGCCCTCCAAAGCCTTAGTGGCACAATCCACAAAATCAGACCAGTCCTGAGACTGAGTTTTCTGGGTGTCTCTGAACAGCAACCTGTACTGCTCAGTGGTTAAACCAAACCCATCAACCAGTGTATTCTTCAGGACCTGGTAATTGTTAGCATCCTCCACTCTTGTAGTGAGGAGCTTATCTCTACCTTTACCATCAAAGGAGAGCCACAGTATAGCTGCCCACTGACTCTGGGGAATGCCCTGCACAGTGCAGGCCCTCTCCAGAGCAGCCATCCATTTCTGGATATCATCCCCTTGCTTAAAGGGGGGCACTATTTTAGTCAGGTGTTTAGTATCTAAACCCTTCTCTCTATCTCTTGGGAGATTGCTGCCACCAGTGGGAGCTAGCCCACTCATCTGCTGCTCTCTTGCCAGGGCAAGCTTCTCTTTGGCCAGGGCAATTTCTTCCCTTTCAATCCTCAGTTCAGCTTGTCTCATCCTAGCTTCATGCTCCCTTCTCTGAGGGGAAGTAAATCTCCTCTGTGGAGGATTCCTTCTCCCCTGAGAAGAGGCATTAGAGTGCAGAGATCTATTGGAGTCCCTAGAAAGAGATCTATCTCTCCTAACTCCAAGGTTAGGCCCACTTCGGGTTAGTACTGGGGGGCCCCCAGATCCTAGCCCAAGTAAGTCTAAGTTGGCCCTGGTTAGCCTTCTGACTACCTCAAGACCTTTGTCTACCTCATCCCCAGAGAGTTCCTCTTGATCCTCCTCCTCAACTGCAGTAGCAATGTTGGGGAGATCTGGATCCCCAGAGGTTCCCTCTAAGGCTGGTATGTTCTCATGTAACTGAGAAAGCTTTCTGGCATCATATGTCTCTAAGAGACCTATCAGAAAGGGAATGGTGGGGTTAGACCCCTGCTTCAGTTTTCTGGAGACACAGATCTGTCTCATCTCCTGGAAACTGAGAGCTGCATATCTTGAAGTGACCTGTGGAGGGTCAACACTGACCAGGGGAGTCTCAGTAGATTCTCCCTAGGTAGACATGCTTTTCTAGTGAGGTAAGTGGTGCACTTACCTACACTATATGTTTGCCTACTGATCCCTTGCTAGAGTTGTAGTTTAGGGTGTGCTAGGCCCTAGGAGCTACAACAGCTGGTTCAGTAGAACTCAGAGTATTCTAAGCTAAGTTATATGTACCTTTAGTACTTATGTGATCTTTCACAAGATATTCTTAGGGCATGTGTGGTAAAACAACAGCAAGCTCAAATCCCAACCGCTGCTCACCAATGTGAGAAGTTGGCCTGATGTGCAGTGTTCACTATTCTAGTGATCACTATATATCAGTCCAAACAACCCTTATTGATGATTGGTTGTAAGTCAACCTTATAGACCAGCTATCCTAGTAGCATGGATACGAGCAGTCTAAGGCTAAGACTCTAGAGGGCGTGTTAAGCCAGCTGTTTTACCATCACATTACCCCTTGAACACCCAGTGAAAGGACACCACACAAGTGTTATGAAAATAAACAGTGTATTTATTAGAATCACAACAACCCTGTACTCTTTATGAGGACAGGGTGCTAGGCACACAACAAAACTCTTACGAAAATACTTAAGTTAGCACGTTATACACAAATGCCCGAGGGGCACGAAAAACCATATACTCTAAAAGTGGAATGCGAAATTACTAGCAGGTAAGTACAGTACTAGTAGGCTTTGGAATCGCTAGGACTTGACTAGGGAATCGTTAGATTACTTCTAGGAGACCTAGGGGACTCGGGTGCAGAGTGTGCACTCTCACGCGGGATGCGGGACAAAGTCTATGGAGGCTAGTAAAGGCAAAGTTAGTGTTCACGGGCGAACCCGACCTGGTAGGAAGAAAACGACAGTGGATCCTGACCCTAGGATAGTGAGGCTATGCTGGGACACCGAAGTGCCGAAGTTACCTAGCCCAGGGGCTGCAGCTGCATAGGTCTGAAAAGACGTCGGGGATCTCGTTGCCGGACCAGGAGCCTGGAAGGAAGAAGTTGCTGGCAGGCGACCAGTGAAGAAAAGTTCGATGGATCCAAGCCTGGATCAAGGAAGAAGGAAACCTGAAAGCAGAGGGGACCAAGTTCTTGAATCACTAGCCAGTGATTAAGTGGGCACCAGGATGGCACCGGGCGAAGTCACCGCAGTCAGGTGAGTGGGCGCTGCTGGGCTCTGCAGTCTCTCGGACCAGGAGGCGTTGTCGGCGACCAGGATGGAGGTGCGAGCTGTCCCACGAAGGTTCTTGCTGTCGACGTCGCTGGACCCAGGATTGGGCAACAAGTCTTGGCAAATGCAAGGCCCACGCGGTGGACCTAAAATGGCGTCTT
Organism: Lissotriton helveticus; assembly: GCF_964261635.1. Classification (NCBI taxonomy): domain Eukaryota; kingdom Metazoa; phylum Chordata; class Amphibia; order Caudata; family Salamandridae; genus Lissotriton; species Lissotriton helveticus. The sequence continues at coordinate 980,367,463 of NC_136061.1, read as the reverse complement.
GGGCGGACCAGGAGGGTCCAGGGTACTTCTCTGATGGAGGGAAGCAAGGGCCAGTCTGGAGCAACCAGACCAGCAGCAGAAATGTCGTCGGGCGTCGTCAGGAAGGCCACAAGCCAGCGGGCTAGTAGCCAAACAACGCGGTGAGCAGCAAAAAGCAGAAGGGCCCCACGCAGATCGTGGAGATGCTGGGGGGCTGCACTTCGGTGCTGGAGCTGCTCAGGGTGGGGGCTTCTCGGACCCCAAAGCACTCACCAGGAATTCACTCGGCGGGCTTGCTGGAAAGAAGTCGTGCAGTCTTGAAGATGGCCGGTCCCGCGAGGTCTCGTCGCACTCACGGTTCTCAGCTTGGCTGTAGAGGTGAGTAGAGGTCGGAGGTGCCAGGGAAGCCGGATCTTGTCGAGCTGGGCAGTCGGATTCCGGAGGAAGGACTTGCAGCAGACCGCAGTGTTCTTGCGTTGGTGCCTGCAGATGCAGGGTGACTACTCCTTAGTCACAAGGGAGAATCTTGAAGAAGAAATCTTGAAGTCCTTTCGCAGAAAGTCGTGTCTTGATTCCAAAGATGATCTAATTTGGAAGGGGGCCTGCTCCTACCTTTATCTGGGAAAAGGGGGCTGGCACGCGACTAAGTCCTGCCCTATGGGTGGGACCAGGAGGGGGATGGTTACACCCACTTCCTTGGCGGGCTTTTCCCCAGCTCAGGGTCTGGAGTGTCCCTGGAACTGGTTCAAGCCGACCTATGCATAGTGAGCACCGGGGTGCCACTTGCAGTCTCCTTCCTCTGAAGCCCTGCCTACCTAGGATACACAAAATCCTGTCTGGGACGGTGCTGGCACCGCCCCTGGCAGGAAACCCTTTGTCCTTATCTCCTGCTCTGGGAGGACTCCCAGCAGCAGGAGGGCAGACTTGTGTCTCGGTGGCAGCATCCATTTTGTGGAGCTGAGGCTCTGTTTGACTTTAACCGGGGTTAGGGGTTACATACATGTCGTGTCCCTCTAGAAGGGTGGAATGCTAACCCCGTCGCCAGAATTGGCGAGGGGTTAGTATTCCAATTCGTATGACACCTTACTCGACATGTTTTGATAAAGCGATACCAGAGTTGGCATATAACCGCGAGGATTATAATGCACTTAAGAGTATATGGTATGCGATATCATGGAAACGGCTAAGGGATTGATCCCGAAAGCCGCAGACAGGCTCAGCTCATGCCAGAGCACCATCTCACACGATTCCAAGCACTCTGCCTTCAGGATTGTTAAGGCCTGCCATAGGAGTGACTGATAGGAGATCTGTGTGTCCATTTTAGGGTTAGATATAGGTATACTATATCTAAAGCAAAGGGTGAGTACACCACCTTGCCCCAGCTGTCGTGCAGCCAGTTGTGTCAGTTTAGTTAGTCAGTCCAGGGGTGGCACAATACATGCTTCAGCCCCTGGGAGACTTCTGGGTGCACCTCAGCCCTGGGTACAGGGACTTGGAGAGGGCCCAGTGCCAATTCAGTACCTGAGTACAATTTGGATAGAGAGAACTGCTAGGCTGTGGGTCTGATTAGCAGGCCCACAGCCAGGGAAAGTGCAGCAAAAAGCAAAAATCTGGGTGATCATAGGATTGCAGACCCTACTCTCCTACAGTGTCTATTCTACATGAAGGAATCTGCGGGTAGTAGTCTATCAGATGTACGAGTTACTTACCTTTGGTAACCATGTATCTGATAGAGATGATTCTAGCGCAGATTCCTTCACGGCCCACCCTTCCTCCCCTGTTCTGCGAGGACCCTTGGGTTTGTCCTCGGTACTCGCCTCCTGTGGGGGGGGGGGGGGGTCTGTGTCTCCTGTGAGTGCATCCTTGTTCTTTCCTGGTTCATTCCTCCTTGGTTCTTGGGTGGATGGTGTTCCGGTGCCTTGATGCCCTGCTGCTCTGGCTCCTCCAGGTCTAGGGGTGATTGCTTCTATCCCTACCCTTCCACCCCCCCTCCTTCCTTCCATTGCTATCCTCTGACCTGACGTGGGTCGCCTGGCCATGTGTTGCCCTTGCCCCTTGGGAGTGTTGCCATCTATATTGGGGTGGCTTGGAGGTTCTTGTCCCTATCTGTCTTAGACCTGGTCCCCTTCCTTGTTCAGGTTGGGGGTGGTGGTTTACTAGGTATACCATGACTTTTACGCATGTTTCCAGATCCAGATCCAGCCTGATGCCTGGGGATATTCTAAGGTAAGGAATCTATCACTAACGTGTCTCTTTCAGATAATACTACTAACCAGCCGCAGCGCAGAGTACGACACCACCTCCACCACTGGCGTGAAATTACCTCGGACAAGTGGGTGCTGCAGATAATCTGCCAAGGTTACTCACTTTCCTTTCTGTCTTCCCCTCCAGCCATGCCACCTCGGTACCGCCGCATGTCAGGGGATCATTTGGATCTTCTCCGTCAGGAAGTCACGGCCCTTCTGGCCAAGGGGGCCATCAAGTGCGTTCCCGGTCAGGAAGTAGGGAGTGGTTGTTATTCCCACTACTTCCTGGTCCCCAAGAAGGACAAGGGGGGGCCTACGCCCCATCTTGGACCTCCTGGACGTAAATCGCTTCCTCCGGAAGGAGAAGTTCAAGATGCTGACTCTGGCTCAGGTCCTGGCTGCCCTGGACCCTGGAGACTGGATGGCAGCGTTGGACTTGCAGGACGCCTATTTTCACATCCCCATCGTGCCGGCCCACCGGTGCTACCTGCGATTCACTGTATGCCAGGAGCATTTTCAGTTTGCCGTGCTCCCCTTCAGCCTTAACAGTGCCCTTCGGGTGTTCACGAAGGTGATGGCGGTTGTCGCAGCTCATCTGCGCAGGTCAGGGGTGTCAGTCTTCCCCTACCTCGACGACTGGCTGTTTAGGACAGGCTCGCCCCAGACAGTCGTTACCCACCTCCAGACTATGGCCGACCTGCATTTGCTGGGTTCTCCATCAACGTGCCGAATGCGCACCTGAGCCCCTCTCAGAAGCTCACTTTCATCAGAGCAGTTCTGGATTCTACACTGTTTCGGGGTTATCCTCCCAAGCAGCGAGTCTGGGATATTCAGGCTATGATTCCACTCTTTAAGCCTCTATCCCGGGTTTCAGTCAGGATGACCCTCCGGCTCATCCTGATGCAAGGTGGCATATGCGGGTGCTGCAGTGGGACCTGAAGTTCCAGTGGGCACAGCATCAGGGCAACCTGTCCGATCACGCCCAGGTCTCAGAGGGCGCTGCACGAGAGTTGCAGTGGTGGCTCACGAATCATGATTGGGTCAGCGGCAGATCCCTCTCCCTTCCCCAACCGGAGCACCCAGTGGTGACGGATGCGTCCCTCCTGGGATGGGGAGGCCACATGGGAGAGGCAGAGATCAGAGCCCCGGCTCCATATCAACCTTCTTGAGCTGTGGGCGATCCGACTTGCACTGAAGGCATTCCTTCCCTCTGTCCGGGGAAGTGTGGTGCCGTTGTTAACGGACATCACCACCACGCCATGTGGTATTGCAACAAGCAGGACGGGGTGGGGTCCTGGACCCTTTGTCAGGAGGCTCTGCGCCTCTGGACATGGCTGGAATGTCAAGGCATTACCTTGGTGGTTCAACACTTGGCAGGTTCCCTGAACGCCAGGGCGGACGAACTCAGCCGCCGGTGCTTGATGTATCACGAATGGCGTCTGAACTCTGAAGTGAATGAAAGGGTAAAGATGCCTTCAAGGGGATTCGTTTAGAAAAACATTTGTGATTTTAAATATGATTTGTGCAAGAATTAATTAATAATCCTCATCGGAATACTATTCCACAAAATTCAATTTAAACCAAACAAACAACATGTATGACAAACATAACCACAAGCCAGGTGTATGAAAAAAGGAATTTATCAAAAAATTATTTTAAAAACAGTTTATCTGATATACAGAAAATAATATAGGACTGCAGGTTGACACTTAGTATATGTACAAACAACTCAACAGAACCTATAAACGCCTATCCCAAAAGTATAATGAAAAAACAAGCAGGATGAAGCGGAGGTCGACGTTTCGGTCTCCTACAGAATACTTGATGAGACCATCTTCAGGACTGGTAATATTTTCAATCTGTATATATACAATGTAATCTGAAACAGAAATATTTTCAATTACAAAAATTATCTAATTATTCTATTTATCAACACCTTGGCATATGTACCTACATTTATCACAACATACAACACCTTACATAAAGGGCTTTACAACACACAAAATTGGACATACAATGAAAAAATGATGTTTGCAAATACATTCTCGTTAAACATTCTCAATTATGATAGCTTGGATCGACCTGTCCATCAATTCATTACTAGGACATTATTCAGGTATGACATCATTTCGAAAACATTCATAGCGTTATTCTCAGGTTCAGTGAAAGAGGTAATTTAACTGGCATTTTTAACAATGTCTGCCCATCGGGACCCATATCATCTAATGGATGTTCCAAAAGGACTCTCAATTATGATGGCCTAGATAGACACTCTATCAGTTCAATACTAAGACATTATTAAGATGTAACGTCCTTACGCCAACAATGATGACGTTCTTCTTAGGTTCAATAGTTCAAGATGGCACACCAACTAACATTTATATCCATGTCTACACATCGAGAACCATCCCATTTAATAGATGTTTCAAAAGAGCCTCTGCAAGAGTAAAATTAGTTCAAAGCACTAGCAGGGGCCAAGTTACATATCAGATAGAAAAATGACTTACATAGAGTATTAAATCTTGTTGTCAATCTAGTTTCAGCAACATAGGACCCGTCACATCATTTAAAGGTGGACAAGGGTACTCAAGAGAAATTGTTTTCAGGTATCCACCAATCTAAGGGAATACAAAACACCCTGTTAATAGCGATAAATAATCTTGCTCTATGACCATTGGTTTAAACCTCAAAAGGATTACCTTTCGTATTGGTGAGCTACGGGAGAGCAAAATATCACTGTCACGCAGTATGTCAGAGAGGCAGTTTCACTTTATACGTCAGTCAGACCAATGAATCTAAACGGTGGCACAAGAATATTTTATTTATTATAATGTGGCCTAAGGAGAGTCTCACTCAAATAAATAGATAGTACAAAGGCGCTTACCAGACAAAATAACGTTGTCTTGCTTCAATTTCAAAAAATGAGCTCACGTCGATACTGAAGAGAAAAATTGTGAATACTCAGTGTTAGAGTTCACAGATCTTACAGCGTAGTCCTAAAAAGGAACGAACTCTCAATGGAATCCTCAAACTTACCAATAAATTAATACCGGAGGTCCCAAGGCAAACGTCCTATTACCTTCAAACGGCGGAGCAAGCTGACAACTGCAGTGCTCGGTGTACTTAGTGCATCAGTCGGCAGTGGTTTAGACGAATCGATCTATATGGTAACATCAGAGTGTTTTAGTTATATTGTGGCCTAAAGGGGTCTCACTCAAATAAATAAATAACGTGAGACGCTTACCTCACAAAATGAATCTGACGTAGCCTGGCTTGAACTTTGAAAGACTCTCTCGCTTTCGGAAAAACTCTCTTCGATACTAAAGAAGAAAATAATGTGTAAACTCAGTTATAGCGCTAAACGCAGATGTTATGTCGTAGTCCTACATAGGGGCAAACCTTCACTAGATTCCTCAACTTACCGATAGCCTGATACCGGAGGTCCACAAGGCGCAAGTCCTGTTATCATACGATAGGCGGAACCGACTGAGGTCTAAGACGCTTTCATTTAAAGGAGCGTTTGGAGCTCGAAATAGGACTACGCAAGCGGGCGCCATGTTAGAATGTGTCAATCCCAAACTGAATGGGTAGTGGCTGAGACTTACACGGTAAAATTAACCTTCAATGGCCACTTCAATAATGTAATCAATTCAAGGTGCCCACAATAAAATTTGCTGTGACTGAATACTTATGAAGAGGTGGAATTGAAACATCTCGTTTTTTATATATACACCTGCTCATTACATTTCGTTTGCGTGGTAAGATGTTACCACAGAATGTCAAACAATATAATTATTTACACAATACTCCAGCAATTTTAATATGAAACAAAATAGAGGGCGCTAAATTCAAGTTTAATATATACATTCCTTAACCTATGGGTACAGCAGTTCTGCACATACTATTGCTACAGAGTTACCCTGAGAGCTATTACAAACAGTTAACCCTATACGCCATTTTAAGGAAGACTGATCAGGATTAATTTCAGAAACTGGCTTTACACTAGACACGCTAATGCATGCCATTCAGTAGCTGAATTCAGTCCTTTTTTGACAGTGTCGGTCAAACAGATAAGTTTGCCTTCCCTTAGAGATAGAACTTTATCGATGTTATTCTGTCTTTTATTGGGTTTAATCACTTCTAGGACCCACCAGATCATGTCTGTTTCTTTATGGCCCATATGCAGATAGTGTTCCACCAATGGCGCATTCTCTTTTTTACACCTGATTCTGGACTGGTGCTGTAGGATCCGTTTTTTGATGGGTTGGATGGTTTTACCCAGGTAGTGTAAAAGACAGGGGCATTGGATACAATATACAACGTTAGACGTGTTGCAGTTGGAAAAAGTTTTGGACTGGAACTCAATGCCATTAATTTTACAGTTCTTGACTGTTTTTGTTGTTGCACATGCCACACAGTTATTACATTTATGATGACCCACCAGTGGAACGATTTGTCTCATATTATCAACGGTATCATTGGATGGAGTATTATCATACGCATGTATTAACCTATTATGGCATTGAGTTTCAGTCCAAAACTTTTTCCAACTGCAACACGTCTAACGTTGTATATTGTATCCAATGCCCCTGTCTTTTACACTACCTGGGTAAAACCATCCAACCCATCAAAAAACGGATCCTACAGCACCAGTCAAGAATCAGGTGTAAAAAAGAGAATGCGCCATTGGTGGAACACTATCTGCATATGGGCCATAAAGAAACAGACATGATCTGGTGGGTCCTAGAAGTGATTAAACCCAATAAAAGACAGAATAACATCGATAAAGTTCTATCTCTAAGGGAAGGCAAACTTATCTGTTTGACCGACACTGTCAAAAAAGGACTGAATTCAGCTACTGAATGGCATGCATTAGCGTGTCTAGTGTAAAGCCAGTTTCTGAAATTAATCCTGATCAGTCTTCCTTAAAATGGCGTATAGGGTTAACTGTTTGTAATAGCTCTCAGGGTAACTCTGTAGCAATAGTATGTGCAGAACTGCTGTACCCATAGGTTAAGGAATGTATATATTAAACTTGAATTTAGCGCCCTCTATTTTGTTTCATATTAAAATTGCTGGAGTATTGTGTAAATAATTATATTGTTTGACATTCTGTGGTAACATCTTACCACGCAAACGAAATGTAATGAGCAGGTGTATATATAAAAAACGAGATGTTTCAATTCCACCTCTTCATAAGTATTCAGTCACAGCAAATTTTATTGTGGGCACCTTGAATTGATTACATTATTGAAGTGGCCATTGAAGGTTAATTTTACCGTGTAAGTCTCAGCCACTACCCATTCAGTTTGGGATTGACACATTCTAACATGGCGCCCGCTTGCGTAGTCCTATTTCGAGCTCCAAACGCTCCTTTAAATGAAAGCGTCTTAGACCTCAGTCGGTTCCGCCTATCGTATGATAACAGGACTTGCGCCTTGTGGACCTCCGGTATCAGGCTATCGGTAAGTTGAGGAATCTAGTGAAGGTTTGCCCCTATGTAGGACTACGACATAACATCTGCGTTTAGCGCTATAACTGAGTTTACACATTATTTTCTTGTTTAGTATCGAAGAGAGTTTTTCTGAAAGCGAGAGAGTCTTTCAAAGTTCAAGCCAGGCTACGTCAGATTCATTTTGTGAGGTAAGCGTCTCACGTTATTTATTTATTTGAGTGAGACCCCTTTAGGCCACAATATAACTAAAACACTCTGATGTTACCATATAGATCGATTCGTCTAAACCACTGCCGACTGATGCACTAAGTACACCGAGCACTGCAGTTGTCAGCTTGCTCCGCCGTTTGAAGGTAATAGGACGTTTGCCTTGGGACCTCCGGTATTAATTTATCGGTAAGTTTGAGGATTCCATTGAGAGTTCGTTCCTTTTTAGGACTACGCTGTAAGATCTGTGAACTCTAACACTGAGTATTCACAATTTTTCTCTTCAGTATCGACGTGAGCTCATTTTTTGAAATTGAAGCAAGACAACGTTTTTTTGTCTGGTAAGCGCCTTTGTACTATCTATTTATTTGAGTGAGACTCTCCTTAGGCCACATTATAATAAATAAAATATTCTTGTGCCGCCGTTTAGATTCATTGGTCTGACTGACGTATAAAGTGAAACTGCCTCTCTGACATACTGCGTGACAGTGATATTTTGCTCTCCCGTAGCTCACCAATACGAAAGGTAATCCTTTTGAGGTTTAAACCAATGGTCATAGAGCAAGATTATTTATCGCTATTAACAGGGTGTTTTGTATTCCCTTAGATTGGTGGATACCTGAAAACAATTTCTCTTGAGTACCCTTGTCCACCTTTAAATGATGTGACGGGTCCTATGTTGCTGAAACTAGATTGACAACAAGATTTAATACTCTATGTAAGTCATTTTTCTATCTGATATGTAACTTGGCCCCTGCTAGTGCTTTGAACTAATTTTACTCTTGCAGAGGCTCTTTTGAAACATCTATTAAATGGGATGGTTCTCGATGTGTAGACATGGATATAAATGTTAGTTGGTTTGCCATCTTGAATTATTGAACCTAAGAAGAACGTCATCATTGTTGGCGTAAGGACGTTACATCTTAATAATGTCTTAGTATTGAACTGATAGAGTGTCTATCTAGGCCATCATAATTGAGAGTCCTTTTGGAACATCCATTAGATGATATGGGTCCCGATGGGCAGACATTGTTAAAAATGCCAGTTAAATTACCTCTTTCACTGAACCTGAGAATAACGCTATGAATGTTTTCGAAATGATGTCATACCTGAATAATGTCCTAGTAATGAATTGATGGACAGGTCGATCCAAGCTATCATAATTGAGAATGTTTAACGAGAATGTATTTGCAAACATCATTTTTTCATTGTATGTCCAATTTTGTGTGTTGTAAAGCCCTTTATGTAAGGTGTTGTATGTTGTGATAAATGTAGGTACATATGCCAAGGTGTTGATAAATAGAATAATTAGATAATTTTTGTAATTGAAAATATTTCTGTTTCAGATTACATTGTATATATACAGATTGAAAATATTACCAGTCCTGAAGATGGTCTCATCAAGTATTCTGTAGGAGACCGAAACGTCGACCTCCGCTTCATCCTGCTTGTTTTTTCATTATACTTTTGGGATAGGCGTTTATAGGTTCTGTTGAGTTGTTTGTACATATACTAAGTGTCAACCTGCAGTCCTATATTATTTTCTGTATATCAGATAAACTGTTTTCAAAATAATTTTTTGATAAATTCCTTTTTTCATACACCTGGCTTGTGGTTATGTTTGTCATACATGTTGTTTGTTTGGTTTAAATTGAATTTTGTGGAATAGTATTCCGATGAGGATTATTAATTAATTCTTGCACAAATCATATTTAAAATCACAAATGTTTTTCTAAACGAATCCCCTTGAAGGCATCTTTACCCTTTCATTTAATTACCCAAGCCCTCAAGGGTAATTTGGGTCGCTCACTTTCTGTATCAATGAACTCTGACGTGGCGCAAGGTCCCTTTCAGCAGTGGGGAGAGCCTTGGTTAGATCTATACGCCACTGAAGAGAACGCGCAATGTCATCAGTTCTGCGCGTTGGAATTTCCAAGGCGCCACTCGCTCGGAGATGCTTTTCGTCGCGAGTGGAGCTGCAGTCTGTTGTATGCCTTTCCGCCTATACCACTTCTGCCCAGAGTGCTGAAGAAGATCAGGCGCGACCGGGCCCAAGTGATTCTTGTGGCTTCGGACTGAGCTCGAAGAGTTTTGTGTCCCGAGCTACTCAGTATGCGCATCGATCCCCCGATCCGTCTGCCTCTTCGGGAGGATCTTCTGTCACAGCAGCAGGGGACGGTCCTCCACCAGAACCTGTCCAGCCTCCACCTCCATGCGTGGAGATTGAGCGGCGACAGTTGACACCTTTCGATCATCCTCCCGAAGTCCGTGATGTCATTCTGGCAGCCAGGCATCCCTCCACCAAAACGGTATACGCCTGTCGGTGGAACAGATTTGTGGCATGGTGTACAGCTAAGACTGTGGATCCCCTTTCTGCCCCTCTTTCTGAGGTCCTTCTGTTCCTTCTATCTTTGGCCCAGCTGGGCTCTGCTCTGGGCACTATCAAAGGTTATCTTTCGACCATCTTTGCCTTTCTACGGATTCCAGATCAGCCTTCTTTTTTTAAGTCCCCGGTTGTTAACCGTTTCTTTAAAGGCATTACGCATACGTTTCCACTCGTGCCCTTCATAGTGCCTCAGTGGGACTGAATCTTGTCTTGACTTTTCTGATGTGCACTCCCTTTGACCCCCTTCATAACTGTCCCTTACACCTTCTTACTCTCAAGACTGATTTCCTGGTAGCTATCACCTCTGCCAGAAGAGTGAGTGAGTTTCAGGCTTTCTACCAAACCTCCTTTCCTTTCAGTTCATCCAGGCAAGATGGTTTTCAGAACCCGTCCTTCGTTCTTGCCAAAGGTTTTCACGCCCTTCCACATCGGGCAGACCATCACTTTGCCAACCTTCTTTCCACCTCTGCATCCTTCAAGGGAAGAGGAGAGGCTCCACCATCTTAACCCAAAAAAAGTGCGCTCGCATTCTATCTGCAGCATACACCACAGTTCCTGGTGGATGATTGTGAGAAAGTGCCATCTTTCTTGCATTGGTATGCCCCCACTTTTTGCTGAATTGCTGATGTGCTTTGACTGAGCGTGCCATGGGCTCCTGCCAACCAGGTGCCCATGGCCTGTGTTACTTCCCTAAAACGGTGTTGAAACTAAAACCTGTGAGAGAGTGGCTCTATATATACTGGGAAGATTGTTATCCTAAGCACTCTGTTACTCTGGAGTTTATCCGTTTTTATGATTCTGAAGGTTGGTGCCTCAGTCGTCGCACGTAGTCAAAAAACGTGCCCAATATAACAAATGAATGTGGAGGTTAGTGGACTAGCCTCGAGACTTGGCTCCAAATTTACAACGAAAACGCTGTTTTCTCATTGATTTAATTCAATTTATTTAATTTATTTATGTTCATTTTGAAACAAATTTCTTGGTGAAATAATCCATGATGTTTATAACAGACATAATAACCTTCTTATGTCGTGCGTACAATCAATGTATAATCCATTTTTCATACACCCAATGCATTTCGGGTCAAACCAACAAACGTGACCCTTCGTCAGGGGTCTGTAAGGGAAAATCAGACAGGACCGGATTAGTCACTCTCTATCGTATAGGACTATACAATGTTCACTGTAAGTCTACCTCACTTTGCTGTGGCTCTATTCCACTACAAACATGGTCTGTGAAATTATATTACCAATCCACTCAAAGACTCTTAATGATCAAGCTTAAATGCACATGAGAACAAGATAGTCCATCACATAAAGCTACTAAACTCTAACTTCATGGCATGTTTCATCAGTTTCAAGGACTTACGTGAAGTAGGACGCCAAACGCGTCTCGAAGGGATTCTGAATGAAATTGACCGCGAACGATCGACGGTCCTGATAGGCAAATGGCTCAGTCACGTGCCCGCGGTCGCATCCAATCATGATGCGGCAAGCAGACCACGTGAGATGAGTAGACTGGCTTCACAACAAAGCGGATCACGGAACCACAATTATATAAAATCCTATGTAGACAACAACATTTATAATTGCTAGAGCATAGTTTAAATACAATGCGAATACGATGAAAAATAAAAGATTACATTTGTGAGTGAAATGAAAAAAACTCAACATTGCAGATATACGTTACCACTTGAATACGGGGTACAGGATGTTGCAAAAGTCAATGCATGAAAATCAGTCCCATTATAGAACCCAAGAATGTTCAATCCTATCGTTCAACCCCCATGGGTGGGCAGAGTTCAGTCTTTTGATCCAATAATATTCCGCTCTCAATCGTTGTTTTATTGGATCCATGTCGGGGCGCTGTTGGATTACCTCGATCACCGTGAATTTTAACTGAGAGATTTGGTGATTCATCTCTTTCCAGTGTGTTGCCACTGATGATTTAAGATTATTGAGTCTGATGTTGCTCTTGTGTTCCGTGATACGGATCTTGACCTTGCGCTCTGTTTGCCCTATGTATATTTTGCCACAAGAAACTGATGAAACATGCCATGAAGTTAGAGTTTAGTAGCTTTATGTGATGGACTATCTTGTTCTCATGTGTATTTAAGCTTGATCATTAAGAGTCTTTGAGTGGATTGGTAATATAATTTCACAGACCATGTTTGTAGTGGAATAGAGCCACAGCAAAGTGAGGTAGACTTACAGTGAACATTGTATAGTCCTATACGATAGAGAGTGACTAATCCGGTCCTGTCTGATTTTCCCTTACAGACCCCTGACGAAGGGTCACGTTTGTTGGTTTGACCCGAAATGCATTGGGTGTATGAAAAATGGATTATACATTGATTGTACGCACGACATAAGAAGGTTATTATGTCTGTTATAAACATCATGGATTATTTCACCAAGAAATTTGTTTCAAAATGAACATAAATAAATTAAATAAATTGAATTAAATCAATGAGAAAACAGCGTTTTCGTTGTAAATTTGGAGCCAAGTCTCGAGGCTAGTCCACTAACCTCCACATTCTATATATACTGGACCAGAATGTAGTTCAGTGTGTATAGAGTCCACAAACCCCAGAGGTATAACAGAGGTTAAAGTCAGGACTGACCTTACTCTCAAAAGTGGTAGCTTGGTCGAGCAGTAAGGCAGTACCAGAGGACAGTGTAAAGCATTTGATGTACACACTCAGTCAGCAAAGGATTTCACACACTCAAGGACTGACCTCCAGGCCAATTGTTTTTATATCAAAATATATAGTTTTATTTTTGGAACCAACAGGTATCAAAATATACTTTTCTCAATACGAGTACTCTCATGTAATTACTTTGCAAGGAAGCAATGAAGTTTGTGAACACAATAGATGCAGTAGGCAACACAATTCTAAACACACTTTAGCATTGAGCTCAATGGATTGTCATCATATAAGTACAGTTGATTATAATACAGATTACTTTAGTAGTTCCAGGACTAGATCCTAGATTCAGTCCTGGGATCTAAGCTGAAACCAGATTAGCAAAAACGTTTTCGTTACTGTAGTGAATTTTCATGAATGTAAAGCTGTTTTAAAAGTTCACACTTAGAAACTTTTCAATTAAAATCTGGCAATGTTATCCAATGGGGCAAAATTCAGGTTGCAGGTAAAGTACGATTGCGTTACTTTTGTAATCCAGTACTGGGCTCCTAGGGCCAGCACTGGGGTCTTAACTCAAAACAGGCAGGTAATTGCGTTTCAGTATTTTGTATGATTTTTAAAGAATATTTCAAGTTTTCAAAAATAGACACTTAGAAGAAATTTCATAGAAAAGCACACAATGGTTTCCTACGGAGCAAATACAGATTACTAGTAAACCCGGTAAGGATTACTTTGGAGGTTCAATACTGGGCTACAAGGTACAGTACTGGCTTCTCCCCTGATCACGGGTGAGTACTTCAGAATTCGGGTGATTTTATATGAATATTTTTAGTTTCCAAAACTTCACACTTAGAAGATTTTTCGAGTCAAACCAGTCAATGTTATCCAATGGCAGGTAAGTGAGTTATCGGTTTCCAGGTGAGTACTTGGCTGGTGAAGTTAGGGTTCTGGGCATAGACTCAGGGGTCCCCCAGGGTCAGGTAAGTACAGTTGGTTCACCCCCAGCGGCTCAGGGGAGGCCAGGTGCAGAGGTAGTTAGGCCCAATGTTATGCAATGAGAGAAAGGGAGCCTCCAGTTGGTGGCTGCTGGCAAGCAGGCCACGCGGCTGTGGGAGCTGGGCTACTGGTCATTTGCGAAGGGCAAATGGGGAAGTAGGATAGGGCACAGGTTGCACTGCCAGGAGCACTAGGGCGGCTGGGTGCTTTTGAGCTGTCGGGCGCTCAATGTTATTCAATGAGGAACTTGAAAAGGGAACAAGGGCTGCAGGCTCGGGGACGAAGAATCTTCTGGAGCGACAAACACTTCGAGGGGTAAGTTGGGATCTTGGAGGATAGGTAGGCTTCGAGGAGTTGGGCACAGGGGGCCGTGGGGCGCCCGGGTGCAGGGTGTCTTTTGAGGTTGGGAAATCTTACCCCCTGCTTGTCGCGGTCGGAGGGGTCCTCTGTCCTGAGGCTGCAGGCGTCGTCGGGGTCGCCGAGGAGGGTCTTTGGGCACTGAACTTCGGGTCCCAGTTGCCGGGGGGACGTCCTCGTGGTCCTGGATCACTCAGGCACGGGCCGGGCTCGGCGGGTGAAGAGTGGGTTGGTCCGGAGTTTCCTGGCTGGCACCAGGGGTGTTGTTGCAGCAGAGCCTGCCTGCCTACCCAGCCTGTTGGTTCTAAAATAAAACAACTATATCTTTTGATATAAAAACAATTGGCCTAAAGTTCAGTTCTTGAGTCTGTGAAACCTTTTGCTGACTGAGTGTGTACAACAAATGCTTTACACTGTCCTCTGATACTGCCTTACTGCCCGACCAAGCTACCACTTTAGAGAGTAAGGTCATATCTGACTTTAACCTCTGTTATACCTCTGGAGATTTGGGACTCTATACACACTTTACCTTGTATATATAGAGCCATTCTTACAATGATCAACTATTTGTTGGTTACGTAGGTGCCAAAAAGGGTGGGGCGGTACACAAACGGACCATCTCCCGGTGGTTCGTTCTGTGCATCAAAGCATGTGACTCCTTGGCTAAGAGGGAGCCTCATGTGGAGCTGCGTGTCCATTCGACCAGGGCAATAGCAGCCACTCCTTGGGAGGCGGTGTCCCCCTGCAGGATATTTGTGAGGCAGCTACGTGGGCCTCGCAGCACACGTTTACCAAGCACTACTGCCTTGACAGTCCAGTCCGGAGAGATGGCTTCTTTGGCAGTTCTGTGCTCCGTGACTTTCTGATGTAATCCTGTTTGCAAACCCACCACCGGGGTTAGTATTGCTGGGCTATCTATTCTAAGGTAAGGAATCTATCACTAACGTATCTCTTTCAGGTGCATAAGTTACTTACATGTGTAATGATATATCTGTAAGAAACATTAGTTAGTGATAGATTCCTTACCACCCCGCCCATCCTCCCCGTTCTGCGAACTGGTTACTAGGGTTAAGGTCGCGCTCTAGCTCTGGCTGTAGTAATAGTAGTTTTGTGTTTGCGCCCACTGTACTTTGACAGCAGTGCTAGTAATTTACAGCGTGCATACTATGGCTGTAAAGTAGACATTGTGTACACTGCTGGGGGGGGAGGGGGTCTGTGTGACCATCCCATGTGCCTGACACCTACATACTAAGCAAAGTGTGTGCACATGACAGAACATGTCCAATCTTCACTTAATGTTTGGAAATAAGGGTGGATGAAACGTTTGAAAGGTGAAACGTGTGCATCTTCAGGGCTCTATAGGAGTCTGTAACAGACACATTATGTATTTGGGGGCATATGGCACGGACATATTTGGGGGTCCACTTTTGGAACATTGTGACTTAATTAGTGTGGACCCTGCTTTAAATGGGGAGGTGCCATCTGGTACTGATATCCTCCACTTCTTTAATGTAAAAACCAGAGTATCTGCACTTCTCAGTAAAGCTGAAATACATTTAATGGAAGAGTACTGGCACTACCCAGGGGCAAACGGGTACTCTAAAGAGTGAGTACCTGCACTTTTAGATTTCCATTTAAAGCACTGGTGTAGAAATGATGAATTTACATAAACTCATAGTCCATCCACACATCGTCTGTGCCATGTAATCTCTGGGAACCCACTAAGATGAACACTTTACTTTCAATCTGTTTACTGACATTTAAGATATGCAACAAGTACAACAAGAATTGGCATAGCCTATAGGTCTCGCATTTGGGACCTTATAAGTATTTAATTATGCAGCACAATATCCTTGGTGCAACAACATCATCTGTTGCATGGCTAAACACTTATAAGATCCCAAAGGCGAGACCTATTGGCTATGCCAATGCTTGTTGCGTATTCCCTTCGATTAGGTCATGTGGATGTCTATATATTTGATTTCCTAGGTAACCGAAAGTATTAGGAGTAACTGTTCTACCTTGTTCTTCAAAGGGTATTGTTTGCATGTTCTTTAAACAGCAGCCAATTTAACAAACAAACTACATTTCCCATGAAACTTTAGGAAAAATGTAGTAAAGAAAATTGTCCAATCAGGAACCGTCTGAGGCCTCCCATCAGGGCTCTCCAACACCAACATAGTTCATCCTCACTGGTCCTTCATCCTCTTTCGTCGCTCAAAGTGAGCCGTAGATCCCTTTTCCAAGAGTCCTGTTTATTTATATCAGAACCTAGGAGGACAAAGGAACATTTCAGGCTTAACAAACTACATTTGTTAAGTGAGAAACAAAACGCAATGAGACAGAATATTCCACACAAGAAATAACATCATCCAATAATCCCACCCTAGGGTTTACAATTCAAGGGACCCTCCCCGTATTGCAGTAAGTCAGTCAGTTTGATCTTCTACACAGTTGAGATTATTGGATGATGATCTTTCTTATGTGGAATATTCTGTCTCACTGCGTTTTGTTTGCAGGCTTAACAAACTACATTCGTTAAGTGACAATGTTCCTTTGTCCTCCTAGGTTCTAATACGAATAAACAGGACTCTTGAAAAGGGATCCACGGCTGACTTTGCGCGACGAAAGAGAATGAAGGGCCAGTGAGGACAGACAATATTGGTGTTGGAGAGCCCTGATTGGTCTTTGGAGTAAAGTGTGATGTCTTCTGCATATAATGACAGTGCGTGTCGTGTATGATTAATAGTGATACCCCAATTTACAGATTTGGCACGGAGTCTGTGCAAGGTGTTCTAGTGCAAGTACAAACAACATGGGTGAGAGGGGGCAATGCTGCCTACTGCCCCTTTGTATCTGATACATCTATGATATCTGTGAACCTGTGCATACACGGGCTGTTTGGGAATGAGATAGTAATTTGACCCACTGTATAAATCCGAGAGGGATCCCAGATCTCTGTTATGTGGTCAACATATGTTCCTAATCCAGTGTGTCAAAGGCTTGGCAGATGTCCAGTGATAAGCACTCCGGTCCAACAACCATGGCCTCTGGTCAGGCCGACATAACATTACATAGTCTGCGTATGTTTAAGGATGTGTTTTGTGCCGGTACAAACCCACATTGGTTGGTATGTATTAGTTTTGTCAAAGAGGCAGGAGACGGCTGGCTAATATGTTACTGTGTATTTTGTATTCTGTGTTTAGTAGAGAAAGTGTTCTATATGAGGAGAGGTTAGTATGGTCCCTCTGTGGTTTAGGCAGTGAAGTTATTAGGGCCTGCACTGTAGTGGGAAGGTAACAATCTAGCTGTGAGTGATTCTTGGTATAGTGTCTTTAGTCTGGGAGCCAGCCAGGGAATAAGAGGCATAAAACTCCTTTGGTATGCCATCTATGCCAGGGGTCTTATTTTTAGGGAGATCTTTAATTGCTGCCCCTATTTCAATAGCAGTTATCTGTGCAGCTAGTGTCTCCTGTGTATCTGCAGTTATTTGAGGTAAGCTAACTGAGTTCAAGAAGTTTTTGATTGCCTGCAAGGCTACTCTCCATGGGGTTGTGTTCAATGACCTATAGTAGTCATTGCAGGACTCTTTATTTCAACTTGGGTAGTGATTCCGGTCAGTTGCAGGGTGATTATCTCTAGTATCGGTATTGGTGGTGGTGGGGGGGGGGCATTCCTAATTAGCTGTGCTAAAAGCGTGCCTGGTCTATCTGCTTCGGTATGGACTTTTTGTGTATATGCTCTGTAATCTATGACCCACAGTTGTTCTAGGAGTTCTGCGTATTTTATGCGGGCTTCTTGGAAATCCTTTGTATTAACTATGCTTTGAGCTGCTTCACGTTCGATTGCCCAAGGTGTCTTCCACCTGTTTTAGCTCCCTATTAACGTTTGAGGAGCACCCACCTCAGTGCTAATTGTAGTGCCGCGTATGATCACTTTAAACGCCCCCTTTCTATCCTCACCGAAGAGGCCGTTCTTTCATTTTCTGTAAAATCAGTATCAATGGTTGATGCCATAGTGGCTTGGGAAACGCCATCCTCGAGTAGGCGAGGGTCTAGCCTCCAAGTGGGCACTGGTGTGGGGACACATCACTAGGAAATGATTGCTTCTAAAGAGTTTTGGTCCGATATTATTTTACCAACATATGTTGTATGGGTGATTTGCATTAAAAGTAACAGGCCGCAGAATATGTGATCTATTTGAGTATGTAACTGGTGGGTAGGTGACTAATAACAGTATTCCCTCATTGTGGCTGCGCCATATGCGTCTCAGTGACCATCCTTGTGACCAGGTCTGTAAGGATTTGGCCTGTTGTATTGACGCTGCTTCTGGGAGTGGGGGGTGTAACTGGTCTAGTGTGATATCTAAGACTGCATTGAAATCTCCCCCCCAATATCCAGGGGAATTGGGTCCAGTCCGCAAGTACCGTTCCCTCCGGAGTATAAAAGGCATCCTGGGGGGTGGCCAAGATGGCGGACTGGTGAGTCGCATTTCCCGGCTGCTCCCTGCTCCTGGCTGTTTCGCCCGGTCATTTTCGCGCTTTGGACCCCGTGAGCGCTTACATTGCTGGCGGAAACGTGAGAGACAGCCGCGGGGTAGCCTCGGAGGTGTTCATTATGGGGCTGGGTGCCCGATTGGCGACTATAGACTAGGAGCAGCAGAGAGAGAAAATGGCGCCGGGATTCAGCAGGGCCTACTTGGTGGCCTGGCCTTGCAAGTCGTTTGCACACCAGGCGGACGCAGAGTGACAGCGGCCGGGCGAGCTGGGGAGCCCGGCGACACCAAAGCGGCTGGCAGGTCAGGCAGAGAGCCTTGAGTGCCTGCGGTCATTGGAGCCGCATTTGCAGCAGGGAGCCCCGAGGTGAGGCAGCGGGAGGCGGAGTCACCTGGCAGAGGCACGGAGGAGCCTTCAAGGGGGGCGCAGAGGGCCATGCTTCACCTTTTAGCCTATAGGTTGTGGGTGAGGGGCTCGTCCCTAGTGGTGGGATCTATCTATGCGCCCAATTCGGGCCAAGAGAGGTGACTGACCACATCTCTCTCCGAGGTCCTGGGCTCACAAGAGAGGCGGCTATTGGGAGGTGGGGATCGGAATCTCATCATGGACGCTGCAATGGCCAGAAGCTCAGGATACCAGCCTTTCTGTGCCTAGTCCGGAGCCACAGAACGACTTGATCTTTTTGAGCACGACGGGCAGGAGTGATATGGGTGCGAAGGCGTATAGGAGGCTTGAGTTCCACTCACAATGAAAAACATCGCTGAGTGAGATCCACCTTGGAAACTTCAAAGCGCAAAACTGCTGACCTTGCGCGTTCTCTTAGAAGGCGCCTGGGAGCATCTGACTGTTTAATTCACCACAGTAGCGTCCCTGACTCCTCCTGAGAGGTGGGTCCCCGCAGGAGTCATCCTACCCTCTTTCTGGGTTACTTAAGGGCTCCCCTGAGGGTGGATATTTCGATTCATCCTGGGCACTGCCAAGATTTGTCAAGAGCTGTCAGAAGACACTTCTGCTGTGGAATACTGGAACTCTGCTGCTGGATCGAGCCAGGAACCAAGGCAAGACTGCTCTAGGTAGGAAGACTCCCACTGCAACTTCATCTGCATGCTCTTCAGAGTGTCTGCAACTCCCTTGCCATGTATCCCCGGAGTCTCCCATGACTCTGCATGCATCCAAGGAAGAAGGAATCTCCCTTGGAGTGAAGGAGTCACTCCCCTGTGTCTGCAGTCACCTCGACGACCGGTCTGCTGTCCTACAGACACCTCCCGGCTCTGCATCACTGACGGTGGTTTGTTGGCTCCCCAGAGGGCTGACCCAGTCTTCCCTACAACTTGGGAGACTGTAATCCCTCTCCAGCCGACTTGGACCTCATCCCTGTGCTCTGCGGCTGATTTTCATAGCCAAGGCTTGTTGACTCTCCTGACTGAAGATCTTCGAGCGCCAAGAAGCCCCAGCCTCAAGCATCACAGAGCTCCAAGAGTGTTGCCCTCCCTGCATCTCCATTGACGTGGGTGTCGATCTTCAGCTGAGGCCTCATTGCTACTCACTGTGCCTGCTGCCAGAGGATCCTCCTGGGGCCATTGATTCCTTCTAGCTCTCCTGTGTGCGGAGGGTTGGCCCTGACTTAACCTTGCTGGGTTAGTCTCACAGACCTTGCTGGTCTGCAACCAAGCATTGTTTCTAGCAACCCGACTTTTGTCTTTGCCAAAGCTTGTCGGTGCCACCGCTAGCCACTGACCCTCCTGTTGTCTAAAAGCATTGTGGGACAGCTTGTGAACTTCTCCTGTGCCCCTGCATCATCGCCTAGGCTCCACTGCTGCTTCATCAATGCTTCATCAAGAACTGCATGCTACAGCAAGCACCTCTGACAAGGGGTGGCATTGTGCTTTTGCTCCTCCTGGACATCTCTGGGTGGTTTGGACTGTGTCCCCTCTGCTTTCAGGTACTTCTTGTGCAGAATCCATGTTTGGTTTCCACCAAACTGCTCAATGAGACGCTGTAGCTGCTGGACTTCCAAGATCCTCCATTGACATCAGCGGGTGGTTCCGACACCACTTCGTATCTATGCACCTGGGCTCCCTAGTGTAGGTATCCTGGTTCCTGGTATACCACAGGTATCCACGGGTGGGGTGGTTCTGCAACCTTCCTTGATCCAACTGGGGTCCTTGGGGTCCTTTGGGAAGGGTCCAGAAACCTTAAAATACCAATTGCGCATTACCCATGTTATTCGATCGACGTTTGACCCAGTTTAACACCTCTGCACCCTGGTGCCAGGGTATCACCGGCTACTTACATTTGGTGGTTCTATGCTTCTATGCTTCCTCTGGTTTCTTCATCATTGTTTATCAGTTCTGGTTTGGTACTCAGCTTGCATTCCATTTTCTAGGTATATGGTTAGCCCTACCACCCCTCCCCACCACCATAGGGGCACATGTATTTTCTATGCTTTACTTACCTTTTTTGAAGGATATTCCTATGTGTATTGATATCTCTGTGTAGGAGATATACCAAGGTTGTGTTAGTGTTGTGTTTAATAAATACAGATGTATTTTTTTAAACTCTGGTGTGGTTCTCTTGCGTGTAATCTTCACTGACTGGCTATGTGGTAGTGTACCCACTTTACAGATCCCTGAATAATCCTTAGTTGCTGTCCACAGCTACCTCTTGAGAGCTTTGGTTATCAGGGACCACTACTACTATCACTAAGCGTTGCCTGGACTCACGGTGCATCAGCAATAGATGTACACCATATTCTGAGCCAGCCTCCTACAGATAGTCTGTAGCAGAAAGTGCATTACT
The DNA here is from genome assembly GCF_964261635.1 of Lissotriton helveticus. Lineage (NCBI taxonomy): Eukaryota > Metazoa > Chordata > Amphibia > Caudata > Salamandridae > Lissotriton > Lissotriton helveticus. The sequence continues at coordinate 980,345,896 of NC_136061.1, read as the reverse complement.
ATAGGTAAGGAACTTGTTTTTCTATAAATTCCCAAAAAAGTCATTAACCAGGCACCCTCCATCTGGGCTTCCTACTGTATCCAGCATTGGTTCAGCATTAGAACCACTATCAACTTTCTGTTACTGGTTCTTGAGAAACTTAGTCACCACTTTATTATCAAACCTAAAGGACACTATGGATATGTTGAATCTCAATAAAGACTTCAGATGTGATACCCATACTAAATTGTTGATTGGCTTGGACACTGAATCATAACCTTTCAGGGTATTAAAAACCTCCTCCATAGCAGTGATTAGCAATCTATGACACCAATACAGTTTACTTTCAGCTGTACTTGGATGGCCTTCACTAACAACTATTTTGAATTTAATTTAAATTAAATTAGATTTAAGTTTGATTTACTCGACAGGGAGAATTGGCTGCTCTGATCCTTCTAAACTTCTCTTCACCACACACTCATGATCATGCACAGCTGGCTGTCGTGCCTGGGGACGTGTTTATGTACATCAGGTACAGGCATTAAGATAGAGAATAGGGAGCCCAGTGATGAAGAGACAGAAGTCAGCTACTAGGTAAAAGGTCACCTGTGTAGGACTGTTATGTCATGTGGATGGGGCAAAATGTATGGAATTGGTATGTACATGATGGGACTATCCTAAAGGACATGACACCTATTCCTCATCAAAAGGTCAACATGGTCAGCTAGGTAATGATAGTCTATTCCTAAAAAAGGCATAAAATCATGTGTACTAAAACATACTAAGAAGCACTTTAAAAGTCTTAAAAAATGTACATAAAAGCAAGGTCTATAGTAAAAGCATTCTTCCCTAAAAAAAAAGTGTTCAAAAAAAGGTCTATTATATGTTTGAAAATATTGTCATTATTTTTCTGAGCTCCTTGAAAGCCACTATGTTCAGATAGAGCAGAATAAAATAAAGGCAGTTCGACCTTTAATTTGGTACATGTTTAAAAAAATCACCAAACTGTTCCCTGCACAGCAGAGGCCAGATTGCTTAAGAATCCTGCGCTGAAGACTAAGCATCACTGAACATGGCATCTGCAGGAGGCAGTCCCTCCAGTACTTCCAGTATGATATCAAGTGAGCAGAGGTGGTCATCTCTGGTTCCCAAGGCAGCCGTTGTGGAAGAATTAGATGCCTGTGCGCCTGAGTCTAATGCCTGCACATCCATGGTGTAGCCGATCTCCATTCCGACAGGAGCTGAAGCTTCCCGCGGAGTCTCTAGGAACGTCATCATCAACATCAGAATACACTGTGGACAACTGTGCACATGTGCGCGCAAAGGTGCCAGGAGCATGTCTATGTCTGGCGGAGCAACTGATCAAAGTGTCAGACAGAGGTCCAACATGCTTCCGAATCCGCACAAGAGGCAGCGGAATACTGGCAGGATGAAGTCTAGCCAGGCCGGTCTGAAAGACAGGAAGCAATGCTCACTCAGCTCTCGAAGCCGAGGTATGGCCATGAAGAACACCAATCGCTCATGACAACGTCACTCCAGCAGTGTCCTCTCCATGTCTCGAGTGATGCTGACATCCATTGCGAAGCAATATAATTAAAACCAGGATGCCCGCCACTGAAAGCTCGACCAAAGGAAGCCCTCCAAAAACGCTTCCAAGTACGGAATGTATGAATGATGGAATCACTCCAAAAATGGTTTGAAAGGTGGTTAACAGACCTGATCCCAAGCTCTTAAATAAGTGTACTATCCTTCGCGTATCTGACATGTTAAAGATATGATGGACCGTTTCTTCGAAATGGAGCGGGAAGTTCGTATGAACCAGAGCCAGAGTTGTATCTTTGCTGAAAACCTTGCAACTTGGATCTGCTGAAAACCTTGCAACTTGGAGATCAAAGATCTCTCGGGCTAAAGTTAAGGTCACATTTTGCGGAAACAGCATGGCTTTCAGTCGACTCAGAGAATCAATTACTATATTGGAAACCTTCAGTGAAGGCCACAGTGGTGCCTCCCTAACTGTGCGAGCTGGGGGAAACAATACTTTCTTACAACAAATAACCCTGAAGTTCACAGTCACTAGATAAGTGGTGCCTGCGTCATTCCACAGCAGCCTTGGTCATTCAGCATCAAGTTATTCCCATTGGAACTCAAAAACTGGATGAATTACAGCAGCTGGGGAACCCTTCAGGTAGCAGGACAAGTTCGCTATTGACGCATTACACGCTACGTGAAGCGATACCTCTTTACACACTAAAGACCCACCCAAGGCCTTTTCACTGTTTGAACCACTCAAGAAAACGTCCTTGTCCTTGTTCTTGCACCTACATGTGTATGGCAACTCCCAGGTTTCTCGTATGTACCCTTCGTCCAATGCTTGATACCTGCCTTCTGGGTAATATTTCAGGCAATACTGAAATTGGAATGTCGTGATTGGCAGTATGATATAGCCATGGATTAACCATTTCGTAGATGGTGAGACTGCTACAGTAAAAGGTAACCTCTCTGGTTTTTCAATGAGCAGCATGGTTTACTTCACATCTCTGCGTGCCATGTTTATTTGTCTGTCGGTTAGATTGTAAGCCGAAAACAGATTTGTGTCTTCATTGTATCGCCATGGAACGAGGTCAGAACGCAATGATTGAAGCGTCCAGCTTAAAAGCATAATATCGCGTAGCTGGTTTTGCCCATGTTGTAGAATGGACAAATCTTGTTCCATTATGTCGATAGCTGAGGACACAATGTTGCCCAGTAAATAAATACGAGACAAGTGTGGCCATGCCGTTGTCTACCACAGGTAAAGGCCCTTTCTAAGTTAATTCTATCGATTTCACAAAGTCTCTCAGCAGCTTCCTTTTTGGAGACTTTGCAGACTTCATTGTAGATGGCATATAGGAAGCATGTTCTGCGTAGTTTCTTGGGTTCTAACTAGAAATCCCTAAGATCCATGTTGTCTGACCGAAGGGACAAGTGTTGTTTCACCTGCGATAGTGTTGAGGTCTTTAGCCAATCTAGGCTCAACTTCCCGAAGCTATAGGAAGTCACTACCCCTAGGTCACCTGTGTGTACATAGCGTGGGTCAGACCTATAGATACTAAACCCTTCGGTGGTACCCTTGAATCTTGAGTTACACATATGTGTCTACAGGCCAAACCAACCAACCCTTCCAATCGGGACATGATGAATTGTATGTACTTATACCATTTGTCCCCCCACTTTTTAGTGTGTTATTTGAGATCCCCTTGATAGGTGTGGGTGAGGGGATGCTCGGTGTTCTCAAGACTTTAATTTTAACAAACCTGTAACACGTAGTCTGTTGCACTGTTCTGTTCAGGAAAATCATCTGTAATGGTATAAGGCAAGCTCTGAATAAAGCCTCAATTCCCTGAACCTGCCACTCTTTTGTCCCCCAGATAGATTTTGTGTCTATGGTGTCTTTCCTGTAGTCAAAACCCTGTATAGACAGTTGGGAGATACACATTGCTGAATATATCCACTTAGTATTAGTCAGCATAATCTTATTCGTTGTTGCATTAGTCTGTGCAAGTTTGTAGTAAAACGATTCTGGGTCTGATGTATTGAACCCTGAAAAGTATGCAAATTTCTGTGCAAATGTGGCAGAACTACCCTTTGGTGGTGTCGGGCAATGTTTCCATCGATGGTAACAGTTAGCACTTGCTCTATGCAGAAAATGATGACCATAACGCTGGTAACAAAACATGGTATCGTAATCAGTTGAATCTTCATACAATTCCCTGGAAGAACATGCAGCAGACTGTTCTGAATCTGAAAGCCTAGTATTTACAGTTTCAATGTCCTAATCATCCGAGATTGTACTAGGGGTAATGAAATCATTTAAAGAAATTTAAACACATATGGAATTTTTAAATGCTCGGTGCGGCCAAATACAGCATATGAAACTTCATCTCAAACTATACCATCAGGTACTGGAATTGCTGTAATGTTCACCAGGGACAAGTCTCTTTGTTCACGGTGTGATGAGGTATGTGGTTTCAGGACGAAGTTTACATATTGTTCTGCAGATCATTCTGTCTGGGAGTTCATGTCTGTTCAGAAGCAGAAGAAAAATAGTCACTGTGCCAATCGAAATTAACAGGTATACTACCTCTATTGCAAACCAAATATGCAACCAAGGTGACACTAAGTAAGTCTTTTTGAGCAAAAGATAGAATTGTAGAAATATCTCTTTCTTTTAAATGGGTAGCGTTTGATCAGGTTCACTGGGATCTGAGGAGAAATCATCGGAATTGATGAAGTAGACAGACATAGTTCAATCTATCTTTTGTAGCCCAGTAGGTTTTGTAGATCTGGCAGATGTCATTTGCAGGCACATTAATGTAGACCTCATTATTGGGCCAAATTGCAACTTGCATTGTTGTTTCTTCTTGATGTTTATCAATTTCAACTGGAATGATTTGTGCTCCATTATTTGGTACTCCTTCACTTTGTGTTGTGGAGTCTTGAAAGGTCATTATTCTTTGAATCTGAACTTCCTGTATAGTAGCAAGAGGAGATCTGGGGCTACTCAGGACCCCATGCGGCCTACTGTCAAGAATCAGCCACATGATGCACTTTGATCAGATCAATGGAGACAAATCTTTTCTCTGCGTTTGCCGGCAAGAGGTGGAACAATGACTGTTCTTGTTCCCACAACCGCCAGGACAGGTGCTCTATCAGATGGCCTAAACTGTCTACTGTCCAATATCTTTTTCCTGACCAGGTCCCCAATCTGCAGGACCCAGCAGATCTTGCCAGAACTGTTTTTACTTTCCCAGTGGCGGTGCGTTTGACTTGTACATTGCTCTGTAACACCCCAAATTCATTGAGATCCTGTAAAACAGCCAAACGGTCATTCAGTTCAAATGGTTTTGCATCCACCACTGTGCTGCCACAATCTAGATCAGTTACCCACATTCTTGCTCCAAACAGGATTTCATAAGGGGTACGGCCTACCAAGGATTGCTTAAGGTCCTGTTTTTTTCCTCTCCGCCACCGAATTGCCCTCGGGATGGTAGGGGGAGGAGTACCGCAAGGCCACACTCCTACTTTCCATGGCTTCCTTGTAAGCCCAAGAGGTAAACGCAGGGCCAATGTCGGAATGTAACATGCCAGTTGCGTAGGTCCTGATGAAGACTCGCAAATCCTTTATACAGTTTGAGAGTCAGCCAAGCGCTGGGGCTAAACCCACAAGGATCTAGAGCATGAATCCATTGCCACCAAGATGTACTTGTTAACCCCGTCTGAATTTAAGGGGCCGCAGTGGTCCAAATAGACGCATGCGAGAGGTCTGTCTGAAATCAGTAATGGTGTTTGTGGTGGCCCGTGAATGGTGGAACCCTTCAACTGCTGGCAAATATTGCACTTCAGGACATTGTCCTTCATTTGTTTTGTCCCGGCCACCCGTAACGCTGCTTCAATAATGAAATTGTTGCAGTGACTCCTGCATCTGCAGAGTCCAGACCCTTGTGTGCAGCTAGAATTAAACCTAACCTGCGATCTTTGTTTGGTATTACTCTATCCCCCACTCCTGGAATTTTAGCATACAGTGTGTTTTGTGCATCTAACTTGTAGGAGTACTTCAGTGGAAAGCCTTTCTGCAGTACGGCATAGCCATTCTTTGTGGCATTGATAGCTACTAGTATGTCTCCATCTATTCTCCTGTGTGAACGAATGATTGCATCAACGGCAGCAGTTCACACTGTCGCCTTGGCGGCTTCATCAGCCAGTGAATTTCCTTCCACATGTATGCCAACACGCTGATGGCTCAAGGGTCGAATAACTTGAGTCTGTGGCAGGCATGCTTTCAGCTTGCCACTTGTTCCCATAACAATTTATGTTTTATCATGTCACCCTTGGCATCTTTAAACCCATTCTGGCCCCAGTAGTGAAGATATGCATTGTAAGATTGCACACAGTAAAATCACACACAGTGTGGGGAATTCCTGATCCGTGTACTCAGTTCTGCCAGTTGCGCTGTACAATCTCCCAGAGATTGCGTAGTCGTATTCCTGGGATGGAACTTACTATCCCGCATACGACCTTTCACTATAGCACACGCAGCGCTACATTGCTGTTTAATTCCAATGGCAGGTTGAGCAGAACCGTCAGTGTAAATGATGTATTCATACTGATCTAGAGGCAAGATTTCATTCAGGAGAGGGTATTCTTGTTCGTACTACAGAAATGCTTGTGTTCTGTGTAGGATTGTATCTATATTCTACATCTGTTGCAGGGAGAGAATTAGCCCATTGTATCCGACGTGCAATGCCTTTGCATTTGGAATGCTGGCTTTGGTTACCGCTTCTAGAGTCGGTATCAGGGTTACAACAGTGCTGCGTTTCCCCTTTGCTAGTGCTCTTTCTCTCCCTATAACAGTCTACTGCAGTCAGTATTTTTTTCTGTAGCTGAAAATCGATTTTCAGCATTCATGTACAAATGAGATTTGTCTGCGATTGGAACGGTCTCACCTTCATTGAACGTGATGTAGGTATGTGAGAAAGTGCCATCTTTCTTGCATGGTATGCCCCTACTTTCTGCTGAATTGCTGATGTACTTTGACTGAGTGTGCCCTGGGCTCCTGCCAACCAGGTGCCCAGGGCCTGTGTTCCTTCCCTAAAACTGTATTGAAGCTAAAAACCCAATTGGCATCTCTGGCCACATGTCAGCCCCTGGTAAATGGTACCATAGGTACCTAGGGCATTGTGACCAGAGAAGACCCCTAAGGGCTGCAGCACTTATTGTGCCACACTTAGGGGCCCTGAACCCTGACATACACACACTGCCTTGCAGGCTGAGTGTCCAGGTGCAGAACTAAACAAAGAGTCGACATGGCACACATCCCTGTGTGCCATGCCCACAAACCCACTGCCTGGCATACATCAGCCACCCCTCTAGCTGGGTGCCCTATGCCAGTGGTGTGGGCACAGGTGCATGAGCCCTGTGCCCCTACAGTACCCAGGGCAATTCCTGGGCACTGTAAGTGCAGTGATGCCATTAAGAGTATATGGTGCTGGGAGGTTGTAATTACGAACTCCACAGCACCATAATGGCTACACTGAAGACTGACAAGTTTAATATCAAACTTCTCAGCACATTAAACCCACACTCATGCCAGTGTGGGATTTAATGTAAAATGCACTACAGAGGGCATCTTAGAGATGCCCCCTGAAACCTAACCTACAATCCACGTCTTGTCTGAGAGGCTGCCTCGGCTGCCACACAGAAGACCTGTTGCTGGGCCCCTCGCTGGGCAAGGTGCTAGGTCTCCTCCCCCCAGGATGGGCAGGGGGAAGCTTCAAAGGCATGCCGCCTTTGTGAGCTTCTCCAGGCCACTTGCTGTACTCAGCAACTGGCCCCCACCATTTCTGACCCCACTCTGGCGGGAAGACTGGCGGGAAACCCTACGTCAGGAAAGGGGGTGTGCCAGCCTGTGCCAACTCCACCCCTCTGGTGGGAGAGGAGAGGTGAAGCACGACTCTGGGCTACCACCATCTTGAGGGCGGGGAGCCCTACCCACTCACAGCTAGGCTCCTACCCCCTCCCACAGGAGAGGAGCAGGATAAGGGGTGTACCCACCCCAGGGCAGGGACCCATTGGTTCCTGCTCTCACGCTACCTGTAATGCCCCTAAATTTAGTATTTAGGGTCATCATGAACCTTCCTTCCTCAGATCCCGATTTTGAAACAAGAAAGAAGACCAAGAAGAAGACCTGCCGTGCAGCTGCTCACAAGAGGACAACACCAACTGACTTGGCCCCAGTCCTACAGGCCTTTTGATCCTTGAACCTGCTCCTGCTAAATCCCGGCGTCTACTGCGGACAGCAACTTTGAGAAACCTGGAGGACCTGCCTGCCTTGACCCTCTTAGAGACTGGGACTCCCATGAGCAGTGGTTCTGCTAAAACAACAATACCCCTGGTGCCAGCCAGAAACCGCAAATCCAGCCCACTCTGCACCCGCAAAGCCCGGCCTGTGCCCGAGTGGACAAAGACCCTGAGCACGTCCCACCAGCGATTCTGACCTGGAATCCAGTGCACAAGGACCCTTCTCGGCGACCCAGACGACGCCTGCAACCTCAGAACCAGGGACCCCCCCAACCAGCAGAGGGTAAGGTTTCCCGACACCAAAAGACACCCCTGCACCCGGCGCCCCCCGGCCCCTTGTGCCCAACTCCGGGGTGCCTACCTACACACTAAGATCCCAACTTACCCCTTGAAGTATTGGTCGCTCCAGAAGATCCTCTGCCCCCGAGCTTGCAGCCTTTGTTCCCTTTTCAAGATCTCAATTGAATAACATTGAGCGCCGACGGCTCAAAAGCACCCAGCACCCAGCTGCCCGAGTGCCCTTGGCAGTGCCACCTTTGTCCTATCCTACTTCCCCATTTGCCCTGAGCAAGTGATCAGGAGCCCAGCTCCCACAGCTGCGTGGCCTGCTTGCCAGCAGCCACCAACCGAAGGCCCCCTACCTCTCATTGGATAACATTGGCCCTAACTACCTCTGCACCCGGCTGCCCCTGTGCCACTGGGGGTGTATCAACTGTACCTACCTGACCCTGGGAGACCCCTGAGTCTATGCCCAGAACCTTAACTCTGCCAGTCGAGTACTTACCTAAAAGCCGATAACTCACTTTTCTTCCATAGGCTAACATTGACAGGTTTCACTTGGAAATTCTTCTAAGTGTGGAGTTTTGGAACTTTAAAATATTCATCTAAAATCAGCCGAACTACGAATTCTGATTTACTCACCTGTTATCAGGAGAGACCTCAGTGCTGAATCTTTGAGCCCAGTACTGACCCTGAAAAGTAATTCTAACCGTACTTACCCATAACTTGAATTTCCTTCTATAGGATATAATTGTCTGCTTTTTGCTGAAGAAGTTTCTAATTGTCAATTTTTGAAACTTACAAATATTCTTTAAAAATCGTGCCAATGATAAAAACGTAATTATTTGCCTGTTTTAGATAATGTCCCAGTGCTGAACCTAGGAGCCCAGCACTGGATTACAAAGCTAAAGAAAACATACTTTACCTGCAAATTGAATTTCCTTCCATAGGATAACATCGGTAATTTCACCTGAAAAAGTTTGTCAAGTTTTAAAATACAATAATATTCCTTAAAAATCACTACTGTAACCAAAACACTTTTACTTAACTGTTTACAGCTCATGTCCCGGACTGAATCTAGGATCCAGTCCTGTGGTTAGAAAAGTAATCTACAAAGTAACTAATTTCATTTAACTAAAAATTCCCATTGAGCTCAATATTGCATTGTGTTTGAAATTGTGTTGCCTATTGCAACAAACTGTAACTATTGTATTCAAAGAGTCTATTGCCTATTTGAAAAGTATTTAACTAAAGATATCCATTCTGAGAAAGTATATTTTGACACCTTATTGGTTCTAAAATAAAAAAACGATATCTTTTGATACAAAACAATTGGCCTAGAGTTCAGTTCTTGAGTGTGTGAGACCATTTTCTGACTGAGTGTGTACAACAAATGCTTTACACTGTCCTCCGATACTGCCTTACTGCTCGACCAAGCTACCACTTTAGAGAGTAAGGTTATATCTAACTTTAGCCTCTGCCAAACCTCTGGGGACTGTGGTCTCTGTACACACTGTACCTTACTTTGGTCCAGTATATACAGAGTCAATTTCTTGCAAGGTATACCCTGATAATCCGGGTACGACCCGTATTACCCGGTTGCAGGCGTTTACTCATGTCTGTAAGTGTTTTTTATTTTATTAAAAATTGTTTATTGTGATTTTCAATGACAATTCAGAATGAAGATATATGCACAAAGAATGCCACGACCAGGAGATGTATCCACCCTCCTGCACCCCGTCGCTCTCCCCCTCCCCCAGCTGGTCCAGTTCTCTTAACAAGAGGTCAGCTCTTCTACTGACATGAAGAAAGCATTACCCATGACATCAAAAAACAATTTAATTGCTCACAATGATATCATCATTGCATAGCCCTGTACAACGCAAATCATTATATTTATGAGGACAGAAATGCCCTTCAGTAGACATCCCGACTAGTATCCAGAAAGGAGAATACTCCCTTGAATCCTTCTAATACCATACACAATTTATCTTAAATAACTGCTTTACTTATTGCCTGACTCTTCGCCCTCGCAAGACCATCTTCTCAGATGAGCTCAGATTTCCATCCCTTTTTTCTTTGCTCTGGCACCCTCCTTGCATTGACTGCAGTTTCCAGTTTATACTCCCCCAAGAATTTATCTAGCCAATGTTGACAGGTTGGTGGGACTGGATTTAGCCAATGGGTGGCCCGACAGAGTCTAAATACCCCCGTGGCTATGTAAAGGAATGCCTGCACCTGCCCTGAAAGTAGAGCGCTACCCACCCAGCTGTAGAGACATATCTACTTTCTGCCCCAGTTGAGATTCTAGAATGGTACCTACATTTCTTTTAACTGTATCCAAATCGGGGCAGGAAGTGAACTTATGCACACTGTCAGCAGCTTGAAAGCCGCAGCGCGGGCAGGAGGAGCCTGCCACTCTTCCTCATTTTGCAATCTTAGCTGGGGTGATATAAAAATTAAACCATGTTGTGGCGGTTCAGAAGGAGGGACTCGGACAACAGAGCTGGATAGTTGTAGTTTTATTTTTATGAAGGTTTTCTTCTTTCTTTGAGATTGTCTTTCGCGGGCCAAAGTAGCAGGGTCCAATGTGTCCGCTAGGGCACGGAATCTGCGAGGGCTAGTCCGTCGTCTTCCTTCCTCCTCGGGGACTTCCAGACTTCGGTCTCGGGCCGGGTCCCAACGCCACATGCGGGAGATAAAGAAAGGCTTTTTTTAGCGCTCTGCTTTGTAAGATGTTCTTCCCCTTGGGACCCTTCGGGAAGTGAGGACACCGGTGACTTTGGTGCTCTAATTTAGACTGTGCACGGATAGTGTGGCAAGGAAGTGTCATGCCCCGAGATCCCCGAGGTGCTGTCCCTTTAAGTGAATTCCCTACATAAGCTTCCTGAACCCTTGGAGCGACGCTTTACGTTCTTGCGTCAAGCTCCGTGTTCTCAGTTCCGCCTTGTTTTCGAGTTCCAGGTTTCCTGTTGTTCTTCACCCGCCTGTTACATCGTGAGCGGAGTCCCCTGATCTTTGAGGATCCCGCCATTGAGCAAATCTTCCGCTCTGTTACTTTGCAGGCGCCGTTGCGCCTTCTCCTTCGGCTCCGCCCGCTGGCCGAGATTGTTTTCTCTGCCGGCCGGCCGGGCATTGTGCTTCTGACTCCCGTCCTGTCCTTTGCTCCGCTAGACGGCCGGGATTGGTTCTCCGCCGTCCAGCCGGGCGCTGCCTTCTTTGTACCCCGTTCTGTCCTTTTGCTCCGCTAGACGGCCGGGATTGGTTCTCCGCCGTCCAGCCGGGCGCTACCTTCTTTGTACCCCGTTCTGTCCTTTGCTCCGCTAGACGGCCGGGATTGGTTCTCCGCCGTCCAGCCGGGCAGTGTGGGGCTCCCTTCCTTTTTTTAGGTATTTAGGTTTTTTATTTCTTCTTGGTGTGACACATATCATTGGGCTGATCTTGTTCTCCTCCTTTAACATTAAGCCCATTGCCGCCATTGTTTTTCCCTCAATTGACTTGGCTGTATATCGGCTGGCCCTTTCACCATCCTTTGTTGGGGCCAGTATCCACACGTGTTTGGGGATACTTGCGTGGACGCCATCCAGGGTACAGGATTCCAGTTCCACCACTTGAAGAAATACGGTAACAGCGCTGTGCGCTGTCTATTTGTTTATCTCTTGAAGTGTAAAAAGCATAGATTTCTAATTCATGTGTTTTCGTATTATAGATGTTAATACACAGCATTGGAGTTGGCAATTGAAATACAATCAAGTGTGTTTTGATTTCTACAGTCTATGGAACATCTTGTATAGCTTTCCAAGTAAGAACATTGTGATTAGGTGTTTTCATCACAGGGGTATAGGTGAGGGCGAGCTGTCATTAATCTTGTTCTATCCATCCATTTATAGTTCAAGAAGAATTCCCTACCTCTTATACATCCGTTCAGAAGCTTAGACAAAACATTGATGGTATGTAACAGTAAGACAGGAAGCATAGAGACACATGATTACAAGACACTGTTGTTTCATAACGTGCATCTTTATTTCAGCTCTACATCCACCAAAATAAACCCATACAGCGTGTACAACTACCAAGTGGAAGATTACAAGTCAAGATTTCGTTTTTGTTCCTTCCCAACCTTTCCTTGTTTTGTCTCCCTGTTTTCCCCTGGCGAGCCTTTCGATACTCTAGTGTTTGATAGAGTCGGAAGGCCGCAGGGGAGGACTGTGGAATTATCTTCGGATTCTTGGCGCTCCTGCAGAACCTTCCTGGAAACCATTACAGGAAGGTGAGGGTAGTGGACAGGGGGGAGGGGTATGGAAGGAGAAGGGACGGAAAGGGTGAACGCTTTCTACAGTATTTACACGGCGTTCCTACGCCGACCCAGCCAACCCGATACTCGGTCACGCACCTGTGTGAGCCACACTCCTCCGTGGGTGTGGCTGGGCGGTGCATGGCTACGTTGGCCTCCAGGCACAGCTACTCCCGGTCTCCGCTCCTCCGTGACGTCCTCGCTCGGTACTTCTCTTTCCTCGGCAATCTCTCTCCGAGCTCCCTCCAGGTGTCGAGACACACCTTCCTGTTTTCTTCCGACCTTTTGTTTCTGCCTACAGAGAACACGTCACTCGAGGGCGTGCATACCTCTTCCAATCGGCTTGCTTGGCTGAAGAGTGCGTCATACGGGGGAGTGCTTTCGTCATCCGCCTTGGCTTTCTTAAAGGCCCAGTCTTCCGTGGGCGCTTGTACCTGACTCCACCACGCTTCGGACTCCGTTTCCCAGGTGTCCTGAAGCGACGAAAGAGAAGGGTTACTATTGGCAAAGGTCCACCAGTCTTTCTTAGCCTCGGTCCCCGCCAACCCGCTACACATGTTTTGAAGCACTGCAGTTGGAGGTTAGCCACAATAAATGTCTGGGCCAAATGCAGTGAGTCTTCAACTTCACCCAATCTCACCTGTAATAGTTCCTGCCAGGGATCACAATGTTTGGTTAAGTCATCCGGCATAGTCTCATTCAGTATTTTATACATCCCACCACGTGTGGTTGGCCCCTGGAGCAATACCTCGACAAGCGTCACCCTGGAGAAGCTGCATCTGCCCATGTCTTTCTTGCTATGAAATCTCTTATCTGTAGATATTTGAAATACTGTCTAGTCTCCACCCAAAATTTATTCTTGATCCTATCAAACCGGATTACCCTTGTCTCATCCATAACATCACCAATCATCCTTACGCCTTTCTTGTGCCTGTTTTTCATATGCATGTGTTTGAAAATACAAGGGTGTGACCCATTACTCTATATTGGGGTATACGCACTAATAAGTCCCAGACCAAGGCTTTTCCGGACTGAAGTCCAAACTTTAAATGCACAGGTCAGGGTGTTAAACTTCACCCTTTTGTAGTAATTGAATTCCATATGCCGCAAAAGACACCGCTGACCTTTTCTTCTAATAACAGCACATAAATTGATGTGGGGCCACCACCTGTAAATAAGCACTAAGTTGAACATTACTTAGTGTCCCCCTGTTGCACTCCTATGTGGTTATTAATAATCATTTTCAATTTTGAAAAAATCCACAAAAATTTGTAGTTTCTTTGTATCGATGAGTTGCTGTTTATTGCATTTTCATGACATCATATTGATAATTCTCATAGATGCATGTATTTGATTTACATCAAGTTCTTGATAACTCGGACTGTTCAACAAGTCGTGTCAATCATCCCTTATCCCTCATCCCTATGCATTTCAGCCACCGGTAACATATCTATTTCTCCATTGAGTAAGATGCCCATTTTATATAATATTGAAGCCCAGTGATGTAGCTGGAAATTGCCACAGCCCACCCACCTTTATCTCTTGGCAGCATAACAAATGTAAGCACTCTTTGAGGTAATCAACCCTTATCCCGCATTTTTTATCCCGCATACTATTAGGCCGCATACTTTTAAAACGCAATGTCATTGATCCCGCATACCATTATCCCGCATTTTTTTTAAACGCATGTGCTTTTATCACGCATGCCTTTACAACGAAATACGTTGTAAAGGCATGTCTGGTAAATGCATTTGCGTTGTTAACGAGAGAGGTAAGGGGGTTTGGGTTTATTTTTTAGGGGTGGGGGTCGTGCTGGGGTAGTGTTTGTGTAGTGTAATGTTGTGTTAGTGTAGAGTTGAGGTGGGGGTAGTGATTGTGTAGTGTAGTGTAGTGTTGTGTTAGTGTAGTGTAGAGTTGTGGTGGTTGTTTAGTGTAGGGTCGTGCTGGGGGCAGTGTAATAGGGGTTAGGGTAGTGTTGTAGTGTTTGTGGTAGTTTAGGGTAGTGTTTGTGTAGTGTAGGGTCATGCTGGGGTGTAGTGTTTTATGGTTTAGGGTAGTGTTGTAGTGTTTGTGTAGTGTGGGGTCATGCTGGGGTGTAGTATTTTAGGGTTTATGGTAGTGTTGTAGTGTTTGTGTAGTGTAGGGTCATGCTGGGGTGTAGTGGTTTAGGGTTTTGGGTAGTGTTGTAGTGTAGGGTCATGCTGGGGGTAGTGTTTTAGGGTTTAGGGTAGTGTTGTAGTGTTTGTGTAGTGTAGGGTCATGCTGGGGTGTAGTGTTTTAGGGTTTAGGGTAGTGTTGTAGTGTTTGTGTAGTGTAGGGTCATGCTGGGGTGTAGTATTTTAGGGTTTAGGGTAGTGTTGTAGTGTTTGTGTAGTGTAGGGTCATTCTGGGGTGTAGTGGTTTAGGGTTTTGGGTAGTGTTGTAGTGTAGGGTCATGTTGGGGGTAGTGTTTTAGGGTTTAGGGTAGTGTTGTAGTGTTTGTGTAGTGTAGGGTCATGCTGGGGTGTAGTGTTTTAGGGTTTAGGGTAGTGTTGTAGTGTTTGTGTAGTGTAGGGTCATGCTGGGGTGTAGTGTTTTAGGGTTTAGGGTAGTGTTGTAGTGTTTGTGTAGTGTAGGGTCATGCTGGGGTGTAGTGGTTTAGTGTTGTATTGTAGTGTTGTGTAGGGTCATGCTGGGGGTAGTGTATTAAGGTACTGTTGTAGTGTTTGTGTAGGGAAGTAAAGTGCTTAATGGTAGTGTTGGGGGGGTCGTGCTGGGTAGTGTAAATGTAGTAAAAGGACTGTAGTGTAGGGTAATGTAGGGTAGTGTTTGGTAGTGTATGGTAGGGTAGTGTACTTTCACTTACCTTTAAAACTTTTACAATGAGTATACCTTTAACATGCATGCTTTTACGTTGTAAAGGCATGCGTGGTAAAGGCATATTCGTTCTAAAAGTTTTAGTTCTTTTAGCTTGCGGCCTAATAGTATATGCGGGATGAAAAATGCGGGATGATGGTATGCGGGACGATTGTATGCGGAATAACGTCATATATTCCTCTTAGAGGATGGCAATTAGCCCAAAAGAACCAAGAGAGCATCTGATTCAGGGATTTAAACCACAAACTATTATTAGGAGGCAAGATGGCGCTGTGTAAGGGCTGCGGAAGCCACCCATCTGCTGCTCCATGGCTAATCTATAGTTTTGTTTAAACCCACTTCAATGATCACCCCTCAGAGAACAGACAGCTGGAGGTGGCAGCAAGGAAAGAGAACATAGGCTAAAACCACCGAATTTGCTCACCTGGTGATCCGCGCTGTGCTGACGGCGCTGAATGGCTGGTGTAACGGTGGATGCCAGCTTTGGCTCAACATTATGCCTCCCAAACAACTGAAGCCCCCTCGAGACCGTGCAGAGAGAGGTGCCACAGGAGCTGGGGCTGCAGGGAACCTATGTGGCCCCCTTGCAGCTCAGAAGATACCGGTCGGGAGGAAGGCAGACGACGCTACTCCAGCAGCAGGAAGCAAGGAGGTGGAGGAGGGGAAACCGAAAGTCAAAGACCAGCATCTCAGTGAGGAGGCGGGTCCCACCATGCAGCAAGTAATCCCAGGGATGTACACTGGCCGTGGAAGAACGGATGGGAAGAGAGATGCTGTAGTTGGCAAGACCCCGCTTGTACTGGCTGCCGATAACAGCAACCTTCCCCCTGTGGTCAGTGTGAGTATGGGACTAGCAATTTCGGGTCAAGGGGAGCTAATGCAGGGGAGAGCCAATGGTTTAGATAGCATTACCATGACAGATAAGCAAGGAAATGAGGAGGGGGATCTTAATGGTGGCTTAACAATTGACCCTAAGCTCTTTAAGATTCAGCGTAAGACCGGGGGAGACCCGTGAAGGTGGGGAAAAAATGTTCACCCTTTATGAAGACGCTGAGCTATCCAATGCCAGTGAAGATAAGGCATCAGATCTAGATAACTCAGAGATGGACTCGGACAGTTCATTTTCCAACCCTAATACTCAAAAACGGCTTTCCTCCCAAACAAGAAGAAAGAGAAATAAAGGTGGAGGGAGCTTGAGGCTAGACAATCCGAATCGGACCATATCTTTACTAGCCAACTAAAATGGGATTATTCAACCACTCATTTCTTTACTGAGGATGGGGGACCTGAAGGAGATGGCACCGTGCAGGGGTGTAAATAAGCTGCTTTCTGAGCCAAAGACTACGATGGCGTCACCGCCTTCAATGGGTCTGACATAATCCACTCTCAAGCAAATGCAGGTGTAGCTTGACAGGAGCACAAGAGGGCCCACCTTGCAACGAAGAAGCTGCAGGTAGCTATTAGAAAAGTAAACAAGACGTGCACCAAAATTACAGAAAGAACTACGGCACTGAAAGGGCGAGTGGTAGCATTAGAGGCTGGAGCTGAGACTACTGTTCGGCAAGCCACAGAAAAGCAATAATGAATGATGGACGTCATGTAGAACTTAGAAGACTTTGAAAACCGAAAACAGCATAATATTCTGAGACTTTTGGGTATACCGGAAAATGCAGAAGGAGAGGATCTAGGGGATTCGTGCTGTGCCTGCTGAAAGGCGGTCTTCCCGAACTAGCACACTGGGACTGGGATATAGAGGTCCAGCGTGTGCACCGCTTTCCACTTATGCTAAAAAAGAGGAAGGGGCAGAATGATGTGAATGAAAAGCCTAGAGCAATTTTAATATTTTGGGGGAATTTTCTCCTGAGACAAGCAGTGTTTGATAAGGCGCGGCCCGAAGCAATACATTCTGCCAAGAGGCACACCACCTTTCTCAGGCCGGCATTCTGCCAAACCACTGTGGAAAGAAGGTGGAGGCTCCGGCAAGTAATTATGCCTTTTCAAAAGATAGGGTGCGAGTCTTATCTAGTGAGTCCGACTCAGTTCAAAGTAATTCATAGGGGACCACAGGGGTATTCTCCTCTGAAATATAGGCACAAGACTTCCTATGAGAAATTTCGGAAACCAGGAAGCAGAAAGAACCTAAGCGGTGATGAACTTGGCTAAATTGCATGATCTCGAATTATGATGAATAAGTGGGCTTTTCACATTTTTTTGTGTGGAGCCAGATGGGTGATGGCAGGAAGCAGGATTGCAAGGGTCTTCAGACCTTTTATGCCTAGGAATGGGGGAGGGAGGAGGTTGGAGTTTTGGGGGAGAGGGGTTGGGGTAGATCTGGCAGGGGGGCTGTCCAGCTGGTTGAATCTGATTAGATGGCATCATTAGTGATTAGGCATAACCTGAAATCTCTGAATACCACAAATGGGAATGGGTAAATTAAGAATTGCCTCTGTCAATATTTGTGGACTAAATAACCCACACAAAAAGGATAGGGCAACGAAGATATTCAATATCTGTAGGCAGACATAGTATGTCAGCAAGAGAGACACACAAGCTGTCAGACACGAGATGGCAAAACTGTCAGGATACCAGTTGGTTTCCACTACAACTCAGGGAACACGCACAAGAGGGGTCGCTATTATGGCTCATAAAAAAGCATTTAGATTCCCACGTTCTAAGTCGGATCAATTGGCCAGGTGGGTCATTACTCAATGCTATGCGGATAATTACTCTTTTAAGCTATGCTCAGTGTATGGTCCAGTATTTGATGATCTTGCCTTGTTCAGCTGGCTAAATACGGAGTGAGTTGGCTGCCCGCTGCGTCTAATAGTTTGTGGGGACTTTAATATCAATATGAGTGTTAACAATATTAAGCTAGGGGAAAGTTCTTACCATGGCCGTCAAAACCTAAAGTCTTCAATTCGCTAGCTAATTTACGTATGACACGTGTGATGTCTGATCACAATCCGGTAGTCCTAGAACCTAGAAATTTTAATACATGCAGCGAAGCTCCCGATATCATGTTGGACATTTGATAGAGCACTTCTTTATGATGAAGAGTATATTGTACACATGAGGAATTGGATCCCTTTGTTCATAGCTGAGAATAGGGGCAGTATGCAGTTGGAGGTAGTATGGGATGCTTTAAAAGCTGGGATAAGAGGCAAAACATCAAGGTATGGGTGGACATCTCAGATGAAGGAAAAACATCACATGCAAGAACTTTATAGAAAGGTGCCTGAAACAGAAACTCCGCTGGTGGAAGTGATCACGAATAAAGGCGACGTAGGGCAAGCACGAATAAAAGTGGCTTTAGCAAAGTCTACAATATTGGACGTCTCGGAGAGGAAAGCGGCAGGAAAATATGTCACCTGGCGGTCTAAAATGCATGAATGTAGTGAGAGAGTGGGACACCTGCTTGCGCTGTGCACTAGACAGCGAGCGACACAGGGGGGACTACAGGAAATTGAAGATCCTCTGGCTAGCTTAGTCTTTGAACTCTCAGTCATATGGGCTGCCTTCCAACAATTCTATCAGCAGCTCTATACTGAAGAAAACAACTGTTCGGAAAAAGAAATTGAGGATTAAATAGCTGTGCTATCAGGGGAGAAGCTATCGACAGAAGAAAGGGAGGCGCTGGAGGCACCCTTCACAGTAGAGGAAGTTGGTGGTGCGATTAGATCCCTGGTAAATGGAAAGGCGGTGGGAACAGATTCCATTCCGGGGGAATTTTATAAAATACTTGCTCCCTGCCTACAGGAACTGATGATGGATTTCTTTTTAGAGGCTCAATTCGGCCAGGGGCACCCGATTTTCAGAGATTGGACAATATTGTGGTTTTTCCCAAGAAAGGCAAGCCGGTCAAGGAGCTTGGGTGTTATCTCCCTATTCGTTAATAAATAGTGACGTTAAAATATATGCCACGATCTTGGCTAACCAACTTGCAGAAGTTATAAAGAAATTGGTTCCCCAACCCAACATGGATTTGTTCCCGGCCTTAGCACCATTGACCATGTTCAATGGGCAATTGCTCTTTTCGATGCCGCGGGGATCGCCGGAGACCCTATAGGGGCTAATTCTGCTGGACACAGAGAAAGCCTTAGATAGTGTCTCCTGGCCTTTTTTATTGGCAACCCTAAAGAGTAGAGGGTTAAGGTAAGGCTTTATCAAGGCCATCGCAATAATGTATAGCAACTCTGTGGCCAAAGTAGCCATAATGGGGGAGTTGTCGGATCCACTTTTGATCAGTAGGGGGACTCGCCAGAGCTGTCTGTGCACCCCCCTATTGTTTGCTTTGTATATACATCCGCTAGATATCCCCTTCTATTTGGAGATTAATTTTGTGTAGAGTGTGTAGGACACTCACTCTTGTATTATGTGTTTCCACTGTGATGTATTCATTCAATACTGCTGTCACCAGATATTCCTTCAGGTTCTGGTGAGCTATTGTTACTTCTGCCGCGTTGTCTAGCATCGTCTGAGCCCATTCCCCGTTCAGAAGCCGAGTCCTCAGTAACCTGGACATGTCTGATTTTTAATCCAGCTACTTTCTTTTTTTTTTTAATTGAGCCTTTGCTTTAGGTGGCTCTTCCTGTTTGATAATGAAATCTGAATTGCAATGTGTTTCCCTTTTTCCCTTTGGTCAATCTTGAGTCTTTTGTTTTGACCGTCCTTCCCTCGCCAAGTTTTTTGATGAACCCTGAAAGGAACAAAAGGAACGTGTATCAGTATCCTGATACCTGTCAGGTTTCCTAATGTGATAATGATTCCTAAGGTTATACCTCTTTTCAGAGGACTCCCGTTGGGGAGACCCTCCCCTTGATAATGAAGTGTTTCTTTTACTATTATTTTTTTTGAATGATTACTATCCCATATCTTTTTTAAAGAAGTGGGTGCTTGCTTTGAGTTATTGTAAGAAAGTGGCTCTGTATATACTGGACCAAAGTAAGGTACAGTGTGCACAGAGTCCACAGTCCCCAGAGGTTTGGCAGAGGCTAAAGTTAGATATAACCTTACTCTCTAAAGTGGTAGCTTGGTCGAGCAGTAAGGCTGTATCAGAGGGCAGTGTAAAGCATTTGTTGTACACACTCAGTCAGCAAATGGTCTCACACACTCAAGAACTGAACTGTAGGCCAATTGTTTTATATGAAAATATATAATTGTTTTATTTTAGAACCAGCAAGGTATCAAAATATACTTTCGCAGAATTAATTACTTTAGTTGAATACTTTTCAAATAGGCAATAGACTTTTTGATTACAATAGCTACAGTTGTTGTAATAGGCAACACAATTTCAAACGCAATGCAACATTGAGCTCAATGGGAATTTCTAGTTAAATGCAATTAATTACTTTGTAGATTACTTTTCTAACCACAGGACTGGATCCTAGATTCAGTCCTGTGACATACACTGTGAACAGTTAAGTAAAAGCGTTTTGGTTACAGTAGTGATTTTTAAGGAATATTATTGTATTTTAAAAGTTGACACAAAAACTTTTCTAGGTGAAAGTAGCAATGTTATCCTATGGAAGGAAATTCAGTTTGCAGGTAAAGTATGTTTGCACTACTTTTGTAATCCAGTGCTGGGCTCCTAGGTTCAGCACTGGGACATCTATCTAAAACAGGCAAGTAATTAAGTTTTTATCGTTAGCACGATTTTTAAAGAATATGTGTAAGTTTAAAAATTTAACACTTAGAACCTTTTTCACTAAAAAGCAGGCAATGATATCCTATGGAAGGAAATTCAAGTTACTGGTAAGTACGGTTAAAATTACTTTTCAGGGTCAGTATTGGCCTAAAAGATGCAGCACTTAGGTCTCTCCTGATAACAGGTGAGTAAATCGGAATTTGTTGTTTGGCTGATTTTAGATGAATATTTTAAAGTTCAAAACCTCTACACTTAGAAGAATTTCCAAGTGAAACCAGTCAATGTTAGCCTATGGAACAAAAGTGAGTTATCGGCTTTTAGGTAAGTACTCGACTGGCAGAGTTAAGATTCTTGGCATAGACTCGGGGGTCTCCCAGGGTCGTGTAGGTACAGTCGGTACATTCTCAGCAGCACAGGGGTAGCCGGGTGCAGAGGTAGATAGGCCCAATGTTATCCGATGAGAGGCAGGGGGCCTTCGGTTGGTGGCTGCTGGCAAGCAGGCCACGTGGCTGTGGGAGCTGGGCTCCTGGTCACTTGCTCAGGGCAAATGGGGAAGTAGTTTAAGACAAAGGTTGCACTGCCAGGGGCACTCGGGCGGCTGGGTGCTGGGTGCATTTGAGCCGTGGGGTGCTCAATGTTATTCAATGGAGGTCTTGGAAAGTGAACAATGGCTGCAGGCTAGGGACAGAGGATCTTCTGGAGCGACCAACACTTCGTGGGGTAAGTTGGGATCTTGGAGGATAGGTAGGCACCCAATTCAATTCAATTAGTTTATTTGTTACGGAACTCCAACGGAGGTCCACAAAAATACACCAATACAATAAAAAAAGACATACTTTATAACAAATTAAATTCTAATAAATATCCAGGAATGTTTTAAAAAATTGAAATATTCTATAACAAGTCATTTCATTTGGAGGGGACAACACAAAAGATCGTGCCTCCTGAGCAGAACGAATATTACATTTAATAAATAAGGGTCTCAAAAACATTCGCCTTGCCCTTAGAAGTTCTGGGCACACAAATAACACATGATTAAGATCCTGTATTTGGGAACAACAAAGTTCACAGATTCTCTCCTCTCTAGGAGTATTTTCCCAAATGCCCGTTACTTCTCTCAGGGGCAGCAAGTTAGTTCTTAAAAGTAGTATTAGCCGTCTGATTCCGTGTGGGATATTCCATGAGAGATAGGGCTGGGGTCTGCTCCCCATCGCACTCGCACAGATCACCCCGTTACGGGCTTTAGGGTGACTTAAAGCCATATCTCTTGCCGTACTAATCGTGCTTATTAACTTCTTTAGAAATAACTTCAATACAGGCTTTGGCTTGGGTAAATCACAGTTTAAATTAAGCCCAAATAAATGGTTTGCATTGGCAAATGAACTAAAAAAAGCTGATTTATCTTTTAATTTTGCAAAAATTTCCAGCTTCAAGGCGCCCCTTAGCGTGCCCTCATCCCCCAAAAAAAGGGAGTTCCCCCACCTCAGAACCGCTGCCAAGGACAAAATATAAGAAGAAACTAAATGGAATTCCAGACGAAGAACATGTGGGACAGCCGAAGAATTTAAATTACAAATTTGACGGAAAAAACGGCCTTCAGCCTTATCGAAAGAGAGCCAGTAATTCCTATCCAAAACTTCTGCAGCATAAGTTAATGTCGGGGGGATTTTAACCTTAAATACTGACAGAACATGATTAAAATGACGTCTCCCACAGGTCTTATAAAATCTATTTAGAGCTCCGGCCTGGGAGGCGGCCTTGCCAACACACCTTTTGATGTGCTCTGAGTCACGCCCATTTTTTGAGAAAACCTTCCCCAGATACAGATATGTATTGACCAATTCAAGAATTTCGTGCCCCAACAGCCACTTATACCCTTTCTTTATTGGAAAACCTTTCTTGCGAAAGACTAAAATTTTGCTTTTAGCGATATTGATTTTCAAACATTGGTCCTCCACATATTTAGTTAAAACATCCAGACGACGCTGCAAACCAATGGGAGTTAAATGAAAAATTGCAACGTCATCTGCATATAGTAGGGAGCCAATGGACATTGTACCAATTTTAGGGGCATCCCCCTTCACTGAATTTAATTTCTCGGGGAGGTCAAAAATATAAAGAGAAAACAAAAGGGGGGCCCAACAGGCAACCCTGCTTGAGACCGTTATGTGTATTAATCCTGCAGGAAAGCCCCTGCGAGCCACCCATCGTCACTTGGCACCAAGTGTCTGTGTGTAATTCAATTATAAGGGCCAGAAGATGGTATCGCATACCAAGATGAGAGAGCTTTCTCCACAGCGTCTGACGATCCACTTTGTTAAACGCTGTGGAGAAATCAATAAAAGCTGTATAGGCTGACATATTTTTGGAGAAAACATATTTCTCCACAATGGTCTGGACGACCGCGATGTTATCCAGCGTTCCGTGGTTCTTTCGAAAACCAGCCTGTTCTGGCGGTAAGATGTTCTGGTCTTGGGCCAATTGCTGCACATGCTGAAGTATGCTTTTTGGGAATAATTTGCACGCAGCGTCCAGCAGCGTGATCTGTCTAAAACTAGTAGGTGACCTTTTTGAGCCCTTTTTGTACAGCGGGACTAAAATGCTCCCCTTCCAAGATGAGGGAATACTAATCGATTGAAAGCAGTAGTTGAATAGTGGCACCAGGAGGGCTCCCCATGCAGCTGGATCCTTTTTAATTAGCATAATTGGTATACCATCCGGTCCTTGTGCACCGGAGGTTCTAGCGTTCTTTATATAACCCATCACTTCAGCCCTTGACGGGGACCATACTCAGCACAGACAGCCTCCTCTATTACAGGCATCTGAAAAGGCACTGAGCTGTTAGATTTATATAGTAGTGAAATGTAGTCCACCCACTCCCTTTCTGGGATCGGAATGGGGAGTGCCCTCTGTCTGGAGTCACAATACTCTGCAATCAGGTGCCAATACTTTTTTGTATCTTTAGCTCTCGCTGCTTCTCTCAACCTTATCCATTTTGCATCCATCTCATCTCTCTTTACTCTTAATTTATACCGGCCTCTGACTCGCTTTAGGCGATTAATTTCCCGTTGCACACATATTGAAAATTGTTTATATTGCTTCCGAACTAAATTGTTAATTTCGTAATTTAAAGTCTTTAGGATAGAGGAATCCTGATTTATTCTACGTCGGCCAGAGGGTACTGAGCTTAACTTTTTTATCTCCCTCATTTGTGCCTCAAAGAATTGCATAATATTAGCGGAAAGGCTACCATACAGTTCTGGAAGACTTTTTTTCAATATCGCGCCTACCTCAACGATATTTTTATGTGTCCAAAATGAACGACCATTAGATTTATTAAAAACAATCGAGCCCTGGCACAAGTGCCCTTGATTCAGTGCGGATAGGTTAAAGGCCAAAGTCAAGCATATTACACTGTGATCACTCCATACTGATGGAATAACCTCTAGATTTTCACAGGCCCCAAACATTTGATACGAAATAGCTACATAGTCCAATAGGCTTTTTGTACGGGAAGACTGAAAGGTAAATTGGGCTGTTTATTCAACTGGTATCCTCCCATTTAGGATGACCACGTCTGTACTTCTAATGCTATCGAGCAGGAGGAGTCCCCGCTTGTCCGTTTTTATTTTATCCGGTAAAAACGACTCGGGAATGTGCCAAATTTCTTCCTTATCTGGGTTAGCATATAAAACCTGCGACGAATTAGACATTTTTGCATTTAAATCTCCCACTAATATCACTAGAGGGCATTCTTTCATGGTGGCTATCTCATTGATATATAAAAAAAGTGAACTCAACAGATGGTTTTAATTTTTCCCCGGGGGATATAGAGATTTGCCACCAGGAAGAAGGAGGGCCTATCGGACTCTCCCAGGCATGCCAATTTCAGGCAAATACAGAGATTAGATGGATGGTAAAAAACTTTCTGATTCCAATTAATACTGTTCTTAAGCAAAATGGCGATCCCCCACTAGCATGTCCCCTTTCAGAGTGCTTGGCGTAACAAGAGAGAGTAAAAAACCCATTACAATCGAGATCTTTGCACGCCCAAGTCGCTTGTAGGCATATAATCACAGGGTTTAAAGATTTTAAATAATTCAATTTTTCTTCATCGTGCCCCAGACCAGCCATGTTCCAGGACAGAAGTAGCCCCCCCTGGCTACCTCAGAGGAGCACTTCTTTCTACCTCTGGACGGTTGGTATTCAGGATATTTGCTACCCAACTCCACTGGGCTAAGTCATCTTCTTTATTTGGGGGATGACACGCAACTACAGAATCAGGCACCAAGTTTATTGAACGGCCCTTTTTATTTAATGAGACCATAATATTTTTAGCATTGCCCATAGGAGACTCGAAGTCGGGGCCCATGGCGTTCAACACCACGGGATTACCCGGCCTCAGATCTTGAGGGTGTGTGATTGTTCTACAACTAGTAGAACAATCCTCAAAATTTGCTACAGAAGTTATATCTAACCCTCGTTTTAAAAAGTGCTCGCTGTTCTGTATGGCTAAGTTGGCCACTAACAGGGAACAAAAGGTGACTCTAGAAAAGGTAGGCACCCAGGAGTTGGGCACAGGGGGCCGTGGGGTGCCAGGTGCAGGGGTGTTTTTTGAGGTTAGGAAATCTTATCCCCTGCTGGTCGCGGTTGGAGGGGTCCCTTGTCCTGAGGCTGCAGGCGTCGTTGGGGTCGTTGAGGAGGGTCCTTGGGCACTGGATTCCAGGTCAGAATCACCGGGGGGACGTCCTCAGGGACTTTGCTCACTCAGGCACAGGCTGGGCTCGGCGGGTGCAGAGTGTGCTGGATTCGCCGTTCCTGGCTGACACCAGGGGTATTGTTGTTTGAGCAGAACCACTGCTTGTGGGAGTTGCAGTCTTGGTAGAGTCACAAGGCAGTCAGGTCCTCCGGGGTTTTGGAGGTTGCTGACCACAGAAGGAGCCGGGGTTTTGCAGGAGCAGGTTCAAGGGTCGACAGGCCTGTAGGGCTGGGGCCAAGTCCGTTGGTGTTGTCCTCTTCTTAGCAGCTGCACAGCAGGTCTTCTTGTTTCTTGATCTTCTTGCTTATTTCGGTATCGGGAACTGAGGAAGGAAGGTTTAGGGTGCCCATAAATACTAAATTTAGGGGCGTTACAGATAGTGGAAGGGCAGGGACCAATAGGTCCCTGTCCTGGGGTCCCAATTCCTGCTCCTCTCCTGTGGGAGGGGGCAGGAGCCTATCTCTGATTGGACAGGGCTCTCCATCCTCAAGATGGCCGGAGCCCGGAGTTGTGCTTCACCTCGCCCCTCCCACCTGAGGGGTGGAGTTAGCACAGGCTGGCACACCCCCTTTCCTCGCGTAGGGTTTCCCGCCAGAGTGGGGGTCAGAACCGGTGGGGGCCAGTTGCTGAGTACAGCAAGTGGCTTGGAGAAGCTCACAAAGGCGGCACGCCTTTGAAGCTTCCCCCTGCCCATCCTGGGGAGAAGACCTAGCACCTCGCCCAGGATGTGCATTGTTGCAGGCCCAGTGGAGCGGGCACTCTCCACCCTTGGGTCCAACAACATGTCTGCTGTGTGGCAGCCTAAGCGGTACAAAAGGGGGTGGTGATGGACGGAGCATCTGAACCAATCAAACACTCACACCCAGTCAAAAGATCTGGGTTTGATCCATCACCGTTCTTTAGCCCACTCTGCCACCCCACTTCAGACATGGCTATATGCAAATCAGTCTGACCCTGTGCCTCATGGGAACAGTCCAGCCCGAACTGCCAGCCATGCCTTCCCTGGACCGGAAACAAGCATCCTGGGACCAGTTTTGGATTCATAATCCTCATCGGCCAGGCTATCTTGAATCCAGTGGCCAAGTGAGCAAGGGACTCACGTCTGAGCATACCCTGCCACACTTATGACAAACAAAGCGATACAAAAGGGGATGATGAACGGAGCGTTTGAGCAAATCAAACACTCACCCCCAGTCAACTGATCTGGGTTTAATCCATCACCATTCTTTAGCCCACTCAGCCCCCCTAGTTCAATCATGGCCATATGCAAATTAACATTGTGTTTTTTCTGCGGACCCGTATGGGGAAATACTGCTTCCAACTGTCCTATTTTTTTAGCGATCCAGAATGGTACTTGATCCCTCTTCGATGGGAACGCACCCATTATTGCTTTTAATGTCTGTGGACTAATTGTTGGTATGTGTTTCTGGACTGTTCCAGGTGGAGCAGATCTTGCAGGTTGTAATGTGACTGTTCACATTATGAATTGGACAATATATCTGTATAGCCTGACTACTTCTTTGAAAAGTATATGCACTTCCCCTTCTGGGAGTGTGTCTATCTCAGGATGTGGAATGTAAATCGCTAAGACCGGCCATGTCGCTCTTCCTATGCCGAGCAGACCGAGTCTTAAGACTGAAGTTGTGTGATTTAGGGCGCCTTTAAACCAGTATTTATGCTGCCGGTAAGTTAACAGGACTTCAATGTCCTCGTATGGGATGTATTCTTACGGTTGATCCACTTCAATGTATTCGTGGAATAAATGTGTCTGAGGATCTGCAGGTAGGAATTTCAGCCAGGAATAGAATACCTCTTATCCGAACACCTTATGTGCCTCAATCACAAAAGTAACATGGTCACCTGTTACAGGTACGCCATGTTCAAACAATCTCAGAGTTACTGCCTGTCTGCAGTTCTCTGTGATATTTAGAGCGTTAGCAAATTCGCCTCCTTCCGCACTTCCACTGCTACTCTCAGATTCAGAAATTTTGAAAGGAGGAGAAAGTAAAGGTTTAAGAGGTAGGTTTTAGCACAATATAGGAGCCTTTAATCATTACAAGCTTGTCTAAACCTTTAGCCAATACACAGGGTGTACCTGCTCAGCTGAGGATGATATTCCTTCCTACTTCAGACGTCTCTGAAAAAGTGTGAGTAGGGCTGTCTGAGAAAGCATTACTGAACTACTCAGTCTTTACTGTTTAATATGAGAACCAAACCAACATTGGGCGCCATGCCCTTTATTTGGGCATTAATAAAGGCATGGTGCAACGTCTGCAGTTGGTGCAGAATCCTGCGGCCAGGCTGGTGATGAACTTACCAAAATTTCATTCAGTCACAGCCTCCATTAGGACGCTGCACTGGCTTCCTTTGGACCGTAGGATCCTTTTCAAAACACTGTGCCTGACTCATGATGCCTATTATGGCTCAGGCCCAGATGGGATTAAGGCAATTCTCCATCGTTATGTTCCCACCAGACAGCTCCGGTCCTCAGATAAAAATCTGTTAACAGTACCGAGGATTAAAAAGGCAAAATGGGGAGGTAGAGCCTTCACCACTGCTGCTGCTAAGCTGTGGAACTCTCTCCCGGAAGAGCTCTCTAGTCAGGTGTCCCATTCTCTCTTCCGTAAAGCCTTAAAAACCTGGCTTTTCTCACAGACTTTAGTGTGAGCATGCCATTTTGTCTGCATTTTCAGTTCTGCATTAGCGCCTTGAAGCACTTGGGCTAAGTTTGCGCTCTATAAGTTCGATATTCATTCATTGGAGATATCCTAATGAATTCCCTGGGGAGGTACTAACCCCTTACCTGATGGTTCTGAATGAAGGACCTGTCTCTGCGTCGAGGATGGCACCCTGCAAGGGATGTCAGGTCTCTGTCTGTCAAAGGATAAGCCTGCAGAGCCTCAGTCCAGCCTGGAAGGAATTCTCTTCTTCTTTGTAAGGGGGGGTGAGGGTCTTTTATACTAAAGTGGTCACTCCAGGGTTTCTTTTAGGATCGATATGTTTTGAAAACATTCATTAATCCTTTGCTAATCCTTTTCTAATCAAAAATTATCATGCACAGCTGGCTGTTGGCCATAGGTAGGAAAAAGTGGTGACCCTTATACAAAATAAAGCTGCCGTGCCTGGCATAATGTTTATGTTCATCAGGTACAGGGATTAAGATAGGGTACCTAGAGCCTGGTGTCGAACAGACAGAAGTAGGCTACTAGGTAAACGGTCACCTGTGTAGGACCGTTAAGTTGTGTGGATGGTGCAAAATGTATGTAATTGGTATGTACATGATGGGACTATCCTAAAGGACATAACACTATGTTGGCAGGAAAGGTGCCTGTCCTTGATATCCAGGAATATCCCTCCACAACTTGACAAAGAAGCAGTTCAGTTTCATCCTGGCCCGGACAGCAAATCAACTTCAGCGGCAGCTGAACAAATACGTGGTATTTATGGATTCACTGGGACTCAAAGTCAATATCCAAAAAACATTCACAATGACCATTGGTCCAAAGCACGGACGTTCAAGATCCATGTATATTAACAAAAAGCGACTGGAAAAAACATCGGTATACCCATATTTGGGTATACTTGTGGACGATGCAATGACCTGGCGCAAGGCTATTGAAACTAGAAATCTCAACTTCCGTCGATCAGTTTCAGCACTAAGTGCCTTCTCCAGAAAACTTGGCAAACCAGCTCCATCGGAATTGCTAACAATATATTACGCAAAATGCCATAGTGTGGCCACCTATGGAGCAGGCATCTGGGGCTACGGAAGCATCGACCAGCTCCAGGTAACAGAGAACGCTTTTATCAAATACGTTTTAGCCCTCCCCCAAAGCTCCCCAATCTTTGTGTCCCATCGGGAGTTAGGAATGGACTATGTGACAGACACCATACGTTGCCAGCCCATTATACTCTGGCACCGTATATGGTGCAACTCTGAAAGCCACATCACGCGATCCATCATCACCGAATGCCTTGGCCTAGTCCACTGGAGGAAAATACCCTGGCTCAATTATATTCATAAATTCCTCCAAGACATTGACCGGGAGCAATACTTTCTCGAACCCCCGTCAATAGAGGACATTTCGAAGAAACAATTGAAAAAACTATGTATGGACCATCTAAGAGAACTTCGCAATCAGGCCGAGATTGCCAAAACACAAAATGGAAAAATCTGCTCCTTACAGTCAGGTAGGTCACTGCAGCCCTACCTGACATTCTTTCTCTCGAACCACGAAAAGTTTTTACTGACAAGACTGCGGTTCGACCTCTTTTTCCGATTGGTCTCATTCCCAGAACCGAACAACTGGTCCAGGAGCCTACCACGCTGTCCTTGTGACGGGGTTTCCAACCAATCAACGGTCCATGTTGTTCTGTTCTGTAAGTACTATATAGCAGCCAGGAAAAAATGGATCCTTCTCCTTCTCCGTCTAAGCGGACTTAGATGTACATACCCAGCTCTCGCCTATCTCCAGTCACCGAAGAACCCGCATGAAGCTAAAATGACAGCGATCTTTTTAAAACTAGTAACAAAAGCCCGACATGAAATCGTTTTTTAAACTAACATATGTGTATTAATGTATCAACTTTTGAATTTTTATAAAACTGTACTTTTTATGATTATGTAACATTATAATCGAATAAAAGTTTATGAATGAATGAATAATCCTTTGCTAATCCTTTTCTAATCAAAAATTATCATGCACAGCTGGCTGTTGGCCATAGGTAGGAAAAAGTGGTGACCCTTATACAAAATAAAGCTGCCGTGCCTGGCATAATGTTTATGTTCATCAGGTACAGGGATTAAGATAGGGTACCTAGAGCCTGGTGTCGAACAGACAGAAGTAGGCTACTAGGTAAACGGTCACCTGTGTAGGACCGTTAAGTTGTGTGGATGGTGCAAAATGTATGTAATTGGTATGTACATGATGGGACTATCCTAAAGGACATAACACTATGTTGGCAGGAAAGGTGCCTGTCCTTGATATCCAGGAATATCCCTCCACAACTTGACAAAGAAGCAGTTCTGTCTACGTCAGGGTCAAAAAATAATGAGTTGGTGCCTTTTTTAGAAAGAGGCCAGAGAATAAACGTCAACCAGGAGATCAAAACGTAAGAAATCGAGATTTAACCATAGCAAAATCTACAAGGAGCAAGACAAGTTAGTTATCAACATTTCTCAAAAAATATTGACATCAGAACAGATTCAAACTCTCCAAAAGGGAACATCTTTTGTGCCTTCATATAGAACTAACAAATTGGAAACGAAAGTATGTCTTTTCAAGTTTATGCGACTGGCACGTCTGAAACATTTTTTTACCAATGTTACTGAACCTTCTTCTGGCCAGGTGACAGGTACATTACTGGACTTAAGACCTAAAAGTAAATTCATGGCTCCATGTAGCCATAAAGTTTTGGACACTTTTGAAAGCATGGTAAGCAAAGAAATTAGCGAGCTTTTCAGAACCAAGGAGCATTGCAAATCCAAGTTGTCATTGAAGGAACGAAACATTATCAAACTATTGGCTTCTGATCATGATATAATGTTTTGTAACACAGATAAAGGCGGTGCTCTTGTAGTACTTGGCACAAGTTTTTATGTTGAGAATGTGACCATGCATGTTTCAGATCAAAATGTATATATGAACCTAGATTCTGATCCAAGAGAACAACTCGCTAAAGTTTTGCTGACCATTTGTAATAACCTTTTGCATTTTTCTAGCTTACACCAAAAATAGCTCAAAAAACATTTACCCTATTCACAGTTGTTACGGATCAAACTAATATCATCCACAGAAGAAAAGTATGATGAAAATCGTGTACAGCTGATCAACAAATTCAGACAACGAGCTTATCCCGAGCCCCTCCTACAAGAAGCCGTGAATCATGAACAAGCTAAAAGCAGGATGGATTTTCTTCAACTCAAAGCTAAACCTGATTCTAAGGAAACTAGAATGGTGCTCGTATCCAAGTATTCTCCTTTGCGGTCGCTCTCCGTAGCAACTGATCCTGAGCAATAATCTGGGCCCCCGGTGCTGAAATCCGTGGCGGAATACCTGGTGCCTGTTTTGAGGGACGATTGGGACATTAATGTGAGCGGCCGAGCGGAGGAATGAGGTTTTTCTTCAGAGCAGAAGCCCGCCGAATTGAGACCTAAAATGGCGGCCCCCTTCGGCAGGACAGTCGCCTGACTGAGAGGTCGACTGCTGTGGACTGTGGATATCCTGAGAGCATCCCTGCCTGTAGGTGACTCTGCCTGGACATCTGCGGTGAAGAGGCGTCGAGGGGCAGCGGGAGTGAGCAGATATCTCCTGGCTGACTGGCAGTGGATGCCTGACTTCAAGATGGCGGCGCCCGAGACACGGTCTGCGCCGCAATGAAGCCTGCTACATTTGAATCCTGCCATCAACTGCGCTATATTGGGGTGTGATATTTGGCCTGAGCTGCTGAGCAGGAGACAACCTGTAGTATTGCTGGAGTGGAGTGGAGGGCTGGCCCGGCCAGCGATACGCGGTTGCCTGTGAGTGCCTAAGACCTGGGGCGAAGCAGAAGAGCAAAACGCGCGAAAAGCTGAGGGGCAGTTGAGACGGTCCTGGTTGAAGTGACACTGCCTGGCATCAGATTGGGCGACTGTGGCGTAGACACCCGATGGCTGGAGGTGACCACGGCGAGCTGAGTGGACTACCGTCGGGGGCTGCCCTTAGGGATTGAGCAGGTGGCCCCTGAGCTCATCTGGTCACTGAGTAGAGTGGAGGAGGGGACTGGCGTCGACACGTGGACAGCTATACTGGGGCTGCTGCTGGTGTGGAAGGCCTGCGATTTGGAGTAGGACAGACTGGTACTGAAGGCGTGGGAAGCACATCTCCTAGAAACCTGGGGTGCACCTGGATACTGACGCAGGACATACACCGCACCATCACCAAAGGCAAGGAGAAGTGACTGAGGCTGAGGGGACGAAGCCGACCTTCCTCAGTACTGATTATAACTGGAGATAGGGGCTGTACGGCTGGAGAGTCCACTGCCGAGCCTCAAAATGGCGGCCATGTGTGGCGAAGGAGAGGCCTGACCGGGAGACGGTCGCAGACGCAGGGGGCACCTTGGGAGTGCCCTGATTTTCCCTACAGACGCTGAAGCGTAGGTGGAGGCGCTCCCTGACCATCAGCAGTAAGAAGGCAACGGGAGTGGGCAGTTGTTCCTGGTTTGCTGGTGGGCCGCATTTGCCTGACCCTAAGATGGCGGCGCCCGTGATGTAGGTTGGCGCCATTCCCTCGGTTGTCTGCGCGGATTTCGGCGCAGTTGTTGGAGCAGAGTATCAGACACACGTCCTAGCGGAGCCCTGGGGACTGACCGGAGCGCAGCGCCTCCTGGACGGTGGCCCGAGTGGACGGGGGTGCACTGAGGAATACCCCGAGATTGAAGAGGAGGGCCACAGTGTCGCTTCCCAGGTGGCAAGGTGGGAAGCTCACGCTTGCTTGAGTCAACCCACTTGACCGTGACTCCGCATGGTGGCCCACCAAGAACGATTAGACACCTGGTGAAGGGGACAGTCCTAGGGACAAGTCGAGCAGTCACCGGATCAGCGTGTAGACAAAGCTGCAACTTCCTTGGGCCCCAGATGAGAAGTGAAGGCCAGGGGCGGCACGAAAAGAAGGCACCGCAGGTCGGAAGCGAGGGCAGCCGTCGACTGAACTCCCCCGGGAGGACTTGGCTGCAGAGCACTGCGAGGGCAACGGATCTGGCACGACCCGGGGAGCATTGATGGACGCTCTTCGGTCCCTTCTGAACCTGAACCAAGCTACAGGTCTGCGCGTTGAGCCTGTAGTGGAGACTGCTGCTACAGGTAGCCTAGGAGTGCGGGGCAGCTGCTTACGAGACTGAGGTGCGCGCTGGGTCACTGCGCTGCTTATTTCCTGGCCACGAGGTGCTTGGGGCACACTGCCAGCTGGCACACTTCGACTGCGGTATCGACTGAGCGGAGGTTTGGCGCGAGGTGCGCCCCGCTGACAGGAGAGTCCACTAGGCCAGTAACTCATTGGAATGACCCGTGCGGCCTTGTCCGAGCACGAGGAGAGACACCGAACCCTTGGACGAGGGGGGTGAGAATATAGACTCTGCTGTTCTTACTCACTATTGTAGCCTGCGGGTATCAAGATGGGCAGGGTGACCAAGAGAAAGGGGTTCGAGGTATTGCAGATAGAGGAGATGGACCGGCACATGGATGAAGAGGATGCTTCCACTGTGCGCGGTGCACCCAAACAGCCCAGGGACCCTTCCCTGGGAGAAATCATGCAGGCCATCATAGCCTCGAGGGAGGCACTGGAGAAGAGGATGGATGCCATTGGCTCGGATCTTTCCCTGTTAAAGGACGACCACCGGAAACTCAAAGAGTGGGTGGGGACCAGTGAAACCACCATGAAAGACATTCCTGATATGGTTACTGCCTTGCAAACGTCACTGAATGAGGTGGTACATAGAGTTAAAGTGGTAGAGGTGAGGGGGGAGGACAGTGAAGGGCATTCAAGGCGCAACAACCTCGGCATAGTAGGAGTCCCGGAGCAAGAGGAGGGAGCAGATGCGGTACAGTTCTTGGAGGCATGGTTGAAAGTGGAGGTGGCGCCGGAGGGCCTCTCCCCGTTTTACGCGCTAGAGCAGGCGCACAGGGTCCCAGCTCGCCCCCCTAAACCTGGAGATCCTCCCCGCCCAATGGTGGTGAGACTGTTACACTACCGAGACCGTGATCTCATACTGCAGAGGGCCCGGGAGCAACAGAATTTACGGATTGGGAACAGCAAAGTAATGATATTCCGAGACTATACTAGGGAGGTACAGCGCCAGAGAACCTCCTTCCTGGCTGTCAAGCGGAAGCTGCGCCAACTTCACCTCCCCTATGCCATGCTGTTCCCGGCCCGGCTATGAGTGACTGCAGAGGGGGACACACACTTTTTTCTCACACCGCAGGCCGCTTGGGACTGGTTGGAAGCCCGAGGAGGACCCGGTAAACGTTCGTCACAGAATGCTTTGACGCGGGGACACCTGCTCACCGCATCACCGACACAGAAGCCAGTATCTCCCACGGATTGGCGCCAGGAGTGAGACAGGGTGGTTTTAGCAGTGGCGGCCATCAGCCAGGGAGCTGTTAATCTGACCAGCAGCAACTCAGAGCACGTGAAGAGTGGAACGAAGAGCCCAAGTTTGAGTAGTGCTCAGGGGCACTCGGATGCAGATCTTCCTTTCGTTACTCCGCAAACGGCGCATGGGATGTTTGAGTGATGGAGCAGCGGGGGTGGCGTGAGGAGGTTGATAAGGTCACTGCTCTGACTGTTGGGACTCGAGACTCCTTTGCCAGGTGGTGACGGGCTGCGGTGACTCTCCGCAAGGACAGTGGGGGGCCCGGATGGATGTATTAACTCGAATGGGGGGGTCGGGTGGGGGGGTTCTGGGGGCATCACTGTAGAGTTCTGAGTCGCCTTCTCTTGATAGATCTTTGTATGCACATTTCCATAGTTTGGATGGGGTTGCCTCGTTGGGTGCCTGTCCCGGGGAAGGGGAGTTAAGGATGTTTTACTTCTTTTCTTTTTTTAAGGGGACCTAGGCATGTCACGGGGATGAGTGTTGCTGAACGTCTTAAATGTCACTACTTGCAATGGGACCCTCATTAGATTACGCATGTCTCACATGGAATGTACGGGGCATTCATACTATGGTGAGGCGCCACACGATACATTCATATCTGATCCGTATGGGCATACAAATTGCATTTCTTCAGGAAACCCACCTCCTGGCGAAAGAGGGGAAAGCACTGCAGCGCCGCTGGAGGGGTCAGGTTTATTACACTACATATTCTGCATACACGAGGGGGGTTCTGATTTGGGTAAGGGCCGGAGTTCCATTCCAATGCACAACACAGTTGGTTGACCCAGAGGGCAGATATGTGGTGGTACAGGGGAAGTTAGATGGTAGGGACCTTAGTCTGGGATGTGTATATGCACCTAATGCTGGCCAGCCTGCCATCTCCTCCCTGCTATCGCGTAAGCTAGCGACCACCCTCACGGGACCACTATTACTAGGGGGTGATTTTAATTGTGTCACGGATGTCACCTTGGATCGCTCCCACCCCCCTCTCCCGAATGCGCCGGCACATAAGCTAGCAGAAGTGAGTGGTAGCTGGCAGCAGAAATGGGAATTAGTTGACACCTGGCAGGCCCAACATCCATTGACCAGAGATTACTCCTTTTTCTCTGCCCTACATGAATTGCATATTCGCCTCGACGCCTTCTTGTGCTCCCCGGACGTTCACGGGGGGGGGGGGATCCGCAGTAGCGAATACCTCACTCGGATGATTTCTGACCATAATCCGGTGTTAGCCCAGTTGGGATGGTCGTGAGTGTGCCCCAAAATCCCCACCTGGAGATTGAGGCCGGGAGCACTTGATGATCAGGTTTTCCGCACCCCCATTGCAGCGGCTATTACAGAATACTTCCAGTTTAATGAGGGAACAGCTGGGGCAGTGACTGTGGAGTGGGACGCCTATAAGACGGTTATTAGGGGGAGATGTATTTCTGCTGTAGCTGGGACCAGAAAGGCCCTCTTGCACGACATCCAAAGGGATGACGAGCGGTTGCGCACCCGGGAGAGGGAACGCCCTGAAAATCCGACCAAGCAAGAGGAACTGTTAGAAGCCAGAGTCGCAGTAGCAGCTAATGTACAGCGCCTGCGGTGCTTTGATTATAAAAAATATATCACACTGGCACATTCGGAGTGGGATAAGTTGGGGACCCTCCTAGCTTGGTTGGCCAATCCGGCTCGTCGCGGCTCAGTCATACTGGAGCTGCGGGATCAGATGGGGATCGCCCGCTTTGATCAGCAGGGGATAAATGATATGTTCTTTGATTACTACACGGAGCTTTATCGCAGCTGGGTAGTTCCCTCTGAGGCAGAACTACAGGAGTTCACTGAGGGTGTTACCCTGCTGACGTTGGATGAACAGGAGGCGAAATTGTTGGGACAGAACATTGACGTGCGGGAGGTGCGAGTGGCCATCAAAACCATGGCCCGTAATAAAATTCCGGGCTCGGATAGCTTCCCAGTGGAATTGTATCTCACTTACATTGATCTGCTTGCCCCCCATCTCACGTGCCTATACAATGAGGCTAGAAGGAAAGGCAGATTGCCGGATTCCACTAGGGAGGCAATCATTATTCCCTTACTAAAACCGGGCAAACAACCTTGGGACAGAACGGCATATAGAACATTATACATGCTCAACCTTGATTACAAAATCCTAATATACGAAGGCTCCTACATGTTTTGGAGGCGGATTCCTACAATGTAGACTCCGCCGCGATATTTGCTGTAGACATAGAGAAAGCCTTCGACAGCTTAGAGTGGGAGTACCTATTCCATGTGATGGGACAAATGGGTCTCGGCCCCGATTTTGTAAGATGGACGGCCCTATTGTATACAGACTCGACCGCCAGGATCAAAACAGGAGGGGTGATCTCGGAGGCCTGCAGGGTGGGGAGGGGCACGCAACAAGGGTGTCCCCTCTCCCCATTATTATTTGCTATGGCAGTGGAGCCCCTGGCGGCACACCCTCGTTCGGGGCGGGCATACCGGGGCCTTGACGTCTATGGCCAGATCCACCATATCGCACTATATGGGGATGACCTCTTGTTGTTCCTGGCAGACACAGGCGAAGCATTGCTGGGGGCGAAGTCCCTGCTGCGGGCTCTGAGTACAGTGGCTGGCTTAAAAGTCCATTGGGCGAAATCGTGTCTCTTCCCGGTGAGCAAGGGCAGACTAGGCCCCCAGACCACTGAAGGGGTGAAATGGGAGGAGAGATGTTTGCCCTACTTAGGCACGCTTATTTATCACGAGAAGGAGGATATTCTTGAGGGGAACGTTGGGAAGGCGATCAGGGGGGGCAGGGCTAACTTCGAATTCTGGGGTACCTTGCCTTTATCAGTGGCAGGACATGTGGCGCTTCTTAAAATGGTGACCCTTCTGCGATTACTGTACTTCTTCAGGGCCCTACCGATCTGGGTTCCGACAGCCTATTTTAAACGGCTCAGAGTGATGGTCATCTCTTTTCTGTGGGGTAAGGGCAGACGCAGAGTAGCCCTAAACACACTCATGAGGCCCCGGACGGAGGGCGGGCTAGCGGTCCCGGATTATGAAATGTATTATCTAGCAGCCCAGCTCCAATGGCTCACACAATGAGTGGCGAGGGCCACTAGGGAAGAAGGTGGACCCGGTGAGCTGTTGGGTCCCCTGATGGTCCTATCCCACATAGTGTTACGGCTCCCGCTCGGGACCATACACCTTACCCTTGAATTTGCCACAGCCCGGAAATGCTGGAACAGATACCTGCAGAGACTGACTATAGAGACCCCTTACGCCTCTGACATACCGCTGAAGATGTACAGGGCTCTGCCACATGGGGGCACCTGGAGACCTAGGAACAGCAGGGATTACTGACAATGGTGGAACTTTACGAGGGAGGAGCCCTTCTACCTTTTGAAGATCTACGAGCCCGATATGACCTACCAGGTGGCGACTTTCTGCAATACACTGCACTCACAGCAGCTATTAGAAAACACTAGAAAACGGGCCATACAGAGCTGCCCCTTCCATGGGGTGCCATTCTGTAGTGGTGGCGGCGGGCACCATAAAGGCGGTGACATGTCTATATAGGCGCATGACACTAGAGTCCCTGTCCCCAATGGCTGCCCTGAAGCTTAAGTGGGAAATGGACATAGGGAAGGACATCCCAGAAGCAGCATGGAGTGGGATAGTAGAGAGGGCCTGGAAAATCACAAGAAATGCGCGATTTCAGTTAGTGCACTTTTACATCCTACATAGAGCATACTTAACACCAGCCTGCTTGCATAAATATTTCCGGACCCAGTCAGCGTCCTGTCCGAGGTGCGCTATGGCTGAAGCGGATTTCAAACACATGTTGTGGGACTGTCCATTTCTTGACCTCTTTTGGAGAGAGGTGACGGCTCTGTTGATGGATGTAACCGAGAGAAACGTACAACCCTCCATGGCACACTGTATCCTACATTGGTTTCCCCACACCTCAAAGAACAAAATCACTAGCAAATTCATCGATTTGGGATTCCTATTGGCCAAAAGAACTATAACCTCCCATTGGAAAGCGAAAAAGAGCCCTACTATAGATAATTGGAAGGCGGGATTCCGAAAGGGGGCTGAGTGTGAGGGCACTGTCCAGTTACAAATTGCACGTAGAACCGACAATGAGAAGGCGTTGGAGAGAGCGAGAGCCTGGGAGAGGCTAGTTACGGAACTTACAGCCCCTGAAGATGCAGATGATGGAGCCCGAGCAGATAGCCCCGAGACACACACTGCATAACACACCACAATAGTCGGTAGGGTTCCACTATGAGTTATCGGCGAAGTGCTGCACTCGACCCACATGTGAGACGCTTTATACCACAGTGCCTTCATTGATCCCGTTGCATAGAACGCACATGGTTTTGGCCCATCAGGGCAGCAGCGAATGGTTCACTATGACACGCCTGGGAGGTGAGGAGGGAGGGTGAGAGGTGGTTGGGGATGACTGAGTTGGGATGGGGGTTGGGGGGCAGTTGAGAATGAATACTAGCACGGCACCCTCTCACAAACTGCGCCAGTACCGGAGGGTCGAGGCGTCTGCAGACAAAGCAATAGACTTTGCTCTTTAAATGATTCTGTTTCTTACTACGTGCATTGGGGAATGCTGATATACAAATTTGTTATGACACTCACTAGTACTGCATTGTAAGTTGGCAACAAAACAATCAAAATTATGTTAAAAAAAATGGTGCTAGAACGGATTATTGATAAAGAAGGAAGAGACAATCTGAACTTTTTGCTACAACATGAATTGTTCTGGATTAATCAACTTGATTCTGTGTACCCTAAAGGGTTAAACGAACGGTTAGAATTTAGTTGTTATTTATAACATATTGCATTTTCATACACTAATTTTTAGCTTCTAGTTTCCTTTTTTGCCTGTTTTTGTATCATCATGACACTTCAATACAGAAGGGTTCATTCCATGCTCACTAGAGGATGCACGTATTTCTAGAATAGTTCTGTATTCAAACTATTTGAGCTATATTATCGTGAGTGCTTTGTACACATCGCGCTTGTTTATGTCAGTTTCCATAGTGACACCTGCGTAAACGGAAACACGCATGTGTGTATCACCCAATCACCTCTGTTTCTATTCGAGATTTGGAATCGCTCAGGTTTTTGTTTGTTCAATGGTTTCTTTCAATTGTTTGCCTTCGCTTACACTTTTCGGCAATGAGCACCTGCAATTACATTGGTAGTCTGTCTTTGCCGTCATTTGCGGGATTAGGTACGGCACGAGTTTAGTTCCGGTTTTTACATACTTAACTTCTGTGTCTCTGTACACGAGACACCATTCACCAAATGCATGCCGTATGTTTCATGGTAACAGGTAAGCATTGCTGAGCACTGTAATTTACACGTTTTCTTTCACCACTGAACTATGCCTTTCACTCTTCGTGGGAGCCTTTTGGTTTACTTGTCTTAAGCGGTTACACAATGCATGAGTCCGTTGAGCCGCTCGCGTTCACTTCTATCGTTTCACCATATGACTAGCGAAGAAGCATCCGGTTTTTATGCCTTGAGAACTTGCGAGCACCAGAACACTTTTATGCATCCCCGTAATTCCCAATTATATTAGTTTTACGTTACTAACAGAGCACAATAGTCTTCTGTCTGCATTGCCATAGTTTTAGTTACATGTTTTTTCTTGGATGTGATACAGTGTAATAATTGGGCACATGTGAGTAATTTTATAGTACAGTGGAAACATTCCTAATCAGGAGCAAGTTTACAGTTATCATCATCATGATTTTTCTAGGTACTCTTTGTTGTTTTAAGGTGACTTAGTCACCATGTGTTGCATTGTGTGTGCTCCTGGGTACGGCGTTTTTTCTTTTTTATTTGTAGGAAATTCCCCCTGACAAAGGGCAGGACCCGAAATGCATCGGGGAGATAATGTTACTGGAAGGTATACACGTTAATAAGAAGTTGTTTTTCTCAATATGAGGATGATCATATAAAGGAGCGTCAGTTGTTTGAAGAACTTTACTAAATCTGCTAATGAAAGCCAAATGACAAACGAGTTATTGAACTTCTTTTTGACCCCAAAAATTTTAAAGCGCCATGGGCGCCAACACAGAGTGCTGGCATGAGATTGTCTTTTCCTTGTAGAGGGCGTTTTTGTTACTTGTCCTTGATATCTGCCAGGCTACCAAGTGGACATCAGTGCATTTGCTCACAAAGTACTACTGCCTTGATAGTCGGGTCAGGCAGAAAGGACTCTTTGTCCAATTAGTTCTCCAAGACTTTTTGGTCTAAATCCTCTCCACAGATCCTGCTCTTTGGTTAGAGGAATCTGTATTTAAAAGTACCATCAAAAGAACAAGTTATTTACCTTCTGTAATGCTCTTTATTGTGGATACTCTATATAACTGCAGAGTCTTAACTGCTGTCTTGCCTGCTTGTTCTGTGAAGTGTCCTCTTTTGAACATCTAAAAATATCTACATTTTGTATTCAGTACCCTTTTACCAACAACTATTCATCCTCTGCGTCTGAGTTGAAAGTCGAAAGACATGAAACGGGGGTGCGCTTGACTGCTTCTCTGTTGTGTAATTTCGGGGCAGTATGGTGGAGCCGCACAATGCCAGCTGGTGGCATGCAGGCGCACAGATGGGAAAAATCTCTAAATCTGGTTTGGCACATGGGGCTATTCTAATGTGAGCAATCTGTGGTAAGACAGAGGATCCATCAGAAAGAGTGTTACCAAATGTAAGTAACATTTTTATTAGGTTCAGCAAAATTCTATTCTACCTTCTTTCCAATTATGTAACCTCATGCTGTTTTGTCACTTTGCATTCTGGTGCATTTTTTACTAGCTCCCATGGAGATGACGTTGCGTCTATTTTACTATTCATAAGAGACGCCTGATTGATGATTGTTTCTGTCACAAAGATTCCCAGGTCTGTCTTGCTTTTGAAATAGGTACACACGAGTATCAAATAACATTTGCTTCTGATGGATACTTCTAACGGCAGATTCCTCACTTTGTGAGTATTCCCCAGGTGTCAGACTGGATCCAGAAAATGCAAAGTAGTACTCTAGTGCTCCAGTAGGTGGCATTGTACGATTCTATGCTGATATTGTTCTGCACTGAAAGTGACAAGCAATGCCTCATTTAACTGCCACCCATACGCGCTGTCATAGTTTCTTTCTCATGCGGATCAGGAGGCGACAGGGTTCAAACCACGTATCAAATACTACAAACAGATGTCTGTAACTGGCCCTCACTAGGTATGTTTATGGGGTCTGGAGTTGAAGCTCGACTCAAAGGCATGTAATAACTGAACCCAGAAGAACCCATACTGCACTATGAAGACAAATGTTACTGCGCCAAACACAAGAAATCTCAGCAACATAACCTGCCATAGTAAAAAGAAAGGTCCCGTTCCCGCTCCCAAAGTCGTTTCCCTGGCAGATCTTCATCATGGTTGACATTTTCAGGTAAGCCCAAGAAAAAGCATAATTAGTTGTAGTAGAAAACAGCTCTTTCTTGTCACTCTAGGACTCCAGAGGGGGTGCTTGGGTGTCAACGTGCCTCTCGGTCTCACTCCTAATCCCCATTGGAGCTGATTCTGAGTCTGATCCTGGTGCACCCCAAATTTGAAGGTGTAGCGACTGGATGACTGGGCACAAGGACCCTGCAGGTCATTGAGTGGATACGGGGTAACCGGTCAGGGATGTGGGGAAGGGCATTCTGGCCTGGACTATCAGCATGAGCAGTTGTGTGTGGGCATGGGTGCAACGATATGTAATAAATAAAGGAACAGCAATCACTGCCTGTCTCCTGTCCCTCTCTGATGTAAGGACATGATAGAAGGCCCGTCTGCAACGTTGCAGCTACTAGAGGCTTTCACAGATTCCACGCTGAACACTTTTGGCACTTTATTGGCTCCTTCTGGAGCACCTTTGGGCCCCAAATATCTGCAGAGGCCTCCAATCAGAGATCCATTGGCAAGTCTGCACTCAGCACCTTTTGTGCCTCATGTACCTTTATCAGGTTCAGCACTGACTCTGACTTCATTCCACGCTCCATACCCTGCACTGGTCTATTCGCACTGATGCAAGAGGAGGATCTAAGGCCGCTTGCAACCAAAATCGTGCCTGACTCTGACCTGCACACAACCTAGAAGCAGTCCTTCAGATTCTGATACTTTGCCCTTAACACGTGGGAGGTCCCAAATTTCACACAATCTTTTTGGCTTTGACTCGGACTGTGACAATTATAGGGGAGACTATGATTACCAATATAATGATGAAAACTGGTATGAGGACATTCAAGATGTTGGTGATTTGGATACTTCTCCAGATACAGGCCTTTTCTCCCTAGGTCCTGCCACAGAGGGAAGCACCTCACTTGCAGTTGTGAGGGGCAGCAGATGTTGTAGACTTACAGCTCGCCAATATGGAGATGAAGATTAAAGTCTTAACTGAGGTACTTTAACAAGTCTAGCCCCCTAAAGAGCCCCTGTGGGTATTTAACCCCTTCGCTGCTAGGCCTTTTCCCCTCCTGTGCTAAGCCTTTTTTTGGCGTTTTGGGGTAGTGCGCGCTTAGGCCCTTGTAACTTTTTGACCACATAAGGTATCCACGCCAAATTTGCGTCCTTTTCTTCCAATATCATGTGGATTCTAAAGGCGCCCAGGGTTTGTGGATTCCCTTGGAGGGGCCCCAGAAATTAATCAAAATATAGTGACATTTTTGGTTTTTTTCAGAAACATGGGAAAAATGGGCTGCAAATGAAAGCCTCTGGGTTTTTCCCTGAAAATGTTATCAAAAAAGGGTTTGTGGGGCTGAAATCTCCATTTTCTCAGCTTTTAGGGAATGACAGTCTTTTGTCAGAGAACCGACATTTTTCACACAGTTTTGGCATTTTTCTGGGACATAGCCTATTTTTGCTATTTTTAGAGCTTTCCACCTCCTTCCAGTTAATGGTTGAAATGAGTTTGAAAGCAATAATGGATCCTGGAAAGCTGTACATTTTCGGAAAGTAGACAAAATTCTGAATTCAGGAAGGGGTCATTTGTCTAAATCCATGAAGGTTTCTTTATAGAAACTAACAGTTAAATATTGGAATAATTGAAAAATTGTTGAAAAAAACAGCCTTTTGTCTCAACGTTTTCACCTATAACTTTTTCTAATTTTGACAGCTCTTGGAAAGCAATATACTGTTACATCCGTTAGACCTTCCTGGCTGTGGGGTATATAGGACTTGTAGTTTCACCAAGAACCGACGAACCCAGATCCAAAAACTGAGCAGCAACTTGCAATGGTATTTTTTCATTTACTGGGTATAGAGCACTTTGTCTTGGAAAATGTATACACGGAAAAATCTGTATGAAAGACACCTATGTATTTCTGAATTTGGTACAAATTATAGAGTTCAGAAACAGTATATAATTGCACATTTTCAAAATTGGGAATACTCATACTAGCATGAAAATTATTGGTCATTTTTCAAAAAGATTTTTTTTTACACAATGTCTTTCATTGAAAGGGAGAAATGCATGAAAGCTCAATTGGTAATAACAGTTGATTTACAAATCTGAATTACCCCAAGTCTCCCGATAAAAACGGTACCTCACTT
Organism: Lissotriton helveticus; assembly: GCF_964261635.1. Lineage (NCBI taxonomy): Eukaryota > Metazoa > Chordata > Amphibia > Caudata > Salamandridae > Lissotriton > Lissotriton helveticus. The sequence goes on along the minus strand of NC_136061.1, from coordinate 980,301,526 downwards.
GTGTGGGTCGGCCTTGTGCCTGTGACAGGAAACGGCGCAAAATGCAACGTGGTCACACCTAAATTTTGCAGTTACAAATTGACCCTTTTTTGGCAAAGTGCCTACCTGTAGTTTTTGCACCCTAGCTCTGCCGGCACCTAGGGAAACCTAGCAAAACTATACATTTATGAAAATTAGACACCCAGGGGAATTCAGGATGGGGTGACTCGACTGCCTGCCACCAGGTTTTGTTACCCAGAATCCCTTGCAAAGCTAAGAAATTGTAAAATAAAACACATTTTCCTCACATTTCTGTGGTGGAAAGTTCTGGAATCTGCGTGGATCAACAAATTTCCACCCACCCAGCGTTCCCCCAGGTCTCCCAAAAAAAATGGTACCTCACTTGCGTGGGTAGGCATAGTGGCTGCGACACGAAACAGCGCAAAACGCAACGTGGTCGCACCTCAATTTCCCAGTGAAATCTTGTGCTTTTTGGACAAAGAGACTACCTTTTGTTTCTGAGCCCTAGCTCTGCCAGCACCTAGGGAAACCTAGCAAACCTATACATTTTTGAAAACTAGACACCCAGGGAAATTCAGGATGGGGTGACTCGTCTGCCTACCCCCAGGTTTTGTTACCTAGAATCCCTTGCAAAGCTAAGAATTTGACAAAAAAAACACATTTTCCTCACATTTCTGTGGTGGAAAGTTCTGGAATCTGCGTGGATCAACAAATTTCCACCCACCCATCGTTCCCCCAGGTCTCCTGAAAAAAATGGTACCTCACTTGCGTGGGTAGGCATAGTGGCTGCGACATGAAACAGCGCAAAACGCAACGTGGTCGCACCTCAATTTCCCAGTGAAATCTTGCGCTTTTTGGACAAAGAGACTACCTTTTGTTTTTGAGCCCTAGCTCTGCCAGCACCTAGGGAAACCTAGCAAACCTATACATTTTTTAAAACTAGACACCCAGGGGAATTCAGGATGGGGTGACTCCTCTGCCTACCCCCAGGTTTTGTTACCCAGAATCCCTTGCAAAGCTAAGAATTCGACAACAAAAACAAATTTTCCTCACATTTCTGTGGTGGAAAGTTCTGGAATCTGCGTGGATCAACAAATTTCCACCCACCCAGAGCTCCCCCAGGTCTCCCGAAAGAAATGGTACCTCACTTGCGTGGGTAGGCATAGTGGCTGCGACATGAAACAGCGCAAAACGCAACATGGTCGCACCTCAATTTCCCAGTGAAATCTTGCGCTTTTTGGACAAAGAGACTACTTTTTGTTTCTGAGCCCTAGTTCTGCCAGCACCTAGAGAAACCTAGCAAACCTATACATTTTTTAAAACTAGACACCCAGGGGAAATCAGGATGGGGTGACTCGTCTGCCTACCCCCAGGTTTTGTTACCCAGAATCCCTTGCAAAGCTAAGAATAAAAAAAAAAACACATTTTCCTCACATTTCTGTGGAGGAAAGTTCTGGAATCTGCGTGGATCAACAAATTTCCACCCACCCAGCGTTCCCCCAGGTCTCCCGAAAAAAATGGTACCTCACTTGCGTGGGTAGGCATAGTGGCTGCAACAGGAAACGGTTCAAATCGTACGGTGGTGAATTTACAATACCCTATTGCACAACTACTTCACAAAAGCTGGTGGATTAGACAATGGTGACAATGTCAAGTCCACCAGCTTTTGCAAGAGGGGCTACCTGGGTTTTTGGCCCCGTGCTAGATGGCCATCTAGGGAAACCTACCAAACCCACACATTTCTGAAAAGTAGACACCCGGGGGCTTCCAAGGAGGTATGGCTTGCGTGGATCCTCCAACGTTCCTTTACCCAGAATCCCTTGCAAATCTCGATTATAGCTCAAAAAAATCTGATTTTTCACACATTTTTGTGTGGGAAAGCGTGGCATTACTGGGCTCACACAAATTTCCTCCCACCCAGCGTTACCCAAGGTCTCCCGATAAAAATGGTACCTCACTTGCGAGGGTAGGCATAGTGGCTGCAACAGGAAAAGGTCCAAATCGTACGGTGGTGAATTTAAAATACCCTATAGCTACATAACCTTGATTTTTGGGGGGGGGCACCTGAGTTTTTGGCCCGGGGCTCGGTGGCCATCTTTGGAAACTACCAAACCCGAACAGCCCACCCACACAAGTGAGGTATCATTTTACTCGGGAGAAGAAGGGGAACGCTGGGTGGTAGGACATTTGTGCCGGCAGCGAGATCCCACCCAAAAATGTATGGAAAAGTGGGTTTTTTAACCTAAATTTAGGGTTTGCAGGGATTTCTGGGTAGGAAACATTGGGGGACCCACGCATGCCATACCTCCCTGGACTCCCCCGGGTGTCTAGTTCTTAGAACTGTTTGGGTTTGGTAGTTTCCAAAGATGCCCGCCAATCCCCGGGCCAAAAACTCATGGGATCCCCTTGCAAAACCAAATTGTTTTGAATGAATTAAGTTTTCAGTTGGAGAACGTGCGATTCAGGGGACAATATCGCATGAAAATTGTGACAGACAATTTCAAGTTTGCAAGAGATTGTGGACAAAAAACAACAATAGAATTCACCAGAAAGACATGACCATATACTACCATGAATTACCAATAATATCTAAATTTAGAAAGTTATTTATAGCTATAATATACACCATAACTGAGTAACTCAAAAGACAAAGAATCAAGCACGGCTATCTATTCCTCAAAGACACACGCATACAGGTTGGATTTGGCACGAGGGCGAGTGATGGTTCAGTACATAAAATTTTATTAACATGATATTTCAAAAAAATGAAATGCTCTGTTAATAAATAAATGCATAAAAACCGAACCAGTGACTCGCAACTCGTGAGCTGTAAAGCCACGACAAGGCACCAACCGTTTTACAGGCCATTCACGTACCTTTCATACCTGATACAAACCAGACCACTGACACCATCTGGAAGGAAAAGCAACACATTACAACAATCACAATAAGGGACAAGGTACACCCTACTGCAGAAAGAGAAAAAAACCAAATTTTACTGCACAGCCATCTAATCCGCAAGCACACACACATACTGGTTGGATTTGGCACGAGGGTGAGTGATGATTCAGTACATACAATTGTATTCGCAAGTAATTTCACAAAAAATGAAATACACTGCGTATAATTGAAAGTATGATTAACTGAACCACTGACTCACAGCTCGTGAGCTGTAAAGCCACGTCAAGGCACCAACCTCTTTACAGGCCATTCATACACCTTTCGTACGTGTGACACATTCAAAACATTCACACCGCCAGCCGCGGACTCATCACATTTCAACACTCACACCAGCAAACAGCGCCATTCAAGGGCCCATCACTTTCACACGCCCACATTTCTGACACTACAAATACACAAAATGATGGACTGCGTGGAGTGTCACTCAACTAGCAGTATGTGTAGTGACCAACAGAAAGTAACTACTCACACACCGCCAGCCGAGCGCCAGTCCACCCACACCACCATCCAAGCACCAGACCATGCACACCACCAGCCAAACACCACTCAGCGCACACCGACAGCCAAGCACAACTCCGTGCACAGACAGCCAAGTACCACTCCACACACACCACCAGCCAAGCACCACTCCACACACACCGCCAGCCAAGCACCACTACGTGCACAGACAGCCAAGCACCGCTCCACGCACACCATCCAGCCAAGTACCACTCCACACACACCGCCAGCCAAACACCACTCCACACACACCACCAGCCAAACACCACTCCATGCACAGACAGCCAAGTACCACTCCACGAACACCACCAGCCAAGCGCCACTCCACACACACCGCCAGCCAAGCACCACTCCGTGCACAGACAGCCAAGCACCACTCCACAAACACCACCAGCCAAGCACAACTCCACACACACCGCCAGCCAAGCACCACTCCGTGCACAGACAGCCAAGTACCACTCCACACACACCACCAGCCAAGCGCCACTCCACACACACCGCCAGCCAAGCACCAGCCGGCACACACCACAAACACATTTAGAATTCTTTTTTTCAAAATAACACTAAACAATGGGAAATACCTACAAATCAGCTAACACAAATTCTTAAACTAAACACTTTGCACTAATGCCAAACCTTGAAACAAACTAAACATTTTTACAGAATGCAGACCAGGCAATTCACTTTACAGCTCATTAAAACTCCCAAAACTTCTTTTGCTTGTGGTACGATTTAAAACAAGCTGACAGACACAATCCAGGCTTAGAAGGACAGTCAGGACAGTATATACGAGACTCCTTCCGCACGCCTCTTCGCCAACAGACTCTGCATCTTCTAGTCGGAAAGTCTCTTGCGGTAGTGGAAGGAATAGATTCAGGAAAGTGGCGATCTTTCAATCTAGCCACTTCCTCCACCACTCCAAATCTAGGAACACTTGCCTGCTCCACAAGTACAAGGCTGCCTATTATAGACTCCTGAAACTTAACAAAAGGCATCTTCTTCTCAGGACAAGACTTCTGGTACACAACAAAAGCATTAAAGGATGCCAAGTGGAACAGATGGATAGCCAACTTCTTGTACCAAACGTAAGCCTTTCGAAGAGCAGCATAAGGTTCCAACCTTTGATCTACTCTGTCAACACCACCCATGAACTTATTGTAAGCTAAAATGCACACAGGTTTGCGCACTTCAGCACCCTGACCCCAAACAGGCACAGGTTCTGTATTTTCATCGTGGATAGTAGTCAGCATGTACACATCTCTCTTGTCTGAAAACTTCACAGCTAGAAGCTCCCCACATCGCAATGCCGTAGACTGTCCCCGCACAAGCCTTTTGCAAACAAGTTCCTTTGGGAAACCTTTACGGTTACTGCGCACTGTGCCACAAGCAACAGTGCCCACTTTGGCCAACTCCTTGAACAACCGCACACCAGTATAGAAGTTATCTACATATAAATGATGGCCTTTGTTAAATAATCCTCTACCTAGTTCCCACACAATTTTCTCAGTCACTCCAAAAGTAGAAGGACAACCAGGAGGGTTAATGCTGGACTCCTTACCAGTGTACACCCTGAAATTGTAGACATATCCAGTCTCACTGTCACACAGCATATACAGTTTGATTCCATAGCGTGCCCTCTTACTAGGAATGTATTGCCTAAAAACCAAGCGGCCCTTGAACCACAGCAAAGACTCATCCACTGCAATTTCTTTACCAGGGGCAAAGATCTCAGAAAAACGATCAACAAAGTGATCAAGGACAGGCCGAATTTTAAACAAACGGTCACAATCAGGGTGATCGCGTGACAACGCTAAACTATTATCAACAAAATGCATCATCCGAAGAAGAAGCATATACCGATCACGACTTATGACTGCTGGAAATATAGCTGTTGCCATCAAGGGACTAGTGGACCAATATGAAGTCATTGATGGCTTCCTTAGCAAGCCCATCAAAAAAGTTAATCCCAAAAATTTCTTCATCTCTTCAACATTTGTGGGAGTCCACCGAATTGCTCTAGAATAGGGCTTAAGGCTGCATACAAATTACTTTGATCAACAATCTCTTGCAAAAACACATCGTCAAAAAACAACTGAAAAAGATTTATTGGCAGAAAATTCTCAGTATTCACTCTACATCCAGGAACACCAGTGAACTCTGGCAATGCCGGCTGCACCATGCCAGGGGGAACCCAGAGGCCATCCCTATCAACGGGGGGGAGCAGCCACCCCAGCCTGCAGCCCAGAAGCCTCTTGCTGCTGTTCACCAACGGGAAGCCTAACAGCCACAGATACTTCTGGCTGCACAACACCAACAGAAGACATAGCATCCCCAGAGGGCTCTTCCTACACTACACCAACGGGAAGCCCAGCAGCCTGAGATGCTTCTTACTGCACTACACCACCGGGAAACCAAGCAGGCCCAGATGCCTCTTGCCGCTCTACACCAATGGGAAGCCTAACAGCCCCAGATGCCTCTTGCTGCACTACACCAGCAGGAAGACGAAAAGCACCAGATGCCTCTTGGCGCACCACAGCAATGTGAAACCTTTTGGGTGCAGGCTCCGGCCCACATGCCTCTTGCCGACGTAAAAAGAAAGGAAACCTTGCGGCCCTAGGCAGCAGCACAGATGCCTCTTGGCCCACTACCGGCACATCAATGTCCTCCTCTACCATATGATGATGATTCCATGCGAAGAGAAAACTCACAGCCTGAATCTTCTGCCCCTACCTGGGAGTCCGAATCGGACTCAGTCTCTGAACCATGGTCAGAGGAAGACTCAAAAAGCAAACCAAGAACCTGCTGAGCAGTAATCCTGCGACTAGCCATTATCCTTACAAAGCAAGAAGACTGCACACACAAGTAAACAACAACCTACACTGTGCAAAGTAAGAGGTAAACAAGGTAAGGCTTTCACAAAAAGATAAATACAATCCAAAACAATTTCACTCTTACCAAATATAGCTACACTCACCAGCACCTACTCTGTTGAGACACAGCAAAAAGAAATGATATCCCACTAGAAAGAAAAAAAAGAAATGACAGATTAGAAAACAAAGTGCACATCAAACACTAATGCTGAAAAAAAAAAACCACAGAGCCACACAAACTGCTAGAAGTACAACCTTTTTCAAAAAGACAAACATCAAGGGAAAGTAGTACAAAATACATTCACTTGCCAAGCACAAGCAACTACACAAGCTGCAAACAGACACGCAACATACAACAATCCAAACAGCAAAAGCCTGGAACAAGACAAAAATAGAGCAGAAATAAAAATTACTACCACATTTCACAAACAATATAACAATTAAAAACACAACAAACAAATTTGCCCCCCAAATTTAAATTCGGCCAGATGGGCCATCAAATAGGGCTTAGACCAATTGGGATTAGATGAGGTTTAACATCAAGACACTGGTTAATTTTTTGAATTTTTTTTACTGCCTGACCCCTTTGGTGGCAGTCAGTCTTTTGCTCCTACCAGTACCCCATCACACAGGGGCAGTAAGGACATTCATACACCTTTTGTACGTTTGACACATACAAAACATTCACACCGCCAGCGCCATTCAAGGGCCCATCACTTTTACACGCCCACATATCTGACACAGCAACTACAGAAAATGATGGACTGCGTAGAGTGTCACTCAACTAGCAGTGTGTGTAGTGACCAACAGAAAGTAACTACTCACACACCGCCAGCCGAGTGCCAGTCTACCCACACCACCATCCAAGCACCAGACCATGCACACCGCCAGCCAAACACCACTCAGCGCACACCGACAGCCAAGTACCACTCCACGCACACCATCCAGCTAAGCGCCACTCCACACACACCGCCAGCCAAGCACCACTCCGTGCACAGACAGCCAAGTACCACTCCACGCACACCACCAGCCACGCGCCACTCCACGCACACCGCCAGCCAAGCAGCACTCCGTGCACAGACAGCAAAGTACCACTCCACACACACCACCAGCCAAGCGCCACTCCACACACACCGCCAGCCAAGCACCACTCCGTGCATAGATAGCCAAGTACCCCTCCACGCACACCGCCAGCCAAACACCACTCAGCGCACACCAACAGCCAAGTACCACTCCACACACACCGCCAGGCAAGCACCACTCCACACACACCGCCAGCCAAGCGCCACTCACCGCCAGCCAAGCACCGCTCCACGCACACCATCCAGCCAAGTACCACTCCACACACACCGCCAGCCAAACACCACTCCACACACACCACCAGCCAAACACCACTCCGTGCACAGACAACTAAGTACCACTCCACGCACACCACCAGCCAAGCGCCACTCCACACACACCGCCAGCCAAGCAGCACTCCGTGCACAGACAGCAAAGTACCACTCCACGCACACCACCAGCCAAGCGCCACTCGACACACACCGCCAGCCAAGCACCACTCCGTGCACAGACAGCAAAGTAGCACTCCACGCACACCACCAGCCAAGCGCCACTCCACAAACACTACCAGCCAAGCACCACTCCGTGCACAGACAGCCAAGTACCACTCCACACACACCACCAGCCAAGCACCACTCCACACACACCGCCAGCCAAGCACCACTCCGTGCATAGATAGCCAAGTACCCCTCCACGCACACCGCCAGCCAAACACCACTCAGCGCACACCGACAGCCAAGTACCACTCCACACACACCGCCAGCCAAGCACCACTCCACGCACACCGCAAGCCAAGCGCCACTCACCGCCAGCCAAGCACCGCTCCACGCACACCATCCAGCCAAGTACCACTCCACACACACCGCCAGCCAAACACCCCTCCACACACACCACCAGCCAAACACCACTCCGTGCACAGACAACCAAGTACCACTCCACGCACACCACCAGCCAAGCGCCACTCCACACACACCGCCAGCCAAGCAGCACTCCGTGCACAGACAGCAAAGTACCACTCCACGCACACCACCAGCCAAGCGCCACTCCACACACACCGCCAGCCAAGCACCACTCTCTGCACAGACAGCAAAGTAGCACTCCACGCACACCACCAGCCAAGCGCCACTCCACAAACACCACCAGCCAAGCACCACTCCGTGCACAAACAGCCAAGTACCACTCCACACGTACCACCAGCCAAGCGCCACTCCACACACACCGCCAGCCAAGCACCACTCCGTGCATAGATAGCCAAGTACCCCTCCACGCACACCGCCAGCCAAACACCACTCAGCGCACACCGACAGCCAAGTACCACTCCACACACACCGCCAGCCAAGCACCACTCCACGCACACCGCAAGCCAAGCGCCACTCGACACACACCGCCAGCCAAGCACCACTCCGTGCATAGATAGCCAAGTACCCCTCCACGCACACCGACAGCCAAGTACCACTCCACACACACCACCAGCCAAACGACACTCCGTGCACAGACAACCAAGTACCACTCCACGCACACCATCCAGCCAAGCACCACTCCACACACACCGCCAGCAAAGCAGCACTCCGTGCACAGACAGCCAAGTACCACTGCACGCACACCATCCAGCCAAGCGCCACTCCACACACACCGCCAGCCAAGCACCACTCCACAAACACCGCCAGCCAAGGCAGTAAGGACAAAAAAAGACCAACCGGCACCAAGGGAGGCGGACAGTAAAAACAACCAAAATGAAAACCAACATTGGAACAAAACTCAAATCCTAGGGCCTAGTGGGCCAAAAAACAGGAGGCAAAACGTAAATAAAAATGGGCCGATTTGCCCCAAGGGCGGGCAGAAATTCAAAAACATAATTACTTGTCACCAGGAAGCGACCCTTGCCCAAGGGGTCGCTTCCTAAAAACTAAATTTAAATTCCCTGGTGCTAGTGGGCATTTTCTGCCCCCCCTGGGGGCAAAACGGCAAAAAGAACGGGCCGATTTGCCCCCAGGGTGGACAGAAAAACAAAAACACAATCATGGCCACCTGGAAGCGACCCTTACCCAAGGGGTCGCTTCCCAAAACAAACACATTGCCCCAACAAAAATCCCTGGTGCTAGTGGGAAATTTCTGCCCCCCCTGGGGGCAAAACGGCCGAAAAACGGGCCGATTTGCCCCCAGGGGGGGCAGAAAAACAAAAAGTTACTTGTGAGGCCACCTGGAAGCGACCCTTGCCCAAGGGGTCGCTTCCTAAAAGCTAAAAACAAAATCCCTGGTGCTAGTGGGCATTTTCTGTCCCCCCTGGGGGCAAAACGGCAAAAATAAATGGGCCGATTTGCCCCCAGGGGGGACAGAAAAACGTAAACAAAAAACATGGCCGCCATATTGCCACCAAAAAACAACCCTGGTGCTAGTGGGGAATTTCTGCCCCCCCTGGGGGCAAAACGGCCAAAAAAACAGGCTGATTTGCCCCCGGGGGGTCAGAAAAACGAAAACATTATCAGACCCCGCCTGGAAGCGACCCTTGCCCAAGGGGTCGCTTCCTATAAACTAAAATTAAATCCCTGGTGCTAGTGGGGGCATTTCCGCCGCACAATCGCGACGCTGTGCGCGATCGTGAGGCAGAAATGCCCTGCAAAGAGACATCAGGGGAGAGGAAAATCTCTTTCCTCTCCCCTGATGCCTCTTCGCTGCCCCAAACCCCCGCCAGACACGAGAAACCTACCTTCATCTCCGGCGCTCAGGAAGCAAATGGCTTCCAGAGCGCTGGGAATCCCTGATGATGTCAGCGCGCGCTGACGTCATCAGGTATTCCCATGAGGGGGGGGGCGCGGGGCGGCAGCGGAAACTCTTCTGCTGCCGCCCCCAGCAAAACAACCAAGATCGGAGACCCTCGGGGGGAGCGCCAGCGCTTCCCCCGAGGGTGGGGCTGATGACGAGCTGGCCTTGTCATCAGCGCACGACCGGTGTGCGCCATGACGAGCCCAGCTCGTCATCAGCCCAGAAGGGGTTAATAAAGCTTCTAATGAATATGTGCTCCCCCAGGTAGTTCTCAATTTCGTCAATCAAACACAAACTACTGAACAATCAGTCTGTCATCAACCTCATACATCAACTGCCTGGGTCTTGTGCAAAGACTATACTATTTGCATATATAAAAAAAATGTAATTTATTTTCTATAAAACATTTATTTTAAAAAGCTTTTATAAAAAATAATACATGTATTAATCAACATTACAAAGCCTTAATTATGCAGGTTTGTGGAAGAAATAAACCAGAAAGGTCCATTAGTCTTTAAAACATCAGATCTGACAAATTATGTGTAGGAAAGTAGAATCCGCTTGCATGGTTACCCCCACTTTTTGGTTGGTGTCAATGTGTTTTTTTTATTTCAACATCTGTTTTATTAAACCCCCAGACGGGGATACGCAAAGAAAAAGGTGACACTTACACAGCGATAAGCCTACAACCCCCAAGGGGCCGGCCGCGACACATAACTTGATGCGCAATAGCTTTCCGTTCGTGTATGATCTGCAATTCCTTCAGTCTCATATTCTGTGTTCTGCCTACAACCCAATCGGGCCGGCCATATGAAAGAGCGTTATGTGCAGTCCACCACGCCCAAGTGTCACCACGCATAAGGTCCAGCCCTGAAGGTCGGGCAGCAACTAGTGGGCTAAACGTAAACCAACATCGGACCATAGCGGTCCAACACACAACCAGGGGCCTAGAGGAAGGCAACAAAAAAATATAGACAGTGTCAAGGGAGAGCAGAGAGAAAGGTAGGAAAGAAGCAGTCAGAAAAGGGGGAGTGAGAGGATCCGGAGAGGAGCAGTCGTCGAGGCACACTTCCGCAGCTCCATGCCGGATTCGCGGGCCATTATCTCAGGGTACTACGGGGGGCAAAGGGGATCACAGCATCATCCACTAAATGCAGCGCCCGCAGCTTAGGGGGCATGTGTCTCGCATGTTCACTTTTGCACAGATAAGTCACCAGGGGCTGCCAAACTTTCTCAAAGCGTGTAGTGCGAGACTGTAGTCTCGCTGAAAGCATTTCCATAGTGATGACCTGCCAGAGTCTCCCAAACCATGCAGCAAGGGGGGGAGTCTCCGCCTTCTTCCAATACAGGGCAATAAGTTGTCTGGCAGCACCCAGCATTTGCAACAATATATTCCATTCACTACGGGTCTGGGCAAGTAAATTGGCAGGTTTGATTCCCAGCAATACTGTGCTAGCGGCATCAGGCAAAGGGAACCCCAGAATCCCCCTTATGTGGCTCAGAACCTCCTTCCAAAAGATAGCGATCAGGGGACAGGTCCACCAGATGTGTAGAAAGTCCCCAGGCACATGATGGCACCTCCAACAACCGGGAGAGGAAGAGGAGAACATTCTGTGTAAGCGCTGTGGTGTGTAATACCATTGTGTCATTACTTTGTACGTGTTTTCTTGCTGTGGTATGCTGCGGTATACTTTGGGAATATCTCCCCAGAGGCGGGCCCATTGCGTCGACGCGATATCTGCACCCAGCATCGCATGCCATTTTTGCTGGTACGGCTGCAAGGGGGGAGCTTGGGGGTGTTGCAAAATTCGATATATCTGAGAGATTAGGCCCTTCGTGTCAGTGCAGGAGCGGGCCAGACGCTCAAACGGGGTAAAGGCCCGGGTGGCCCCTGGGTATACCGCGTCCGACAAGGCCCAATGACGCAATTGGAGAAATTGCAACTCAGCTTCAGGCGGAAGACAGAATTCCTCTTTACAATGGGCAAAAGTCTTAAGGGTGCCTCCATCAAAGAGATCTGTAAGGACTCTGCAGTCGCCTTGCGTCCATTTGCAAAAGGCACTAGTGCGGTTAGCCGGTGGAAACTACGGGTTGTCTTCAATAGGGGTGTGCGGGGAGGGGAAGGTCGTGAGGCCTCTCCGTACCGCTATCTTGTCCCACACATTCAGGACTGTCTTCGTGGGCACCGCCAAATATGCACTAGGGGACCGCCCCGCTTTATGAATCCAAGCCAGATTCCAGATGGTGCGGCTCGTGACCGCCCTGTCCATATGGAGCCACCCCTTCTCGCTCCGCCTGGTGCCCCATTCAATCACAAAGAGCAAGTGAGCGGCCCAGTAATAATCCACCAGGTTAGGGCATGCAAGCCCTCCGCGATCTCGCGGGGCCATAAGAAGTGCCTGAGAGAAGCGGGGTCTCCTACCCCCCCATATAAAGTTAGTGCAGTCTTTTTGCAGGGCTCGGATGTTCGGCAAGGGAATAGGTGTAGGAAGGCACTGGAACAGATAAAGGAGTTTAGGCAGGATAGACATTTTAATTGCGTTTAGCCGTCCCAGCCACGAGGGGATAAGTGGTTTCCAGCGTCTCAGGTCCTCAAGGATGGATTTGCGGCAATCCGCCCAGTTGAGTGCCGACCAATCCTCCAGGGCGGGGGTCAGGGATAGGCCGAGGTATCTAATATGGCGAGCAGTCCAGCGATAGGGGCATAACTGTTCCAGCGAGGGGACATCAGCCGGAGGGATCGTAAGGTTAAGTACCCATGATTTATCGTGGTTGATTTTCAGGCCGGAGGCGCCCTCGAAGGAACAGAGCGCTGCATGGAGCGCCGGTAAAGACTGTCGGGGCTCCGTAAGGGTAAGGATAAGGTCGTCCGCGTAAAGCGCTACTTTATGGACTTGTCCACCCATCGTAATGCCGCGGATGCCCGGATCTCGCCTGATCAAATCCGCCAGAGGCTCGATCGCCAAGGCGAACAATAGGGGCGAGAGAGGGCAGCCCTGTCTAGTCCCTCTCCCGATGGCGATCGGGTCTGTCAACCTCCCATTCACGCGGATCCTAGCCTTCGGCGCAGCATAAGGCGCCATGATCCTGGCAACCATCTTTGGACCGAGCCCTACCTTACAAAGGACCGCTCGGAGAAATGACCAGTCCACGCGGTCGAACGCTTTCTCAGCGTCCAACGAGAGGAGGCACGCCGGAATACGCCAATGATGCGCCTTCTCCACCAAATGTGCAACTTTCCGCACATTATCGGCCCCTTGGCGGCCACGAATGAAGCCCACCTGGTCCGGGTCAACGAGGTCAGGCATGTGGGGGTCCAATCGCTTAGCCAGCACCTTGGTGTATATTTTAAAGTCGGTATTGAGCAGCGCAATCGGACGATACGACGAGTAGAGCGCGGGGTCCTTCCCAGGTTTCGGAATTAAGGCTATTTCCGCCATCCCCATGTCCGGGGAAGGGCCCTGACCGCCATCGAAAGAGGCGAAGAGCCGAAGGAGGTATGGACTCAGCTGAGATTGGAATAGACGATAGAAGGAGAGCGGCAAGCCATCAGGGCCTGGCGTTTTCCCCAGATTTAGTTCTTTAATAGCCGAAGTTACCTCATCCAGCGTTATCGACTCTTCCAAACGTTCAGCCGTAAGGGGGTGCAGCTGCGTCCCGCTATATTGCTCCAGAACTGCTTCCGACAGGGCGGGGGCCGGTGGGTCCGCCGTGTAGAGCGAGGCGTAATCGTCCCGGAACGCTCCCAGCTTGTCCCCTGCCGCAGTCGCTCGAGACCCATCAGGAAGCACCACGTTCGCTATATGGGATCTGGCCGCTTTGACCCTCAGCCGTCTCGCCAAGAGTTTCCCCACCTTATCCCCTCCGTCAAAGTGCAGTTGCTTCAGAGCCAAAAGGGAGCCCTCAGCTCTGTTCGCACGCAGCAGTCGCAGCTGGCCCCGAAGATTAGCCAGGCGTTGCCGTGTCCCCAAGGTGGATCCCTCCTGATCCTGCGTCTCCGCCACCCTCAGGTCCCTCACCAGGCCGTCCTCCACCTCCCTCCTCTCTCGTGCCCTCGCGATCGCAAGGGACGTAATGTGGCCCCGTATCGTGGCCTTAAAGGTGTCCCAGACCACCGGAAAAGGCGTCTCCGGCAGGTCATTGAATTCAAAATAGGAGGTAATGGCTGTGCGAATGTCCTCAACAGACGCTGCATCTCTAAGGAGGTACGGTGGTAAATGCCATTTCCGTTCTCTGGGGGGACCGTCCCGCGAGTCCCGGAGAAGCAGCTCCACATGTGCATGGTCCGAGATGGATATGTCCGACATCCCAGCATCCACCACATCTTGAAGTAGGTCATGGGACAGGAAGACATGATCAATGCGAGAATAAGAGCGGTGGGCACTCGAATAAAAAGAGTACTCTCTCTTATCCGGGGAGAAGTATCGCCATGTGTCAAACAAACCTAGGTCGCCGATCTGCTTGCGAAGCGCCAGAGACATCGCCCCCGCCCCGTGAAAGGAGCCCTCACTCCGGTCCATCCTCGGACACCACACCAAATTAAAATCTCCCCCGAGGACAATAGAGGGCCCACCCATAAGTACCTGTTCGCGCAAGAGGTCTCGGAGGAAACGATCCTGTGCCAGATTAGGGGCATACACATTGCACAGTGTAAGACGGCGAAGTCCCACCTCAACAGTCACCTTGAGGAAACGGCCATCACCACTTCGGAAGAGCCTATCGTTCCCTCACCTGATGCCAGCTTTGCACAAAATCGCCACCCCTGCCGTTTTCGTGTCCGCCGCCGCCCAGTATTGGAGAGGGTATCTAGGATGTGCCATGCGCCCAGTATCAGCCTGAAGAAGGTGGGTCTCTTGCATGAAAACGATATCCGGGTCATGCCGCATAAAGTAATGCCATATCTGCTTGCGCTTATTGGGCGAATTAAGGCCCTTAACGTTGAGGGACAAGATCTTGAGGGGTCTATTCACATTACTTGCCATGGCAGGGAACACTAGGATGCGCAATCAGAGCCATCCTCATCAAATCACACACCATCCATACACCCCAGACAAGGGTCCCTCCCTTCCCGACCCCATCCGCCACTCCACCCACCCTCCCAGGTCCCGCACAGAAGGTAAGAGAAGGAAGAACAGAGAAAAAGAGGAAGAGAGAGATAGTCAAGTACAAAAACCAAACATTCATCAGCCGGTGAGGCTGGAGGCATGAACCGTAAAAGTGCGGCCAACAGGGCCAGAGTTCACTGTCCCCAGAATAGGGCATCCTACACCCTCGGGTTCGAATGTCCTTCGGGATGTCACTCCCCAGGGGGCAGTTCCAGAGGGACATGGCTGGCAGAAAGCACTAGGAGGTATGGAGCCCCCACCCGCCCAGGCCCAGCACAGAGGGATCAGGAGCCCATCCGACCCCCCCCTCGTCATTCAACCCCTTGCTTGCTGAGGGAGTTTGTGGGAACAGTACCTCGAGAGGAGTGCAGCAAGTGTGATGCCATCTTCACGGTGTAGGAGGACGCTCCTTGGGAGAGCGCTCCCCAGGGTCGGTCTCCGCTTCCTCCAGAGCTCTAATGTGGGCTATAACATCCTGCCGAGCTTGGCTGTGTGTGGGTACGTCAACAGGTGGTGCGCGCCGCCTCCGTGGCACCGTGGTCCAATCCGGTCCAGTCGGCGTTCTCTTACGGGATGGATGTCTAGAAGGACTCTCCGGGGGGAACACATGATATTGAGGAGCCGCGCCGCCTCGTCGTACGATCGCAAAGCTTTGCGCCTACCCTCCCACTGGAAGATAAGCGCGAAGGGATGGCCCCACTGGTATGGGATGTTCATGCTCCGCAACTTCTCCGTCACTGGGCGGAAAGCACGTCTCCGCTTCAGGGTATTGGGCGCCAAGTCCTGGAAAATTTGGATCTTATGGCCCTTGTATTGTAGATCAGGCTTGTCCCTTGCGCACTTCCAGATCTCCTCCTTCTCTACAAAGAAATGCACCCTTGTGAGAATGTCCGGCAGAAGGCCCGACCTCCTCGCAGGGGCCGCCACCCGGTGCGCCCGGTCAAGAGTGGGGGGTGATACGTCCTCATCACCCCGCACTTCGTGGAGGAGCTGCGCCATGTAGTCCATCACGTCCTTCCCTTCTTCGCCGAGCGGCACGCCGCGAATACGGAGGTTGTTGCGCCGGCCCCGGTTCTCCAAGTCTTCCTGCTTGATCTGGAGCTCAATGTGTTGTTCCTCAAGGGCCGTCAAGCGCTGCCATAGATGTTCCTGGTCCTCCGTGCGCGTGTCCATGGTCCTCTCCAAGCTATCCACGCGATCTCCCAGCTCCGTGACCTCTCGCTTGAGCTCGGTGACGCATGAATGTACCTCAGTTCTCAGGGAGCCGATCTCTGCCTTGAGGTCAGACATAAAGGCGGCCATGAACGCCTGTGGGACCGGCGGGGAGTCCGTCGTCCCTCTGGATGGGCCCTCTCCGGCCGCCGGTGCCCCCGCCTTGCCCCACATGGCTGTCACAGGGTTATACTTAGGGGCCGTCGCTGGTTCGGCCCTGGCGCCCCTATTCGTGCGCGTCATCGTCCGCCTTGGCCAGGGGAGGTTGCTGCAGGCCGCTGAACGTCGCTGTAGCCTGGGGCCCCCACCCGAAATAGCACGTGAGAGCAAGGCCAGGAGGGAGGGGGAGGAACACAGGCGTGGAGCCCCGAGGGTCAGCCCACACCGCGGGTACTCGAGGGCCCAACGTTCCGATCACTCACCCCCTGCAACAGCGGGCCCCAGCACTCCCACCGCAGCAAATCAGGCAGACCGGGACCCACCGGGCAACAGTACCTTGTGGCCGAACACACCGGCGCAGGGTGTTCCTTCCGGTCCAGCCCCTCAGTCCGGGGTCAACACTGTGGGGGTAGCCCTTGCCAACAGTACGCCACTCAAGCAGAGTATCGGGCCCTCCACACCGCCAGGGCCCCGTGCACCGCCTCTTCTTGCCCCTTGCCGGTGACGGCGAGGGGAGCTCGCCGAGGTCCGGTCCGCTCGAGCGCCAGCGGGAGGTTGCAGAGGGAAAGACTGCCCCAGGACGTTACCAAGATCAGCAGTCCACCTCCGCGTTTCTCCGCCGTGCAAATCTGCCGTATCTCTGCACATCCAATGCACCACTGCGCGGGCCGGGAAGATGGCGGGCGCCGTCTGCTCCGAAATGTGCCCCGGGGGCACCGCCCACGCCGGAGCACTGTCCGGTCTCCGTCCGCAGCTCTGCCCCTTCACTTCGGAGTGCGGCGGGGAACGGGATCGCCCAGAAGTCAGTTTCCGGCCCGGACAGCGAGACCTGAGCCTCCGCTTCGGTGCCCCAAAAAGGCGGGCGCCGATCGCGCCAGTCGCTCAAGTCGTCAGGGAGGCGCCGCCAGGGTGTTCCCCCCTACGGCGAGTCCGTGTGTATGTAGACCGGTCAGCCTCACTTGGCCGTATGGGCAAAAAAGGGGTCGGCAGATGTCCGCTGGCGCTCCCTGTGTCCGTCCGGAGCCGGCAGCAAGTCGCCTCCGCAGTGTCCCAAGATGGCGGAGAGGCAGGCTCCGTCCGCGCCAAGCCGTCCGCTCGTACCACGGGTCTCTCAAGGCACTTCCGTGGAGCCACTGCCCGTGGAAACTCGACCACAGCCTGCTAGCACACAGGGGTGTCGTGGGGAGGGCCTGGGTACCCCAAAATCCGCCTTGATAGCTTATGAGTAGGCCAACGGCGGCGGGAGCTCCGCAAGAGCACGTCTGCTCACATCGCCGTTCAAGCCACGCCCCGGTCAATGTGTTTTTGACCTAGTCTGACTGGGATCCTGCTAATCAGGACCCCACTATCTGTGCTTTCTCCCTAAATTGACCATGGTAATTACTTTTGTCCATCCACAGTTGGCTATTGGTGTACCCTTGTAAGTCCCTAGTAGACAGTAATAAGGTACCCACGGCATAGATACACCAGGGGTCTCCCATGGGCTGCAGCATGTATCGTGCTACCCATGGGAGTTCACTCAAACTGTGACTACAGGTCTGCCATTGCAGCTTGTGCGAGTTGATGATTGCACCCCTCATGACAGATATACATTTCCTTAAATCTGGGTTACTAGACTTAAAGCCTCTAAGTCACCACTATTGCAGTCCTGAGGGCAGGGTACTTGGTTATAAATGTGAGGGCGCACCTGCGGGAGCCAAAAATCAACATTAGTTACGAAAAGTAGAAACAAGACTAAGTCGATAGTCGTCAAGATCATCCTACAAAGGCTCATTGTAGGAAGCTTGCTCTGTATATACTATACCAAAGTAAGGTATAGTGTGGACAGAGTCCCGGCAATCCCCAGATGTATAGCAGAGGCAAAATTAGGTAAGTACTAACACCTCTCTTTGTGGTAGTTTCGGCGAGCAGTTAGGCTTATCCAGAGTGTGCTAAGCATTCATTGTATTCACTCGAGCAAGACTGATACACTCAGAGACTGCGCCCAGTCCAATTGGGTAACTATAACAAAGGTATACTTGTATTTTATTTCTAGAACCAAACAGGGCTTGGTACAGGTAGGTAAATATACTTGCAATGGTAAACCTGTTACATGGAAATGGAGTTGAGGATGGATTTGCAGTGGTTACAGGTTTGTTTCACTTTAAATTACAGTTTGAATTACACAGTAATTACTTTCAGATTACTTTTTAGTTACTTTTGGATTCGTTTAAGTACTAGGGGTGGTATGCCTAGATACCAAACCTTAGGACCTCAACATACACGATAAGTAAGACTTTTTATACTTTGCAGGCCCTTCAACTTGCAGGGCCTGTAAAACCTTCCCCATGTGGACCAGGTGATCCTGCCAGGAAGAGCTACACACAGCAGTATCATTAAGATAAGCTGCACTAAAGCCTTCCAACCCAGCAAGGACTTGATGCACCAACCTTTGTAAGGCCATCACACTAAACTGGAAATGCCCATCAGGTGTGGAGAATGCTGTATTTTCTTTTGCCCTAGGGGCCATGGCAATCTGCCAGCACCCTGCAGTTAAGTCAAAGGTGCTTAAGTATTTGGCAGCCCCCAACATATCTATCAATCAAAACATTTATAGAGCGCACTACTCACCCGTGAGGGTCCCAAAGCGCTGGGGGGTGCTGCTACTGCTCGAAGAGAGCCAGGTCTTGAGGTGCCTCCTGAAGCTGAGATGGTCCTGGGTCAGTCGTAGGTGAGTGGGGAGGGAGTTCCAGGTCTTCGCTGCCAGGTAGGAGAATGATCTTCCTCCGGAGGTGGTCCTGCGAATGCGCTGGAGCCTAGTCTGAAGTTTGGCAGTGGTTCCTGCGTATAGGGCGTTCCCGTAGTCCAGTAGGCTGGTGACGAGGGCCTGTGTAACTGTTCTTCTGGTTTCTGTGGAGATCCATCAGAAGATCTTTCGAAGCATTCGCAGGGTGTTGAAGCATGAGGATGAGACGGCGTTGACTTGTTTGGCCATCGTGAGGGAGGAGTCCAGGATGAAACCCAGGTTGCGTGCGTGGTCCGTCGCTGTCGGTGCGGTTCCCAGCACCGACGATGTACGATGTTCTCTTGGTGGTCCGGATCTGCTGATGGTATTCGCGGGTGGTGGCTTTGAGGGCTGTCATGTTTTCTGTCGTCCGTTCTTGGCGCCAGGTCTTTTCGAGTGTTCGGCAGGTTCTCTTTGCGGTTTTGAGGGCGTCTGTGAACCATGAGGGTTTTGTGGTGGTGGTCTTGCTGTGGGGGTTTTTCAGTGGAGCGAGGTCGTTGGCGCAGTTGGTGATCCACTGTGCGAAGTTGAGGGCTGAACCGTTGGTGTCAGGTATGTTGGTGTCGGCAGGTGGGTTCTGGCTCAGTGGCGTGGTAAGCTGGTCAGTGGTGACTTTGCTCCAGCATTTGCGGGGGATCCGATGCGTGTGGTGGTGAGATGTAGTCTTCTTCAATGTGAAATGTATACAGCTGTGGTCGGTCCAGTGTAGTCCTGCGGAGTGGTTGAAGGCGACGTGGTTACTGGCGGAGAAGATGGCGTCAAGGGTGTGGCCAGCAAGGTGGGTGGGGGTGTCCACCAGTTGCTTGAGTCCGAGGTTGGCGAGATTGTCGAGCAGGGTGGTGGTGGTGGTGTTGTTGTTTTCCAGGTGAAAGTTCAGGTCTCCTAGGAGGATGTATTCTGGTGAGGCTAGGGCGTGCGGGCTGATGGCGTCGGCGATGGTTTAGCTGAATTGTGTGCGTGGGCCCGGGGGTCTGTAGATGAGTGTTCCTCTGAGGGTGGTCGGTGTGGATCTGGAAATGTAGGTGTTCGGCGGAGGAGATGGTGTCTTCGGCGTTGGTCGTGACGCTGATGGTGTTCCTGTAGATGATTGCGATCCCTCCTCCTGTTTGGCTGACGCGGTCCTTGCGGGTGATTTTGTAGCCGTCCAGGATGGCTATGGCGATGTCGGGGGCTGAGGAGGCGTTCATCCAGGTTTCCGTGAGGAAGACGACGTCAGGTGCTGTTGTGACGAGGATGTCCCAGAGTTCGATGGCGAGCTTGTCAATGGAGCGTGTGTTGAGGAGGATGCACTTGAGGTGGTTGTTGTTGCTGTTTGCTTTGGCGGGCGGGGTACGGGATCTGAGGCTGGTGAATTTGCAGGCTTGACAGGTGAAGGGTCCGTGGGTGCGTCTAGGGGTGGCTTGATAGCAGGCGGACGCTCGTCCGGTGTTGAGTGCGTTGAGGGTGGCAGTGTCGTATATCATTCGGTTGGTCTGGGTCCGACGAGGTCTAGGGGTTCTGGCGCTGGGCACGATCCAGGCGTGGATGGCGTAGACGGGCTTGCCTTTGGCACGCCTTCGGCGCACAATTGGCACGCCCGCTGCGCATCCGCGTGGTCTCCTCCATATAAGGCGAAGTGGGAGGAAGGAGCAGCTGGGAGGTGGGAGCGGGTCGGCGAATGGGCGTCAGGGAAGTGGGTACAGAAAGCAAAAGTGGCGGGGACGCCGGGGAGCAGCGGCGGGGAGCGGGGGGGCACAAGCGGAAAATAAACAATCACGGGGAGAGCAGAAAAGGAGCAAAGATCAGGCAATACACCAGTGGCACAGGCAAATACACAAGGGCACAGTCAAGGAAAAAAAAACAGATACTCAAGCGCAGGAGCAGCGTCGAACTCGCGGCAGCAGCGGTGAAAGTCCTGGGATCACACGGGGAGCCGCGCGGTGCGTGGAACGACCGGCCCTACGAGCGGGGTCAAGGGTCAATCTATCAATGCATCAGCCCTGGGTATGGGGTGTGCATCTGTCTTGGTGACAGCAGCGAAGCATCTGCAGTCCACACAAAACCTAATTTCTCTCTTTCTACCCTTGGGTGAGGTTTTGGGACTAGGACCACTGGGCTGGCCCAGGGACTCTCAGAAGGCTGAATGACCCTCACTCCAGCATCTTGCTGACTTCAGCTTTGATGCTTCACTTGATTTGGTCAGACTTGTGATAGATTTTTGTTTTTACTGCCAGGCTGGAATCCATAGTCCACATCCTGGATACACCATGGTGTCTGACCAGGGGTCAAGGAAAAGAGCTGTGCATACTGTTGCAGAACCTGTCTGCAATTAGCTTGCTGTTGGGCAGAGAGGGTGTCCGAGTATACCACTCCATCCACTGACCCATCTTAGGGGCTATAAGAGGGGAGGTCAGGGAGAGGTTCAGTCTCTGTTTCCTGATCCTCATCAGTAACCATCAGCATGGTTACATCAGTCCTGTCACAGTAGTCTTTGAGGCGGTTCACATGTATCACCCTTTTGGGAGACCTGCTAGTGCCCAGGTCTACCAAGTAGATGACCGTACTCTTTTTCTCCAGGATAGGGTAGGAGCCACGTCATTTGTCCTTGAGGGCCCTTGGTGCCACTTTTTCCAAAAACCAACACACTGTTGCCCTTGTTGGAATACTACCAGTGCAACTTTCTGGTCATACCAGAGCTTCTAGAGCTCATGGCTGGCCTTAAGGTGTTTGGATGCTTTCTGCATGTACTCGGCCATCCTGGAACGAAGGCCTAGTTCTTAGCCCACCACATCTTGCTTTGGTACATGATGGGGTCTCTCCCATCCTTCCCTTTCAAGTGAGAGTGGTCCCCTTACAGGGTGGCCAAACAGAAGTTCAGAGGGCGAAAGCTCTACTCCCTTCTGAGGCACCTCTCTGTAGACAAAAAGCAGGCACTGTAACAGAACATCCCATCTCCTTTTGAGTTTTTCAGGGAGTCCCATTATCATGCCTTTCAAGGTCTTGTTAAATCTTTGAACAAGGCCATTGGTTTGTGGGCGATTAGGTATTGTGAACTTGTAGATCACTCCGCACTCATCCCACATGTGTTTTAAGTATGCAGACATGAAGTCGCACCCCAGTCTGATACTACCGCCATAGGAAACCCCAACCTGGTGAAGACCACAGGGGCTGCAATCGTCCTAAGGGGAATGGCTTCAGGATACATAGTAGCATGATCTACTACTACTAGTATGTACTTGTTTCCTGAGGCTGTAGGAGGTTCAAGTGGACCCACTATATCCACTTCTACCCTCTGAAAGGATACCCCAACCACAGGTAGTGGAATTAAAGGGGCCTTTAGGTGTACTCCTGTCTTGCCACTGGCTTGACAGTTGACACAAGAGTTTGAAAACTCCTTCCCGTTTTGGGACATATGGGGCTGATAAAAGTGGGTGACCAATCTTTCTCACGTTTTGATCTGGCCCAGATAGGGGGATGTCATGAGTTAAAGTGAATAGAAACTCCCTATACAACTGAGGCACTACCACTCTCCTAGTGGATCCAGGTTTAGGGTCTCTGGCCTCAGTTTACAGGAGTCTTTCCTCCCAATGGACTTTGTGGGAGCAACTGACATCTCCCTGCTCCTGTGCAGCAGCTTGCTGCTTCAGAGGTTCAAGAGTGGGGCAGACCTGCTGCCCAAGGCACAGCTGTTCCCTAGAGGGTCCCCCTGGTCCCAAGAGCTCTACCTCATAAGGTTCAAGCTCCTCGGGCTCAGTTCCCTATGGGGCTGACAAGTCCTCTCCCTGAGGACCTACCATTCCTCTTGGGGGGGATTGGGGCATCATTTCAGGCACCAGTCCTCTCTTTTCACCCTGTGCTAAGGGGATTTGCAGCATGGCTGCATGTGTATATGGCTGCCTGTGTCTTTCTTTCTACCCCAGCCCATGCTGAGGTTTCCAGATCATTTTCAAGCAGACAGGTGGCTGTGAGCTTTGGAGATTCCACTACCTGTTTCATGCCTGCAACCCCCCCATCTAATTTCACCATAGCCATGGCATGGTTAGTGATGACACTGTCAGCGTTGGTAACTGGATAGGTTCTTCCAGTCTGGTATTTCTGTGGATAAACAAGAGTATCTCTCACCATAGTGACACTGGCACCTGTATCCCTCAGGACTTCTATCTTGGTCCCATTCACTAAGGGGTACTGCAGGTATTTCTTTAAAGTAGGGCGCCAGATAGCAAAGTGGCTAACCCTAACTTCCCTTCAGAGACTAAAAGAGTCTGAGTGTTATTCCTGATTTGCTCTGGGCACACTACTGATCCCATCGGCAGATTTGCCATACCAGTAGAAACTGGTAGAGTACTAGGAGCTGGTTTGCTGGGACAGGCAGCATCTCTAGTTCGGTGTCCCCTCTTGTGACAGTGGAAACACCAGGCCTTTGCAGGATCAAAATCTTTCTCCTTGTACCCAACAATGGGCTGGGAAGAGTTCTTATGCCCACCCCCCTGAACAGGATTTTGGGGGCCTTTAGAATACTCTTGTGTCTTATCTTTGGGTTTCTCACCCTCTTTCCCCTGGGAAGACTTAGTGGCCCTTTACTTTTGGTCACCCTCAGTGGTTATCTTGGTTACCCTTGTCTTGACCCAGTGGTCCCCCTTCTTTCCTAATTCTTGGGGTGAATTTAGACCTAGATCTACCAGATGCTGATGCAACTTTTCATTGGTGTAGTTACTTAAAATGTGTTCCTTTATAAACAAATTATAAAGTCTTTTATAATCCTGCACTCTACTTCCACCAGCCACCTAGCATCTTTACTGAGTAGTCTATAAATTCTCCCCAGGACTGACTCTGGGATTTATGATCCCTCCTGAATGTAATTCTATACTCTTCAGTAGTGAGTTTGAATCCCTCAATCAGGGTTCCCTTCATGAGTTCATAGGACTCTGCTTCTGCCCCACTAAGGGTCAGAAGTCTGTCTTCACATACGAGAGACCAGTTCCCAAAGGCATGCTCCCTGTGAGATTTCCTCACTTTTCTGGTTTCACAAGCCCGCTCAAAGGCTATGAACCACTTGGTGATATCATCATCCTCAAATTTAGGGACAATCCGTTTGGAGATTTTAGGATCATAGGATCCTTTTTTTTCTAGACATTTTAAATTGCTGCCACCATTGGCCCATTTCTGCTCTTTCTTTTCTAGAGCTAGGAGCATATGTATCAAGCCCTTTTCCCGTTCGCAAACTGGCCGATTCTCAGAATCGGCCCATTTGCAAACAGGAAAAGGCCTTTGGGATGTATCATCCCAAAAGGGCATCTCAGATTTAAAGAATCGCAAAATTTGCGATTCTCTATTTTGCATTGCATTTAAGGAATCGCAAATTGCGATTCCTTAAATGCGATGTAGAAAGCACCTAAGCTGTGCGAATTTGGCATAAGAAAAAAAATAACTTTTGCTATTTACAAAGTGCCATGTGGCACACATACAATCCCTTAGGGCATGTATGTGTGCCGGATGTGCACACATGCTCATTTTAGGGTTGCGTTCATTCCGCAAAATACTTGTGAATTGTTTTATTACATCTTGTTTTGCGATTCTCAAATAGCAATTTGCAAAAATCGCAATTTGAGAATCGCAAATACTGTATTTGATACATATGCCCTTTAGTCTCTAGGTCTAGTCTTTTGTTCATCCTTACTAACAGGATATCCTCCTCAGTGAAGTTGTCCTCACTATCTGGTATGGCGTTGGCCATACCTCTGTAGGAACGAGACCCTGTACCTCTTGGATGTGGAGGGTAGGACAAAAAGCTCCCTTCCTCTCCAAGTAGTTGAGGTGGTTGGTCTAAGACCTCTTCATCCTCACTACTTTCCCAATTTTCCTGAAGGTCTTCACCTTCTCCTGTGGGGTGGGCCCTCGCATGCCCTACCAGGAACTCCTGGAGTTGTATCCTGGTAGGGTTGGACCCATATCTTTTTCTATTTAGCCTTACAGAGAAGTCTTAACTTTCTAACCTGTTGGTTGGAGTGAGGTCGAGCTCCTCAGCCCTATTCCCTGCGTTGCTCATTAAATTTCTAAAGTGGGGTTATTTTTAGATGACCTACACTTATAGCTCTAGATACTTCCCCCCTAACTTTAGTGACTTTGACTTTTAAAAAAAAAAGGCTACAGGGACTTAACACAAGGCCCTTACAAGACTTTTAGAAATTTGGAAAAAGTCAATTGAAAAGATTTGTTGTCTGAAGACAATTTTTTGATTCTTGTCATGTGATCAGAGGTTGACTAAGTTAGTCCAATAAATGCAAGGCTTTACATGCCACGCTGATCCACCAATGTAGGAAGCTGGCTCTGTATATACTACAACAAAGAAAGGTATAGTGTGCACAGAGTCAAAGGAGTCACCAGAGATATAGCATAGGCTAAATTAGGTAAGCACGAATCAATCAATCAATCAATCAGTGACACTTATAAAGCGCGCTACATACCCGTAGGGTCTCAAGGCGCTGGGGGGGGGGGTGCCGCTACTGCTCGAACAGCCAGGTCTTCAGCTTCTTCCTGAAGGAGAGGTGGTCTTGGGTCAGGCGCAGGTCGGTCGGGAGGGAGTTCCAGGTCTTGGCGGCCAGGTAGGAGAAGGACCTTTCTCCTGTAGTCGCTCTTCGGATGCGGGGGACGGCGGCGAGGGCGTGGTTGGCTGATCGGAGGTGGCGTTTGGGAGCGTAGAAGTTGACTCGGCTGTTGAGGTAGCTCGGGCCTCGATCGTGTAGAGCTTTGTGTGCGTGGGTGAGGAGGCGGAAGGTGATTCTTTTGTTGACGGGGAGCCAGTGAAGGTCTCTCAGATGTCCGGAGATGTGGCTGGTTCGTGGGATGTCGAGGATGAGTCTGGCTGAGGCGTTCTGGATCCGCTGGAGTCTCTTCTGGAGCTTGGCGGTGGTACCGGCGTATAGGGCGTTGCCGTAGTCCAGACGGCTGGTGACGAGGGCCTGGGTGACGGTCTTCCTGGTCTCGGTGGGGATCCACCAGAAGATCTTTCGTAGCATGCGCAGGATGTTGAAGCACGACGAGGAGACGGCGTTGACTTGTCTGGTCATGGAGAGGGAGGAGTCCAGGATGAATCCCAGGTTGCGTGCGTGGTCTGTCGGTTTGGGTGCGGTGCCCAGGGCGGGTGGCCACCAGGAGTCGTCCCAGGCGGAGGGTGAAGAGCCCAGGATGAGGACCTCCGTCTTGTCTGAGTTCAGTTTCAGGCGGCTGGTCGTCATCCACTCGGCTACCTCTTTCATCCCTTCGTGCAGGTTGGCTCTGGCGGCGGCGGGGTCGTTGGTCAGGGAGAGGATCAGCTGGGTGTCGTCGGCGTAGGAGATTATGCTGAGGTTGTGTTTGCGTACGATGGCCGCGAGGGGGCTCATGTAGACGTTGAAGAGGGTGGGGCTCGGAGATGATCCTTGGGGGACGCCGCAGATGACTTCGGAGGCCTCTGACTTGTACGGTGGCAGGCGGACTCTTTGTGTTCTTCCGTCGAGGAAGGAGATGATCTATTCCAGTGCCTTCTCCTGAATTCCGACGTCGCTGAGGCGCTGCACTAGGGTGCGGTGGCAGACAGTGTCGAATGCCGCGGAGAGGTCTAGGAGGATGAGGGCCGCTGTTTCTCCATTGTCCATCAGGGCTCGGATGTCATCGGTGGCGGCGATGAGGGCGGTCTCGGTGCTGTGGTTGGCTCGGAAGCCGGACTGTGAGGGGTCGAGGGATCCGTTCGTCTCGAGGAAGGCGGCCATCTGCTTGTTGACGGTCTTCTCGATGACTTTGGCTGGAAACGGGAGGAGCGAGATGGGGCGGTAATTCTTGAGGTCGGTGGGGTCCGCTGTTGGTTTCTTGAGTAGGGCGCTGAGTTCGGCGTGCTTCCAGCTCTCAGGGAAGGTGGCGGTGTCGAAGGATGTGTTGATGATGTCTCGCAGGTGGGGTGCGATGACAGCGTCGGCCTTGTTGAAGACGTGGTGAGGGCAGGGGTCGGCCGGTGATCCGGAGTGGATGGAGTTCATCGTGCGGATGGTGTCTTCGGTGCTGATCGGGGTCCAGGCGTGGAGGGTGGTGGTGGGGGGTGGTTGTTCGGTCATGGTGTGCGTTGGTTGGTTGTTGAAGCTGCTGTGTATGTCCGTGATCTTGTTGTGGAAGTATGAAGCGAGGGAGTTGCAGAGGTCTTGCGATGGGGTGATGTCGTTGTTTCCTGCGCTGGGGTTGGAAAGCTCTTTCACGATGTTGAAGAGTTCCTTGCAGTTGTGTGCGTTGATGTCCAGCCGGTCCTTGAATGCTGTTTTCTTGGCGGCGCGGATCAGCTGGTGGTGTTTCCGGGTGGCAAGTTTGTAGGAGGTCCTGTTGTTCGGTGTCGGTTCCCTTTTCCAGACTTTCTCCAGGGCTCGGCAGTTCTTCTTGGAGCTCTTGAGTTCGTCTGTGAACCATGGGGCCTTCTTGCTGCCGTGTCTGCTAGGCGGGGTCCTCAGTGGGGCGAGTTCGTCCGCGCAGTTGCTGATCCACTTCGTGAGGTAGTCGGCGGCCTGGCTGGGGTTCGCTGAGCTGGCAGGGGGGTGCTGGCTCAGGGAGGTGGCGAGCTGGTCTGCTGTGATCTTGTTCCAGCTTCTGCGGGCGGCCTGTTGCTGGTGTTGGTGGGTCGTCGTTCTCTTGAAGGTGAAGTGGACGCAGCTGTGGTCCGTCCATTGAAGCTCTGTGGTGTGGCTGAAGTCGATGTCTGTGCTGGATGAGAAGACGGCGTCGAGTGTGTGTCCGGCGCGGTGGGTGGGGGTGGACACCAGTTGCTTGAGTCCCAGGTTGGCGAGGTTGTCGAGCAGGGTGCTGGTGTTGCGGTCGTTGTTGTTCTCCAGATGGAAGTTGAGGTCTCCCAGGAGGATGTAGTCAGCGGAGGGGAGGGCATGCGGGCTGACGAAGTCGGCGATGTCCTCGCTGAATTGCGTGCGTGGTCCAGGGGGTCGGTAGATCAGGGTGCCTCTGAGGGTGGTGTTCGGGTTGGTGTGGATCTGGAAATGCAGGTGTTCGGCGCTGGTCAGGGTGTTGTCGGTGCTGGTCGTGAGACGGATGGTGCTTCTGTGGATGATGGCGATGCCTCCTCCCATCTGGTTGGCGTTTCGGTCCCTCCGGACGATCTTGTAGCCCTCTGGGATGGCGATGGCGATGTCTGGAGCTGAGGAGGCGTTCATCCAGGTCTCCGTGAGGAAGGCAACGTCAGGGGCTGTGGCGTCTAGGAGGTTCCAGAGTTCCACGGCGTGTCTGTGGACGGAGCGGGTGTTGAGCAGGATGCACTTGAGGTGGGTGCTGCTGGTGTTCGACTTGGCGGGTGCTGGTGCGGGGCAGGTCCGGATGCAGGAGAACTTGCAGGCGTGGCAGCTGAAGGGTCCGTGGGTACGTCTTGGGGTGGCTTGATGGCATTCTGGGAGTCGGCCGGAGTTGAGAGCGATGAGGGTGGCGGCGGAGTACGTCAGGCGGGTCGGTCGGGGTCTTCGGGGGCCAGGGGTCCTGGCGCTGGTCGCGATCCGGTCGCGGACGGGCGCAGACGGGCTTACCTTTGGCGCGCCTTCGGCGCACAATCGGCGCGCCCGCTGCGCGTTCGCACGGTCGCCATATAAAGGCGAAGTGCGCGGGTGGGCGGAGCAGCTGGGAGGCGGGAGCGGGGAGGGAACAGAAAGAAAAAAGGGGCGGGGCTTGCGGTGGTGGCGGGAAGCGGGGCGGGAAGACGGAGGGCGGCGAGGGTAGGCGGGCAATCAGGAAGGACACAGGCTGAGAAAAAGAAAAATACAGAAAAAACAGAAGAAAACGCTAACACGGGCAAGGAAACAAGGAAACAATTTAGCAAGCACAAATGACGGTCAAAACAAAAACAAAACAAATGACAACCGAGTCGGCCGGCAGCGAGGCTGGGACGGGCTGAGGGGCACACGCAGCAGCTGGTGGCCGTGCGGCGCAGGGGTGTCCCACAAGTGGGTCACACTCACCTGTGTCGCACGGTCGCCATATAAAGGCCAAATGCGCGGGTGGGCGGAGCAGCTGGGAGGCGGGAGCGGGGAGGGAACAGAAAGAAAAAAGGGGCGGGGCTTGCGGTGGTGGCGGGAAGCGGGGCGGGAAGACGGAGGGCGGCGAGGGTAGGCGGGCAATCAGGAAGGACACAGGCTGAGAAAAAGAAAAATACAGAAAAAACAGAAGAAAACGCTAACACGGGCAAGGAAACAAGGAAACAATTTAGCAAGCACAAATGACGGTCAAAACAAAAACAAAACAAATGACAACCGAGTCGGCTGGCAGCGAGGCAGGCAGCGAGGCTGGGACGGGCTGAGGGGCACACGCAGCAGCTGGTGGCCGTGCGGCGCAGGGGTGTCCCACAAGTGGGTCACACTCACCTGTGTCGCACGGTCGCCATATAAAGGCCAAGTGCGCGGGTGGGCGGAGCAGCTGGGAGGCGGGAGCGGGGAGGGAACAGAAAGAAAAAAGGGGCGGGGCTTGCGGTGGTGGCGGGAAGCGGGGCGGGAAGACGGAGGGCGGCGAGGGTAGGCGGGCAATCAGGAAGGACACAGGCTGAGAAAAAGAAAAATACAGAAAAAACAGAAGAAAACGCTAACACGGGCAAGGAAACAAGGAAACAATTTAGCAAGCACAAATGACGGTCAAAACAAAAACAAAACAAATGACAACCGAGTCGGCCGGCAGCGAGGCAGGCAGCGAGGCTGGGACGGGCTGAGGGGCACACGCAGCAGCTGGTGGCCGTGCGGCGCAGGGGTGTCCCACAAGTGGGTCACACTCACCTGTGTCGCACGGTCGCCATATAAAGGCCAAGTGCGCGGGTGGGCGGAGCAGCTGGGAGGCGGGAGCGGGGAGGGAACAGAAAGAAAAAAGGGGCGGGGCTTGCGGTGGTGGCGGGAAGCGGGGCGGGAAGACGGAGGGCGGCGAGGGTAGGCGGGCAATCAGGAAGGACACAGGCTGAGAAAAAGAAAAATACAGAAAAAACAGAAGAAAACGCTAACACGGGCAAGGAAACAAGGAAACAATTTAGCAAGCACAAATGACGGTCAAAACAAAAACAAAACAAATGACAACCGAGTCGGCCGGCAGCGAGGCAGGCAGCGAGGCTGGGACGGGCTGAGGGGCACACGCAGCAGCTGGTGGCCGTGCGGCGCAGGGGTGTCCCACAAGTGGGACAACTCTCTTTGTGGTAGTGTGGGCAAGCAGTTAGGCATTTATTGTATACACTCAATCAAGACTGACACACACATCCAGGGCCTGAATCCAGATGAATTGGGGAAGTATAAAAAAGGTATACTTGTATTTTATTTCTAGAACCAAACAGGGCTTGGTACTGGCAGATACATATACTTTCAATTGTAAACCTTTACAAAGAAATTGCAATTGAGGATGCATTTGCAGTGGTTTCAGGTTTGTATCACTTAAAGATGCAGTTTAAATTACACAGTAATTACTGTCAGATTACTTTTAAGTTACTTTTGGATTACTTTAAGTACTGGGGTGGTATGCCTAGATACCATACCATAGGATCTCAACACAGACGGTAAGTACGACTTTTTATACTTTGCAGTTTTGTTCTCTTTTCTGCATACAAACACCATACACTTAGAACATTTTAGGCCACAAAAAACTCTTAACATGGGTTCCTATCGGATAAACATTTTAGCGGTTTCTCAGGTAAATACACAACTTATGAGTGGGAGTGTTGGGGGTTAGGACCAAGGTTCCCCAGGGTCTAGATGGGCACTCGAGTAGCACCACCTGCGGCACTGGGGCAGCCGGGTAGTGCAGGGACCCAATGTTATCCAATGGAGCTACGGTGCCTGCTGGTAGGGACTGCTGAGGAGCAGGCCACTCGGGTGTGGGAGCAAAGCTCCTAGGGTTAAAGTCAACACTGCAGGGGCCAAAAACCAGCACAGGAGCTGCACCACCAGCATCACTTGGGCGGCAGGGTGCAAAAAAGACGTTGGGCCCCTGTGCTTTACAATGGAGACACTTGGTTCGGCAAAGTTGCTGCAGGTTAGGGCAGGGAGACTTCCTGAAGGGAACCACCAGCCGGAGAGATAAGTTTGGTTCTTGGGGGATTCCTGGACGCCATCAGTTGTGTCACCCAAGGCCTTGGGGTGTCAGGGGTGTCTTCTGCCATCGGGTTACCTTACCAGCTCTGGTCGCAGTGGTGGGGACCCTTCAGGTTGAGGCTGCAGGCGTCATCTCGAAGCTTGAGGGAGGTTGGGGATCACCAGATCCCAGGTCAGGATCACTGGGGAGAACTCCTTGTGGTGTTGGGCCGCTGGAGTGCGGGCCATGGGCATCGGGTGCAGAGTCGCCAGAATCCGGATTCTGTGGGCGTGTCTTCGCTTGAGCAAATCTGATGATCACAGGATACAGAGTCTGTAAGATGGTTGCAGAGTAGGTCCTCCCGGCTCTGGGGGCTACTGGCTGCTGGACTCACTGGATTTGCTGCTGCAGGCAGGTTGTAGACGGGTCAGGCTGGGTGGGCTAGGGCCAAAGCATTTGATGACCTCGTCTTCCTGGGTCAACACAGCTCTTCTATCCTTCTTCTATCTTCCTTGAATCCTAGGAAGCAAGGTTCAGGGTTAACTCTAAATACTAGATTTAGGATTGTTAAAGGGGTGTGCAGGTAGGGACCAATGGGTCAATTCCTTGGGGTGGGTACACCCCCTATTATGCTATCCTCCAGTGGGAGTTGGTATGATCCTCTCCCTAATTGGCTGAGTCCCCTCATCTTCAAGATTGAGGGGACCGAGATGTGTACTTCACCTCACCTCCCCCACCTGACTAGTGGGTTGGCAAAGGTGGGCACACATCTCTTCCTAGCTCAGTTTTACCACTGTGTCACAATATCCTAGTCCAGGACTGGGAGGAGGAGTAGAATGATGACCTGTTTCCCCCTTACGTTTCTCCTGTACTTTATTTGCAGTCACCCACAGGACTGTCGGTGGAGGACGGTAGCGGTCCCTTTAATTTTCCAAGCTTCCGAGAGGACGGGCCGTTCCATGTGACACTGTCACATGATCCAATGAGCAATGAGGAAGACGAAAAGGAGGACTTCTTAACCACGTATGGGACGAAAGAAGGAGAGTTCCAGGTGTTTGAGGAAGACGAGGGGCCAAGAACAGCACGCGAGGAGCGGAAGGAACCTCCCTCACTCCCCTCCCTCTAAACAATAGTGCCAGAATCCAAGCACTCTGTCTATAAAGAGCATTCTTTTTGTTTTGCTTTCATGCTCCATGAGTGCCTGCTGCCCGAATGGGGACGAGGTCCGTTTCTACAGCCTTCTTCTGGAAGAAAGACGGGAGGAGCCCAGCGTCCTCTTATATTGTCAATACTGCAAAGACAGTGAATAAACTCCTTTGTTTACATCGCATAACCTCTCTGCCTCTCCTTGCCCATTCACCTACCGATTCTCCTGCCCAAAGTGGGGGCCAGAACCAGTGGGAGACAGTTGCTAGGGGCAGCAAAAGGCAGGGTCAGCTTCCAAAGGAAGCAGGCCTTTGAAGCTTCCCCTTTCGTAGACCAAGCCCATACTGGGGAAGGAGGCATGACACCACTGCAAGGATGGGCTTTGTTTTTGGACCAAGTGAGCGGAGGCGCTCTACCCAGGGATCCAGAAACCTGTAAGGTAGTGGCAAATGGTGGGCAGCCATTCACGAACCACAGCAGAGCTGGTCGATTTTCAGGGGGCATCTCTAAGATGCCTTCTGATTGCATTTTGCATTAAATCCAACTCTGGCATCAGTGTAGGTTTAATGTGTTGAGATGTTTGCTACCAAACTTCCCAGTTTTTAGAAAAGCTATTATGGAGCTGTAGAGTTTGTAATGATCAACTACCAGATCATATACTCTTTATGGCTTTACTACACTTACAATGTCTAAGAATGGGCTTAGACACTGTAGGGGTACAGTTCACATGCCACTGTACCCTCACCTTAGGGCCAGTGCACCCTGCTAGAAGGGTGACTTACCTAGGCCTTAGGCAGTGGATTGCAGGCATGGCACACAGGGGTGCGTGAAATGAAAATGAATGGGGCCTCATCAGGTCCCACAACCCAGGGTGCACAGCCAAGGAAGTATCAAACATCCAATTCAATCAGACAATGCAGTCTGGTTTTGCCAGTTTTGTTTCATTAGTGTTCCAAAAGTAATCTAATCTTATTGCAAACTTTCAAGTATTCTGTCTTTTTATAGTTCCAACGTCCGCTTTGCTCATAGACACAAGAATTTCACAGTCCATATATTTCAACATAACCGTGATGGTCCATGTAATTCAACATACAGATTGTATACCCAATAAATTTCAGGCGCATTCGCCCTTCCTCAGGGGTAACTACAGGGAAAAGACATACACATAAGAACCATGTATCATCCAGCCATATCAAGGTCATATATCAACTGCAAAACTATCATCTTTACTTAATGTTAAACTAAAAATATTTAAATAACATAACCAAACCGATTCTAAATTGTGTGACCAATAGGTTTCAATAATACTCCTCAAGTTCAACCAAAAAAATACTACTATAAATAACCCTGCTTATGTACACTAACATGACATCCATGATCAAACAAACCTACTCATTTCAAGAGTGCCATCCCAAACACCACGTGCTCTGACCTAACTCTTTAACAACAGTGCTCAATATCTGTAGTGTATGCCCATTGTTCTTAATCATTCCAGAAACGCCTTCCCAAAAAAACAAAGTGCAATTGGTGTTAAGGTACAGGGCCTCTAAGGGTAGCACAATAGGTGTAGCAGCCCTTAGAGGCCTTTCCTGGTCACAGTGCCCTTGGTATTCAGGGTTCCTTTTACAATGGGCCTACCTGTAGCCAGAAATGTGCCAATGATGGGTACAAAGGTACAGTCTTGGGAACAAACACAGGCCCTGGGAATATGATTGGCAGGGACCCAGGGCACATCAAGTCATGTGACATCAGGTGTCAGGCAAAAAGAGAAGGGTAACCATGCAAATAGAGGCACTTTCCTACACTCATCAATGCCATTATCGAGCGCTAGTGAAGAAGAATATGCAATAATGATATCGACCGAGGAATGACCGGCACAAGTAGACTTGGCTACTTGCAAAGATGAAAAAAAGACAAAGGCGAATCACCACACAAACAACGGAATTCATTTGGATGCTGCCCCAAAATGACATTTAGCATAAATAGCGGTGCATTGATTAACACCATACTGGTTGGAAATTTCAACAGCCTATCTATCACCTGTGCCACACCAACCCGTCAAACAGAAAAGTATATGTGTGGGCTGCTTCTAACCCACTGCAGAGTCCAGCATCATTCATAGAGACAATGAGACATAAAACAGTCTCAATGCAAGCACCAATTCACGTTCTTCTAGGAACTTCGTCCAGTGCATTCCTACTCAGTTTTTCCATCGCTGGGGACATGGGACTGATATCTCTCAATTACAACCTCAACACCCAACTGAAGTTGTGAGTCAATTTCTGTTGTTATTTCATGGTCTAGGCAGCCTCAAAACAATGAAAGTACGACTTCACATTAATGAGGACATTTGACCTGCTGCCCAGCGGTACCGGAGAGTCGCTTTCCCCTTGCAAAAAGCTGTTGAGTAAGAACTAGAAACACTATTGAAGCATGATATCATTGAGCGCTCCACTGGTCCTACGCTATGGGTCTTGCCCATAGTAATGGTGCTAAAAAAGAACAGTGGTGGTACAATGAGCATTTGTGTTGATATGCGTTGGGCCAACAAAGCAATCAAAAGAGAGAGGCGTCCTGGTCCACACATTGCAGAAATGATCATGCAACTGAACAGTGCCAAAGTCTTTGCCCGTCTTGACCTGAATAAGGGATACCATCAGCTCGAGTTGGAAGAAAACTGCAGGTACATTACTACTTTTTTGACTGATGTTGGTTTGTTCAGTAAAAAAAGAGTGCTGTCTGCTGCAGAAATATTTCAGATTATTATACGTCAAATAATTCAACCTGTCACACATGCCTTTAATTACAGTGATGACATACTGGGGCAACGAAAAAGGACCATGACAAGGCTCTTACACAAGTTTGCCAGTTACTTGCTGATGCAGGTCTTACTCTAAATGCAGCAAAGTGTGAGCTTGACTAGTACAAACTCAAATTCTTTGGGCACATGTACTCTGATGAGGGAATTACTACTGACCCAGATAAAGTGCAAGTACTATTGGCAACCTGCCCCCCACAAGATGTCGCAATGCTGCAATCCTTCTTAGGCATGGCCAGTTATTGCTCAAGGTACTTTTTTTTTTTTTAAACCTCTATTAGCGTCAAAAGGATATACAAGTCTAGGCCTACAACCAAGTCGGCCGGCCTCAATACGGAAAGCAATCAGAAGTTCCAAGGCAAACATTACAGAGTCAATCAGCAAGAAGCAGAGGCAATACAGTCGTAAAAAGGGAGAATATACCTAGGAACCAAAGGGCCAAGACACAGGAGCAAAAAAGGTTAATTTTATAATATGGGGATAAGGCGTACGACAGGCTCACTTTCAATATAGAGACGTCCGAAGTCCCAGAACCAGCCTCAGCGACAATAAGGGGGTATGGGGCCGCAATAAAGGAGAGGCAACACAATTCACACAGGAAGATCGGGATAATTTAGACATAATCGACACTTGAACATTATCATCGTTACATGCCCACCACCCAAACCACAGCTAAGCCAGAACAGAGGGATCGGAGAAACATTACATCAAAACTAACCCGTCATAGTGACCTCTAGGAAAAAGGAGGGAGGGGGACGGGGGCGAGGAAAAGAGGGGGAAGAGGGGGGAAAGAGGGGGAGGGGAGGAGGACAAGACGGAACAATGAGAAAAAGAAATGAAATACAAAAACTAAAGAAAGAAGACACGCCGACACAGGCGTCCCGTGGTGGGAGTACAGGAGAAAACAGGAGTATCAGCACCAGTGAGGGTACAGCAATCGAGAAGAAAAGCAACCGAACCATAAAAGGAGGGTTAACGACGCCACACACCCCACCCCGAACACACCACGGGAGGCAGGGACAGACGCGGCATTACTATAAAGAGATACAAAAGGGCCATAGAACCATAAAACAAACAACAAATAGAACCCAACCCACCCATCCCACCCTGCACCCCTGTAGAAGGCTATGGCCTACCCTTCAGACAGCGTGCCTGTCGCCCTAAACCAGAACCCGAAATATAGCAAGAAAGAAAGAGAGAAGAACGAGACAAAAAGAAACAGAAATAAAGAAAACAGGAGGGAGGAGCATAAGAACAGAAATCAATATGGTCGGCCGCCGCCCTCCGCCCAACCAGACAATCGCAACAAAAACAGATCAGGACGACACCCCATCAAGCGCCATAAAACTTACAGAGGAGGGGACCACCCACCGCTCTATGGGAACAAACAACTGCGCCACTAAGTCGTATACCAATAATCAACCAGGAGTCGTGCATATCACCCCCATCCCTTCCGAACCACAAATCCCACCCACCACATGACAGTGTAAAATGAGATACTCAATACATGACCAGCACACAATCGGAAAAAAAGGTGACTACCATGTAGACATGGGGGGTAAATCGGTCCGCAAGTGAGCAAACGTCCGAGCAGAGAGTTTAAATGCAGCAGCAATCGCAGCACGGGTGATGAAGAACAGGAGTTCAGTTTCGCCGCTTGGGAGGGCGAGAGGGTCTCTGTAGTAGATAAAGGCGAAGCCATCGGAGCAGGTGCAGGCGGCAGTCCACCAATATTTCTAGGCATCCGAGCCGAACAGGGCCGCGGCACAATGTCCACGAACCTAAGACCTCGAAAAACAGGGAGCTCCAAAGTCACCGGCACACAAAATGATCTTCGATCAGCGGCAGCAACACTTGCAGCAATCGAGGGGGGCGAGGCAATGGAGTCACTGAAACAAGAGGGCGGCAAGAAGAAACGGCTGCCCAAAATGGCGGCAGATCGTGGCGGACTCACAGGGACATCGGGGGCCAGGGATGTGCGCAGGGATCTCAGAGCTTCCAGGATATCTCTGACCGTAAGCTCACGCTCACCAGACCAGACCCCCGCGCAATTAGGCAACCCAAGCCCGCCGCCACAAGGCGCTTCATGTTTCAGAGGGTCGGCCGCCATTTCGCGAAGTCAGCCCAGTCGCCGCCCTCCGCAACCCCCAAAAAACAGTTCAAAAATGTAGGACTTCACAGAGCTCCGGGGGGTTCCCAGCAATGGCAGCCTTGGTGCCGAAAGGATGTCCGCCCAATGCGGGTCTCCGCCTACACCAACACCGGCGCCCCCAACAAGCAGAGTCCGGGCGCAGAGGTCCAGGGCCGCCGGTCAAAGCAGCGGCGGGAGGAGGACCCCTTCACAGAATCAGTCCCCGGTGCATCTCACCCACATCAGCCGCGCGGTCACCAGGGCAGGCCCGGATCAGGATCGCCGGGATTTTCGCA
Source organism: Lissotriton helveticus (assembly GCF_964261635.1). Lineage (NCBI taxonomy): Eukaryota > Metazoa > Chordata > Amphibia > Caudata > Salamandridae > Lissotriton > Lissotriton helveticus. The sequence goes on along the minus strand of NC_136061.1, from coordinate 980,263,711 downwards.
CCACGGCTCTCATCATTGGTTCACTCTCTCGACCGGGGCCGACAGTCGTCGGATCCCACAGGCTAGGTCCCGGTCTAGGTTCCACGGAGGCCCCGGTCTTGCGGAGGGCATAACTTCGGAGCCGCTACACGTCGAAACCTCCGGGCCAAATGGTGAGTACAAGCGAGGTGTTCCGTTTCCGATTCTCCGATAATGTGTCATCTCCGGACAGGATATTATACAGGATACATGATCAGGCCGGAGGGCTGCGGGAGCCGAGCTAAAAGGCGACCATTACGCTCGCGAGCTTGGCTCCTCTCCGCTCAAGGTACTTTTGTGACTTTGCTACTGCAAGTGACCGATTGAGAGACATGACAAAACGAGATGTCCCTTTCCAGTGGTCTGCTGATTGTGATCTAAGCTTCAAAAGAATAAAACATGCGATTGAAAATGGAACCAAAATGGCCTATTTTGACCCACTTTACATACTGCCATCACAGTTGATGTAAGCCTGGCAGGGCTGGGGGCAATCCTTGCGCAACATAATGGTCATCTGAATGCTCAGAGACTCATTGTGGCCTATGCCAGTCAAAGCCTGCCTGACGTAGAATGTGCCTTTTCGCAGCTGCAGTCTGGCTGTGGTGTGGGCCCGCAAACATTTTCATGAGTTTCTATACAGAAAACGTTTAACTTTCATTACAGACCACCAAGTGCTGCTCACTAGTTTTGGAAAGCTGAAAGCCTAGATGCACCCTTGCATTGAGAGGTGAGGGTTTCAACTGCAAGAGTATGATTATGTAATTGTACAAAATTACTGATTACTTTTCAAGAGTACCGTTACAGCGGCACAGTTCAAAATCTAAAACGGCTGAGGATTACATTAACTTCACTGTGAGGCCCAGCATGCCAGCAGCCCTATCCATTGAACAGATCATTGCTGCTACTGATGCTGATCAGAACATGCTTATCCTCAAAGATATAATTTCAACTCAATTGTGGAAAAAAGCATGCATAACCTTTTGCTGACTACGTTGAATTTAAAAAAATGTACAGGATGAACAGCCCTTTACTAAGGAAGGTATTGTATTGTGAGGCTCACAAATCGTCATTTATACACACTATAAGGAGTAGGGAGTGAACGCACGTGGTGTTGTGAAATAGTGTGGAAACGTGCTGTGTACGGAACTGTATACTATTTACCATATTAGGTTTATGAGAGTCAAACATACACCTTACATTCAACCACACGTAACGGAATAACACTCAATCATGGCACAGGATCAGGGATTATCCTATGGAGAAGATATAGTGTCACAGATACTAGAGGGTCCATCATTACTGGGTGATACAGCATTGAACCAGGCCCTTACACAGGGAGAGGGGTGGGATACCCTGTTGGAAATGAAAAGGACACATGTAAAAACTATACTCCACGGGGCAATTCTAACCGAATACTTGCGAGGGAATCCAGCACCACAGGGTCTCCTCGTTACGAATGAGCCTCTGATTTTTCTGTTAGATGCGCTCATCGTGCGGAAATGTACCAGGGATTGGTTAATCTTAATAATCTGCACAGCAAGAAGATTGGCAGACACCTTGGTAATAAAAATTCAAGAAAGCGAGGAAGGTTTGAAAACAGAAGTAGTACTGACTGCTTTTAACCAAAAATGTAATGAGGTCAATTCGGAATTGGGGGAGTACAGGGACTACTCAATTCCACCAACCACAGGTTCCACCTTTTTAAGGCAGAGGCAGGAGCAAAGGTCAAGACAAACAGAAGGGCCAACAGAGTAACCTGGGAAGAAAAAGACCAAGAGTTGAACCAACGGGTGACCCGGAGTATGGCTCAGAGTATGCCACCAGGGACCAGCGGGGATCTTCTTTAGTTGTGAACCTCTCCTCCAAAACCCTGACCCCAGCCCAGGAGAATCTGCTACAGGAAGCATTGGGTTATGTTCCAACGAATCAGCCAGACCATTTCCAACTACGACAGGAACTGGCTACATTTTTCAGAACAGTGAGATTGAGGGTGTTTTTTGAAGACACAGAAACAACCAACACCAGGGAAGGAGATACACCTTTACGCCCTAAATCCACATTCACCCCCAGATCACAATGTTGCCAGGAGAGGTGGGCACATTTGAACAGGCAGTGATTTATGATCTGGAGACTTGAAAATGCGAAAAGGGCGAACATTCTCCAATTTAAGTAACACCGAAAAAGTGGCTCTCCGTGAACAGCAGGAGGACACCTCCATCATCCTGAAACCGGCAGACAAAGGGAAAATAATTGTTATATTGGGCAAAACCACACGCAATGAGGAATGCCTACGCTTCCTATTAGATAGGAGGAATTACGAAGTGCTGAGAATAGACCCAACTCCAGATCTGACAAAGGACATTGCCGCCTTAGTGGAGGAGGGAGTATCCAATGATTGGATCTCTAGACATGTGGTGGAATATCTCACTAACAACCATCCCAAAAGCCGTATTTCTATTTACTGGCAAAAATTCACAAGGAGACCCGGCCACGGCCAGGCAGGCCAGTCATGTCTGGGATCGGTTCGATTTTGTAACCTTTGTCACAATTTTGGGACTTTTATCTGAAACCATTAATACAGAGATTACCATCATACTTACAGGATACCTCGGACATCCTGACCTGCTTGAAAGAAATGCCTTTTGATCCTACAAGAGAATTTCTACTGGGCCTGGATATTGAGGTGTTCTATACCAACATCCCCCAGAGGGAAACCCTCAGGGTGTTGGAGGATATCCTTTTCGAGGAAGACTGGAGATACCAGTCACCTCAAGCCTTCGTGTTGAGTCTAGCAGAACTAGCCCTGACCAGGAACTTCTTTGAATATGAGGGGACACTCTACTTGCAGACCCACGGGACCTCAATGGGCAGTACCTTTGCTTCAAGCCTGGCGGGTCTGTATGTGGGAGCACTGGAGAAGAAGAAGATCTATGACCTAGGATGTATCTGGTCGGGAAACATAAGACTGTGGAGGCACTACATAAACAATGTGTTGGTGATTTGGAAGGGCAATGAGGAGTCAGTGGAGCAATTGCTGGTCTGGCTGAACCAAAGGAATCCTTTGCTCCATTTCACGTCCACCGTGACCAGCATAGGACTCCTGTTTCTGGACCTAGTCATCGAACCCAAGGAGGGAATACTACATACCCGGGTCTTTCATAAACCCACAGATAAGAATGCCCTGCTGGCCTATGACAGCTTTCACACGAGGTACTTGAGGGAGAACCTACCCGTAGGCCAATTTTTCGGTTGCGCCACAACTGCACAGAGAGAACTACCTTCAAAAGAGGAAGCAACTCGTCTCTTAAAGAAGCTGTGCCAACGGGGATACCCGGAACGTACCATCACGAGAGCCCGCAAAAGAGCAATGAATGCCAACAGAGACACCCTTCTGGAAAAAAGATTAAGACCAGAGACAAACAAACCGGTTTGTGTCACCACCTTTAATACAGCCTCCCACCAAATTCGACAGATGATTCTGAAACATTTGAGTATACTCAAATCCCAGGGATTGAATATTGAGAAACCTCTGATTTCTTTCAAAAGGAGCACCAACTTGAAGGACGTACTTGTACACACAAGACCAGGAGGAACACCACAAAGCATAATGTGTGATTCCTCCCTCAAACTGAACGGGTCGAAAACCGAAATCATGTTACTAGGTCACAAGGTGACCTCAATACCCACCACCATCTGGCCTGCTTGTCTGGGGAATCTTCCCAGCCCAAAAAAAGAAATTAAAAGCTTAGGGGTCTGGTTGGAACAGGATCTCTCGTTCAAAACACAAGAAAAAAACCCGCAGAAATCTGTTTTGGGCTGCTTCGGTCTGCCCGGAAAGTCCTTCCCCTCCTCCCGCAGCAATGTAGGAAGCTGCTAGTACAAGGACTGGTTTTGTCCAGATTAGATTATAGCAATGCTATTTTTTGGGGGCCCCTGTAGCCATAATTAATAAACTACAACAGACTCAAATGCCGCAGCTAGGCTATTGATGGGTACCTCAGCTAGGACGTCGGCAAAACCAGCACTCAAATCTCTCCACTGGCTCCCCATACATGAAAGGATTAAGTTTAAATCTTTATGTATCGCCCATAAACTTCTTCATGGTAAGGGACCCTCTATTATGAAGAGTCTAGTTACGCCCTACAAGGCTAATAGGCCCCTGCGCTCCGATAACGAGTGCCTGGCGAGAGTGCCAAGATTTAAGAAGGCACGCACAGGAGGCCGCCACTTCTCCGTGAATTCGGCCTCACTGTGGAACTCCCTCCCCTCAAAACTGCGTGTGGAACCCTGCCATTCGCGTTTCCGGAAGCTCCTGAAAACCTTCCTTTTCCCCAAGTGACCTTCTGTTTTCCTTTCTCCCTCTCGAGCCTGATTCTAGTGCAGCGCTGGGATGCCTCCGGGTAACCATGCGCTTTATAAAACCGGTTACATTACATTACATTACATAACGGGAGGACAAGATCTCCTACCACCAGTACAAGGACATTCTCGCTGCGTATCTTGTAATGTATGGCACCTAACAAACAACACAAGAACTATCGACATAGGATTGACTTACCCCTGTGAACAAAGAACACAGACAAACTGTAATACAGAGAACGTGATCTATCTACTCACCTGTCCCCGTTGAAAACAGTATGTAGAGATGACTTCCAGGAAAGTGAAAACACGCATTATGGAACACCGAAGCACGATAAGATGTATGAGATCCAATACAAAACTAACAACCCACTATCTGGAGAAATACCGTACTCCGGAAGATATGACCTGGACTGTTACAGAGAAACCAACCAAGGTACTATTCCGGAGAGAGCAGAGATGGGCGTACAGGCTCAAAAGTCACTTTTGCCGCAACAAAGAAATACCATGGCACTCTCTGAATAAATAAGAGCCTTAGGGATTTGCACTGAAGTCTGCTCACAGAAACTTTGTTGTAATCTGTTCTCAGAGACTGCATATCCATTAAGTACAGATTGGATACTGAAGAGTGGATATTAGACAAACTCCAGGTCATCTTACTAACAGGGATCTTTTGGGAATACTAGGCCAATGGAGAGAGGAGTTTGGAATTTCTCCCCTACTGTTCGTTGAATTATATGTTCTATCAATAAGGTGGTCTATTCACGTCTATCCCTCATAGAAAGATAAACTGGTTAATCACAGACTCTTTCAATAGAACGGGATTAGTTCCAGTGCATAATCTGCACTCAGAAGTATTCAGCAAGTAAAACACTGTGGCACGTGTTTTCCCTTCTTTTTATCATATTTTTTTTTAAACGATCCTGTGGAAAGCTTGACAGTCTCAATGACAACGGAGAGACTGACGTACATGGAAGGTGCGGGCGCCTCCTCATGCCGACCCACTAGATTTTTTTTGATAAACAATTTTTTTATTGATTTAAAGATTTGACAAAAGACACCAGCCAATCATCACGACACAATAAAAGTTCAGAAGTACAGACGAGGTTTTGTGGGACCCAGTATACAGACATTAATAAGTATAAAGCAGCATGGATTTGGACATTCCCTTTGGGACTAAACCATACCCCCCAACGATTTCCCCCAGACCATACGATATTTCTTGGGACACCCACGTGCCTCATACGTGATTTTTTCTTGCGTGGCACACCAATCCACCCCAGTCCGCCAGCGTCCCACACTCCTGGGTTCGGGGCATTTCCAGGAGGTTGCTATGTCCCTTTTGGATGCCACCATTGCCGTAGTGAAAAACAACTTCTCGTCCTGAGACCCATCCAACCCGTCAGTAATACCCAGGAGCGTGTGTTTTGGTTTGTGAGGAACCTCCCACCCTAGTGTCTCTGTAAGTTCTTCCTCTGTATCCCCCCCAGAACCGCGTCAGGCGGGGGCATGCCCAAAACATGTGGAGAAAATCAGCTGGATCATGACCGCACGTAGGACAAGCAGAGGCCGACCCAAGTGATTATGCACGGACCCACATGATCATGCGCCTGACAGGGACACGCCCTACATGTACCCGGAGGCATTCCATGATGCAGCAACAACAGACACAGTTATAAGGAGCTCGTCGCTCGATCTCCCCGCACTTCTACACGACGGAGGAGGCAAGCACCGACGACAAGGAGGAGCACCACATTTGATGTAGTAAGGAGGAATTTTAAAAAACAATTACTCAAGCCACCGGCAGCTATGGGATATTGATATTGGGCATGACTTTTTAACTTAAGGGGCACAGTTTCGTTCTAGCCCACCCTGCTTATTTTCTAAATGGGCTACTAACACCTGTTCCATACATGATTACAAAGGGGCAAAATTCAGAGTTGACATAGTATCACCACCGCGATTATGGCAGCTAGTCTTGTCTTGAAATACCACCCAGTCCCATTACTTATGTGTAGGGGGGATCGATTAGGATATTATAAGACATAAAAGTAAAAGACCAACTCCACCTAGTAAAGTTAAAATCAACTCGACCTAGCCATGCAAAGAATCACCTATTCTAGTTAAGAGATCAAAGACTGGCAGTACCATAAATACAACGGAATGGGAAATATTAATAATGAGTATGCTGGTTGTTTTTCTCCAGTTTTTCCACTACCCTCCTAGAGTGCGACTACAAGGGGTCTCTCCTGGCCCACCGCAATTTTGAGCTTGCCTTAGGGGTAAACCCAGTGAGTACACCACACCCTATTGGCCCTTCTGAGTGATGAATTCAAGAAGTGTGGTATGCTTGATGAGTGTATGTAACTTGTTTGAAGTCATGCAGAAATACATGGTTTTGTCACCAAAGATAGAAGAAGGAAATACAAATGTTTTAACCTGCTAACGGTAATCCTTGGCGCGCAAGGTTGTTGGGCCTGGCCTTTTGGAGTCTGGAATACGTATGTTAAACACGCTATGGAAGATGTTTGTAATATACAATATTGTAACATATAGAATACCTCAATGTAAATACTTAGCCTAACTTTGGGACTACTTATTTTTTTTTATCTTTGCAGTAAAACACAAGGAATCTCTTGTTGGAAATTCCTTAGAGTAAGACCTAGGGTACACACACCTACGACCTCGATTGGAGAATTGGGTGTGACTACATGTACTGTCACCGTGAGTGTCCTGAAGAAGGCCGACGTGACCATAAGATTGGGCACATTGTAAAGACCGAAACATGTTCACCCCCAGGCAGTAAGGAGGGGTGTAAGGGGCACGTCGTAACTCCCTGGCACCATCAGCCTTCACGTTTTTAATCCGAACGGAGGATCCAGGAATAAAATAATATAATTAACAAGAAAGGGACCCTGAACCTAAGAAAACGATAAAGGGGAACAACTCACCAGGGAGTTCAATATTAATAAGAACATGAACGGGAGGTTCCCAAGATTATTGAGGACTAGAGCATTCAAATAATTACAATTGCCCACAAAAACGCTGTGCAGTATCAACTCATTTTATTTTTTATATATTTCTTAATAAAAAAGCATTCATTTATTCAAATAAATTATTTCAAAAACATAGAAAGTATATTATTATCTTTACCAATACAATATAAGCCCAGCACAAAAGACAGTAAGCCATTAAATACAAAAGACATTCATACTCTCAGACATTCACACATTCAGCCATCATCATATACATCCAAAAAGAAAACTGAAAACACATTAGAGACCAAAAGACAAGGAAAGCGCCCAGGAATAAAATAGACTTAGGGATACCTCAGAGTTAGTTTTAACACACACCACACTGCACCTTCACCTCCATTGTTCCCAGTCACAACTTGGAAATATTGTTTTCTTCTTTTCTGTATATTGTGTTTGTCTTCTCCAACCCTATTTCTCTACCCCAGGCGTTGACTGCGCCGGGTGTTTTGTAAGCAGCCCTAAGATGAAGCATGTCACACTTTGGTGTGTGTGATCACAGTATTAAAACACACAGCACGTTTCCACACTATTTCACAACACCATGTGCGTTCACTCCCTACTCCTTATAGTGTGTATAAGCATTTGATTGGGGGTTCGGAGTAGGTGAGCACTGTACCCTCTCCCCTTTTTTGTGTGTGTGACTAACAAATCGTCATCCCTGGGAACCTAAGACAGCAAGTCACTGAACTAGCCTATGAAGGGCCTTCTGGCACTATAGCCACCCTAAGAGACCGAATGTAGTTTCAGAGCCTAGATGAGCGAGTGGAGAGGGAACTAAAAGAGAGCCATTTTGACTCTGCCTTTCTCCTTAAGTGATGCAGCACCCATTGACAATGTCTGACCTTCCTGCACATGCATAAGAAAGAATAGCAGTTGATTTCTTTGGACCTTTAGAAAACGGACATCACCTTATAGTAGTCATCGATGAGTATTCACGTTTTCAATTAGTAGTAGCAGAGGAGTTCTAGACAACTTCTCATGACAAGATCATCGAACAGCTAGATGATATCCTTGCAGCAAAACACACAAAATGATGGATGGAATGTTGTGCAATGGCAAAACATTCACCCCCAGTCACAGATCTGGGTTTAATCCATTGTTATTTTGCTCACCAAGCCACACCTTGCAGCATTGGGTATCCCTTCCATTCTCAAATCTGACAATACTTCGCTTTTTAATAGCAAAGAATTCAAGTAATTTCTGGTCAGACTAACTCTCAAACATCAAAATAGCACAGCACTGTGGCCCCAAGCTAATGGTGTTGTGGAATGCTTCATCAGTACCATCTAACGGGTAATTCAGCAAGTATTGATGGAGGGAAATAAGGTAAACCAAGCCCTGCGTGCCTATTGTTCAACTTCTTACTCCACAACTGGTGAGTCCTGCTACCTTGATATTTGGGAGAGCCATTGTAACTAAACAGCCCCAGTGGACAGTAGAACGATCCTTGAATGCGGATAATGTTTGTGTCGTGGACACTTCTCGGAAGTGCCAGATGAAAGCATATGCCGATCATTATCGACGAGCTCAGTGAACAGTCTTGAAGGTGACTGGGGTATAGTCAAGCAGAAATTAAAGCGGAAAACAGACACTCCATTTGCAATCGATCGTTTGAGGGTTGTGACGGGCAAAGGACATATGGTGATGGGTATTGTCAGGGCCGGACTGGGAACTGAAAGCAGCCCTGGCAACTTTTGCTAAAGCAGCCCCCATCCGGCGTGTAGCGAGCGAGCGAGCCTGACCGGTAGGGGGGTTTGGGGAAATTTTTGGAAAAAGACAGACCAAAATGGTGAATTTTACAGCACATTTTTCATTACATATTCAATTGTATTAACTTTCAAAGCACAGTAAATAGTGGATGGTGACCTTAAAGAGCACCAGGTTACCCACCCAGACATATGTACCCATAGACATGCTTTCAGAGAGCACCAAAAATAGACACAAGTAGTGAATCAGAAAGAACAAAGTACAAGTGAGACCAGCCCCCACATGGTGTGTAGCGAGCAAGCGCAGTGAGCAACCCCTACTAAGGGGAGTTTGCGGGGTTGTCCCCCCAAGACAATTTTGGAGACAGAAAGGCCAAAACAAAGCATTTTTCGACACATCTTTCATTACATATTAGATTATATTAACTTTTAAAGCATAGTAAGGGTCGCAGTGGTGGGCATAAGGGCATTTACTGTGGCATGGTAAATCTGGTCCCATTGTTGGACATGTAGGAGTACCGTCCTAAACCTTTCAGGAATTTAACAGAAACACTCAAGGGCCGCAAGTGTTAAAACAAATGTGAGGGGGCGGGGTCATTTTTGAAGCTCCCACACCACAATAAAATATGAATGGCGTAGAGGATGTTGATACGTACAAGGAAGGGCGTCTAAGCCTCCCCTTTTGAGGGTTCCCTGTCCAGTCGTCAACAAAACATTTTTTTATCTAGGCCACATAATTAATTACTCAAATGTTACCAAGAAAACATGCCAAACAGAATACCATTAATCAATATGTTCAAACTCAATGTACTCCTTCGGTTTAACACGGTCATAATATAAGGAGACACTGGGTTCAACACATCCTGTGTGTGCTGCTCAAAACACTGCAAAATACAGTAATTAGTGAAAGAGGCCAATTTGAAGACTGCTCAACAAAATACCCTCAAACTGAAACAAGCCGCCCTGTCCCACTCTGCCAGGTCTGCATTCTGCCCAGTACCAGATCTCTGTGCAAACAAACAACTGCGCTAATTGAGTACAAACAGAGCAGCATCATCGGGTCCCACTCCCAGAGCTCTATCAGTGTTAAAAGGCCTCATATGGCACTGGGTCCTTCTTGCTAGAATCTGAGCCACCACCAGAAGGACAACTTTGATATAAAGGAATCAGGCCAACACACTAACACCAGTCATTGAGTACCAGCTACTAAATACGTTGTGAAAGACTCAGTGTATAACATTAAGAGATTTATCGAAACATCACCCTTTTATTAGGCGTTACTAGCTTGTGTCTAAACAATACACTGCTGGCCGCTGCAGGACTGAAGACTACTGATTTCTAAGGTGCACATTTGCTAAAAACACACTTCTGTCTGTGCTGCCAACATATTTATTAGTACAGTGAGTCCTGCCATCGACAACAGCTATGATCTGCAGTGCTCGGGACAAAATTTAGGCCAACTCGCAACTCAAGTCCTAAAAGAAATAGTAGAGGACTAATAAGAAGTGTGCAATGACGTCAAGTGGAGTGACGTCACAGAAAGCAATATAACCGCCTTACAGCTCACATTTCAAGAAAATAGATGTATCTTACATTTAAAAGTAAGAAACAGAGTGGCCAAGTAGGATCTTTTAATGTAAATGTACACACACACATAGAGTACTTGCTAGTTGCATGTAAAAACTGCAGTTTTGTAAACAAAATAAAAAAGTGCAGTGTATTTTCAGAGATGTTTGGTGTTCTTGCATTTCTTTTCCTGCAGTTGTGTTTAACCAACATGAAAGCACAAATACGTCTCCTTTTTACATTATTAAGAAACACATTTGTAAACAGTGGGTAGTTAGCAACTTAAAACAACTTTCTAGGCCAGGCTCATGACTCTGCCGGCGAAGTCACAGCTCAGCTGGTGCAGTGCCAGGACTGGGACTGCAGGGCCTGCTGTGGTGAGGCATAGATCTCCTGGCTAATGTCTTTGTGAACCTGTAAATCATGTCCTACGTGCACCCGAGGGCACAGCTGTACTAGCTAAAACCTATGAAATCTGCTTAGCTAGTAAGACCTGACCTCGTTGACAGCCAGGTAGCAGAGCAAGTCATTTATTAAACATGTTAGCCTGAGTGAGATGTGCCCAGATGGGTCCCAAACTCCCTCCCACTCAAACGAGTCAATTACAACTAATCGGATAACTTAAAAGTGGGTTTAAAATGGGCCACACTTTTAAGAAAGCACTGTGCCATGTTTTTCAACACCTTAGAATTTCTTTTGCACACATAATAATGGCATATATAAAATGTTATTACAAATTATTTGCAATAGTGTCAGAAAGAGAATGGGGTTTAAATTCTATGCATTCGCACTGAGTGAAACTGCATGCCTACTCATGGGGATGATCCCGGGCCACCGCCCGACTAGGCTTGAGTCCTCCCAGTCCTGCTTTCCTGCCCCTGTCATCAAGTGATCATAAAGTACTTTCCATCATTCCATGCACAAGGGTGACCGGGCCAGTGACAGTCACATCCTTTGCATCATTCTAAGTGGTGCAATAGCATCATGTTTCAGAAACAATCAACTCCACTCTGGCGCAGGCAGGGAATGGCTGACCAGGGATATCTGCATTTAGAGCCATCTACGAATAAAAAAGCGCCTTTGCTCAAGTTGGCTGATGCCAGTTCGGCCACCAGCCCAGGAGTCACTCTCCCCCGTGTGTGTGTATCTGTCTCAGCGAGTCAGGGCCGGCCAGGCCCGCAGCGAGGGCAGAGCCGAGATGGAGCGCAACTCAACTCAAGCCAGGCAGGCAGCACCAACACCCACCACCTCGCTCCGGCAGCCGGCTCGGCCTCCCTGGCCCCTGCTCACCAACAGCAGGTCTGCCCTGCTCACAGTGTTACAATTTTAAATCCACACTCAGGGGCCCCAGGGGCGCTGCTTAAACAAAGGTGTAGGCCAAGGCCCTTGCCCCTGGTCCGGGGGATGGGGGCAGGGCTGGCTTTAGCACTGGTGGCGCCCAGTGCAACAATGATTTTTTGGCGCCCCCCATGACCACCTGCGCAATGAATTCCCGCACTACCACCCCCGTAAAAGTCTCCATAACGACTCTCACTCAGATGCATTTAATTTGTTTTATAGTGTAACTCATAAAAGTGAAGGGTGTCAGAGCACTTTACATTGCACACACATTACTCAACCATAGGTGTGTAAATCAATGTACAGGAAAAGTTACATGAGACAGAATGGTAGGATTTATATGTCATCCATTCTGGTAGGCAGTAAAGTTTAGGGGGGCTTGATCTGGAGAAGCACAAACTCAGGATTTAAAACGTAAGACCATGATTGGGGATTATCTTTAATAATTGGAATTGATTTCTACCCAAATCAACACTTTGTACAACATTAGAATATTGAAAGTCTGGGGAAAAAATTAATATGCTCTAAACTATACTTGAAGTCAACATTTCAGTTCTTTGATAACAGTTGATAGCTCACTGATTTGTATAAGTATTTTAACTAATAATCTACAAGTAACAAAACAAAGTCTCTGACACAGCAGTAACCCCCTGACCTATTTACGGTATGTTCACTTCGGGATTTGCATGATGCACATTTTTTGCAGCAGGCATATTGAACCTCTGTGCTAACTTATGATGAATCAAAAAATCTCCAAGTCAAAACTCTAACTAGACAAAACTTCTTTCTCTCTCCATGAACATCATCACATCAATCACCGGAGTAGGCTTGACATTTTTATTGTTGGCTGAAAATTGCTGGAGGTCAAACACTGCTACGGATGTTTTTAAAAACAATATAGTATAGCAAACAGGCGCCCCCATGCAAAGTCAGCACCCGTGGCACGCCCTAGAGCCGGCCCTGGGTGGGGAGGGTCGGAGGGCCGCTACCTTTGTTTAATCCCGTCCCGGTCCACAAACGCCTGGAAGCCGGACACGGTTATTACACGGACAGACAAAAAAGGCACTAATGAGTGACTCATCGGAGGGCGGCACTGCAGTCGGCAGCAGGTAGTGGAACAGGCAGAGGCAGGGGCTAGAAATAATTAAATTATGGGCAGCTCTCTCACCAGGTGTCGACGTCATCTTAGTCTCTGCTGGCTTACTTCAGGAGTGCTCCTCGAGACCTTGACCTGGCCTCACCATCGGTCACCCGCACTTTTTAATGCACATGATCACCACCGGCCGCCCCACCCTAAGTGGGTGAACTGAAGAGACCGCCCGTGTCGCGCAGACGCGGCGGCAGTCGCAGAGACACCTGCGCGCGACCCACCCTCACAGTGCTCCAATGCAAATGCATGCTATTATTTATGCAGATTGCATCTGAATGACTCAGTCAGAGATAGAGTTGTGCCTACTTTTTTTCCCGGAGCGAGGAAAGACTTATGCAGAGTGTGAGTGAGTCATCACTGACTCGTGTGAAGTTCTCTGATTTCTTGTTCTGACTAACGCCGCCGGCCGGACCAAAAATCAGCCTCAGCACCAAAACCGCCCCCCTGCCAAAAAACTGGCCCCACCCAATCCAGCCTACAGGGGGATTGCCCGGCATTGCCAGTCCGGCCCTGCGTGGGCATCCTCAGCACACATAATGTCTCCCGTTTGTGATCATGCACTTCAGCCTCCCACTGGCTCCCCTGTAACCTAGGTGATAAAAGCAGATTTCACCCCATTCATTCTACACCCTGTGTGCCTTCATTCACTGGTATCGAGGTACCACTTCTCCTTTTCTGCCATGCCATCACTGTGCAAAAAGACATTCGACCAGGGGCCACACTCCCCATGCTGCAACAGGTACAGGCTCCCCCTCCCCCAACACCCAGGCCTCAGGGCCATGTGCATCACATGCAGAGCATGACAACAAGTCCTCAAAAGTCATTCCCTACCAAATAATTTCTGAAAACAGAGATGATCAGAAAACAACAAGGAGTAGAGCATCATGTTTTGGGGAAGTAGCAAAGTAAGAAGAAGAGCATGCGCCTGGCCAAGCAGGGCGAGTGATGCCAAACACGCGCCCTGTTCCCAGAATGATCACAAACGCCAAAACCTCTCGGTCTTTATAGACAAGAAATTGGAAAGAAATGCACACATCAAGGCTAAAACACAGTCAGCCCACCATCAGCTCCAAATACTCAGAAAAGGCCAAATTTAAAACCCCAAAATCTGTACAAGTGCTGTACATATGGTGTCTAGAATACAGGCGCATTCATCACAGGCCTTCCAGTCAGACTCCTCGCTCTTCCAACGCCAGGAAAAGTGAACACGTCCCCCCAGGCCCCAGGGCACTTTGCTGACTCCTTTAGCAGCCAGGTCTGTATCAAGCGTCTTGCCTCACATGATGCCTAAAGAATAAATTAATACCAAACAAGTGAAATACGAGACAAAAGTATATCCGACTCGACTCTATGACACGAAACCCTCTCTTAATACTGCTGCACCCTCAATCAATCAATCATATCATTTGTAAAGCGCACTACTCACCCATGAGGGTCTCAAGGCGCTGGGGTGGGGAATGCTGCTACTGCTCGAAAAGCCAGTTCTTGAGGAGTTTTCTGAAGGTCAGCAGGTCTTGGGTCTGCCGTAGGTGGATGGGGAGGGTGTTCCAGGTCTTGGCGGCGAGGTGGGAGAACGATCTGCCCCCTGAGGTCGCTCTTTGGAAGCGGGGGACTGTAGCGAGGGCAAGGTCGGCGGAGCGGAGCTGTCGGGTGGGGGTGTAGAAGCTGAGTCGTCTGTTGAGGTACGTTGGTCCAGTGTTGTGGAGTGCCTTGTGTGCGTGGGTGAGAAGCTTGAAGGTTATCCTCTTGTTGACCGGGAGCCAGTGCAGGTCTCTCAGGTAGGGTGTGATGTGGCTGTGGCGAGGGATGTCGAGGATCAGGCGTGCAGAGGCATTCTGGATGCGTTGGAGCCGTCTCAGGAGTTTGGCAGAGACTCCTGCGTAGAGGGCATTTCCATAGTCCAACCTGCTGCTGACAAGGGCCTGGGTGACTGTTCTTCTTGTTTCAGTGGGGATCCACCTGTAGATCCTACGGAGCATACGGAGGGTGTTGAAGCAGGAGGAGGAGGAGACGGCGTTGACCTGTTTAGTCATGGAGAGGGTGGAGTCGAGGATGACCCCTAGGTTGCGTGCGTGGTCGGTGGGTGTTGGAGCGGTTCCCAGTGCGGTCGGCCACCAGGAGTCGTCCCAGGCCGAAGGGTTGGATTCGAGGATGAGGACCTCCGTCTTGTCGGAGTTCAGCTTCAGTCGGCTGTTCCTCATCCATTCAGCAACTGCCTTTATTCCTTCGTGAAGGTTGGTTTTGGCAGTGTGAGGGTCCTTGGTGAGGGAGAGTATCAGCTGGGTGTCATCGGCGTAGGAGAGGATGTTGAGGTTGTGCCGATGGGCGACGTGGGCGAGCGGTGCCATGTAGATGTTAAACAGAGTTGGGCTGAGGGATGAGCCCTGGGGTACGCAACAGATGATCTCGGTGGCTTCGGAGCAGAAGGGGGGAAGGCGGACGCTCGGTGTTCTGCCGGAGAGGAAAGAGGTGGTCCAGTCCAGGGCCTTCTCTTGGATCCCAGCATTGTGGAGGCGTGTTCGTAGTGTGTGGTGACAGACCGTGTCGAAGGCAGCTGACCGGTCCAGGAGGATCAGGGCCGCTGTTTCTCCGTTGTCCAGCAGGGACTTGATGTCATAGGTGGCGGCGATGAGGGCAGTCTCGGTGCTGTGGTTGCTGCGGAACCCGGACTGGGAAGGGTCCAGGATGTTGTTCTCCTCGAGGTAGAGGGTCAGTTGTTTGTTGACGGTCTTCTCTATGACCTTTGCCGGGAATGGGAGCAGAGAGATGGGCCGCAAGTTCTTGAGGTCCTTAGGGTCTGCCTTGGGTTTCTTGAGTAAGGCGTTGATCTTGGCGTGCTTCCAGCTCTCCGGGAAGGCTGCTGTCTCGAAGGAGGTGTTGATGACTTTCCGGAGATGGGGTGCGATGGATGTGCTGGCTTTGTTGAAGATGTGGTGTGGGCATGGATCTGACGGAGATCCGGAGTGGATGGTGTTCATTATCTTGATGGTGTCATCGTCGTTGATGTTGGTCCAGTAGAGCAGGCGGTTGGTGCGGATTGTGGTCGTGGGGGTGGAAGTCTCAATGGTTGTCGGGGCGGTCGTGGCGTTGAAACTGTTGTGGATGTCTGTGATCTTGCGGTGGAAGAAGGTGGACAGCAAGTCGCACAGGTCTTGCGAGGGTGGGACGTCGGTGTTGGAGCTGGGGTTGGAGAGTTCCTTCACGATGTTCAAGAGCTCTTTGCTGTTGTGCGCGTTGTTGTCTAGGCGGTCTTTGAAGGAGGCCCTTTTGGCTGATCTGATGAGGTGATGGTGTCTGCGGATGGCATTCTTGTGGGCGGCGTGGCTGTCCGATGTTCGTTCACGGAGCCATATCTTCTCCAGCTTTCGGCAGGTTTGCTTGGAGGCCCGGCGGTCTTCAGTGAACTAGCTGGCTTTCTTGTTGGTATGATTGTTGGAGGGTTTCTTGATCGGGGCGAGGGTGTTGGCGCAGTCGTTGATCCACTGTCTGAGGTTGCGGGCGGCGGTGTTGGGGTCGGTATGGTCGGCGGGTGGGCTCTGGGCGAGGGTGGTGGTTAGCTGGTCTTCGGTGACTTTGCTCCAGCAGCGGCGAGGCATCTGTTGGGTGCGGTGGTGCGTGGTGGGTTTCTTGAAGGTGAAGTGGATGCAGCGGTGGTTGGTCCAGTGGAGTTTGGTGGTATGGTTGAAGGAGACGTGGGGGCTTGTGGAGAAGATGGGGTCAAGCGTGCGACTGGCGGAGTGGGTGGGTGTTGTGACGAGTTGTCTGAGTCCGAGGTTGGCTAGGTTGTCGATCAGGGTGGTGGAGTTGGTGTCGTCATTGTTCTCGAGGTGGAAGTTCAGGTCCCCGAGGAGGATGTAGTCCGTGGAGGCGAGGGCATGTGTGCTGACGAAGTCGGCGATGGGGTCGCTGAACTATGGTCGGGGTCCGGGCGGTCTGTAGATGAGGGTTCCTCTGAGGGTGGTGTTGGGGTCGGTGTGGATCTGGAAGTGCCGGTGTTCGGCGGTGCTGAGGGTGTCGTCGGTTTTGGTCGAGACTCTGAGAGTGTTCCTGCGGATGATGGCGATTCCTCCTCCCGCTCTGTTGGTGTGGTCCTTGCGGGTGATCTTGTAGCCTTCCGGAACGGCTATGGCTATGTCGGGTGCCCAGGCGGGGTTCAGCCAGGTCACCGTCAGGAAGGCGACATCTGGGGAGGTTGAGTTGAGTAGGTCCCAGAGTTCAACGGCATGTTTTCGGGCGGAGCGAATGTTGAGAAGGATGCATCTAAGGTGGTTGGGTTCTTTCCTGGTCGGCAGCATGGTGGGGCGGATGCTTGTGAAGCTGCAGTTCCGGCAGGTGAAAGCTCCGTGGGTGCGCTTCGGGGCGGCCAGGAAGCAGGTGTGTGATCGTCCGGTGTTGAGTGCGTGGAGGGTTCTGGCATCGTAGCGGTGTTGGGCGTCGTGGCGTTCGTGGTGTCCAGGGGTCCTGGCGCTGGGCGTGGTCCAGGCACGGACGGGCACAGATGGGCTTGCCGTAGGTGCGTAGCGGCTTCCATATGAGGGGATGTGGGGGGAGGAGCAGCTGGGAGGCGGGAGCGGGCGGCGAATGGGATTGCAGGTGGGCGGGGCCGCAGGGACGCAGCGGCGGGAAAAATGGGCAGGGGCCGCGGGAGAACTGGGCACAGGAAGGAAAAACAAGTTTAGGCAAGAAAACAAGTACAGGCACAGAGGAATAAAAACAAGTCTGAGCAAGAAAGCAAGTTAGGCAAAGGGGAATAAGAACAAGTCTGGGCAAGAAAGCAAGTACAGGCACAGGGGAATAAAAACAAGTCTGGGCAAGAAAGCAAGTACAGGCACAGGGGAATAAAAACAAGTCTGGGCAAGAAAGCAAGTTAGGCACAGGGGAATAAAAACAAGTCTGGGCAAGAAAGCAAGTTAGGCACAGGGGAAAAATACAAGATTAGGCAAAAACAGTGCAGGCAGAGCCGTGCAGCAGCGTGGGGAGCGACCTGCCTGCGAGCAGGGTCATAGGTCGCTCAGGCAGGGTCATCTCAGCCTTCTAAGCCTTCTGCCAGGGCCTCTCACTCTGCAGCTGTCCATTGATCCCCCAACTAACAAACCTCTGCTTTCTTCCTGCTCAGCCTCCCCCTTTCATGCAAGCGCCTTCTCTAATCTCCGTCTATGTAATATCCCGACCCTGCAATGCCATGTAATAATACACTAACCTCTGCTCTGCTATGCAGCAGGATTGCATGCCAACCTTTTTACTCTGCTCAGTCTTTAGATCGATGTCGAAGTCGTCTCAGTCTCTGCTGGCTGCTTACTTCAGGAATGCTCCTCGAGACCTCGACCTGGCCTCACCACCGGTCACACGCACTTTTTAATGCGCATGATCACCACCGCCCGCCCACTCTAAGGTGGGTGAACTGAAGAGACTGCGCGCGCCGCGCAGACGCAGCGGCGGCCACAGAGACATCTGCGCGCTGCCTGCCATTATTTATGCAGATTGAATCTAAATGACTCAGACAGAGATAGAGTTGGAACTTGTGCCTGCTTTTTTTTCACGGACAGAGCGCTGAGCGAGGAGAGACTCATGCAGAGTGTAAGTGAGCTGTCACTGACTCGTGTGAACTTCTCTGATTTCTTTTTGTGATCAACGCCGCCGGCAGGACCAAAAATCGGCCCCACCACCAAAACCGGCCCCCACCCCATCCAGCCCAGCGGGGGATTGCCCGGTGCCCGGCATTGCCAGTCCGGCCCTGGGTATTGTCCCGGAAAATCCATCACACAGGTTTTGTTACACTGTAAGCACCTACCTCGACTACAGTCAGCTCCAGCAATCATGAATGAGATGACCCTGCCTGACAGTCCAGATCAAGCAGCAGAACCTGTGACATTGATGCACAATCAGAATGCATCTCAACCATCTTATACCACTTGATCTGGCCAATTAGTGTGAACGCCTCGATGAAGAAATATGATGTGACTATTGTTTGTACTTTTATTCAACAAGGGGGGGAGATGTAGTGTTGTGAGATTATGTGCGCTAGGACCCTTCCGGTTCTGGGCAGACTAAACAAGGAATTACATAACTTGTGGAGAGGATGTGGTCTGACAGCGAGAGCTGTCGTCTTTGGTGCTGGAAACCAAGGTTCGAGCCTCTGGGTTGCGTCCACATCCTGTCATTCTGGGCAAATCACTTAATCTCCCCGTGCCTACCAAAAAAATAAAAAATAATGAGTTCTTGTGTAACGTAACCGGTGCTCATGTAAAGCGTTCCAATACCCTCAGGTCGAGTTCGCGCTATATCTGCAAAAAAACAAGCATTTGCAATGCAATAAGTCTTGCATTTGTGAGAGTTTAAGCCATTGGCATTGTAAATGACGATGCCTTTTATTTATGTTTTAAAAACCAATACGTAAATAAAAGACATTGTCCTTTACAATGCCAATTGCTCAAATTCTCGCAGATGCAAGACCAATTTCTTTGCTTGTTTTTGCTTCTGGTGACATCAATTTCCAAGCGAATACTTTATTTTCTCCTGCATAACCCCCAGACCACGAAGTTACTTAAACTCACGATGCCTGGCTAACGTTATCTGCGTCACACCCCGTTGCCAATGTCTATAAATACTTTTCCAGCCTGGGATTCTGAGAGGCTAAGTGCAATATTTTCCAGAATGTTCTGGAAAGCCTCCACGTCCAGTGAAATGTTGCGCTTCCATCACTGCATTATATCAGTTTATACATAAGCCATTCAGGGGTCTTCAGAGGTGGTATTTGTGTCATAGCAACTAAATTATCGTTCGTGTCACTGGAGGACTCAAATCCCAATCCCAGCATTCGCACTTGCTTGAGCCGTGTGATCTTCGGCAAAACTTTTCACTTCCAGAGGTTTAGGTAACAAAAAGTAGAAGCGTCAGGCCGTCTACATAACAAAAATGTGGTCAGATATATCGCTTGAACGATAGTTAATCAGAGCACAGAGGCAGCACATGCCATGGTGCACAGAAAGACAGCACAATCCATGGTGCACAGAGAGGCAGCACCATCAGCAGTGCACAGAGAGGCAGCACCACTTACAGAGAGGCAGCATAAGCCACAGTCCACATAGAGGTAGAGTAAGCCGCAGCACACTAAGTTAGTACAAGACACAGTGCAGAATAAACAGTGGCGTTGTGAACCCCCCCACTTTGTCAGCTGGAGCGGGGCAGTGTTACTGGGCTCCACTGGGTCGAGAACAGTGAGCAGCAAAAATGCTAACTTAATGCACTGCTGCATCATGGAGGTTGTTGGCAGTCCACAGCCATTCCTCTCACTGGAGATCGGCCATTTTCGGGATACACCTCCTAGAGAGCATTTCAACAAGCACATGATGCAGGGCCATAACCAATGCCTATCCGCTCGCTGCAGCTGGTCAGCTACTCTAAACCATTTGATAACAAGCGTGTTCCTCGCGCTAAAAGGAGGCAGCAGGGCAAGGGGCGAGTGAAAGCGTTTCACTTGCGAGAGCGAGCAGCACCAGGAGCGATAATTGCTACCATATGGCGCTGCGTGCTCCCGCAAATGAATCGCCACACATACATGCGTTGCCATTGAAGGCAATGGAACGTGTGCACATTTTTGGCTGAAAAGCCAAAGCGATGGAAAAAGGTATTTTTGCGTATGCAGCGCATGCGCACTCTAAAAAACGTGTTGGGAGTTTGTACGGTGTGGTTATCAACAGCTATGACAGGGAAGTGTGTAATAATAATAATAAAGATGGACATTTCACATCTTCATGAGAGCGTAATCATTGTGTATGCACCTGGGGTGCTGAGCCCTAGAGCAGCCACGTGTTCTGCAATACCGCTGTAACCGGTCCTCGCTGTGAAAACCTTGTTTTCACTCATCAGCATACTCCAGAAAACCAGTTTCTTCTGAGTACTAAATTACATATAAACAAAACAGTTCACAGGCAGCCGCCATAGTTAAGGGCGGGCCTTCCG
This sequence comes from Lissotriton helveticus, assembly GCF_964261635.1. Classification (NCBI taxonomy): domain Eukaryota; kingdom Metazoa; phylum Chordata; class Amphibia; order Caudata; family Salamandridae; genus Lissotriton; species Lissotriton helveticus. The sequence continues at coordinate 980,242,577 of NC_136061.1, read as the reverse complement.
GTTACGGAACAGCCATCTTGACGTCGGACGCGAAAATTACGCGGCGATTCACAATACATATCTGGTGTCGAGGAAACGAGGCCACACTGTGTGCGAAAAAACACAATAACGAGTAGGTAAAGGGGGCGTGTCAGCCGGATTCCGCCCCCCTCAAAAGTGAGTTTTACGGACTCGGCTCGTAGCTTCCGGCTTCATGGGCTGTCCTGAAGCTCCGTTAGGCGTGTCTTGTTAACAGCACCTGGTAGATACAGGATCTCGACGTGCTTCGGCAATCATTGCTCAGACGTTCGGCGTATGCGTGCGTGAAATTCAAATAAAACTTTATTGGCCTGATAATGTATTCTACTGACGTGACGTGACGTTCGGTCGGTCGGTAAGCGTGGCTCTAGCAATGGTGGGCGTTACGTCGCGGTGGGCGTTACGTCGCGGTGGGCGTGACTCTGATGCTACTCTGGGCGTGATGTCAGGCTCTTAGTAGGCGGGCTCTCTGGGTGCCGTGTAGGCGTGACCCGAAAGTGTCTTTGGGCGTGGCTTCCATGCCGCGGTGGGCGTGGCAGGCTCCCAGGATCTGAGGTGCTCAGCCGGGTAGGGGCGTGTCTATCACCAACCCCCTCGTGGGCGTCGTTTTGACGCTACGGGGGCGTGTGGTTCTGGGCTGCAGTGGCCGGTGCTGCTGGAGAGCCGGTGATGGCGGATCGGTGCGGGGGGCCCCTGCAGGGAGCCCTGCCCCCCGAGGTGCGTGAGAGCCTGGCCGAGCTTGAACTGGAGCTGTCCGAGGGTGAGAGCCGAAACGGGGCCGCCTGGCGGGGAAGGATGGATGGGGTTAAGATCACTGACTGGCGGCGGGGAGTCGTGTCTTAGATCCGCACAATCTCTACAGTCAGCTCCTTAAGCGTTGCTTTTTGGAACCTACTCCTCTTTACCCTGTGCCAATATTCCCCATTCAGAAATCTAGCCCTCCGCAATCTCTGCTCTAATCGACCTCTGCAACAGTCGCCACCTGTACCCACGTAACAGTCCTCAGTCCTTTGCTCCTTCCATTTTATGGGTCCCCATCACCATCAACCGTTTGTATCCCCAATCTCCCTCAGTTCAACTGTTTTCCTGTCCACCCTGCACCAACTATATCGATCTGTTCATCCAGGAAGGGCCAAGTCGTCCTGACTTCTATCCTCGTTATTATTTCCACGGAAAGGTCACTGGCCTGCCCATATTGACCTCTCAGAGGGTAGCCATACCACTAGCATTGCGTTTTCAAATGCTACTGATACAGTTCCTTGATTCTAAGCAGTGCGTGACCCGTTATTGTTGATTGCCTTTCTATGTGGCTTGCAATGTAATGCGCGATCACGAATGTTGTCGCAAAAGACGAATGCCATGACCCCTACCCGCTATAGATCCTTGTTGCATGGTTTAGAATTCTCTCTCATTGATTTACTACATGACGTAGTATTGCTGTTTCTTTGGGATATCTCTCAGGGTTAGAGTGTCAAATTTGGGATTTTGTGTGTTTCACTATGCTCCATCAAACATGACAGTATGGCCTATTACATTTAGCCTTTCCATATGGCACAGCGCCCTGTCAGGAATTACTTCTTACTGGCCAGGTTCCCTAGAGTGAGGCACATAGCCTGAAATTGTATGATCAAGGTGTATGCAATGGTCCTTTAATTTTGGGTCGCTAATAATCACCGAGCATGGCCAGGGAATTGTGCATATCATGGAGCAGCAGCATGACCAGTGTTAGAGGTTTTCCGCTTCCAGTAGATGCCACCCAATATAACCCTTCCTCTAAGACTTGAAACATTTACATATATGCCTTGTACAACTATAACATTCTCACGAGTCAATGTGTACCACCACTCCCCACCCACCCAGGTTTCCACTTCTTCTCAGTTGAACTGGGCTGGTTATCTTGGCAGCCGCCAACTTGAAATTGTATTCCCTTTCACGAGTGGCAAGGTCGGTAAGCCCTTATTGTAATGTGTAAGCCGTTTGCCAGCACTCTAATGGAAACTAGCACATACAGACACTGGAGTAATCAGATTTTTTAAGCACGTACATTATGACCTAGTCGTAAACATATAACGAACAACGTCTTTTAGTTGTGTAGCAGAGCTCCTTCTTTAGCAGCAAAATCTTCAGAGTCACATCTTGTGCATAAGGGCATGGGCCAACACATGTTTCACCTCTTCTGGCATCTTCACCTGGGGCTTTCTCAAGGTTAAACCTTCCTTTGGGAATATATTCATGGACACCTTGTGATATTACTTAATCTTCGTTTTTAAAAACCTCTCACATGTAGCAGCTTGGTCTACAGTGAAAAAACGGTGAACACCTAAATAAACTAGCTGTCTTTCAGTTTGGGCAAAAGTGGATAAGTCTCATCTTTTCTGTAAGGGACTGGTCATTGAAGTATTTATACAGAAGTATTTTACAGGAATGCTTGTTTATTGTATACAATATTGCCAGATGAAAAGGAAATAAAGTATTTCTATTAGGCTACGGCATATTGAGAGGCAGCCCGAAGCGTCGAGTAGCCATAAGTCTAGAGGTACTGCAAATCTTTTATGGTAAAAATGGTAACCTTGGACAGGAATTTGAGAAATGTATATAATTCCCAAATTATAAATTAGGTGGTTATTATCAAGGTCCATAGAATGCTAATCTCTTCTGAGAGAGGGTAGTTCTCTTTGGTCAGCCAGGCCTAGTGTGCTTCCTAGTTGTCTGACGTTGTAACCTCATTGGTTAACAGCTAACAAGCAAATCACAGTGCATCTTTTTTTGTCTGATTACATTTTTCATTTAATTTGATTGGCCACGGTAATTGTATTTCTAAAGAATTTACTACTCCTGACGAGGCGTTGAAGCGCTTTATGACTAGCAGCACGCTGCTCTGAAACTCAAGGTTAGTGTAATGTTATTGTCAGTTACTGCTATTAACACAGTGCACTTATGCTGACCATTCAATGCATTTATTCTGGTCTTAGTGGTAGATTAATTTAATATGCGTTTGATGTGATCGTTGGGTGGGGAAGGGTTGGTCTGTGAGTTCATGCATATGTTTTTTTGGCGGATAGGTGAGATAGAAGAGTTTGTATTTTTGAATTGCAGAACTGTGACGTTCAAAGAAGGAACGTTTGCGATATTTGAAATGAGCTGTCAGCAGTTTGCAGAAATACAATAATAGTGATTAGTAAAAACATGCATGCGACCTAAAATAGGTTATGGTCAGAGAGAGGAGACATGCAGAGGATAAAGAGTCATTTGAAGTGGAAAAAAAGAGGCAACAATCAGAAGCTTTAAGTAACGGTCATTGTTTCATGCACAGTTTTCGGGATATAGAGCATGCTGTTTGAGATGGCATGCCACATGAAGATACAAAACTGCAAAAAGAAAATGTATTATTTGCATATGCGTAGTGCCATATTAGTTCATATTTTATTGGTAAATAGACCCCATAATCAGGCGAGTAACGTCCTCTGCTGGACACAACGAGACCTCTGCCCCATCAAGGTCAACTGATCAGCTCAGGATGTTTAGCATGAAGTAATTGCTTGCCTCGGATACAGGAGTTTTACTATGCTCAAAAGACTAGGTAATCCCATATCACAGCACTGTGAGACAATATCTGGGTAAACATTGAAAACTCTAGAGTGGATGTTTTGTGATGTTCATCCTATGGTTTGGCTCACTGTATTAATTACAAAAGCAAAGTGAGATTCATTTGGGCACCCCTTAATTGGTATGGCACAAGGTGGAGGGTGATGACTGCTTACTCAAATAGCAGAACTGGATTGACTGCATTTCTGTGGCTGAGTGGAGATACATACGCTGAGATAAGGAGAATGGTGAATGGGCTCCCCGGTGCCTCTTTTGGAGGCTTGTAGTGTCTGGATGTTTTTAAAGAGACTACCGTAGATGTATTATATAGAGCGTTTTGATTGGAAGGGAGCAGTGTTTTTGGCAGAATAAAAGTGTGTTCCATAAGTGGCACAACAGAGATGCTATGAGCACAAGGGAAATTATGGATTTGCCTCTGCACATCAAAACACCATGGTGCCCTTATTTCCCTCTACCTGGCTCAATGTTGTTTTCCCTCTCATTCTTACCTGTCAACTGACAAGGACTACAGGAGTATCGAAAAGTATTGCAGATTGTCTGGTGGTTCCAGCTTTCTCCTTTCCCATTTCTTTTTCGCTGTGTGCTTCTGCCCCCTCCCAAGCTCTGTGTTGCTCGCTAGCCCGTCCCTTTGCTTCCCGTTGCTTCCCTCCCTTCTATTTCTTCTTTAGCCGCGCGCTTTACAAGTCCAATACATTTACATTTACACAGTGTGATCTGGCTATTTCCCTGAAACCGTTCAGGGGCCCCTGCATGGCATTCGCGTCACCATCAAAAATGCAGGCAAACCAATGGTCGAAATGGGGGGGGGGGGATCTGAGGGGCACGGCGTGCCCTTACATGTAAAATTTTTGGAAAACAGTTCCCCTACTTCTTGTCAAAAGTCGACCGTCCCAGGACGGTTAACTCTGGGAGCTGAAAAGCTTCAGCAAAAGTGTCATTCAGGTAGCCTCCTGAGCTGTGAAATCGAGGGAGGTGAAGATAGCTAAACAAGCCTTCTTGGCAAGTTGGCAGGGTGCCTGATTGCCTGAAAGAAGTGTAAATGTGCCAAATGCTGAATCTGCAAATGTAAAGGGCGCCTGGAAGCCGGTATTGGCTTTAACTGATGGAATCCCTTGAAACTTCCTGGTGATACACATTTATTCAGTTTGAGAGGTACTGTAAGGTAGCTACCTGCTAATGTGATGTGTGTTCTTTTAAAAGACAGTTACCACAAAAAATTGCCTCCTGATGACACACATTTATTCTTTTTGAGGGGTATGGTAAGGGAGTAACACGCTAAGCTGTGAATGTTGTCCTTTTAAAAGACAACTATATATAAAAGAACAAAAATGCACTATGTACACCCTGCAAAAAATCTATATTTTGGAAACACTTTTTATTGTAAACCTTTTTGCGGAGTCTGGAGCAGTCTATCTTATACTATGTGTAAAGTAAGTTGGCAGGGTATGTTCAGACGTGAGTCCCTTGCTCACTTTGCCATTGGAGTCAAGCAAGCCCGGCTGAAGACGGCTGTAATGCCAGAAACCGGTCCTGGGAAGCTTGATTCCGGTCCAGGGAAGACATGGCTTGGCAGTTCGGGCTGGACTGTTCCCATGAGGCACATGGTCAGACTGATTTGCATATGGCCATGTCTGAACTGGGGTGGCGGAGTGAGCTAAAGAACGGTGATGGATTAAACCCAGATCAGTTGACTGGGGGTGAGTGTTTGTATTGTCAACGCTCCGTGCATCACCACCTTTGGTTTTTCTTTGATCGCCCTAAGTTGGCAGGGTATGTTCAGACGTGAGTCCCTTGCTCACTTTGCCACTGGAGTCAAGCAAGCCCGGCTGAAGACGGCTGTAATGCCAGAAACCGGTCCTGGGAAGCTTGATTCCGGTCCAGGGAAGACATGGCTTGGCAGTTCAGGCTGGACTGTTCCCATGAGGCACAGGGTCAGACTGATTTGCATATGGCCATGTCTGAACTGGGGTGGCGGAGTGAGCTAAATAACGGTGATGGATTAAACCCAGATCAGTTGACTGGGGGTGAGTGTTTGTATTGTCAACGCTCCGTCCATCACCACCTTTGGTTTTTCCCCGTCCTGCATATGTCACATTCGGAAATCCAGATAACTCCTGCAGGTGCAGAATAACACCGTCTAAAAATTTAAAAGTTTGAGTTATGTCACAATTAAAAGTGTGCACTATTTATATCTAAGTAGGTTCGATGTATAAAAAAAAATAACGTATCTCTGTGAATTAAGGTTTCGGCTACTCTAAAACTTTTCTTTTTCTGGACTCTAAAAGAGTGGTGCCAGTCAGTCAATGATAACTTTATTTGATCATTTTCAGTAACCTAAAAGTGCGCTACAGATTAGATTAAAAGCATAAATAATAAAAAACAACTCTTCATATATACAAATAGTTTATGAACGGTCTAGAGAATAATCAATTAAGAAACAAACTGATTTCATCAACTCGAATAGCTCATTCTAAAAAATGTTCAGAATAAAAAATTATGTTACGCAATTGTATCGTGCAACAGTTAACATGTAAAGTACTATAGGATAGGATGAGGATTTATAAAGTGCACTAATACCCGTAAGTGCAGAGGCGCTGGGCGGTAGAGAAGAGAGAGGAGAGTGCAGAGCTGATGACTAAAATGAAAAAAGCCAATTTTTCAGTAGCTAATTGAACACCAGGAGCGATTTTGCATGGGAGATTGAAGAAGGTGGGGTATTCCAGAGTTTTGCGTCTACCACAGAGAAGGAGCGACCGCCCCATCTGGCTTTGTGGACTCTAGGGGTGATAAGTTTTTTCTGGGAGGAAGATCTCCAGGCCCTCCCAGGTATATACCATTGAAACATGGTTTTCTGCTTCTGCGAGCCTTTCTTACGTAAAGCCTTGTGAACGTACACAGGACTTTGAAAGAGATTCGCTTCTTAATCGGAAGCCAATTCAGAGTACGAATCCCCTCCTTTGCTGACTGCCGTTTAGGGATATTAAGGATCAGCCTGGCAGCTGCGTTTGGTACAACGTGAAGCCTGTTCAGGGAAGCTGTGCTGATATTCAAATACAATGCATTGCAATAGTCAAGCTAGGAGGTGACTAGTGCAATGATGGTGGGTTGATGCAGTGCTGCTGGAATATACAGGAGCACATTTCTGAGAATTTTGAAATATAGGAGCAAGTGCTGACAGTGCGGCTGACCTGAGACTCGAAGGTCAGACCCACGTCAAAAATGACCCCCAGGTTTTTGATTGTCTTAGCTGTAGCAGGAAAGGGACTGCATTCTACGGCCACCAGGCATTCGACCAGATTGAGGTCTGTGGACCAAAAACGAGGACCTCCGTTTTCTCTGCATTGATCTTAAGGGAGTTATTCTGCATCCATCTGATAATGCTGGCCATACACTGGTTAAATTTCCCTACTACCGACTGCAGATCATGGGAGATAAAAACACTGATCTGCATGTCATCAGCGTAGGCAATCACTTGGAACCTAAAGGATCTAAACAGCTAAAAACCTTAAAAAGGGTAGGGCTCAGAGATGAGCCCTGGAGAATGCCACAGGGTAGGCTGAATGCCTTCAATCTAAAACCCCCACAGCTAACAATATTAGTTCTCTCTGTCAGGAAGGAGTGGAGGATTTGCAAGGCCTTACCCGAAATTCCCACCTCTTGCAGACGTTAGACCATCCGAGTAGAGGAGATGGTGTCAAAAGCAGCAGACAGATTGAGCACAATCAGCACTACCGAGCCACCCTGGTCTTCCTGCATGCAGATGTGATCAGTGGCACAATCAAGGCGGACTCGGTGCTGTGGTCGGCACGTAAACCATTTTGAGACTGATCTAAAATATCATGGAAATCCAAATAGTTAATCAACTCAATGCTGATGAACTTCTCTAGGATTTTTACGGGGGCTGGGAGAAGTGAGATAAGGCGAAGATTCTTCAATTCAGAGGGGTCAGCATTGGGTTTCTTAAGTAGAGGTGTAACAATAGCCTCTTTCCACGTGTCCGGATAGCAGCCGGACCGGAGGATGTTATTAAAAACCTTGCATAGAAAATCTGCAATCGGGTTGGGGACCAGCTTGAGAGTGAGTGGCGTGTAGGGGTACAAGGGAGAGCCAGACTTAAGGCCCCTGAGAAGAACCAGAATTTGTTGAACAGTAATCTGGGGAAAAGTTGCAAGAGTAGCGGGGCACTCCCCATCATTTGGTTCTGAGCAACCTCTTCAACCTTAGTTATGGGGATACCTCCAGTAGGGTTTTCCTTATTTTCAGTACTTGCCATAAGTAAGAAGACATTACACAGCACACGTATGGTATATGTAATTGTTGCAAAAATAAGAGCTGGCCTGCACTGTCAAAAATTAAATGTTTTAAATACGGGTAAAATATATCTCTTCCTAGCAATTTCATAAAATGTACAAAATAAAATGATGTGCAAATTGATGATAGGCGACACACTGTCACACGGGCACAATGCTAGCTCTGAAAAAGTGACAATTATTTGGGAACCCTACCATCAGCTGCAGCATGTTTGCCCTGAATAGAGTCAAAATAAACATTTGCTGGTCATTGTGTACCAATATCAAATATGGTTTCAAGCCCTCTTGGGGGGGCCATTCTGTTATAAGCGAGTATAGATAGTTTTACTTCTTCACCCACCCATTTATTTTAATTTTATTTTATATTCTTATATAGCGCAAGAATCGACCCCTTGCGGGGTATCTCCGCGCTTTGCTCGCACGTGGCATGGCAGGTGTTACCAGAGGTTTTGATTATCAGCTGACAGTTGATTATTTATTCTTCCAGGAATAGGCACGTTTTTAATTTTTTTCTGAAGGAAGAATGGTTAGAGGTTAGTCTTAGGTCAGGAGAAAGGTTGTTCCAGAGATTGGGTCCTACCAGAGAGAAGGCTCTGCCACCTTGTCTGGTTTTTTTAACCAGAGGAGTTTTTATCAGCAGTTGATTGCTTGACCGTAGTGCTCTGTCAGGTTTGTAGAGGGGCAACTTTTGAGTCAGATAGTTGGGGGCTTTCCCGAACAGGCATTTATGAACCATGCAACAGATTTTGAATTTAATACGTTGCCGTATGGGCAACCAGTGAAGTTCTCGCAGCAGAGGCTTGGAGGGGGTTCTAGGGGGGGCATTCAAAACCAGTCTTGCCGCTGTGTTTTGGACTACCTGAAGGCGATTTATGGCACTCTCGTTGGCTTGTATCAGGAGTCCATTGCAATAGTCAATTTTACTTATCACCATAGTCTGCACTAGTGTCTTGCGGTAGTTATCTGATAAGTATGGGAAGACTCGCTTTAGCAAACCAATTGTATAGAAACATGCCCCAGCGACTGTACTCACGTGTTCCATCAAGGTTAGATTTTGATCCAACTTTACCCCCAGATTTTTTACTGTTAGTTTTGGGATTGGTACTGGTCCCAGGTCTAAGGGCCACCAGTCGGGGGACCACAGTATGGACGCTTTTCCGAAGAGCATTAGCTCCGTTTTTCCAACGTTGCATTGGAGACGGTTGATCGCCATCCAGTTGGATATGGCCCTCATACCTTCCGCAAAATTATCCCTAACATTAGTGTTTAGGGAATGGAAAGGGTAGAGAAGTTGGGTGTCGTCAGCGTAGGACACCGGGGTGAATCCATATTTTCTCACAATCTCAGCAAGGGGGGCCACGTACACATTGAATAATGTGGGGCTTAGGCATGAGCCCTGTGGCACCCCCTTCGTGAGCATCCTAGAGGAGGAGTGATATGGTCCCAGGCTGACGGATTGTGAGCGCCCGGACAGAAAGCTCTCCAGCCAAGAAAGGGCCTGTCCTCCTATGCCTACTCCCTGCAAACGGCTCACGAGGATCTTGTGGGACACAGTATCAAAGGCGGCCGACAGGTCTAACAGCACCAGAATCATTGAGCCTCCTCTATCCTGTGACATCTTGATGTTATCAGTCACGGAGAGGAGAGCTGATTCGGTGCTGTAGTTGGGCCTGAACCCAGATTGGGAGTGGTCCAGGCCCCCTGTCTCCTCTATGAAACTGGACAGGTGGGTATTAAGATGCTTCTCGGCCAGTTTACTCAGGAGGGGCAGCAGAGAGATAGGACGAAGGTTGGAGAGCTCTGTCCAAGGGGAGTTTGCATTTTTCCGAATAGGATTCACCACTGCCTCTTTCCATTGCTGTGGAAGTTTACCTTCTTTGTAGGATAGGTTCAAAACTTTTTGGATAGTGGGGCAGAGAGCAGTGCTAAGCATGTTCATCACTCTGGGAGGAAGCAGGTCAAGGGGGGACCCAGTTTTAATTGTGTTTAATAGAGATTGTATATCACCTTCTGAAATTTCGGGGATATCGGTGAAAGTCTCCGAATTAGATTTTAAACAGAGAGTGTCAGCCATCTCTGTGTTGTTGGGATGTTTGGCCAGTATTTTATTGTAGATGATATCAATTTTATCTTCAAAGAATTGTGAGATCTGATCACACAAATCCTGAGAGAAGGTGTCCGGACTTTGACATGCTATGGGATTAGTGAAACATCTTACGATTTTGTATAATTCTCTGGGAGAATTGTCTGCTTCATCTATTTGGGATTGAAGGCTGGTTTTCCTTGCCTTTTTTATGTTTTTATAATAAGAGGAGGCAGCTTGTTGGTAAAGCTCTTTGCTTTTACTAGAGTGGTCCTTCCTCCATTGTTTTTCTAGTTTTCTGCACTTTTGTTTTTCAGTTTTTAAAGCTTCCGTATACCATATTTCCTTTTTGTTGTTGGTCGATGGTAATTTGACCAGTTTTTGAGGGGCTAGAAGGTTAATTGTGTCGAGGAGGGTGGTGTTTAGTTTGATAAGGGCCAAATCAGAGTTGTCAGAGCTGGAAAGAGTAGGTTTCTTCCAGGTTTCTACAAATGCTTCCGGAGTAATCTTATGCCAAGGTCTGCGTTTAATACTCATGGTGGTAGGAGGCTCGGGGGATTTGGTCAGTTGCGTGAAGGAAAATTCCAGCATGCTGTGGTCGGACCAGTGTACTGATTTGGGGGGGAGACAGTTTATTGATGGATCATTAGAGAAGATGAGATCCAGGGTGTGGCCGCCTCTATGGGTAGGACCACTGTTCTGTAAATGTAGGCCTAGGAGGACGAGGTCTGATAGTAGGAGCTTGGTGTTAGGGTCATCTGGTATGTCGGCATGGAAATTAAAATCTCCGAGTAAGATGAAATGCTCTCTTGCTTTCATATGAGGAGCAAGTGTTTCTGTGAGAGTTAAGGAGAAACTTGTGTCGGCGCCAGGGGGCCGGTAGACTAAGGCGCCCTTCCAGTGGTTTTTATTATTCCCGGTGTTTATTTTGAAGATCATTATTTCCATAGAAGGAAGTACGACTTGTTCTAGTACTGTAATGCGGAGACTGTCTTTGTGTATTATGGCAGTACCGCCACCAGTTTTTATTGGTCGGTCTTGTCTCAGGATTTTGTATCCTGTGGGGATTCCTGTCATAACAGATGGAGTAGTGTGGGGTTTTAACCAGGTTTCCGTTAGGAAGCATATTTCCGGTTTGAGGCAGAAAATGGTGTCCCATATTTCAGTACTGTGGCGCGGAAGAGAGCGCACATTAAGCAGGAAACTTTGCCAGCCTTTCTTTACTGACTCGCGAGTGGGTAAGGACCCGGGTATGATAGTGTTAGGGGTGGCTTGGAAGCCACACTGGCAACAGGAGATGAGTCCTTCAGAGTTGGGCCAGCCACTGCCTACACATCGGTAGTGATCCTGGGGGCGGAGGGAGCGTAGGAATTGGGAAGAGTACCTGATGGGAGCATCCTCAGATAAGGCCAGGGCACAGGAGAGGTGGGGGGACATGGGAACAGGGTGGGTGGCCCCTGGTCCCGTCCTGTCGCGGACGGGCGCAGACGGGCCACTCTTTGGCTACTCTTCGGCGTAGCTTCGGCTCCACTGCGCGCGATCGCTGCGCGCTCACGGTCAGGCGAGGGCTAAGTAGCCCCCAGAGACCCAGCTGCTAGAGCGCTAACCGCCCAGCAGTTTGGAGACAGGAAGTGGTGTCCTCCCTCTAGCAATCAGAGGGAAGGCGGATCAGAAGGCGTCTCCTATGACGGCGCTTGCACCAGTCATTAGGGTGTAGTGATGGTGAGTGTGGGCAATGCGAGCAATTTTACTATTTTAAAAGTTCTCTCTCCCATGGCCTTATTCTGGACATACAGTTTACATTTTTCTTTATCTAATAGTTTACAGGAATCTGGGTTAATAAAAAGATGCTCTAGGCCAATCTTCTCGCATACAGATTTGGCATATCTCCGCTATGAGATCTACATCGCATAATCTAAATTCATTACGTCCCTGAGAATTAATTTATTAAATCCCATTGGGGCCAGCTTTAATCTATCAGAGATGTACGGGGTTCCTATTTTAGCGTGGGCTATAAAGTGCGAGCAAATTGAGGGGAGTGATAGAATGTGTTTAATGAATGAATCCTCGACCCTTTGGATACTTTGTGTTGACCATTCCCCAAATCCCTGTGCCCTATGAGGCCACTGCCACTGTCTTACTTGCGTACATGGTGAGGAGTTCACTTATTGCCGTAAAACCCAATTTCTTTGTGAACGTGGAAATCCCATTGATGGATTCCTCCATTCGCGCACACCAGTTAATTATCATTGGGGCCCATGAGTTCTTACTGTCAAGGAGTATCCCTAGATAGCAGAAGGTGGGTGATTCGCTCCGTTTATGCCCTTCAGCATAAAAAAACGGTCTTATCCTGGATTTGGCGCCATAGGTCATGGTGTAGGTTTTGGAGCCATTTACTTTTAGATCCAGGCCCACCATAAAGGCATGTAGTCATCCACTAGACCCTTTAACCTCCCAGTTCTAGCGATTTATTACAGTGTCATCTGCGTAGAGAAGAATTGGAAGGGGGCACAAACCCAACATCACTGTGTCCCTGGTGGATAAACTTAGGGCTGGCTCTATCCGATTAGTGTAGAGGGAGAACAGAAAGGGGGCTAGAACACACCCCTGCCTGACCCCTCTTTTCACGTTAAAGCCAGCCGACTATTCACCATCCCTTCCAAAAAGCACACAGGCGTTTGCGTCCTTGTACAGTTGCCTGCTATAGTTGGTAATTCCTGCCTCGATCCTCCATGATTTTTCACAGCCTTGAGTGCGAAATGCAGTCAAAAGCTGCAGACAAATCCCTGAAGGATAGATATACCTTCCCTTTTTTTCCTACTGTATACATTCCTACAATGGTACTTGGATTCAGGCATTGATAACCTGTGCTCAATCCGTTTTTAAAACCGAATTGGGTGTCCATCATTTTATTATTTGTTGCTGTCCATTCTTCCAGTCTGTTGAGCAGAATGCGCCCCATAACCTTTGCGGTGGCATCCAACAATTATATTGGCCAATAATTTTGGAGCAGGGATGAATCATCTTTTTTATAGATCGAAATGATGATTGAGGTTTTCCATGAAAGGGGAGGGCCTACCACTGTGGTAGCATTATAAACGTTTGTAAGCAGCGGAGCCCAGAATTCTTGCTGCTCTCAAGGCATGTCCAAAGGTGTCCCATCTAGGTCTGGGACCTTCCCTTTACTACTTTCGTCTATGGCTCTTGTGACCTCAGCCAGAGTCACAAGCTCAAGAGGATACTGTAAAGTGTCTCTGCCATGAGTCTCTGGGTTCCGAGGGCTTTTATGTGGCACTTGTTCTACGCTTATGGGGGGATGGTCTTCATATATGGCTGAGACATGATTCACCCAGACATCTTTAGTGATATGCACCTCAGTTGACGGCTCATGGGACCCCTTAAAATAATGATTATTACCTTCCTAAAGGATTTGCTGTCTTTTAGTATGCTCGCCAGTACCAGTTGCTCCCATGCCGGTTCCATAATACGTTTCTTTCTCAGAGCGATGGTCTGTTTGAAGTGCACACAAGCCAGCCTAATTGATGTCGGGTCCTTCGGTTGCTGCTTAGCGCTATATAAAGCTGCTTTCTTGCTAGTGTGCACTCAGTCAAACCAGCCCCTCTCTCTAGCTTTGATTGGCTGTATCCTACGACTCAGTGCTTGTTTGACACAGCGTGTGATAGCAGTAAAGGAAGAGATTGTTTGTACTGGGTCAGCTTCAGGGTCTGAACATCGTTCAATCTCTGGCATGGTATGGCGAATAATAGATGGGAAAAAACTGAATGGTCTACTAGACAACCCATTTGTCGATGCCATTACTGGGTCAAATCCCAACTTTGTTCTACCTTTATTAATCATGGGGAAAGTCACCTTGATCTCTAGCATTGCGTGGTCTCTATAGCCTGTAAAAGTAGCTTCAAAACCTTTGATACCTGGGCCTAGAGCTTTGGAAGTCATAATGAAGTATATAGTAGACTCATCCTTTCTAGAGAAAGTAGTTGCTAAGCTATCACTCTCATTCAACACTCTGTTTTGAATCCTCAGGCTTAACTTCGCCGTAAGACTGTTCAGGGTTAATCCATATGTATCCTGTTTAAAATGGGTGAGGGCCACACCTTGCGTATCTCTGTGTAGCAGGGTCTGAAGGAATGCGTAAAAAGCTATGTCTGGGTAAAGAAGGTTTTATTTTTAAGTAATCACGTCTCCTGTGAGTTGCCAGTTTTGCATCACACTGAACAGAGGTTTGGGGGGAAGAAAGCAAATGTAAATCAAACAGGTAAACAACGAAGAGTCCTCCTCTTCTACCGGGCTGTTGCAGTCCTCTAGGGTTGCTTTTTCTGTCCTCCCTTAATCATCAGGCCGAGGCAAAGGAATGTGCTCCAGAATCCCCAAAAGAAACCAAAAAATAAACACGGGTCAATATCACGTCCGAGGGCTGAGCAGACGAGGAAAGGGGGTGAGAGGAAGCACACTGGTGCACAGGTGATCAAGGCAACAAGAGTGCGAGGTTGTGAGGTGTGGTAGTGAGGGAAGGGTTATTTACAAATATACGGAGGCGGTGAGCGGCAATGCTGTTAACCCTCTGACTTCTCCCGCCTACCGACCCAGCCAGAGAATCTTGCTCGTACCTGGGTCAGCCACGCTTCTCCGGGGGCGTGGCTCGGTGATACGTGATCCCGGTGGCCTCCTGGCTCCAGCTCCCAGTCTCCGCTCTTGTTCTCTTCCTCTGGGCTGGTTGGCTGCTCCGGGCGTCTGGGGTTCTCCTCGGTGTCTCTGCTCCACGATCCTTCGTCCTCCGTCCACTCGAACCTCTCTCCGGTGTCCACACATGCCTCGTTCCGCTTCCTGGGGCTCCATATTGGGCTCCAGTCCACGACGTCACTTGAGGGGGCGGGCCTTCCCAGTTAAAGCGACCTCCATCGTAATCGGACTGATTAGTTTTTGATGACGGCCACGAGTCCTCCTGGTGAGAAGAAAGCATAGGTGTTGAGAGTTCCCGGGCTTCCCACCAGTCACCCCATTGGCCTGCTGCTTCCCTGCTGACCTCGTGACACATTCTGATACTGCAGATTTGTTTAACTATATATGGACAGTAATATATATTAAAACCGCCTATTCAGATGATGCTCCCAGGGTTGTGGTGCAAAACCGAGACTTTCTGGATAGCGGGATCCAGGTCCATTACTACTTGGGTTCTTGAACTATCAAAGCAGTTGTTATAAAAATTAATTAGAAGAATATCCTGGGCCTTGCCCGCTTCACATAATGATAGGTGAAAGTAAGAAGATTCATTAAAAAAATGCAGCATTTTCTGTGGAATAGTATTCCAGATGTAAGTCGCAAGTCTCCCTTTTGCCCTAACCCTCTCTGAGTATTCAGCCAGGGTGAAGAAGCTTAGGTATCTGTCAATATGGTGGCCCATCGTCTCCCATCTTTACTGCAGACAGAGGATATGGGCATCTGATATCAATCTATGCCAATCAGGTATACTAATCTTGCTTTAGAGATCTGAGCCTTTCCATGATCTAAGCCCACCCCTGGGTCTGAGTGCTTGCACGCCTTTAATTTGACCTGCGGTTACCTTCGCCTCTAGGCCAACAACAATCTTCTTTTTTATTTTTGGGTGTAAACTTTTTTTAATTGGATTTCACCAATTCAGTCATGTGATATAATGGAAACATAACAGTAATATAACATTTATTTTACAATATACAATCAAAGTCTGCATATTATAAATTGTGGTCAAAAGCTTGTCCCGACAAGTTCACATTATCCGCTCTTCTAGCATCCATCCGGCATAACTTTATATTTTTGGTATTGCCAGGGCACACTCCTGACCCCTATGTGCATTCCATCTACTCCAGATTTGCTCCTATTTTTGAGGGCAGCCTCTATTCTCATTGATGGTCTTTTCTGCTAACATCGACCAGTCCATGTCTTTTTCACATTCCGACAATGTGGGGGACACACCTACTCCTCATTTCGGTGCTATGTTCCGTTTAGCGATGTAAAAAACTAGTGTTACCCAGATTTGTTCCTTTCTGTTGAGGTCTGCCCGTCCCCATATATTTAGAAGACATAATTTGGGTGAGTGTTGGCGTTCCTTCCTGCTGACCAAGTGAAGTTGTGTTGCCACCACTCCCCAGTATTTCTGAATAGCATGACACTCCCATATTATATGGTAGAATGTTCCCTCTTGTTTACACTGTCTGTTACACATGGAGTCTTCTTCTTTTCTTCATTTTTGTCATAGTGGTACAGGAAAAATACGTTCTGTGGAGGATCTTAAATTGGATTAATCTTAATCTGGAGGTTATGGCCACTTCCCTGGGGGACCCTAACGCTTCCTGCCAATCTTCTTCTTCCAGCTCTCCTCTATTATTTTGTCATTTCTCTTCAAGTTTCTGTAGGATACCTGGCATGTTATTGAGTAATTTCCTATATACCTCATGGAGATCACTTTGCTGTCTATACAATCATTTAGTAGTCTGTCCGACAGGTGTAGATTCTGGGAGATCTGTACCCTGTGGGATGGCCGCTCTTAGAGCATGTTTGATTTGTAGGTATATATATTTCTCTGAATCTGCCATCTCATATTTAGTTTGTATGTTGACAAATGGTTTCACATTGCCTCTTGACCACAGGTTCCCCACTCTTGAGATGCCGATCATATCCCATTTATCAAAACCAGGACGTTTGATCAGTGTACATAACCTCTCAGCATCCCACAATGGCGTGGATTGGATCACTTTATTGCGCCACCCTAGCCTTTTTGTCACTGTGTGTCATAAAGCGACAGTTTGTTGTGTTGGGGCTGTTAGAAGCTGCTTTGCCGGGTTTGTGTACAATGCAGGTCTGTAGCTTCTGGGGCCCATAAGTATTTTTTTCATCTGGTAGGCGAGGTCGGTTTGCGAGCCATATATCCACTGGTTGATTACCACCAGTTGGCTGGTCCAGTAGTACGTTCGGATATTTGGAAGGGCTATTCCTCTGTCATGCCACCCCTTTACCAGTTTGTGTGGAGCAATTTGTGGGGGGTTTCCACCCCACAGTCATGCTCGTATCTCACTTTCAATGTCAATAAAGTAAGTGTCTGGAACCGGGTAAGGTGTATTTGGTTAGACATACAGGAATCTCGATAGTGCCATCAATTTAAAGAGAACTGCACGTTCTAATAGGAATAATGGTAGATTCCTCCAATGTGGAGTGTCCTTTTGCAGTTGTTTCAGGGGGCCTAGCAAATTATGCGTATAGAAAAGGGCGGGTTCGCTTGTGAAGTAGATTCCTAGATAACATAAGCCATCCTCGGCCACCGTTACTGTTTAGCCGGGTGATAGTTTGGGTATAGGTCCATGAAGGATAAACAGTTCCGACTTGGACCAATTGATTATGTATCCGGAGTATTGCTGAAAATGATTGAAAATGTGCATGATCCTGTTTATGAATGAATTTGGTGACATCACATGAAGCAGAATATCATCTGCGCATAATGAGATTCTGTCCTCCCCCTTCCTAGTCTACTGCAATCCCCAGATTAAGGGATCTCCTCTTATCCAGGTAGCCAGCGGCTCTAGCATTAGTGAATAAATCAAGGGTGATAGAGGACATCCCTGCTGTGTTCCTCTTTTGAGGGGAAAGTTATGTGAAGTGTGCCAATTTACTACTACTTGTGCTAATGGGGTAAGCGTATAGCAACTTGACCCACGAGGTGTACTTGATCCAAAACCCAATTATTCCAGTACTGTGCAGAGGTATAGCCATTTGATGGTATCGAACACCATATGTGCATCCGGTAATAGTATCGCTGCCTCTTCCTTGATGGTCTCTCTTCTACCTAGTATGCTGTGTAGGCGTCGTAGGTTTAAGGCCATGTTTCTCCCCGGCATGATGCCAGATTAACCTGGGTATACTAAATTTGTGATGACCGGTAAGAGTCTATTTTCTAGTAGTTTTGCCAGTATTTTAGCTTTCGTGTTAAGCAGCGATATGGGGTGGTATGAGGTGCATAATTCTGACGGTTTCCCCTGTTTGTGAATGACCACGATAGTGGCCAATCTCTGGTCCATAGGAAGGCTCCCCTGTCGTCTGCTGTTCATACATTTGTCGTAGGTAGGGTGCAATTTTCGAAGCTGTGAGTTTGCATAGTTCTATTGGGAGACTACTTGGTTCCATTGCTTTCCCAGATTGTATGCTATTTAGTGCACTAACGATTTCATCGTTGGTGATGTGGCTATTCAGTGCGGCCGCTTCCTCTGTGGTTAGTGATGGGAGGAGCATGTCTGTCAGTAATTCTTTAGAATAATCGGTCATCGTTGTGGCTGAAGGAATGTAGAGACACGTGTAGTGTAGAGCGAATAACTGCTATATCTTGTGGGTCTCTTACTGTCTCTTCGGTCTCAGTCCTAAGAAATGCCACCCATTTATTTGCCTTTTCGCATCTGTCTACCCATGCTAATAGTTTCCCGGCTTTGTCTCCTGTCTAATATATTCTGTGGTGTACTGCTAAACGGCTACTCTTGGCTGCCTTTGTGACTAGATTTTTGCATTCCTGTCACTTGATATCTGGTGTGAGGTTTGTCCCCTCACTCCATTCATCTGTTATCTGTGCTTCTTTCTCCAGGATCTTTTTTTCTATTTTGTGAGTGAGATCTGCTTATCCTTTTTGTATCCCGACACTAATGATAGTGCTTGTCCTTTGATGACTGTCTTATATACTTCCCATAGGGTTTGCGGGGATTTTACGGAACCTTAGGTTTTGTTAAAGTGGTGTTCTGTGGTAGGTGATAGGTCTTCGCATATGTGGGGGATTTTGAGGTATCTAGGATGTAAAGTTATCCTCATCTGGATCAGTGTTGTGTTGCATGTATAGAGGGCTGATAACTGTGAGTGGTCCGATATTCCACGTGCAAGATTTCGGATGTCTTTAAAAAGGGCCCTTGGTCAGTTTGTGGTCCTCAATTGTTCCTGACTAATCTTTGGCTCTGGCATTTCATTCCCTGCCTTTATGGTTGTTTCAATGGACTTGCCTAGATCGGGGTCTAGTGAGTCCTGTTCATTTACCTCAGAGAGAGACTCAAACCTATTGCCCGCTCTCCAGGGCTCCCTTGAAATTCTAAGAGCCTCTAGCTGTGGTCCCTTCTGGATTTTTCTCCTGCTTTTGACTGATTTCCAGGGGTTCTGCGAGTCTATATCTGGCTTTGCAGGTCTATAGAAAAAACTGAGCAGGACAGCGGAGATATTATTAGTCACCAGAGCAGCTGAACTGCATGCATGAAGGACTCTCTTGGGTATGGCGGGGGAGCGAAAGTTCATAATCGCCTGCAATGGTTTCCGATCTTCTGCCCGCCCAGCTCACTTGCCTGACTATTAATATAAACTTTGCTAACCCCCTTCGATCTAACCGTTCCCCCTATCCGGTGTGCACATTTATTTATTTCTTTATTTTAAACAAATTTTATTGCCAATTTGCACTGAAGTCGCAGGGCTCTGTACCTCAGAAGCCAATGCAGCAGCAATGTTACAAGCACAGAAGAGCAATTTACATTTTTGTAAACAACCAAGCAACCAAAATAATTGACCCAAAGGGGCCAGAAGGAATTAGGCCCCACCCACCCCAACTACCCCCCCCCCCCGCGTTGCGCAAAATCCACTGAGTCCAGTTCATACGTGGATTCAAGACCGCTGAAAAGGAAAGGTATAAATGCAAACAGAAAAACAGCCAGCCCTAACCCCCACACAGCCCCAAGTCCCCCCCCCCCCACCAGCTCGCCCCAGACCCGAACAACCAACCCCCACCTTTAGTCCCCAGGGAGATCGTCTGCGGCAAACGGAGGATCTAGCCACAACCCCCCTGTAGTCCGCCCATCGCTTCCATATTTTATAGTGCTTATGTGGGCAACCCCGGGCCACAAATATAGGCTGTTCCAACTCCATACAAAAGTCAAGGCCATTTTTCCAGGCGGCCAGAGGGGGGGGCTGTACATCCTTCCACCTCCTGGCTATATCCCGTTTTGCCAAGGTGTGAGGCCCAGCAGCAGAAGATGGCGTTTGTAGGTATTGCCCCCAATCCCCTCCATCACATGCAATAAGGCGAACTGTGGTGTGCGTGGGAGTGTCCACCCCAAGACCTCCGATAGGCATGAAAACACCCCCCTCCAGAATCGATCCAATGTGGTAAAACACCACACAGTATGCAAGAATGTGCCTTCCTCTCGGCAACACTGGATGCACTCCGGGGAGGCAACCCAACCCGCCCGCCACAGCCGGACCCGGGTAAAGTTGACTTGGTGGAGGTATTTGAATTGGATGAGGCGGAGGCGCATAGCTATGGCCGCCCCTCGTGGAGCGGCCAGGGCCTCCCTCCAGTCCTCCTCCTCCAGGGCACCCACTTCCTCTTCCCACAACCCCACAACTTCTCCAGTGTTGGGGCACTATGGGTGACCAGGGACTGATATATCCTTGAGATCTTCTTGGTGTCCAAATCCCCCATGAAGACTTTCGCTTCCAATGGGCTGAACTCTGGGAGAGAGTCAAGGCCCTCCAGGCTGGGGGACAGCGCATGGCAGAGCTGTAAGTAGCGAAAGAACTGGGACCGAGGCATGGTAAATGCCCTCCGCCAATCCGTGAAGGACTTAAGGGTCCCGTCCCACACGACGTCCCCCAGGGTTGAGATATCGATTGCATCCTATCCCCGAAACCCCTGCAAGGCCGCAAGTTCCAGCAGATGCCCATTGTGCCATAACAGAGTTTCCCCTGTCAGGGTATTCCACCACCCCATGCGTCTAAGGGACTGTGTCCAAATTTGAAATACTAGCTTTGTCACAGGTGGTAACGCACCTCGCAGCGACGCTGAGTACAGGGTTGTGTGGAGTGTGTGAGGCTCCATCAGATGCCGCTCCAGTGCGTAAGCCGGGTCCCCCCTGGCCCCATACCAGCATTCATTAAGGACGGTGTGCGCATTTATTTTTTAATGCACCCCAGGTTTCCTCCTTGTCTTTGAGCATTGGGGACACACCTAAAAGGGCAACCACGTATGGTAGTCAGTCAGACGGCAGGTCTTTAGTCCTTAGGGAAGGTGGGCTACTTCCCGGGCCTTGCTGTTGTTGGGACTAATGCATAATTATTCACTTTATTTGTATTAACAATCTCCTTGTGGCTCTCAGGGTCAGCAATAACTCTGGTGCTGGTGCTCTCCAAGCCATTCTCTAGTTCATTCCCACTTTTAGTCTGTGGGACTGTTCGGTTTAGGTCCATTTTGTAATAGGCAAAACTCTTTATGGACTGATCCAGGACTCCAATATAGGACTGAACTAGTCTCAACCATAATCAGTGATAGGATCAAAGAGGACATTCTCTGTTCCATGGCAATCAGTGTATCCTTAATATCTCTGTGGGTTAGCACAGGTTCATGTCCCCCTTGCACATCTTCACTGGGGAGATTCTTTCTGTCCGTACCACCAGCCTGTCTTTTTTCCACTGTAATGCCCGTTTGCAGGGGAGGGAGCATAGGGGCACATGCATCAAGCATACATTTTGCGATTCTAAAATAGCGATTTTTACCAAATTGTTATTTTGAAAATCGCAAAATGCAATACATGTAGGCTTCGCAAAATATTTTGCGATTTCTTAACATTACCTAATAGCGATTTGGTAAATAGCAAATCGCTATTAGGTAATATGATTCCATTCATTGGAATGAATGGTTTTGCATTTTCTAATTTGCGATTACTAAATTGGTAATCGCAATTAGCGAATGCAAAACCATGGGTGCTTGGGGGCCAAAGGCCCTTCCTGAATCACCCCCCAAAGAAGAAAGTGTGCTCATGTAAAGCACATACATGCCCTAGGGGCATGTATGTGCTACATGGTTCTTTGAAAAATGCATTTATGTGCGTTTTTCAAAGTATGCACATGGTTACCATCAACTTGAAGTTGATGGTTATTAGCATTTCCTAAATGCACAGTTCGCATTCAGGAAAGGCGGTTCCTGCATGTGCATTAGGGAATCGCAAATGCGATTCCCTATTTGAATTCGCAATTTAGGTAATCAAAAAAAATTGCGATTAGCTAAATTGCAAAATGTCAAGCCTTTGATGCATCAGAAATTGCATTTTTTCATTCGCTAAGAGGCTGATTCTGCGAATCGGCCGGTTTGTGAATGGAAAATTGCTTGATACATCTGGCCCTTAGAGTGGCCCATTGTCTGCCTTTTTTATTCAGTTTCTTCTTTGGGGGGATGTTGTACTTATCCCTGGGGATGAAACTTTTGTTTGGGCTGAGTGTGGGGAATCCACTAGTTTTGGAAGTAGAGTAGTGTCTGTTGCTATTGGTGCACCTTTATATGCCATAGGGGCTGGCAGTTATGCTATTATGGCGGATGTTTTTAAAGGAGCTTTTAGAGTTGCCTCCAGTTTAGCCTCAGTGTGTTTTATTTCATTGTTCAAAGCCCCCATTGCGCCCGTTAGAAATGTTTCTAATTGGTCAGTCGTAGCATCCTCTACCACATTAAGTTTCCGTTTCCCCATAATAAATCAGTTTGCCTGTGCTCACCTCTTTCATTCCGTGGGGAGTGAATATAGTTTAACTGCGACGCTGCCTTATTATAGATGGACAAAACCAAAGAGGGGTGGTCCAGCGCAGCCTCTTCCCATCAATGACGGGCAAGGAAGGGCCCTCCCTTAGCCTGGGCGCGTCCTACGTTGTGGGAGAGAGCACAGCACTTTGTAGCGCCCTGGTGACAGCGCTCCTCCCCCTCCACTGGTATCAGTCCTGGTGTGTGTGGTTTTCTGGGACCTGTAGTCCCACTGCGCTGATTTCCAGCCTAATGAGCCATCGCCTGGTGCATTGCTACGTATTCCCTCATGAGTGCAGTTGCTGTGTGGGAGTGTGCACACTTGCTTTTTTTACAGCGAGCGGAAAAGCGGCTGCCGAGCAGTCTGCTAACTTTCTGCTCATCCACCCTCACAAAAGTCTTGGAACCCGCAGTGCCAGTCCTTTCAACGCAGCCTTGTGTTTCTCGAGAATCACATGGGCTCCCAGTTCCAGATGATACATGAGCTATTGGCTTTGGCAATATGTTTTAGCAATGTTGTACACCAGAGAGGCTGCTGTTCAACATGGCTAAACATTAGTAGGTTAAAGAAGAGTGGATTGGAGAGGAGGGTTGGAAAGTGGAGTATTATGGAGTGGCGTGTAGAGGAGTGAAGTGTCACAGAGTAGCATACAGTGTTATGGAGTGGTATGGAGGGAGTAAAATGTTGTGCAGTGGAATGGCGTGGAGCTGAGTGGCATAGAGTAGAGTGTCAGAGTTGAGTAGAGTGAAGTGGCATAGAATGTTGTGGAGTGGTGTAGAGCAGAGTGGAGTGGCGTAGAGGGTGTTGTGTAGAGGGGTGTTGTAGAGGAGAGTGGTATACAGCTGATTATATTGTCATGGAGTAAAGTGGACTAGTGTGTCAGAGTAGAGTGGAGGAGTAGTGTCAGTGGAGCAGAGTTTAATGGAGTAGAGCATCATAGACTGGAGTGTCGTAGAGTGGAGCAGAGTGGCCTAGATTTCAGTGGTACAAAGAACAGTGGTGCGGAGTAGATTGGCGTACAGTGGGGCAGAATGCATTGGTTTTGAGTAGTGGTATATAGTGCTTTGGCACAGAGTAGCGTGCAGTGGCATACAGTAGAGAGGTGCAGAGTAGATTACAGTGGCATAGGGTGGTGCAGGGCCGGAGAGTGGTGCAGAGTGCATTGGTGTAGAGTATAGTGGCGTACAATACAGTTGTGCTGAGTAGATTGGTATAAAGTGCAGTGGAGTAGAGTGTATTGGTTTTGAGTAAAGTGGTATACAGATCTTTAGTGCAGAGGTATAAAATTGTGGTGCAGAGTAGAGTGGCATAGACTGCAGTGGCACAGAGTAAAATGTTTCAGAGCAGAGTGAAGTGGTGTAGAGTGAAGTGGTGTAGAGTGAAGTGGTGTAGAGTGAAGTGGTGTAGAGTGAAGTGGTGTAGAGTGAAGTGGTGTAGAGTGAAGTGGTGTAGAGTGAAGTGGTGTAGAGTGAAGTGGTGTAGAGTGAAGTGGTGTAGAGTGAAGTGTCTTAGAGTGCAGACTAGATTAGATTGGCATAGAGTACAGTTGCGTAGAGTGGAGTGATGCAGAGAAGAGTGACGTAGAGTTCCATGGCTGAGAGAGCAGTGTTGCAGAGTGGAGCGGTGCAGGGTACAGTGCAGTGGCATTGTAGAGTGGTGTAGAGTAGAGTAGCTCAGAGAGCAGTGACATAGAGTACAGTGGTGCAGAGTAGAATAGTGTAGAGTGCAATGGTGTAGAGTGATATAGCGTGTAGTGGCATAGAGCAGAATGTTGTAGAGTATAGTGGCGTAAAGTGCAGTGGTGCCTAAGTAGTTGGCATAGGTACAGTGGAGTAGGGTGCACTGGTTTTGAGTAAAGTGGTGTAGAGTTAATTGGCGTAGAGTGCAGTGGTGTAGAATAGTGTAGATTGCTTCAGAGTGGAGAGCCAAAAGTAAATAAAGCCAGCAAATAGAAAGCCAGAAAATGTGACTTACAAACCATAAAGCTAACGGTTATCACCGGGTGGTATGCATTCCTAGGTCAACTTTCTGAAAGTCCCCAAGAGGTCTTTAGCAAACTAGAGGGCTGTGATGTCTGTTTTAGGTTGCGGGCTAAAAAAGTAGTATTGGCAGGATACAGTAAGCCAGGGATGCTCTTGGGAGGGACAAACTGAGCCTGGAGAGCCTAAAGCAAAGAAAGCCAGCAGATAGAAAGGCGGAAAATGTGAGTTACAAAGCCAATGGTAATCACCAGGTGGAATGCATTCCTGGGTCAACTTTCTGAAAGTCCCCATGATGTCTTTTACATGCGCCCCCTGGCAGATATTGAGCTGAGGTAAATATGAGCCCAGGGGTGCCCTGGACTGCTAGAAGCACAGCTACTAGGCGTTAAGCCTTTAAAAGCTCAAACAAGTGTTTAACCTTATTTCCTCTGCATAAAACATGCAATTTATTGGTCAATAGATAACTTCATCATCAAAAACACATAGTATAAAAGTACATCATTATACATTTATGTTCAGTGTTAGCAAAAGTAGCAGAAAATATTAAATCATCATATTTTCAATTCACTTGCTGTATAGTATCAACAGCATAAGTATTATTGCACCAAATTAATGTCTGAAGTCCCAATGCATTTCGGTTTGCAAAATGAACCCTTCGTCAGGGGATCAATAGTGTGAAATCAAAAGTACAAAATTCGTGGAATGTCGACTTCTTGTAGTGCAGATTCAACAGGATCTATAAAACAGCAACAAAAGAAACTGTATCGAATTCTCACATAAGTACAGCAATGTACTACTAAATACTCGGGAGTGCCACCGAGAGAAAGAACCCTGTGATTAAGAAGAGATACCTCTTAATGTGAATGTAAAGACAGCCTTATCACAGTGGTGTGTCTGCTCAATATCTAAAAGGTGCAAAGTCAAGTGATCGTATGAAAGGTCATGCAGGTGAAAAGTGTCCAAAACGAGAATGTTCACTATGTTATAATTAAAGACTGTCACCAAAATAAAAGTCTGAAAAGAAGACTGCATGCTAAAAAAAAAGAGATTCGTACTGCGGTAAAAAAACGCCCTGATGACGTCACCGAGACCAATACTCCAACGAGGATACTGCTACCAGTCTCAGGTCCTACAAACATACGGACGGGAATTATTTTAGACTAAAGAGTGGGATTAATTACGAAAAAGAACCGAAAGTGCATGATAGACGAAAGCTTACCGCCAATGATGGCCAAAAGTGCCCGATCCGCTAATCTCAGCTTGAGGACAAACTATCTACAATAAAAGTAGAAACGCACATTAAGTAAATAAACCTAAGTACCAAAAGCCTAGTGAAGTTAATCATGTCGGGTTAAATAAATACACCGACCGCCAACGCCGACACCCTGTATGAATCCAGAGATGCGAGTCCGCCCATCTAGTCACGTGGTGCGGAACTCGCCGGATGTAAATAGACATGCTGAACACTAAAAGCGGACTACTGAAAATATCAGTGATTCACTACCTCCATGCACCAAATTCCTAATGCGCGGAGAGTAAAGTATTTTACAAGTTAAAACGTGAAAGAAACGTTGAGGGAAACCTCTAAGTAAGGACTGTTACTGAAGCAAAAATAAACGTGGAAAATAACGAATCGATAAAAATATAATGTAATAAATCCAAGAAATAAAATAAGGCTAGAAAATAAAAGAATCTCAAGAAATCCTACTGAAAAAGGATACATATTTAAAGTATTCGCAAAGGAACAACCAGTGTATGTGCAGAAGAGAAGATATTAGTGTGATTGAAGATATGTGCAGTGAATCTCAGTGTACTCCCTTACAATCTAGTAAGCATACATATGTTATTTAAAGAAAACATAATAATTCGTAATGGTCATTTAAACCTCCCGGGATCACAGTTCCTAAAAACTTTATCCAATGAGTTTCCCTCCTGGTTAGGAGGGTGTTCAGGTCCATTCCTGGAGTATGCACAATGCGTTCTAAAACTGTATACCTAAGCTGGGGGATAGTATGTTTAGCTTCTACCCAATGTTTGGCTAGTGAGGAGTTTGTATTGCGATTCCTAATGCAATGTGATCCTGTCCCGCGTCCAACCCCGCCAGGACTACCCGCCCCTCACGACTCACCGGTATCCAGGGACCCCCACAGCAGTCCGCGCCGCCGAAACCCCGTAACACACCACCATGACAGAGCGGCAACAGTGACTCGAAGTATCCCGCCCCTCTCTTCCATGCAGGAACCAATCCCCGAACGCCGCCAACAGGAAGCACTTGAATGCGACCCCGGAAGTCCCGCCCCTACAACAGTGAAAAGCAACCCCAGCGCCCAGGACCCCGTCGGAGTATCGTGGCAGGATTCTAAGGCAGACGGAGAGGACGACGGAGCAGAGAGAGCGGAAGAAGACGTATGGTCGGAAGATTGGTGGAGTCCCTGAGGAGGTGGCTGAAGAGCGGCCGTAGTCCATCGGAGGGCTACGGCGGACCGCGTGAGTACCTAGTACCCCTTTCTGAACACCCTAGGTGCTCAGTGTACATAGTGTAAAGTCTCTCCTATTTAGGCACGGAGCACGGTAAAGAACCTCTCACTGTATATTTTGTACAGCACGCTCACTGCATTGGCCCTCTCCCCTCACTCACCCTTCGGACACCCTTCCTACTCCCTTCCTCCTCCTCCGCCCTCCTTCCTCCCCTTTTCCGCACTTATCTTCGTTTCTTGGTCCCACACGTATCCGGTGTTGGTGTCGGGTGGACTGCTGTCCCACAGTGCTGGTCTAACGGTCCCTTCTTTCTCTTATTGCCCTCCGAGGTACCTCCCCGACATCTGATCCGACCCGAAGACCAACAAGACGGGATCCGGGACAAAGAAAGAAGGACCGGACGAAGACCCTCCTCACGGAAGGACAAGACCCGACGCCCCGGGAGTCACACCACCTGTTGTTCTCTGACTTTCTTGTGTACTTTAATAAACCAGCATAGCCCACTATATACGGCCTCCTTGCCTGCTATTTCAGCCCGCGACAACCGCCCCTTCACATGCGACTATTATGTTCCACTATTCGTGTCTTTATTTTCCTACTGGTACGGCCTACGTAAACCAGTCCGCAGGGACATTTGATCGCATATATCACTCCTTCCGTGTTACAGTCTGCGTTGTGTCTTAATTTAATACTTACACCCGTGTGTCGATGCATGAATTGATCTCCTGTGATGACATTGCCACATTGTCCACAGTTGTAGCATTTCAACATTCCTTTTTCTTTTTGTCTTACATTATTTTTAGGGGATTTCAAAAATTCCCTTAGATTTTTGGTCCTGGTATGTGCGAATAGTGGACAACCATGAAACACTGTTGCAAAGTCTGGTTCGTTCTCAATAAGTTCCCAACGGTTCCTGATTACAGTCTTAATTTGTGTGGTTTGGATTGAATTTTTGATAACAAATACTTCACGTTTCGTAGGTATCTTTTCTTTCGGTGTCAATAGTTCTTCACGAGATTTTCCTGACAAGGTATGGACCGCTTCTCTAAGTATTTGGTCTGGGTAACCTCGCTCCTTGTATTCTTGAGTCTGTTTTTGAATATCTTCCTTACATTGATCTTCGTCTGATGTAATCCTCTTAATTCGCATCATCTGTGAGATGGGGAGGTGTTTTTTCAGACTGTACGGATGAGCGCTTGTGAAGAGGAGCGCGTTATTAACGTCTGTCGGTTTTCTGTATACAGATGTGGCTAAGCCAGTTGTTGTTTTCCTTATCTCAATATCCAAAAAATGGATTTTCTCCTTATCAATACTGTGTGTAAACCGAATTCTGGGGTTCAGCTCATTCAATTTGGAAATACTATCCTCCAATAGTTCTCTGGTACCTGTCCAGGGGACAAGTATATCATCAATGTACCTCAAAAATACAGCTGCATGATTTTTCCACACCGAATTAGATATTATATGTTGATCCTCAAAGTGAGCCATGTAGGTATTTGCATATGACGGTGCTCCTGGAAATCCCATCGCTGTTCCAGTGCGCTGAATGTAAAACTTGGCCTGCCATGTGAAATAGTTATGGTAAAGTGCAAAGTGTAATAATTCTAGAAGAAAGATTGCCTTATCATGATCAATTCCAGAGTGTAACAGTCGCCATTCTATTGCCTCCAATCCTTCCTTATGTGCAATTGATGTATATAGTGCGACCACGTCAATGGTGCAAAGCCAAATATCTTGGGTAAAAAGATGTTTCTGTGTGTCCAATTTTTTTAGACAGTCAGTTGTGTCTTTGACATATGTGATCCAGGATTGAACCAACGGTTGTAGATAGAAATCAAGATAATATCCCAGTGACTCGTGGATGGATCCGCACCCTGCTACGATAGGTCGAAATGGTGGGTGGGTTCTGTGCTTGTGCACCTTTGGTAGCATATATAGGATAGGTACTTTAGGTGTAGAGTTGAAAAGAAACTTCTTGGTGTTCTCATCTATGATGCCCAATTCAAGAGAACTAGATAGAAAATCCTCTAATAACCTCAATAATTCATTCGTTGGGTCATGTTCCAAGGGAAGATAAGTGTCTGCGTCCTGTATGTGTTCAAGCACACTTTTATTGTAAAAATCGGTGTCAAGTACCACCAAGGCTCCTCCCTTATCTGCCGGATGAAATGTGATCGAGGGGTCCTGTCTCAGCTTATTTAAGATGCGTCGCTCCTTGGGACTGAGATTCTGATGCTGTTTTGATCCATATTTGATTCCTTCCAAATCCTTTTTAACAAGTGTTTCAAAAGTGTCGAGTGTCTTGTGAGAGACTGGTGATAGAAATCTGCTCTTAGGTCTGAATTTTTTTTGTTCTAGTGTTAATTCATCTTTATTGGGATTAATGGTGAAAAACCACCTCAATCTCAACTTGCGCATGAATTTGAAGAGCGCTACCTCTGTCTCTAGTGCATTTGACATGTAGGATGGAACAAAAGACGTTCCTTTATTGAGTACCTTTATCTCTTCCAAGGTTAGATGTTTTGATGAAATATTTATAACCAAGGAATTCACTTCTTCACACTCCTCTGCGGCCTTCCTTGCTCTTTTGTTACTTTGGGTTTTTCCACACCTGATGTTTCGTCTGGGGATACCAATGTTTTGTCGGGTGGGATTCTGGTCAAGGGGCCCTCCCCTAAAAAAGGACCACTACGTGTGGAGGTGGTGGCTATTATATCTGCAGTTGGTGCTGTGACTTGTGTCAGGATAGCAGCTGGCCTCTGTAGTGAAAGGTCCTCATCCGGTACTATACTCTCTTCAGACGACGTGGCTCCGGGTTTCTTAAAAACCCTCCTTTGTGCGTATTTTTCGGCCCATATGTAAACCTCATCCAGTTTGTAATCAATCGTGTCCCGTCGGAACTTGCGGAACATGCACCTCCTTAGCGTGAGTGTCCACGTTTTTATTGATCTTATCTAGGACTTGATTCCAGTCCTCCTGTTCCATACGGTGACTGATTTCATCCTTCAGTTTGTTAATGTCAAACAGTAATTCTCCCAAAAGAGACGATATCTCTTCAATAATAAGCAAAATAAGATATTGAGCTGAGACATGGAGTGAAACTGCTGTCATATGCTGATGACACTCACTTGATTGTTACCCTGGAGCGAAAGGGGGCAGGAACGGCATCTGATGTCAAGGTCTGCTTGGGTGAGATTGCTAAGTGGATGAAGTTCATCTGACTGCAGCTGAATGCAGGAAAGACGAAGGTGATGGTATTTGGCAAGCAGCCCTCTATATGGTCACATTTGTGGTGGCCGAAGGAGTTGGGACCTACTCCGACCCCCAAGGCCAAGGTCAAGAATTAGGGAGTATGGTTCGATGACACCCTCTCTTATTCAGAGCAGATATCAGCTGTGGCAAGAACCTGCTTTGGTATTCTTAAAAAGTTGCAAAAAATCCTGGACCTACTCCCACTAGACGCCAAAAGAACCATTGTATAGGAAGGTTCAGAATACTACAGCTCAGCTAACTCTTAATATCCCTAGGCGGGCCTCTGTGGGGGCGGCCTTGAGGGAATTACACTGACTCCCTATACAGGCTAGAGTCACTTTAAGGCCTTGTGTTTTGGCCATAGGATCCTCATTGAAAAAGGGCCAAGATTTCTGTGCCCCCTTCTCACTGCATACAGACCTGCTCGGAACCTGAGGTCATTGGGCACGGCGAAAATGATTGTGCCTAAGGTGCGGAAGGTACAGGCAGGAGGCAGCTCCTTTGGCTTCCTCGCGGCTAAGGCCTGACCTACCTGTGGATTTGAGGACTTGCCAATTAGAGACATTGTTCTGGGAAAAACTAAAACCCTGGTTCTTCCAGCACCCCCTGGGAAGTTGAAAGTAGGCCTTTTACTTCTTAGGGCCATAGACTAGGGGGATGGGGATGGGTCTGGTCCAGCTGCTGTGGTTTATTGGTGTTCTAGCGCGGGGTCAATCCGTTGGAGTAAGCAGGCGCTCTACAAGCTTAATAATAATAATAATAGCTGTGCTGTCTGGTAGGCTGCTACCTAATAGGGGTAATTCCAACCATGAATTATGGGCAAGAAAGCACACGTTTTCCCACTCCATTACATACTGCGGCAAGGAAAGGAGTTAGGAAAGGGTATTTGCTAACGAACCTTGGATGGGACAGATGGTAGAAACACATGAAATCTTCTATAACACCACTTTCCACTGAAGAGGACTGACAGACTGCAAATACCAGAAATAAAAGATGCAGCCATTTTTGTAATACAAGTTTTTTTTGTAAAAAATGCAAGAGTACACAAATGCTAGGGCTTGTAAGACGTCAGGACAGCTCACTGAGTTAAACACTCACCATTGAAATATGCAGCAAGTCCTACTGTGTGCCCCCTGGCCCTTCAAGTCGTTAAATTCTGTTAAATTAAATTGGCTAGTAGTAATATGTTATTTATAGTGCCACGAAATGGGAGAAGTGCGGAATGACACTATTTACAAAATGTTCCATTATTAAAACAAGCATTGATAAAGTCAATAGGTCTCGCCTGCAAAAGCTGTTTTTTTAAGCTATGTTGTACAGCAGCACGGCTTAGAGTTGGGTAAATAAGCTGCTTATCAGCACTTTTTTTTCTAACTTTGAACCATGGTGCACAGCGGCCACTTTATTGTACAATATGCTAAATATATATTTGGAAAGCCAATAGTTCTTCTATGCGAGACCTATTGACTTTACTAATGCTTGTTGCATAATTTGTTTATATGTGCTTTACTGCTTGGGTGTAAAGGGTCAAGCTACCTCCCCCCCCCCCTTTAATTTGTTACCAAAATGGACCACTTTGGTACTAAAGTGTACTCCAGCTGAAAACCTGGGTTAACACCTTCAGCGCTGATGACAAAGCCAGTTCGTCATGGGCGTTACCTGCGCTACGCGCATGACGAGCTGGCTTTGTCATGAATAATGGGATTCTAGGAGGTCAGCGCCCAGCGGGAATTGCCTTAGCAGGCACGGTGTTAATAAATATTGCACTTTTGCAATTCTGAATATGGTGTTTCCCATACTGTCTTTCACCCACACCCTGCACTTATTCAAAGTGGTAACTTGTATGTCTTCATTGTTTTGTACAATGCTACAAGCGCAACCCTTGAATGAACCCATGGAAACCTGGGTATAAAATCACACTTGTGTAACAATAGTTCTCATGGTATCATTTGAAAAAGAGAATGATCAATTAAGAGGTTAAGTAACCTAATGCAATAAATGTCATATGAAAAAGGAAACTCATCAAATCACCATAATCACAAATGCAAATCGACCTTTATCTCTTATATCTAGAAAGGTCCACAAAGTACATACAAACAAAACACAGTACGATGTGTCCCCAATGCCAAAGCCAAAACAGCATAACTACAAAAAGAGTTCTTTAAAAATGAAGACCATCTAGTGGCTTTGTAACCAGCAAATTCATAGAATAAGTCAAGTTGATATGGATAAAGGTTCAGCAGCCCTTAGTGGCTTAGTAAATACTAAAGGGTTAAATTCCTATGGTTTATGTAAACCTCTCTGAAACTTTAACTGAACAATAATGGGGTTTAGTGTGTTCTATCGCCTGAGCCAGCACATGCGCTGCTCTGGCGAGACATTTAGTTAAGTGGCTTTTCTAAGTGCTACCAAAGCGGCCACAAGCTTGCGGTCATTCGCACAAGCTCCGCCTCTCCAATAACGGCTGCGCGCGCATCTCTCGTGTGCTTTAGAGTGTCCTCACGATCACTTTCGCGGCCGCGCGGCGTTACTTTTATGCCCGCCGGTAGGGACAGTTTACTGGCACCTGAGCGACATGAAACATTAAACCTACTTTCCAGTAGGGAGTTGTTCACACAGCAACATGCCCCTAATTAATACTAATTGTCTTACTAAAGGCTTGTCAATTACACGGACTGCTTGTAAATGGATCCCGGGTCTCTCCCACAGCTCATACTTCTCGTGCTGATAATCCTGCACTCCTCACTCATTTAGACAATGCATTACTCATAACTGTGTCATGAATAAATGAAGAGCGACAACCATGGCGCTCAGTGCAGCATTTCTCATACACACTAAATTCTTTATGCGCACTGCACTTAACAAAAGCAATTGATCTGGACAAATATTTGAAATAAATGGAAAATCGCAGCATGAGTAATCGTCATCCTCGAGAGCTGTGCGTGAGTGATACCATCCGTCGCAGAAAGCGAACTGTTTTAACAGGATTACTGGTATCATGGCAGGCTGGTGTGGCTGAATGGTGCCGGAGTGTGGCGTCCCTCTGCGGCTGCCAAGCCAAATATATTCCGCAAATACCACAATCGGCATGACTCACCCACGCAAGAGTGTAATGACTGAAATGGGTGCCACATCCGCACTCAGCATTCCTGCTCCTCTTAAGAGCGAGGAAATCACTTGTATGAATAATCACTCGTATAAACCTCCCCAATCCATGTTCCTTCGTCTCCTTTGAAATACTCACGCAGAGCTGTGCTTTCGCATTCTCAAGAACCAGTGCGAGGCAGTGTAAACCACAATCTAGAGCGACAGTTCACTTTAGTCAAGTCATTGCTGATTAAAAGTTATTTATTTCATATAAGGTGTTCCTAATAAAATGAGGCTGCAGGGTCAGCCCATGTCTCCTAGCTGCACGGGGGTTCGCATTTTCCTTGCATCTACCTTTCTGGCTTTACTCAGCTGCAGCCAGGAAGGATTGTCAGTGCCACCGTCAATGTTGCCTTTTTTGTCTGTGGTAACCTTCCTCCATTCCTAAAATGTTAATTTATGGGCTGCAGTACGCCTACGGTGCACTGTGCTGCTCCTTCTAATGATGCCCTGTGGCTTTGGTCTGTCGGCCATCCACCTTCAAGAATCCACCGAGCAGTCTAATGGTGGGGACAATGTGGGGAAATCCATTTTTCCCAGACACCGTCATTGGCCTCCCAACCCATCTGGTATCTGGTTGTCTTGGGGTGGGGCACAGGACGCGTCACCTTCCATCAATAACCACAGTCAGCCCTACCAGCTCACCTTTGCACTGCCTTCTTACTTAAGCCTTACAGCCTTCCTTTCTACCATTATTAGTCACCTAGGACCAAACACCATCTTGACAAGGAGCTTAACTTTAAGGGTAGGAGTGCTCTTATGAGGTAGAAATGAACAATGGTCTGTCTTTATATTTGTGGCCTGCAACAGCACCATATAGAGTTGTTGCCTAGTGTATGCCCATCGGGCAAGGAAATAAACATACGTTTTATAGGGTGTTTCTCCACTACTATGTTGTATATTGCTGAATTATATTATTGCTCAAAGTATTTGGCAGAAGTCAGATTGTGTTATATCTACTACTGCAAAAGGCATGTCATGTTCCAACTAGATCTGTTGGCCATCTCACTCTTAAGTACACAGGCGAGGCCCATTCCTTTCCCCTACATTATTTTTTCAAACAGGAGGGTGAGAAACCTTGGACAGACTCTCCGGGAGGCACTTGCATGAGACCTTCTGCCAGGCCCCCTACCCCCGGTGAACTAGCTACCCAGAAAGGAGACTGTAGAAAGCTTCTGCTCACACCAGAGTTCATCCAGATACTTCAAACTATCTGCTACAATGAGAAGTGTTCAAAGTAAGAAAGAGACAGGAAATGCACCTGAGATGCGCGTCCTGAGATCATCCTGTTAGCAACAGGAATCTAAATGTAACAAACACCTTCTAGACTAGAGTCCCTGCTTTATGTATTGGCCAAAATTTCAACAACAAAAAAAAAAAGATTCCAAAAAGTCCATGAAAGGGAAACTAG
Organism: Lissotriton helveticus; assembly: GCF_964261635.1. NCBI lineage: Eukaryota > Metazoa > Chordata > Amphibia > Caudata > Salamandridae > Lissotriton > Lissotriton helveticus. Next base: position 980,207,718 of record NC_136061.1, on the reverse strand, counting down.
ATTGCTCAGTGATTTAGCACATATACATTGCTTTACATGCAGGCAGGGCTCCGGTGCGAATCTCACCCAAATCGACAATAATTACAATATAATGTCATTTGGTTGTCATCATTACCTACAAATCCTCATTAAATAGGGGCCCTTTTTGGAAGCCTAATTTAAATGGCTAAAGGAAGAAGCAAGGTCAAATGTGGGTTGATCTCCATCGCTCTTCAGCACACATGACGTATAGAGCTTGATCTATGTATTGCCTTGGACTATTGGTGGAAACATGCACTGCTAAAGAAGAAACACCAATCACTTGTGCCTTTGTAGAAACATCTATTTGTTCGTCCATCATGTTCCCTCCATTAAACTTAACATAGTAACTGTGCTGCTTCATATACTTTACAACAAAATGTACCAAAGTTAGAAATAATAAGAAAATGAACATCTCTGCCACGTGTCCTCAGTACCCCCACCCACACACTGTACTGTCAAATCTCAATGACATAATCTATCATGGCCCCGATTTCATGTCTGAATGCACCAGTTTGGACAATGGACTCCTGTAGTCAGGTTCTTTAGGCACAGTGCCTGCAGAGCGAGGCTCTTTCCCGTTTTCAAATGCCTTCTTGCAACTTGTGGTAAAATCAACCACCGATGTTTATTTCCTGAAGATTAGTTTAGTCGATGGTGCCACATTGTTCAATGTAAATGCAGTTCCTATTTACCCAGGGATACCAGTCTTTTTCCGTGATCTGGGTTTTGGAGATTCCTAGTATTCAACACACTTTAAAATGGCCTGAATGGCTTGTATCTTCCCAATAGGCATTTGATCGCCTAGGCAAGCACCAGGTACATGCCCTATCAGACACTCGCCAGCCTAGATACAGTATATATTTTTTTGGAGTGCCTAAGACACTTTCTTGAGGTGTACAAGGAGAGATTTCCATGTGCTACTAAGGACATGACTGGCTTCAAAGTAAGCATTTAGGGATCTGAAACTCAAAGAATGTCCTGGCCTTAGGAATTTTGCACTGACCAGGAACAACATGATTTCGCCCAGGAGCATCTGTGTCTTCAGGATGAGGTTTCATAAATGTGTTAAGCGTTGTACTTTTAAATGGATAGATTAAAATACAATGAGCTTCAACAGGCTTAGAGAAACCAAACAGAAGACGACTGAATAAGAAGGTCCGTCTTTAGAGTATTACATCACCCTGATTTTGGCATCGCCTCTTACCTCTGCTGGTCCGAATTTGGTACAGCTGACCACATACGTTTTTAAACAATCTATGTTAAACTGCTATTCAAATCCTTAATTCTTTGCCTGTTTGTCCCTTTTCATTCCTTTTCGATCTGTTATTTCTATTTTTTCTAACATCTGCCTCCATTTTGCCGAACAGACTGTCTTTCTTCTCCTCTGATTATTCTTTTTATCATCATCTCGGCTCTACGTCACCTATTGCTGCTTCTTTCGTTTTTGTACCCTCACTTTCATCTCTTTCCAAATTTATTTTTCTTTATTCTATCACCAGCCTCGCCTGACCTCCCTCTCGTTCTTCTGCTACTTTGCGTCTTTGTAGCTCTTTCCTCCCAAGCCGGCCTTTCACTTCGAGTGACCACCTTAACTACCACATTTGGTAATGAGTCTAAATGTCTGTCATGTCCTAATAATGTGCGCCCATAATGTGCCAAGTGGAAGGGCCTTTGCTAGTGCATAGAAAAAAACCAAAAATCCCCCAAATTACACTAAATTCAAGCCGAATTGATAATTGTTCTCCCTTTCTTTATCCGAGTTGCAATTAGAGGCCCCGGACAATGAAACACCTTAACATCTTTAACTATCACCGCCATTCATTTTACTAGATTCATATTTTGGAAGATGGGTCAGAATCAATATTGCCCACTCTTTTAACCACTGTTTTAACCGGAGCTGTGCACTGGGTACTTTGGCATTTCACAGCAGGAAACTGGCCAGAGTAGACTGCGAAGGATTACTATTTTGGAAACCTGCTGCCATTTATTTTACAAAAAAACACAACGTAAAGGTAGGGCCGCTTAGAGACGTATATAGTATTTAAATGTAAGTGATCATACGTTGCTGGTCAGGCTTAACAATAATACAACACTTTTTAACGCATAGAAAATAATTGCAGGAAACTGTTGACTGCACTGGTCAATATTTTGGAAGGTTATTGCAGACAATGGAGTATAAAACAAAGAAATCTGAGAGTTGAGTGATTCAACGCCCTTAAAAGGTGATGATAAATCGGTATCCTTGACTGACATGCTGGTGAAACATATTTTTACTATTTATACAAACATATTGTGACAGCAGGAACTGGACTATTAAGAGAGATATAGCACAGGCCTCCATGTTAAAAAATATGCAATCTGGCTGAATAGTTTGTAAGTGCAATAAGAAGGCTGCCAGCTGCTAAGTTATAGAAGAATATTGCACCTTACAATGGAGTCTAAGCTTCTCCCTCGATAGAAGCAGCTCTATTTGTGAGGTAACCTATGAGGACTCTTCTGGATGCAGGTCAGTGCTCTAAATACTGTTTGCACTGAGCAAGCTGCTTGAGACCTCAAAATGTGTCTTTTTTTCGTTCCCTTGATAGACACTTCAGATTAGGGGCCTTTAGCAGAACTCTCCTTGTGGATGCCAGTGCAAGTCGGGCATTCGTCGCACTCTACAAAAATAAAAATAAAATGAAATCAAATGGCTAGCTCCATGGTAAGGTACACCATCTGGTTATTAGGAGTATGGTGGGGAGTGTCCTCATGTTCTCCTTGTTGGGTGCAGACCATCATGAGTGCCCGGGTGAACAGCTTTTCCAGGTCGTCTGTACATGAGAAAAGTGCACTACAGGAGACACATGCCACCTTACACCTCAGCAGCCGACAGTAGCCCAGATATCCCCTTCACCATGGTCACTCTAAGCAACAATAGGTGATCTTATTAAAGGAAACCGTTTGGGGACTCGCATGCTGGGCTCCTTTCCATCTGGCTACCCTTGCCGTTCTCTGCCTGCCTTCAACAATGGACTACCCCATGAGAAATGCTACTCTGACCAAACATTAAAGAAAGCAGCGCTCTGCTGCTGCCTAGCAGCCATTTTTAGCACAACACTTACTCTGCACTGTTACAGTACTTTCAAATGAGGGGCAAATGCCCTCGGAAGGCTTACTAATTTTTAGGTCTTGCCTACACAGCGCGCATGCGCTGCATAGGAGACCTTTATCCGTTGTGCAGCTCTTTTTCAAAGCACATACTTGTACTTGTGGCGGCATACGCCTTGCGGGAGTGCGCAGTGGCGCGCCACAAGCACTAGTATGTGCTTTGAAAAAGAGCACACTGCGCGCGCACGCATACATGCACGCATTGCATTGCTTTTAAATATCAGCCTTATATCCGCGTTGTTTTAAAATATTAGCACCACTCCCATTAACTTTGTTGAATTTTCTTGCTCTGAGTAGTTGTCCCACTGCATGAAAAGCTACGGCAATACTTAGAAACTGGACGTGTTAGTATTTGCTTGTCTAAGTAGTTCAATTTTTTTAATTTTGTGTTCTTGTGATCGCTATTTTTGAAGTACTTAGGCAGTCTGATAGAAGTCTCCTTAAGGAATGAATTTTGACTACTTTTTTTTAAAAAACCATCCAGTCCTTACATCACGAGGTCTGCCTCGATGCGAGACATGATGTGCCAATCCTGTACTACAAAGTGTTCATTTTCGGCACATTGTCCTACTCTTCCTCTGTTCATTCTTCTTCCCTCTATGTCACCCTACACTCCGCCTCTCTTCATTCTCTTAGCCGGTGTTCACCCACTCTGTTTTCAATACCGTGGCTCCTCCATGTATTTTTCATTCTCCCCTGTCTCCTTGGAAACAGTAAGTAGCTCTCCGTCCTGACGCAGAGCACTTACAGACGTCATGATCGCACACAATTTCAGAAACACCATCTTTGTGAATTGATTTCTTCAAGGGGAAACTTGAAGTGAGGCTCACACTCGGTAATCAAAACTGTGGTTTAGATTTTGCATCACGCATCCCGTTAGTGAGGCTGTACCACTTTCCATCGCCTTCCCCATCCCCTCCCTGCTGCCTGCCATCCCTCGTCCCATCGCTTGGGCATGTTGCCCAAACGTAGGTACAGTTTTGCACTGTGCCCACTCCTCGCCTGGCCCCGCCTATAGTTTTAATTCTGACCAAATTCTACTACCGGGCGAAGCATTGCAGGACACAGGGCATTATGTTCGCAAGCACCGCTGCCTTACATTCAGGGGTGTAACGGATTCCGGCATACCCCCCACAGTAGAGTGGGGGCACCCACACAGTACATTTCAGAGGGGATCACGCGGACCCTGCTGCCTGCCTGCAAAGAATTTAATGACAAATGCAACTTAGAAGTTGAAGCCAGCTGGCCAGCCACAGGTCAACTGCGGGTTATTTTAACGCATTTGTGCCCTATGCCCACATAATCACGAACCAGATGATGACGGACGCATTATTGTAATGGTATTTTTTGTTTTTCTGAATCTGCAGCCCAGAAGAAGGTGCTTTGCAGTCACCCTGTGTCCCATGGTACCATGAAAACGTGTTCTTTGCACTTTCGAAGGAAATAGGTTGGAGCAGTTCCCCTCACAGCCGACTCTGCTGTGACAGGCTCCAGGCAGTACACGAACAGTAGCAGTAGTGGCAGCAAAGCGGCATGGACACAGCATTGACATCTGCCTTCTGTGTGGGAGGGATACAACTGCTTGAGTCCACTAACTAGCACCCAGGGCAGAAACGTAATGTCAGACTGGAGTCAACAATTTTCACATTTTATTTAAGTAGATGAGTTGTCTGCTTCTATTTTCATATAGCTTACTTTGATAAGACAGAGGCACAGACCACCTAGGACTGGGTTTGTTTGCGTTATTGGGGGTAGAAAGTCATGGGCCTTGATCGACTGGGAGAAAGTAAAGCAGCAATTTACCTTTTCTTTGCTCTGTCAACAAGCATTGGCATAACCAATAGGTCTCGCCTTTGGGACCTTATAAGTGTTTAGCCATGCAACAGTTGATGTTGTTGCACCAAGGATATTGTGCTGCATAACTAAATACTTATAAGGTCCCAAAAGCGAGACCTATTGGCTATGCCAATGCTTGTTATTCTAACTGCAGATACTTCATTACACCTATTGCTAACACTGGCAGCCATGTTGTGAAGACAAACTGGGACAGTATGAGCAAGGTGCGAACAGTACATTCCATCTTAGTGAGCTTTGACCTACCAATCTGTGGCCTCGCCAGAAGGTAGTACACTACGGGACAGCATCTCCTGCAAGGTAGACCTTGCATCATTCTATTCTAGAGAAGCTTATTATGATTTGGACTCTTTACAGCCCAAAGTGTGTGGAGTAATATTTAGACATGTTAATGCATTTTTCCAAGTCAGAAAATGCCAAAACCCACCCAAATTCCTAAATCCCAGAGTTGTTTTCCCTTGGAGGAACTCTCTAGATTTACATTTAAAACTAAAAATAATTAGGGTTTTTGGTAAAAGATTAATAATCTGATGTGCTTGGCATTATGTTGTTTAGCACTACTAACTTTGTACCACTTTAGTGTCATTTCCGCGCATCTTTAAAGCCCCCATTTGATACCCTGGTTCTACGTATGTTATGATTGTTTTCACTGCATTATTTTCATAGTGGTTTATCATCAACACTATGCCCTACAGTAAACATTGTGATATCGCTTGCATTGCTTTGTGACAGGATGACATACAAAGTTCACTTTTCTCTGGTATTTAGCGAAATTAAAGTGGTACGATATTGTGACTAAATGTACACATTTGATCACACCGGTGCTGTTTTATGTACAAGTCTGGTGGCTATTAGGAACTTTGAGAAAATAGAGGTATGCGCCGTATACGACATACCATTCATTGTAATATTTCCCTAGCAGGGTTCCTCCAAAAACCTTGAAATGTGTAAAATATGTAACCACCTGTTGATTATACATTTGAGTGGGGCAGGGAGTGGTGTGTTTCTTGCCAAAGACAGTAGCGTTTTCTGACCGCTTTTAAAAATGAAAGATAAATGAGCACTTCGGATGCTGAGCAAATCGTCCCTCTGGCGTTGTAAGGGTGCCGTGAACCCCAATGCAAGGACGGCATTGGGTCAAATTATCTGATGGTTTGGGAGTAAAATACACTATAATTGCGGTGCAGAGGTCTCGTTACGCCCTGTGCCGCTGCACCTTCTGAACTATTAAGTTACCTCCCTGGAAGCCACTTCCTTTGTGTGAATGTGACCTAGAGTGAGGCTTTTAATGCGAATTCAAATTCTTTGTCTCTTTAAAATTGGGTTAATAGTGTGAGATATGTGCCCGCTGTGACAGCAGACACCCAGGGTGAAAGTCGCCAGATGGCAATAGACCGTTGGAAGGCAGTTATTTAGGTGACTTCTACAGGCGGACGTCAATAACCCCTCCTCCTCCCCAGCGCCTCAGGCACAGCGCCTTTTAGGCAGTCTGTAGTGTAAATGCATCCTGATCATCATTTGCTTTCCTTGGTGTCAGTTCTCGTTTAGGCTGATCACATAAGGTCAGGGGACAGCTGCTCCGTCAAGTCAGACCTAAAAAAAACAATTTTGGCTGTAATAATGCATGTTGTGATGAAAGCTGAGGCAGAGACTCGCCTCCTGTCCATTCACATGGCCCTTCCCTTAATGACAGGGACTCGCTCTCCCCAGCGTTTTCGACGCTCATTGATATTACAGGCCGTGGCTCTGTTGCCCTGTATGGTTAAAAAAAAAACATTCATTTGAAACCGAACCGTTCATAGAATGCATCAACACCATGTTCGAATAATATATGAAATGTCAGCTTCACTCTCCACGTTGCATTTAGGAAGAAACGCTGTTGTGTTCAATGTCCTGAAAAAGGTAAGCGAAGGATGGCACTGTTATGAATTATGGTATATGAATTAACAACGTGGAACTATTCATTTCTTCAGGAGCGGGATTTGTTTGCTTTTGGTGTTTTGAAGCTCATGTTTGTTTGAGGAAATCAGAGTTTAAAAACGAAAGGCACTAATCTCTTGCTCTTAACGTTCTAAACATAGTCGGTTTTTTATGTTTAAATCACAAGACCTTTTGGCATGCTTGAGATACTGTAAAGAAACATAAGAGTCCAACACAAAAACACATTTTACAATGATATTGAAGGTCCTAGTGGTACCCAGTATGGTGCCCACCTCACTCTGGGTCATTACAGACACTGTCTCCAGTCCGCTGCTGTTGGCCTACAAATCAGTCTACTTGGTTTCGTGAAATCTTTACAGGACTAAAACACCCAGAATGCTTTGGACTAGCACGCAAAAGTCCAGGACTGGAAACAGTGTGTGTAACGACCTCGAGGGAGGTGGTCTGTTCAGTAGCCACACACGGACTCAAGATAGCGTTGAGGGCTATCTATAACACAAGTAAGTTTGACTTGCGTTGGGAGGTTGTTGAGTGATAGTACATAGATTTATGTTATTCTACTGTTAATGTTAAGGTACAACACACGTGATAAAGAGAGGTGTTTTCAGCAGTCCTGTGATAAACCAGCACAAGCTAAAGAGTGTGAACAGGCGGACGGTTGTGTGGAAGTCATAGGGCCAGATATCTGCTTCCCGCTGCATTATTCAAAGGGCTGCCAAATTATTTTCTTGCCCCATCTCTGTAATTTGAACTTGATTAGAAGGATGTGGCCTCATCTTGTGTCATTTTTGGGTAGAAGTGGCTAGTGTGGGATAATGACAAGCAGGGATTCGGAGAGAACAGTCCACCATGGGGATTCCACTGTGGTTTCTGAAGGTTACTGTTGGTGGCTTTAAGCTGAGGGATGAGGTGCAATAAACGATCTCACTGCCTTGCATACCCTTGTGTAAGTGTATATTGTTTGTATGGGACAGGACACTACAGCTAGATCGTGTTTGTTTTACTTGAGGACTAACCTCTGCCATGCAAGTAGTGAGTAATTGACCTTTTCGGTTGGTTGCGAGATCTGTTGTTGACCAATACCCATTTCAACCACAGCTTTACCGGGAGACACCATGGTTGATATTTAGGAGAACTTGACCCAAAGAGATTGGATCTACAAACCACAGCAGAAAAGACTGTGACGGATTCCTCTAGTGCACATGCTCTCCATCACTCACTTGTTAGACCGGGTTGTGGATTTAAAAACAAGTTTTTACTGGAAAGCCCTTGTACTGTGAGGGGAGGGCGTCCAGTAAACAGCAGTGCACAGTGTTTTAGCACGGATGTATGACGTTACAACGCATACTTTTACATAGCATGCCTTTACAACGCGGTTTTTACATCGCATACCATTACAACGCATAATGCTTTTAGGCGCTGGATAGTGATTTATTTAATTTACTATTCCAACTCCAGTCCCCGTGGATAGTAGGGAAGGTGTTGGATAGTATATTAAATACATTCCCTATCCTAGAGCGCCCCCCAGCGCTATGCGTTGTAATGGTTTGCGTTGTAAAAGTTGCGTCGTAATGGTAGTGCGTTGTAAAAGTTTCGTTGTAAAGGATGTTTCCCTTTTAGCACTGGTACTGCTCATGGGTCTGCCTTGGTGGATGAGTGGTGTCCGGGTCTTTCCCGTTTCTTCTGTGCCCTGCATTGCAGCCATCCCTTGAATCCCTAGGAGGGTGCTGACTCAGCTGGCTTCTTATTGTTCGGCCCAAATGCCGCTTGCTCGCTCGGGCGTTTGTCTACACCCTTTGGCAGGGCACACTACTCTCTGCAGTGGGAAAACTGTTTGAAGCTCTGTAGTCGCCGCTTCATACTGAACAAAAAATAGCCAAACACGAAGAGTGATTTGTATTTTGTTTTCTGGGGTGTTGGTCTCATTTAAATGGAGACTGGAGCCTGTGATTAGCTCCTTTCTACTGTGATAGGGTTTATTTTCATGCCTCAGCCACCTTATGTTTTCATGAGAGAGGCATGCGTGCAGTCTCTTCTGTTTGCCAGTGGTAACTTTAAGCAAGTCAGTCGAGGGCAGTCTTGTAGTAAAATGATATTGCAAGTTTCTAATATACTCCAGTGTTTTATAGAAAGCCTAATTAAAAATAGTTAAGTAAATAGGACAGAATTGTACATATAATTTAGAGGTTGAGCACAGGAATAGGGATGTCAAAATGGATTTGTTTTTATTCCGTGAGTTGTGCAGTTTCCATGATTAACTTTGTGCTTTGCTAAGTTTTTTTGGTGTATTGCATTATTCAAACTGTGTGCAGAATATTCTTTGCACGTTTACCTTTTTCAGAGTTTTCCATGTTCAATGCCAAAAGTATGCAGTTTTTTTCTCTGCACGTTTGCCTTTTTTCGTTATAGGCAACTTCTTTTTTATTCTGATGGAAAATGTAGCTAATCATAAAACGTTGCCACCCACACAGACTTGCGTAGAACCTAGTAAAGGTTGGAAAAAACAATGCACACTTGTACGAGATGTCTGAACATATGTATGGAAGAGGAAGTGCTTGCAGTACTCCAAGTGCTACTCTAAAATATAGTACAGAAATACTTAGACTGCACCAGTCTAAAGATTGTTCGAAGTAACCTGAACCAAGAATGGATTCTCATCAAATAATACATTATAAACTCCTGCAAGGGGGGCAAAGGCGACTTTAGTGAAAATAGAAGAGTATCTTTGAAAACCAATTGAAATGTATATAGAGGTTGGTGAGGGTTAGCCCTCACCAACCTCTATATGCTATGGTAGTTGTACAATTCCTGTGAAGGGTTAGAAGCGCCACTTCAAGTAGCTACATGTAGCAAAAACACGAAGGTAACCCCTTAAATCATGGATTATAAAACACCAACTCCACTTTCTCATAAAGATGCCAAACCTCCTTAGGTTAGCCATAGAAAACAGTTTGTAGCTGAGCTCCCTGTGCTAGTAAAGACCCTGCTTGCTAGGACTCTATGTCTGACAGTGCCTACTCCGAAGAATACAAAAAGAACAATTGTTGGACGGAATGCTGAACAATGGCACTCGCCCCAGTACACCCGCCAGTACACCCCCAGTACCGAGATCTGAGCCTAAAACCATCGTTTATTTGCTTGCCATGGCTTTCCTGTTTGGACCCAGCCATATGCAAATCAGTCTTGACCTTGCTCCCCATGGCAACAGTCCAGCTCGAACTGCCAGGCCAGGTCCTCCCTGGGACCGGTTTCAGGGTATCAACTAGGCTAGCTTGTCAAGTGCCATTGCGAGCACTCGGAAGAATCCAGCTGCTATCCTGTTTAAAGCTTTTATGTTTACATCGTTTTTATCAATAACCACAAAGGCCAATTAGAAATTGAAGTTTCCACTAATGCACAAAAATAAAAGAAAGTTAGGTGTACATTCTTGATATGTACCCACCGTATTTTATCGAGATTAACTAAAATGCAGTATGTGAATTGCATCAACCTACACGTCTCGTAAAGCGGAGGGGAGAGGAAGAGAAAAACCGAAGGGAATGGTAAAAAAGAATGAGCATAGACTGGAAGAAGAGGAAAACATGCATTGAAAATGCAATAGGTCTCGCCTTTTATTAACTTAAAGCCATTTGCTTTGCTATACAATACCATTAGCAAAGCAAATGGCTTTAACATAAAGGGGAGACCTATTGCATTTTCAATGCTTGTTCTGAGATACAGCCATTGTCAGCCAGCCAATAGCAACATGAGCAATCCCGCTCATTATTTGTGTGTAAAAATGAGTGCCAATACAAGGCACAGATGCAAGGACGTAAGTAGCACCTCTCGGCTGTTCCAATGTTTTAAACGAACACAGAGTAGCATTCTGGGACTTTTAGTCCCATATCACAGGACCATTAACGTACAAGATCAAAAAGTGACCAAAAAGATGACTGGCTGATGAGGAGCCACGTGACAGAGCCAAATTGTAGAATTTAGAAGGTCAAGGTTGATAGATAATCATGCCAAAAATAAACATAAATAAAATAATTACATGTTGCGCACTTTCTTGCTTAAAGCTTTTGCATCAGTGTGTGAACCTAGGCATGCTTTCGCTGTGTACTGTGAAAACCAACGCTTCGGTATCATTTTTTTTCAGACGTCCCCGTGCACCGTGTGCATTTGCAGCACTGTACTATGCCCAGACACTCTAATTTAAGAGCATACTAGTGACAGCAGCCCCAACCTGCCCCCTGTGAATGCAACTCGACCTCTACACGTTTGTCACATATGTCTGAAGGTGGATGCATTAAATAGACACGACTGTGTTAACTTAACAACTGGAAAGCCGTGGGGATGCTAACATCTGAAGTAATATTTGGCAGCTCATTTCTACGTTTTTACGCCAAAATTGCAGACCAGCGAATGTCTGGGATCTGCTGTTAAACCCACGAATTCTCTGTTACGTCAGTAATCACAATGGTGCCAGGCACACCTGTTGCAGTAATTGGAAGAGATAGTGCGGTTGTACGCATAGAATAGTTTCCATTTGTAGAAGCCGCAAAGAACTATTAAAACTTTGACGTTTTCTTTGAGACATTGCCACAAATTATATTCACCACGGCGATACATAACTCACTTTCCCTATTAAATTAATGTTTTTTTTGTAACACAGGGCGTGTTTTACTGTATGCAGAATGCCAGCCTTACAAACTTTTAGACCAACTTTTGCGATCACACTTTTTCCTGACATCTTCTGACGCTAAACAAGTTGTTATGGTACATGATGACCTATAGAGGACATATAATAAAATAGAACATTGGCGATTATACTGCAGAGACCACCAGTTACATGTCACAGGCACGTTAAAAAGTATCTTCCCCATTACTAGACTCTAAAATAAATCTAAACAACAGAACACTCGGCGTACTTTTGAAGAATTCCAGTCTTTGCATTTATTTTTTATATAGACTTAGGGAAGCATGCAGAAAGAGTGCACCGGGTGTGTAATCGGGTTCTAGAAGGGCAGATTTTCGGTAGAGAATTATCCTATCACTTACCAGCAATGTCCCACAGCTGCAGTCACACCACGGTTTCTGTGTTCCAGTTCCGCACCTTCAAGGCGAAGTCGACCCCGATGGTGGCCAGGTAGTGCGGGGAGAAGTTCTGGTGCACAAAGCGCTTGATGATGCTGGTTTTCCCCACCCCGAGGTCCCCAATCACCAGGATCTTGTAGAGGTGCTCTTTATCCTGGCCCTGCATCTTAGCTCCTGGTCGTTCTGCAGACTGAGTTTGGTGGAATCCTGCCAGGGTCAGAAAGAATTACTGAGGGGGAGGGCAGAGAAGGGTAAAGGGAGAGTATGGCTAAGGAGAGAGCAGACCTGTCAATATTCATAGGAGAAGCAAACACGGGTGGGAGAGAGAGCATCGGGGATGCTTCCGCCTGAGACGGAGGAAGGGAGGTGAGAAAAGCATTAAATCGGTCTCTAGGCGAAATTTGGTTAGGCTGCGAAACTGCTCCAATCTCATCTTTATTACATTTACAGCGATTACAGGACAGGCTGCCGACGAAGATTATCGAGCAGCCCTTCCTCGCGAGCAGCCATGCCTGCACTGGGCAGGGGGAGGGGCTGTGCCGCTCCGCCAGAGACAGCAGTGATACCCCCACTCACCACTGTCCAGCGAATTACCAGCAAAACAACCCAACAGTAGAATGCCCTGCACTAGGCTGCTTCCTCGTTGTACCGCTCCTCTGATAAAGGCAGCCACCCTTCACCGGTAGGGTCTCGTTCTTATCCCTTTGCCATAATTACTTGGTGCCCTCTAAGGCCCATGTAATTTAACCCAACAACCTCAGACAGTGCCTGGTACTCACCTGAACCGGCCCCCGCAGTGCTGGTACTGATCCCCGACCCAGTCGGCCTGGCACTAACATTGCCCGCTCGCCTGCTTACCGGCCCCATTCACGCAGGGCTTGTAGCACTCCTTGGGTAGCAAGGCGCCAAGCACAGCGGCGCTGGATCCAGATCCCCCCGCCGCTGCGGCCCGGGCACCAGGCCCCACAGCCAACAGGAGGCAGAGCAGGAACGCGCAAGGCCACCCAGGGGTCTCCGTGGCACTGAGCCGTTGGAGGCGTCCATGCTGCACCGCTCTGCTACAGCCGCCAAAGGGGATACGTCTCCTTACATGGGCGCCTCGGATTGGAGGGTTGACATGGAGGTGGCAGGTGCGGGCACGAGGGGGCAGCTCCAGTATGCCCATCACCTAAGACTCCATCAGAAGCTTCAAAGTCCACATTATGAAACCGGCACCGCCGCCAGGCCGAGCATGATGACATCACTGTACGTCGGCCACATGCTGAGGTCACTCCACGATGGGTTCTCACTGACGTCGTCACTTACGAGTGGAGAGGGAAACAAGCAATGTTCGCGGGAAACCTCGCACCAGCTCCCTCAGCACTGTCTGGGAAATCGAAAGCACGCCGCCATGCAAGCGTAGGGACATAAAAATGAGCACCCGTGTGCACAAAGATGGCGTTGGGCTGTCCACGTGCGCGTGCATTTTTTAGTCCCTACGCGTGCATGTTTAGCTTTGCGGGCGGCGAGAGCAGCCATGTTTGTCCATCTGGACCCGCGTGCATTCAGCTTTGGCTGAATCGATTACAAAAGGTCCTCTCCATGGTGAGACAGCGTATGCGCTGCTTTCGCCAGGCGAGACCTAAAAAGGAGGGAACTTGAGGAGTGACAAAGTAGAAGCCTAATACCTCCTTAAAACAGCCGACAACGGGGCAAAAATTGGCTTTGCGCCGTTAAATGGCCACTGTATTCAATGGAAACTTGTTTCCTCACAGCTATTATAGCATCTATGAAGGTAACACTCCACATAAAGATGTTGTTCTTGATTAAATGTGGCCATCTTTATCCAATCTGGTCTTCCTCCATGTTTCCTCCCTCAAGGTCCTCACAAGTGGCTCCAAATAACTCCGTTTGTGCTGGTCAAGCATGGCTACCACCAGACGCACAGTATGAGATTTCAAAGCACCTAGCTAGATTGGCAGTGCTCTGGAGCCCACGTTTCATTCTACTCCATGCATCCCCATTTGAATAATGTTCAAAAACCGCCTCAGTAAAAGGTTCTTCAGAGGTTTTTAAAAATGCAATGTTTTTAAATCTGTAAAAACAAGACCATACTTTACCCATAGGAGATAATGACTGAGAAAAACGTTAAAGAAAAACACCCTTAACAAATCGAACTCTTGTTAAAACATGAAGACATCTTATCAAGTTTTAAATGTATTGCTTCAAACACAGGCATAGCTAAATCACTAAATTATATCACTACATAACACAATCGTATACACTTTAGATCTAATAAAGTTACATCCACAGATTTTCCGAGAGGAATAAAAATAGACTTATCTGTTTACAAGCTGCAATAAAGAGATGCGTTTCTTTTCATTTGGCTTATTGCTGCCGTTTAAAGGATAAGCAAAAAAGACAACACACAATAAACGGCTCCAGTCTTGACATTACATTAGTGTTATCATGTACTTTTATTGTTATGTTTCTGTTAACTGACTGTTCTGTTTGTGGGATGTAGATTGCAAAACAGGGCTCTCCTGACTAGTGTTCTTTCTTTGTTACTTTCCTGTGAAAGCTGTTTGTGAAGGTGCTTTGATTGAAGCTGCCAACTATTTGTATAAAGCCAGCTTGTTTATTGCAGCTAGCCTCTTCTCACTGGCGACAGTTCTATCAAACCAGCTCATGGGTAGCAGCTTGTATGCCAACATGGTGCAAGCTGGGAAACCACTTGGTTTACCTGCTTTGCTCACTAAAAGGTACATTCGTGCCTTACGCCTATCCTGTTTGACCTCCATTGTCAAGTTGCAGCACCATCCGCTCCAGCCCGTCCTGCATTGTCAGTTTGCTGCCCCATTCCCTCCTGCGCTCTGTTGTTAGCTTGCTTACACAGCCCCCCCCCTCCCCCGGCCTGCCATTAGAATCTTGTTGCCTTAGGCCCTCACACTCACTCATCATTGTCAGATTGCTGCCCCAGACCCTCTCACCCACCCTCCCGTTGTCTGCTTGCTCCCCATGCCCTCCCACTCGCTGTTCATTATCACTTGCTCCCTGTCAGGGCTGATTTTTGTTATGTTGTTGTGTACAGAGACAATGAATCATACCTATGTATATCAGTCTATAGGAATGTTACAGAAGGCAATGAGCATTACAAGGTGTAAGTATCACCTGCCATCCATACTTGTAAGCAGTATATTTTAAATGTGTTTCGTCTGGAGAAGCACACACTCGGCATCTAAAACGTACCGCAGTGCTTGAGGTTGGCTGTACTAATAATATATTTCTACCCATACAGACCCTTTTTAGGAACATTTGTATAAAGAAAGACAGGGGAAAACACATTAGGTTCTAAGCTATACCATGCAGTTTGCATGCAACTATTTGATTACAGTTCATAGGGCATTGTGCTATATCGGGATTCTGACTCTGATCTCTGTGACAAAAGCAGTAACCTTCTGAGCTTTCCACATAAAATACAATTTGTGATCTGCATGGTACACATTCTTTGCAGCAAGCATAGTAACCTTCCTAGCCACTCCTGTCCATCCTCTCTTGTCCATTTGCATCCCCATGCTGTACAGCATGGCTAAAATCATTATGAAAGTCTAAATCTCTCATGGGCAAGACCTATTGCCTTTGCCAATGCTTGTTGACCCAGTCAACAGCTGCAGTATAATGAGAGACCAGAACAGCAGTCAATCTCTGAAGGGTTTGTTGCTGGAATAAACCTTTACATGAAAGAAGTGGTGTTTAGCAATACAGGAACAGTTGGTTTAATGAAATGCTTTGGCCGGGAAACATCCACAGAAACGGGTCTGATGACTGTCTCATACATACATTTGTTCTGAGTACCATTATATACAGTCTTTGGAGCATAGTAAAACAATTTAGATCTTATTTTAGAGAAAGGAATGCATGCATTGTCATGGCGTTGTAAATCAGGCCACCTGATGGTGAATGCAGGTGGGTCTCGACCTTGCATGGACACAATGAGGGCCAGTGGGTTACGTATCCAGATGTCCGGTATGGGCAGCACGTGATCGCTGCTTCTGCAGTGTGTGCTGTGCTCTGATTGGCTGAGTGTTCCTAACTTCAAGTAGCATCCAACTTTGATGGTGTTTTGGAAACGTGTGCACCCCTCTGGGGTCAATCTCCTGGTACCATTGTGGCGTTACTGCCTATCTGTGGGACTAATGTGGGTTTTTCCTTTTCACGTGTTTGTCCGGCTGGTTACGTGCCACCCCACCTGTGGAACGTCAATCAGTAGCCTCAGGCCCAGGTCTCAGGGCCTGCCTGGCTACGTATTTCTGACTCTGGCTTGATGGAGAGGTAGATTTCAACAACAGTCACTTGATGTCGTTTTTGTTTTTGTCAAACATATTTTTATTAAGATTTTTGACAGAGTACATCGTATTACATTACAGTCGCATTCTTCAAATGAGTGATGTTAAAGGATGTTTACAAAAGTTGATACCATGAAGAGTCATACATATCGCTAGGGCCAGTCCCCAGCCCAAACATAGTGGATGGCAGATTTAAGGGTTACAGCTTCTAACATAACAGGGCTTAGGGTAAGTCCCCGCTCTCTGCACAGTGGGGCAAGTAATGTTAGAAATTTCCCATCGACCTTTGTGGTAGCTCTCTCTGGAGTCCTTCTGAACCGAGGGTGTTATATAGGAAGTACAACAGTGGAATAAAAACGGCTTCTAACCATGGGGCAATGAAAAGAAAGTAAATAACCAACCCTTTTCCACCCCTCACACCCCACCCCTCTCCCGTACTATGGTGGCGGCACATAAAAGAAAAGAAACAACACATAATGCAGATTGCGTGGCAGGTTGCACTTCATATCTGGAAGAGGTGGAGCGCCCTAATGGAGGAAGGACAGACAGCGGATGGGAGACCACTGGAAAGGAAGGTGACCAGGGGGCCCCATTTAAATTCAAAGTTTTTTAAATCATCCCTGAAGATGTCCAACATGCGCTCCTGACTAAGGAGCTTCCATAATCTAGAGTACCAGAGGGAAATTGCCGGGGCTTCTCTCCTTTTCCATGCCACTGCTAATGTAATCTTCGCCGCCCCTATACAGAGCCACATAATCTTTTTGTCCGCCCGAATCTGGTGTTCCAAGGATGGGTCCCGAAGTCACAACAGGGCCTCTGCCATGTTGGTTGGGATAGGTTATCCCAGCATGTCTTTGATATGGGCGAGGATTTCTTCCCATAAAGGCCTTATGCGCGGAAAATCCCACCAGATATGCTGGAAGTCTCCCAGAAGTCCACATCCCCTCCAGCACCTATCAGAAGACCCGGGAAAAATCTGTTGGAGTTTGGAGGGGTGAAGGTACCAGTCCATCATGGTCTTAAGGTGTGCCTTCCTGAGATCGCTGGAGTGGTTGAACTTCGTGATGTCTGACCATAGGTGGGACCACTCCTCGCCTGTAATATCTCGTAAGATACCCTCCCACATTGACATGTAGCGTGGAGAGAGTGTAGTGGTGAGGAGAAACTTGTATATAAAGGAAATCGTGCCTTTCATGGAGTTCGCCTTAGTGAGGAAGGATTCAAATGTTGTCAGGGGACAGATAGCTGCCTCCAGGACTTGTGGTGTGAGGTCCCAGTGTAGTAACTGGTTGTAGCGGTATCTCTCTGTGTTCTGTAGGTTGTACTACCTTTTGCAACTATCAAAGGTAAGGGGGTCAGATTTGGGGAAAAGGTGTGTTAGGGCTAGGCATCCCCCCTCTCGCCAAGCATCAAATGGGCAAGTCTGTAGTCCTTGGGGGAATGCTGGATTAAAGTGTAATGATGTGAAGGGGGAGGGGAAGGAGGTCCATCTCTCGTCACCTGACACCGAGTCCCATACTTTAAGTGTTGCGCGTGTAGGAGTGCTGATATAAGTATTCTTAGGTCTATCTTGTTTGGGGGCGCCAAATCAGATCCCATATGGTCCATCCTGTCACACTTCGATCCATATGCAGCCAGTGTTTGTCTGATTCGTATTTTGTCCATTCTGTCAGTACGCGTAACTGGGCAGCCTTATAATATAAGTGTATCTCTGGAAGTCCAACACCACCCTCCTCTCTGGAGCGGCGAAGTATCGTAAAAGAAAAGCGTCTCCCTTGCCATATAAAGTTCAAGATCATAGTCTTGACACGCTGAAAGAAGTCTTTCTCCAGGTCAGTGGGTATGGCTTGAAATAGGTACAGAAGCTTGGGGAGAGGAGTAATTTTATGGCATAAATGTGACCCATCCAATATAGGAAGAGGGGTTTCCATTGGTTGAGATCTCATTGGATACGCGTGAGCATAGGAGGGAAGTTAGCAGAGTAGAGTCCCCCCACTTTTGATGTAATCTGGACTCCCAAGTACTGAATAGAGGATGTGGTCCACTGGAGGGGTGTGAGAGGTTGGAGACCCTGCATCTCTGCTGGCGGGAGTGTGAGGTTGAGAATAAATGACTTACCTAAATTTACTTTGAAGCCTGCTACTGCCTCAAATCGGGCTTATTCCAATTGTAGGGGTGGGAGTGATGTCGCCGGATCTGCGAGGGATAATAGGACAACATCAGCGAATAGGAAAATTTTATGTTGTTCACCCGTGAAGGGGATCCCTTGGATTGTAGGGTTTGCTCTAATTGCAGCTGCAAGGGGTTTGATACTAAGGGCGAAAAGTAGGGGGGAGAAGGGGGCACCCCTGTCTGGTACCTCTGGAATGGAAGAATGAGGGTGATTGCACACCATTGACCAACACCCGAGAATGGGGTTGAAGGTAGTTAGCTCGGACCATGGTGAGAAATTTGGATGCAAAATCGAAAATCGACAGGGTATTGAACAATAATTCCCAATCCACAATATTGAAAGCCTTCTCCGCGTCTAGACCGACAAGGACGGTGGGAAAATGGCGTCTATGAGCCTTCTCGATTAGGTGCACAATGCGACGGGTGTTGTCATGCGTTTGGCGCCCCTTGATAAAACCTGATTGGTCCGAGTGTATATGGTCAGGCATAAAATCGTTCAACCGTTTAGTTAAGATGGAGGAGTAAAGCTTCGCGTCGAGGTTGAGCAGGGCGATGGGTCTGTAGGAGGCGCAAGCCTCAGGGTCTTTCCCCGGCTTGGGAGTAACAGTGATCACTGCTTCCGATAAAGAGCCGGTGGTGGAACCTTCCTCCGCCATCTTGTTAAAGAGTTGAGTAAGATGTGGGGTGATGTCGGGAGCAAAGGTTTTGTAGAATGGAGCAGTGTACCCATCCGGGCCAGGGGCTTTATGTAGTTTGAGAGCCTTAATAGCCGCAGTAACGTCTTCGTAGGAGATAGGGGCAGTTAGTAGCTCATTCCACTCTGGGGAAACCTGTGAGAGCCGAAGGGAATGCAGATAATCCCGTTGGCCTTCTGGATCTAAGTGATCGCCAGTGTAGAGGGCTTTATAAAAGGACCCAAAGAGTTCTGCTTTTTCCTCGTCGCTATGGGTGAGTTCTCCCTGTGGTCCCCGGATACTGCCAATTTATTCCCGTACCCGTTTATCCTTGAGGTGCCTAGCAAGATGTTTACACTGGGAGTAAGACAGATTGCGTAGTTTCAATAACGTAAATTCTGCCCTATTGTTGTAAATGGCTCGAAGTTTACCCCGCAGAGCTGTTAAACTACAGAGAGTTTGCCTAGTTGGGGTTCAGTTTATGAGCTTGTTCTGTGGAGGCCAGTTCTGACTCCAACATTTCCCTTTCCGTAGTGCGTTGTGAATTTAATGTGGAGTTAAGGGAAATACATTTCCCCTGGAAGACCGACTTAAAGGCATCCCGGGTGGTAAATTCCGATGTATCTTCAGGTTTGTTAATATCACTGAATTCGGTGATAGCCTCCCTTAGTTTAGTGCTGGAGTCCTTATCTCGTGTAAGAGCAGTCTGGAAGACCCACCTAGGAGAGGCAGGATTGCTTACCTCCAGAACAGAGAGATTGCTAGAAGACTGTGATCAGAGATGGAAAGAGGGAATATTTTAGTTTCTTGAAGGTCGCCTAGGAGTGCTTGGCTGGTAAAAATGTAGTCCAGTCACGAGTAAGTGCGGTGCAGGTGGGAGTAGAATGTGAAATCTCGGGAAGTAGGGTATAGAGTATGCCAAGACTGTTGGAGTCTCATGTTGTGGAATCTTTTTCGGATGTCTACGGAGAAGGAACCAGTGTCTGAGCGCTGTGGGTGAGTGCTATTCAAATCCTTATGCCAAGTTAAATTGAAAATCGCCCATGAGAATTAACTGTTCTTCTGAAAAGTCTATTATTTTCCCCAGTAAGGTGTGTAGAAAAGCCGTCTGGCCTGTGTTTGGGGCTACACCGCTACACAAGTACTAAGTTTCCCCATCATACGACCCTTCACCATAACCCAGCGTCCTTCCCTATTGTGCTGGACATCCAGGGGTTGGAATTTGGTGGAGGAACGGAATATAAGCGCAACCCCCCTGTGTTTCATTAATATGGAAGATCTGTAAATCAGTGGGTAGTGTTTGTGGCGAAGCCTTGTGTCCTCGGACCTAGTGAGGTGAGTTTCTTGGAGGGCCACCACATCTAGGTGGTGATCTACAATATACTTCCAAACCTTCTAGCGTTTCTGAAGTGAATTAAGACCCTTGACGTTCCATGTACCTATGGTAAGTGTCATAATGTTAGTAGAAAAAGCAGCATTGCAATAAGAGCCCCGCCAGGCCTGTCAGGACCCAAGCGAACAGTTGGCCATGAAAAGTAGTCCACCCCCCTCTGATGTGATAAAAAGTTATTGTGCAATCCGTAAGTTGTTCTGTACAGAACGTTAAAAAGGCTGCCACCATAACCCACCGACCCTTCCCTACAAACCCCAACAAAAGAACAATATCTGAACCATTGAGAAAACAATATGGAATACCCAATCAATATCCCATTAGGGGTAATAAAACTACACAGGAGAACGGGGAGTCGGAGGACCGAGGTCCCCGTCTGCGCCCATCCCTGCGCGGTGCCTAAGGAATCTGCAGCAAAACGTCTGTGAGGCGTCAGCGGGATATTGCTAAGGTGAGCCCCATTTGTCAGTCTAGTCCTGTTCCCCTCCATCTACCTCGAGACAGTACGGACTGACCTTAGGGAAAAAGAGATATTCGGAGTGTACGTACGGAGCCGAGCACCGCACAGCCCCAGCTGCATCAAGGAGTCACTCCACAATGTCCTGTCGCCGTCGTAAGGCTGGATGCAGGTTACTCTAAGATGTGGTTGCTGACATAGGTTCTAGAAGGACAAGGGGGTGAGTAGAAGTGAAGCCGCTCCATCCTCTCCCATCATGTCAGAGGGGCTTTCAAAGCAGCAACCGAGGGATATGATGCAGCCAGACGCATGGTCCATAAGCCGGAGTGGTGACATCTGTCTATGAGCGCACATTAAGGAGTCACTTGCGGTCCCTACTGGAACTCTCTGACCATGCAGATGCAGTGGACGCAACTTTGAGAAGGTCGTTGTCTTGTGCCGGGTCATTGTCTTCAGTGGAGATGCCAAGGAGAGCCAAGCCTTCCTGTAGATCAGAAATGTGTCGCTGTTTATTATGGAACTCGAAACTCAATCCAAATGGGAAGATCCAACGATATCTGATCTTATCGTCTCTTAACTTGGCTGTGATTGGTCGGAATAGCTGTCTCCCCGCTAGAGTAGCGGGTGCCAGGTCTTGGTAGATCGAACAGGAATGGTTTTGAAATGAGATGGATCCCTTCGACCTGGCTTCCATCAGAACTGCCTCCTTCACTTTAAAGGAGTGACATTTTCCTAATATGTCTCGAGGTCTTCTCTTTTCGCTGTGTTGTAATGCCCCCACTCTGTGTACTCGTTCGAGTTTTATCTTGAGAGTTTGAGGACTCAAGATTTCCGCAGAGAGTCCTTCCAAGAAGGACCCCAGGTCGGGCCCCTCCGCTCCCTCCTCCATGTCGTTGATTTGTATGTTCTCTCTCCGGGCCCTATTTTCAAGGTCTTCTGACTTGAGTTGAGACTGCAGTACTGAGCCCATTGTTCATCATTTTCAGCAGCTCCCACCTGGTTATTTGTAACCAGCGGGCGTTTGCCTTTGTCTGCACGGCGAAAAACGGTACAGACCCTCCTGCATTTAGTTGTGTTTTTTTCCAGAGTGTCCTTGTACTGAACCCAACCAAACTAATAGTCAGTTCTTTTTTCTCTATCCTGATGCAATACCGTTGTTTTCTTCTGTAGCGGATATTGGTACAAATCGGACAGATCATCTCCAGGGATGACCAGGGTCAGGTGTGTATGGTGACAAGGGAGTAAAGGCCACACCGTCATGGGACAAACTGAGCGTATGCAAATCTCCCACACTACCACTACAAATCCATCAGCGTAGAGATGCCCCATTGCATGTCCAGTATGTGCAGTATTGCTCCACAGTTCTCGTTCGTGCTGAGTGGAATCGTTCCTTTGCCTTTGAAACACAAGGAATACAGTGTATGTTCCGTACTGTTGTGGGGCTGCCCCCTTCCATTGTAACCATGCCTACCTATCCATCTCAGTATTCCATATTTCCTGATAGGGGTTATCTATGCTGGAATGTAACCCTCCCCTACACAACTCATTTCCCTTCATACGATCGAGGTAGATGGCCCTACACTGGAACTCCATGTCTGGCATCCTTAATGAAGACTGCACCAGACAGGCTAAGGGCCACCCTGGGACCACAGACGGAAGCGGAAGCAGACGTGTTTGTACACTGGTGTGGTGGCTTTGCTACCTCCAAGAATCTCTATTCGTGAAAGTCTTGGGGCCAACCAGTATTCTCCCCTATGGTGCCCCGCCTGCACATCCTATCTATCTCTGTTTGAATCTCGCTAGGCTCAGTATAAAGGTATAGTGTTATGAGATTGGTCTTGTGTCTAGTCAAGTTTACTACTACTCTATGGGGTTCTACTCTGTTGGGTTGTATCTTGGCTATAAGCCTACATAAGTACTGGTGGAGAAGGCATTTTGCTCTTTCAGGTGCTACCTCTTGAGGTAAATAAAGCCTGTCTGCGCCTACTGCGTGTGATATCAGTGAGCATAGATAACATGACCGGGCGGATGTCTAGGTGCCCACGGCGGTCATGTACTGATACCAGGTGTTGTGTAAGATTGTACGTGTAGAATACAAGCATTCGGTTCAGTGTAATTGTAAGTGGTATGGGAGAGGCCCGTGCGCTAGCGCTGTAGACATTTCTGGATGGCTCCAAATGACTAGGCAGAGATCTGGTTACAGGTGGATGTGGCCCACCCTAAACAGAGGGTATACAACAGTGCTATAATACATAACTTTAGAAACATTGTAGGTCTTGTGATGGTTTCAGGAAGAGACATTTATAGTCTTAAGTTCTGGCGATCAGGGGTTTCTTTTGCTTTGGTGAAAGTGCTAAAAAGAGTTATTTTGCAAATGTCCGTAAAAAAACAGTCTGTGGTCTTTGGCTTGAACACTAGGGCCTGGTTGGGGTTCTCAAAGTAGTCTCTGTAGAGGTTGTGGGCTGCTGTAAAGGTGGTGCACTTGTGGCTCGTCTGTAGACCTGTTGGATAAGAGCTGTTGTTTGTAGGATAGTTTAGAAAAACATGCGCCCTTTTGTTTCCTCCTAAATCAACCTTGGGGTTTCCTTTTTGGGGTTTTGCTCTCTCATTTTATTTGCGCAATTTTAGTGGTGTACCGAAAGGTGGCCCCAATTGTGGTATTTAATTAGAAATTCAGTGGGGAAACATTCATAAGGGGTAACCTGGGTCTTTTACTTATGAGTCATCTCTTTCCCTAGTGAGAAGGAACCCTTCAGTTAGCGGTGATCTTGTCTATTTAGCTGCTATTTATGGGCGTCGTTGGTCTTGCCTCCTACCTTCCATAATATGCGCAGAGGCAATTTTGATGCGAGCGGTGTCTTTTGACCTATGCATTACCTGGGCGATGTAGAAGAGGGAGTGGATCACAATTGGGTGTTTCTTAATGCATGCATCGTGCTCTGAGGTCACATGTCTGTCCCTCTAGCTTTGTCACACGGCGTGCAGTGTGATTCTCCCTAGTGGAGCCAGGTGTCTTGATCACACCTTATTTCTGGAGAAATGTTTTGGTTTCTTCTTTGCAGTTCTTTTGGTGTGTTTCCCTAGGTTCTCATGTGATTTGGTTATTTCCATTGTCGTTTACCGGAGGCGGGTCTGAGAGCTGTCATGGAGCCCCCATGTGATTCTGCTGTGGCGGTGATAGGGATTGGATTTACTTGCTCCCCTACACATTGTGTGGAAGGCCTTGTGTGCTGTCAGTTGGTCGATAGGCCGGGTACAGTGGTGAGCCTATTTCTTCATTCCTCATCCAGAGCTGAGATGGATTTTTGCAGACATTCCCGGTTGCGGCACCCCCTTTGCCATAGATTATGCCACCGGATATTTTTGGACCTGCTATCCTCGGTTGTGGCCAAAACTCCCAATCCTGGAACACGCTCCCTTCGAAGTTTAGGAGGGACATGACCCTATGAGCAGGCTTTGGGTGTTTTGGAGATCTTTGAGGGAAAGGTGGTGGCTGGATGTTGCTCAATGGAGAGTCTGGTGCAGGACCCTTATTTTGTCATATTTCGCCTGATGCGGGTGACTGACTGGGGTGATTGTTCTGATAAGCTCCCTACTGACTCAGCACCATGCAGTGGTTTGTGAATGGTTGGAGTTTTATAGGGGGGTGGGGTGGGCACCATTATCCCAAGTGTGTTGGGAAATCTGCCTCCCGATACTGGAACATCGCCTCGTTTTGGAACCAAAAGGGGACTTTCATTGGCCTGGAAGCAGTTGAAGGATGAGGTCCTTTCAACTTAGGCCCCTTTCTAGTGACTTGGGTGAGGGGACCTGGGTGCCTGTTTTTATGCGCTGGTTGGGGAAGCCACCTTGCCCCCTCACCAGACTGTCCTTCCCCCAGGGCATGGCCAACCAACCCCTTTCCGAGGGATCAGCAGCATAGTGGGGTCTAGGTTCCTGTGGGCACCGAATAGTGGACTCTAGTGTGGCTTTCCAATCAACGTATGGCAGCCCTGAGTTTCTTGAATGCAAGTAAGTAAAGAGTTGACATTTCTAATGTTGTCTTACTAGTCTTTATTCTGAAATGTGTATTGAGGTGTGCATGAAAGTGTATGTTCTGCATTGGGGATTCAAATCTACTGCGTATGTGAGTTTTGTGTTGGTGTGAAGGTACTGCCTCACCAGATAGTTAATCTTCCCTGCTGTGGTTGCGGCCACTATCTTTGTATAGCTGGGTTTCCTGTCAGCTGCTGTGGCCATGTGTTCGGCCAATTACCTGGTCCTTGTTGCGGTGGTGTGGTTGCTAATTGATTTTGCTGCAGCTGTATGTTTGGTGCGTTCGGGTTGGTCTGGGCTTGATTTTGTGGATTGGGATTTTGTGGGAACTGGCCTATGCTTATCAATCTTTACTCATGCTATGTCTTTAACAGGCATTGGTCAGCCATATGGCTCGTTCTGTGGCTATAGAAACATGCTCGGAGGTCTGGCTGCTGCCAGCCCCCCTGACCCCTGCCGTTAGGACTAAGTGGGACCTCTGGGGTTCTGAGGCAGAGCTCCCTTCAAGACTGGTGCCATTTGCAGCCAACGCTGCCCCCTTGAGGGTGGTCTTTTTCAATTTGTGTTTGACCTGCTTAGCGGTGTCTTCGGCTTGTTCTTACCGCTGCCCATTGGGCTGTTGTGTGGGGGTTCCGTGTGACTGACTACCCTTCCCAGGTTCAGAGTCCCTTCCCATGTGCTTAACAGGGACACTTCCTTGGGGTGGTCTCCGTTTGCTCTACATGCTGAATTTCCTAGGGTGGTTATGTGCCTAGGTACGGCATTTGGCAGTAGGAAAGGGGCTCCAGGCGTCTGGAAAGCACAACATAGTGCCAGGCAGCCACGTCTGCACCACCTCTCTACTTATTGAAGGCCGTGGTGTCGATAGGGGCTCCTACTAAGTGATCTCATGGCGCTCTGCCTGTCGCCGCCATTGCCCCCATGCCCCTTGGCCTTGCTTCCCACCCAGTCTTGTGTTACCCAGCAGTCATGTGTGTAGCGGTCCCAGCTCCCTTCCTGCATACCCAGTTGGTTATCAGGTTTCTTGTTCATTTGGCTGCTTCAACTTGGAGGTGGTGTGGTTACATGCCCACTGCCGGGCTGAGCTGCATAGCTCAGAGAAACTTCCTATATATTCAGGGACTGCCTCAGTGAAGGGGTCTGGTTCGCTGTAACTGTCCTTGCCTGTATACATGCAATGCGAGAGTACTTTGTTAGTCTGAGTTCTAGAGAAGGAGCTCCAAGGGAGGAGCAGGTTATGGACATTTGTAGCTTGGTCATTACATCTTGTCATAAGATATTAGTTGGAGTTGAGGGATAGTATGGTACCTGTTCCCTGATCCTATTTTATCCTGTCTCCAACTCGAGGTGTTCTGTGATGGAGACTTCAGGCACTGTCCCTGCGCCTCTCTGTATGGTTGCACTGTACTCTGATAAGGGGACTGCCCCTTCCCGTAGGTACGAGGTTGTCGCCCCTGTCTCTTTTAGGCATTTGTAAGGCTTTTGTTCACTAGCATCATGACCACGGGGTCGCCTGACAAGCTTGGATTAGGTAATATGATGTGCATGTTCTCAGGCGTGTTGGTGGACTCTGGCATAGGTCTTTTATCTCCCCACCCCCCATGGTCTGTTGGGCTGACCCTGTAGCCCCACTTATGCTCTCGGTTCCTGGGGACCTCGCTAGTCGTGTCGCTATCCAGAATCGCCAATGGAGGGGGGGTGATGTGGGGGGGTTTGAACTTTGGGAAATCCTAGCACTGAGCTGGAGTGGGGCTGGAATCGTTTGAACTTTGGGAAATCCTAGCACTGAGCTGGAGTGGGGCTGGAATCGCCTGGGCTTGCCAGTCCGCTAGCCTCCCAGGCCTAGATCTAGAGGCTTTTTGCCTTATTTGGGGGGGGGCGGGCGTGGTGTATTCTATTTCAGGTGCGGCTGGGATGGCATGCATTAAAGAGAGTACCTCTGCTCCAGTATATGGTGGGGAAGGAGCGGATTCCTTACTTACATGCTCTGAGATGGGATTGTCGGTCTGGGCCACCTTGAAGATGGCCCACAGTACTAGCAGTGCTTCTCTTCTAGATTTCTTTTGTCCTACATATTTAGTCTGAATGTGTGTCCTTGTGTGTCCTATTATGTTGGTATTGAATCGCCCCCCACTTCCCCAGGCAGGGGAACACGTATGCCTTAGACTGAGCATTCCATTCACGGCAAAAGGTATCTAGTTTTTTTAGCCGGTGTGGGGAACCTAGTCTGCATGTGGGTTAAAGGCGACTCCATGAAATATGTTTATGGGATTATACCTGCAGTAACTACTTTCCTACAAGCTCTGCTTTAGACAAAGATGCATCGAAAACAGATTTTTCACAAATAGCAAAACAACAATGCAAAGGAAGGGTCACAACCTGAAAAAGTGCAGTGGTTAAATTCAATACACTGAATTTTTAGCAGCAGGAATGGTAACTTCTCCATATGTACATTGTCATTAACAAGGCACAACAACGTTCAATATAAAACACAGTTGCAACAATTTACCAGCACCACAACATCAAGAATATTCAAAACATTGTGAATGTAACATCTGAACACTGCAATGACGAGCGAGAGAGAGAGACCGAGATAAAAAACGGACATAAAAATTGGAGATGCCGTCAAAATAAGCCTTATCTTGCTCCTAGTGCATGCTGCTGATGACTAGGGGATGCTCTGCAAGGTACACAGGACTAAGTGAGCCAGATAGTCTGTTAATTTCGGCTCTGGAACAAAGATAGGAACAATTTACACTGAGAAGAAAGAACAACCTGACAATTGCAGGCCCTTCTTGGCCCAGTACAAGCTACACCTAGTCTGCAAGATCCACATTTTCCCTAACACCCAAATTATACCCTTTGTCACACCCAGGGCTCCCGTGTACCGGCTGTGTCACGCCCAGTGATCCAAGCAAATAACACCTCTCGTTTCTTTCAGAGACTACCAGTGTCAAGAAACCCTTTATACTAAAAAATAAGATTGAGGTGTTGGCCATATATATGACACCTGGGGCCTATGCGTACCGTCTATGTCACGCCCAGTGGTCCAGGGGGTAATGCTTCGCCCCTGTATCACACCAAGGGAACAAGCGTACCGTCTGTGTCATGCACAGTGCTCCAGTTGACTAAGCAACGTTCACCTTTCTAGGGTGCTGACTATTGAAACAAGTATTAGAAATGCAAGAGGTCTTGCATTTTTGTGAGTTGGAGCTATTGGCATAGCTCAACAGCTACCGGACAGAAATTGCCACTTTGCGGGTGCCGAACAGAGCATTGCTCCGTGAATCGGCCTGAAAGCCTAAAACTATGTTGATAACCTACAAATTAAAAAGGCAGATCAGGATGACCAGGAGGAACCGCGAACATATTGGGATGGCCAACGCAAGCAAATAATGAGTGAACGCCTGGGCGTGACCCAAGCACGCAAAGGCGGGAGAATCAGACCCAATGCACCAATAAAAACCCTGTAATTCTACATGGCACAACATCGAACAAATGGCAATTCATGGGCATGCCAAAAGCCAATAGAGGAGATAACCGGTGTTGCAGACAGCGCTGCCTAGGCTCCTCCTAAAATGGTGACCTATTCAGGATCGCCACCGAGGCCGTCTTATGACTACTCAGTTCGGACATATAAAATAGGCAATATGTCAGATTTCTGTTGGTGGCAGGGCGCTCAGGTGGAAATGTTGTGCTTCTTCCTAGTTTTCTGTACGCCAAATGCTGGGACAAAGGATCAGATATAGTCTCTTACCTACTGACAGCAGCTTCAGAATGGACCTCTGCCCCGCGGATTCAGCAGAACTTTCAATGAATGCGGCGTCTGCTCACCTTCCTTGTTGCGATGATGTGAATCTGTTCGGACGAGGTCATTTTCCTTCCGCTGCAGTCATGATTGGAGAACCAGTCTCTCCTGGCTGGCTCCACAAAATGTTGCTGGAATTAGAATTTACCTTGAAAAAATAAAAGGCATGAGGCATTTGGCAAAACAGGGACAGTTGGTTTAATTAAACGCTTTGGCCAGAAACAGCCACAGAAACGTGTCTGAGGACTGTCTCAAAATACATTTGTGCAAAATGCATTATATACATTCTTTGGAGCATCATAAAACGATGATGGTGAATGCAGGTGGGTTTCGACCTCGCGTAGACACATTGAGGGCCAGTGGGTGAAGTGTCCAGATGTTCAGTATGGGAAGCATGTGATCGCTGTGTGTACTGTGTGTTCTGTGCTCTAATTGGCTGAGTGTTCCTAACTCCATGTGGCATCTAACTTTTAACTTTATGGTGCTTTGGGAATGTGTGTACCCCTCTGGCTATATGTGCATTATTAGGGCAATCTTCTGGTACCATTGTGGCGTTGCTGCCTATCTGTGAGACTAATCTGGGATTTTCCTGTTCACATGTTTGGCTGGTTAAGTGCCACTCCACCTGTGTTCTGACGATCAGTAGCCTCAGGTCTAGGTTGCAGGGCCTTCCCCACCACCTATTTCTTACTCGGGGTTGATACAGAGGTCATCGTGGAAGATTTCGACAACAGTGACTTAATCTCGTTTTTGAATATACATGTATTGTTGTGTAAATTGACAACCAATATTAACAGGTTAGTAACCGAGACCGCATGTAATCTCTGAAGGTTTAGTAATAAGCACTTGTTAAAAAGATGTATGAGAACATGTTTTTTTCCCACTATTAACAATAAGTAAAACTATTGTTTCAAAGTTCCTATCTAAACCTTGAGAGCTATTAGGTGAGCTTCTACAGACATACATAAAAAGGGTTTTTTCAAAAGGCTGACAGGTCAGAGAAGAGCTTGACTAAGACTGAACAAAATTATACCTACCAAATTTGTGACATACTACTGTCCTACTAGAAACAATGGAAGCAGTATAGCTCTCCTTTTACCACATTGTCTCGTTTTTACCCTGAAATATCACTAACTACTAATGATGAAGGTGCAAGTTATCTGGAGGAAAATCTAGAAGGTCAGGAAGGATCCCTCCTTATGTAAATTCGAAAGAGTAAGGCTCCAAGAAAAGTACTAGACTTGCATGGAGGGTTGAGGATAGAAGGGTAACATGAGGCAGGGCAATTTGCTCTTTGTCTTTCAGGGCAGCAACTGACCAAGCCCTGTGTCTCTCACACTCCTGTGCAGATTGCCAATCTGGCTAGGGTCGGAGCTACGACCCGGCAACGGTTCACCCGAGGGGCGCTTTTCAGCGTTTTGGAGCCTTTGGGATCTTTGATCGGGATTTCTGGCATGACCCCTTTACTCGAAATGTTGGCTTCCTTCAACATAGCAGGAGTAAGGGAAATCTGGGCCTTTGAAGCATTGTGTAGTTTTTGCTCCCATTCCCAGCCTTGATGGCTTTTCCACCACCTTCCTCTTATATGGAGTGTATTTGAGTCCAGTTCTCGTTGACATAATCTCTGCCTGGTGCGTGTTGCCATAGAGGGGCTTTTTTTGATTCCCCCCTCTTTTTTTGTCTACATACTCTGAGCATCTCTCTGCCCTTATGGCCAGAGTAATGCTGTGTAGTGCATATACGTTTTAGTCCTTATTCCATTTATAATTTGCACATTTACTTCTCACATACCCTCACCCATCACACGCTGATAGACTGTTAGGGAGACTGCATAGGTACCATGATCTATCACTAGCAACTTGTTCAACGACTGGATAGCACTGGCAAAAAGTATTGACAAGTTGACTTTGCCCATGCCTGTTAACTGTTTTCAGCAAAGAAAGCAGCCCCCTCTCTCTAGGACAAAAAAGAAATGCCATGGTTCAATCTATGGTTCAAAAGGTACATTTTTGTTGAGAATTGAA
Organism: Lissotriton helveticus; assembly: GCF_964261635.1. Classification (NCBI taxonomy): domain Eukaryota; kingdom Metazoa; phylum Chordata; class Amphibia; order Caudata; family Salamandridae; genus Lissotriton; species Lissotriton helveticus. Next base: position 980,176,794 of record NC_136061.1, on the reverse strand, counting down.
ATACTAGCCTACAAGATATTGGAAAGAGATCAACAGTATCAGAAACTATGGGGCCCAGTACATCAATTTTTGGTATAGGACTTCCTTAGCATAACTCCCTCAGAGACTTCAAACATTAAGTTTTGTTGACACTGTGAAGCCAGGGAGACAAGATAAGAATTCAAAGGGCTTTTCGTAATCCTGATGATCCCGAAAACAATTGAATGATGATAATGCACTACAGAAATACATGTGGCAGTTCCATGGGGAGGTGGCTGGGCTTGTCTTATTGTTATCGAGGAAGACATTTGAATTCTAAATATCTATAAAAATGATTGAAACTAAAGTTAGAAATCTTCCTCTTGGTGTATAAGATGGATGGTAGTAACAAGTAACCAGGAGATCATATTGGATCAGCTCCTCAAAAAGATGGGCCTGCTGGTAACCTCCCGGCAGTCCTTTATTAGAGCTACATCCAGAGAGGACACCAGCTGGTCCATGGCTAGATAGATGGGCTTGTGGCATTGTGTGTTTAAGAGTGTTAAAGAACATAGTCATTGCTCTCCAGCCTATGCTCAACTCGCGTGTTCAAAATGAGAAACCATGCTCCCATATTAATGAAAATATGATCATTGTAGCTTTGTGTGTCTCCATTTCAATTAGTACTACTTGCCAGCTTGTCAAGAGCGTGTTTGTTTGATAAGGAAATGAAAGCTGTCCATGCACATTGAGGTTAGTTGTGCCGCCATTCTGGTATTCCTACTCTTTGGAACGTTTGCCTCTTGAATCCCCCAGGTAGCCTCGTCCTCAATGTTTTCATTACTTACCGATGTTTTAAGAGTGCGATGTTGAAGTCGCCGCTCACCATTATAGAGTGTTCATCACTCATGCTAAAATGCTGTCTTAACTGCACTATTTAGCCCTCTAAGAAACCTAGAACACATCCACTTTCTCCACCAGTTTTAGGTTTCCCTTGGAGGATTATGGTTATATACCTTGAAAATATGCAGCAGTGCTTTATTGCTGTTACTTTTTTCAGTGTAGTGTGTGGCAAATTATGACCTGGATATATAAAATATCTATACACAGAGCAGTTGAGATCCACATTGAAAGTCTCCCACTCCCCCCTAGACTTTATCATTTTACTTTTCAGTGCTGGCTTGTGTTGGGGCATATAGCAATCAGCTGTGATTTCGTTGAGGACCCATTTCTCTTCAGTCTGTTCTGTTGTACCTTCAATATTCCAGCTCATAATGCCAATTAGCTTTATCTGTTGGACTGTTAATCCTGAGGGCATAAAGTCTCTGTTCTGCCGCATTAGGGACGCCCCCAGCCTCTGCTGTGAAGTGCGCCTACCACCTTCCAGAGTTGTTGCCATCTAGTCCCATTCCTTCAGATCACCCAGAGCCCTTCTGTATTTGTTGTCCCGGTGGGGGGGTCATCTTTTTTCCTGTTGCACAGTCCATTTCTACTTGCAGATTCCTGCTGTTATCGTAAATGTGTTCAGAGTTAAGAAGGACCCTTCCGATTCCAAAGGCTACTTTGCTGGACCTTTTAGTTACATGCTTAGATTGATGCCTGCTGAGACTAAAATGGCTGGGTTTATAGTCCTCCTGGTGGGAATCACCTCAGCACCCCATTTTTTAAGCACATATGTCCAGCTCAAGCTTTGGTTTGCGGCATAAGGTGATGGCCTGGTTACAAGAGATGGTCAGCCTATTTTTTCCTTGCTTTTTGACGGACTACATGCTGACAATATGTTAAATGAGGAAAGCATTAAAGGGAGTCAGAATGTTACCCATGTTTAAGATCTTGTGTTCATTTCTTGACCTATACATGGATTTCAAGGTAATGTATTTGTTGTGATCATGGTCACCCTTCTGTTTTTGTGTGAGACCTCCTCTAGCATTTGCCTCTTCTTCTCGGCTTCAGATAATGTATTTGTTGCTTGGGGGGGCTTCACCAGATTGTGTGATGCTGGGTAGATGCCATTGTGCATCTTTGGTATTTATTGAGTCCTTGTTGGCAGCATGGGTTATGGTGTCTGTGATGGTGGTTGCCACTGTGCGATATGCTTGTTTCTGGTTTGAGGTAAAGTACTGTTCAAACTCAATAGCTTCAGGTCTCAACAGGCCCCATTGTACAACCAGGGCTTGTGCTTGCCAGTAGCGGATTCAGGGTCGGGATGCTGCACTGCTCCATTTGTTATACATTCACCTTGGTTATTTTTCTTGATCCCATGGTTGGTCACAAAGCCAATTGTCCCCTATTAACACATGACCCTGCAGTGCAGAATCTGTGTTATAATTATCTTACATAGTCTGTGCTGCTTTGGGTAGTTTTCAGTTGCCTGAGTGGAGTTTGCAGGGATCTTATGTGTTTTGCTAAGCAGTGTTAATTTCCCTGAAATCTTTAGTTCTAGTACTTTCTTGCTCATCTTTCTTTTCTTGGATGGATATCCTTGGAATGACTGGCTGCTCAATGTGTTAACCATGGTTTCGTGCAATATTTTTTCTACCGGATCAGAGCTTGATTTCCCCTCCATTTTGAGGTGAGGGGATATCCCTCCATCTGGATCACTTACTGTTACTTTATTGCCTTTAGTCCTAGTGCACTGTCCTGACTCATTAGCTAATATTCTGCAGTTCAAACTGCTGGCCTTAGTCTGCTATCATTGAGTGCTCGACCATGGGACTTTGCTGAGTTTATTTAATACGGCTGAACAATTACACAAGTCCAGTTGAGGCTGTTATTTTGGTAGTGAATTTGTTATAAACTCATCCATAATCTTCAACTTTCTGTCAGTCACTGTAATATTCAACTGAGAAAACATGGAACGCTCCGTTTCAACACACAGCGCTCTGCTGAAAGTCCCGAAGGTTTTCTCTTTAGAATTTCAACATTTTCAGAAACATATACATTACAAGATCAACTCCATACACATTTCAAATATTTTTTTTAATTCTTCATTTGTTATATCATTTGTATTCGTTTTTATGAGACCATGAATAAGTCAACTCAACAGTGTCAAAAGTTCAAAACTGAAACATTTTCAAATGCCTGAGACAATATGCACATTGAACAATAAACTTTTACAGTTTGTTAAAGAGGACCCAATGCATTTCGGGTTTTTAAAACCCTTCGTCAGGGGCAAAACGAGTTCAATTATGAAGATTACGGAGCTGTGGCCTCCTGTCGGAACATGAAAAACATACAACAGAGAATTCACAAAGAAAGATAGAACAAAGAAAAACAACAGTACTGTATCAATTGTGTTTCTTTGTACAATCTTGATACGAAGATTCAAAATATCTGCACTTGCAGGCACTGTGCGCCATTGTGTCCATAAAAAACATGCTGCCCATGAGTAGCGATGTGCGGTAGGTGCACCGAAGGTGAACAAGCGGTTAAAGCTCCCAGATTATGTAACTCCCTCTAATATTAAGACAAGACAGTGCCGCCTGATCTGTGTAAAAAACGTAACCCATTCAACTCGCGGAGTGAAACATGTTGATATGCGGTTTGGTGATGGCGTGTGAAATGATCAAGCATATAAGCGGAGTACGTAACGTGATGCTATTATGTAACGACAAGTGAATTCTGTTACCTACTAATATAAACTGTCACAGTGGAAGAACCAGTAGGGACTTCCAACGTCACTCGTGTCAGAAAAACGAAAACCAAATGTCAAAGGTAAACAAGCATTGGCATAGCCAATAGGTCTCAGGTTTGGGACCTTATAAGTGCTTAATTATCCAGCACAATATCCTTGGTGCAACAACATCAACTGTTGCATGGCTAAACACTTATAAGGTCCCAAAGGCGAGACCTATTGGCTATGCCAATGCTTGTTTTTTTGTTGTTTCTACCACAACCCACAGGATCAGTACACCCACAACAAAACCACATTACAGCAGTTAAGTGGGCGTTTGCTACCATGCTGCACACCAGCCAAGCTCCCAGGATATTTGGATGAACTAAAATGAACTGAATTAAACAACCATAAACGATTAACTAGCTGGCTTAAAACCATTCTCACACACTCATTCAACAGAAACATGCACATATGGTAGCAGTATAGCAAAGTGCGCAATTTAGAAGTAGCATACTAAAGCATGTAAAGGCAGGTTCCATTGTGAGTGCCATTGTTTCCTGCTCAGTGTTATTTGCTGTGTGTTATAGCGCTGCTTTGGCCCCGCTAATAGAGACAACATCGCTCAGGGCAAAACTCTAAAGCAACCTAGCCTGGGCTCGATCACCTGTCCTGCCCGCCCCGGTCCGACTCGGCAACCAGTGCCGTTGAGCGGAGGGCGGGTCAGGCAGAGCCAGGCCACTTCCTGCATCGAGCGGTCAGCGCTCTAGTTGATGCGCGCTGAGGAGTACTTAGCCCCCTCGTCACAGAAAGCGCGCAGCGGTCGCGCGCAGCGAAGCGCCTGAGACGCGCCAGAGAGAAGCCCGTCTGCGCCCGTCCGCGACAGGACGGGACCAGGGGCCATGGCAGACCTTGCTAGTACACATAAGGTAAATAGATTAAGTTATACCTCACGGGCTTTAACAACTGTGCGTGATAACCTATGTGTCTCAATCTGTCCTAATCTCCATTGCTGTAGTCCTGAAGGACCTTTTACATGTAGACATTGCCACCATCAGTTTACGCTATACATAGATACTTCCTCCATACAACATATCACTAAACACCATCCTGTTGTACTCCAAGGAGGAAATAACTTATTATATAATGTACGGTCTTTGGCCAAGCACTACATTGAAGTCTGGGCTCTTATTTCTACTTATAGGCCAGACATGTGTTTTTTAACGGAGACATGGCTCAAACCCCACTCTACTCCGGCTATTACGCTTGGTATACCGGATGGCTATAAAATAGCAAGATTAGATAGACCCTTAAAAACCGGTGGTGGTATAGCAATTGTATTTAAGGACAGTATTTTAGTATCTGTTCTTGATGAAATTTGTAATATAGATTTTGAAATGCTGATTTTTAGGTTCGGCTCATTGGCCAAACACTGTAGGAAAGGTGCTCTGGTCTATCGCCCCCCTGGCCCCATGAAGAACATATCTAAACAGTTAATGGAAGCACTAGCTCCCCATGTATGTTCAGATAAAGATTTTCTGCTGGTTGGAGACTTCAATATTCATAGCGAAGATACCAACAACAGTGAGGTACAATCCTTTTTGGCCGATTTATCCATAATGGGATTAAAACAGTGTAATTCTGGACCGACTCACCAAGCAGGACACACTTTAGACATGATTATATCTAACTTTTCTGGAATCGAATGTCAGCCTCCCTTGCCATGCCTATGGACAGACCATTATTTGCTCGAATTCTTTATGCCTGTGAGGGCTATTTGTTCCATTCCCACGGTGCAGATTCCATCTAAACGGAGGCAATGGCATAAAATTTCTAATACCAATTTTCAAAGGGAATATTGCCCCCCTGTTATTCAGCCCACATATGATATAGATTCTGCTCTCACACAGTGGAACTCAGCCATTAAAACCACAGTACACCTAATAGCCCCGTTAAAAACCTTTAAACAACATTTAGCGAGGAAACAAGAGGTCTGGTTCTCGGAAGAACTACGTAACCTCAAACAGAGGGCTCGAAAGATAGAAAAAACATGGAGGAAGTCCCATCTGGACACTGATAAAATTAATTATCAACAGGCTCTGAGGGCATATCACAAAGCTATAAGATCTGCACGCAAGAATCATGTGACCACCCAGTTAGAGGCAGCTGGTAACGACCCCAAAGTTTTATATCAGATTGTTAATACTTTCTTAAAACCTTCAGCATGTGAGAGCACAGATATGGCGTCCCAACATCTTTGTGACAGTATATCACACTTTTTCACTGAAAAAATTGACGCCATTTATGATAAAATAAAGGCACACACTCTTGTTAGGACTGATCCAGGAAACACAGCCTCGGTGCCTATTACGCCTACCAGATTGCATTCATTTATGGATTTCCCTGAAATTACTCTACAAGAGGTCCTGAAACTGTCCACGGACATCAAAAGTGGGAGTCCGGTAGATCTTCTTCCAGCTAGGCTCATGGGGCTTCTGGGGACAACCCTCGGTTCTGATATCCAGAAACTTGTAAATCTCTCACTTAACACTGCTAAAGTCCCCCAGGAATGGAAAATGGCCTTGGTTAGACCGATCCGGAAAAATACATCACTTCCTTGGACCAATATGTCCAATCTGAGACCAATTTCCTTGTTACCTTTTTTGGGGAAAATTATTGAGAAACATACAAACAAACATCTCTCAACTTATTTGGAACATTCCAACAGCCTCGATCCATCACAGTCAGGTTTCAGGCCAAAATACAGCACTGAAACGGCCTTGCTGTCGATAACGGACGATCTACGTATGTACCAGGACAATGGTTTTTCAGTTGTCCTGGTGCTACTTGATTTATCGGCAGCGTTCGACACTATATCTCATAACATCTTGATCGAACGCCTGTCTGAGAATGGAATTGGTGGTAAGGCACTGGACTGGATCAAAAGCTTCCTCTTGAATCGCACCCAACGTGTCACCATGGGTGATTTTAGATCTGAAGAGGTTAAAATCACCAAGGGGGTTCCACAAGGATCATGCCTAAGTCCGACCCTATTCAACACCTACGTGGCCCCCTTGGCAGAAATAACTAGAGCTTTTGGTTTCAGTCCAGTGTCATATGCTGATGATACGCAGCTACTTTTCCCTTTTAAACATCTTACCCCTGAGATCATACAATCTTTCTCAGATGGGATGAAGGCAGTAGCACGTTGGATGTCCTGTAATTTTCTACAATGTAATGTTGGGAAAACAGAGGTGATGCTCTTTGGGAAAGCCCATTGGTGGCCTCTGGACCTAGGCCCAGTCCCTGAACCCAAATCTATAATTAAGAATTTGGGAGTACGGCTGGAACCTGAGCTGACTATGAAACAGAATATTAATGTAACAGTGGGATCATGTTTCCACATGATAGGTCTCCTCCGTAGGATATTTCCTTTTCTGCCTGATTCTTATAGAAGAACCTTAGTCCAGGCTCTGGTGATCAGTCGTCTAGATTACTGCAACGGTCTTTTAGCAGGAGCTAATGAAGAGGTTCTTGACCGTTTGCAGGTAATACAGAATACTGCAGCCAGATTGGTGCTTAACGCACCCCCAAGATCCCCATCTAAGCCTTTATTATGCAAACTCCATTGGCTGCCCATACGTCTGCGAGTCAAGTTTAAGACTTGTTGTATCATTCATAAAAGTCTCCATGATTTAGGACCTGAATATCTGTCTACCAAATTTGCTCCATATAACCCCATTCGCACCCTCAGATCCAGCCAACAGCTGTTGCTAAAAGTACCTAAAATCAACAAGACCAGACTGGGCGGCAGGGCCTTGTCGGTAGTGGGTCCTACATATTGGAACATGCTCCCACTATCATTAAGGCAATGTTCTGACCATCTGAATTTCAGAAAAAATCTGAAAACTTTCCTGTTTAGTTTAATTAGCTAATTTAGCTTATTGTTCTCTAGATCCACAGTTTTATTCTACTGCTATTGCTATTGCTCCATCAGATTTGACGTCAGAAGCGCGGAGATACTCCTCCGGGAGTCGATTCATAGCGCTATACAAACCTGCAATAAAATAAATAAATAAACGCGAAATGATAGGTTGAAGAGAATTTCTGCCACTTCCATTTTTGGAAAACCGTAAGATGATATCATTCTTTTCTTACATGCGTTTTTAGGTCTCGCCTGACTACACAGATGTCTGAAAGACCAATTCATACCAATTCTGTAAAATATACATAAAGTGGATTTGCCTCAGCCCTGAGCAGAATTGCATTATCACCTTGTGGATTGTCTGTTTTGTTTATCATTTACCTATTACAGAGCGGGTGCACCAATGGACTATTTTACATCTCAAAAGGGCAATGACTCATTAGACATGGCGGTGCAGGGAGGCTGGGAAAACTTTCTTGGTAGTTCTTTATCAGGATATCTAGTTGAACAGGATTAAGATCATAACGTTTTACCATTACTTGTCGCCCAATTTCTGGTAAGGTACAAATCTTATGTTAGTGTATATAAGAAAACAAAAACACATTTAAAAAAAGACATTAAATTGTGCCATACATGTATTGTTTAGAAGAAAACAATCCTTTGCCGTTTTCAGGGTGTTTTTTTCTGCACTGTATCAGTCTTTTAAAAAAATATTTGTGTTAGAACGAGTAGAATGACTGCAGGAGTGTTCAACAGACACTAATAAACGAGCCCCGGCAATGCTAATAGGTCTGGTTTTAATATGCTATCACAGGGATCAAATGCTGTATGTTATATACAGAAATGCTCAACACTGCCCTCACACTTGACAACCATCCTCGCGACTCAAACCGAACAAAGATGGGGACGGGGCATTTTCCAGAGCTGATTGGCTCATGTCCACGTGGGTGACCCGCCTTTAAGAACAAACAGCGCACTGGCACTTGAGGGCCCATTTGGCCTGCAGCTGTGCCTCCGTTAGAATGTTGCGGACACACTGACCCCCGAGGTATGTGCTCTGGTCACGACACTGCCCGGGAAGAGGAACCAGGAAGTGATCATTTCATTACCACATGCATTTCATTACCTCGTGCCTTTCATTACCTCGTGCATTTCATTACCTCGTGCACGCCAAGCACCACGTGGCTCAGTGCCGCAGAACGTAGCATGAGTCCCTATAAGAGGCTCAGATCTTTAAGTAGACTACATGGACTGGGATTTCATAGCTTCACAAGGCGCTCTAATGGTAGCTTACTTGATTCCCATACTAGTTTAGGGCACTAAAATTCACCATCTGCACTGGGCTCAACCAAATCATGAGCCAGCATCATGCTTTGGAATCCTCTCTGGTCCAGAGTATTCCTTAGGTCTTCAGTGCCCTATGCCGATGACCACCACAGTTTAATGGCGGCAGCAGCAGGCCAATAAATCAGCAAGACTTTAAAATAAAGTTAATATTCATGCCGAGTAGTGCGCGACAAAGAAAAAGCGTGTAAAAAGCTATCTTTACTTGACTTCCTCATCTAATCCCACTCTTCTGTTGCCTTTAAAGTGCTGCAGGAGGATTTTGTGCTTAGGTTTTGAAGACGGATGTGGATTATCCCTTGAGTGTGCCTCGCTATTTTACTACAGATGAACCAGATTTCAATATGATGATTTCATGATCTGACAATGCAGAGCTGAAAAGACTGAACTATGACATGCCTCATCTTTGTTAATGGATTAGTACTCTGTTTTTCAATGATTTTATTTTACCAGCACATTTCATTTTTATGGTCGCTCTGGGAGATCGAAATAAACAAACGTCAACTTCACGGATAATGAGTTACAATTAAGATATGACTCATACTCTCTAAAAGAACAAAGAGAAAGATCCCCAGTCTATGGCAAGACAAACAAGATGGCAATCTAATCTTGAGCACTGTGGCAGCGGAGACCTAAAGGAAGGACTCGATGAACCCCTGGCGCCACATAGGTAATGTTAGCATCAGATTTTCTCGCCATGAGTTCAGGTCACCGATATATCTAAGAATTTGAATTAAGGTGCTCAACATGCCACATAATAGAAGTGCAGTGCCACAGATATGACGTGGCACAGAAGTGTCAGTGTGGGTAATATTCCAACATGCTACAAATCAAAATAAAATGGACATACCAAGAGCAAGGGTGAGCAGCTGGGCTCGTGATAGGCTATTGTCCTGGGGGAAGACTTGGCCTGCAACGGAACCTCTCGCTGCTCTAGGGAGAGCATGTTGCTGGGCAGAGGCCGCAGTCAAAGATAACTTTACAAGCGCAGCTGGCTGCTGGCAGCAGAGGGAGGAGAGCGTGCGCCTCACGCGGCAGCAGGGGGGAGGAGGGGGCTGCGCGATTCCCTTGCGAGAGCGAGAATTGCTACGATATGGTGGCTCTCGCTCCTGCAAGGGAATCGCCACACGTGCACGCGTTGCCATTGAAGGCAATGGAACGCGTGCACGTTTTAGCCTGAAAAAGGCAATCGATGGCTACCGGTCTCTTTCCAATGCAGCGCATGTGCGTTGGGTAGGCGAGACCTAAAAACGATTTCGACTGCGAGGGTGTGTTCAGTGCTTTCTGAAACTGCTGTAATCTCAGATTAAACAGTCTTTCGCGGCTTCAACAAATCCATTATTTCAACTGCTACCAGAGGGTCAAGTTTTTTACACCGATCAGACTGCACGGTCTTCTCTTAATATTAAAGGGAGTTACATAATCTTAGCGCTTTAACCGCTTGTTCACTTTTTGTGCACTTACCGCACATCGCTACTCATGGGCAGCATGTTTTTATGGACACAATGGCCCACAGTGCTTGCAAACACAGATATTTAGAATCTTCTTATCAAGATTGTACAAAGAAACACGATTGATACAGTACTGTTGTTTTTTTTCTTTGTTCTGTCTTTCTTTGTGAATTCTCTGTTGTATGTTTTTCATGTTCCGACAGGAAGCCACAGCTCAGGAATCTTCATAATTGAACTCGTTTTACCCCTGACGAAGGGTTTTAAAAACCTGAAATGCATTGGGTCCTCTTTAACAAACTTTTAAAGTTTTTTGTTTAATGAGCATATTGTCTCAGGCATTTGAAAGGGTTTTAGTTTTGAACTTTTGACACTGTTGAGTCGACTATTTCATGGTCTCCTAAAAACGAATACAAATGATATAACAAAAGAAGAAGTTAAAAAAAAATTAAATGTGTACTGTTGATCTTGTAATGTATATGTTTCTGAAAATGTTGAAATTCTAAAGAGAAACCTTCGGGACTTTCAGCAGTGCACTGTGTGTTGAAACAGAGCGTTCTCTGTTTTCTCAGTTGAGTAGTTTTGTCACAGGTCCGTGAGGCGGGTCCCCAAGCGCACAGCTGCACGCATCGGTTCAATGATATTACCTTATTAAACTGTGAATACACGCCCTCAAACAGGTGTGCAGGTTGGAACTTTATAAAGTGACTGTAATATGCCATGCCATTTATTACTCTGTAGTGATCTGATCGTCTAATTTAGGGGATTGCCAGTTTAATTCCCCCACAGGAGCATCCAAGGATCTACTTTTTGTTCGCATCAGGGAGGGGACCAACTTTGTGGATGGTATCTTATAGGGTAGGGTATATTCTCCTTGCTGACGTTTTTGGAAGTGGGCCCCATTGCTGCCCCAGTGGCCTTCCCTATATTCTCTGGATAAATTTGGATAGTGAATGGCAGAATTCAGTTCCAGGCAGTTTTTGGGGTTCAAGGTTTCACAACAAACCTTACTCTGGAAAGTAGCAAGCATTAGAAGAAATAGATGATGGTTACTGGAACAAAAGATCTTATTCCTGGGTCTATTAGTCTGCAGGAAGACGATGCCCAAGACTTATAGGTGGGCGGAAGGGTCTATTGCTTCCTATCACAATGAGAGAAGTCTACGTCAGACCTATGAGTCTTGAACATTGTCCACAACATGTGCAGGATAGAGTTCAATTCCAGTGCACTGGAATCTGGCATCATAGATATGCCCTATCCAAAAATTTCAAAAAAGAGAAAACATTTGATATGAGGAGCAGAAGAACCCTTGGCTACCAAAGAAGTAATAGTTCCTCTCCTGGAAAATGTGATAAGTCAAGAAATGTACTTGATTATGTTCCTGGTACCAAAGTGAATGGGGCCTGTCCGATAGTGATGGACTTGATGAGAAGTGAACAAGTATGTCAAAGATATCCCCTTTTAGATGGGGAACTCTCCAAAGTATTATTTCTTTAATTCCACCGGTGTCTTCCATGTGTACTGTAGACTGAATGGATGCATACTTTCATATTCCTATTGCACTAAGCATCATAAACTCCTGGATTTTTTAATTCAGAACAATCACTGGCAATTTCAAGTACTCCCCTTTAGACTGAAACCGCATGAACAGTATTTATGAAGGTAGTCATTCCTGTGGTTGCTTATTTACATCTACTGGGAATCTCAGCCATCCCATCCCTTGATGATTGGTTGATTTCATCAGCTTCAAAGGGAATTTTACTTTGACTGCTGGAGACGGAGGTCAACTCTGAGCCGGCACAGGTTTCTCCTCCATCTTTATAAATGCCATTTGATATCGTCAAAGGACATAACATTAATTGGAGTGTGGTTCAGGACTGACCTAGATGGTGATTCTTTTAGAGGACTGAGCAGTTTGTCTTTGCAATCATCTAATCAATCTGCTATTGTGCCAGAAAGCTTCAGCAGCACAAAGGTGGTTGCAAGTCTAAGGGTACATGGTGTTGTGTGTCTTTATGGGTCACAGTGCAAAGTAGCATTTCCATCCCATCCTTTGACATCTTCTAGAGAACTGTTCACGGAGGTTTCGGTTAGTGGATGTATTGGTACCAGTGGTAGAGCAGAACAGATCTAAGCTTTAGTGGCAACTGCCTGGAAAACCTCTCCAAATGAATGATAATGGAGACATTTTAGCAGATGCCAGTATGATTAGCAGATGCCAGTATGGTTGTGTGAGGAGCAAGACTAAGTTATCTGACAGTTCAAGCCAAATCAACCAAACCAGTCTTAAAACTGGAGCGGACAGCTGTCCTCAGAGACTTTGTATCATTTTCAACTAAGTCTGTCAAAGTAATGTCCCAGTGAGACTGGACAATACAGTGACAGCGGCCTGAATAAACCATCAGGGCAGCATTCACACAATGCTCCTGGATGAGGTTGCAGAGGCTATGCTGAAGGGAGGAAAGAGTAATTTACTCTGTCTCAGCAGTTGACGTCATGGACCTGAACAATGTGAAAACGGACAGGATGAGTTGGGTTTTTTCTACTTCACAAGAGATGTCTTTGTACAAGGTAATCTTCCTTTAGGTGTGCAAGAGATTTTGTACCTCTTTTCTGGATTTCTTTTCATGCAATAGCAATTCCCTGCTCCCCAATGTTGCTCATGCTTATTAAATGGATGCAGTTGTGATCAGCTTGCCAAGAAAACTTCTAAGCATTTCCTCCATTATTGTTAGTTCCAAAAACGCTTCTAAAAGTTCATAAGGAGAGGGCCCAAGTCATTCTAGTTGTTTTTTATTGGGAGTCTGCCTGTCCTGGATTCTTTGTCTTGATTATTCTCCTCTGGAACCATCTATCCTTCCTCTTCATTTCCGGTTGTGTATGTCAGTTTAGAAGTTGAAAAGTTAAAATTACAAAGGAAACACCTACCTTCTCTCCTAACTGAAGCAGTTCAGAGTTCAAGGAGGCAGTCAACATTGAAGACCCACTATCAAAACTTAATGGTTCGCAATTATGACCTTTCATGAGTTTCATTACACCTTCCAAGAGGTGACTCTTTGGTAGTTTGTCCATTTAAGAGTTTTTCAATTCCTCAGCCACTCTTCTTCTAGAGCACCTCCTTGGGATCTGGGATCCTCTTTTGGTTCTTCAGGCATTATAATTTTCTTTCTTTGAACTATACTTTGTAGATTTGAAATTTCTATCCTATACGGTTGTTTTTGATGGCAATTATTTCTGCTCGTAGGTTGGGCGAGCTTTCTTTTTCCCATGTGCCCTCTTGTTTTTTCTTTTCTTCGATGATGGTGTCATTTTGAAGTCTGTTCCTTATTTTCTTCCCAAAATGTACTTTTTTTATACTTCCCAAGAAATTATTCTGTCTATTTTCCTTTTCCTTCTTCTAATGAGGAAAGGTTGTAGCATTGAATGGATGTTAAATTAGCTTTGTCTATTTAGCTCGACAGATCCAGCTTATACGAAGCGTCAGACTGTTGGTTTTTCATCTGGGAGAGGTAAGAAAGCTTCAAAATTAAGCCTGAGCAGTTAAATCAAAGAGACTATATTGATCTCCTAAACTGTAATAAAGGAGCTGGCCCAAGACAAAATTCAGGGAACATCAACACGTGGAGTGCCTGCTTGGGCAGAGGGACAAGGTAGTCCTCTGAATGAGAGATGTAGAGCTGTAATTTTTTCCACAAAGCACACATTGATTATGTATATTATATCCGGAGTATTAACAATACGAATGAATAATTTGGATCTGGTGTTTCATGTTCCTCAACAATATAATTCAACACTCCAACATTTATCTTGAATTTTTTTCAGATGTTTCACTAATCTTTTATACATCAGATACTTTGGGTGTTGCATTACATGGTATTTGACTTCTTGAGATCAAAGGCCTTCCTGGCTTTGGTATACCTCATTTACTAATATGTGGAATGTAGAGGGAATGGTCTAATTACTTCTCAGTCATCATCATTACTCTTAGTTGTACTTGGCCCAATCATTTTCCTCACCAACCTCCCTTGTTACCATGCCTTTGCTTGGGGATACTGGAAGGATCTGGAAATGCTACTTCTTCATATTGCTTCCATCTGGGGTGGGCAGAGTTTTCAGTTAACCATTCCTGTTTTTAGAGGAGGTGCTCACCATATGAGATCACCACTAAGTAATCTGTTTAATCTGGCACGAAATGTACATGCAACAACAACCTCGAATTTTTAAACCTTTTGTGCCACAGCCTTACAATATACACCAAATAGTCTTCTTGCTACCCACGTAGGTTTTTCACAATAAAAGAATATCACCTTGGCTTTGCAAATGCCTGCTTTTCTTTGTTCATTTACAATAAACAAGGACACTAGATGCCTCAAGGTTTGACAGAATAGTTGATGATGTATACTAGGATGAAATCAAATTTACGTAATTTGGGTGGGCTCTTTTTGTGTGCGCTCCGCTCAATCTTTCCTCTTTTCTGCAGTTTGTATTGCAAGAGTTCCAAGGTTTAAGGGGAGGTAGATGGAATGTATAGTCCCATCATCTGTCCTGCAGTTATCGTTAAGCATAACATAATGTATGTGTTCTTCTAGTTCTTTGGCTTTAATATGTTCCTGATGTTCCTTGGATTCTTTACATTTAGGAGCTCCTGAGATTCTGTAATAAATACTTGTTAAGGGAAGGACTGATTGTTAAAAGAAATGATTAAATGTACATTTGTAAGTTTATGACTTCGCATGGGTGTGGATTTATGCATTTTTGGAATTCAGAATCATTCCCCCATTTATTTCAGGAAATCTTCTGACACTTGTACGGTACCAGGCGGTCTCCTTGGAAAACCTTTGGCAAATTCACAATTGTGGCTATGCAGAAGGATTTTCACATGCACGGCTGTACATAGTGTACCATTGTGCATATGCGTTAAGGCACTACTTTTTTTTTTCTTCACGAGGGTGTGTTATTTCTGCTTGGTTCTGAAACCTCATCCTTTAATGCCCCCCCTTTTTTTCCATGCACACCCTGGAATGGGATTTACTCCTGTTTTTATATCCCACTGTAGGGTAACGTTTCAGGTACAGAGGTATTTAGGGCATGTTTGTAATAAGTGTGGCTTTGTGGTGTAAACAGAGAGCGCCTCCGGTTATCCCTTTCTTCCTACCTTTAAAGTCCGCAATATCCTGTGTTCACGTTAAAAGCCGAGTTGTAATTATTCCTGTGTTTTTCTAGAGGATTTCGATTTCATAGGATCTCTCAGTTGGGTGCTGGGTGGTTCTTTCACTTTTCGGATTTCCACCTGCTCCTTCTGTTTGCCACATCCGTTTTTAAAGCCGTCGGTCCTCGATTGTTTACTTTTGGAAAGTGTTTTGGTTTCCTGCCTATTTTAACAATTGTCTTGGCTGAGAGGGAAATGGTGCCAGAGGCCTGGAGGGCTGCCTGTCGTGGCCTGCATATCCGGGTTCAGTCCTCCGCCGAGCTGTAGAGGTGCCAGGAGACTTTGCCTGGCTTGCATGGCGAACTAGCCTTTTATGGGACCAGGATTGACTGAAACATGCGCCTGTTGTCATGGCATTTTACCAGCCTCGCTATGCTCAGAAACCAATTCTGTTGAGAAAAAGAAGTAACACGATTGACCCCACGTTGAAATGCCACTGTTTGCTGTGAGGTTTCTCCTCAAACCGAATAAATATTTTGCCTTTTGCTAAAGATTTCCTTGAAATGTCAATGTGCTTCGGGGTAGGCTGAACACACGACACGTCCCGGTTTGCTAAAGTTTTGTCCTACCTTTTATATCTACGACTTGAACCGGTTTTTGGTTTTCAAAACCTGGTCACACTTATGGCTCAGCTTGAAGGTGGGGACACTGGCCCTTGGCCAGCCGCTCCCTGTGGTCGTAGGATATGCCCTGGCCAGAAGAAAGGGGCCTTCGGTAGCCCTCACCTTCTGGAATGGTTGCTGTGCCCCTCAGATATGCCGAGGCTGGCCTGCAAGAAGCTTTCCGAAAGGTCACTCTCTCTTAAAATGTCACAGCGCCTCAGGGTCATGCCCTGGTCTATGGAAAGACGCCCCCTGTCTGGATGTGGGGCCTTTCGACCTGATCCAGTGGACTTTCTTATAACGTGACCATCCGGAGCGATAAATATTATTAGCCGGGCGAGGCAGCGTGAGGGTAGGAGGGGCTTCTTCTCCGTGCCTAGCACAAGAGGTCATTGTGTGCGCAGAAGAAAGGCACCTTGTGCACCAGTGACAGCCCTTGACCTCTCCCTGCGACCGCCAGCACCAAACGAGATGACTCAACCTGCACCAGGGCTTGGCAAACCATCTTCAAATGCCGCCGAGGGACACAGTGCGCCTTTTGTAAAGAGACAGCACTTTACTGGATTTTTTTCTCTTTACGTGATGTTTTTTCTTTGCTTTAAAATGTATTGACTGCTGAGACCTCGAATACCTTTCCCGGCAGATGCGTAATGCAGATAATATTTGAATATGCACGGTACAGTAAGTGGCTAGGCTCTTGTGGGAATGAATAGGCGTGAGACCATCGTTTTAACGGGTTCGAATCCCGGCATATCTGTAAAATAAAACGAGTGGATTCCAAAGACTCCCGCTCAATCGGCCACACAACATAAAGAGCACCGTTTTATTCTACTATTTTTCCCAGCCATGAAACCCCCTGGCTCAGCGACGCAAGACCACCTCTGTATCACTCACACAACACTTTCCACTTAAGCACACTACAGCTCGACACCCTTCCAGGCAAACAGAGCCTCAAGGTGTAACTTGGGGTGCTATTGCTATCAATCCGTGACTACACTTGAGCAGCTCGAGATCTGCGCGAAGGTCTTTTGTAAGTGCAGTTACCATACAGTGATTGAGTTTGGTAACAAAAACAAGCTGTTGTCTGGCTCCAAGAAGTCCCATGGGCTAAACATACACTTTAAAGATGCACGTGAGGTGTGGTGTGGCCTACTTGTCTGAGAGGCGACTTTACCATAACCTAATTAGAAAGTCCAAAACAGCATATTATACGTTCAGAATCAGTGAAGCTGGTAACTCAGTGAAAGAGCTGTTTTTGCTTTACAAAACTCTTTCGAGCGGAAAACCTGCAACTATCCCAGATGATTGCTCGTCTGAATCGTGCGATAAGATCGCTGACTTCTTTGCAGAAAAAATATCCAAAATCTACCTGGCTTTTCCAACTCAGCCCATAAATGGGACAGAATTTGTGGAAAGCACAAGGGATTGGGGGGATAGACATAGACTGACCAACTTTGTTACCCCGCCCCCAGAAGATCTCCTAAAAATCTGCAGATCTGTGAGGTCGGGCTCTCCACGGGACCCTACCACACCAAAACGTCTGGCAGATAGTCTGGTGGTATTGGAACCATACATCAGACATCTATTAGACATGTCTTTTACCACCAAGACCGTACCCAAAGATTGGAAAAAGGCGGTGGTTCTACCCCTAAGGAAGAAACCCACTATCAGTTTTGAGAAACTAGAGAACCTCCGTCCAATCTCACTTCTACCTTACCTGGCTAAAGTAGCCGAAAAAACGGTCAATATGCAATTGATGGACTTCGTGGAAAAGGCTGCCTTACTACATGATACCCATTTCGGCTTCCGTCCCCGCCATTCAACGGAGTCTGCGCTCCTAACGGCGGTGGAGACCCTACGTCAGGGGGTGGATGAGGGTCACACCATGGCCCTCATCCTATTGGACCTGAGTGCAGCATTCGACACTGTAGCTCACGCCACCTTGCTACAGTGTCTGAATAACGGAGGAATATCTGAAGCTGCACTCCAATGGATCCAATCCTTCCTGACTGGGAGAAGCTTTCAAGTCCGCCAGGGTGATTACTACTCCAGAGACATAGGACTGGGCCAGGGCGTTCCCCAGGGATCGTCCCTGAGCCCAACCCTGTTTAATCTCTATGTCTCTCCAGTGGCTCCGATTGCCGTGAGCCATGGATTGAACATTGTGTCATACGCCGATGACACGCAGCTGGTTATCTCCCTCTCACGTGCACCCGGACTTGCCATGGACAGCTTCAGGGCTTGCATGCAAGATCTTGCAACCTGGATGTCCATTAACTGCCTTAAATTAAACGGCAACAAGACCGAGGTGCTCGTGGTGGGGAGGAATCCATCTGTCTGGTCGTCGGCGTGGTGGCCCCCATGCCTAGGTGAGGCTCCCGTGCCTCGTCAGGAAGTCAAAAACCTTGGTGTCTGGCTCGATGCTGACCTGTCTTTTGGACCCCAAATAGATCGGGTGGCGGGTGTCTGTTTCAGCGTTTTATAAACCCTACGGAAGGTCCTTGTCCTCCTTCCCATGTCCGCCCGGAGAACGCTGGTACATGCCCTCGTCACATCGCGCCTAGACTACGGCAACCTACTGTACCTCGGAGCAACCTGCAAGGCAATAAACCGCCTCCAGGTATTACAGAATGCGGCAGCCTGCCTCATCTTAAAAATCCCAAAAAGATCGGATTCCAAAGCTGCCCTTCAGACCCTCCATTGGTTGCCAGTGAGAAGCAGAGTGGAATTTAAAGCCCTCTGTACTTGTCACCGTATCCTTGCTAAGAAAGCACCAACACCACTTCAGAGCCTAGTTACTAGGTATGTACCATCACGCGCTCTGCGCTCTTCACACGGAGGCCTATTAAAGGTCCCTAGGGTTAAAAGGGCCCGCATGGGAGGACGCTCTTTTCGCCATTTGGTAGCGAAGAGCTGGAATGCCCTGCCTCCTAATCTCCGCCTGGACTCATCCGAATCCAGCTTTCGGAAGAACTTAAAAACATACCTATTTTCAAGATAATCGAGCTCTCTTCTTGCTTCTGCTCTGAGTTTTTCTTCAGTTGTAGCGCGGGGACACGCTTTCAGCGTAACCAAGCGCTTTACAAGCTTCCCTTATTATTATTATTATTATTATTATGGTAGCTAATCAGCGGCAGTATAATTAATGTAAGCGTCCTATGTATTGCCATTCCTCATTGATTTTATTCAGTTTCTCACGAAAAATGTAGTTTAAATGTTTTCTGTCATTTTGTAACATAAGTTATTATATGTTTTTTGAGGCAGGTATTTACTACCCAGTGACCACTTTGTTCCTTATAAAATGTAAGGGTTTAAAAGAAAATGAGTACTCGCAAAATGTGAAGACTTTTTAAAATGTATTGTTTAATGGGAATGGGAATGGGAATAGGAATTTCATGTACATTACCGATAAAATTGATGGGAGCAATGTTTATTGGTTTTCATAAGTTGTATTTGGAGGACAGTGATCTTCCAGTTTTAAAAATGTTTATGTAGCAAATTCTATATCTGATAGAGACTTCTAGCTGCAGATTACTTACCTTTGAATTTCCCAGGTGTCAGAATGGATCTGGAAACTTTTGCGGGAGCAGTACCCCTACGCGCTCTTGGGTGGCTCCGTTCGGCTCAGCGTGGCATCGTCTGCATCGTTGGCACCCAATGTGATGTCTGGGTCACCTGTATAGGCGCCACCCAGACACGCGGATGTCAGTTCTTTTCTTTCTGCGCCAGTTAGTGCTGATACGGAGAAGAGCTACCCCTCTGCCTCTTTTTGACAGAATTTGTTCGGTGTTTTGTTGAGGATTTTTTTTCATTGTGTGTTGAGGGAAAGTTAGAATTTAAACCGTGTGTCACCTGTCACCATGCCATGTTAGTTACGACCAGCACCTTGTGTGTGATGGTGTCTCCCACATGACTACGACTCGAAGTCATGTTCAGACTGCCAGGCCAGGGCTCCGAAGGCTTTGAGGGAGTCTTCCTTAAACCTGCTTGCGGCCCAGCAGTCGACGACATTGATCATGACTCCTTGGAGGTCCCAATACCGATCGAGGAAGAGAAAGTCGAGGGACCACTGCAGGGGCCCCAATCCTCTTCGTCACACTCAAGGTACTCGGGTAAGAGGCATAAGAAGAAGTAGTCTAAGCAGACTTCGACTTCATCTCGTCCATTGCAGATTGACAAGACGAGTGAGGATCATCGACGTTCCAGGCACAGTTCTGCAGAGGTGGAGCCAGTTTCGACTCCGTGCCTACCCCACCCCCTTTTCGGGAGCCAGAGCGACCCCCTCTCAGATAATAGTTTTACAAGGCCAGACCCTTCTGGTGCGCATTTGGGCCTCGTGGAGTCTGAGGTGGCCCCATCTGTTTCTTTGCCGATGGCTCTGGTGGGGTCTCGTGTATCCGAATCCAGGTCAGTGCCGTTCGTGCCAACATGACCTTCCTCGGCGCTGGTGTTGATGCTCCCGGCCAGTCCAATTCTGATTCGCGATGACTCAAAGTCATATTGGTGTCGTTCGACGCCCATTCCAGTGCTGATGGAGCCCAGAGGCTGTAGGTGGTTACCCGCTTACTTTGAAGAAGTTGTAGATATGGGAGAGGAGTGGGATTGGTCCCTGGACCATTTAGAACAGCGGTTAGACATTTCTGGTGAGATTTTTGGCTAATATGAGGAGCTTGTGGAGGCCAGTGGGCTGGACACCTCTCCAGATGCTGGTATGCTTTTTCCACCTACTGTGGCTACCGAGGAGGGAGCTTCTTATGCTATGATGGTAAAGATGCAAAAAAAACAATTGATCGACAGAATACAGAACAATGTCATAAATTCACCCCAGTACAGCGATCTGGGCCTAAATCCATCGTTTTTTTGCTCACCATCTGAGTTTCTTGGTCTGGAGTCCAGGCTATTCTCTTGACTGAAGTGCTTCAGTCTGGGGCTTCATCATCTGAGCCCCTTTTGCCCTTTAATGAGGCACTAACTGATGTTCTTCTAGGTTCATGGTCCAAGCCAAGCCTAGCACAGGGGCTCCTGTAAACAGGACTACAGCATGCTGCCATTGCCCTGCTCTGGGTGATCCAGTTTTCTCAACCAACATCTTACCCCTGGGTGCTTGGTGGTCCAAGCCTCAATGTCCCATGGCACGTTCCCTTCCGATTCACCAGATAGGGAATCCAAGAGCCTGGACGCAGTTGGAAAGATGATGTTTTCTACTGTCAGCCAGGCATTGCGGTCGGTGAACACTGCATGCCTCTTTGGCCTATTCTCATATACCCTTTTGGAAACAGTTGCGCAAGTGCTGCCACAGGTTCCAGAGGAGGCCCGGGCTGTGCTCTCCCAGGCAGTGAAAGCAGGGAGAGATGCAGCAAAGTTATCCATTAGGTGTGGTCTGGATGCGACTGACTCGCTGGGTAGAGTGATTTTGTCCATAGTGGCCTTGCTGCGCCACGCCTGGCTATGAACATCTGACTTCTCGAGGGTGTTCAGGACAACCAAATGGACATGCCCTTCGATGAGACTTGTCTCTTCGGAGACGAGGCAGACTCGTCGCTGGAGCACTTCAAGGATTTGTGAGCTATGCCAGATCCATCAGCCTCTCATTGGCCCATCATCCCCAATCTGCCTTTCGCCCCTTTTGTGGCAATGGTAGGGGCTTTCAACCACATCAGCCATACCCCTAACCACAGTCCTGCACAGATTTCTCAAGTTTTGTGAGGGTGTGGTGCATTGGAACCTTGTGGGAATGGTAGCTAGAAGTCGTCCGCCACCCACCCTACCGCAGCTGCAGTCTCAAAGACTTCCTAATTTGGTTCTGCAAGACCATGGGTGTCCAGTTGGCAGGAGAATCCAACATAATCTCCTCCACTGGCGGTCCATGACATTGGACAAATGGGTCTTACAGATCATTCAGGATGGTTACTCCCTCCCTTTTCTGTCTTTTCCTCCTCCTTTACGGTCATCCCAAGAACGGCTGGCGGAGGATCATCTTGTTTTCCTCAGAGAGGAGGTTACAGCTCTCCTTGCCTAGGAGGCTATACAGAAGGTTCTGATTTAAGAATAGGTAGTGGTTGTCATTCCTGCTACTTTCTGATACCCAAAAAGAACAAAGGTCTTCATCCTATTCTAGACCTTTGGACTGTCAATCTCTGCCTCAAAAATGAGAAATTCAAGATGCTCAAGTTGGCTTAGGTCTTGTCTGCCCTAGACCAAGGAGTCTGGTCACAACCCCATCTTGCTGGCCCACAGGTGTTACCTGTGGGTCAAGGTAGGCCACAAACACTTTCAGATCACTGTGCTACTCTTTGGCCTTACCAGCACCCTTTGATGTTCACCAAGGTAATTGCGGTGGTCACAGCTCCTCTGCGCAGGTTAGGTTCCCAGTCTTCACCTTCCTCGAAGACTGGCTGTGGAAGATGTCCTTCCCCCCCAGACTGTCATTTTCCACCTCCATACTACGATGGACCTTCTGCATTTACTGGGGTTTACTATAAACATGCCGAAGTCACACCTGACTCCTTCTCAGATGCTCCCTTTTATCGGAGCTGTTCTGGATACAGTGCATTTTCGGGCTTATCCTCCGAGCAGCGAGTCCAGGATATTCAGATTATTTTTAATTTTTTTGTAAACAAACATTATTAGACATTTACGATACATATACCAGTACAGTATAAACTTTGGAATGAGCATGTGAACCAATGCGGATCCTCTGTTAATAGGCATGTAGTTTATCACTACTGTATAGACAGTCATAGTTCTCCAATAGGTTCATTTACAACAAAGTTCACATCTCACTTTGACAAGTAGTGAAAATTAACAACAAAAAACGACCCCCCCCCCCCACTCTCTACCAATTGGCAGCCCCACCCGCTCTATCCTCCTCCCAGGCTCGACATGGATTCCAGGATTTTCAGATTATGATACCGATGTTTTAGCCTATATCCTAGATTTCGGTGAGAGTGACTCTAAGGCTGCTGGGAATCATGGCCTCCTGCAGCCTGTTGGTAAATCATGCAAGATGGTGTATGCGGGCTCTGCAGTGGGATCTGAAGTTCCAATGGGCGCAGCATCAGGGGAATCTCTCCGACGTGGTCCAGATATCCGAGGAAACTGCAAAGGACCTGCAGTGGTGGCTAACGAACCGCGATTGGGTCAGGGGCAGACCCCTTTCCCTTACCCACCTAGATCTAATAGTGGTGGGAGATGTGCTCCTCCTGGGATTTGGCAGCCATCTAGGAGAGGTGGAGATCAGAGGACTCTCCTCTCTGGCAGAGTCAGGCTCCACATCAACTTGTTGGATCTCCGGGCGATCAGATTAACATTAAAAACATTTCTTCTCTCTGTCAAAGGGAAGTTGGTAGAAGTGTTCACGGACAACACAACTGCTATGTGGTACTGCAACAAGCAGGGCATTGGAGATTGTGGGCCCTTTGTCAAGAGACCTTGCACCTCTGTACATGGCTGGAACAGCAGGACATATTCCTGATGGTTCATCACCTGGCATGTTCTCTGGATGCCAGGGTAGACAAACTCCGCCGTCGATGCCTAGCGGAGCACAAATGGTGTCACCGGCTGGAGGTGGAATTAGGTCTCTTTCAACAGTGGGGAGAGCCTTTGTTAGATCTGTTCGCCTCAGAAGAGAATGCATAATGCCAGCAGTTTTGAGTGTTGGAGTTTTTAAGGCGGCTATCGCTCAATGACTTTTTGTCGCGAGTGGAGCTTAGGCCTCCTGTACGCCTTTCTGCTCATGCCACTTCTGCCCAGAGTTCTCAAGAAGATCAAGAACGACTGAGCCCAAATCATTCTTGTGGCTCTGGACTGGGCATGAAGAAAGCGTCTGGTATTCCTAGGTTCTGCGAATGAGTGTTGATCCTCTGATCTGGCTGCCCCTTTGGAGGATCTTCTTTCGCAGCAACAGGAGAGGGTCCTCAATCCGAACCTGTCAACTCTCCACCTACTTGCTTGGAGATTGAGTGGCAACAGTTGATAGCTTTTGATCTTCCTCTCAATGTGTGTACGGTTATCTTGGTGCCCAGGTGGCCCTCCCCCAAGACGGTATAAGCCTGCAGTTGTCAAAATGTTTGTAAAATATTGTACAGAAAAGTCTATCAGCCCCATTTCTGAGCCTCTTTCTGATATTATCTTTATTCTTTTTTTGAAGAACTTACTTTATTAAATTTTTATAACAAATATAGTGTGTATGGGTACAATCAATTTCAACATATAATCAGTACATATGTTTTCCATTTAGAGATATCAGAGACACATGGCATTATCAACTTTTGTTAGTGAGTTTACAGGTTCTGTATTTGTATTCATGCACAAGTAACATTTTCCATATAGGCTCAGTTCCAGCTGTACTCGGGCATCACTCAGGCTATAACATTTGACTTGCTGTCACTTGTGTTAGTTGCGCTAAGCAGGTCTACATCCTCAGTTTGATTGAGTAGTTCCCTACACAGTTCTCTCCATTCACTAACCTCTTCCTCTAACTTTTCATCCTTTCTACTGAAGGAAGTGACCCAATTAGGGCCACTCTGGTAACTCGCGACCATCTCTCAGCCTTCCATAAAAATGAAGAGTAGGTCAGACAGTAGAGAATACAAACCAAGGATATTTTATTCAGGTACACTCAATCTGAGTCCAGTCCGATCAGCCTCCTAGGATTGCTGCAGAGGAACTGACTTTAGCAAACATTTTGTACGGTTCTGAACCAAAAATGTCCCGCCCATAATAGAAATCTACTAGCAGGTGCAGCTAAAACAAAGAAGTACAGTAAGTCGAGTCACGACTCTGAGACCGGGCACACATTACCTTATTGCCAAGGTCATTCTGCTCGCGTCTATTGCTAGGCTAGAGGGAGAAAGCTTATTTTTATGAGTAAGAAATGCGTTAATAAGAAAAGTGTATTCATTAGCGGAGCAAGGCCTAACCTTGGAGAAATTAACATTTCCACAGTCTACTTCTCGAGTCGGGGAATATGTAGCTGACAACATGATTCAAAATGGCAGCTGAACCTAAAATGGTGCAGAGAATGCTAACTTAACACAAGAACAAAGCACAAACGAAATAGCAAAACTTTTTTTTTAATCACTATACATATTCGCTTGATTCTTAACCTTGCCCAGCAGGGCTCTGCTCTAGACACTCTCATGGGTTATCTTTCTGTTCTGTTTGCTTTCCTGCAGCTGCCTGACCAAACCTCCTTTATTTAAGTCTCCTATTGTAAATAGGTTCCTGAAAGGGCTTGTACACAGGTTTCCTCCTACCCCATTCATTTTTCCTCTGTGGTATCCTAACCTAGTTCTCACTTTCCTCATGTGCGCTCCCTTTGAGCTGCTACATAATTGCCCCCTCAGATTGCTCACCGTCAAAACAACATTGCTAGTGGCAATATCATCTCTCCGGAGGATGATTAAGCTGCAGACTTGATCATCCAAACCTCCCTATCTCATGATATTCCCAGACAAGGTGGTGCTCACACCTAAATATACAGTAACACTCTAATCTTTAGCCATGTATTTTAATGTAATCTTCTACACAGCACTACAAATGTAAATCTCAAACAAGCTGTCCATAGCAACAAATATGTATAACTTTATGCTGTTGTAGAATATGACGGAGACCATACAATAATGAATGTATAAAATATATTGGTCCCTCCCTTTTCTCCCCTTTTTTTGGATATATGATTGTCTAATAAAAAGATATGAAACCTAACTGCACCGCACACTTTTTTGTTGATTTAGTGTTCCTTTTCTCTTGTCAGTAATCATCCGCCCTTTTATCTTGTTCCTAATTATTGTATTGACACACGGTGCTCACACCTAAGCCTCTTTCCTTCCTAGGGGGGTGACCCCATTCCATCTGGTGGTGACCCCATTCCATCTGGGTCAGTTGGTCACACTGCCCACCTTTTATGCTCCTCCACATCACTCTAAGGAAGAAGAGTGTCTCCATCATCTGGACTCAAAAAGAGCATTGTCGTTTTATCTTGACTGTACAATAGAGATCTGGGTGGACAACTAACTCTTCGTGGGTTATGTGGGAGCCAAAAAAGGTCCGGCAGTGCAGCAACAAACCATTTTGTGCTGGGTCGTTATATGTAATAAGATCTACTTTGCCTTGGCTAAGAAATTAGCCTTCTGAGGTCTTACGAGCCCACTCCACCGGGGGGAAGGCTGCAACCACAGCATTGGCTCGTGGAGTGCCAGTCTTGGAAATCTGCCAGGCTGCAACGTGGGCTTCACTGCACATGTTTGCTAAACACTACTGCCTGGACAGTCATGGCCGCCGGGATAGGCATTTCACCAGTTCGGTCCTGCAGGACTTTTTAGTCTAGTAATTGGTCAGCAGCCCACCACCAGGATGTATGGCTTGGGTATCTATTCAAAGATCAGCAATCTGGCGCTAGAATACTCTATCGGATGAACAAGTTACTTACCGTCGGTAACTGATTATCTGGTAGAGACAATATCTAGCTGCAGATTACTTACAGACCCACTCATGCCTTCCTGCTCTGCAGACTCATTTATAGGGCTATGGTTGTTACCTTTTCAGGGCCCTATTTGGACAAACACTAGTCAGTTCACTTCATGGCTTGGCGCTTCTGGCGTGGAAAGCGGCTGACGTCCGTTCGCCTGGGTGGCGCCTATATAGGTGACTGCAACGTCACATCCGGCCCCAACAACACCACGCGGAGCCGAATTGAGCCACTCGACTGCGTGCTGGGGTACTGTTCACACAAACGTGTCCGGATCCAGTCTGATGCCTGGGAAATTCAAAGGTAAGGAATCTGCAGCTAGATATTGTCTCTACCAGATATTGCCTTACCGAAGGTAAGTAACTTGTTCATTATTTCCTGGATTTGCTTTTTGATCTTCCTTATGAAATCATGATTGGATTTCAAAATAAATAAAAATTGATCAAAAAAATTGTGATCATACAGGGAGTGGAGAAACTTGGGGAACTACTGTAGAGAACCCCCTATATCTTGTTTGGTGATTGTAGTGCATGAACCCCTTCACAAATATTAGTATAACAGGTAACCATTTAAACAAGCAAGCCGAAATGTATGGCCTAATGTGCTAATAATGATTGCAAGCACCTGCTTCCACAAATTGAGGCCATCTATGCCTTGTCACAGTATAACCTGCTGCGTAGGATCCACACATTGGTGGATTTAAAAAGAGGTCACATACCTAGTAGACACGGCTGGAGGCCTTTTTAAAGAGACACCGCCCACTTAGTCTGGACACATTTGTGGATGCGAGACGTAGTGGCTTTGCCAATATTTGTTTTTCTCAGTTAGACGCCCTAAGTGCAAAACGTATATCCGTTTTATGGTTTCCCATGCTCTGTGTACGATAGGACTTCTTGACCTGTGCATAAGCGACGATGCCCAAAAAGACAGAAACAGTCTGGGGCTGCTTTTTTTCATCTTCAAAAGGGGGGAAACTGGTTGCATTTTTGGTGGGACGGTCCCTGTTGAAGCAGAACCAAGGCTGATTTGCATATACAGGGCTCGAAAAATCCACTCAACCGCTCGCATAGGCGAGCTATATTTAACGAGGGCGAGCTGTTTTTAGGTCCTACTCGCCAGAACTAATTTTTGTCCTCGGTCTGTGTAAATGGAGCAGATGTGACCAGATAACATCATTTAAAGGCATTTTTATTGCTCACAAAGTTAATGAGCAATAAAGAGGCCTTTAAATCTTGATATCTTGTCACATTTGCTTCACTTTCAGAGACGGAGGTCAAGTAGGTTTCAGTTAGGTCGAGGAGATTTTTCTGCAGGACTAGTACCATTTTTTGGCGATTTTTCGAGCCCTGATATAGTTCCCTGTCTGTGGAGTGTGACTCTACAATGAGCGAAAACAATAGGATGGAATGCTGCTCATAGTAATTATAACAGGCTGAAATTGATTTAGGCATTCCACTCCTAACTTTTTGTTGTTTCTCGGTGGTTACAACTGTGGGCATTGTTGTTCGTCGTCTTTTGCAGTCCTTGCTGTGGTGGTAGATTTTGTTGTTGCATTGGTTACAGTAGTTGTAAATGCAGTTGTCCCTGCTTTGATGCCAGACGGTTGTTTCTGTTGTTCCCATCATGTTGCAGGTGAGGTCACTGCAGTTGCGGCGACTTGTTGCTACTGCGGTCCCGAATATGATTCCTGCTGTTTCTCATGCTGTGAAGGACTACGAGGGTCACAGGGCCCATTGGGTAAACCATTTTTTTCAGGAAGGTTCCATAATAGGATTATGGAAAGAGACTACCTTTTAAGCCACCTCACCAATGCAAACACTCTGTGACGGCTTTAAAATTGCTGCTGAGAGACCCTCTCTTCATTCTCGTTTTTGCTATTCCAGGGTCTTGATAGACAAATAAAGCTGCTGTTAGCCAGACCTAAAAATGTGCAAATTGAGGAATTTTGAAGTTCAGGTCTAAAATAGAATTGGAATGCGTTGGATGAAACAGAACAATTCAAGGCAGTGATTGTATACAAAATAGTGCGATTTTACGATAGAGACCGGAAGCTGCGTCATAGAACTACAAACGCTGAGAGTGGTGAGACACTGCACTTGCTTTGAACCCCGTTCAGTACCATTATCTGCTTGTCATCTGTGCTACGCCAGTTCCAAGGCAGGAAAGAACGGCCCTTGGATCAGTGCCGAATCTCCATTGTGTCAGATGCGAATGTCATCCGCCATTCGCTTTTAACCTTGTGATAACTCGAAGAAAAACAAAACATGAAGTTTAACCTTCTTGTGCAGTATTTTAGTTCAGTCGACACTCTTGTTGGTGAACAGCGTGTCTGTCAGAGAGGAGAGAATCAGAGAAAGGGTATGTGCTTAGCAGGCAGACGCTCCCAGTGGACCATTGTCTACTGGAGTGGACTCTGTGATGACAGCATAATGTGGGTGAGATTCTTGCATCTTTTAAAAGCGAGACCTTAACCTAAATGAAAGGTGCCCAAAATATGTAAAAAGACCGAATTACATGGCAGAGTTTTGTGATTAGAACTAGCCTGCTCTAGGTAGTTTAATTTTACGGCTGGTAGGCCGCGCCCCATTGCTTCTTTTGCATAAAGATCCTTCTTCTCCCTCCACATGTGTGTACGACGACTGCATTGTTTGGCGCCTGGTGTTCTCAGTGGAAGGTCCTAGCTCAGGGATGAATATTCAGACTTTAACGCGCTAGTTTTAAAAAGGCTGCAAACATGTACCCTGTAGCTCTACCAGGTGTTGTGGGTCTTTCATGCCTGCCCTGCACTTATGACCAGCAAATGCACCGTTCTTTTTTCAGAACAGAGTGCACCTGCAGCTATCGACAGATTAGTGGTAGTGCAATAAGGTTTGTCACCTTCTTTGATCCTAAAAACAGACCACTGCATTTTTCGTGTAGTACAGGCCACAGATGTATCACTATGGGTTAATTTATCAGCAGGGCCGCTGGAATTATGTGGCAGGGGAGGGCCGAATGATTTGGCTGGGTTGACTAAATTATACGGCAAGAAAAGGCCAATCATGCAGCGTAATGCTAGGCATTTTGTGACAGTAATACTTAGGTATTTTGTCATTGTTACTCAATTCCACTGTCTGCACATGGCCTTCACCTAATTTAGTACCAGTTTAACACCCAAATATAGCAATAAGCAAGAAAAGGATGAACAGTTACCCTTGTAGAGGGCCTTCTACTGCGCACCAAACACGTGTTGCTATGTTTTTAGTAACTTTTGAAACATTTTAACTAGAATCAATTTTTGTTTGTTAAAATCTGCAGATTATGCAGCAGTTGTGGCATTATGTGGGCAATGCGGCAATTCTAGAATTACACGAAAAATGCCACAGCTGTTCGATCCCATAATTCCACTGGCTCTGGTCATAAAGTAGAAAGAGCAAAAGGTGTTGGTTATTCACTCCTATCCTTTTGTCTGCTGTACTCATATTTCCACAACTCTCTATAAACACCACTGCTAACCATCTTCGGCAATGGCAGTAGCTTTGGGGTGTCTTTTGTGTATGTTATAATGTAATGGGTTAAAACTCATTAACATAAAATTCACACAGGGGCACCCAAATAACTGGTCAGGTGACACACTTTGTCAAGCATTGGATTCTAGCTCAAATGTTTAGACCCTGTCCTAAAACATTGGCCACGCCACTTGTAACATAATTACATTGGCCACACCTCTTGTAAAGGATTTCTAGCTACCATTCTTTGCCACTTTCTTTTTAGAGACCCCTACCTTTTCTATTTCCCTAAAATTCTAGACTAACTAAAGCCACTTTTCTAAATGCGGTGTGATTTATTGAGAACGGTGTGTATGCTAAAACTTTATCTCACTGGAGGCAGAGATTGTAGACTGTCTTGGAAACACAGATCTCTTGCTGGTTGAGTTTTTTTTTTGTTTCGTTTGCACCCCGTGCCAATTCTTTAAAAAGGCAACCTGTACTGTTCGTTATCCATCATTCGCAATTGGACATTTTTCGTTGGTTCTATGGCTCCTCACATTTACTCTGTTAAGTCATGCACCCCGAAGAACTTGTTTGATGGAAATGCCTTGTGTGCAGCTTATGTTTTTGTAATCGAATCCGGAATCAAATAACTCGTGGCTTCTCCCGAGTTTCCAGTTGAAGTTGGCGTGGAGTAGAGGAAAAGCACATTATCCACGAGTATGTATGTATGTCTGCTGTGTGTGTGACTGGAGTGAACCCTTCTTGCCTGCCCGTCAACGTCGGGTAATGGGGGGGGAGTTTCTGGCGAGGGGTGTGTGCGATTTGGAAAGCTCGAACAACCCCTCATGATTGGGTGACCAGTATTTGCTCGGATAATGCAGGTTTTTTTTTTCACCATCTGGGCTGTCGATTTTTTTCAAATTTAGCAAATGTTACGTTTTCAGAGAGTAGATAGAGACACATTCTGATGTTTCAGTGCACAATTGCGTGGTAATCCCAATGCAGAACGCAATTTAGTTAACATAGATGGTACTGTGTATAAACGTAACATTTCATTTACTTTAGTGCCACAATGTCTGTGCTTTCTATATTGATGAATGCTGTCAGTTAGGCCATTCTTCGATCCTAGGTCATACAAATTGTAGTCCTACTTCTGTGTTTTTGGAATGTCTCAGGGTTTGTCACCCTTTCTCAAGGCCACGAGGGTTTTTGCCTGTGGGTATTGGGCAGTTAGGAACAATACTTGCTGGCTCGGAGCACCACTTCTCTTGGTACCTCGAATGTGCCCTCCCTGGGCAGTTGAACAAAATTCTTCCTGGAAAATGGTAAGCATGCTGCTAGAATGGATCCTTAGCCAGGAACGTGCTCGCTATGGGCAGCGCGAAGGGATCCTTCTAGTCAGGACTGTGCTTGATTTGTGTGGCAAGGTTTTTTGCATGAGTTGACTGGCAGAAACAATTCCTAGCTTGGAATGCACCCTCTTTTGGCCTGGCCAGGAGTTTTGTTGTGTTTTCTGAGCTCTGCTGAGCTCTGCTGTGGACCCTGGAAGGCACCCTGCCTAGCCTGAATCGCCCCCCACTGTGGGCGGCGGCAGTGAGCCTTTCCTGGCCTCGCAGCGGCCTTCTTCCTGCCAGGAGCGCTCACTTGGCAGTCAAGACCCTCATTTTCCAGGCGCTCGCCTGCCATCAGCTGCAACAATTCATAGAAACAGGATACCGCGGACAGGATGTGCAGAGCAGGCGATAAAGAGCTCGCATTGTGTTGGTGGATGTGCAGAAGGTCTGGACCGCAAACGTGATGGTCCGGGGGAGCACTTAGGGAGTGCCGCATACACTACTCCCAGATAGTACTGGAATCCACCCAGCGCGAGGGCTCATCTGGCCGGTTAGTTCTATGTACATGTATTTTTATTGAAGGGGTTTCTGTTGTACTTGTGAGATCCACATGTATGTCCATTTGGCTTCTGTGCGCTGCTTATACCTCATCCTCTCTCCTCCGTCTTCTCATATCTGCCCCAGTGCTTCCCGCCTTATCCTCTGCGTTACATTTTGCCGTTTTGACACCCCTCTTGTTTCCCCTCGCTCGCCCCTTCCTACCTGCGTGCCACCAGCAGGCGGTAGTTTTTCCCCGTTTCATGGAAACGAAAGGTGGGCAGTAGTGAAGCTCACTTGCTTTCAATGCGGTCCTCTTTCTTCCCTATATCAAATGAAGGCCTGATTGCAAGAAAGCCTTAATTAAAGTACTTCCTTTCTTTCTGTGTCATATAAACCAAAGAAGGACCCTTGCCATCCTATCAGAAACAAAAACAGGACTGTATCAAAGGCAAGGTGCTTTCCTTAATAATCCAGCCTTTGTGTCTGTCTGGCTTTACTGTGCTTGTGCTGCATGCCTTAGATCACACATTAAACCCAGACCTGTTAGTTTTGCCATCGTTTTATAGTATTTATTGTTACCAGTTTTGTATTTTTTTTATTTACTATGTACTTAAAGTTGCCTTTGGTTCCAACCAGAGGATTAGTACAGTGTAACCTCATGCGCTTAGCCGCGTGGTATGTCATTCTGCTTCCTATGGGGTGCTTGCATTAATGTGCACGAGGGACTGTTATGCATATGAAAAATACAGTCACCAAGCGTTCAGCTTTTTATCTCACACATGCATTAAATATGTAAAGCAATCTTTTGTATTAGTTTTTACAGCAGTAGTTTTTTTTACTGTTTTTGTCCAGTCTCAAGTGCAAGCCATTCTCTCACTATCTTTAGTACAATCATCACTTTCATTACCACCTCCATTGCGAACATCACTAGTACCATTAGAGCACAGCATTACCACCACCACAGACAGCATTGTGCAAGTCTGTATTTTCATGTTTTACCACATGAAAGCAAGACCCATGTGCTTTGACAATGCTCCATGTTAACTATGTGTTGTCCCTGGGCCTTTTCTACTTTTGTGGATTGCTTAGCTTTATATTGTATCCTCTATTCTGATGGATAAGTCTATCTGCAGACTCCTTACCTGTAGACAATCACCAGGCGGCAGACTAGGTCCAGAAAACTTCAAAGACACAATGACGCCGGCAGAGGGCGCTGAACTCAATCCGTGCTAGAAGTGATGTTAGGCAAATTCTCCAAAGCCATAAAGCCCCGGCATCAGTTCCCTTTTTTTCAAACCTTTGATGCGGATCTGGAGCTTTGATATCTGAGAATTTCTCACATAAAAAATCAACTGCAGTGGCAAAATGTTTCCTCCCAAAAGATCGTGTTTTAAACCCTGTCACGATTGCGGGGGACAGATTTCCATCACAGACCCCATCCCAGTTTGTTTGTGTTGTTTGGGGTCTGACCATGACTCCAAGACCTGTTACCCATGCCTCAAGTATGAACCCCAAGGCTATAAAGGAGCGGGAGGCCCAAACTCTTTATGGCTAGGTCAAAGGACCTCCGCTGGTGCCAGAAGTGGTTCCAGCGGTACACCGTCTTCCTCATCCACCAAGCAGTGGAAACACTACAAAAAGTCGAAGAAGCATTTACGAGGTAAGTCGTCCAGAAATTCTTCAACTCTCACAGGACGTTTGTCCTTGGAATCAGAGTTAGTCAAAATTCTGTCTGTGGCTCCTCTGTGCAGTCCTGCTCCTCCTTAGAGCCTGGCTATGGATCGATGATACTGGCTATAGCTCCTCCTCCTGAGCCTCAGTTCTCAGAATTCACGGCTCCTGGCTCGGATCTGGTGGCGTTCCTGAGCTCCATGTATGTATATTTGCCAAGACATCAACACCCTATGGTCCCCCTTTGGGCTCATAGCTTGTCCTCCGATCTGCCTACAGTTGAGGCCAGAGCTTCTCTCTGTCAGGGGGAATGATCCTGCAGCCCAATGTCAGAGGCCTCCAACTACATGCCTGGAGATTGAGTGGGGACAACTGACTTCCTTTCAGCTGCTACTCGTGGTGGTAGATGTTAATTCTATCTGCACTTCAGCCTAGTCAGGCACATTGAGCAACTTTGTGGGGAGGTGTGCAGACAATGGTGTGGATCCCGTGCATGCCAATTTATCCCAAGTTCTGCAATTTGTGCTTTCCCTTGCCCAGAGGGAATGTGCCAATTGCACTGTGAAGAGCTATTCAGCGACCATGTCTGCTTTTCTCCAGGACCGGACTGGGAACCAAAACCGGCCCTGGAAAAGTGCTCGGCCGGCCCCCCTCTTCCCCTGGGGCGGGGGGGGGGAGGGTTGGGGATGCGACCGCGCTCTTTGCCAGGGCCGGTTTTCGGCCGATTTTGTTACAGGGCCGTTTTTGCAGCAACACTCCAAAAACGGCCCTGTAACAAAAACGGCCCCCAGGGGCCCAAAACCGGCCTCCACCCTTGCTGGCGCACCGGGGGATTGCCCGGTGCCCGCAACGGCCAGTCCGGGCCTGCTTTTCTCTATCTACCAGATTAGCCAACCCTGTTTAAGTACACTGTTGTTATACATTCCCTTAAGAGCCCAACTAATCTCTCTCCTCCCTCTCCCTTCATGGTGCCTTAGTGGGACCTAACTCTGGTTCTTAGTTTTTTGATGGGGGCTATGCTTAAAGCCTCTACCCAGTTGAAACCTTTGTATGTTGACTCTCAAGACAGTGTTTTAAAGTTGCTATCAAGTCTGCTAAAGGGGTCAATGAGTTGCAAGCCCTTAGCTGTCACTCTCTGTTCATTTCCTTTTTTTCCAGACAAGTTGTTGCTGTGAACCAGGGCTGCTTTCCTTCCTAAGGTGGTCGCTCCCTTACACCATGCACAATCTATTACCACTCTGACATTTTACCCTCTACCTCATCCTACGAAGGAGGAGGAACAGCTGCATCGGTTGGATCCTCGACGGCCGGTTAATTATTACCTGGACCCCCATCAACGAATACCAGTCAGATGATCAGCTCTTCATGGCTATTGATCCAGTAAGGGAAAGGCATTCCAGAAAAGGATCTTATCCTGTTGCATCATCCTCTGATTTAAGACCTGCTACACCCTAGCCCAGAAGGAGCACTTGAAGGGATCAGGACCCATTCCACCAGGGCCAAGTCCACCACTTCTGCTGTAGCTCGGGGTGTCCCTATTACTGGGATTTGTAACCCGTCAATGTAGGCTTCCTTGCATACTTGTGTCCTAAGCATTATTGTCTTGATGCAGAGGTATGCAGGGATCGACTCTTCGCTAGATCCATCTTGCAGATTTTTTTGGGTCTAAAATCATCCATCGACCCTCTTCCTAGTCAGGGTATTGCTGAGAAATTTGTCCTAGAGTTGCAGAATCTGTAAGTAGAAATATCCATCAGAAGAAAATGTTACTTACATTCGGTAACTAACTTTCTGGTAGATACTCTACCTGCCGATTGCTCATCGACCCGACACACCCTCCCCCTGCTTGATGGAAGACTTATAGGGAAAGTTAATTAAGATACCAGTTACAATTATATTGGTGCTGCAATTTCTTGAGATTTTAATCTCCCTCTCGCTTTGATGCCTTGAAAAAAAGGAGAGAAACTGACATCCATGCACCTGAGCGGTGCTTTATGGCCTCTGATACGTCGCCTGATGTCACTTCCGGGGTCGACTGAGTCCAGCGCCCTCTATAGGCGTCATCATGTCTTTGATGTTTTCTGGACCAGTCTAATACATGGGATTGTTCTACAGGTTAAGAATCAGCAGGTAGATGGAGTATCCACCAGAAAGATTGCTACCACCGGTAAGTAGCTTTTTTTTCCAGCATATCTAATTGTATGCATTGGAGGTACATTAGCAAAGGTGAGCGTTCTAGTGACTACTCCAGCTCCTTCGTTCTGTAATAAAATAAAAATAGCAAAACGTCCACGTTTAGAGTGTACTTTGCCCACGTCATTTGTAAAGAAATTGAACAAAATCAGTGCAAGCACACAACCGTGGCTAGCTCCAGTATTTTCCAGAATTCAGGTGTGGCTTCACCTTTTGGACCAAATCTCAGCTTTTTAGGGTTCCAATCAAGTGGGTAAAGGGGACCCTTTGATGTCCCCCATGTTCCCCTTGCAGTCAGGGTGTGCTCACCCTGTCCCTTTGTATTTTTTAAATTCATGTTCAGGAGGCTGGGACCAAGTCCTGAGTCTTCTAATGGCTGCCCCAACTCATTGGTCAGGTTGTGGCCAGCCAATCAGGATTTACTAGTCGCCTTTAAAGTGGCCAATCGAAGCATATCTGGACACTAGTTTTCCAGATAGTAAGCATTTATTGCAAGACCCAACTGTACCAACCCCCCACTGTAAATGGCTGTTGATCGGCCACCCCCCACAACCCCAGAAGACGCTTACCACCCCACCCCTTCCCACCCTCCGCTTTATAATTGTTTTCCCGATCCCACAGGAGTCCTGCAGGAATCCAGGGTGCTGCACTGGCTCCTGTGGCATCACTGTGCACCAGAAAAAACTTTTTTTGTAATTTGACCCTGGCCCATCCACAGGGTTCAGGAAGGCATGGTGTCCCTTGTGTAGGTTGAAGCCTACTAGTCTGATTTGCTAACAACTTCTTGTGGGCAATCTAAAAGCTTCCCCAGGAATGCATTCAGGCCATTGCTTACCATTGGCGTTGTGGTTTGTAACTCACAGTTGCTTACTTTCTATTTGCTAGCTTTATTTGTTTTAGGCTGCTCATCTTGAGTTCCTTTCCGTCCATGGAGCATACCCTGTTAACTATATTCTTTCACAAACTCGCTTTTTATAAACAGTCCTTTAACTCTTGTTCTCATATTGTCACATATACTGTGCTTTTAAAGACAGAGGTCAAAATTCAGGCTCTCTCTTTCAAGTGAGCCTGGCGTTTACTTTTCTTTATCTGACTTCAAAGTGAGAGGATTTATGTGACTATCTTGCTGTGAAAGAAATTATTTTTTATAGCACACAAGAAAACTTAAATATCTGTGCTGATATTTCAATATATATATCCAAATTAGTAAAGTTACAAATGAAGCACTTTTTTGTAGTAATTCTGAAGTGTGCTGGAAACAAATATTTGAATACAATCAAAACACATCAGTACACTGTGTGATGGCATTTCCTCACATTATCGTTTGTGTACAGTAAAACTGTATGTCTGCAAATTTAATGGTAATTTCAATTAACAATGTGTTGTCTGTAATGGCAGTGCGATACCACACCATGCACACTCCTCTCTACACCATGCCACTCTACACCATTCCAAAACACTGTAATCCACTCCCTGCCTCTCCACTCTATTCCTTGCTATGCCATTCTACGACACGGCGCCCTACTCTACAACAAGCCACTCCACTCTAGGCCCCCCCACTCCAATCTACTCCATCCAATATACCCCACTCCACTAAGGTCCACTTCAGTCTACCCCACTTCACCCAACTGCATTCCATTGTACTCCACTCAATTCCAAACTACCCCACTACAGTTTAATACACACCACCCCAGTCGACTGAAATCTACCCCACTTCAGTCTGCCCCGTTGCTCTCCAATCTGCCCTGTTCCACTCCAGTCTACTCCTCTCTTCTCAACTCCACCCCAATCTAATCCTCTTCACTCCAATCTAATCCTCTTCACTCCAATCTAATCCTCTGCACCCCAATCTACCCCACTCAACTGCAATCTACCCCACTCTGCTTCAATCTACCCCAGTCTACTTCAGTTTAATCGTCTCCACACCAATCCTCCACTCAACTGCACTCCAATCTACCCAACTCCAGTCTACTCCAATCCATACCAATCCAGTCTACCCCACTCCACCCCCACTTTTACCCATGCTGAACAGCAACTACACTGGTGTACAACATGGCTAAAGCACATTGCCAAAGCCAATAGCTCTTGCATTGGCGAGGCCTACAGGCTTTGCCAAAGTCTGTTCTTTTCAGGACATATGGACAGGGTCCTGAGTCCTATAATGGTGGCCCCTTACTTTATTTGGGGCGGGGGGGTCGGTCTCTGACTTGCAGTGTTTCTGTATGGTTGGGGTTTTCTCAGCTTTGCCTGGGTTTTATTGGGCTCGTTGGTTCACATTTTTTCCTTTTTGGGTATGGATCTGATGCACCTTCCCATGCTCTCGGTTTCATGGGGGTGGTTGTGCTTCCATTCGTTATCTCGCCCGCATTGTTTAATTGGTTGCTTTGTTTTGCACAAGTCGTTCATGCTGTACGTGGGTCTTTCTGTATGTTCCATAAACTCTACATGTAAAGATCTACCGGCATGTGCACCCTCCAGCCGAAGGCTGATGGCTGTAAGGCCCCCTCCGACATGAGGCCTCGGCCCTGGCAGGGCATCCCCTGCAGCAGTGTGGGACTCGTACCCCCTCCGACCTCCAGAGCTGCTGGACGAGGGGGCGCCAGAATGCTTTTGTGTCTGTAACATTCAGAGGAAAGTCGGGCAGGAGACAGCAGCTGTGACCATGAGCGGGGTGTGGGTCCCTTTGTGGGCGGGAGGGGGAGGGCTATCTCTCACAAAGGGATGGGAGATGAGTAATTGTTCATCCCACTGTGGCTTTGTTAGTGGGAGTTGAGATATGTGCAGAGCCGGTGGATTGTGCACAGGAAATTGAGCCAAGGTTTTCACAGAGGACAAAGCGGCTGGACGTTTGCAGTGTGCGCTGCCCGTCCCTGCTTCAGGGCCCGAACCCGTAGCGCACGTCGGAACCTGCTGGTCGGCGGTCCAGCTCCCTTCGCCCCACAGCAGCTCCGTCGTCAGCGCGCGGCGGTGCGCGTGGAAGCGCGCGTGGCAGCGGGGCTGCTGACGTGCTGACATGGTGACGCAGTATCCCTCGGCGGTCTATTCTGCGGCTCTCGAGGGCGCTCTCAGCTGGTCCTGTGATAGGCTCCTGTGGTGCCGCCGATGCGCCCTGTCGATGGATTGTGCAGGGATTGGGCGACGCAGACGTGTGTTGTGATTGGGTTCGAGTCGGGGTACCACGCAGGTGGACGGCGTCCCCCCACTTATTTTACCTGGAGCTCGATAACTATAAACTGCAACTGAGAGCAAGTCCCCTTTCGTGAAGTCACTTACTGTCGTGAAGTCAGCGTCCCCCCCACTTCTTT
Organism: Lissotriton helveticus; assembly: GCF_964261635.1. Lineage (NCBI taxonomy): Eukaryota > Metazoa > Chordata > Amphibia > Caudata > Salamandridae > Lissotriton > Lissotriton helveticus. The sequence continues at coordinate 980,137,708 of NC_136061.1, read as the reverse complement.
TTTTAGGTTTTGCCTAGCGAAAGCTGCGCTCTGCGCAGCTTTTCGCGCAGGCGAAATCCTGTTGAGAACTGTAGGGTGCTTTGGGTCGGCCCTCGTCATTGATTGGCTGGCTCCGTAAACGGAGCCTTGCCATTGGACGAGGGGCCTGTCCGTCAATGCCGGACCAGACACGGGGGCGTTCCTGACATTCTTTGCCTTTTGCCGACGTCACGCGACGCCGGGAACGCCCCCGAGTCTGGTCCGGCATTGCCGGCACCTCCCTTGCTCTACTGTCATCACCACAACACTGCGCCCATTTTATCCCAAGCTAAACACTCGGAGAGGCGCAGTGACCGGGTCTTTGAAGGCCGCTCTCCCAATGAAAACAAGTTTTCTCTCCGAGTCAGCACGAGCAGGAAGACGAGCAGCGCGCCTCCCAGCTGGCCTCTCGCATCAGCATCCAGAGCTGCCCTGCGCGGTGTGTAGCTTCAGTGGAGCTTCAGAGTGCAGAGTGGAGCTTCAGAGTGCAGATTCAGAGTGGAGCTTCAGAGTGGAGCTTCAGAGTGGAGCTTCAGAGTGGAGCTTCAGAGTGGAGCTTCAGAGTGGAGCTTCAGAGTGGAGCTTCAGAGTGGAGCTTCAGAGTGGAGCTTCAGAGTGGAGCTTCAGAGTGGAGCTTCAGAGTGGAGCTTCAGAGTGGAGCTTCAGAGTGCAGAGTGGAGCTTCAGAGTGGAGCTTCAGAGTGCAGAGTGGAGCTTCAGAGTGCAGATTCAGAGTGGAGCTTCAGAGTGCAGAGTGGAGCTTCAGAGTGCAGAGTGGAGCTTCAGAGTGCAGATTCAGAGTGGAGCTTCAGAGTGCAGAGTGGAGCTTCAGAGTGCAGATTCAGAGTGGAGCTTCAGAGTGCAGATTCAGAGTGGAGCTTCAGAGTGGAGCTTCAGAGTGGAGCTTCAGAGTGGAGCTTCAGAGTGGAGCTTCAGAGTGCAGCTTCAGAGTGCAGAGTGGAGCTTCAGAGTGCAGATTCAGAGTGCAGAGTGGAGCTTCAGAGTGCAGATTCAGAGTGGAGCTTCAGAGTGCAGAGTGGAGCTTCAGAGTGCAGAGTGGAGCTTCAGAGTGCAGAGTGGAGCTTCAGAGTGCAGAGTGGAGCTTCAGAGTGCAGAGTGGAGCTTCAGAGTGCAGAGTGGAGCTTCAGAGTGCAGAGTGGAGCTTCAGAGTGCAGAGTGGAGCTTCAGAGTGCAGAGTGGAGCTTCAGAGTGCAGAGTGGAGCTTCAGAGTGCAGAGTGGAGCTTCAGAGTGGAGCTTCAGAGTGGAGCTTCAGAGTGGAGCTTCAGAGTGGAGCTTCAGAGTGGAGGAGTGGAGCTTCAGAGTGGAGCTTCAGAGTGGAGGAGTGGAGCTTCAGAGTGGAGCTTCAGAGTGGAGGAGTGGAGCTTCAGAGTGGAGCTTCAGAGTGGAGCTTCAGAGTGGAGGAGTGGAGCTTCAGAGTGGAGCTTCAGAGTGGAGCTTCAGAGTGGAGCTTCAGAGTGGAGCTTCAGAGTGGAGCTTCAGAGTGGAGCTTCAGAGTGGAGCTTCAGAGTGGAGCTTCAGAGTGCAGAGTGGAGCTTCAGAGTGGAGCTTCAGAGTGGAGCTTCAGAGTGGAGCTTCAGAGTGGAGCTTCAGAGTGGAGCTTCAGAGTGGAGCTTCAGAGTGCAGAGTGGAGCTTCAGAGTGGAGCTTCAGAGTGGAGCTTCAGAGTGGAGCTTCAGAGTGGAGCTTCAGAGTGGAGCTTCAGAGTGCAGAGTGGAGCTTCAGAGTGGAGCTTCAGAGTGGAGCTTCAGAGTGGAGCTTCAGAGTGCAGAGTGGAGCTTCAGAGTGCAGATTCAGAGTGGAGCTTCAGAGTGCAGATTCAGAGTGGAGCTTCAGAGTGCAGAGTGGAGCTTCAGAGTGGAGCTTCAGAGTGGAGCTTCAGAGTGGAGCTTCAGAGTGGAGCTTCAGAGTGGAGCTTCAGAGTGGAGCTTCAGAGTGGAGCTTCAGAGTGGAGCTTCAGAGTGCAGAGTGGAGCTTCAGAGTGCAGAGTGGAGCTTCAGAGTGCAGAGTGGAGCTTCAGAGTGGAGCTTCAGAGTGGAGCTTCAGAGTGGAGCTTCAGAGTGGAGCTTCAGAGTGGAGCTTCAGAGTGCAGCTTCAGAGTGCAGAGTGGAGCTTCAGAGTGCAGATTCAGAGTGGAGCTTCAGAGTGCAGAGTGGAGCTTCAGAGTGCAGAGTGGAGCTTCAGAGTGCAGAGTGGAGCTTCAGAGTGCAGAGTGGAGCTTCAGAGTGCAGAGTGGAGCTTCAGAGTGCAGAGTGGAGCTTCAGAGTGCAGAGTGGAGCTTCAGAGTGCAGAGTGGAGCTTCAGAGTGGAGCTTCAGAGTGGAGCTTCAGAGTGGAGCTTCAGAGTGGAGCTTCAGAGTGGAGCTTCAGAGTGGAGCTTCAGAGTGGAGCTTCAGAGTGGAGCTTCAGAGTGCAGATTCAGAGTGCAGATTCAGAGTGGAGCTTCAGAGTGCAGAGTGGAGCTTCAGAGTGGAGCTTCAGAGTGGAGCTTCAGAGTGGAGCTTCAGAGTGGAGCTTCAGAGTGGAGCTTCAGAGTGGAGCTTCAGAGTGGAGCTTCAGAGTGGAGCTTCAGAGTGGAGCTTCAGAGTGGAGCTTCAGAGTGGAGCTTCAGAGTGGAGCTTCAGAGTGGAGCTTCAGAGTGGAGCTTCAGAGTGGAGCTTCAGAGTGGAGCTTCAGAGTGCAGAGTGGAGCTTCAGAGTGGAGCTTCAGAGTGGAGCTTCAGAGTGGAGCTTCAGAGTGGAGCTTCAGAGTGGAGCTTCAGAGTGGAGCTTCAGAGTGGAGCTTCAGAGTGGAGCTTCAGAGTGGAGCTTCAGAGTGGAGCTTCAGAGTGGAGCTTCAGAGTGGAGCTTCAGAGTGGAGATTCAGAGTGGAGCTTCAGAGTGGAGCTTCAGAGTGGAGCTTCAGAGTGGAGCTTCAGAGTGCAGATTCAGAGTGGAGCTTCAGAGTGCAGATTCAGAGTGGAGATTCAGAGTGGAGATTCAGAGTGGAGCTTCAGAGTGGAGCTTCAGAGTGGAGCTTCAGAGTGCAGATTCAGAGTGGAGATTCAGAGTGGAGCTTCAGAGTGCAGAGTGGAGCTGCAGATTCAGAGTGGAGCTGCAGATTCAGAGTGGAGCTGCAGAGTGCAGATTCAGAGTGCAGAGTGGAGCTTCAGAGTGGAGCTTCAGAGTGGAGCTTCAGAGTGGAGCTTCAGAGTGGAGCTTCAGAGTGGAGCTTCAGAGTGGAGCTTCAGAGTGCAGATTCAGAGTGGAGATTCAGAGTGGAGATTCAGAGTGGAGCTTCAGAGTGCAGATTCAGAGTGGAGATTCAGAGTGGAGCTTCAGAGTGCAGAGTGGAGCTGCAGATTCAGAGTGGAGCTGCAGAGTGCAGATTCAGAGTGCAGAGTGGAGCTTCAGAGTGGAGCTTCAGAGTGGAGCTTCAGAGTGGAGCTTCAGAGTGGAGCTTCAGAGTGGAGCTTCAGAGTGGAGCTTCAGAGTGGAGCTTCAGAGTGGAGCTTCAGAGTGGAGCTTCAGAGTGGAGCTTCAGAGTGGAGCTTCAGAGTGGAGCTTCAGAGTGGAGCTTCAGAGTGGAGCTTCAGAGTGGAGCTTCAGAGTGGAGCTTCAGAGTGGAGCTTCAGAGTGGAGCTTCAGAGTGGAGCTTCAGAGTGGAGCTTCAGAGTGCAGATTCAGAGTGGAGCTTCAGAGTGCAGAGTGGAGCTGCAGATTCAGAGTGGAGCTGCAGATTCAGAGTGGAGCTGCAGAGTGCAGATTCAGAGTGCAGAGTGGAGCTTCAGAGTGGAGCTTCAGAGTGGAGCTTCAGAGTGGAGCTTCAGAGTGGAGCTTCAGAGTGGAGCTTCAGAGTGGAGCTTCAGAGTGGAGCTTCAGAGTGGAGCTTCAGAGTGGAGCTTCAGAGTGGAGCTTCAGAGTGCAGATTCAGAGTGCAGATTCAGAGTGCAGATTCAGAGTGCAGATTCAGAGTGCAGATTCAGAGTGCAGAGTGGAGCTTCAGAGTGGAGCTTCAGAGTGGAGCTTCAGAGTGGAGCTTCAGAGTGGAGCTTCAGAGTGGAGCTTCAGAGTGGAGCTTCAGAGTGGAGCTTCAGAGTGGAGCTTCAGAGTGGAGCTTCAGAGTGGAGCTTCAGAGTGGAGCTTCAGAGTGCAGATTCAGAGTGGAGATTCAGAGTGGAGATTCAGAGTGGAGATTCAGAGTGCAGATTCAGAGTGCAGAGTGGAGCTGCAGATTCAGAGTGGAGCTGCAGATTCAGAGTGGAGCTGCAGAGTGCAGATTCAGAGTGCAGAGTGGAGCTTCAGAGTGCAGATTCAGAGTGGAGCATCAGAGTGCAGATTCAGAGTGGAGCATCAGAGTGCAGATTCAGAGTGGAGCTTCAGAGTGCAGAGTGGAGCTTCAGAGTGGAGCTTCAGAGTGGAGCTTCAGAGTGGAGCTTCAGAGTGGAGCTTCAGAGTGGAGCTTCAGAGTGGAGCTTCAGAGTGGAGCTTCAGAGTGGAGCTTCAGAGTGGAGCTTCAGAGTGGAGCTTCAGAGTGCAGAGTGGAGCTTCAGAGTGCAGAGTGGAGCTTCAGAGTGCAGAGTGGAGCTTCAGAGTGGAGCTTCAGAGTGCAGAGTGGAGCTTCAGAGTGCAGAGTGGAGCTTCAGAGTGCAGATTCAGAGTGGAGCTTCAGAGTGCAGAGTGGAGCTTCAGAGTGCAGATTCAGAGTGGAGCTTCAGAGTGCAGAGTGGAGCTTCAGAGTGGAGCTTCAGAGTGGAGCTTCAGAGTGGAGCTTCAGAGTGGAGCTTCAGAGTGGAGATTCAGAGTGGAGATTCAGAGTGGAGATTCAGAGTGGAGCTTCAGAGTGCAGAGTGGAGCTTCAGAGTGCAGAGTGGAGCTTCAGAGTGCTGATTCAGAGTGGAGCTTCAGAGTGCAGAGTGGAGCTTCAGAGTGCAGATTCAGAGTGCAGAGTGGAGCTTCAGAGTGGAGCTTCAGAGTGGAGCTTCAGAGTGGAGCTTCAGAGTGGAGCTTCAGAGTGGAGCTTCAGAGTGGAGCTTCAGAGTGGAGCTGCAGAGTGCAGATTCAGAGTGCAGAGTGGAGCTTCAGAGTGCAGATTCAGAGTGGAGCATCAGAGTGCAGATTCAGAGTGGAGCTTCAGAGTGCAGAGTGGAGCTTCAGAGTGCAGAGTGGAGCTTCAGAGTGGAGCTTAGTGGAGCTGCAGAGTGCAGATTCAGAGTGCAGAGTGGAGCTTCAGAGTGCAGATTCAGAGTGGAGATTCAGAGTGGAGCTTCAGAGTGCAGAGTGGAGCTGCAGATTCAGAGTGGAGCTGCAGATTCAGAGTGGAGCTGCAGAGTGCAGATTCAGAGTGCAGAGTGGAGCTTCAGAGTGGAGCTTCAGAGTGGAGCTTCAGAGTGGAGCTTCAGAGTGGAGCTTCAGAGTGGAGCTTCAGAGTGGAGCTTCAGAGTGGAGCTTCAGAGTGCAGATTCAGAGTGGAGATTCAGAGTGGAGCTTCAGAGTGCAGAGTGGAGCTGCAGATTCAGAGTGGAGCTGCAGATTCAGAGTGGAGCTGCAGATTCAGAGTGGAGCTGCAGAGTGCAGATTCAGAGTGCAGAGTGGAGCTTCAGAGTGGAGCTTCAGAGTGGAGCTTCAGAGTGGAGCTTCAGAGTGGAGCTTCAGAGTGGAGCTTCAGAGTGGAGCTTCAGAGTGGAGCTTCAGAGTGGAGCTTCAGAGTGGAGCTTCAGAGTGGAGCTTCAGAGTGGAGCTTCAGAGTGGAGCTTCAGAGTGGAGCTTCAGAGTGGAGCTTCAGAGTGGAGCTTCAGAGTGGAGCTTCAGAGTGGAGCTTCAGAGTGCAGAGTGGAGCTTCAGAGTGCAGATTCAGAGTGGAGCTTCAGAGTGCAGAGTGGAGCTTCAGAGTGCAGAGTGGAGCTTCAGAGTGCAGATTCAGAGTGGAGCTTCAGAGTGCAGAGTGGAGCTTCAGAGTGCAGATTCAGAGTGGAGCTTCAGAGTGCAGAGTGGAGCTTCAGAGTGGAGCTTCAGAGTGCAGAGTGGAGCTTCAGAGTGGAGCTTCAGAGTGCAGAGTGGAGCTTCAGAGTGGAGCTTCAGAGTGCAGAGTGGAGCTTCAGAGTGGAGCTTCAGAGTGGAGCTTCAGAGTGGAGCTTCAGAGTGGAGCTTCAGAGTGGAGCTTCAGAGTGGAGCTTCAGAGTGGAGCTTCAGAGTGCAGCTTCAGAGTGCAGAGTGGAGCTTCAGAGTGCAGAGTGGAGCTTCAGAGTGCAGCTTCAGAGTGCAGAGTGCAGCTTCAGAGTGCAGAGTGGAGCTTCAGAGTGCAGAGTGGAGCTTCAGAGTGCAGAGTGGAGCTTCAGAGTGCAGAGTGGAGCTTCAGAGTGCAGAGTGGAGCTTCAGAGTGCAGAGTGGAGCTTCAGAGTGGAGCTTCAGAGTGTCAAGAGCAATGCCAATAGCTCTAACTTTAACAAAGGCAAAACCATTGCATTGTAAATGCTTGTTAGGACTTGTGCCCCGTTTATTTGCAGCACGCAGAGTTTGTGGTAGATCGACCTCTGGGTGTGGAGAAGTTCACTGCAGAGCATCGCTTTTTTTCGAACCTCAGTGGCCCTGGAGAGTCCGCTCAAGGTATGGAACCTTTTCAAATTAGGTCTTACAGAATGTTTCTACTCGTTGGTCTCCTTAGTGGCACAGAAATATTCTTCATATATGCCGTGAGATGCCGAACCTCTGTCCTGGTGCATGTTTTGTCTGAATAGCTTGCTTTTACCACGGAAAGTTACAATTCCCCTATCGCGGCTACCTACCAGTGCAAGGTGATTGCTTTGCACACAGTGGTTAGGTTGCATCTTTAAATGGTAGTTTATTTTTGACTTCTATTGTTTATTCATGTTTCTCGAGTTCCTTAACTTAACTATGATGGTTTACCTGTCAAACTTCCCTTTCGTCATCTCTGGTTATTTTGTCATTGCACATACTAGCACGTTGTCTACTGTACTTTGCAAATGTAAATCGTATTTACGTAGAGCTTATTATCCCTGATGAGGCGTTGAGGCGTTAAAGCGCTTTGCGGTGAGTAGCACTTTATCCATGACCCAAGGTTAGATAGAGGTAAATAGGTTGTTTCATCTACGAATTTTTTCCTTTGCATTTTCACTGGATACTTCGTTTTTCTTTGCTCTGAATAGTTCGTATTTCTCCCTTACTTTAGTTTTGGATGATAATTGTCGTCCCTATGTGACAGATGCTGAAAACTGAACTTCTTAACGATGCTTGAGAATGAAATAATCTGATTAGAAGTAAAGTAACTAGCCTTTATACGTGGCTTGTTTTAGTAGTTGGCCTGTTCTCAATCACTCCTTACTGTGCATCAAGAGCACGTTTTCAGCACGTAGTATTAAAAAGTACAATAGGTTAAGGGTCATATAATGCTTCTTGGAGTGAACAAGCTTAAAATCTAGTTGGATGAGCGGGCACTGGGAATATTCTCATAGGACACGGTAACGTTTCAGAGATGCTTTAAAGGACGCAGGAGCTACATCGCCCAGCTCTAGAAGAACCTGGTGGGGTCTGCACCGCGAGTTCAAATATGGCACAGGACTATTATCTTAAAGCAGGGCAAAGAAGTTGAACAGGAAGATGAGGTGCGTCTGGAGAGGTTTGGAGGTTGGACAACACTTTTGGGCTTAAGGGAAGATTAAGTGGTTGCCAGCTGTAGAAAACTACAAAGGTGAAGCTGTCAGCAAAAAGCAGTGATTGGATCAAGACGGGAAAGCATCCTGGCACCTTAGTTTATTCTGTGCCTTGCAGAATCCCCGGACCAGCGATATAAGAGTTGTCTAAAGCGTCAGTGTTGTATGCGGCTGACTGAATGCTGTGATAAGTTTGCAGTGAATTTGTGCAGCATATTAAAACAATTTTTTCTACTCCTGGAAAGCATGTAATTTTAATACCATTCATTTATCTTGGCTTATTCAGTCAGCAGTTCTTTGGGGATTTGGTCCTCTTTGAAACTGCAAAAAAAAAAATCAAATACTTCACTTAAGGTCGGAAATAATAGAAATTCAGGGAGGATGTGTAATCGTTGGTTCTATAAAAATGTGTAAAAGCTAAATAAATTCCTTGGTCCATTTCTTAATTAGAAATAAGGAACATACTAAAGCAGAAATTACATTGACGAGTTATGCATTTGTAATAGAAGAAAACGTTTTTTATAACGGTGAGTGGCTACAAATGATGCACAGAGCAGAGGGATCATGGTTTTAAGTACAGCTAGGGTTCCCCTAGGTTGCAGAAGAGATAGGGTTTGTGTAGTAATACGCAAACCTAGAAGGTAACTTGTCTTTATTCACCATTCCTCTTCCACCATCAACTCTTTCTCTGCCAGATAGGATCCTCCCGAAATTCTAAGTTGAACCTCCACATTGACTGTAAAGAAGTACTGTTATGCTACAGGGGTGGGGGAAGGGCAGTATGAACTAGGATAGGTGGCATAAACATATTGATAGATACATTTCGTTAGTACATTTAAGAAAAGGGGAATCCTATTACAACAGTTGGCTATAATTGCTAACCATACAACTGAGTGGAAGTCTAGCGTTTTGGTGAATTTAATATTTGCATGCAGAATGGTGCGCTACCAGACCAATGTTCAGAGGAGGGGGGCGGGAATGGTCATGATACATAAACTAGAAATTATGTGGGTGAATTATCAAATCAACTGGGGCAAACAGTTCTGCCCTTTTCTAGAGTGACCACGAGTGTGGCTTTTGCGGAGTAAACTTTAAATGGCTATCAAGTCACTTGAAGTAGCTAGATATATTGGTTGACAGGTGCCTCATGTGAGTAGTTGTAGACTACTTAGAGCTTTTAACGGTTAGAATTACTAATGACTAGACCAGATGTTTTGACTTACACCTCACTCTCTGGGGGCAGAATCAGGTGATAACTTTGGGGTATAACGTCCTTCTGTAATTACCTACTAAGTATTTAACCCTGCCAATCCTGATATATATTGCCCAGGAGGCAGATTAATGAATCAAGTCTGTTATATGGGCCCGAACGAAAGCACAACTTAAACCTCCCAAATTCAACAGGACTACTAAATCAGATGATCTAAAATTGCGGAATATGGAATTGTATCACTTAGCACACACCACTTACAACGGATATGACTGAACCATCACATTTTTCCACTCACTTTGAGCTAAAATTGAGAGTTTCTATCTGGGAAATTCACCTGGCCTAGATGTACTGTATTTTAAGAATATCAAACACACAAAAGGTGATGGGAGGAATCGTTGCACTAAGTGTAACCACTTGGGCAGCATTCCAACTCATTTGTTCTTTTTCCCACTTTCCTATACTGCAAGAAGACCTTGCTCCATAAGGAGTTGTCAGCATTTATATATTTAGAAAGTTTTATATAGCGCAAACATGACCACCGAGGGTATCGGAACACTTTACAGTTTATGCCTCAAGGAGGGTAACAGCAAACAAAACAGAATCAACAAAGCAAAAAATTCACAGTTCTATAATGTCCGACATTCTCGTGCAGCAGGCAGCTGGAGCACCAATTAACGTCTTTGGCCTCTGTGTCCAATAGAGAAGCCTGACTGAGGCATAAATGTCTTGATCAAGAGCCCTTTGACTTATTTTTTGAAGAGGACAGTGGAAGGGTTCATCTTGACTTCGGAAGAGAAGGGAGTTCCCAGATCCTCTGAGCCATATCTGAGAAGGCTCGATTGTAGGTCTTTTTTTCTTGAATTTTTGTGGTTTGAGCAATAGGCTGCTGGTGCTTCTGTAGGCTCTCGAACCACATGAGAGCTCCAGCTTCTGAGCGAGGTAAAGCGGGGTCTTGAAGTGGATGGCTTTGTGTGTCATGCATGCAATTTTTAACTGTATCCGAGCTTCATATGGAAGCCAATTCAGGGCCAGCAAGTCCAGAGAAATATGGTTGTATTTTTTGGTGCCAGTTATAAGCATAGCAGCCGAATTGAGGGCAACCCTAAGAGGAGCTGTCTTCACTCTGGGCAAGCCGCACAGCGTTGCGCTACCATAGTCCAGCTTTGAGATCAGTAATGCTTGCGCTGCAACCTTTAGGTCATGAGCAGGGAGATAGGGTTTGAGTTTTCTTAGGATGCTGATTTGGAAATTCGCTCCTTTGGTGAGGGAACTAATGTGCTTTTGCGTGTTCAGACTTTTGTCTAATATAATACCCAGAGAGTATGCTGAATCAACGAGGTGAGGTCTACAATTAAAAGCAGTATGCTGATTCAACCATTGTTCCATGACCTGCGATTGTTTGAGGGGTGAGATTAGGAGGAATTCCGTTTTTAGAGCATTTAGCTTCAGGTCGTTACGTGTCAGCCAGCTTTGTGTTTCCAGCAGGACTGAGTTGAGGGTCAAAGTCCGAGTCAACAAAAACTTTATTTGGTTTGTTACAACCATGAAAGTATACACTTTACATTTTATAAACCTTTTTAAAAGCACATGACATAATACATTATTAAAAACAGAAGCGGTTCATGGACATAGCACGAGAGATAACTCCTTTAGGTACCAATCGGGTTTCTTCCTAAAATTGTTAAAATCACAATGGATTCATCATATATATACAATCCCTCCAAAATACCTACATTACTATTCACCCTTAAAAATACACTCATATTTTATACTGGGTGAACTGCTACGCCTGTTCCTCTATACACTGGAGAAACATCCTAATTTTGCTAATAAATTTCCCCACACACAGGCTACATCTAACGTTGTCATTTACACTAGAAAATTAGCAGCTTGCATCCTATTCCTATATTTTTTGAATATCGGACATAAAAACTATTGTTGTATATCTAAAATCGACCTACAGTTTAATAAAATATGTACCATATCGCAGGGGGTACCTAACATACAAGTACATTTACCATCGCTATTTATCATGTAATTCTTCACCCTATTATTTACGTAGCAGGGATTTATTCCCATTCTCACTTTTAGTACCTCACGTCTTAGACGGTAGTTCGGTAACCTGTCTAAATAGGGAGACTGTTGTACTTATGATTCCCACACCTGGGTCATGTGGGCCACCGATGTTTTCCGCAGGAGGTACTCCCGGTCACCTATACGGGACATGTCGGCTCCCAGGGACCATAGTTCTTTTTTTACCTAATATTGCATGTCCTAGCTGCGGGCATAACTTTAAACCCAGCATCCCATACACTTCTCTTAAAGAGGCTCTTGTTTCTTTTGTCCATGACAGCTCACTAAAGGCAATTTCACCTCTACCCCACTGGGAGATTTTTTGAAACTCCCCTGACCCTACGCTAGACTGAGTTGAGGGACTGAATGTCCTCGGGGGAGGCGATCGTCTGGTATAGTTGAATATCATCCGCATATATGTGATAGTGAATGCTGGATGATTTCAGAATTTCTGTCAGAGGCTCCATTAACAGGTTAAAGAGCGTGGGGGAAAGTGCTGAACCTCTGAGAACCCCCAGAGTGACCGGTGCAGGATGGGACAGGGCTTGGTTCACCTTGAAGCTTTGGGATCTGTTCTGAAGGAAGAAAGAGAATCAGTTTAGTACAGGCCCAGACAACCTCATTCTGTGTTCCAGGCGGTCAATTTGGTTATCCTGTTTGACAGTATCGGATGCTGACGAAAGGTCAAGGAGGATCAATAGGCATGACTCGTTATGGTCCAACATTCTTAGCGCATCATCGATAATGTGCATTAGCGCAGACTCTGTACTATGGCCCGGGCGGAATCCAGATTGGCATTGGTCCAGGAGTTGGAAATGGTCGATGGGGTTACAGAGTTGGGCGAGCCCCCATTTCTCCGGGAGCTTTGCCAATGTGGGATAAGCAGATGGTTTCTTCAGAATCGGGGTAACTTGACCCGATTTTAGGCAATCCGGAATAGCACCTTGTCAAAGTGATGCATTGACGATCGTAGTCCAAGGTGTTAGTAAGGAGGATCTAACTTCCGGGAAAAGGTAAGATGGCAGAGGGTCGTTGTAGTGATTGGAAGGTTTTAAAGACGACAGCATTTTGCTTATAGTGTATTCATCCACGGTTTGGAACAGACTCCAGGATGCATTGTTTTTGGGGAGGTAGGGCAGCGCAGGGTCAGTGATGTCCTATCCTGGGGGAAGGAGGGTGTTCAGTGGACTGATTGACAGGAGATTAAGGGCAGATCGTAAATCAGTTTTAATCTTAATAGTCTTATCCGTGAAGAAATCAGCAAATTCTTCACAGTTTGGCAATGTCCCTTGACCCAGTGACAAGAGATTAAGATGATTGGTAACTTGGGACATGATGAGTTCGAACTGTTTTTTTGGACATTTTTTTGCTTGCTCCAGTTGAGTTCTGAAAAAGGTGGCCTTCGGGCATCTGATGCGTTTATTATATATGCTTCTCGGGGATCTCAAATGGTAGAGATGTTCCAGGGAGGGATGGGATCCCCACGACCTTTCCGCAAGTCTTGAATTTCTTTTTTTGGAATTAAGACTATCATTGAACCTCTGTTTGGAGAGTTTAGAGGACATTCTTTTAAGCAGTGATATTGATGTCTTGGATATCCAGGCACAAGAAGCTAAGGGTGCCAGGTTTACAAATATGTTGCGCCCGTATGGCATCATGTGGGCTTACAAATTGGCAATGCCCCATTCCACTGTAAATAATAGCACTCCACTGTAATTCCAATGCTGGTAATCCATTTAAGAATTGTAAAAACTTGTAATGCTTTGTGTTCTGAGGTATGTCTCCCACTTACTCATTCATTGCATCCTAGGCAGCAATTAGACTGCAACGAGGGCCCCCTATTCATTCTCACTAAGTCATACGTATATTATATAATAGGGAAAGACAAGGGGACAATAGGTGTCATATTGGCATGTGTGTGTGTGTGTTTCTGGGTGTATGTATTTAGAGATGTTTGTATATATAATATATTTTGTCATTGGAAATATTTTCAAGGCCTTCAGAAATGTATTTGCACTTATATTGGAGTTTGCAACTATCACATGACTATTGCGAGAGTAAATGGTCCTCTCTAGTGTGTACATACCATCAAGGGTATGAGAGAATACAGGCTCAGACTCGCGTATTTGAATGTGCTTTTTATTTGAATTTGGCCCTTCACAAAGCTTAAGACAGCGGATCAGCTCCCTGGCACTTTAGTTGTCTGGTGCCAAACTGCGACCTATTGCATGTACTCTATTCCTTCCCTGCTCTGGCTCAATACTGGTTGGAGATTTCTGACAGTCTCTTATGGTCGTGTCATCTTATCTTGAGCCAGGCCTTAACTTTGACTTGGCATTGCAGACATAAAAGGGCCACCTGGCACTTACATGGATCGCTAGCCACTGCTTTGGTGGTAGTGAAGGTCTGCATTCTGATGCACTAGAGATCCAAGCATATACTTACTCAGGGTGAATGGTTGTCCTAACTTTTCCATAGGACCTTATTCTATCAAATCCTATGGGCACAAAATCAAATGTCAGTTTTCAAACTAGCATGATGGGCTAATTCTGATCCTCTGCATCATCTTGACTCCAAAACCTGAGGTGTGCCCTTAGTTATTGGCATTGCTGCAATTTTTGTTTTTTATTGCCTTCCACGTTATACATTTGGTATATATGCTCAAACCGTTCTGGGCATATTCCTCACCTGATATTTGCTTGAACTGTGCTCATTTTCTCTGTTCAGCTTTTCGATCCCATTCTGTTGAGTTATAATTTGTTTCTAATGCCATTGTCATTTGTAATTAACTTAAAACTGCTTGCTGTGCACTTTGTTGCACCATACCTCATGTTTCCTCACACCCTCCTACTTCTCCCATCCCAGTTCCTGTTTTCCACTTAGTGCCCAAAATTCAAATGTATGTATCTGAGTCTCATTGGCAGTCTTCCTTCTTAATTTCTTTTGAGTTCAGTGCAATGTGTGTTATCCGCTGCGGGTGCGCTGTGCTGATGACGGAGCGGTTCCGTCATGGCCCGCTCGCCGCTCATGCGCGGCGGGCGAATTCCGCACCTGCGCTGAGCGTTCTATTGAGCGGGGCGGGCCAAGACGGAACCACTCCGTCACAAGCACAGCCCAACCGCGGCTGGTGACGGAGCGGTTCCGTCACCAGCATGCGGCGGCCGCCCCGCCCCCTTAGCACTGCGGCGGAATAGCCGCCGCAGTGAAGGGGTTAAACTTTGGTGATGTGTTTGGTTACCTCTATATGGCAATACATTTTATTTCTAAAAACGAACTATTGGTGCAGCAGCAATTATGACTATGATCTTTGGAGCTAAGCGTATTCAGTTAAACTGCAAATGGTCTATAGAGTTCAAATTATTTGGAAAGAGTCCATACGTCTATCTCAGATACCATGTTTGAACTGGAACTTGCATTTGTAGACCCCAAGTGGTTGCTGTGGAACTTTTAAAAATGTTCAGAAATTAATTTGATAGAGCAATTTAAGAGTATGTCCCACAAGACCCGGTATCCCTTACATAGCCAAATTAGTGATGCTAGTGTATTGGGTTTGTGGATGCTTCCCACTTGCGTGTGGGGGCAATCTTTCCCGCAGTAAAGTATGCATGGATAAATGGGATGAAAAACACATCATTACATGTCCTAGATAGTGGGATGGTCCTCTGATCTACCTCTAATTCATTCAAGGAAAGATGAGAGAGTATACCCAAATCTTTTGACCAATGGAACAAGAGTCAACAGTAGCACCATCAATAAGCAGAACCTTTGGTGCATACATCAGTACAGCCCAATGAGATTGTGCATTAAATTCACAAGCCTCATTCTCTTTAATATTTACCTTAGTCACTCAGGCACTCCTTAAAGCCATTTTGTTAATAGTGATAATGTCGTTCAATATTTCTTAAACTGTCCATCTCCAATATTTTTGTAGAATCCTATCTAGCAATAAAGTTACATACAGAGTTAAACAGTAACCAATTTTTATTTCTTTAGTTGTTTTAATCAGGCACTTCCTTCCGACTTTAACTTCACTTTTAAAGACAAACGTCTACAGTAAAGCAAACATTTTATTGGCAATGTTAACTAATAAAATTGTGTCAGGAGCCGGCCTGTAGAGGCAGCTACAATCAGGGCATCGGGGGAAGCTGGCATCAGGCGCCAATTGGCACCATGCACGTGGAAGAGCTGGTGGCACTTCTTGGGCTGTTTTGCATGCTCACATCTGATTCTGCTCAGGAGTATTCCATACATGCAGGGCCGATGACCTTACCAGGGATAGTTAGGAACAATTGACCAGAACTGCCTACAGATGTTATGTTATTAAAATACTTATTGAGCGCGCTATCACCGATTGGTTTCTTGGTGCTAAGACCGACAGTAACATAACGAGGATGAGGAATAGAGGATTATTGCAGTGCTTGTCTGAAGAGCCAGGTCTTCAAGGCTTTCCGGAAAGAAAGGAGGCCTTGGCAGTTCCGAATCTCCAGAGGGAAGGTGTTCCATAAGCAAGGGGCAAGTGTTGCAAACCTACGGCCTCCAGCGCGCTTGAGTTTAAAAGAAGGCGTCTGGAGGAGGCCCTGGTGGAGTGAACGATTGCGGGGTGGTATGTATCTGGTAATTAGTAGGTTGATGAATTTGGGGCTTTTACAGTGTAAGGACTTAAATATCATACACCTGATTTTGAATGCACAGCGCTGGGTGACTGGAAGCCAATGCAATTTCCTAAGTAAGGGAGTAGCTGCCTGTCGCCTCGGTTGATTCAAAATTAGCCGCGCGGCATAGTTCTGTACCATCTGGAGACGTTTAGATAGGTAGTTGGGAAGACCTAGGTAGATGGCATTCGCATAGTCCAGATGTGACAGAACAGTGGCGATCATGACCTGGGTGATTGCCTCGGGCGTGAGTAGACGCCGAACCTTCCGGATTTTTTTTAACTGGAAAACTGGTACTAGTAGCATGAACATGTACATCACATTTGTAAAGGTTTGATTTAATCTTCCATTAATTATTTCCCAAACCAATTTTGTTAAGTATTTGTGTATTCAGCATGTCTGATAAAATGCATTTCTTATCCCTATGCAGGGATTGCTAATTTAGCCTAAAGTGCTTATGTAAATGTAATTACACGATTGGCTGACAAGAAATCTTGGAACGATTGAACCTTTAATATATTCTTTTACACCCTTCATAAAAAAGAGAATTGCATACATGTAGACCAGCTGGTTCCACTTGAACCATTCTTGAAGCAAGCTATGTACGTTTGTAGATCCTTTATTCCTTCTTTGGAAGTCAGACGGCTCCTCATGGGTGATATTCATTTGCTCGAACGTAGCCTTTAATTGTAAATGGAATTCAGTGTATTTGTTCACCCACCAAATAACTAAACAGAAACTAAAGGGTTAAAACATGGTTGACACTTTCAGTTGTATTGCTAACCATAAACCCTGCCCTAGCTCTCGAAAATGGTAAAGTTATGTACATTATATATGTTTTGTAAACGTTTGCTTCATTTAACACCATCTTTCAGATGAGCAAACCTCTTGCCCTGCTGTTGCATATAAGGGTCTGTTTTTCTTCCTTAAGCTTACATTTGGGCCTTAGTTCCAAAAGCTCACCTCCACGATTGCGTGCTCGGCTGCCAATACGAAGATCCATAATCTTGGTATAGGCATTGGAATGCATTTCTGGCTGGCATCTTTTAAACTGTTTTTGTGTTGAGCAAAAGGATCTCATTGGGCAGTCTGAATGAAGATGAGGCTTGTTGAGCAGTCGCTCCCAAGAGTAGCTTTTGTGTTTACCGAGGGAGGCTCTGTTAAAGTCCCTACAGTGGTTTCAAATTGTGTCATCAGTACAGTTTGCCTTTACTATGGACCGTTTTTGGTATAATTTGTTTACTTTAGCCTATGGTAGGTAGTTAGTTTTTGCTGAGACTTGTTGTTAGAAGTTAGCCTGGCATATGATGTCCACTAGTTATAGTGGGCACCTTTTACCAGTCTAATCGACCCTTATTGATGGTGGTTGTAAAGTCAACCTTATAGAAAGCTATCCTAGTGGTAGCATGAACCAACAGTCTTCAGGCTAAGACTTCAGTAGGCGAGTTAAGTTGTTTTACCATATATAATCCCTTGAATACCAAATGAAAGGCCACCACACAAGGTATATATCAAATATATATGTATTTAATCTAAACACAACCCCTCTGCACTCTTTGAGGTCAGAGGTAAAAATACAATGCAAGTCACACAGTTAATATACGATAAGTTGCACAGTATACGTTATGCCCTAGGGGCCTCACAAACCATATACTAAGAAAGTGGTATAAGTACCACGTGAGAGTTAGAAAGCAGCAGGCCTAGGGCCTGTAGAATCGCTGGGGCTACACTAAGCAACCAAAGGGTAGGAAGTAGGAGACCCACGGGAGCCGCGTGCAGTGTCTAAACACAGGCGCGGGTCCCCACTTTGACTTTCTTTGGAGTTCATAAAAGTTACAAAGTTACAGTTTAAGGATACTTCCGGATGGACTAGGACGGAACCTTTTTAGACTTAGACACTAGGAGGGCCAATACCCTCGAGACTACCAGAGTACTCGTGTTACCTCGCCCACGGAAGCCGGGTGCATAGGTGTCTTTTGATGTTGGGTTTCCTCATCATTTTCTATGGAGAGCTGCAAAGAAGTGCTGCAGGCGACCAGAGGAAAAGTGTCCGGGTGGATCGGAGATGTGAAGAACCTGAAAGCAGAGGGGACAGAATCTGGGTCACTAGCCAGTGACCAGGAAGGAACCAGGCGATGTCGGGTGCTTTAAGGTGAAGAAGGTGAGTTTGTCTCTTAAGCCACGAGGTCCAGGAGGCATCGACGATGACCAGGAGCTGGATTTGAGCTGGCTCACGATGGATCTAGATGACTGCAGCGTCGGTATCCGGATTGGACCCAACAAGCCTTGGCAACCGCAACCCACACAGGATGTCAA
This sequence comes from Lissotriton helveticus, assembly GCF_964261635.1. Classification (NCBI taxonomy): domain Eukaryota; kingdom Metazoa; phylum Chordata; class Amphibia; order Caudata; family Salamandridae; genus Lissotriton; species Lissotriton helveticus. The sequence goes on along the minus strand of NC_136061.1, from coordinate 980,119,772 downwards.
GATTGGCTCTGTTGCAGACCTGCAAGGTCTGTGTCGCTTCTCCTTTTTAGGGAAGCTGGAGCAAGCCTGGAGCAACCAGGATCGCAAGTTCGATTCAAGATGGCATCTTCAGGGGGCTCACTAGCCAACGGGCAAGGAACTGGGAAGACACTTGAGCTTCGGTTCAAATGATGCTCGGGGCTGGTGCTTCTCGTACCCCAATGCACAACTTACTGAGGCTTCAGGAAAGGAGTGCAGGTAGCAAAATGCAGGATGTCTAAGATGTCCGGTCCCTCCTCTCTCGTGGCCGCCACAGGTCTCAGCTTTGCTGTGGATGTGGATCGGGGTCAGAGAGGTCTGGAAGTCCAGTTTTTGAGTCGCAGAGTCTTCGGGTTCTGACGGGAGCCTTGAAACTGCAGACCTGCGAAGTTGCTGTTGGTGCCTGTTTGCACAGGGTGGTCACTCCTTGACCACAAGGGACATGTCTTCCGTCTTCCAGTCAGAATGGAATGTCGAAGGTCCAAGATATGTCTTACAAAGATTAATCAAGGATAATCTAAAGTCCTGGGGACACAGCTCCTATACTTATACTAAGGATGGGGGCTGGATTACCTGACTAGGTCCCTCCTATGGGTGGACCTGAGAAGGGGGTGGTAACACCCCTTTCCCTTTGTCCAGTTTCGTGCCAGAGCTGGGGCTGGAGTGCCCCAGCAACTGGTTTGAACCGGGCTATGCATGGAGCACCTTGTGTGCCCCAGGCAGTGTCGAGATGCATTCACTGAATGCAGCCCTCCCTGCCCCAATACACAAAACCCATGTCTGCGGAGGTTCTGGCACCTCCCTGGACAGGAAACCTATTGTCCAGGCCGCCCTTGCTGGAGTTTCCCCCAGCCACAGGAGGTCAGACTCCTGTCTGTGGCAGCAGCATCCATTTTGTGATGCTGAGGCTCTGTTTAACTTTAACCAGGTAAAGCAGTAACTTACACGTCTTTTCCCTCTAGAAGGGTGGAATGCTACCCCTGCCACCAGAATTGGCGAGGGGGGGGGGTAGTATTCCAAAGTGTTTGGCACCTTACACGATATGTTTTCATAAAGCCAAACCAAAGTTAGCATTAACCGCGAGGATTATAATGAACTTAATAGTATATGGTATGGCTATCTCATAGAACAGCTATAAGGAGATGGTTCTGAAAGCTGCAGAGGGGCTCAGCTCATGCTAGGGCACCCTCTCACATAAAATCAAGCACTCTGTGTGAGAAAGTGGCTCTATATATACTGGACTAGAATGAAGTACAGTGGGTATAGAGTCCACCAACCCCAGAGGTATAACAGAGGTTAAAGTCAGACCTGACCTTACTCTCCAAAGTGGTAGCTTGGTCGAGCAGTAAGGCAGTACCAGAGGTTAGTGTAAGGCATTTGTTGTACACACTGTCAGCCAAAGGTTTCACACACTCAAGGACTGAACTCCAGGCCAATTGTTTTTATATCCAAAAATATAGGTGTTTTATTTTTAGAACCAATAGTTATAAAGATATACTTTTCTTGTTATGAGTTCTCTCATGTAATTACTTTACAAAGGAGCAGTAAAGTTCGTGCACACAATTAATACAGTATTGACAGTAAGCAACACAATCCTAAAGCACACTATAGCATTGAGCTCAATGGGTTTTCCACATGTAAGTACAGTTGATTACTATATAGATTACTTTAGTAATCCCAGGACTAGATCTTAGATTCAGTCCTGGGGTCTAAGCTGAAACCAGATTAGCAAAAACGTTTTAGTTACTGTAGTGAATTTTCATTAATATAAAGCTGATTTAAAAGTTCACACTTAGAAACTTTTCAATGTAAATCTGACAATGTTATTCAATGGGAGAAAATTCAGGTTGCAGGTAAAGTACGATCTCGTTACTTTTGTAACCCAGCACTGGTCTCCTAGGGCCAGCACTGGGGTCTTAACTCAACACAGGTGGGTAATTGCGTTTCAGTATTTTGTGTGATTTTTAAAGAATATTTCAAGTTTTCAAAAGTAGACACTTAAAAGAAATTTCATAGAAAAGCAGACAATGGGTTCTATCAAGAAAATACAGATTACTAGTAACCCCGCTAGGGATTACTTTTGCGGTTCAGTACTGGGCTGAAGGGTACAGTACTGGCTTCTCCCCTGATCACAGGTGAGTACTTCTGAATTCGGACTTTGGCGGATTTAAAGTGAATATTTTCAGATTTAAAAACTTCACACTTAGAAAATTTTCGAGTCAAAATGAGTCGATGATATCCAATGGCAGGTAAGTAAATTACCGGTTTCCAGGTGAGTACTTGGTTGGTGAAGTTGCGGTTCTGGGCATAGACTCTGTGGTCCCCCAGGGTCAGGTAAGTACAGTTAGTTCACTCCCAGCGGCACAGGGGCAGCCGGGTGCAGAGGTAGGTAGGCGCAATGATATCCAATGAGGGAAGGGGGGGCCTTTGGTTGGTGGCTGCTGGCTAGCAGGCCACGCGGCTGTGGGAGCTGGGCTCCTGGTCACTTGCTCAGGGCAAGGGGGGAAGTAGGATAGGACACAGGGGTCACAGCCAGCGGCACTCGGGCGGCTGGGTGCAGGGTGCTTTTGAGCTGTCGGGCGCTCAATGTTATCCACTGGGAAAGGTCAAAAAGGAACAAAGGCTGCAGGCTCAGGGACGGAGATTCTCCAGGGGTGACCAGCACTTCGAGAGGTAAGTTGGGATCTTGGAGCACAGGTAGGTACCCCAAAGGGAGGCACAGGGGGCTGTAGGGCACCGGGGGGCAGGGGTGTCTTTGGGTGTTGGAAAAGCTTGCCCTCGGCTGGTCGCGGTTGGGGTGGCCCCTGGTTCTGAGTCTGCAGGTGTTGGCTGGTTCGTCGAGGAGGGTCTTGGTTCGGTTAGGCCCGGCCCAGGCTCGGTGGGTGCAGAGTGGGCTGGTCCGGAGCTTCCTGGTTGGCACCAGGTGGGTTGTTGCAGCAGAGCCTCTGCTGATGGGAGTCCCAGTCTTCAAGAGGGTCAAGGCAGGCAGGTCCTCCGGGTGTCCCAAGGTTGCTGTCCGCAGGAGTCGCCGGGATTAAGCAGGAGCAGGTTCCAGGATTGACCGGCCGGTAGGGCTGGGGCCAAGTCAGTTGTTGTCAACCTGTTAGCAGCTGCACGGTGGGTCTTCTTCCTGATCTTCTTTCTTCTTTTTGTATCGGGATCTGAGGAAGGAAGGTTCAGGGAGCCCCTAAATACTGAATTTAGGGGCGTTACAGGTAGGGCAAGGACAGGGACAAATGGGTCCCTGCCCTGGGGTGAGTACACCCCCTAGCCTGCTCCTCTCCTGTGGGAGGGGGGCAGAAGCCTAGCTGTGATTGGGCAGGGCTCCCCATCTTCAAGGTGGCCGGAGCCCGGGGTCGTGCTTCACCTCGTCTCTCCCACCTGAGGGGTGGGGTTGGCACAGGCTGGCACCCCCCTTCCTGACGTAGTTTTTTCCGCCAGTCTTCCTGCCAGAGTGGGGGTCAGGACTGGTGGGGGCTGGTTGCTGGGTACAGCAAATGGTCTGGAGAAGCTCACAGAGGCGGCATGCCTTTGAAGCTTCCCCCTGCCCATCCTGGGGGAGGAGACCTAGCACCTCGCCCAGGATGTGCATTGTTGCAGGCCCAGGAGAGCGGGGGCTCTCCTACCCAGGGGTCCAGCAACATGTCTGTTGTGTGGCAGCCTCTGCAGCCACTCAGCCAGACGTGGATTGTAGGTTAGGTATTAAGGGGGCATCTCTAAGATGCCCTCTGGTGCATTTTACATCAAATCTCACACTGGCATCAGTGCGGGTTTAGTGTGTTGAGAAATTTGGTACCAAACTTGTCAGTCTTCAGTGTAGCCATTATGGTACTGTGGAGTTCGTAATGACAACCTCCCAGCACCATATACTCTTAATGGCATCACAGCACTTACAGTGCCCAGGAATGGCCCTGGGTACTGTAGGGGCACAGGGCTCATGCACCTGGGCCCACACCACTGGCATAGGGCACCCAGCTAGAGGGGTGACTGATGTATGCCAGGGCAGTGGGTTTGTGGGCATGGCATACAGGGATGTGTGCCATGTCGACTTTGTTTAGTTCTGTTCCTAGGCACTCACCCTGCCAAAGGCAGTGTGTGGGTACCCAGGTACAGGGCCCCTAAGGGTGACACAATAAGTGCTGCAGCCCTTAGGGGTCTTCTCTGGTCACCATGCCCTGGGTACCTAGGGTACCATTTACTAGGGGCTGATAGGTGGCCAGAGATGCCAATTGGGTTTTGTTTCAACACAGTTTTTAGGGAAGGAACACAGGCCCTGGGTACCTGGTTGGCAGGAGCCCAGGGCACACTCACTCAAAGCACATCAGCAGTCAGAAAAAAGTGGGGGCATACCAATGCAAGAAAGATGGCACTTTCTCACACTCTGCCTCCAGGATTGTCGATGCCTACCATAGGAGTGGCTTATAGTTGTATATGTGTCTATATATAAAGGTAGATATAGGTATACTGTATCTAAGTATGGGGTGATTACAGCACCTTACCCAGGCTGTGTGAACAGACCTGTGGTGTCAGTTTGGAAGGCAAACCGGGGGTGGCATAATACATGCTGCAGCCCCTGGTAGGCCTAGGGTACACCTCTGCCCTGGGTACCTATGGTACACTATACAGGGGCTCACAAGAGTGACCCAGTAACCAATCTGGTATGTACCTAAAGTACATGGAGTCCATTTTATAGAGAAAGCAGATAGTCTGGGGCCCTGAATAGCAGGGTCCCAGGCCAACTAAGTCGAAAACCAGCAAAACACCAGGAAAAAAAGTTGGGGTAACCATATAGTCAGATTCCACCTTCCTACACTTGTTTTGCGTTTGCCCAAGATGACTAGTTTTGCTTTGTTTATGCACAGGATAGTTAATTTATGTCTACCTAGGACTTATGACTTGTGCTCCTCATGACAGTTTGTTTTTTCCCTGGATACTTTGCGTGTCCATAAGACAATTACCTTTCCTTTTCCATGATAGTGTGCTTACCTGAGGTAGTTAGTGTTTGGCCATAGTAGTCGTTTGCCTAAGATAGTTTGCTTTTTTCCCCTGAACAACAGTATATATATGCTCAATAAAGTTACTTGGCTTTTTCTTAAACCAGCGATTGGGGTTTCCTTATAACAACCGCTTTCATTTTTTTAACCCCCTTTTTTAGGTCGAGCGACCTATCTCAATGCGCATGCGCATTGAGCGGGAGCGAGATATATAGGGGCTTATCGAGAGTTTACCTAACTGGCGATTCCACTGGCGATTTGATGCTGTGCCCGTGCGCTTTTAGGTCAATGCGCAAGCGCATTGACCTAAAATGCGCGTGCACATCATCAAATCGCCAGTCAATCACCAGCAGCACTCCTCCCACACCTTTGAAGTGAAGCTTAGCTTCACTTCAAAGGCCCCTGCTGCTTCACACCCTCATGCCGCTCTCCCCGCTCCGCCCCTCCCCTGCCCGCCGTGTTGCATTTCTCCTCCCCCCTCCCCACAGCAATGCCCTTCGCTGGCCGTACTTTCACTTTGACGGCCGCAGGCCGTCTCTCGTGTTTCTCCTTGTTTCCCTTAGATGCTTACATTGCTGTACGTAAAGTAACTTTGTGGCATGTGTAAGTGTCTCTTTCTTTCCGTGTTTCATTTACACACGAACATCGATTACTTCTGTTCTTATATAGTGGAGAGTCCCAATATCTGCATCACCAGATATTTAGGTTCGACATTAAAAAATCGTCTGCCCTTACTTCATCAGCCGTGCTTTCATAGCAGTTTCCATTTCCCACCTTTTGGATATTTCTTTCCTCTGTAGCTTTTCCAACTGTCTCATTGAATCTTTATCCTCAGCGAGCTGATCACTTCTTCTCCGTGAGGCTTGGTTGCCTGTGCCATCAGGCACCTTCTTTGTGCTGAATACATTTTCAGCGGAAGCCTCCCTTTCTATCAGCTGATCCATGATTCTTGATGCCACAACACCTCAAGCGTTCTCCGTGTCCCGATCTGCAGGACATTTCTGCTCTGCTCTCTCCCCACTGCCTCCACTAATGCGGCACAGTTTCCGTAATTCTGAGCGCTCTCCGACATCCAGCTGATGGCTGCTCAGCTGATCTTTGTGATTTTTTTTTTGCTAGGGGGGCTCTGTGACATGTAACACTGTACACTTCTCAAATGCCAGTGACCGTGGTGCCCCTAATTGAGAGAGCATGCCGGATTCCAGTGCCAGCAATTTGAACAACTATACTACAATGCCTGTCCCATTCATCTGAAATAGGCTCCAGCATTGCATTATTTTTATTATTACTGAGGCTTTTTAAAGCGTGTTCCAGCTCTCCTTCAGCGCCTCCTCTCCGCCTCCTTCCCTGCTGCTATTTTACACCAGGTTTTCACTCTGCCTTCAATTACAGCTTTGTTTCCTTCTCTTCAGACAGCTTCTCACAGCTTTGATGTTCTCAGTGGGCTGTGTCTCGACAATTGGCTAACTCCAGCTTGTTTCTCTTTCTTCTTCATTCTCTGCCATTTGGCGCTTAACATCCAACCGCCCTACCCTTTTAGCCTATGGCGCCTGCACCCGCCCCTGCCTCCCCTGTGCCGAGTGACTGCTAGAGAATTTCTAAGCTCTGGAATCTCGGCAAAAGCTGGAAACACGCAACAAGCATTAAAGAAATATTTTTTTAATCTATCTTTTAGTTTGTTTCCGATGCCTGGAGACATGCAAGTTAGAAGCTGACCAGTTGACTAATTTTGTTTATTTTCCTGCCATGCATAATCCACATGCCTAGCATGACACACAGCTAGCTGTATGATGGGGAACATTATCATGTATCGGAAATGTATGTTGCTATTCAATGGTTATTCATTAACATTAAATCGGCCAACACATTGGTTAAGACTTTGGTTATGAGTGACTTTTATTGACGAGTGCAGAACAGGAGCTAGTCTCAAGGCTTTATTGTTAACTACTGCAATACATTGTTTGTTCTTGTTTGTATGTTCTTTTTCATCCGTACTTCACCCCTATGCCACTGTTTCCCCTCCATCCTTATTTTTTTAGGGGACTTGTTTGCATGTTTTGACGTGGCTGCATTTTCGTCACAATAAAATACACTGCACATATTCTTCACAAAAGTTATTTACAATAGTTTAGGCTATTGCTATTATAAATTACAAGAACTTTTATTTAACTATTAATTATTTAAAAAAATAAAAGCTGTTTGTATTTGTTATATGAATACATGTAAGTCACGTACATACAAAACATGTGGCATTACAAATGCTATAGGTGTCACATTTGAAAAAGTTAAAAGTATTGGCATTGTAAATGACAAAGCAATTAATTTTGCTATTTTCAAGACCAACACATAAAAAAAAAGTTGTCATTTACAAAACCAAAGCTCCAACTTTTCTAATGCGAGACCTATTGCATTTCCAATGCTTGTTTGTTTATCTATTAATGCTAGTTTGTTTGCCATGTTCCCTAAATTTGTCGTCCCCCCCTTCTTTCCCCTCGGCGTGGTGGGCAGCAGCAGCAGTAGCTGCTATGGGTCGCCGCCCCGCGCGATGTTACAGATACTGCAAAAGCAAACCCTACCCCAAATCCTGTTTCTGCAGAGGTGTCCCTGATCCCAAGATTAGGATTTTCGATTTGGGCAGAAAGAAGGCAAAGGTGGACAGGTTCCCACTATGCGGCCACATGGTGTTTGATCAATGTGAGCAGCTGTCCTCTGACGCACTGGAAGCTGCCTGTATTTGTTGCAACAAGTACATGGTGAAGAGCTGTGGCAAGGATGGTTTCCACATTAAAGTGCGCCTGCATCCGTTTCACGTCATGCGCATCAACAAAATGTTGTCCTGTGCCGGTGCTGATAGACTTCGGACTGGAATGCGTAGAGCCTTTGGCAAACCCCAGGGCACTTTAGCCCATCTGAACTTTGGGCAGGCGATTGTTTGTCCGCACCAAGGCTTCCAGCAAGGAACATGTGATTGAAGCTCTGCATAGAGCCAAGTTCAAGTTTCCTGGCCATTAAAAGATTCACATCTCCAATAAATGGGGTTTCACCAAATTCAACGCGGATGAGTTTGAGAACATGTGTGCACAGAAGCGCCTTGTGCCGGATGGCTGTGCTGTGACGTACAGCTCACCAAGGGCTCCTCGAACGGATCGTGTGCCTTTCATGCTGCCTAAATATGAAGTGGGTACACTCCCTCGACAGTGCCGTTGGTAAACCAGAATAAACATCATGAATCTTTAAAAAAAAAAAAAGTTTTTGTTTCCCAATGTGGATTGCCTAAATGGTTAGTTTGTCTTCGCCCTTGCTTAGTTTGTCCGTGCTCAGGGAGGTTAGTTTGTCTCCTCCAACAATAGCTATTATTGTTTGCTCGTTACAGTTTTTATTTTCCCGGGACAGTTGATTTGGGTTTACCCAGAATTATACCAGGGTACTTCGGTGCTGTATTGCCCAAATAGTTTGTTGTATTTGCTCAAGGTATTTGCAAGGTGAATTAACGTGTGGTCCTCATCATAGCCGGTTTGGGTCTGCCAGGGATATTTACTATTGTGTTTGCTAAGGCTTATTTTAATTTACAGAGCATGTATTAGGATGATTACATTGGGTAGTAGGTTAGATATAGTGTGTATGCTGAGACGTTTTTTTTTTTTCAGGATAGTTAATGTTTGCCGTGGCATTCAGTTTGTGTTTGCCTTAACAGTCAATATCTGTTTTCCATGACTGTTTGTCTGCTTTTGTCAGACCCGGTAGTTTTCCTTTGCCAGGACTCTTATTTGTCTTTGCCAGTTTTCTTTGTCTTTACCACTTTTCTTTGTCTTTTCAAGTTTTGTTTGTCGTTGTCCGTTTTCTTTGTCCGTTTTCCTTGTCTTTGCCAGTTTTCCTTGCCTTCGCCAGTTTTCCTTGTCTTCGCCAGTTTTCCTTGTCTTTGCCAGTTATCCTTGTCTTTGCCAGTTATCCTTGTCTTTGCCAGTTATCCTTGTCTTTGCCAGTTATCCTTGTCTTTGCCAGTTATCCTTGTCTTTGCCAGTTTTTTTTGTCTTTGCCAGTTAACTTTTATTTGCCAAGACAGGTGATTTGCGTTTGCCTGGAATGTTGGAGGGCCGTGTTTATCAGAATAGGTAGATTTTGAGTGTGGCCGGATATTTACAGTATGAATTTGTCTAAGATAGTCTGCATTTAAAGAGAACTAAAGGTTTACCCTATATCATAAGTTGTTTTGCCCAAATACATTTGTTGAACTCATTTTTTAAATTTAAATTTGTTGAGAAAAGAAGTACAAAGGGCAACTTTCATACGAAAGCAAAAAAGGGTGGAAAACAGTTTACAGAGCATGTGATGCTGCTTCAAACTTATTGTAAAGGTTATTCTGCCTGACTTCAAATATTAAGCTTTCATCGTGTAGATAATCACCCCTGTCTGACGCTCCTGGGAGTGATCTCAGGCTTGAGAGCAGGGAATTGCTACTGCCTCAAAGTTTTTCTGCATGCATGCCTTTCAGCCTACATTGAGGTGGGAGATGGGATTCAGTTGCAAATAGTCTCCCCAACTAACGGGCCAGAAGAAGACTGCAAGGAGGACCCAACAATGATTTCCTACCACATCTTGCCTCAGCAGACTCAAGGATGTGCTTTGACATCGAGCCGGGCTAGACAGTGCAGCCATCTTGGTCAAGCTGCAAACCAAAATAAGGAAAAGTGTGGTGGGCATGCCCTGGTGAGCTTGAGGAGGCATCAATTAGAGCACAGGGAACTTTTGATGTTGTGCACAATAGGCCTTTATGTAAGACCTCAAAGAAAGCAATTAATCTTATTGATGTACCGGAAAAAGTTTGTTTGTTCAAGGTGGGCCAAACATCACAATGTTAGGCGAGGTACTGGAGAAGTACTAGTCTACCTGGGACTCAGTAAATGGGGCCCCATGTGTATGGAATGGCACGGCACAGACTCTGATTAGAAGTGTCCGGGACTACAAGCACAATGCTAGTTACTTTGGCCATGGAACTAGATCTTGTGGACTTTGAGCGAGGTTATATGGACTCTGCATGGTGCTGAAGGTAGGCAAAGGTGTAGCAGGGAAAATATAGACTCAAATAGGGCAGAGCGATTTGATAGGAAGGCCGGTTGTGTGGTGGCTACATTTCTACTTTCAAAATTGAAAAGAGGCAATAAAAAAAGGGATGTAAAAGACTTGGCACACTTATATTATAAATACTTATTTTGATATTTCTGGAAAATGTCTTTTGCGTTTTGCTTTGTGCTGGCTGACACCAGTTCCGAACACTTTGGAAAGAGACATTTCCTTGCTGTATAAGAAGGGGGAATGTTATTCTGGAGTTTGCTGCTGTAAACTGATTAGACACTTTTAACCGCAAGTGTAACCGCTCCGGACAGTTTTATATTGCATGCTATGTTATTTTATGTTAGCTTACCAATCATGGCCCATCTGTATTCTGTAAAAATGTAAGGAGATACCCTCAAATCCAGTCAGGGACAGGGTGCATACTTAGAAAAAATCCACAAAAGTCCCTCAAACAAGCTACGTATCGGAGAATCACTGATACACTACTCCTGCCTGCCACAGTAACACTATGGGAGGTAAGGAGCTACTTTAGTTCAAGACACAACGTTCTATTCAAAGCCAGTAACTCAACAGTCCCCTTTGGGTCAAAAGTAAAAACAAAAGCATACAATGAAAGAAACGTCATAAGAGCTCTGGTTACACGATACACAATGGAAATGTGAGTTAAAAATGATGACAATTTATTCATAAAAACAAGGTATAGCAATATACATTTAAAATTACACAGGTATACAATTAATACAAAAAAAAACATAAAAAGTCGACGCAGCGTTTCGGTGCTTCTATTGACGATATTACAGACCCCAGGGAGGACATATCCTACGATCCAAGACCTGGAATACAATCGGGTCCCCTATTTTAATTAAATACAGGTGTTGAACCTTGCATGCTCACCAGGTCTTCAACTTCCTAAAGAAACTTAAAGCACGAGTTTGAGAACTTTTAAGTGTTAGATTGCAAATCTCCTTGGCTATATATCCAGCAGGGAGGAGAATTCCACTAATACAGTTTCCAGAATATCCAAGATCATTACTCATAAAGGGATTACAAATATTGACCCACATCGGGAATCAACTACAGCGCAATTGATTAAACGACTGTTGGTTCTTGAAGTACTTATACTAGTTCTTCTGAACTAGAGAAAAAACCGTCCTGATGAAGGTGTAATATCGTCAATGTAAGCACCGAAACGCTGCGTCAACTTTTTATGTTTTTTTTGTATTAATTGTATACTGTTGAGTTACTGGCTTTGAATAGAACACTGTGTCTTGAACTAAAGTAGCTCCTTACCTCCCATAGTGTTACTGTGGCAGGCAGGAGTAGTGTATCAGTGATTCTCCGATACGTAGCTTGTTTGAGGGACTTTTGTGGATCCCATCTGTATTCTGGAAAGCCTTCTTACGTTTCGAAATCTCACAAATGTTTGCTTCCTGGATCATTTTCTCCACACTTGGGTACCTCTCGTCAAAGTGAAAGCCATCAAGTTTTAGTGTCATTCGCCTTTTGCTTCCAACCACCACAGCATGCGTCACAGGATCGGCCCACTTTAGCTAAATTCTGACCTAACTGTGAGTGAGGGCAGTGTGCTCAGGCGCGCGAGCGCACTCCCCCGATAACCCCCCCCCAATACTGTGCGTACAACCCCCCCTACTCTGCGCGCGCACACCTGTGTGTTGTGGAAGCTGCATTGTCAAAAGGTAACAAGCATTGGCATAGCCATTAGGTCTTGCCTTTGGGACCTTACAAGTGTTTAGCCATGTAACAGTTGATGTTGTTGCACCAAGGATATTGTGCTGCATAACTAAATACTTATAAGGTCCCAAAGGCGAGACCTCTTGGCTATGCCAACTGCATTCTTAACCCCTTCAGCGCGGCGCAGATTCCTGCGCTGTGCTGAAGGTTCTAATGAACCTACCGGCTCATGACGGAACCGTTCCGTCATGAGCGTCGAAGGGGTAAAAAGGTAAAAAGGTGGGTGGTCCAGAATGCTGGCGCCTATGTGGGGATTGCCTATGCAGTTATTGAGGCTACAGGTTTATGGCAGACGCTATTGTTGCTATATCGTGGTGTACAGCAGCTGAAGTTGTAGGTGTACTCAGGAATTTAAGTGGGCCTGGTCTCACCCGTGCTGAGCACCGACAGTTTTTTAAAGGAGGCCTCGAAACGGGTCTCTATTTTGTGCCCTGGCACAGGCGGTCCTTTTGTTTCTGGACTGCAGTGACCGCAGACCCATAATGTGCCCATGCTCACCTTTCTCACTAGTGGAGAAGGTACTGCATGACATCATGCCACATGAGTTGTAGGGGAAGGGAAATCATTTAACGAGAGTCCCTTTCTCTCTGGGTTTCCGTTCTCTCTTTGAAACGTAGCACAAGCAACATTGTCATGAACTCACCAGGGCTTTGAGTGGAAGCTTTTTCAATATTATTTTGAAGCCATAGTTGCTGCTTACTTATCTTATGCAACTAATAAACACTGGCAAAGCCAATAGTGCTGACTTGTTGTAGGTATGATGTTACTTGGTGTATCATATATCTGGGTGCATTCGCAGAACCAATAAAATACAAGTCAGGTGGCACACTATGCTAAGTACAGATTTTTCGCTTATGTGTTTTAAAGCCACGCCCTTAATTACATTGGCCACGTTCCTGTTAGAGACCCCCGCAGTTTTTTTTTATCCCACTTAAAGCCCTGGGTGTACTCCTGGGAATCTGGGTCGTTTGCTACCTCTGAAGGTAAAGGTTTGATACCGGCTCTGTAACGGCTGTTTCTCCCAGTGCAGGGCTGAGGCCGCCGGGGCTGCTTGGCAGGTGTAATACCCAGTGCTGCATGCTCTTGGTTGAGGCTGTGAACGTTTGCTGGCACGTGGGTGTGTCTGCAGATCGGTAGCTCTGATTTCACAGCTGAGGATCTCAGAGCTTGCAAGTGCGTGATCAGAGCGTCAGGTGTGCGAGAAGGCGACAGACTCTTCCTGGTTGCAAGAATGCAGGTCAGAAAGCAGGATGGGCTCAGCTGAGCCCGGCAGGTGTGCAGCCTCCTTTCCCTGTCGCGAGTAATTCTGTTCAGCTCCTGTCCCCGCCTTTGCTTTTTAAATTGTGTCGGGACACTGCCTCAATAGGTTCAGATTTGAAGCATGTTTTTGTATTACTAAATGTTCTCATTGTTCAATACTAGACTTGACCTTTATTCACAAAGGCTGCTTATGTATATGTATGCATAATTAAAGAATATGTATATACAGACGTTGCACAATAAATTAACTTCTAATCATTTTGCACCTGTTAGTGTCGTAATGAAACGATTTGTATATTTGTTTTTTTTTAGGAGACATCACACAGAAGGGCTATGAGAAGAAAAGAGCAAAGCTGCTTGCAAGATACATTCCTCTAATTCAAGGTAAGAAAGGCTTAATGCGAGACCGGGCACTAAGCAAGGGCAGTCTCAGCTGAAAATCCTTGCGAGGATGCATTGCATAGCATTGCAGTTTACGGTGTTGGTAAAACGTTTTGAGCTATATAAAAAATCCTTGCACGCGAGAGCGGCCTTATACCTTGACTCGCAGTTGATTTGAGGAAAAGATTCCTACTACTGCCTATTTCTTACGCAGATATGGGGGGGGGGGGGTGTCTATCTAGACCATTGTGCTCTGTACAACCAGAGGTGGTACTGCTGCTGCAGGTTGGAACAGTCGATACCATCACGTGATGCACTTACTCTGAGGAAGCGTGCATGTGGAGCATGGGGCTAGTTAATCATTTCTCTTCTGTGCACAGAGATGACTGTTTTGCCATGCATCTGGGCTGGCCACGCCCACGCACACTTGAATATTCAGCTTTTTGGCGAGTCACCCCACATCTTTACTCTGTTCTCTACCCATTTCCCATTGTTTTTCTTTTGAACTGAGGCTCAGCTTTGCCCTCCTTTTATGGCCCGGAAATGGCCCTAGCTCCATTGGCTGCATGCTCATCCATTTGGCTCTCAGGTCACCATCGTCTTGCCTTCTTTAAAACGTTGAGCTGGTCCATGGTTGAAAGCTATACAGACAATCGGAAGCTGCAACCTATAAAACAACTAAAAGGTTGCATACTTCCCGAAAGACAGCAAAGAGTCCCTCTTTCTCTGTAGCCTATGAAGTGGTGCTTCCTCAAAGGCAACACAATCTCATTTCTTATAGGTAGAGGTGGCCGCAATAAATCCCTTGTTTAACTTAGTTTGGCAAAAGGAGCAAGGCTTTTATCAGAGAAATGTCCATGTGTACAAAAACAGCAATATCAAAATATCACAGTTTTGTAATAAGTAAAATTTCCCAATCCGATTTAGTTAAAAACAACAACACTTATGATCAAAATAACACATAAATTAAGTAAATGTGATCTAGAGTTCAGGAGGTTTGAAGACAAGAATTGAAGTGCTTTTAGAATCAAAAGCAGTGTTTGGAAATATTAAAGTAACACCACCAACAGCTTGGCAGAGGTTCTCAAATGCGCTCTTTAGGGCAGTTTACATTCATTGTTGGCACATGGATAACGCATTGCTCTACGTTTTAATAGTGAAATACAGCCACTTACAACCATCGTTTCACTCACATGTAGGTTTAAATGTTCTTTAAAAATATCTGATGAATAAATGTCCTTGGGACTGATTCTTTAGAACCGAACCCAAAGTTTCCAGTTGTAGGGACCACTTCCTACGTTCCTGGTTCGTCAACGTCTCTGCCTCTTCAGGGTAGCCTTATGTTATACATTGATTCTTCATGTAATATGGTTGTCTTTTGTCTTAGTCCTTTCTTTGTGTTTTCTTGTTCTCTCTCTACCACAATGCCTATGTATGTTCTGACTTCTACCTGGAGAATTCCACTAGTGTCAGTTAGTGGTCTGGTCAGCTAGCGAGACTTGTGCTCGGCTGTGTCCTGCATTAAACCTATTAGTAACCAACACGAAGTATCCTGTCATCTGTTCGCATCATCATTACAACATTTTGGCGACACCTTACCGAACCCAAGCAATACGTTTTTCCTCATTTTCATGTAGGTTTCATTCCAAGGCCAAAAGTCCAGTCCCCACTGCTCTTGATGGATTTCTTCAGGCATAAGCAGCTGGCCCTGGCTGTAGAATCTTTAACAGTTTCCCCATCTTAGGAAAGAGGCACTGCAACGGGTAGGCCTCTTTCAGTCAGGACCTTCAAGTGCCTTCTTTTCTGTTAGGCAGCAAGCGACTACCATCCCTAACCGTCAGAGAAACCTTTCTGAAACAGAAATGTAAGTCAAAGCAGGAGTCCCCACTCATCAGGAAGTGGAACCTATTTCAATGGTTGATTTCTTCTGTCATAATTGCCTGTCGCCTTGAGCCTGGTTGCATGACTTCTTACAGGATGTACTCAGCTGTGATTGGTGAAACACCCTGAGTGATTTCAGCTACAACCCCGGTACATTCTCCTGTCTTTAACAGCACTGTGATCAAAATCCTGTTTCCCCGAAGCTGACTTACTACTAAAGCGAGCCACAATGCTTTGCTCTCAGGTTTTTCTAAAGGGCACAACTGAGCCTTTCATACAGTTTCCTCTCTCTTCCTCCTAACTCCTTGAAAACCCAGCCCACTCCAGCACCCGCAGGGGTTGGGCACATCTGCGCCCACCACCTATGGTCAGTGGCTTATGGTCAGTGGCTTATGGTCAATGCCTTTTCTAGAGTGTGTCTGAGAACCCATTGCCAGGCAAATGTCATCCCAGAGGGGGAACTGAATATGAAAGACCTTGGTCCGGGAAGGCTTTGATCGGTTCTATTTGGTCTTCCCTCACATTAGGGTCAAAGATGTGAATGAATACATTTATTGTACGTTTCTATTTTTATTTATATTGCATATTGCACAGAATTAGAATAACATTTTAGTAGATAAAAAGGATTTAATAAATGTATACAGATGGTAGCGTATATTAACTGAGTTGGGTAAATCAAACAATGCCGTTGCGTCGAACCATGTATCAATAGCATGTTTAAATAACATTGGCATTAAATAGTGCTGATGTGCGACAGATAAATGTGGGCAAATAAACAAAAAATGCACTAAGTCTGGTGGAGGACAGGTACATAAGTTACGTTTAGATGAGAAATTATCAGTGATCCTCCTGTTTAAACATTTATATTACAGTCAATGGCAAAGCCAATAGGTCAGGCTTTCGTTGTTGTGTGATATGTCAGTATGCAATAAAAGAAAACTCACCGAAAGGACCTAAATACTGGTCAGGTGGTACACTGTTTAAAGCGTCAGATGGTATGCTGTGTAAAGCGCAGGAGCTTAGTTCACATGTTTTAAACTGCACCTTTAATTACTTAAGCCATCCCTCTTTAGCAGGATTCCCATTGATTCTTCATTGGCCACACCCCTTTTAAAGGTCCACCTGACCTTTTCCATCCAACTTAACAGCCCTGCTGTACACCATAACAAACAAAGTGGTCATAAACTTGCTACCATCCTGCATTTAGTTCTAGCATTACACATATGTGCAAATTTACAGCTGTGAAGGCAATATAAAACAAACCTCTCAGAAAGGGCTAACGAGGATTATCACAGTGAATGCAGTCTACCACCAAGGTTTGTTAGAGGAGGTGACTAATACCAAAATCCCTGGCCTTCTGTGGTAATATCTGCAATTTCATGTACAAAATACTTGTCTTCAACCAGCAGCACAATGCAAGAACAGTCCTCCCTTGTTGAAGGCCTGTTGTCTTTAAGAAATGCTTCTCACAATAAATCAGCCAGGTCTATTGCCTTTGTCACGACCTGTCATAATAGACAGATCAGAGCCATGGCATCAGACTTAACCTTTTACAATGAAGGAGTCAGGCCTGTAGCCTTTAATGCTGGCATGTCATCAATACCAACTCCAGTTTACTAGATTTAACATAAGCTTTTCCGCAAGGGAACCATCAGGCATATAGTCCTACAACTACAAATGGATGCAAAATTAGAGTGGCAAACAAAAATACTATCTGTCTCAAGAGGGTCTAACCAGGATGATCACAGTGTAAATCTTGTATCTCCACGGTTTGATTGAGAGCGTAACCAGTGTCAAAACCCTTGCCTTCTATGGTGCTGTGTGAAATTCCATGTAACAAAATACATCTCTGCATGCTTTAACCCCTTTGCTGCGGCCGCGATGTTTCTGCTGTGCGGTAAACAAAAGAACAGGGCGGGGCCGTGACGAACCCCACCCGTCATCAGCACATGCCCACCGCAGGGCGTGACGGCTGGGGTTCGTCACCAGCATGGGAGGGGTTAATACAGAGTTATAACATATCACATGTAAATGCCCATTGACCTTAACATATGATTTTGGCAAAAACTCCGTCAGCCCTACTGCCTTTATTATAGCTTTTCCTAATGAACAAATCAGGCCTGTAGCCTTGATCATTGACTTGCCACCAAAATCAACTCAGTAGGTTGTATAAAGCATAAGCTTTCACAGAACTCAAAACGTGCAACACAAGTACTATTTTTCAGAGGAAACACAACTTCTGCCCAATCAAATGCTTTAGTATTCAGTTGATCCACCTTGTGGACTGCGGCTAAGCCCCTTTCGGTAGTACTTCTGATAGTTCTTTTCTGTTGATTGCATGTTTGGCGACTACTGCATTGCCAAGCCAGGCCTAAAAACAAGTACTATACATATCTAGACTGCCTTTAAGATGAAATTGCGTCCCTTCAGCATTCAAATATTTATGTGTCGTATCCAGCCTCTTTATCTTTATACAGTCATTATCAGGATCTGAACGACTCTACTCCAATCATTTTCCTTATCCGGTTCCTCAATACAGTCTTGTACATATAATCTATGCAGTTAAGGTCTGCTGCCAAGTGTTTAATAGCATTCTTTGCACAGACCCCGAGGATACTGTGGCTTGGACTAAGACATTTTGCAGAACATTATTATTTTTCTTGCAGCACCTTATTTTAGTGACATGCCTTAATTATCGTCTAATATATAAGGAGTCTGGAGGGGGAAAAACAGGCGTATGCCCGTCTAATCACAACAGCATAGGGCTCCTCTTCACACAGATAGTTTTTGGGATGACTGTGTTGGGTACAGCCCTCGTGGAAGGGAACTCTTGAGGTATAACATGATTGTAAGACCTATATGAAAAATGGTGTGGGTGTCTAAATAGGTGGAATCTGCAGACGGCCAAAGAAATGGAAACTGCTGTATCTACATCCTTTGTTCTTGTCCGCAGTGGCTGTAAGAGGAACATCCCTATGATGAATCATGCCACTTTTGGGTGGGTGAGGGCTCTAGTCCTTAAAACATAATAAGTCCATACATTTGAGACTAATGTTATGATTTGAGTCAGATTACCTGGAGTATTCTTTGTAGTGCTATTCAGTAGATATGCAACTTTTTAGCTGGTGATTGGTGGAGGACTATGGAGATGATACCTCTAATGTTAACATTTTTTTTATAGCATGGTGAACTGGAAAAATGGGATGGATAGTGATTTCTTGATGGTTGTCTGGGGAGATGGTAGTGCTACATTTGTCCTTTACCAACACTCACTTCCTATTACAAGCTTTTATAACATATAAAATCTATAAGCAGAATGAATGCCAACTAATTAACTTTACCAAAGTATCATGCATTAATATACAATGTATCACAACACTTAGTTCATATTTTTTGTATACTTGCATCCTGTAATAAGCGGTTTTCTTGTGTCTGTACTTTATACAAACAACGTTAACAGATGACGATGCAATCTGGGGCACTGTCTGGTCCAACTGATTCCACTGAAATTGTATTGTAGTTGCAATTACATAGCACTTATTACCACAACAATACAACTCGCACAATGCATTAGGATGTAGTAAAGCCCACCACTGGAAACTGGTGTTCCTGATGACCTGGCGCCATCATGTAATCTCATGAAACATGCATTACACACTTTTTTACTCTAATTTTGTTACTTGGCCCTAAGTATTCTAAGGATGTAGAAATGGTTCAATGTGTCCTATTTTGATAGTGAGGGACCCCCATTGGGATCTTTAACTATGTTCCATTGTTCATATAAAGAAATGCCTATTTTTGAATAAACACTGCTAAGTTTTTAGGTTGATGCTGCTGGTTTTTCGATTCTGAGCGTGCACTAAGGCCTGCTAACCAGACCTCAGTGCCTTTGCCCTTCCCCTTAAAACTGGTATGTTCAATTGGCTCATACTTCAGTGGCTCAGCTAACTTGTCTCCAAGTGCCTAAAAATGGGACTCAAGGCATGAAATTAGAGGGTCACTCCAGGGCAGTAGCGTTGGATGTGCCACCATGGGTGTGACATGAGTAAAATGAGACTCCCAGCCCGTCCTTTGCAGGCTGGGAGAGCAGTTTTAACTGCTGGGCCGACTTTGCTTCTTAAAGCAAAGACAAAGCCAGACTGTCCCTGGGTGTATGTGTAAGCCACCCTATGGCAGGCCTATTGAGCCCTAAGGCAGGGTGCCACATTTCCCACAGGCAGACATGTAATTTTACCTGGTCCGATAGTAAAAACGCGAAACTGATTTTTTTTTACTGTGGAAAAGCTTGGTCACCCAATTGGCGAGTGCAAATTTACATGCTGACCCCTCAGCTGCTCTGTTAACTCTGGAATGGTGCAATCATCCAGGGTATCAAACGACTTGTTACATTAGGCCCGACTTGATTCTCAGGTCGAAAGTAATATAACAAGTTGCAGTGTGCAACTATATTAAAGTTTCTACTTTATTGCCTTTAGTACCCTGTGTTCGTTGCACATGGGTGTCCGGTCTCTGAGTCTGCTTTCTGCCCTCCTGGGGAGACGTGCTAACCGTTCCCAGTAAAGATTACAGTAGGGACATGCTCTGGAAGGAGGTGTTGCCTCCCTTTGGCAAGAACCCACACAGGTTTTGGCCCTAAAGGTGACCCTCAAAGGAGAAGCCACCTTTGAAGGGCAAGTTGGTAAACACTTGGGAGAGGGGCTGTTTCATTGTTCAGGCAGACAGGCTGGCGCTTGGGACAGGAGAGGGGTAACTAGTTGCCAAAACGGTTTTCCAGAGGCGTGTAGCCCACTTGATAGCCACCCCTCTGGGTAGGGGTAGGGCGCTTCACACACTAGGAGAGGGGTCGTACCATATTGGATGTGGGCGGAATGGTGCATCCTGCCCAGCTGCCACACTGAACAGGAAGTGGTCCTCTGGTGCGAGGGAACCTGGTAGCCCATTGGCTGCCACCCGCATCCTACTTTGAAGGCACCTCTGGCACCCAAACTCAGATGTTGACTGTACTGGAAGAAGGACTGAAGGACTGCCCTGTCGCACTGTTGAACCTGTAAAGAGAGTCTGGATTGCACCTTTTGAACCTGGTGGCTAGCAAATGGGAGTGACGATTCCTACTGTGTCCTGCTCTAGGAGAAGTCTTAATAGACCAGCCAAAGCCAGGAAATTGTAAACTGCCTTCCTGTTTACAGGGACACAACAGCTGAAAAGCCTGCTGGGGCACGTTGTTAGCCCAAAGTCTTCAAAGTAGCGCGGTGCAGCACTAGGGAGCAGGACCAAACGCACAAGGTTGCACCTGAGGATGTCATTGAAGTGCACCTTGGACCTCCAGAAGATGAGTTATCGACCCAAGAAGGATTGGCCCCTGACCACAATACTGGGCGACTGGTAATCCAGTAGCGACTGGACTTCTGCCAGCACTGAGAGGACAATTGAAGGATGTAGATCCTGTGACCAGCACCTCCTCACCCCCTTTGTGGACTGAGGAGTGGTCGCAGTGAGAAGCCAGTCTTCTGAGCATCTTCTGCAGCCTTCATCCCTTGCATCGGAACTACTTCCATAGGAAAACCCTGTAAAGAATAAAAGTGCCTGGAACAGCCTTAAGAACGCTTCACCTGCTGAGGTAACTGTTTCCGATGACCTTGCTGGTCCCCCGATTGGCTCCCCACTTTAGTTGATCCCCTAAAGTGACTCCAAGTGATTGCCAGTGCTTTAAATGGGAAACAAATAGT
The DNA here is from genome assembly GCF_964261635.1 of Lissotriton helveticus. Classification (NCBI taxonomy): domain Eukaryota; kingdom Metazoa; phylum Chordata; class Amphibia; order Caudata; family Salamandridae; genus Lissotriton; species Lissotriton helveticus. Next base: position 980,098,687 of record NC_136061.1, on the reverse strand, counting down.
GCAGGTACTCATTTAAATGGGGCGAGTGGGCGTGCCTAAGGGCGGGACTAAGAGCAAGACATATTGACTTAAGTGCTAGTTGTAGCACGTACCAAAACACACGAGAAATGCGTTTCTATAAACAAAATAGGTTAACTCCTAACGAAAGCCAAACGCTGTGATGTTTTAACATTTTCTTCTTTTCTATTTGAAGTTTCCATACTGTTATTTGGTGTTGCTTGGCACAATACTATATGTACTCGAATGTACACACACACACACACACACACACACACACACACACACACACACACACACCACACCACACCACACCACACCACACCACACCACACCACACCACACCACACCACACCACACCACACCACACCACACCACACCACACCACACCACACCACACCACACCACACCACACCACACCACACCACACCACACCACACCACACCACACACCACACCCCCCGTAGGGTCTCAAGGCGCTTGAAAAGGGTGGGGAATTACTTGTCGAATATCCAAGTTTTAAGTTGCTTTCTGAATGCTAGGTGGTTCTGAGTGAGGCGAAGGTGAGTGGGGAGTGAGTTCCAGGTTTTAGCTGCGAGGTAGGAGAAGGATCTACCTCCCATGGTGGTTTTGTTGATGCGAGGTACGGTAGCAAGGGCTTGGTTGGAGGATCGAAGCTGGCGGGAGGGGGTGTAGAAGGAAAGTCGTGTGTTGAGGCATTCGGGTCCAAGTTCGTAAAGTGCTTTGTGTGCGTGGGTTAGGAGGCGGAAAGTGATCCTCTTATTGACGGGAAGCCAGTGAAGGTTTTTCAGGTGACTAGAGATGTGGTCTTTGCGCGGAATGTCTAGAGTGAGTCTGGCTGATGCGTTCTGGATGCGTTGGAGTTTTTTCTGGAGTTTTGCGGTGATACCGGCGTAAAGGGTGTTTCCGTAGTCTAGGCGGCTTGTAACCAGTGCATGGGTGACCGTTTTTCTGGTTTCGGTGGGGATCCAGCGAAATGTTTTTTTGAGCATGCGGAGAACGTTGAAGCAAGATGATGAAACGGCGTTGACTTGTCTGTTCATAGAGAGTGAGGAGTCGAGGATGACGCCCAGGTTCCGTGCGTGGTCCGTCGGGATGGGTGCTTTTCCAAGGGTCTCTGGCCACCAAGAGTCATCCCAGGAGGAGGGGGAGGTACCTAAGATAAGGACTTCTGTTTTGTCTGAGTTTAGTTTCAGACGGCTGTGCTTCATCCACTCGGCCACTTCCTTCATTCCTTCATGTAGGTTGGTTTTGGCGGTGTTAGGATCTTTGGTGAGAGAGAGGATCAGTTGAGTGTCGTCAGCGTAGGAGATGATGTTGAGGTTGTGTTGGCGTGCGATGGTCGCGAGGGGGCTCATGTATACGTTGAAGAGGGTGGGGCTGAGTGAGGATCCTTGTGGTACGCCGCAGATGACTTCTGTGGCCTCTGACTTGAATGGTGGGAGGCGGACTCTCTGGGTTCTTCCGGTGAGGAACGAGGTGATCCATTCCAGTGCTTTTCCTTGGATTCCGATGTTTCTGAGGCGCTGTAGAAGGGTGCTATGGCAGACTGTGTCGAAGGCTGCGGAGAGGTCGAGGAGGATGAAGGCGACTGTGTCTCCATTGTCCAGTAGAGTTCGAATGTCGTCTGTTGCTGCGATGAGGGCGGTCTCCGTGCTGTGTTTTGCTCGGAAGCCGGACTGTGAGGAGTCGAGGGATTTGTTGGTTTCGAGGAAGGCGGCGAGCTGGTTGTTGACAGCTTTCTCGATGACTTTGGCCGGGAATGGAAGGAGCGAGATGGGGCGGTAGTTTTTGAGTTCGGTGGGGTCCGCTGTGGGTTTTTTCAGAAGGGCGCTGAGTTCAGCGTGTTTCCAGCTTTCCGGGAAGGTGGCGGAGTTGAGGGAGCAGTTGATGACGTCTCGGAGGTGCGGTGCTATGATGGAGTCTGCTTTGTTGAAGATGTGGTGAGGGCAGGGGTCTGTGGGGGATCCTGAGTGGATGGAGTTCATCAGGCGGATGGTGTCCTCAGTGGAGATTGGGTTCCAGTCATTAAGGATGTTCAAGGGGGGTGAAGGTCCTGCAGATGGTTGGGTGGGTTGGTCTCCGGGTCGGTTGTCGAAGCTGTTGTGGATGTCTGCGATTTTGTTGTGGAAGAATGAAGCTAGGGAGTCGCAGAGGGCTTGAGAGGGGGTGATGTCGTTGGAGTTGGCTGAGGGGTTGGTAAACTCTTTGACGATGTTGAATAATTCCTTGCTGTTGTGGGCGTTGTTGTCTAGTCGGTCTTTGAGTGCAGCTTTCTTGGCAGACCGGATTAGTTGATGGTGTATGCGGGTGGCGTTTTTGAAGGCGTCTCTGGTGCTGGTGTTTGGGTCTTTTTTCCAGGCCTTCGAGGGTGCGACAGAGTTTTTTCGATTACTTAAGATCATCGTGGAACCAGGAGGCGTTTTTGCTGCCTAGTTTGATTTGATGTTTTTTCAACGGTGCTAGGATATCGGCGCTGTTGGATAGCCATTGGGTGAGGTTGGTAGCTGCTTGGTCAGGGTTTGAGGAGTGGGCAGGGGGGTTTTGAAGAAGCGATGAGGAAATCTGGTCGATGGTGATTTTGTTCCAGTTTCTTCGCAGAGTAGGTTGAGGATGGTTGTGAGTTGTGGTCTTATTGTAGATAAAGTGTACGCAGCTGTGGTCCGTCCAATGGAGAGCTGTGGTGTGGCTGAAGGAGACATGTTTGCTGGAGGTGAAGATGGGGTCGAGTGTGTGACCTGCGATGTGGGTGGGAGTAGTGACAAGTTGTTTGAGTCCGAGGTTGGTGAGATTGTCCAGAAGGGCGGTGGCGTTGCTGTCATTGCTCTTTTCCAGGTGAAAGTTGAGGTCTCCCAGAAGAATGTATTCCTCGGAGGGAAGGGCATGTGGAGTGATAAAGTCCGTGATATCGTCGCTGAATTGTGCACGGGGTCCAGGTGGTCTGTAGAGGAGGGTGCCTCTGAGTGTGGTCTTGGGGTCGGTGTGGATCTGGAAGTGAAGGTGTTCGGCGTTGGCAAGGTTGGCGTCTTGAGCTGGTTGAGATGCGGATGGAATTCTTGTGGACGATAGCGATGCCTCCTCCTGTATGGTCGCGCGGTCCTTACGAATGATCTTGAATCCTTCCGGGATGGCAATGGTGATGTCTGGGGCTGAGGAGGCGTTCATCCATGTTTCTGTTAGGAAGGCGACGTCCGGGGAAATGGTGTCTAGTAAGTTCCAGAGGTCGATGGCGTGTCTGTGGACTGAGCGGGTGTTGAGCAGGATGCATTTTAGGTGGTTGGAGTCAGATATCTGTTTAGTGTTAGTGGATGAGGAGTTTTTCTTGGTGCCGTCGAACTTGCAGGAGTAGCATGTGAAGGGTCCATGGGTGTGTCCAGGAGCGGCTTGGGCGCAGTTGGAGAGTCGGCCGGGGTTGAGTGCTAGGAGGGTGGAGGGGTCATAAGTAATGCGGGGGGGATGGGTGGGACGGGGGCCAGGGGGTCTAGCGCTGGGCGCGGTCCAGGCGCGGACGGGCGTAGACGGGCTTACCTTTGGCGCACCTTCGGCGTGGACGCTGCGCGTTGGGGCATCAGACATAAATGGAGAGTGGAGGGGGCGGAGCGTGGGAGGGGGAGCTGGGAGGCGTGGGCGTAGGGGGAGGGACGGGCTGCAGGCACAACAAAATGGTGTCCAAACAACAACAAGGACAGCACTACGCTATGGGCGCAATCAGGCAGCAATTGACCTCAGGGGGCAGTGCGGGAAAAGCGGACTAGTGGTGTAACACAAGATAAGAATAACAATACTTGAAATCACCAGACAAAGCGATGCGGAGCACTACGCCACCGATCGGGTTCTAATTCTATGTCCTTAAAGCTATGGCAGAGGAGAGGAGCAGCGCTACGCACACAGCCACAATATTAATGGAATATGCAAAGTAAGCAGTGCGGAGCGCTACGTTACAGATCGGATGTAGAAGCAATTTAGATAAAATATAAGGCAATGCGGGGCGCTACGTTACAGCTCGAATGCTAAAGCAATTTAGATAAAATATAAGGCAATGTGGAGCGCTACGTTACAGCTCGAATGCAAAAGCAATTTAGATAAAATATAAAGCAATGTGGAGAAGCAGCGCTACGATACCACAGCAGCGCTATGAGGTCGGGAGGAAGGCTGGAGCGACCGCTTTCCAAGGAGTCAAGCTAGTCACACACCCACCCTTTAATATTCCTCCCAAGAGTGTCTCGAATCTTCCCCCCCTTATCTCACTTTTTTCCTCACACAAAACCGCCCACAGACAAACATAAGCAGACACTCCAGCAAAATAATCAGGAATGATTAAAGCCATTATAACCTCTTTACCTTTTTTGGACTTCTTAATTGCGCCGTCACCGGGCTGCCTCAATCCTGTGTTTGCAACACAGCAGGATGGTGAACATCAGTTATGCAAATGAGCCCACGCTGGATAGTTCATCCGGGGGCTCAGCTCACCAGTCACTGCAACAGAAGTGCTTTGGCTGTCAGACTGGTCACCAGCACTAACAGCCAAGGCGCCTACCGTTTATGAGTACCGGTACTCTCCTAGACAGCAGAGAAGTGCTGGTACTCAGAGTGGTAAAAATACGAAGTGCCGGTACTCAGTACCTGTGAGTACCGGCCCATTTAAAGCACTGTTGGTGATTGCATTACATCTAGCTCGATAGTTTTAGTGGAAAAGTTTTTAAGTTTCAAATTTGTTGAGTTTGCCAATTCTTATTGGTGGTTGAGTGAAAATCTCTTGTAAATTCTAGATCTCTGGAACCCTCTGGTGGATCTTTTACATTGCGGTGCCTAAAAACAAATGAAAATAGTCTATTTTTATAAATTGGTTTCTGATTCCCTTCGTTTCTTGTCGGTTTCTTCAATTGTTTTGCTGCTGCTCAAATGCTATACATATGTTCCTTTGTGTAAGCCTTTCTGCTGTGAGGCACAGCTACCCAGGGTTGAGTTGAAGGTATGACCAACAAAACCAAAGGGTCCTAAATGAATTGGTAAGTGTATTACAGTGAGATCGTACAACCACACCATATAATACACTCAATTTCCTCACAGGTCACAAGGTTTATTGAAAAAAATTCAAGAACACACTGTAGGTGGAATGATCTTGTGAAACATATGGAAACTGTATAGGAAATGTTTAATTGCCCACATGCAGTGCTTAATCCTTATTTTTCGGGACTGGCACTGGCACTTGTTTTTCGCATCAGCTTGTTACAAAGTGCAAGAGAGGGAGAAACACATAGATTAGAAAGACCGAGGAAGAGAAAGACTGCAAAACCGTCCAGGAGGGAGAAAGTAGGGCCCTGCAAGAGTGCGATAAAGGGGCAGGCAGTGTCTGGTAGTGGATAAAAGAAGCATGAGGTGGATTTAAGACTGCAGCTTTGGTATTCCACCTGCCGGCTTTTCTTAGCACCGGCACGGGCTTCTGAGCAGACTTTGGCACCGGCACTCCTACTTTTACAATGTAAGCACTCCGCATATGTTTATATTGTGCTGTAATTGCGTTGATTTAGTGCTTACTGCTGCTGGCGCGAAATTGAAGTGCTTTATGTTTGTTGTTGGTGATTGTTATTAGTCTTGTGCTCGCAGGGAAATCATTCCAGGCGCTTTCTTCAGCTCGGACCGCTATGGGTAACCGTGTCTCTTGCACCCACTAACTATCGCTCTCACTGGAAGCAGAACTGTTCCCTGTAGTTTCTGTGCATGCCGCAGGTGCATTAGTTTAATGGTTCCTCGTACAACCTGTAGGTAGTTGCGTTTTATCATTGTGGAGAGGTGTGGCGCCGCGGCCAGGGCGACTGACGCTGGAATCTCGGGATGAGGGTTCGATCCCCGGCTCCGGCGGCAGGTTAGCCCAGCACCATGTGACTCTGGGCAATAGCCTGCTTAATCTTCCCAACGGCCCCCAGCGCCTAGAGACCCTTACGGGTGATTGTGCGCTTTACAAATGTGGATTAATATTTATTATTATTATCGTATGCATGACTACCCGAGCTGCCCCTGCAGCTCAGACTCACCTGAAGACGTTGTCTAGGGCCTCTCAGCTGTGTAGGTTGTTTCCCTATATAAGGATGTACAGGAGAGCCCTTCCCCACCACGGTGCACAAATGGGGTTTCCCAACTTCCACAGGGCGCGTATCGTGGCCTTATCCTATGTGGCCAGGTTTGTATGCTCATCAGCTCTTCAAAATTGATAGGAGGGCAAAAGCTCTGTGCCTCTGTACACCGACATTACCGTTTCAGTGTGCGAGGAAGCGTCGAGCCATCATCGCCTCTCCCAACAGACGGCAGGGTAAATAACCAAGGAAGGGCTCCACGGTGGCTCTGCAGTATGAGGGACAGCAGAGAGCCACCAGCCAGTGACAGGAAAGAATCAAGGCAATTCATGTGTGTACAGGCAGAGAAAGCAAACGCGTGTCCTTCACTTCCGACCGGGTTTGAAGCTCATAATCCTGCTGCTCCCACAGCCACAGCAGCTGACGGGCCCTAGCCTGGTTCGACGTCACTTACTTTAATGGTCAAAGAGCGGGCAGAGGGATGGGCGAAGAAATCTAGCAGCGCGCGCTGCAGGGGAAAAGCGTGTGCGCGTCTAATGGCAATTCTATTAAGAAAATACAGATCCAGGCCGAGCCTCCTTGGGAGGGAGGGGTGGGGGGGAGTGAGCAGACCAAGAGACCAAGTAGAGTGTGAAAAAGGCCGCTTTAATGAAACAGGTGCACATTTACACAACGAATCCTCGGCAAACGCCTAACAATCTAAAACCTTACCAATTGTTTGAATTGTTTTTCCAACCCCCAAAATACCCACCCCCGCCCCTCACCCTCAGTCAAACCCGCCCCCACCCGTACATACCCCATCACATATTAAAACCATATAACAGCCCCATTACAACATTATAACTTCAACAGGCCCCAAAACCATATCTCCAAACCCCACTTACAGCCAAAGCCCGACCAGATCCCCCAGCCTATGCCTCCAAACCCGAATTCCACCTGTACAACTTCCCCTGACAAAATCCACGTTCCAAAATCTCAACTCCCCTCGTGCCCAAAATTTGGCAAATCAAAATATTCCGCACCGCACCTGTTCCAAGCGACAATAAAAGAACAATAACAAATAACCCCCATGTCCACCTGTACCAAAAAGCTGCGCCAAACAAAAAGAAAAAAGGAAGGGGCAAAATAGCAAGCGTCAGAAAAACCCATGAGATGAAACCAAAGAAAAGGAAGAAAAAACCATGAGGGAGGGAGGGAGGGACAAAAAACTCGCTATGCAACACACCCGGCCACCAGGTCACCTAAGCCTAAAATGGTGGCCGGGAGGAGGAGCCCAAGCCCCTTATAGGCTGGGCTCCTCCACAACCAAAAAATAGCCCAAAACTAGCCCAAACCCCTGGCCTGCTTCAAAATGGCCCCCACCCGACCCTCCCAAACAGCCCGGGGGGGGGGACCTCCCAGGGGTCGGCTGCCCCCCCCCAAGCCCCCCTTGGGAGGGAGGGGTGGGGGGGAGTGAGCAGACCAAGAGACCAAGTAGAGTGTGAAAAAGGCCGCTTTAATGAAACAGGTGCACATTTACACAACGAATCCTCGGCAAACGCCTAACAATCTAAAACCTTACCAATTGTTTGAATTGTTTTTCCAACCCCCAAAATACCCACCCCCGCCCCTCACCCTCAGTCAAACCCGCCCCCACCCGTACATACCCCATCACATATTAAAACCATATAACAGCCCCATTACAACATTATAACTTCAACAGGCCCCAAAACCATATCTCCAAACCCCACTTACAGCCAAAGCCCGACCAGATCCCCCAGCCTATGCCTCCAAACCCGAATTCCACCTGTACAACTTCCCCTGACAAAATCCACGTTCCAAAATCTCAACTCCCCTCGTGCCCAAAATTTGGCAAATCAAAATATTCCGCCACCCAGAAAGCAGTGGGAGAGGACAACGAAAACACCTTTCTGCCCCCCCAAACAGACAACAAATCCCGTGAAAACAAGGGGCAAAAGATTACACTAAACCAACGCATTTCTGACCGTCAAACAGCGGGACAAAACCTCCCGAATCTCCAAAAGATACAAGTCCATCCCCATCCGGGATAAATGAACCCCGTCACTGTGGAAAAACGGCACAGCATCATACCGGATGTCACTATGAACAATCCGGCCAAACCCCAAGTCCCTACAAAACCGAGACACCTCAAGATTAACTTTCCTGCGGGACTTGTCAATAGCTTTAGGCTTTACAGCATTACGCCAGCACCTCCTCGGGATCAATTCAGTCCACAGGACGTGGCACCCAGCCCATTGCTGATGTAACAAAGAAAGATCCTTTTTCATGGTCCGAAGAAGAACAACACCCTTAACTGAACACAGGTCATTCTCACCCAGATGTAAAACCAAAATATCCGGACACACCCCTCCCACCAACCACGAATTAAGAGCTGGAATAAGATCCTTCCACAACATACCCCCCCGACCCTTCCAAACAACATTAAATAGACGTTCATTAAAGCCCAGCATAGCACCAAAGTAACTCAAACGGGCTTGAAGCTGAGCTCTTTTAACGAAGGAGTGGCCCACAATCCATATCGTCAGGACAGCGGAACGAGGACCAGCCACAGAACCTGCAAGAAAAAGAAGTATCAGAAAGGCAAAACAGGAGAAGACGCAGGCGCATCCCCAACCGCACCTCGGACATAGCGCTGAAAGCAGTTTGAAGTCCAGCGCCCCAAATGCATAATGTCCTCCCGTGACCAACCCCTGTGATAGGCCTCAGTGGCAGCCCCAATTCGAAAAGAATGAGTGCCATAACTAGACTCATCCAAGCCAAGATGACGCAGCGCTTTTCGCAACACCATGCGCAGTTGGTATGTAGTGACCACAGAACCATCTAAGTGCTGAAAAACATTATGTTCTAAAACACCACCCGAAAGATCCCACCAGCAGCGCGCCCAGCGCAAAGGGCAAGTCTCCACGGAAGAAACAGCTTCCAGCCAAATACCCTTGCCTTTCTGTCTCTGATCCGTTTTGGAATGAGAAAGCCAAAGATGAACTCCTCTACCAGACAAACGAACATCACCCCACAGAACTCCCTTGGAACACCGATTACCCAACAACTCGGACACCCTAAAGGCGCCAAAAAACATCCAAACCATCAAGGTGGCAAACAGGCAAGCTTCCGCCCTGTCCCTACACACTTCCGGCAAGATCGACACCACACTAGCCAACCTCTGCCATGACAAAGGAGACCTCACCGCCGGAACACCACCCCGCTCCCGAGCCCACCCTTCCAACATTCTCCTGCCCAATTCCCCCGCAGATGGTGAGTAACCCCAAAACAACTTACCCATAAAGGAAACGCCCGCCAACTTCCCAGCAATAGTAACTCTAGATAAACCCCTGTCCATTAAACCCAACATAAACTGAACCACATCCTCTGATCTTTGCCACGACAGGTCCCTTTTGACAGCTCCAGAAGCCAAAAATTCTTTCCACGCCAGCTCATACGCCGTTCTCGTGGAAGTCGCCAAGGACCCTACCACCAGCTGAAAGACCCTGTGTTGCCTACCGTCCACAGATGTTCCGGCATGGGAGTCGGCGTCTCGTCTGCCTCCAAAGCTAGCCCACGGAATCTCTCCCACTGTGAACGAGACAAAGCATCCGCAATGTCATTGTCCACACCAGGAATGTGTAGGGCCCTAAAGCAAATATCAAATCTAAGGCATCCTAACACAAAGACCCTGAGCAGCTTCAGAACTTGGACGTCCTTGGCAGATTGTCTATTGATCACCTGAACCACAGCCAAATTGTCAATCCTGAAAAGAACCTTCTTGTGAGCCAAATCCTGGCCCCACAACGTTACTGCCACAACAACCGGGAACAGTTCCAAAAAGGCAATGCTCCGGCCACCATTCCTCCAAGCCTCGGGCCACCGCTGAGCACACCATTTTCCTTGCCAATACAGGCCAAAACCATCACTACCAGCTGCATCAGAAAAGATCTGCACATCCCACATCCAATCCACTTCCCTATGTAGAGGAACTCCATTGAAAGAATGTAGAAAGGTGACCCACATACGCAAATCCTCTTTGACACCCGCCGACAGCCGAACCCGATGATGTGGCAAGTAACGACCAGACAGAGCCCTGCCTAGTCGCCTACAGAAAGTCCTGCCCGCCCTGACCACCCGACATGCAAAATTAAGGTGACCCAGTAAGACTTGCACTTCCCGCACCATGACTTTCTTTTTAGGCAACATTTGTTCAACCAACTCCAACATGTTCCTTTTCTTATCAAGGGGTAAACGAGCCTGCATGGACTGAGAGTCAAGTTCAATGCCCAAAAAAGACATGGTCGCGCAAGGACCCATGGTCTTCTCCGGAGCCAAAGGAACACCCAAATGAACCATAAGGGACTGGAACTGAACCAAAGCATTCTGGCAGTCTAAAGAATCAGCAGCACCCACAAAAAAGAAATCGTCCAGATAGTGAGTGACCAAAGTGTGACCAGATTGCTGTGTGAAGAACCATTGTAAGAACGTACTGAACGTTTCAAACAACGCACATGACATGGAACAGCCCATTGGCAGTGCTTTGTCCACGTACCACTTCCCAAGGAATTGGATACCCAGAAGAGGCCAATCTTCAGGATGGACTGGAAGCAGTCGAAATGCGGATTTAATATCGCATTTTGCCATTAGAGCCGAAGGGCCTGCAGCCACTACCAAAGACATGGCCACATCGACGGAAGAGTATGAAACAGAAGCTGCTTCATCATCAATAAAGTCATTCACAGAACTACCCTCAGGCCACGACAAGTGTTGGATAAGCCGAAATTGCCCCGGGTCTTTCTTGGGAACCACCCCAATTGGTGAAATAATTAACTCTTCCAGAGGCCAATCATCAAAAGGACCCGCCATTCTGCCTTCACACACCTCCTTGTTCAACTTCTCCTGGACTATATCCTTGTGTTCCTCCGCTGACTTAAGATTCTTTGACCACCTCCTCACACGAGGTCCCACATAACCCAGATGAAAACCATCTCTGAAACCAGACACCAAAAACTCTCTCAACTCAGGAGACCCATACCCGTGTAGCGCCTCAGACAAATGTAGCACATTAACCGGCGTATGAGCCTTTGGGCCCAACACCCGATGAACCTCTCCCTCCCCTGGAAGCCGGAGGTGGCTGTGAAATGGCCTGATGTGTGGAACCCTGCTGTGACCACTGTTGCCCACCCGGAGGTCTGAGTCCCCAACATCTAGAAAGCGGGTGGCTCTTTTTCCCACACTGTGAACATTCGTGTCGGAACTTACAAAACTCTCTAGTGCAAGTCCCTCTATTGAAGTCCCAGCAGGTCCCAACATTAGCCTGTGCTGATGTACCTGACCCCACCCCTCCCCGGGTGGGTCGCGCTTGAAAGGGGCGGTAAAGTAAAGGCAAACCACTGGCCGTAAAGATCGTTTTACCACTAGAAGCCGCTCCCATGGTGTGTTGCCAAAGGTCTGTGTCTAATTCCCCCCATTTCGCCTCAGGATCCCAAGCCATACGGGCCCTAAACTCCTCATCATACTGCGCCCAAGCAAAGTCATTTCTAGTGATTTGAGCTTTACGAATCACATCCATGTATTTGAACAACGAAACGCAGCGCTCAGGAAACTTCTCACAGTAGACACTGGCGTATATTAAAAACGCTGCCGTCCAATTTTCGATGGTCAGGGGGACTTTAGGCCGCTTAGCCAATTCGTATTCCTCTTCCTTGGAACCCTCCTTGGCACGTACTTCCCTATGTAACAACTTTAGGAGTTCCACAAACTCACCATTCCAAATTTTCTCCTTAGTGCTCAACATTAGATGAGCTCCCAATGGTTTAGTGACGCCCATATAGGGCAACTTCTTGATTTTCAACTCCTTACTATGTACAACCTTACCTGTATCCGTTCCGACAGTAGAAGTCCCACTGTCAACCTTAGCCTCCACCCCCTTGTCAACCCCATCGGTACCAACACCCTGATCTTTAACATAGCGACCCTTGTGTAACCTACCCCCAGACCCCGTGGAGACTAAATCTTCCCCAGACCCCACAGACACCATTTTAACCTGAGGCTGCACAGTCTCACCTGGGCGTAACAAAGGAGGCTGGCTTGGCTCCGTTCTCCACTCCACATGGGAAACATCATCCGCCGTCCGAGGAGCCCTCACTGAGGGGCCGAGCGCTCGTGGCCTGGACCGTTCAGCTCTCCCACGCACCACCGGTGCCTGTAAAGAACTAAAAGACACATGAGACTGCCCCCCCTTAGGCACATTATCCCGCACTTCGCCCTCCTCAGGGCTATCCTCATCATAGTCAAGAATTAACGATTCCTCCAACTGAGAGGGGGCAGGCAACACCACTTCCTTCCGGACCCCTTCAAGGGTCAGTGAACGATCACGGGCCTTACCAACCCTGACATGAGAGCGAGGCGGGGAGGCAGACTGTACCCGCCTGTATGCCCCACCATCATTACCACTCCCAACACCTGTCACCGGCAAAAAATCGTGAAGACCTTGCGGAGCAAAAGCAGTCGCGCCGGACCTGCTCTTGGAAACTGCGCTGTAATCCCTCGGTGGAGCCAGTGAGATCGCACGTGACCTGCTAAAACCAGCTGCGCCGACATCCCTCGTTGGGGCCACTGAGGTCGCGCTTAACCTGCTTGTAGTGGCCACGACGGGATCCCTCGTTGTGACGGGACGTGCCGCGCAAGGCTCCACCCTCTTTTCACCTTGGCGCAAATGGGCTGCCTTCCGCCCTACCAAGTCCGCTGCTCCCGACTGCTCCCTATCCTGAAAAGAAAAAGGCCGGACTGATGTGCCAGGGTCCAAACTACCAAAAGAACCAGCAGCTGGGAACACGTCCCCTGTTGCCCTACCAAAAACCTGTCTGCCCCCTTGAAAATCAACTGGAACCGGCCGCTTACTCTTAAGAGCCGCGCTCAAACGAAGCGGAGGGGGAGAAGGGGCACAAACTTCTTCATCACTGCTGCATTCAAACATTGCCAAAATTGTCTCTGACGCCGTACCCTGGACCTGAGAACCCAAAGCCACGCTGTCCTGGTGCACCCCCTCCGAAAAGCCAGACGCCCTATTCTGCCCACCAACCTGTAAACCCGGAAAATGCACCACACCAGACCCCAAACCCACCTCACCTCGAGCTACACTAGAACCAATCTGAGCAGCATCACGCAGCCCCTCAGCCCAAGAAGGGAAAACATCCAGACCCCCAAAAGACCGAACCCTAACCCCCGAGGGAGCCCCACCCAAATCGGCCCCCCCTGTGGAAGATCCCACCATCCCCCTATCTGTAGACACAGAAAAAGAAGAAACCTGAGGAAAAACAAATTCCCCACCACCTACCCTTGATCGCAAATTGGGAGAAACATCATGCCCCCCAGTCTGCGCCCACTCACCTTCCCCTACAGAACCACTACACACAGAAAAAACTTCTCCCCCAACAGATAAAGGAGGGGAAAACAACAGGGGGCTAACAGGCACCTCAGGGGCCACTGCTACACCAACACCCTCTGACCTAGAACCAACCCCATGTACAGATGAAAAGGAAACTCCATGTGGCCGGGAAGGAATGAAAAGACACCCTCCCTTTGCCTCCCCCGGAGCTTGAAAAACATATTGAGCAGGAACATCCTGAAAGGAAACCACAGAAGCATGCCCCTGTTCATCACCCCCGCTCTGAAAGGGCACAGTAGGCAGCGCCTCGCGCTCCAAAAATGCCTCCGCCCCTCCCCCCACAGCGACGTCACCAACCGCCACTGCAGAGGTCGAGGCAGAGCGCCGTGCACCTCCACGCTGAATAGAAGCCCTACGACCTTGCTGCGAAGGGGCCGAAGCGGCCCTCTCCCTAAAAGCCGACACATTCAATTCCTCTGGCGCATCCCGCATTGGTGCACCATCCAACGGCCCACCCACGATGCTCCCGCCCAAACCAACAGCCGACGAGGGCCCAGAACCCCTCCCCCGCTGTGCCTTCACCGCCGGGGCCGCTCTGCGAGAACGAGAGCGGCCCCGCTCACTTACCGCGTCATTTCGCCTCCGCTTCGGCGACAAACAAGCCGCCACCACCGCTGACACTCCCGCCGACGCACGGCGCTGGGGCCTCGACTGTTCGGCCTGCCGGTCCCCAATCACCAAGTCAAGGCGGCCTGCTTCGCTAAGGAGGCGAATCGCCTCTAAAACGCGATAATCCTCAGCTGCCATCTGAGATTAACGACGTCTGACGGAAAACAAGCAATTACTGACAGATTTACTACACAAAAACTCGCTAATCTAACCACACAAAAAACTCGCTATGCAACACACCCGGCCACCAGGTCACCTAAGCCTAAAATGGTGGCCGGGAGGAGGAGCCCAAGCCCCTTATAGGCTGGGCTCCTCCACAACCAAAAAATAGCCCAAAACTAGCCCAAACCCCTGGCCTGCTTCAAAATGGCCCCCACCCGACCCTCCCAAACAGCCCGGGGGGGGGGACCTCCCAGGGGTCGGCTGCCCCCCCCCCCAAGCCCCCCTCGCGCTCTCCACTCCCCGAAGCAGACTCCGTAACGGGGTAGGAAGTGATGCATTATTTGGAGCATGTCTCTGGAGGGTGGGCAGCCGGCAAAAAAAGACGCCATTCTGCCGCCTTTCCATCACGCAGAGGCACGTCATAGGTGCTATATTCAGGGCCTACAGGCTGCATCACAGCAACAAATAAATCATGGAAGCAGCACTTCTGTTTTTTTTTCGCTGCACCCATTCATGAAATTACGGGCTTTGCACACCCCCTGCCAGTTTTGCAGTAAATTCACGATTTGCAAAATCACGAAAAGCTGGTGGGAGGGTCTGTTGAAGGCATGTGTTTACAGCTCAATAAACTGTTGAGTTATGGTGCAACATGGTTAATTCCTTATACACAGGGTGCTTTAATGAGTTCTGATCTCTAGGTTTTTTTAGGCATTGCCACAGCCAGACAATTTTTCCAATACCGTGAAATAGGATACTAACTGTTGGACCCGGGTTCTCCAGTCCACTTAGGGTAGCTTGGCACAAGTGATAAGGCCTAACTCCAAAGCAATATGTTGTGCTTGCTTCACACTCAAACAGTAACCCAACGTATTTCCCACTTAAAAATGACACCACACCATCTTTAGAAAAATATGGAAATGCTTTATCTCTTGTTAATAGTTCAACTTCAGTTCTTAGCAGTGAAAAACTTACATCACAAGCATTTCCATGTATGATTAATTCAACATTAAAGTATCACATTCCTTTGGTTTGCAATTCAATCACCAACATATGTAATGAGTTATGCAGCTCCTTATCTCAGGCAGTTACTTTACAACTTTAATACATCCAGCAGCAAGATACACTTTATAAATAAGAAGAGCAGATAATCTCATAGGTTTGCGAAAGAAGTGTCACATATACCAGGGGGTTGTTGAGCAGATTTTGTATTCCGACTAGGCAGCAATCCAGATCATATCAATTAGGGCTATTGGCATAACTACCCCAGTGGGGAATTATTCTTTTTATTCCACAGTTATTCATCTGCCTCTATGTCTTCAAGTTTTCCCTCAAGTCCTGGAGCACAAACCATGTGAGGATATGAGTCTGAATACCCCCACAGGCCCCACTTCAAAGGGGCTGAGGCGATCAGTCTTTCCTTTCTGTCCCCTACTCCCTATGTCTCTAGACCGCTACCTATTTTGTCTGGATAATTCTGACTCCATCTTTAGCACCTCGATTTATCCCTCATAAGTATACAACAGAGGGGGAACCCTAAAACAACACTTGGAACTGTTGCCTCACTCGTGGCTCTTACCGGCTCTTCAGTCAGACGGAGACGGCAATCCCTTCCAGCCCAGGCCCAATCTTCAGTCTCTACTTGGGGCCAGGAATGGAAGGCAAATGCGGTGAGAATCACCGGACAAATCTCAAGGCCTGTTCCCCCTCACCTTCCCTCACGATTCTGAAGAAAGCGTCCGGCGCCCTTCCAACGCGTCACCTCGTCAACTGAGCCAGCCGCCTCCCAACTCAAGCGCCGGCCCCGAACTTTCAGGTAGGCGGAGCTGAAGACGCCCACACGGGGCGGTTCTTTTCCTATGCCGGACCCGCCCTGATCAGCTTCCACGCCTTTCGCTGGGGAACAGGCCGGCAACTCCGCTTGACAGGAGCTTAGCGGTACCACAGAAAAACAAAGGCTCTCGCTAGAGGAATTTTGGGGAAATCAAGGTATTGATAGAATTCTCCCCCTTCCTCTTCCTTCTTATCTGCGGCAGCAGGGGGTAGGACGCATATCCCTACGTTTATTGAAGGTGTCTCCCTGCCCCCTCCTCACTCTTACTTACACTGCGCAGACATCCAGGGGGGGGGGGGTCTCTCTCTCTTTAGACAGCTGCTAGTCCGACGGCTCCCCCAATACTCTAATGACGTGGGGCTAGTTTCTAAGAAGGTCGTAGGAATCCCACAGTCTGACCTCTCTCCTTTAAGAAGAAAAGCAGCAGCGCAGGTCCCCTCAGGTTTTACACTCACCACCTTTTACTCAGGTGAAATGATGTACCTCTATGACCTGGCGATCTCACGTTCAAGGGGGCGTCGGGGGGGGAATGGAGATCTTTAACCACTCCTTTACATGGATACTGGACCCCCTCGGTCCCTCTCACAGCTGGGTCACTTCACCAGGTATGGAGGCAGATTCACCACACCTGTCAGCAGCTCTTCAGAACCATCAACCAGATGTCCCTCTATGACCTGGCGATCTCACGTTCAAGGGGGGGTTGGGGGGGAATGGAGATCTTTAACCACTCCTTTACATGGATACTGGACCCCCTCGGTCCCTCTCACAGCTGGGTCAGTTCAGCAGGTATGGAGGCAGATTCACCACACCTGTCAGCAGCTCTTCAGAACCATCAACCAGATGTCCCTCTATGACCTGGCGATCTCACGTTCAAGGGGGGGTCGGGGGGGAATGGAGATCTTTAACCACTCCTTTACATGGATACTGGACCCCCTCGGTCCCTCTCACAGCTGGGTCAGTTCAGCAGGTAAGGAGGCAGATTCACCACACCTGTCAGCAGCTCTTCAGAACCATCAACCTGGTCAGGATCACCCTTCCTCATACACAGCAGTCTGCACTCCAGTCAGTTCTTTAGTGTGGACAAAATGGCCGACCAGTGCGCTCACTTATATAACCTAGGCCCAGGTCACTAGAAGGGACCAGAAGGTTCTAGATCCCCCTAATGCTAACCTATGGACCATGGCTCTGAGGTAACTCCTGACAGGGCAACCATTTTGAAGTACTCAATAGGCCACCATTTTGAATAAGGCACACCTGCGCCTCAGCACTGATTAGCAGTGAGGAGACGCCCGGAGGTTTAAAAAGTCAACACCAATAAAAAATTTAGTGGACACACAAAAAAAAAAAATAGAAGGCAAAAAGGGGATAAAAATGATGAGAGACCACCCAAAGGGCTGACAGGTCTAACACGCGCCCCCCCCAGCTGAAAGTGGGGAGAGCTACCCAACCCCTTGGGAGTTCTCGTCACTAAGGCGGAAATACCTTGAGAGACCGTCTGCGTTGGCGTGGTCCACTCCAGGCCGATGTTCCACCCGGAAGTCCATTCCCTGTAGGGAGATGGACCACCTTAGCAGTTTAGGATTCTCGCCCCTCATTTGCATCAGCCAACGAAGGGGCCGGTGGTCAGTCTGAACAAGGAAGTGCGAGCCAAAGAGGTATGGCTGCAACTTCTTCAGAGCCCATACCACCGCAAAAGCTTCCCGCTCAATCGCACTCCACCTCTGTTCCCGGGGAAGCAGTCTCCTTGATAGGAAAACTACAGGTTGGTCCAGACCCTCCTCATTGAGTTGCGATAACACTGCCCCCATGCCATGCTCCGATGCATCAGTTTGGACGATAAAGTCCTTGGAAAAGTCAGGTGCCTTTAAGACAGGAGCCGCACACATTGCTTGCTTTCGGGTGTCAAAAGCTCGCTGACACGCCTCCGTCCAGACTACTCGTCGAGGATGTTTCTTGGATGTAAGCTCAGTCAAGGGGGCACAATTGTGCCATATCCCTTGACAAAGCGACGGTAGTATCCTGTTAGGCCCAGAAAAGCTCGGACCTTGGTTTGGGTCTTGGGGGGGCTCCCAGGCCATGATAGTCTCAATCTTAGCCTGGAGGGGCTGCACCTTCCCCCTGCTTACCAAATGCCTGAGGTACACTACCGACCCCTGCCCGATCTGGCATTTGCTGGCCTTGATTGTCAAGCCAGCCTGCTTCAAGGCTTGAAGGACAGCCTGAAGGTGACACAAATGGTCCTCCCAACTGCTGCTGAAGACAGCGATATCGTCAAGATAGGCAGCATAGAAGGCCTCCATACCAGAGAGGACCTTGTTCACCAGCCGCTAAAAAGTGGCAGGGGCGTTCTTGAGCCCAAAGGGCATCACACAGAACTGGTAGTGGCCCTCAGTAGTGGAGAAGGCTGACCTTTCCTTTGCTCCATCTGTAAGGGAGATCTGCCAGTACCCTGATGTGAGGTCAAAGGTACTTCGGTATTGGGCAGCTCCCAACCGGTCAATGATCTCATCCGCCCTTGGGATCGGGTGGGCATCAGTCTTTGTCACATAATTCAGTCCCCTGTAATCCACACAGAACCTGTGTTCTGGAGTGGTGCCCGGTGGGGCAGCTTTTTGTACCAGAACCACCGTACTGGACATGGGGCTGCTTGAAGGTTCGATCACTCCCAGCTCCAGCATCTTAGTGACTTCACTGTGTATGCTGGCCTTCACCTTGTCTGACAGCCGGTAGGTCCCGGACTTCACAGGTGGGCTGTCCCCTGTGTCCACGTCATGGGTACACAGGTGGGTCCTTCCCGGAATAAGGGAGAACAACAAGGAATACTGCTCCAGAACTTGACGGCAGTCCCTCCGCTGTTCGGGATTTAGGGATGATGAGAGGATCACCCCTTCCACTGACCCATCCTTCTCTTCGGACGCAAATAGATCAGGGAGAGGCTCACTTTCCTCTAACTCTGTCCCATCAGTCACCATCATCAAGATGACTTCGGCCTCTCATAGTGGGGTTTGAGGCGGTTGACATGGAGCACCCGATGGGGCTGCCTGGGTGTCTTAAGATCCACTAAGTAAGTGACCTTGCCCTTCTTCTCAACCACTTCAAAGGGGCCTGTCCAGCGATCCTGGAGGGCATTAAGCTCCCCAGGCTCCATGACCCACACCTTCTGGCCAGGCTCCAACTCCACAGGGTGAGCATTGTGGTCATACCACTCTTTCATGACTGCCTGGCTGGCTTCAAGGTTGTCAGAAGCTTGCTTCCACAACTTGGCCATTTGGCTACGGAAAGCCAGCATGTAACTCACCATATCCTGGGGACACTTCCTGGGAGTCTGTTCCCATCCATCTTTCACCAGGCTGAGGGGTCCTCTGACAGGGTGCCCATACAGAAGTTCAAAGGGGCTGAAGCCAACTCCTCTCTGTGGCACTTCCCTGTATGAGAACAACAGACCGGGCAGGAGGACGTCCCATTTCCTCCGCAGGCTCTCAGGCAGACTTCTGATCATGCCCTTCAACCAGACCATTGGTCTGGGGTGGTAAGGTGTGGAGAACCTATAAGTAACTCCACATTCCTTCCACATGGCCCGCATGTATGCTGACATGAAGTTGCCCCCCCTGTCGGACACAACTTCCTTGGGGAAACCCACCCGGGTAAAAATCCCCATCAGGGCCCGAGCCACCGCAGGTGCAGTAACATTCCTCGAAGGAATAGCCTCAGGGTACCGGGTGGCATGATCCACCAGAACCAGGATAAACCTGTGACCGGCTAAAGTCGGTGGATCCAATGGCCCAACAGTGTCGATGCCCACCCTTTCAAAGGGGGTGCTAACGACAGGTAGTGGTTCCAGGGGAGCCTTCAGCTTAACCCCTGTTTTCCCACTAGCTTGACAGGACACACACGTCCTACAAAAAGTGTAGGACGCAATCCTCATCTGAGGCCAATAGAAATGGGGGACAAGCCGGGCAAAGGTCTTGTCCTGACCCAGTTGTCCTGCCAAGGGAATCTCGTGAGCCAACTCCAAGAGGAAGGCTCGGTAACGCTGGGGAACTACCAAGACCCGTGACGAACCGTGCACCGGAGCCTTGGGTTCACTGTAGAGAAGGCCATCCTCCCAGTAGATGTGAAAGTTCCCTATAATATTACCTGCTGCCTGGGCTTTGGCCTGACGCCTCAGTCCCTCAAGGGTAGGGCACTCCTTCTGCCCCTGACAAAACTCTTCCCTGGTAGGTCCTCCCTCCACATGCCATTCTACAGGGATAGGAAAGTCCTCCAGGGAGACAACATCCCCCTCCGTGGACTCCAGGACCACCACCTCAGGTGTCCCATCCTTCTCACGGGGTGTGGACGCCGAGGCAGGGTCTTCCCCTTTTTGGCAGCTGGCTGTGCCTTTGTTCCAGTCTCCAGCCCTTGCGAACTCCCCCTCTGGGCAGTCGCAGACCGTGTGTTTGCACAGGTCCAATCAGGTGTACCCAGCATCTCTGAATGAGTCCGGAATTCCACCTCTTTCCAAGCATTGTGCTCTAGGTCGTTCCCCAACAGACAATCGACTGGCACGGCAGGGCTCACCGCAACTCGAAGGAGACCTGCGGCCCCTCCCCACTCAAAGGGAACCTCGGCCACAGGATAGTGACCTATTCTGCCGTCAGCCATCGCGGCGGGGTGGAGTACGTTTGGGATCACCTGCTCTTTTGTCCACCTACAGACCAAACGAAATTCCCATACTTCACCAGCTGACTCCTTACCATAGTCATACTGGCACCTGTGTCCCTCAGAGCTTCCCCTCTCTGGCCGTTGATGGTGACCCGCTGCCCATACTTGGTGGTATTTGGGGGCATCTGGATCTTAGGAACCATCTTGCTGTCTCCCAGAGACACTAAGGTTATTCCCGCCCACTCACCTCCCTTATCTAGAGGCAATTCCTCCCCGAGCACTACAGTAGCCACTCCCGGGGTTTTCCCTCCAGTGGGAGGGGGTGGTCTCTTTGGGCACTTGACATCGCCTTTATAGTGCCCAACCCCACCACATTCATAACAGCGGACAACCCTTGGCGAAGCTCAATTCCCAGGTGGCCTGTTTCAAAGTGGCTTTTAATTGATATGGCGATAGGGTGAAAAGTACGGATTCATCCAGTTGTAGGAAGTCAACCGCAGCTCTAAAAATTTTAACAATTAATGACTGCTCATTTAAACCTCCTAATAATTCTTTCCGGATAAAAGATCGTAATGTAACCGGATCACCCTTTACAAGGCTTGTAACCCATCACACTATCCCCGCAAGTCCCTGTATCCAGGTACTTCTTAGACCAAATTCCAACCTTAGTGCAAGCCAAGGGACAAGCAGAGTTAACTGAGGCTAGGCTCCGTAAAATGTTGCCTTCTGTTGTATTTAAAAAGCCCCATTTTCCTAAGTCAAGTAATTCAATACCATACAACAGGGAGGCAGGAATTTTAGCACGAAATACCTCTAATAAAAGTGCAAAATTTCTCCTTCCAGTTGATCTATAGAGGGAACCCAAACTTTTCCCTTGTGTAATTGCTTTATGAATATTATTTTCTATGTGGGCTTTATCACTTAAATTGCTACACACCGTTTTTCCCAAGAAAACATATGATTTTATAAGTTCGTTTTTGTCCACCTACAGACCAAACGAAATTCCCATACTTCAACTTTTTTCTTCCGTGCATGCACATTACTTTACTTTTAGATACATTTATCTTTAAATAGTGGGCCTCTGCATATTCATGTAGCATCTGAAGACGACTATTTAATCCCCTCGGCATCAAATCCAATATTAATATGTTGTCCGCATAAAGTAAACAAACAATCGGTCCCCCCCCCCCCCCAGTAATGATATATATATATATATATATATATATATATATATATATAGTGTAGAGGGGCCAATAAACATCCTTGTTTTAGGCCATTTACAGTGGGGATTGTTTGGGAGAGAACTCTTTCCCCTCCCATTAAGACTCTACACCAAGTATCTGTATAGACAGCACGGACTAACTCCAAGAGGATGGCTGGCATACCCAGGTCCGACAGTTTTCTCCACAGCAAAAGATGATCTACTTCATCAAATGCTGTGGAGAAGTCTATAAACGCCTCTAACTTTAACATATTTTTTGTTTATTACCTGTAGAGCCGTTAGGTTATCGATAGTTCCATGTTTTGACCTAAACCCGGTTTGTTCAAAAGGTAAGATTTTACCCACGTCCACCCAGTCATTTATTTGCATCAAGAGGCATTTAGCAAAAACTTTACCTACTGCGTCTAAACAATTTGACAATAGTTATTTGGGACATCTCGGTCTCCCTTCTTGAATAGAGGGACTAATATACTCCTCTTTCAGGATGGGTGGACCGTTTTATTTGCATAGCAATAATTGAACACTGGATAAAGGATTTTACTCCACATTGTACTGTTTTGTTTTAAAACCGTAATTGGTAGCTCATCCGGGCCCATCGCCCCGGAGGATCGCATCCCCTTGATCGCCATTTCAATATCTTTTTCAGATGGCGAGCCATACGATGAAGGGTCTTCCTTTAGTCCAATACGGACAGGTGCGGTTGCATTACTTGCATATAAGTCCTGAATATAGCGAACCCATTTGTGCTCCTCAATGGCAACTCGGAGTGGTCTTGATCTAGCTCCACATCCCTCCCCGATGAGAGACCAATACGTTCTTACTTGTCTTTTCAACACTGCTTCTCTCCGTTTAATCCAGATGTTATCTTCCCTCTCTTTTCTTAACTTAACCTTTGCCCTAGTCCTCCTCCTCTTTAATAGTAATATTATACGATATCTATCAGAGGAGTAGTACAAGTTTTGTTCTCTAATCAATTTGTTTATTTAAAGATTAAACGGGTGTAGGGATCTGGGGACTACTTTAGTACTTCTTTTTTGATTTGACTTATTTGCAATATCTATCAGCTTAATTATAAAAGCATTAAAACTGGAAATTTCTGATCCATTCCAGTTAGACAAATTCTCTACAGTGACCTCTAAGAAACTGTCCAGGCCCAAGATGGCCTTGGTACCCCAATGACGTTTCCCTGATTTCTTAGCAAAACCAACAGCTTCACCGTTTAGTGCCCATGGATCACTCAAGAGTAAATTTAAATTTACAGTGAGAGTTAATACTTTGTGGTCACTGTAGAGAGAATTGGAAACCTTAAGATCTTTCAATAAGAAGAAGGAGGTACTTCCCACTGCCACATAGTCTAGAATAGATTCTCTGCTAGTAGACTTAAAAGTAAAGTTTGCCGGTGTATTAGAGGGGAATCTTCCATTTACTATAATGCCATCAACTTTCGTTAGTTCATCAAGGAGCGTTTTCCCCCTCTTATTTGTCCTAATATTTGTGGAAAGAGCGCTTGTGGGATCTGTAGGGATTCTTCTTTTTCCTTATTTCGGAATATGTCCAAAGTAAAATGAGAGATTTTACAATTCAGATCCCCTACCAATACTATATGAGGAGAGAGTTCTACTTCATTAACTTTCTTAATGTTTGAGAAAACCTTCTTCAAGAGTACATCGTGACAGGCGTCCGGTGGAATATAAGCGTTTATCCTCGTCAATGGTTTGCATTTTAAATTATTGTCAGGATTATACAATGTTATTGCCAAAAAAAGGTTACTAGGATCTTTATAGTAGTCATAATTCCATTTTATCTTATTTGACAGCAGGCATGCCACCCCTCCCTTTGCATGTCCTCTCCTGGATGGAATTGCTTTACAATCTAAAGTAAAATAATCCTTACATAATAGTTCCTCTGTACACCAGATCTCTTGAAGACAAATCATGTTTGCATCTAGTACACATAAGTATTGTAACTTCTCCCTACTATTCTTTATTCCTACAGCATTCCATGATATTATTTTTAATTCATTGCTAGAAGGATGGCTGTTGTGGAAGTTTATTATTAGATCTGCTCGATAGAACACCAGGTAACCAGTTCCATTTTGGACTCTCTTCTTTGGAGTTCCATTAAAAGGAAAGTGGGATGGAATCTTTAAATTTCACTTGTCTGCCATTTTTTGTAATACAGATTTTTAATTCTTCTGTTTCATACAGACGATCTCTACTGCATGAATCTAAATGTGTTAACAAAGACTTATTATCAAGGGCTCTATTTCGGGGTTTCTCAGAAAATGGGATAACATCAATCCCCCTACTTTGTAGGCCTTCTGGCCCTTGTAATATAGGGTTTGCAATATTTTTGGAATTAAACCTTACCCTCGATTTATAGCCAACTTCTGTTTTTAAGATGGAGACTAAGCTTATGTAACTGCTTTGAATAAGTTTCAAACTTTCAATCTCCAGAAGACATTTGAGAAGCGAAGTCCAATTTAATATTAAATCCGTATCAAACAGAGGCATGAAATCTAACTGGAGTGTGTCTGTACTTTCTCTGATGCGTTCAACATCAGTTATCTCAGACTTGCCTCTAATTTTTACAATGTCAGAGAAGGGGACAGCCAAAGGATTAAGTACTGAAGAAAATAGGCTAACAGACCTTGGCTGCTCCGCTGTTATAAGTGATGGAAACCCCTTAATTGTGGTATTATCAAGAACTGTTATGGGGTATGCAATATTCAAGGGGGGAGCTTCATAGGCCAACATTGGCCCTATTGCTAAATCTTTGATCTCCGGATTCACAAGATCAGCTTCACATTCTGGATCATATCTTGTGATACCTTTTGCGGTGTTTCGGGGGGAAATTCCTTACTAACTGAGGCCTCAATGTTTTCTTTAAAACAAATTCTCCTTTGCTTCTTTTTTGAGAATCTTCGTATTGATTTAATCTTTTTCCCTCTATTCTTTTCATTTTTCCCCTTTCTCTCATTTTTTTCCAAGTGTAAAGCTTCTAAGGCATCTTCTTTCTCGTCACTTAACTGGGTTTTAAAAATAGGGGAATACTTCCCTATCTATCCTTTTTGCTGAGTCCACCCAGTCTTTTAGTTCTTGAGCTGAATCATAATTAACCTGTATAGATTTTGATGAGGGTTCAAAGGTCTTCTCTAACATCACCATTTTATTCATTTGCTTATCAGTTTGAGGATTGCGATCATGATTAATATTGGTTAGATGACTATTAGCATTCTCAACTATATTCTCTATAGCCTCTTCTACTTTTACTTCCGCTTCTACTTGTTTAGTATCAGTTTTTAAACTCACCTTCTTCTCCTGATTACTTTTTAACAATACCTCTAATATTTGAGTTACAGTTTCCAACACGCAGTCTGAACCTCCTACGAATTTTTCAAGTAGCTTTAAATAGAGGATAATAGATGTTCTAGGGATAATAGTGAGTCCGAGACTAATATATCCTTCCTGAGTATTTGACTGGGTTGGGTATCGTTGATATTTAAATCAGGGCTCATAGAGGTGAGGGAATACAAAAAAGAGTTATTTGATTTATTAGATGGAGTACTGCTGAATAATTTTAGTCCTTTAGGAACTGTTATTGCTGGAGTATTTGCTAGTTCTATAATCTTGCTAGTATCACAGGAAACATACCTCCTGCAGAGTTCTAAATCTAGATCCGGGAGAGTAACCTCTTTGCTTTGAACATCCTCAACTGAATAGGGACCAAAGGGCTCTTCTATGATTCCATGGGGAGCGTGTGGGGTTCTGTGTAGAATCACATCTACTGTTTTAAGAGCAGGTCCCAAGGATACTTGGGGGATTGGAGAGCCAATTAGATCCTCAGGACTCCGTGCTGGGTGTCTCTGGGTGTCTCTGGGGTTCTTGGGATTCTCTGGATTCTCGGGATTCTCCTCCTCTATATTTACTACCAGTAGTATGTGATTCTACAGCCTCAACAGTATTTACCATTTCAACATCTTTTCTATTCCCACTCGCATTTTCCCCTCTGTCTCCAGTAATTACGGTATTTGATCCAACTTGGGGATTTTTATCCTTTTCCCTTTCCCATAGACTAAATAGTTGACTTTTTCCTTTCGACAGCATGCCAGAAACATCCTTGTTTCGTAAGGGATTTGATTTAGTTTTTGCACAAGTCCTACCCACCAATAATCGCCCAGACCTTAGTTTTTTTGCTGTCATACAAAGGGGTGTACTAAAGACAAGGACAAGGACAAATATAATAAAGAAACCAAAAAAATCAAGGGTGGACAAAAAGCACTGCAAAGAACGCTGCTGAAATAGGTATACAAGTAAATAATTTTTCCTTTCCTTTCAGACAGTGTTTCAAACAGTTCAATCAGTGGTCAAATAGTGTTCCTCCAAAGAGGTGGCAGCTGCTGTTAGTTACTAGTTTCTAGTCGTGGACCACTGCTGCTACTAACTTTTTCAGGGCATGCATTACAGAGATATTATGGGGTAAACATACAATTCATACAGTTCACACAGTGGCCATAGAGGACATAAGATGGAAAAATATGTCTGGTTGCTTCGACCTCAGATCCCAGGCCTCCAGGTCTCAAGACAGCCTCTATTCAAATAGGAGCTCTTTCACCACTGACACAAGATATAGCCCAGGACCGAGCCCACCTAACTTCTTAAAAGATTTTTTTTTGGGTAATGAATGACTATGAATGACATGGCCGTTTGTATAATCCCTGCGGCACAATTTCTATCTCTGACCCAGCTTTATCGTCACGTAGAAAAGGTGGTAATGCACTAGATGGGTGTGGATTTACCTCTGCTCCTCTTGCATAGGCACACAGCAGGCAGCAATACTCCCCCCTCTAGAACCCCCTGCCTTGACTCAAACATTACCGGGCTAACACTAACACCGGGCTGACATGGAGAGGCAAGGGAGGCAAACGGTGGTAACGAGCTACCTGCAAACGGCTTTTCTGAAACTCTCCTTAAGCACTCTGCACCTCAGGTGGGAGCGGGGGGAGCAACGTTCTCAATCCCAGCCCGTTGTGTGAGTCACGGCACCTGCTCCAGTTCTGCTCCGCTCCGCTGCTCTGCTTTGTGTGGTTCCGCTCAGGGCTCAGGCCCGATTTTACACCTTACTCGCTTGCTCTCGCTCCCGTGCTCTGCTCTATGTCCAAGATATTTCCTGCAGCCACACGCTGACCGCTCATGAAAGCGGGGGTGTAACAAGCCAAGCCGAGCCAGGACAAAACAGGCGCCGATGGCTACTAAGGCGCAGGAACTGTAGCTGTCGGAGCTAAACACGTACTGGATCACCTGGGCTTTCTCCTTCTCTCTCTCTGAACTCAAGTGGCAGTCAAAAAGGGGGAATCAATTGGAGAAAAATTGGAAATTAATTGATTAAAATCCCCCAAATCAATCAAGTCAAAACAAGAGCTTTTACCGGCGCTGAGGCAACTTTTCTGGAATATGCCAATAAACTTTATCAATATGCGGGTCCTACCGCGTTGAGCTCCGCTCCGCTGCGCTGACAAACTGGTGCCAAGTGCCTCGCCCCCTGGTGAGGAGGGGTTCAGTCCCTGTTAATTCCCGCCTCCTGTCTCTGCGGTTATGGTGATTGCGTCGATTATGGCTCGATGGCGGCACCGGTTTCCCCTGCCTGCTCACAACTGCTCCAAACTCCGAGCTCTTTCTCGGCTCTGCTCACGCGAAAACGTGGAGTGGACTCCTCACATCAGTAGTGTGGCCTGTTTTTTACTCTTTTGTGGAGCCCAAGAGGACCTTGACATATGCTTTAATATGTAATTGCTCCAGTTTCAGTAGTAGAACTGGGGAAATATTGCATTGTCGCACTTTAAGCCACAGATTTGCTAGAGCCAAAGTGGAATTAAGATCAATAAATACAACAGATACATTAATTTTCCCATGTAATGTGTATTTTTCTTTTTTGTGTTCAGGGCTAGAAAGGTGTCAATACTTGAACTACCCAAATGAAAAAACAATTGTCAAAGGGGATTAAGCTTGTATCTTCCATTCAGTGTAATAGCCGTACCAGGCGGATTTTCAAAAACAATTTCCATGCAGCATCTAGCAAAGCTGTAGGTTAAAAAAAAAAAAAGCCTTTTTCATTGGTGTTCACAAAAAAAACAACCCCCTGGAAATGGTAGCCATTGTACACTGTATGTCATGAACAACAATGCACAGTTAACAGAGTGTACAATAGTGTGAAGGCCATCATACTGGCCACAGTTTACCCCTTCCAACAAACTCCCCCATCCCACCCCCTTGGTTTCCCTCTAGGTTCAATTGCAGGCGTTCAATACTCTACCCTATGTCATCACAGTTATCCTTTAGGAATTTTTGTGGGCAGCCTCGGGCTTTATATACTGCTTCCCCCTGCCGCATACACCAATCTACCAATTTTGCCCAGTTGACCAGGGTTGGCAGATGTGTGCTACCCCACACCCTGGCTATGTCTTGTTAGGCCACTATTATGGGTGTGTTACAGAAAACAATGAATATGGGCTGAACCTTATCGCACTCAGAGTTACTTGTTTTGGTAAAACAGTGCTAGAAGTGGTTAGGACGGTGCTACCTGAGTTCCTCCTTCTGAGTCTTGGAGGGTGGAGTAATACTTATGATAGCGTCATTCCAGTCGGGAATGACGTCCTCAGATGCACACAGTGTGGAAAAATTTCCTTTGTAGGCTTAATGCTTTCAAAATAAAGTTTTATTGAAACATTCAACTTCTCTGATTGTAATCCTTAATTTTTTACATGATTCATAAGTCAAAATTATATTTGGCCCAATGCATTTCGGGCAATAGTGCCCTTCATCAGGGGCATTGATTATCTTCCAAACTTGTCGGAAGTTTTTGAAAATATGTTTAAATGAGTCAATTCAATTCGCGTAAACCCAAGAAAATTAACCTGGAAGTGTAAAATGCCTCCATCAGGCTAGAAACGTGGACGGTGTCATTCGGGTTCACAGACCGCTTTCTAGTATTTGGTGTTTCGTCGGGCGGTTAAGGGATCTTGCCGTAAGTTCGAAAGGGTGTTTTTACAGAAAAGCAACATATATAATTCGGAACTGTTTGTTTTCCCCAAATGCCCAAGCTCACGACCTGTGGGGGGTAAGAGTAATTTCCTCTCCAGTGATCTCTCTAAGTTTGCTTTGTATGCCCCCCTCTACACAGTTCACAAGTTGCGGGTTCTGTCACAGCATATGAAGCAGGGTGCCTGTCATATTGCGACCCCAGAGACATTTGTTGTTTGCGCTTCTATCCATTATTTATAATCTCTTCCTAGAGAAGTATGGCCTGCAGAGGATTTTAAATTGCACCAGTCGAAATTCCACACCAATGGCCACCTCTCAATGGTATCTGCAGACCCCCCCACCCCAATCATTATCCTCCATGATTCCCAAATCCTCTTTCCACCAATCGTGAGACGTACCAGAGGGCGTCCAAAATTGTTTTGGAGCGTGTGGTAGTTCTGAGATGTGGCATGCTGCCATAGGGGTTCCACCAGCACCTGGTATTCAAGGGAGGACGACTCCTTGTCATCCCATAGAGAATGGGAACAAGCACTCAATGCATGTTTCATTTGCAAGTATTTGAATTGTTGGGCTTTTGTCGGTTGGTATTGTTGTTGCAGGTCAGGAAGGGACAGCAAAACCTCCGGGCCCCACACATCTCCCATTTTGGAGATACCAATGAGATCCCATTGGTGGAATCCCTTAAATGCCCCCACCTCCTTCGGCAGATCGGAGTCCCACAGAGGGGACTCTAGTTTCAGTGTATCCCGCCAGCCTATTGCTTTCGTGGCTGTCCTCCAGATCTGGACCACCATGGTCATTGGTTGGTCCCGGGACCTCACCTGTTGGTTATAGATTGCCCTCATGAAACCCCCTAGATCCATTTCTCTTCTATCTGCTCTTAGAGAAGGTTCTTGCAGTAGCGAAAACACCCAGTCATTCACCACCACCAACTGGTAAGTCCAATATTAGAGCACAGCTATAAGTTGGTACATTTTTTGACATTCTCTTTATTGCCCCTCTTGTATAAAGGTAGATTCTGTATATTAAATATTCTACAAGTGCATTATCAGTTGAGTGAATTACTCTTAATGTAGGAATTGCAGTTTCACGAACATGTGCTCGATTCAAGGCATGGCTGCTGTCACCATCGGGAAATAAGATTTAGGATTTCAGTTGAGTTGTATCAGCTGAATTTGGTAGTCATGTTCTGTTTAATTTGCAGAAGCTAGCCTGATAAGCTGTCTTGAATAGATCAATGTAATCTACGTCCGTCTGTGACATGACAAATTCTTGATCAGTAATTGTTTCCTCAAATGATATGAAGGATGTGGCTAATTCATAAAGATCTTTAGCCTAGGGGTTCACTGGAGAATTATGTAATTGAGCCAGATCCTCATAAAATTTAGAATTTCATCAGAACCTTTTTTGGAGATTCTATGTATTTTGTATCTTTTTAGGAAATATTGATTATAGATTGTATTGATAATGATTTGTTTTATCAACTTTGTTGCTTTATCAGTTTTTCGTCATTTTTTTTTTAGATGACACTGTTGTAACTTTTATTGAACCAGTTAAACTAGCATTATATGAAATATGCCGGTCACAATTAAGGTTTTAATTTTTCACCATTAATTAAATCTTCTGGAATACACTGCAACATTATTGAAGTGACTTAAATCCGACTTAATTGAGTGCTGTATAAAAAAAAAACTATCCTTCGTCTGTTAAACTAATCCTCATATGCTTGTTGATCTGCTTCTAATCCATATGCTTTTTTAAGGAGATAAATCATTAACAATTGAGGTTGGCATTTTAACTCTTGGTTAGTGAGTTGTATTGCCATGAATTTTCCAATGTAAGCTAATACATTTTAAATTGCAAGCATCAAGGTAGAAATGGGAGTGTCGAACATTTCTGTTTGGAGAACATTTGGAGCTGGAGAGCTCAATAGTTCTTCGTTTATTTGTGGATGCAAATATAGAAGCCAATCTGATGCTTAAGTTGGAATCCAATGCTTTAAGGTCTAAATTTTTCCAAGAACTGCTTGATGTATTTGGTTCATCTCGTTTTCATATGATAAAAAGTGTTAATGTACCGCAGGCATTAGACTGGTACCTGAGGACTGCAGTTGTTTTCAAAATCTGGGTTTCTCACTTAAGTCCATCAGGTACTCTTAGCCCATTTACAGAAGGGTAATCCGTATTATTTGGTGTAGTAATTAATTTCACTTAAGAGTTACTACAATTTTTATTTTATTTAATTTTTAGAGGCCACTCGTATGCATAAAGCAGCTGTAGTAGGTTTAGGAACTAGACACAACTCCGATATTTAGCTGGAGCATCATAAATAATTACACTGTGCCTTTATGGTCTTCCTTTATAGGGGCATGTATTCATGATACTATAAAGGACATAGAAGGTGGGGTATTAAAATGTATTCCCCTCTGATCTTCACAAAAGGACAACTCGGGTCTGTACTGGTGGGAGGAAACCCAGGTTCCCAGACACATCAGTAGTCCGCCCTCAACCCCCCCCCCCCCCCCCCCCCCCCCAAAAAAAAAACTGGCCAAATATTGTAGACCACACGAGTGCTTGATAATTTTGGCTCGAGACTCTCAGATGCTGAAAACTGCATGACTGCCTCCTTAGCTGCAGCACTTCTTTCCCTGCTCCTGTGGAAGAGTCCTGGAAACCGATTAAGGGCCCCCAGTTGAAGGTCTCACACACTTCTGTTATTGAAACGTTCCCATAGTGAGTTGTAGACATGAAAACTGTGTCTGCTGCAACTTTGTCTCCACATTGTACCGCTCACTACAACAAAGGTGAAGAAATGAAAAGAATGGTGCAGTTTCTGTGAGGTCAAGGCAAGGGACAGAAATCCACCCTTGCCGGGGTACCTTACATGCCCAAGCATATGAGGATGCTCTCGTCCCGCACCCGACCACCACCACCACCACCTCCTGTACTCTGTACCACCAGTCACAGTATCAGAGACCCGAGGCTTAAAGTTCCCATCTGCTCGATATCTCATGACACGATCACTGAGGATCTTTACAGTGAAATCGACGAGAACAGAGTGGGCCAAGACTGGCTTCTGGAGGTAGGGCCAAAACGAAGCAGATTCCAAAAATGCAGAGAGATCTCCACTGGATTCGAAAATGCATCCAACCAGCAGAAAGAGTGGGTCTGTACCAAAACACACCTAGTCTAGATGGAGCAGGGAAGCACAGAGCATTGGCAGCGACCATCAACGAGCACAGTAGCTCCTAGTGAGGGCAGGAACACTCTGGTCATTTTCCGTGGATTGTTACAGTGGGGAGAACAACCACCTCATTTATTATAGAGTAACTGAAAGCCTTTGCAACAAGGTGAAACTCAGTTTATTCTTAGCTTTTATAACCCATCACACTATCTCTTGCACTTAAAATTGAATATCTTAGAGATATATATTTGATGTCCCTAATATATAAAGAACATTATAGTAAATGTATATATCACATTCATGGGGTATCTATATTGGGTAAATTAACACTGGGAAAGTCAGAAGCAGGATATTGGCTTTATGAAACTGGGGGGGAATAGGGGCACAATAGGATGGACCCTAACAGGCGTTAATAATGTGTTAATGATGCACAAGTGAGTGTCTATAGGGAATTTTGGAAACTGTCAGGATCAGTCTGTCACCTGTAGCAAAAGGACTCAGTGCCGTCACACACTCAAAGTTGACATGCTTCGTTATCTGACCCTCCTCATGAAGAACTCCAGTCCTGACCGACCTATTCAGGTGCTTGAGCCCGGTCTATATGTGATCTAAAGATTCCTCTGTGTCACTGGAGCTATGTAAAATCAATATGTTGTAGTTGGAGGTAAATTCCTAGTATTTTAATACTTTCAGTCAGCAAATTTAAAAGCGATCAGTGAGGGCTGATCAAAGCCACGTTTCTGCCATCATGTCCTGACTCTGGATGTATACAATTGTAGTATGTCCAGCATGATTTCCAGTCCTACAGTGCACTGAGCGAGATTTACACCAAGTCTCTGGATGTTTGCTTGCTTTAATTTACTCACCACACTGATGTAAGAGCTGCTGAAAGGCCCTCACTCAATCTTACATGGCTTGAAACGTTGTTAGCCATTTCATAATGACTATAAGGCATTTTATATTGCGACTACAAAAATAAACTCCTAAAAATGTGTCTTATAGAGTGACCTGCTCTAAAGCTGCATGGCACAACAATGGTGTACTTTGTGCACTTTGTAAGGAAAAGTACACGTTGCCATGACTTCGCTCTGGCGTGTGCTGCCCTTTTGTGTTGGAATTATCCATGCAGAGCTTGCTTCACTCCCTCTGCATGAGCACCCGAGACACAATCTTCACTGCTTTGCTCTTTTCGTCCCTGGCCTAGGCAGACGTACAAGAGTGGGCTTAGAGGCTGTCATAAAGTGCAACGGGAAAGGAAAACACAAGGTTTTCAGCATCATGTCTCTGCAGAATTAACATAAATTTGCCACTCTTATGTTTGTAGTATTTTTGTGCTGGGTTTGTCCAGTCAGAACTCCACACTCTCTGTGGACTGCTCTCTTTACGCATTCTTCACCACCTGGATGTTTAGCTTTATAACATAGGTGAACTTACTGCAAGAGTCTCGGGACAGTGGTAAGGGGCTTAGTGCAACATCGAACATCCGATCTCTTGAGAATTTAGAGAGGTGAACACAGCCCTCTAACTTTGAGCCAAATGGACCCCCTCTCTAGAATCGAATTAAGGTTACCAGTACAGTCAGAAAATACAACTTTTAAGTCCCCCCTAATAGTTTATTTTTTTTAAAAATATGTCCGCTCTGCTATTCAAGAATGAAGTCTCTCTGCATTTTCCAACTGGAGTTAACAAAAAATAGATTTTAGCTAACTGTCCACTATTAAAATTGTGGAGCTGCTCCCTTGTAACAGAGCTTGTGTTGCTGTTTTTAAAGGCATGTGTGATTCAGATTTTTTGGTTCTACGCTCTAGTCTGCTGAACCTCTCCTTTCCAAGGCACATTTACAAAAGTCTTGTATGGTGCTCATGCTGGACTTCTAAATGTTAAACCAGACCTAGCCTTTAGGCAGTATTGTTCTAAAACTCATGTTCCAGGGTTTATTCCAAACGTGAGAAGCAACAGCTTTCTATGGAGACTCACATTTGGATCAGTCATTTGCGGAATCCGTGCCATTTATTCCATTTGATATATTATTATCATGTGAAATCTGAAAATGAAATATAAATGGTTTCTGGGTTTAATTAAGGGCATACTCAGTTTAGATTTTGTGCAGTTAAAAAAAATATATTATTTATTGTATTTTTTCAATAAATGACAAACGAGACAATAAATAAAATACGGGAATAGATGTAAATCAAACAAGCAAAAAGGAACAACGAGGAAGATTAACGGCACAGGGATGAACACAGAGGAAAAGGGTTGTAATGCAATGTCGGCCATTGGTCTTGTGTAGTCTGAAATATCTTCTGAGCACTCCAAAGGGGCTTACAGTATAATCAAAAGGCATTAAGCAGGCAGTAAAAACAGGCAGTCCGAGTCCATAAAGAAGGAGGCACTGAGACAATATCCTCCCATCATAAAGTGTCACACAATCACGCTTCATAGCTGTAAGCCCCATATTTCTGTTTAGTTCAGGCATATGAGTTAACCAGAAGGGTCGGGAATGTTCCAGCTCAGTCAGTCTTCGCAGGGTGGAGTAGTAGAGAGGAGCGGAGTGGTTGCCAAATATTTTTGGGTCTGGAGGAGGGAGGTTGTACTGTCGCATATATGTCACAAGTGGTATCACAATATAATACATCTCTCATCCAGGCCTTTAGTGATGGGGCTGTGGAACTATTCAATGTTTGGATATTTGCCTCTTTGCCAGGAGTAAGGTAATGGCAGGAAATAATCGAACTTCAGGGCTCAGGGTTTTGACATATCCTAACAGTGGGGAGGGGGTTAGGTCTGAACCAACCATTTGAGCAAGGCGCTGAAAGGCTGTCACCCAGTATGTTAAAATTTGGTTGCCAATTCCAGGCTAAGTGTATGAAGCCTGGACGTTCCTCCACTCACCTTTGGCTGGCAGCAAAGGTATTTAGAGGGGTCAATCTTGGCCAGTAACTTTGGAGTAATGTAAGCTCTATGCAGGTATTTAAAGTGGAGGAGTTTGTCTGTAGTTGTAAGATACAAAGCGTGTTTACTCACAACAAAGGGCCCATACCTCGTCAGTTAGAGGGTGGCCCAAGTCTCTTTCCCTTGCCACTCACTCTCCCTGTCCCACAGGTGGACGAAGTGTCTTGCCTAAATGGTACAGACAAGAGACTAAGTGATCGCTAGTGGCAGATGTAATAGGGGAAAGTGCGGTGTATAGAGAGATGCTTGTTCTATGAAGGAGGAATCTGCCCATCGAGGACACGCTGTGTTCACCTGCAAGGTCTGACACGGAGCACAGTTGGGAGCCGTGAAACAAGTCTCCTATTGTAGAAATCTCACAGCGGGAAAGAGTACGTTTAGTCAGTGTTCAGTAGTTCGGGATAACCATGAGTTGTCTAGAAGTTGCAAATGAGGGGAATAAAGGCGTTGTAGTGATACATCACGCAGGAAATTTGGATAATTCTTCTTTATTTCCAAAGTAAAGTTGTACAGAGAAAAATAAGGTGCTGCCAGCTTGAAGAAGAACTCTGGACTGCACATACACTCTAACACATTCACTGTGACATACATACATTCTAATACTGACATGCATTAATTCTGGATGGAACATAACTAGGTCACATACTATAAAATGTAATATGATGCAAGCATCACTACACATCCTCCTCCTTAAATAAAAAACAAAATAAACTAAAGAAAAACTAAAAACTTATTTACACACAAAATCATCTAAAAATTTAGGAGTAACAACATTTCTTCCACTTCTGGTACATGTTTGAGGTTGTACATTTTTTGAAGCAGATGGATTGACTTCGCATGAATTCTGAGGTGTACCAGAACTAATCTCTTTAGGATTATCAGACAGAGATGATGAAGATAAAGAACATGATTCTTCATTAAACAATTCTTCATTATCATTCTGAAACTCTTCAACTAACAATTCAGATCCAACTAGAGGAATTGAAGGTTGGGAGGCACCACTGTGACTGTCAAACGAACTTGTATTGGGATCTGAAGATTCAACTGGAGTTAACCACCAAAAATCACCAACATTACCCATCTCCCTTTCCTTATTTTTTGAAAAACTAGATCCTCTGGCTAAAGCAATCTTGCTCATGTGATGAATGGAACCATCGTCTAGCAACACGGTATTGCGCATCACTTTGGTAATGGTTTTTGGATCAGAGAAGCGAGGTTGTAACTTACCAATTTTCTTGGAAGACTTAACTCTAACTAATTGACCAACCTCAACTTGTGTATCCCTGGTGCCATGTTTTTTATCATAATACACTTTATTTTTGTCTTGAGATTTGCAAATATTATCACTGACACTGACAGCATTCCAAACATATGCTTTACTTCTGCCCAACCATGTGGGATTTAACTTGGAATAAGGGAACCTGCCTCTCATAAGACCAAACGGACTTTCACCATTAGTTTCATGAACCGTGATTCTGTATGACCACAACATCTTGTTAAGTTCAACAAACCAATTCTTCCTGTTCTTATTGGCCAGCTGTAGCGTGCCTTTAATGATTCTGTTAACTCTTTCAACAACTGAATTGCCTTGAGGATGATAAACAGCAGCAAATCTTTGTTTGATACCTGAGGATTCCATAAAGACCTTCATGGCATCAGACTTGAACTGAACACCATTATCCGTCAAAATGGACGCAGGCAGACCTTCTCTGATGAAACATTCATCTAAAAATGCTATAACTGTGTCAGTGCTTATTTTGTCAACCACTTTCAATTCAATCCATCTGGAAAATAGATCTACTACTACTAGTATAAATTTGATGGACTCGTCTTGCCATATGATAGGTCCCATAATATCTAAAGCTAACTCTTCCCATGGTAATTTGGGACACTTAAGTGAGGACATAGGAGGATTGAGGGTTTTTTGGCTCTTATCAGAACATTCACATTGCACACAATCACGTACAGATCTTTCTATCTCTAAATCGATACCGGGCCACCAGTACAAAGCTTTTATTACTCTTTTAGTTCTGGATATACCCGGATGTCCCTCATGTCCTAATGAAATAATTTTTTGACGTACACCAGATGGTGGTATAAGTTTGTCACCACGACATAGGAAATCATCATCCACACTAAGTTCATCCTTAATCTCCCAAAAGGGCTTAAGTTGAGTGTCAGATTTTGCTAAAACAAACCAACCTAGATTGATTTTTTTCTTGATTGCATCCAGTACTCCATCCTTGACAGATGCTGAATTCCACTCATCTTTTGATAATCCATTTGGATCAGAAAATATACCAGCAACACAAAAATCATTCCACGAGTTTTCATCAATTTCCTTCATGGGTAAGGGTAACCTACTTAAAAAATCCGCAACTACATTTTTAGCTCCAGGTACGTATTGTATGGTGTACATATAATCTTGAAGTCTCATGGATAAGCGAGCAATCCTGGCTGAAGCTTTGTACAAACCCTCAGTAGTGAGAAGTTTGGTCAGGGGTTTGTGGTCTGAACGTAATATAAATTGTTTGCCCCATATAAATTTACGAAAATGTTCCATAGACCATACCACAGCCAGAGTTTCGCGCTCAATTACAGAGTATTTCTCTTCACAAGGTGACAAAGAGCGTGAAGCAAAAGCAATAACAACTTCAACACCCTGCTCAGAAATTTGTGAGAGAACACAACCTAAACCAACACCGCTAGCGTCAGTGGTCAAATACGTTATAGCAGAAGGGTCAAAACCTTGTAACATTGGTGCATTAACTATTGCATATTTGATTTCCCTGAAGGCAGCTTTACATTTCTCATCCCAAACAAAAGGTGATTTATTCTTCATGAGAACACGCATGTGAAACGTTTTCTGTGAAAATTGATTGACAAACTTAGAGTAGAACTCAGCTAAACCCAGAAATGATCTGAGTTCGTCCTTTGACTTAGGTTCAGGAGAGTTTACAATAGCTTCCACTAGTTTCGTTTTAGGTTTTATGCCTCCATCACAGATCTCATGACCTAAATAAGTAACGGAATTTTGCGAAAATTTACATTTACTGAGTTCTCCAACTAAACCATTTTTAGCTAGGATACTAAGAACTTTTCTTAAGAGATTGTCATGGTGATCTTTATCTTTCCCCATGATTAGGATATCATCTTGGAAGAAAATTACCCCTTTTACATGTCCAAACAAGTTTGTCATTAATCTCTGAAATACTGCTGCCGCAGATGCTAAGCCAAATGGCATTCTTTTAAATCTAAAGCATCCAAATGGGGTAGCAAAAGATGTCAAGTGTCTGCTTTCAGGATCAAGAACAACTTGATGATAAGCTGCTGATAGGTCAAGAGTAGAAAATACTTTTGCATCTTTGGTCAAAGACAACATTTCATCAATGCGTGGAAGTGGATACTGGTCAACCAAAATTTGACTGTTCAGATACCTCAAATCCACACACAAACGGGCTTTGCCATTGGTCTTGCGTGCGACGACCAATGGCGAAACCCATTCAGCTGCTTCTACAGTCTCAATAATATTAGAGCTCAATAATTTATCTAACTCAGCTTTGACTTCATCCTTGATAATCATAGGAATGTTCCTAGCTTTGTGGATTTTTGGGACTGCATTATCTTTGAGTCTAATTTGGTGTGCAAAACCTTTTAGTTTACCAATGTTACCAGTAAAAACAGAAGGAAACTCATTAATGACCCATTTTTTGGTGTCTTCACTTATACATGAAACCAAGACTTGTTCCTTACTGTTAGGATCTAGAATTATATGTAGGCTTTTTTGGTCCCTCCAACCTAAAACCGAAGGGCCCTCTTTGGAAACATACAGTTTGCAAGTGGCATGCATTCCTTTGAATTTGAAAATTAAAAGCCTGAACCCTAAAATCACAATTGTGTTGTCAGTATAGCTTACAGGTGAAATATCAGAGGGTTCCAACCAATTACCAATTTGGTTAACAAACTTCTGATCCCAAACACTCTTATTTACAATAGTATATGGTGATCCAGAGTCTGCAGCTAGTTGTGTCATGACTCCACCTAACGATACTTGACATAACGGTTTACTGGAATCAATATCAGAAATATTCAAGACTACTTTTTTTTTTACAACATTTTGCACAAGTAATACTTCTTCATCGGACGATGAGGTGCAATCTTGTGCTACTTCTTGGATGCATGCAATTTTACTTTTGGAATTTTTAAATACCTTCCTCTTACACGCATTAGCAAAATGCCCCATAACCCCACAATTCAAACATTTAGTGTTTTTGGCTGGACACTTAGGATAATGGGCAAGGTGAGAATGACTACCACATCTATAACACGCTGGTTCAGAAGTTTTCTTATAGTCAGAGCTCTCTTTTTTAGAATTGCCAGGTCTGTAGTCTTTGTTAGTTTTAATAAAGGATTTCCCTTCAGAAATTTTGTTTACCATATCAGGTTCCTTTTTGTCACTGGAAAGAGAAGCTTTTGCACAACGCTCTGAAAGTTCTGCTTTTTTGACCATAGCAATAATTTCTTTCAAAGTTCCATCACCTTCAACCCATAACTTATTTTGAATGGTTTTAGTTTTGGTATACATGACAATTTGATCACGAATAAAGTCATCATGGAGTTGAGCAAATTTGCACTTAACAGCTAATTTTCTAAGTGCTGAAACGTAGTCCTCTACTGATTCGGATTTTTCTTGCTTGCGTTGGAAAAAAGAATGTCTGGTGACAGCAATGCAAACACATGGAGAGAAATAATCATCAATATCCAATAGCGCCGAATTGAATACATCAATGTCACCTCCAGATCTATCAGTTTTGTCTAATTGATTGAAGATTCTCAATCCTTCAGGACCAAGACCTAATAATAAAATCCTTTTTTTTCTTTCAGGAGTGAAAGGTCCACTTACATCTTCCATGTTTGCAACATAGTTCAAAAAATATTCTTTCCAATCCAACCAAGCAACAGGAGGATCACCTGGAACAACTAAAAATTCCCTTGGAGCATTTAAGTTTAAACCAAGTAAAGGCTTTTCACTAGAAGTTGTAGCACTGTTAGTGTCAGGCATATTGATTGAAGTAAGATAATATATATATTATATTTGTAATTGTTTTTGTTCAAGTAATATATATTATATTTGTAATTGTTTTTTTTTTTTTTAAGTAAAAACAAATTAATTGCAGGCAGCACCTTAAATTAAGTAATCTGTACGTAACGTTCGTAATTGTAATTACTAACAGTGAAAATTAAGATAAAATGTAAATACCAGAAGATTTGTCAGTGTCCGGACCCAAAGCTGACTGAATTGCGGTGAAAATGTAAATAAACACCTGAAAAGCGATTTAAAATGGCCGCCAACGTGACCTTGCGTGGGGTCGTACCCACAATGCACTGCAATGTTTGCTGACGTAGTGAGCAGTGACGGGGCTTCAGAGAGAAGACGCCGCGACGTTTGAATTCGCTGAGCACCAAGCCAAGATGCTGCAGCAGTTAGTCCAACGGCAAGAATCAAAAGATGCACAGCGCTGGTTAAGTCATTTGCCTGAAGTAAGAATCGCTTTCTACTTTCTTATAAATAAAATCTCACCGCAATGCCCTGAAGTAGGTCCGATGAACAATGAGGAGATTTCCTTAAAAAAAAAAACGGGTTTTTCTTGAACACGTAGAAACGCGATGGAAATCACACTGAAGCAGGATCACGAAGCAGGGTCATAGGATCACAGCAATCTTCATTATATTAATAGTTTCCCTCGTCGCCAAATTTGTAGTGATACATCACGCAGGAAATTTGGATAATTCTTCTTTATTTCCAAAGTAAAGTTGTACAGAGAAAAATAAGGTGCTGCCAGCTTGAAGAAGAACTCTGGACTGCACATACACTCTAACACATTCACTGTGACATACATACATTCTAATACTGACATGCATTAATTCTGGATGGAACATAACTAGGTCACATACTATAAAATGTAATATGATGCAAGCATCACTACAGGCGTTCAGCATGCAGATAACAATGCAGTTTCATCCAGGCCCAATATGTGGTATGTTGTGTTTGAATCTCTGTGGGTGACCTCGTAAGGCCGTTGGGGATGATTGTTGGAAGAGAGTAAGGGCAGGCTTGTGACCACTCCGGTATCAGGTGCTGTAGCTCGCATCCGGATGGCACCAATAATAAGCATAGTTTGCCTGTGCGACTAAATAATACATGTAGAAGTCGGGGGCCCAAATCCTTCACAGAGAAAGGGCATTATCATCGTCTGTCTGCTAACACGTGCCTGGCGGCCAGCCCAGATCAGCTTAGTGAGCATGCTCCGAAGCAAAAAAAAATAAATAGTTGTGAGTGGAATGGGGATGTTAAGGAAAAGGTATAAAAAGCAGGGCAATACTACCATTTTACTAATGGCCATCCTACCGGCAAGTGATAGCGGAAATTTTATCCATCTGTCAATTTGGCTTGAGAGCAGATCCATGGCGGGGCCGTAATTGAGGCGGATGACATCTGATGCATTTCGATGTAGAACAAAACCAAGGTAGCGGGGTGGGTCAGCACACCATTGCAAGGGAAAGTCTAGGGTAAAGGGGATTATGGCGTCGTTCAGTGGAAATATTTCGGATTTAGTCCAATTAATAGTCAGTCCAGAGAAGGCTCTGAATTGCACAACTTCCAGACGAGTGGAGGAAGGCTAGAGTCAGGCTTGTGGACAAACAATAGATTATCATCTGCATATAGCGAGGCTAGCAGAGGGCCGCTGTTAAATCTAAGTCCCCGCTGCAAGAGGCGTTCTTGAAGATGGCGCACAAGGGGGACCATGGCAATGATGAACAGTAGAGGTGAGAGGGGACAGCCCTATCTGGTGCCTCGTGATGAGGCAAATTGGTCCGTGAGTTCGCCATTCACTCGGAGCCCAGCCACTGGGTTTGTGTAGAGAAGTGTAGAGGAGGCAGACAATGTCGCAGAAACCCTGAGGAAAGCCTTGCTTTCCCAGTGTAGCATAGAGGAAAGGTCACTCTAGTGAATAAAACGGCTTCTCTGCATCCAGTAGTGTAGCTGCAGCAGAGAGGCTGGGATCTATTTGGTTGAGGACAGTAAATCCTGG
This sequence comes from Lissotriton helveticus, assembly GCF_964261635.1. Taxonomy (NCBI): domain Eukaryota; kingdom Metazoa; phylum Chordata; class Amphibia; order Caudata; family Salamandridae; genus Lissotriton; species Lissotriton helveticus. Next base: position 980,056,406 of record NC_136061.1, on the reverse strand, counting down.
GTTATGTTTCATATCGGCTCAGGTAGTAACCAGACCTTTCATCTAGATTTCCCCTGCCATTACACTACATAACGGTTCTTGGGACTGACATTTTGTCTAGTTATGGTACTACTTGCAGGAATTGGGGTTTTCTCCAAAAACAAACCTCATTCATTATGCATGAGGATTCTTGGAATCTCAGCAGGACTACCATCTCCTATATAATAACTATGTATAAGGGTCATCCTAAGGCCGACATGATACAGCAAGGTAGATCCCCTGAGGGTACCACTTTGGGTAAATAAACACCATATATTTGCTGAGGCAGGGAAAGGAGAACAAGCATTGAAAATGCAATAGGTCTCGCAATAGAAGAGTTTGACATTTTTCGTTTTTCAAATGGATGAGTGGCGTTGCGTGGATGAGTGGCGTTGCGTGGATGAGTGGCGTTGCGTGGATGAGTGGCGTTGCGTGTGTGAGTGGCGTTGCGTGTGTGAGTGGCGTTGCGTGTGTGAGTGGCGTTGCGTGTGTGAGTGGCGTTGCGTGTGTGAGTGGCGTTGCGTGTGTGAGTGGCGTTGCGTGTGTGAGTGGCGTTGCGTGTGTGAGTGGCGTTGCGTGTGTGAGTGGCGTTGCGTGTGTGAGATGCGTGTGCGACAGATGTGTGTGTTGGTGTGTGCGGTTGTGTGTGTAGTTGTTTGAGTGGTTGTATGTGTGAGTGGTTGTTGTGTGGGTGGTTTATGTGTGGGTGGTTGTATGTGTGGGTGGTTGTATGTGTGGGTGGTTGTATGTGTGGGTGGTTGTATGTGTGGGTGGTTGTATGTGTGGGTGGTTGTATGTGTGAGTGGTTGTATGTGTGGGTGGTTGTATGTGTGGGTGGTTGTATGTGTGGGTGGTTGTATGTGTGGGTGGTTGTATGTGTGGGTGGTTGTATGTGTGAGTGGTTGTATGTGTGAGTGGTTGTATGTGTGAGTGGTTGTATGTGTGAGTGGTTGTATGTGTGAGTGGTTGTATGCGTGTATGGTGGTGGGGTAGGAAATTAAACAGCAATCGAGTTTTGCATGCGGTGACTGTTGCCATGTTTTCGCCGTGCCCTTGTTTATCCCCTTACCACATTTGCCCTGGAGTTTCGTTGGCTGTGCAATTTAAGGATATCCCTGCCTGTCTTGGCCCCCGGTAGCAGGGAGGAGAGCGCGCCAGACCGGTCGTGTGGCACTGCTATGGACCCCCGTGTTATTCTTCGAGAGCAGCGCTGCTGATTGCCTCAGCAGACGTCCGGGTAATTATCTGCAGGTGGCGTTGCCTAAAGCGCTGCCATTATTATAAAAATATAGACCCATGACAACAGATGAAAAAGCCAACACACAGCACGGTACTAATAAAACATAGTTGAAACGCACTCACATGTGTGCGAGAGGCAGGCGATCATGTGGAGAAGCGTCCTCGGTTACAAACACCTCGTGTAACTAACAGCGGCAGCATTTTAAAACATTGTTTGCACTTTAAAACAAAGAGATTACGACAAACATATGTTTAGTTTAGAAGAAAGTGCCTGTATTTTAGCCCACCTTAACAGTACTACAACAGTGCGTTATAGAAGCCAAAGGAGGGTAGGGCTGGGGGAGAGTCAATGGCTGTAGCGCTACCCAGCATGAACCCAAACATCCCATGTACATTATAAACGCACCAAAGAAGACGCAGCCTTGGTTACAAACACCTCGTTTGACTAAGGCGAGAGGGGGAGGTGGGGGTGCAACTCTGTGTGGCTTGTGCTCTCCTGGCGCCTCTGGTCTGTTTACTGTTAACACATGGAATTCCAAAGCAATCATTAAGCCGGATGGCTCCGTCTATGTTGTGCACCACTGGCGCCTTTTGTCTGTTTCCAGCAGAGAGGAAGGAGCTGGAGAAGCAGGAAACTGAAAGTACGGCCGGCCACCGGCCAGCCATGAATGAACCCCTCGGTTGCCTGCACAAAAATACGGGCATCAGAAGCAAAAAAAAGACGCTGCGAGGCAAAGAGAGAAAGGGACGCGGGCTCATGTTTGTTTGAGGAAATCAGAGTTTAAAAACGAAAGGCACTAATCTCTTGCTCTTTAAGTTCTAGACATGGTCGTTTTTTATGTTTAAATCAAAAGAACTTTTGGCATGCTTGAGATACTGAAAAGAAACATACGGGCATCAGAAGCAAAAAAAAAAGACGCTGCGAGGCAAAGAGAGAAAGGGACGCGGGACAGATAGAGAAAAGAAGAAACGGGTAAAACAAGACGGAGGGCATTGCTGTGGGGAGGGGGGAGGAGAAATGCGACATGGCGGGCAGGGGAGGGGGCGGAGCGGGGAGAGCGGCATGAGGGTGTGAAAGCAGCAGGGGCCTGGAGTGCGGCTAAGGGAACTGAAGAAACGCGACACGGCAGGCAGGGGAGGGGGCGGAGCGGGGGTGTGGGAGGAGTGCGGCTGAGGGAAAATACATGCAAGCAGGCGGCTGGGGGCATGTGCACGCGCTTTTAAGCTCAATGCACATGCGCATTAAGCTTGAATTTCACGGGCACTGCAAGGAATCGCCACGATTCCTTGCAAGTTGGTTAAAGACTGTTTAAGCCCCAATAGTCTCGCAAGCTCGATGCGCATGCGCATCGACAGGCGAGACCTAAAAAGGATATCCATGCTGACACACTGACACGAGATGCTGAGGTTCCTGCTCGCAGACAGTCCAGCTTGCAGTGGTCTGACATTCCTCACTGGGTGCCCATCTAAAGACCAAGACTGGGTCCCACAGTCTTTCACTTCAGGTAATGGGGTTGACTTTATCCTAGAGGGATTATTGGCTCTACACCTACATACATCCTAGGTACACTTAGGTACATCTAGTTAGGGTTGCCTCGTAGGATTACGCATCATTAATGTCATGTGTTTTATATACCTGCCTGTATTAATTGTTTTAGCACTATGATAGGTATCTACCATCCTTTTACTTTGTTTGTGCTTATAATCATCTAGATCTGTTCCTCTCTTATGGTTGTTTCAGCACACCTATTTTACACTAGAATGACGCTGGTTCTGTAAATACTTATTGAAAACGTCTCCACCGTTTATTCTGTGTATCTCTCTGAGACAAACTGAGAACGACTGACTGGGCAAATAGTGCGGCACTGTTTCCACGATCCCTGATGGGACAGAGTTGTCCTGTTCGATAGTTGCCAAGAACTATTTTCTCCTTGGTAAGAGGAGTTTACAGTGGCACTGTGAGCTAGCAGGTATACAGGTGAACATACCCGGTGGGGGTGTCTGGAAACAGTCTGGACACCGATCCCACAGTCTGTTGTCTAAACTACACAACAATAGTACAGAGATTTACAGATGTAGATCAATTCGGGGCAAACCCAGTTTGTAATGGAGATATGATTTGACCTACTAGGAGTGAAATGCATGTTGCAAGGACCTTGGCCAGAATTTTGTAGTTCTGATTCAGCAGAGGAAGGGGCCTATAAGGGACACATCGGTAGGGGGGTTCACCCGGTTTGAGGAGCAGGGAGATAACAGCCTTGCACATTGTGGGAGGATTCAACACGTACTCAAGAGATTCCACGTATACTTCTAGGAGATGTGGCACTAGTGATGTTTTATATATTTTGTAAAATGTGCCAGTAAGGTCATCCATACTGGGGGCACGGGATCCATCAAGGTTGTCTCTAGCCTGTGAGATTTTGTCTGTCGTAATGGGAGAGGCCAGAACTTGTCGTTGACCCTCTTCTATGCAGACCATCACCACTTTGGCCAAGTAGTCAGTGAAAGCGGTATCGGAGGGAGGAAAAAGAGTGGCATATAGGTGAGAGTAGTTAGAGAGAAAGGCGGATGTTATGTCGGAGCTCTGGGTGACTAACGTTTTATCGGCCAGTTGCAACTGGGTAAGGAAGGAGGATTGATATCAGGGGCGCAGTAGTCTGGCCAATGTTCGACCCGGCCTCTTACTCTTCCCCGTAAGTCCTTGCACATGCATATTTACCAAGGTAGTTGGCTTCGCGAGTTGCAAACTGTTGGAACTCTGTGAGGAGTCTCTCCCTTTGATGGAGAGGAGAAGGGGGGCCACTTGTCATGGCTAGTTCCCTCAGTGCCCTCTCGGTCTGTTCAAGCTCCCGGCGTATAGATCAAAGTACTCCCGACTGTTTCGCAATACATATACCTCATATGTAGACTTTTAAAACTTCCCATAAAGTGGCTTAGTGAGATACAGAGTCGGAGCTTTACTGGAAGTAGTCTACTATGGAATATTTAATTTCACTCCTAAACACGCTGTCAGGGAGGGCTTCCGAAGGGAAGCGCCAGGTGTATATGGTTGTTTGATGTTTGGGATAGTGAGGGACAGAAGTACCGTGGAGTGATCTGATAGGGTATGGGCAAGGTATTCCACAGAGTGTATGGATCAGAAGTTTCCGGGATAAGTACCAGTGATCTATGTGGGACCAAGTGCCATCTGGTGCTGAGAAGAAAGAAAACCCTTTATCGCTGGAGTGCTTATGTCGCCAAGCATCTGTCAGTAGAAAAGACTGTAACAGGGCAGTGAGTGCTTTAGTGGAGTGCGGTTTGGTGATCTGTCCCAGGCCCGTTGTATCAAGGGTCGAGTGTAACATGAGATTAAAGTCGCCCCCAGCAGAATAGTGTCAATGGAGAGGTTTGCGATATGTGTGGAGATGCTGGGAAAATAGTCTGGCACATCTATATTAGGGGCATATACACTGACCAGGAGCAATCACTGCGTGCCAAGGGACCCGGCCACTAGTAGATATGGGCCCTCTGGATCCTTAACTACTTTGTGTCTGAAACGAGAGTGTCTTATTAATTAAAATACAAACCCCTCTGGAATAGGGGCTATAATTAGCAAAAAAGTGATTATTCCCTCAGTTGGAGGTAAAACGGTTGTCTGAAATTGGGTCATAATCAGTGGTCGAAGTGGGATAAAAAAAGTAGGGGAACTGTGGGCGGAGAATCAGGGGGGAGTCAGAGGTGTGGCTAGAAACATACCAATTTTTTGTACGTTTGGCATTTCACTGGTTTAATGTAGTAGGTATTTACATTGAAATACATTTACAATGTGGGACTTGTTTCCTATCACAGAATACACTTATAAGTGGAATCATATGCCATTTGTCTCCGAGCCATGCAGTTTCTTTCTTCAGCACTTCTACTCCCTTCTTCTAACAATTTCTGAACAAAAAATGTGGGTTTAAATTCTATGACAGGAGGCCCCACAATGTTATGAACATTATAGAAGACAGACGATTGATTGATATTCTGTTCCACAGTGGTGTGAGCACATCATTCATTACACTCCTCTGGGCACCCGTCTCCAACAGAGGAGGAGGAGAGAGCATGGAGAGAGCATGGTGGGGGGTGCATTCCTCCAGAGGGCTCTTCCGTCAGATTATGCCTTACCTAGTCCTGTAAGTATAATACACTTTTTACCCAACTCTGTGGTGCTCGTTTTATCACCCTAGGAAGGATGAAAGGGTGAGTGGCGCTGTCGGAGATTTGAACCTGTGACTGTGAGGCCCACAAGGGTCCCTGGAAAGGATGCATTAACCCACTGAGCCACCAGACCGCGTTTCAAGTATATTTCTTTAAGAGAACCAATGTTTTAAGCTTCTGCACCCCACCTCCTTCCTTTAGCCAGAGTTTTTACAGCTAATGGTAATTAGCAGAGCTCTCTCTCGTTAACAAAATTCACCTCGGACCGGAGGGAATTGTGGCATGGAAGCCATAGGCAGCCACCAGTTCGCTGCCAGGAACCAAGGGTTTGTTTATTGATGCAAATTAAAGCGTTGCCTCTCTTAGGAGAGATTGGAGCTGATAGAAGCATTTACAGAAAAGTTCTCATGTTAGTATTACACGGATGCAGAACAGGCAATTACTGCTGGACATCCAGATAAGACCTATAGTAAAGATAACTTGTCTTTAGGTAGCACTTCAAACCGCACTTCCGCATTTCTAAGCACTGAATATCACAGGTGTTATTTTTTATGCAATTTTATGTTTGTTCAATTTTCCGCCGCAGAAAAAAACAGAACTTAATAGAAAATACATTTGTTTTCGTTGGCGAGTGTTTAACTTGCTGAGCTATCTGGTCGGATCCAAAGTGATTGTGTATGCATTCATGGCTTGTTGCGCAAAGATTCCTTTCCTTTTTTTTCTATTTTAGTTAATTCATACAGAGCTCGGGATGATGTGAGGACACTTTACCAAAATAAGATTGATTGAGACAAGATACATGATTTGGAGGATAAATGGTCCGGCATTATTATTGAACATTATTATTGTTGTTGTGGGTGTTTCGCTGTTTGCTGCTGCACAGACTGGGTGGGGGGTGTCTCTGGTGTGTTCTGATGGGTGTTAGTATGTGCGTATCATGGGGCGGGTGCTATTGTGCGCACAGATATAGAAAAATAGGGGCCTAATCAAGACTTTCACTGTTATGGTGGGGGGAGGCCAACCCCTCCTGAAATTACAGTTACAGCTTGTATCACCTGTGACTTCTGTGCATATACCGTTTTTTGGCTCACAATGGGGAATAACATACTGAGTTCGAAATTACAGCACTCCTTGCTGCTGTTTTCCCACCATTACTTGGTCAAATGCCTGCTTTTGGCAAGTGGATCTGTGTCTTTTGGCAAGTGGATCTGTCTGGGTTTGACTGTACTCAGTACTAAAACATGTAAAGTAAAATCCTGTGCTCGGCATACTACCACCACACCAGTTTTTTGGTGCTTCTCTTTAAGCTTTTGTCAAGAGCCTATCACGCAGTAACAGACATGCCCCTAAACCAAGCCAAACCTATTGGCTTTGCCAGTGCTTGCAACCAGTATTGGATATTTCATTTTGTTGTGAATAGTCAGAACTGAAAAATTGTTCAGGTTTGAAAATATGAGTGAATTAAACATTTGAAGATCTGCGGACGGGGTGGTAGTCTTCAGAGTGTCTCAAACATTCCCTTTCTTCCAGTCACATTACTTTACTCTGCAGTCTGTCTGCTACACACCTACACCCAGGGCTTTAAGTGGGATGAAAAAATTAGGTGGGGGGGGTCCCTGAAATGTCAGAGCCTAAATGAATTAAGGGCGTTGCTTAAACATATACACTAAAATTCCTCTACAGTACTCCGAACCACTATCCCACACATTTTCATAGAATCACAACGGCAACCGGCATACCGGAATATTGCTCTGTGTGCCTTGCAGCAGCGTTGAAGACTGAACAACCACAATTTCAGAACACCGTTTTGCCCCTTCTAGGAAATGCACACTACCTTCAGCCACAATTCAATGTTGCCCGTTATAAACACTTGGATGCAACTCAGTTCGAATTATGCACTACACAAAAAAGTTTACACAACATCCTTGAACAAGCATTAAAAATGCAATATGTTCGCCTTTTATTAAGTTAAAGCCATTGACTTTGCTGTACATTACCATTAGCAAGGTAAATGGCTTTAACTTAATCAAAGGCGCGAACTATTGCATTTTCAATGCTTGTCTTCTTTTCCAGTAGGCGTCCCTCAGTCTGCGTGAGCCCGAAAATAAAGGGCAGAGGTGTTCAAGGGCGGGGGCCACCAAAGCATCCTGATGTGACCATTGTATTGGTCACAGTGAGGGGAAGGCAGGTAGCCTTGGCAGTAATGAGCTGTAAATCACTGCACAGCAGGGCCATCAGAGGTAGCCATTTTTGCGTGCTAAACCAAGACTGATGGCCCTTTCAGCTTGCTTTGCACATCCCTGCCTCCAGATACAGAGGGGAAGGGGGAGGAGGCCGTGGGCACTGCAGAGGCTTTGCTCGATGTGCACCACTCAGAGGACACGGCTGAATGCTAAAGTTATCATTTTTAATTAGGAACATTCCTGCCGTCCTAGGACGCTTTTTAAAGGACGCTTTTTAAAAATAAAGAAGTAGGGGAATGGACTGTAAAAAAATTTCAAAGTAGGGGCACGCTGTGCCCTGCCGTTCCGGCCCACTTCTACCACTGGTCATAATGGGTCTCTTGCAGAAATGCTACTTGAGTGGCCTGCCTGGTGAGGTAAGATAACAGTTGTCTACCCATGCGGGGGTTAGCAAGGCCTCTCACGTTTCACAACATGCATTTTAATTTCAGTGACCCGGGGTCCCTATTTGATGTTCATCTCTGCCATGCATGGATATATGTGTGTGCATCACTGTACATGAGTATGTAGGGCCGACCATTTGTGTGAACAATACCCTGTACATGACAAACAGTTGAATGAGATATTCAACAACCCACAACCCCCCACCCACATCGGATAGCACCCAACCAGTATTCAGTGAATCTCATTTTTCCGTTCAAACAGTAGAAGAGCTCCTATGTCTAGAAATTTGTGACGTACCTCTTAATCCAGAACCAGAGGGGGGAATCCAGAAAGAAAGAGCAACATGCCCTGATATTGCATGTCCCCTTTGGCATGGGCCATGCGAAGAATAGTATCTCGTTCGTGGTAGTTCAGAAGCAGGGCTATGATCAATCGCGGTGGGGCACCAGGGACTGATCTAGGAGTGACTGTTCTGTAAGCCCGCTCGATAGCAAATGCTTGTGTAAAAGCGTCTTTACCAAAAATTGCCACTTATAGTCGCTCCACATATTTGGCCATTGGGCCTGTGTTGGTGGATTCTGCCACTCTTCCTCCCCCCCCATACAGATGTTGTTGCGGCGCGATCGAGCCTCTAAATCCTCCTCCTTGTCTCCTGTAGTCTTCAGTAGTTTCTCAGTGTGCTCCAGCCTTTTAACAATAGTTCATTGGGTGTCATCTATCTCAGACATGAGTTGTTCAGTGGCATCAATGTGGGTTTTGTGGTGTTTGATGCGGTTCTGAATCTCGTCAAGGTGGGCATCTATTGCATTGAAACGTGCGTCAATGGCTTTGAAACAGATCCTTCATTCTGACATGATGGTCGCAGTTCATCAGTGGGGGGAGGTGCTAGTTCAGGGGGACTGGATGGTCCAGAGGGGTCTTCACGTGCAGGACCCTCACTCTCTTCGTGCCTGGGGTTCTTGGTTGTATCAAAAGAGCTGATGTTATTTAGGGTCCCAACGCCCCATGATGTAGGGAATTAGTAGAGTGGAGGAAGAAAAGGAAGCCAGCACCTCGATTTGTATGGAGAAAAAGGGTTGCAGACGAGAGTCAGGGGCGGAGTCCCCGATATATTGATGAAGTTGTGCTGTACCACTGATAATGATGGCACAGGTTCTTATATGCAACGCAGACCTCTGCTTCCATTCAATATTCAAAGCCGTTCAAAATACTGGTGGAGTCCGATAAGGGAGCTTTGCAGCGGCTCCCAGTAGGCTATGAATGCTCACATTTTGTGCTACCAATGAAGTCCTGGGGGGTGGGGAGAGCGATTTATCGCATAGTGCGCCACTTGTTACAATCCCATATCCCATAGAAAACACAAGACAGACTGCAGGTGCAGCTCAGGCCAGGGCCGACCGGGAACGTCCCGAGTTTGTTGTGCAACCGTATAGTACTGGAGGAGAAGGGGAAGGCACTCCTCGCCAAAGGCGGCCTGCATGTGTTGTTGCGTGATGATGATTTGCGTCCTGTTCCGTTCTGAGCCAGGGAGGCTTCTTGCCAGCGGCCTCGATTCGTGCGCGGCCGTTCAACACGGCTGCATCCCCGCCCTCAGGCTCATCAGAGCCCCCTGTCGCGGGGCCTCAGAGGGCCGCATCAGGCTGCGGGCGATGCGAGTCTGCACGACATCCATGAGTTGCCGAATCTCGCAGCTGAAGACCCAGGTCTTACCGCAGATCAGTGCAGGTCAGCAGGTGTGTCCTCTAGTCCCAGGGGCATCAATAAAATGGTGCATGGCAGCAGCTGATGAGTTGCGGCTCCAGAATTTCACGGACGAGCAGCTATCTTGGTGCGCGGCCAGGCCATGCCCCCTCGATATTGTGTAGTTGACCCAAATTACCCAGAGGTCATAATACCTGCTAACCAGATTCCAAAAACGTTTAAATATTTAAGATAAAACACAATGACAAAATGGATTTTCTACACTCGTCAGGGTGAAAATCTCCACATACACTACTTGGTTTAGCATAGCAGGAAACTTTAAGCATACTAAAGCTCCATCATGATCGCAGCTTCAGCAGAGGTGGCATGATTGTGAGTTTATGGTATTTAAACTGCTTGTATGGCTTTTTGGTCATTGGGAATGATATACCCTCAGACTGATTCTTTTACAATTTCTCCAGTGCTTTCGGATGGTGTGCCACAAATGCAATTTGGTGATAACTCCATCTTAAAACAAAAACCTGCATTCGATTACCGTTAGTGTGCATCATTGCCCTCAAAGCTAGCAGTCTCCAAATGCTGGTGATTATACTCAAGGTAGAAAATGACCAAGTTGCTAAAAATGAAACCTGATCTGAATATTCTACTACACATATTTAAAAACTGGGATGATCTCACTTGAAGTCACCCATAGCCCAACTGTGATTATGGACAATAGTTTCTCAGTAGTAGAAAGAAGAGCAACTAACATGGAGAAGAATATCAGTGCTCAAGACAGCCTTTGTGTGAAGATCTGGAACTAATTAATGGAAATGGACGAACAAAGAGAGAATATGATGAATGAGAAGATGTAGAAAACCATTCAAGGAGGAATGTTGTACTGCTGGGGGGTATCTTAATCAGAAATCATTCTCGCGACCTCAAGCTATAATTCCAAGACCACTTGCAAGAGATCCTCCCCCATCATTCTCCATACAAAAGAAAAAGCCTAGTACATACATGTTCAGTATGAAATAAAATACCTTGTGTATAGCGAGGCAACAAAATGTTAAGTGTTTTCTCTGTACAAAAGAATCCCACAGATGCAAGATGCTTGGTGCAATTCTCCGAAAGCAAAGGGAACTGAGTACGGCCATTGCAAGCTTGACAAAGGAAGGAATTCCCTACAGATATGAATGTCACTTTAAAGTAACCTTCAAACACAATGGTACCTTGATGTCTGTCTACTGAAAGTTGAAGCCATAAACATACTCTACATTAGACTCTTAAACCCAGAGACCGACTGAAATGAAATTCCATACATGTCTTCAACAGTCGATAAAGTGCAAGCAGAGGAAATATAACGCTCAGTTCAGTTATAGGAGGAAACAAAAGAAAATAGGGGACACATGGGACTTCATACAGCTGGAGTAATTGTTATTTATAGAGCGCCTTATCACCTACAGATCTCTAAGCGCTAACCGGAGCACCTATCTAAGCATAGAGGAGATGTCAACAGTTAAATGCTACCCCAGGCTTCCAAGAACAGAATCGTCTTCAGCTTCTTCCTAAATGGGAGCAGGGCTCGTTCCTTGCGAACATTCGCTGACAGAGTGTTCCAGATTTGGGGGATAGATGTTGAAAAGGCTTTGCCTCCGACAGAGGACAGTTTAAAGCGAGGGCAGTCCAGTAGGTTAGCTTTCGCCGACCGAAGCACTCTACTAGGGATGTAGTTAGCTAAACGGTCTTTGATGTATCTCGGAGCTTGGCCATAAATGGCTTTGTGTGCAATACAGAGACCTTTAAACTTGGTTCGTTGCCTGACCGGAAGCCATTGCAACTGACGCAATGGAGAGGTGGCATGAGATCGTCTGGGCACTCTGTAAACGACTATAGGAGTCTATATAATACCTCAAATCCTTTCCCCCGGCTATTGAAGGAGTGATCTTTCCTCAATTATTGAATGGTTAGTTCAAGGAGTGAGCATGCTCATTTTCTCTCTTAAGATTTTTAATAATGAATGGATATTCCTGATTAAGTCTGGCTTCCAGGCTTTGGTCAAAGTTGGGGAAATTGCTGAGAATCTGGGCTGTCCTGGACTGTCTCTGAGGGTATCGCAGAAGCAAAAAACCTCATAAGACAAATATGTGGAAAACAGGAAGGGGAAGAGAAAACATAGGGAGTGCCTTTTGTGCTGCAGCACAGTTGTGAACGTACAGTCTGGATTGGGGACTGGTGCGCTACTTGACTGTCAGGCAGGATGTGATTTGAGTTCTAGGTAGAGATAGTAAGTGCCAGAAAGTGAGTACGAGTACAGTATAAAATAGGATATTATGTAGTGGAACATTTCTTTCCATTAGGGTGAGTGTTTTAACCCAGTCAAGGGTTCGAGACATGTGATAAACAAGACTTCAACCAGGATACCATCTCTTATTTCCAGGAAACCAAAGAGCAGGGAACTTTTCGAACAACTGCTAGATGGTAGACAAACCACCTCTAAACAATAAAGGCACACACAAAAAAGGCGGAATTGAACCTGAAAGGGGAAACGGGAAGGGAAAAAACAAAAAAGCTGCTGGACACCGGTTCTGTTAAACAAAATGAACAGGAGCGCAGTTCGTGAAACTATGAATCACTGCCAGGCAGAGAGTTACGAGCGCAGTATGGTTAAATATGCTTTCCCATTATTGACCCAGAATTGGAATTCTGTGATCGGAAGTTCCCACGTGTGCAGTAGTTAGTTGTCTAGTGGTTCCCAGATGCAGTTGCCCCATCATCCAGAATTTCCAGCCCCTCCCCAGTCTAAATCAGGCGATTGTATGATTCCGTGGGTGGTGATGCTGCAATAGTGATGTTGTTTATGTCCGGTCTGGACCAATCGTACTTTGAGCAGCTGAATTAGTGACCCCATTCCTGATTCACTACTAAATTGAAATATTGGCAATATTCTGTAGCTCACCCACGAAAATAATATTCGTGGGGGAGTTTGCAGGACTGTATTTTTTTTTAATACTCCCTCTACGCCGGAACCACAGCCAAACTTCAGAAAATACTCCAGCGCATTCAGAACGCTTCAGCACGACTCATCCTGGACATCCCCCGACACAGCCACATCTCCGGACATCTGAGAGACCTGCACTGGTTCCCATCAGCAAGAGAATCACGTTCCGACTCCTCACCCACGCACACAAAGCTCTCCACAACCAAGGCCCCAGATACCTCAACGACCGCCTGACCTTCTACACTCCCACCCGCCAGCTACGATCGACCAGCCACGCCCTCGTCGCCGTTCCCCGCATCAGAAGAGCCACAACGGGAGGAAGATCCTTCTCCTACCTGGCAGCCAAGATGTGGAACTCCCTCCCTATCCACCTCCGCCTGACCCAAGACCACCTCTCCTTCAGGAAGCAACTCAAGACCTGGCTGTTCGAGCAGTAGCGGACCCCCCCCCCCCCCCGCCCCCCAAGCGCCTTGAGACCCTCCGGGTGAGTAGCACGCTATACAAATGCTTGATTGATTGATTGATTGATTGAAGTTCTTGAAAGGGGAAAACCAAACTAAGTGCATGCACAAAAGAAGCTGATTCCAATGAACTCTCAGAAATGTAATTTCCTATCCAGCAACCAGGTTTTGCAGCTGCACATTACATACCCTAGACTCTACAATATTTTCAACTTAATACTGGAGTGTACTATCAGTTAATGTAGTAGGTGGAAGATCTTCTCTCAGAAGTGCCAGATTTTATAGGAAACATATGTTCAATAGGGTGTATTTGCCATCTAATTTGCAGTAATATTCTAATGGATGCCGTTCCCACTAATCCTATGATCTTGAAGGGCTACAATTCTGGTTATAAACTTTGAATGTGACCCTGGAATTGTGAGAAATGTAATGGATAGCCACACTTTATTCCCCAGGTGGTAGTCCACACTCTCTCGGTCTGTCCATCAGCGTGGGATGGTAATTGGTTTATTCGAAAAGTAGAGTTCCTAACTTTTTCATTAGTTCAGTACAAAGTGTTATGTGAATTAACAGTCTCTGTCAGTAACCAATAATATCTGGATGGCCGTGTAAATGGAAAATATGATTCATGAAAACTTAAGCCAGTTCACTGTTGTCGGGACTTTCTTTAAAGAAATCAAATGTCCTAAATTAGAAAAGTAGGCGAACTACTAACAGAGATGTGCATCCTTGTGACTTTGGCAGTTCAACAATACAATCCAAATAAATATTCAACTAGGGTTGTTGTGGTATGGCCAGGAGGTTGGAGGTCTGGTATGAGAAGCTTTAGTGTTGCACATATTTCTTGACTGTATGACTTGCTCCTTGCCACCACAAAAGATAACTAACAATAGCATGTGATGTCTGTTGACCTGCAAAACTGGCTGGCGTCATGACACAAACTTAGCACTTCAGCTTGTCACTCTGTGCAAGGGAGATTCAAGACCTCACCCCAAAAAAGCAGGGCCCCTTTTTGCTGCTTCCGAGGTTCATGATGCAATCAGTGTGTCTCATTCACAGTTTTCTGGGTTCCAGCTAGATTCTTCTCAAAATAGATCCCATTTAACCTTTGGTATGACCGTGATTGCTACGATTCTCTGAGGCTGGTGTGACTTTTCTTCTTTAACTCTTCCTTGACAAGACCTCATGTTTTCCCATGCAGCTAAGTAACGTCATAGTGAAAACAATAAAAGAAGAGAGGCCAGTGGGCATAATGACCCCTGACAGACTGCATTAATGCTACATATAATGTATTGATATCTGTCTACACAGTGACCTTCTAGTTGGCTCCTTTCAGCTAATGATGTCAATGTGCGAAGGTTTGCTTGGGTGAACAGTTCCTTGTCGTAGCTAGTGTTATTTAGTTCTTTAATTGTAATAGTCAGGGTAAGGGAATAATAGACCACTGGATGCAGAGCTTCATTCTGAAGATTTTTGTGACAACACTACTTCTAGCACAAAGGAGGAGGCATCAGTTTTGACTTAGAGAGGAAGCAAAGTGTCTGGACGGCACAGAATAGAGCTGTTTTAAAGACGTTAGATACGGCTCAATAGGTTGCTTCTTCTTCAACCCATCCCTTTTTTGTTGTTGATCAAACTAACAACGGGTTAAATAATTATGGCAAGTAGCCTTTAAGGCACTTTGTAAAGCTCACAAATCCTTGCACTACATAGGTCCAGAGTTCCTAAAGTCGAAATTCCTATGGTGCACACCTAAGAGAACTCTTCGATCTGCCTCATCCAAAATGGTCATAATCGCCAAATGTAACAAATTCTCATGGCGTGGCAGAAACTTTATTTTCTCTACTTGTAAACTCTTGAACAAAATGCCTTTGCATCTTAAAAATCTGCCCTATCTGTCCTCTTCCAGGAAACAAGTTAAATCCTGTTTTTTTGCACTTCCCTATTAGTCTCACTCTGCCGTGATTCTTGCATACACTACCGCCAAGACGCCCTTGGGCATTTGTGCGCTTAATAAATGTCATCATCTCCTGACCTGCTGTCTTAGCTACTCTGCAATGGACCACTAGTAGAAATCCTGCAGCCAGTTAATCAAAGCAGTTGCCTCGCTGCATTTGTGATGTTGCTCAGTGCGGTCCCGACAGAACTTACTTTGAGGAATTGGCATAATCAATCAATCAAGAAATTTGTAAAGCGCACTACTCACCCGAGAGGGTCTCAAGGCGCTGGGGGGAGGGGTGCTGCTACTGTTTGAATAGCCAGGTCTTGAGAAGCCTCCTGAAGGTAAGTAGGTCCTAGGTCTGCCATAGGAGGATGGGGAAGGGTGTTCCAGGTCTTGGCGGCGAGGTGGGAGAACGATCTGCCGCCGGTGACATAATGACTTCTTTCCAGCTTGATTTTGGGCTGAACTCCTGACAGTTGCCTAGAGATAGTGTTCGCTGTCTCCTAAACATTTTAAAAATAATACCAAATAAAATAGTTCTTAAAGGGGCTTTTGGTCAGCTCCTTTCAGCCATTACTTAGTTGAAATGTCATATTCTGGATCAGCGTATATAGTAAATAGATGGGTTCGCCCCTTCAGGAATTGCTTTGTTAGCAGTGTTAGGCAGTGTGATAGATGGCAGTCTGCCCCTATTCAACTGACAGTGCATGAGGATAGGATAGCAACAATTAGTTAAATAGTCCTTCTCTAACCACCACTGCTACGTAGTGCATCTCTGGCCTACAGACAGCTTTTCCATGTGCTACAAGGTGAGACTAGAGCCAGTTGCTTTTTTTGGGAACTGCAGCAGCATTTATGGTGCTCAGGCTGGAGCAGCTTCTGGGGTACCTTCTTGTGCTGAGCACCATATAGCTGTAATTGCGTTGCTACAAAATCTAGAATAAGTCTTTTTCATGCTCCAGCTACTCCTGCTTTTCATCCTCTAAGCAGTTGAGTTACAACCCGGCTTCCTTTGACCTGCTCACTCTTCTCTCTCCTTCTTGGTTCCCCCCTCTTTCTGCAACCTAGAATCTTCTTCTCTTCCAATTAGTAGCTCAATTTCGTGGTTACTTGGTACAATGTAGGCTGAGATAGGATTGCACCTTCTTGTAAACCAAGCTGCTGTCTGTTCACTGGCCTTCCCTTGGTAACATTGTCATTTTTCGCTATATCTAGATACTATTTGGTGTGAACAGCGGAAGCATAATTTGGCTACCTAACGGATGACGGTTGAATTGCCATTAGTCATCAATGACATCGCACACAACTCCTGACTTCCGCAATGCCTCAGTATTGATTGTATGCTAACGAATAGTAGGGCACCGTGTCTCCACTCTAGCTGCCATGTGATGCCCCAGTCTGATGTTGCAAAGAATTCTGCAATGAGTACAGGTGCTATTCATCCATTCTGTGGGAATGAGGGGGGAGTGTACCAACACTGGCAGATGTCCAGAGACTGGGAGCCTTGCCCCTTGGCAAGCAAACTGCACCCTGTGGCTACGGTATGCCTGTGCATGCTTGGAATGCTCTTCAGAGGTAAGAGGTTAATGGATGCAGATGCTCTGTGTGCTGCAGTACCTTTGCTTGGATGAGATGTGGCTGTGCTACTTGAAACACTACAACTGTAAAGCCTGCAGTTTCAGGGAAGCTGCATGTGCTGCGTAAAGTGGAGGTCTTTGGCTATAGGAGAGTTTTCTGATGCTTGAGGTCTCGGTTATTCAGGTGACTAGTTCCTACACTGGTGTCTTTGTGCCTGCATATTTTGTAAGCTGCAGGATATATCTGCCTGTGTGTGGAAGACGTTCTCCTTGGTGAATGGCTCATGTGGCTGCAGGGGTTTACACTTCTTGCCCATTTCTAAAATGAGTTTGTTATCTGTAGGTACTTAGCCCTCTACTGCCGGATCCTTTCAGCTGCAGAAGGTATTTAACTGATATGGTTTGTGTCTGTAAATGGTGACTAGCGTCTGAGAGGACAGATTCTTACTTGATTGTTTATGTGCATATAATGGAACATCTCACAAGAGGTGTATATGGCTGGCCTCCTGTGTACCCTCCCTCCAGTGTTCCTCTGCTTTTCTTTCATCGCTCATTCTATTTTCTTTTACACAAAAGCAAATGGATGAAATTATGCTGATGTTATGTTAAGCTTGTCTCTACAGTCGGGTGTTTTTAGGTTGCAGCCTACCAGACAGCACAGTTGTCTGGTTTGCTAAAGATATTTTGGGGGATTTCAGAAAGTTGACCTAGAAATACATCCCACCCGTTGATTACCATTGGCTTTGTGGTTTGTAATTCACAGTTTCTGGCTTTCTATTTGCTGGCTTTATTTGCTTTAGGCTCTCTAGGTTCAGTCGTCCCTCCTGATGCCTAAACCGTGTTTACTATGTTCTTCCACAAACTCCCTTTCTGTAAACAGGCATTTAAATCTTGTTCTTATCTTTTCACATTTGCTGTGCATTCAAAGACCGAGGTCAAGTGTCAGGCACTGTCTTCCTGTTTACTTTTCTTTCTCTGACTTCAAAGTGAGAGGATTTATGTGACATTCTTGCCGGATACTGGGGGTAGAAAACAGGGTTTTTTCTAGCACCCAACATTTCAATAAACAGTGTAAGTATTTCAGATTGTATCCGAATTAGGAACACAAATGAAGCACATTTTGTTATTTCTGAAGTGTGTTGGAGACAAACACTTTAATATGATCAAAACAAATCATTAGAGTAGGTGATGCAATTTCCACACATTTTTTTTGTGCACTGTATAGTTTTATTTGTAAAACTGTGTCTTTGCAATTGTATTGGTCATTTCAGTTGAAAATGTGTTGTCTGTAATGGCAGTGCGCTAATATACCATGCATACTCCGCTCTGTGCCCACTCAGCACTACTGCACTCTACGCCACTACACTCTACGCCACTACACTCTACACCAGTACCCCATATGCCCCTACACTCTATGCCACTATAGTCTAGGCCACACCAATCCAGTCTTCCAACTCCACTCTACGCCACTGTACTCTATGCTACTCTGCAACACTGCACTCTGTGCCAATACACTTTACTCTGTAACATTCAACTATGTGCCTCTGCACTTTACACCAATCTACTGTACGCCACTCTAATCTGCACCACTGCACTCTGCCACTGCACTCTACACTACTTTACTCTATGCCATTATACTCTGTGCCACGCTACGCAACTGCACTCTACCCTGCACCACTCCACTCAGCACCACTCCACTCTGCACGACTCCACTCTATGCCACTTCACTCTACTCTGAAACAATGTACTCTATGCCACTGCACTCTGCCACTCTATTCTGTGCCACTCCATTCTGTGCCACTCCACTGTACTATATGCCACTCTGCTGTTAACCACTGCACTCTACGCCAATTACTCTACACAACTGCTTTCTGTCGCTGCACTCTGCCACTGCACTCTACTCTGCATTACTGTACTCTATGCCAATGCGCCACTGTTCGCCACTGCACTTGAACACTCTACTCTGCAACACTGCACTCTTAGCCACTGAACCCTCTGCTACTCTACTCTGCACTACTCCACTCTACACCACTGCACTTTACTTTCACTATACTTTGCACTACTCTGTGCTACTCTACGCTGCACCACTCCAGGTCACTATACTCTATGCCACTTGACTCAACTCTACGCCCCTCTACTCTGCACCACTCTGCTTACTCTGCACCCCTCCACGCTACTATGCACCACTCTAATCTACGTCACTGCATTCTATGATGCTGCATAGTATGCTGCTGAATTCAGTGCTACTGTGCTCTGTGCCACTATATTCTGCAACACTCTACGACCGTGCATTTTACACCAGTACACTCTACTGCATGCCACTCAGAGTATGCCACGCTATGCAACTCCGCACGATGCCACTCGAATACATGACACTCTGCCATTCTACTGAACACTCTACTCTTCGCTATTCCACTCTGACACTCGGCGCAAGTCTCCTTTACACCACTAACCTTTAGCCATGCTGAACAACAGCCTCACAGGTGTACAACAGGGCTAAAACACGTTGGCAAAGCTAATAGTTCTTGCATAGGCAAGACCTATTGGGTTTGCCAATGCTTGTTTTTTTATGTACTGGCAAGGTAAGCTACTTGATTTTTTGCACAGTTGAAAACTCTCTTCTGAACATGCTTGTCCTTAAGAGGTGACTTTTTCAAGTGTCAAATTTCAGTGTCTTCACGTGTTCCTTTTACTTTAGCATATGACTCTTTTCTGTTGCCAGTGGGAGAGGAAACTCTTCAGACTGCCTATTTCACAAAGTACATTGGCATTCGCTTTCTGCAGAAGGGCTAATTAATGTGTTTTTTGTTGATCTGGATTCTTTTTTTACTTACAATAATGTACTTACGAGCATTTCAGCCAGCCCTTGTCTGTTGTCATTCACTTTTTAGGTCTCGCGCCTGCGATGCATATGGCGAAGCCATATGCATCGCGCCAGGCGCGATACTATAGTTGTGGAGTCTGCTTCCCAGGAGACAGAGACTGGCGCGCGCACGCTCAGGAAAGCGATCGGAGCCGGCCGCGCGCGCGCGTTCCCAATCTCCTGTCTCTCTGGGAAGCACACAAGCAAGCCCAGCAAGCCCCGCCAAGGCATCACGAGCACGTCCCAGCCCGGGGTGCCAGCCAGAGCCAACCCGCGCGAGGACACCCCCTTTTCTTTTCCCAGCTGCCGTCATGGGAGTGGAGATCGAGACCATTTCACCCGGGGACGGTAAGCCGCCAGGCGGGAGGGGGTTACGCGTGCGCATGGGTGCCGAGCAGGGAGGATCCCCGGGGCTGGCTGGTTCCATACAGCGAGGACAAAAGTCATTCGTAACTAGGTTGGTGAGCTGGTTTTTACAGGTCGGAATCGACCTTACACTGAAATTCAAAGTGCATCTTGATGCGTTCATTACCTCTCAATCGGCAAACATTACCCTTTGTTTTTTATCACAGCCTCAGTTGTCTTGGCGCTCCTTATTGCAAGGACAGATCTGGCTGCTGAGCCTTTAAATCTTCTGACCTACAGAACTCGCATCAGTCCTTCATGGATGGCCCACAGTGTCACGCATTTCACCCTCGGGTCGACATAGAATGAGCAGTTTTCTCACGTGACTCTTCAGCGCGTTAGCCAGTGCGGCCGTCAGATGTGTTTCAAGGTTCCCAGGTGTATCAAGGTCAAAGCAGAGCGCTTACATCATTCTCATTAGCTGCAATTATAGCCTATTAAGATGTCTTCTGCTGACTGCAGGCGCACATGATTGATCTGACCGCGCAATCCTGGTGCTTTCCGGAACCTGCGCTCTCAGTCGTACATCTTAAGTGATCTTGATGTGGATGGCTTGAATCCACACCTTCACTCACTCACCCCAGTTCAGCCGCAGCCGCTCGACGGTAGAGTGGCAGCAATCGTTGTGTTTGTCAAAGGGGTGGGGTTTCTATTGCTCCCGTGTCAGTGTCTCAGCCTCTGTGTTCTTTCCTGTGCAGTGTTTTTGGTTCTGCCTACCTCTGTGTGTGGCAGCATGGGGGAGAAGTTACTTCAGCTGCATCGGGGGCCTGGGTCTGCCTCGGCCAGAGGATCCCGATGAAGGGTGCTTTGCATGCTGTGTTCTGGGCAGTACCAGTCCTGTCACAGGCGTCATCGTTTCCTGGGCCCCATGGGCACAGGCGTGCCCTGCAGTCTGTTCCGAGTCTGCTGCAGTGGTCTGCCCCTGTAAATCTGCCACAGTGGAGGTAGATCCTGCTTCCAAACGTCTACTGCACCTCTGCAATAATATATAAAGGGAAGGGCGTGGGCTGCTGCAAGGCTTAAAATAGCCTTAATTCGCACGAGCATTAGCTGTATAATTAATACATTTAAGCCGCTTGCTGGTGTGTATACAGTCTGATCGCTATTACGACTTGACCCCAGGCAATGGACTTGCTTGTCCTAAATTATCCTTGTTCTGTAGTAACACTGGAATTATGCAGTTGATGAATTAGAAATATGCATCTTTTGTCTATGTACTGCACCTTTTAAGGGTTTGTCCCCTCCGAATTGCTAGTTTTGGACCTATTGAAGGGCCACAGCTAAGAGATTTACCACATCCAATGAATGTCAGAGGCATTCAAACATGTTGAGGCTTAGGATTACTTTTGTTCAATGCTTCCCAGATCAAATTTCTCCTTTTACACGGCAGTTGCTCACAAATGTTGAGTGTCTACTCTTCTGCACGCCTGTCTTCCTCCACCCCACCCTTTCTTTGTTTTCTCTACATTTGTCTCTTCCCTCTTTCTCTCTCACCCACCTTTCTGTCTCCCGCCAACATGTTCTGTGTGGCTCCTGTAGTGGCCACGGCAGCAAGACTAATAACATCCAGGGCCGTATTGCCATGCACGGTCGAGGAGTTCAATCAACTTTATTCGGCCGAAAGGCCATAACAGTAAAACGTAAAAACACATACCGGCTTAATAATAAATATATATATATTCAGCAGCTCGATGGGAATGCTACAGAATGCGTTAACGTTGTAATTAAAGCAAGAGCAAAAGGAGCTCCCATATGCATATGCAACATAGCCTCCCGAACAATTAAGTGCAAGCAGTCTAAGACTATACATCGTGAAGTGCATTTTAACTTAGCAAAGGCTTATTGCAGCTAAAATAATTTAAGAGCATGTTGAAAATGGCCTGGAACAGGGATAGATTCTATTACAATACAACAAACAGCTGGCCAAAAAACATTAAGATTAAATAGCCTATAAAAGTGGAGCTCAAAGATGTAAAGAAAAACAAAGCAAAACATAAGAGGACAAAAACCTAATTTAGGTCGTCTTCACCTAGATAAACACTGTTCTATTAATCGAGGTCAGTCAATACAATTACAAAAGATAATTGTCAAGTGCAAAAGCTACAATAAAACATAAGGTCCTCCAAACTCCATGTTCATAGGTAATCAGTCCTAAAAATTAAAAAGGATTTTTTTGACATCTGATACCTTAATGATAAAAAAAACTCTCTGCCGAGGACCCTTTGAGCACGTTGGGTTGCGTGTTCTTGTAAATTGCACCTACTTCTCGCGGAACCCGCTTCGCGGGTCCCGCATCGTTGGCTTGCCTGTTGACCTCACGGACTGCTTGGGAGGTGTGCTGCTGGACGAGCAGGGCTGCGAGCGGAGTGCGAGCGCTGGCAAGGAACACCAGCCACTGCTTCACATGTCGTGGCCAATCCTCGTTTTCTTCTGTTATTAGGAGGAACCATTTGGGCTCTAGTTGGACTTCCATGCCCAGTACTACTGACATTGCCCTAGCACACCCCCTCACCCTCACACCCCCTCACCCTCACACCCCCTCACCCTCACACCCCCTCACCCTCACCCTCACACCCCCTCACCCTCACCCTAACACCCCCTCACCCTCCCACACCCCCACACCCCCTCACCCCCACACCCCCTCACACACCCTCACCCTCACACCCCCTCACCCTCACATCCCCTCACCCCCACATCCCCTCACCCTCACATCCCCTCACCCTCACATCCCCTCACCCTCACATCCCCTCACCCTCACATCCCCTCACCCTCACACAACCTCACACCCCCTCACCCTCTCACCCTCACACCCCCTCACCCCCTCACGCCCTCACACCCCCTCACACACCCTCACGCCCTCACGCCCTCACACACACTCACTCCCTCACACACCCTCACACCCCCTCACCCTCACACCCCCTCACCCTCACCCTCACATCCCCTCACCCTCACACACCCTCACGCCCTCACACCCCCTCACACCCCCTCACCCTCACACACCCTCTCACCCCCTCTCACCCCCTCTCACCCTCACACACCCTCTCACCCACTCTCACCCTCTTGCCCCCTCTCACACACCCTCACCCTCCCACCCTCACACCCCCTCACCCACACTCACCCCCCTCACCCTCACACACTTTCCAACCCTTCTCACATTCACACCCCCTCACCCTCACACCCCCTCACCCACCCTCACCCTCACCCTCACATCTTCTCACCCTCACATCCTCTCACCCTCACAACCCTCTCACCCTCACATACCCTTGCCCTCACACCCACTCACCCTCACTCACCCTCACTCACCCTCACACACACTCACACACCTTCACCAGCATAGCATAGCATAACAAAACACAACAAAACATAGCATAGCATAATAAAAACATAGCATAACAAAGCATAGTATAACAAAACATAGCATAGTATAACAAAACGCAACAAAACATAGCAGAACAAAACATAGCATAACAAAACATAGCATAACATAATCTAAAACAAAGCATAACAAAACATTGTATAACAAAACATAGCAAAATACAAAAAAACATAACAAAACACAACAAAACAGCATACATAACAAAACATAGCATTGCAAAGCATAGCAAAACATAGCATAGCATAGCATAACAAAACACAACAAAACGTGTAGCATAGCATAACAAAACACAACATAGCATAGCATAACAAAACACAACATAGCATGGCATAACAAAACAAAGCTTAGAATAGGATAACAAAGCATAGCATAACAAAGCATAGCATAACAAAACATAGCATAGCAAAACATTGCATAGCATAATAAAACACAACAAAACATAGCATAGCATAACAAAACAGCATAGCATAACATAGCATAGCATAGAAAAGCATAGCATAGAAAAACATAGCATAACAAAACATAGCATAGCATAAAAAAACAGCATAGCATAACAAATCAAATCATAAGATAGTAAAGCATAGCATAGCATAACAGAACAAAACATAGGATAGCAAAACATAGCATAGCATACAGCATCACTCCGCACCTCCACAGCATCACTCAGGGGCAACACAACATCACTATGCGCTACCACAGCATCACTGAACGCCACAACATCACTCGTTCGTCATCACAACATCGCTCAGCGCCACCACAGCTTCAATCTGTGCAACCATTCAACAACACCTGGTTCAAATATGTTCTCTCAATGTTTCAAGGTTTATTACAAATGTAACAAAATGATGTTAATATTTCGCTTCTGTTCTTGGATTTTCATCACAATCAAAAACACTGAACATTCTCTTCACAAAAGTTATTTACAAAACTTTAAGCTATTGCCATTATAAATTACAATAACTTTTATTTAAGTATTAATTACGGAAAAAATTAAAAGCCAATGTTATTTGTAATATCAATACATGTAAATACAACACATATTGCATTACAAATGCTATAGGTGTCACATTGGCGAAAGTTATAACTATTGGCATTGTAAATGACAAAGCTATTCATTTCGCTATTTTCAAAAACAAAACATAAATAAAAAAATTGTCATTTACAATACTAATAGCTCAAACTTTCCTAATGCGAGACCTATTGCATTGCAAATGCTTGTTTTGCTTCTGCTCACCACAGCATAAGCACGAGGCATTTGGATATTGACGGTATTCTGCTAGTCCACAGCAGCCACTAATATAGTCTCCTTAGGCCCCAGGTGCTGTTGTGCATGTTTAACAGTTTATTGTAATTTCTTCATTTTTCGGGGGTCTTTCGTGGAGACGGCTTTAGCTGTTTAATAACCCTCATGTTTCCCCACAAAACCATACTAAAAATACATACATTTTTAGGGGCTTTCCCAGCAGCTCTCTCCAACCATTGGGACATTTAATATGTCATTATCATGTTACTTCCGCCCACCACAGCCCAAAGCATGGAACACTCTGGCAACCCATTTCAGCCATTTATTTTCTTCACTGTCTTGCACATGCGCACATATGCCTAGAAAGTAGTCTCCTTCAGTGTAAGGGTTAACAGGCCAATCTCTGCTTTTATGTCTGCTTTCCTTGAATTTTTGTTTCAATTTAGTTTTAAGATGACACTGGCATTTGTAATGAAAGCAATATTGGACTATATATGACAACATGCACTATGGATTACAATGTACTCAATTGAGGAGAATGATGGCTAATGTGGGTATTTATTGACACCACCTTAGTGATGCTTATGTTTCTCGCAATGCCGTTTGCCCATGATCAAGGATACAAGATATCTGAAACGCGTTGAGCTATTGACTAAACCATGGAACACGCTGAACCTGGTTTGCTGCAATTTCATTTTTGACCTGATAAGAGTGCGCTTTAGTTTGCGGACAAATGTGGAACTTGATACAATATATATATATATATATATATATCTATATATCTATATATCTATATATATATATAGATATATATATATATATATTACGCACACACATATTACACAGTGGGGCTTCGTTGTTACAGTTAGGACATATTTGCTACTGGAATCTTTTGGTTTACTACTAACTTTGACACTGTTTAACTAATCTTCGCAAACCTTAAAAAAAAAGTTCATCAACCTCAGCTCCTTCCTGGAAAGTTTCGGGTGATCTATCCAAAGAGGAGGGTGTGGGTGTTCCCTTAATGCAATTTCGGACAGCGCTACAGCCAAAACGGCTGAGCAGCATTACACTAACTTTGGGAGAAAGCTACATCTTTACCCAGAAAGTGTACTTTTTGTGATCTGGTGTAAATCTGTTAAGTAGTTTTTAGATATTCAGGTTCAAAATGTATACATGTTTGGACAGTTGATATGCCGGAGTCCTACGGGTATACAACTTCAAATAAAGCGATCTGATTTGTTTTTTGTTTAAATCTGTTTTTATTGACTTTTAGCTTACATGTTCATGAAAGGCAACATGCTCCGAGAGCTATCTATACATTGGATCACCTCTCAACAGTGGAAGCATACAGCTGTTACATAAAGTTTGAGCATTTCAAGGATACATATGGTGTCTGTTGCACAAGAACGGGTTTTGTCTCCAGTATTCAGCTAATTTCTTAAATGATACAGGTTACAATTCAGTGATAGCGTGTTTCCATTAGTCCAACGCATAAAGTCTTTCAATTTGAACCGTGTGGACTTCTGAACAGATGTTGTGTAATTAAAAAACAATCAAAGCCAACAACTATAACATATACCGGTGCTATCATAAGTATCCTCACCTCCCCCCGCCCCAGCACCCCCAACAGCCCATCACAGTTCTTCAGTCTGACAGTTGTCCCACGACATTGGCATTGCTTGCGCCCACCCTTGGTGTCAATTAGTATGTTTGTACACTGCGGTTGCATACAAACATAGCCTTCGGCACCTACTCTGGGCCCACATCCCTCCCCTCTGGTTGTCCCCTTGTGTACGTTTCCTCAGTTTGCTGAAGTGCCTGGAGGAGCCCCTTTCACTGAGCAGCCATTGGCTCCTTCCTCAATCCCAGTGTTTCTTCCCGTTGGATGGCAATTCCCTCTGCTCTAGCCCATGTGGAGAGCGAGTGTCTCCATGCTTGTATATGAGGTGGTTCCTGCGCCTTCCACTTCTTGGTGAGAAGTAGCTTGGCGACCCCTAGCCCTAGGTCAAGAGGCCGGGATGTTACTTTTGTGGCTGGGGTTCTACGGAAGTGGTGCAGCAGGTAAACAGTCCAGTCAAAGGGTATGTCGCGGCTTGTGCATGCGTGCAGTAACTCACTGATTGTGTGCCAATATGTATGCAGTCTGTGGCAACTCCACAGCATATGGACTAACCCAGCCCCGGGCTCGGCACATCTAGGGCACACTGCGTCCGTACGGCGGAAATACTTATTGATCATCTCAGGTGTAAGGTATGCCCTGTGTACAATGAACAATTGTATTTGTCGGAATCTCAAGTTTCTGGGTATACCTACTGGGCTCTTCAGTACCCTTTCCCATTCCCTGTCCTCTAGTTGCCTCTCCAGGTCTAGTTCCCATTTGCGTCGAAGGGGGACCTAGAGTAATCGCTGCATGTAAACGGAGTGACGCCGCAAACCAACGGACCAGGTGTCAGCCTCGCCCCATGACGTGGAGGTATTGTATGGTAAGGTGTTGGCTTAGCTCAGTGGACATGTCCCCCCATTTAGCGGTCAGGGTCGCAATCAGTGAGCGGTGCATTAGGATTTGCCCCGGTGGTAGTCCCTCATCTACAACCAGGGATTCATACAAGATAAGTGTGCCATAACGGTATAGATCACCTAGTGTCTGTATATCAGCGTCTCGCCAGCCTGTGAGTTCCGGACCCGGTAGGGGAAGCCTTCCAACGGCATTGCCGGTGCATAGGGAACTAAAGCCCTGGTGAGATATATGCATCTGCGATAGCATTTGTACGCCACCGACAGGGGAAGCGGTGTCGGTGTCGCAGTTTTGGTGGTGGGTGGAAGAGTTGGGGTATCTGTTCCAGGGAGCGTGGGGGCATTGTAGACTCCGTGTCCTCCTGACCTTTATCCGCAAGCTAGCTGGCTATCCACTGCAGTTGTGCAGCTAAATAGCAGTGTTCAAAACAAGGCGCAGCTAGCCCCCCTTGGTCTGTAGGGAGGTAGAGTTTCGTTGGTGCCATCCTGTATAGGCTGCTCCCCCAGAGGAAGTCCCTGAGTAGTTTAGAGAGTGTGGCAGAGAAGGTCGCAGGGACATATATAGGCAAGTTAGCAAAGTAATACAGTAGCCTGGGGAGAATCACCATCTTAGATAGCGTGACCCTGCCAGTGACCGTTAGCGGTAGCGCGTTCCAGAATTGTACTTGCGACTTGAAGGCTGTGAAGGCCCTTCCGAGGTTACCGTCGAAGAGTTCTGCCGGTTGGCGGTATATCTGGATTCCCAGGTATCGGAAGGTTTCCCCTCTCCATTATACCCTTGTACCATTGAGGGTGTATCCCGGATACTGCCTCCCCTCCCCAAATGCATAGACACAGAACTTACTGGTGTTTACCCGAAGTCGCGAGATGGCTGCAAAGTCTTGCAAAGTGCGAGCCAACTGGGCCGGAAAGTCGTCGATGTCTCTCACGTATACCAGCAAGTCATCCGCATATAACGACACTTTGTGTACTGCATCACCTAGCGGTATTCTGTCTCCCAATGTTGCACGCATTGCCGCTGCTAGGGGCTCAATCGCCAACGCGAACAGGAGTGGCTATAGCGGGCACCCCTGTCTGGTACCCCTGCATATTGGTATGACGCCAGATATGTATGGACCCAGCCCTACCCGAATTGTTGGGTTCTTGTATAAGAGGCCCACCATTTGCAGAAATCCCAATCCCAGATCGTATCGCTGCAACAATGCAGACAAGTAACTCCACGCCAAGCAATCAATCAAATGCTTTTTCCAGGTCCAACATTAGGCATCCCGCCCTGGACCACTCCTGTATACTGTCCGCCGCCGCCCTGAAAAACCGCCTCAGGTTCAGTGACGCGCTCCGCTTCGGCACTAATCCATTTTGGTCACTATGGACTAAGTCCGGCACTACTGGCGCCAAGCGTTCAGCTAGCACTTTGGCAAGTATCTTATAATCCATGTTAAGAAGCGCCAGTGGCCTATAAGAACACAAGGCTGTGGGGTCCTGGTCTGGCTTGAGCAGAGACACTAGGCACGCCTCGCACTACGAGGGGGGCAGTGTGTCTTCCTACGTTGTTGTGTAAAGCGTGTGTAAGTGTGGCACCAAAGACTCCCAGGAAGCCTTGTAGAATTCGGTAGGTAGACAGTCTGGGCCTGGCGTTTTCCCAGATGCCATGGATGAAATCGTCTCCCCGATCTCCTCCAACGTGAGGGGACAATTAAGTGCCTCCTGATGCACCTCTGAGGCTATGGGAAGCTGGACCTGCTCTAGAAATCTCTCCAGCTCCTGGCCTAAGCAACGGACCCTTGATTGGTACAACTGTGAATAGTGATCTACCATGACCCTGTGAATCTCGCGCTGTGTACACTAGGTCTCCCTCTTGTGTGCGTATAGCTGCAATTGGGGCATGGTTACTCTCTTGTTTTAGTAGCCAGGCGAGCAGGCTGCCCACCCTATCCGCTGAGGCGTGTGTGCGAGCTGTGTGACCTGTATAGTTGTGACACCGCAAGCGCTCAAGGAGTCCCGCATGCTGTGTCCGAAGGGCTTCCAGACGGTTCGAGTGTCTGCCTCCTCCCTCGCGCTAATATTGTAACGATTGGGATTCAAAGTGGGTGATTGATCCGGCTAGCTGCTTCCTTATGTTCCATGTGGCCGCTAAGCAGTAACCCCGGAGTGTTGATTTGAGGGCATCCCATTCCTCCAGTGCATTACTCGCTGTGCCTTCGTTAAGGTCAAAATATGAGGACAGCTGTCCCTAGTGAGGAGCGGAATTCGGGGTCTTCCAGCGCAGATGGTTGAAGATGCCATGTGGGTATAGGGGGCCGATCAGCTTCCCAACTAAGCTGAAACCACAGGTGGTTCTGATCGGAGAGTGTCCACCCTAGGTATTCCGATTTCTCAACCAATGGTAGCAGAGACTGGGATCCTACCAATCTATCTTGACATACATGCAGGTCATGCGTCGCCGAATAATAGGAGTAAATATGTTCAGTGGGGTTGAGGACCCGCCATATATCTAACAATGCCCAGTGTGAGAGCCAATCTGTGAGCGTCTGCGCATTTAACACAGCAGCTGTTTTGCAGAGAGGAGGGTAGGATCTGTCTACGTCAACTCTAAGTTGAAATTCCTACCCAGCAACCAGGGGAGCCCAGTGTAAGGGGTCAGCACCAGCGACAACCGCGTCAGGAATGATGCCTGGTCTACATTCAGAGCATAGATCAAGGCCAGCAACATGGATTCACCATTAAGTGTCCCACGTCTTAGAGTGTATCTGCCGTCTGGGTCTATTACCACTTTTGTACAAACGAATTGGAACGCCCGCTCTCACCCAGATGAGTGTGCCCTTCGCATGGGCCGAATACACAGTACCATACACCTGCCCTCTCCAGCGCCTGCGCAATCGGTCTAGTTCCAGCTGCGTCATGCGTGTTTCCTGCAATAGGGCGATTCTGACCGAGTGTCTCTGGAGATAAGCGAATATGGAATAGCGTTGTGTGGGAGTGTGCATGCCGCGTATGTTCCATGTGAGTATGTTAACTCGTGCCATTACTAGTGTGGATAGTCACCTGGGAAGCCAGGGGTGGGGTATGTCTTGGTGAGCGCGGAACATGGTCGGGTGTGAGTGCACCGGTCTGCTACAACAATAACAACGCTTGAACTGTGAATAACATAACAACTGTGGCGAACTTTGCTTGATTGTCCGTCCAAACTTCTGTGACCATGTAAAGGTAGAAACTAGGTCAGTGTGTTGCCTGATGGGGTGCGTGCGCAGGTGACATTCTGCCGTGGATGTCCCCTCATTACCCCTAAGTGTGTGGTGTGTAGTTGAGAAACCCCGCTAGTTGAGTCTGCGGGCCAGGTGGATTCAGGGTTAAGAGTTAAGCAATGTCACTCGTATGTTAACTTCCCGTTGTAAGACTCATGAGGTACTTAGCCATAAGCCTAGTAATACCTAGGTAGCATCTAACGGGCATGTATGGTCGTTAGTATTGCTGACCTGCCCACGCGACCGCATAGCATTAACAGAACCATTGTAACAAGCAGTTTACTACTTGCGTGGGTGGTCTGCTATAGATTTCAACACAATAGTGTTCTCATCCTAGGATACCATCAGCAGTCTGTGGAGTTACCACCGGTAGGCAAAGGTCATCAGATATTTCAGTTGATGGTGATGAGCCGCTCGCCACCACCATGAACTGCATGGAAGATTCCTAATTTCTTTAGCGCACAGGATTTCAAGTGTTGTGACCGCTTCCAGAACATTCTGACGCTCCATTTGCATTTTCTCCGGGCTTTGGGCTACTGTTCTTGGTGCATCTTTTATGCGGAGGCTTCTTCATCTGAAACTGTCGGTCTTGTTCCCATCCACAGCCTGGACTTTTCCAGCCATTCCCATGTCTCCGCAGGGGAATCGAAGAAGCGGGTCTTACCCTTCACAACCACTCAGCCTGGCAGGGAACAACAGCGAGTACGGTAGCTGTAGTTACCGGAGCTGTCGTTTAACCACCATGTTGTTGTTTCTACGGTGTTGCACAAGAGCGGTTTAGTCGGGGGGAAAATCATAACTCGGCTGCCGCTTACTGTGAGGTTGTCCAGTGTCTGTGTCTCTCGCAGCACCGCATCTCTATTTCTGTAGTTGAGGAGCTTAAAAAGGAATGGGCGCGGCCTGGCTCCTGGCTGAGGCCTCTGTGCTGACACCTGATGAGCTCTCTCTACTGCAAACGTCTTCGACAGTGTTCCCTGGGGATAAGGTCATGCAGCCAGTTCTCAACATATTGTTCTGGGCTTCTACCGTCCTCTCCTTCTGGCAAGCCCACAGCCTGAATGTTGTTGCATCGGGAATGTACTTCCGCATCTTCTGCTCTATCCTCCAGGGCATTTATACGATCCATCATATCTTGCAGCGCGGCAGCATGACTACGAGTGACCGGCTGGAGTTCTTTAAGCGTTTGACCTTGGGTGGTAACTTTTTCGGCTAGTTTGCGGTGATCCGCATGCAGGAGCGTGAAGTCTGAGGTAACCTTATCAATCGGGTTTCCAGGGATGCCCTGGTATGTTCTAGTGCGTCTCCTATTTTCTCCACTGCTGTGAGGACAGAGTCCATTTTGGCTGCCAGTGCTGTGGACGTCAGCTCTGTCTCTCCCTCGTTTCTCAAACGTGGAGGATCAAGGTTACCTGCGCGCAACGGTCCTTGCTGCATCTTGGCGCGCATACGGCCCATCACAAGTTGTTGCGCCATGGGCATTCGCATCCAGCACCTGGCGGGACAGTTTGTAGGTGGTTAGGAGTGTTAGGAGCCATGGGTAGAGGTCTACTTTTGTCTAGGCTTGTGCTACTTGAATGATGTGTTCAGGTTGAGTCGCTTATTACGGTCCTATCATGCGTGGCTGTCTTTGCTCAGAGGCATGTGTCGCGGTCTTTGGGTCCCACTAGTAGTTTCTGTTCTATCAGTCTCGTGGCAGTTTGGAATATCTGGGCCTCCAACAGATGAGACTGCAGCGACCCTCAGCACCAGGCCCCCAATCATGGCTGCACTTCCGCAAAACGTGTCAGTTGTAGAATGCTCCCCTCCTCAAGATTGACTTGTTCTAGTGGAGGTACCTCCAACGCTTCGCCCGCGTCCGACTTCTCCCAGCTAGCTCGTTATGTGATGAGAGATTATTATCTTCCGGCAGTTGTGGCGTACATGTCAGGTTTGGAGGTTCTACGTGTGTGGCCGTAGCTTGCCCGGACACAATTTAGGAGTTGGAACTTATGGCGCAAGCTGTGCATTCAGGGCGGCGTGTCCTATTGTGTGGTGGCTCACCTTCGAGGATGGGGTTGCGTCTCAACGGCTCTTCATCTGCTGATGAGCAATGGCAAGGCCCACCCAAGCGTTCCGCAGTCTATCAGCCTGTGATGCTTCTCAATGGCAAGGGGGTGCTTCCGTAAAGGGTGTCCGGTTTGTTTGCGGTCTACAGAGGCCTTGTTCCCAATGGGGCACAACGCCCCCGCATATGGGCTCCCCACAAGGTATTGCACTCACCGGGTGACCGCCTATGTGGAGTCGGCGTTACCTAGGCCACAGTACCTGCACCCCCCTGATCGCAGATTACTTTTTAATTTATATTGACCCGCATCCACTGTTAGAACAGTCCCCTTTCCTGTAGTCGTCCACCTCACCAGCTCGGCTGTGCCAGGAGTCTCAGGCTCCGTCACGAGGACACCCGTTTACCAGTTCGTGGCCACCATTTTATATTTCTAACAGGAGGCCTCCGCTTTCATGTACAGCGGGCGTTCCAGCGCTGCCCGGGCCTCCCCAGCACGTGCCGTCCCTCTTCACTCCAGGCCTCCACCCGCACGCAGCCTTCAGCTTCCACAGCTGGTCGCCCTCACTCACCCTCGTTGTAACCTGCGCTGCCGTGTCTCACTCACCGGGAGCCGCAAGCTTTAAGGACCGGTGCCGGTCGCACACACTTCAGGCGCTCCAGGTATTGCGCAACGGTTCCGATGCACAGTGCGGCAGCAACACCACTTTTCCCAGCAGCTACCCGACGCCCCCACTAGGGAGAGCGCTACGGGACACAGCCGGGCAGGTCTCCAGTGCCGCGTAGGCCCGTCTTTTCTGTAGCTGGTAGACCCGCTAACCTCCGTCACACAGCTGGGGTTACGCCATCCCCATCCTCTACAGCCATCTCTTCAGGGTTTGGGTATTTCCCCGCTGTGGCGACCCCCCGTTCCAGCCGCAGCCACCCTCCCAGCACAGGCGGCCACATTCCGTTCGTGGGCTCCTCCACGCGGCCTCACAGCTCGCAGGCCTTGCGACTTCCCATGGCGACCCTCGCTGCCGTGTATGTCGAAACAGTTCGCAGAAGGTCTCCCTGGCTGTCGCTGCTCACAGGCTGCCTGTTAGCATCTATCTCCGGGGTGGATGGCACACTGCAAGGATATTTTTGCCGGATTAGTGGGGTGATCAGCCGTAGTGCTAGAAGTTCGCGTCCGCCATGTTAGCCGGCTAGCCACGCCCCATAAAGCGATCTGATTTGTTGATGGTGCTGTTTTCCCCCTTTGGCCACATTGCTCTTGATGGAGCTCATGCTCTAATTGGCTGGCCACAACAAATATGTTGCGGCGGCGATTATAGGCACATGCTCTGAAAATGAAAAAATAAGCTATAAAGGGACAAGGTTGGGGTAGTAATTTAATCCCCTGGGCCTTGTAGGGATCCCTGGGCCTTGTAGGGATCCCTGGGCCAATTGTTTTGAGATTGCTGCGATCCTCCGGAAGCCAGCTTGAACCCCCCCCCCTACACACACACACACACACACACACACACACACCTGTGAGAGTCCTGTGGGAACGAAAAACAGACCTGTGGAAGGCCGTGCAAGGCTCTGAGTCAGAGTTGAATGCAGGGCCTGGACGCAACCCATGGCAGGAGGTTGGCTGGTCGTAGGTGGTGGGCTCAGGGTGTGGGGGATTGACATAGCTTCGCCTGGTAATAAAATCTTAATTTACTTTAACAAAACCCTAGAAAATCACTGAAAAGAAACAAAGGTTAAAGTGACGTTCTAGTTAGGCATGGTAATAATATGTTACTTTACATAAAAATAATAACAGAAAAAAAATTACAGAAAAGACTGAAGGCTAATGTGAAGTTAAAATTAGGTGAATTGTCCGTTTAATCGTAGCATTTTAAACAAAAAAAATCTGAAATTCACCAGTTATAATTAACTGAAGTAACTATAACTTGCACTCTCTCTCCATACACTTCTTATAACCTGTACTGCTTTCCCCCTCCACACATTCCCCATTACTTCCAATTTCACCCGCTCCTCCATAGTCCTCAATGCCCACTCTCTCTTTAGGTCTCGCCTGTCGTTGCAGTGCATGCGCGCTGCTCGCTCTGCGACTGCTTTTTGGAATCAATTCAGTTTCCGAAGTTGTCTTTCAGCTCCGCCCCTTATTCTGGTTGGTTAGCGTCATAACGTATGCTAAATGGAGTGTGATGATTGTAAGTGAGGCTTTTTAGCTCCTCTTGGTTGCCACTCTGTCCTCTTTTGGCCCGCCCATCCGAACTGGATGTTTTGCTGGCAGCGTTAGACTGTGGCCTTTAATTACTGGGAAAGCACTTTTTGTTTCCCCTTCTCTTCTGTCTCTCTCCAACTGCTGCTTGTTTTTTTGCTGCGCGTGAACTTGCCAGCACATAATCCACTGTGTCTTTTGCTTTATTATTGCCAGTTTATTTGAACTCACCAGCACATAATCTGCCGTATCTTTTGCTTAATTATTGCCATTTTTTTGTTGCATGAACTCGCCAGCATATAAGCCGCTCCTGAATCGGAGCTTGTTCCTTCCTGCGCTTTTTTCCTATAGGCGTTCGATGCTGATGCTTTCTGCTGTGGTTTGTTTTGCATTTCGGATGGGCATGTCTTTCCATTTTTGTGGGTGCGGGAGAGCCGATGGCAGGTCCACTTCCGCAGTTCCAAGATCGGCGCTCTAGATGTTGCCACATCACCTCGCCTCACTGGAACAGTCGCCCTCTTTTTGTTTTGGTCTTATTTTGCACGCCCCATGTGTGCACACGTACTGGCGGTCTGCTTAAGTTTGGTTGCAGGTGGAAGATATTTCAACGGTTTACAGAAGGACGTATTCATCTTGTGTAAGCACACATTTGAGTCACAGGATATTGAGCCAGCTTGCACAAGCGGGTCCGCTTCGGCAGCACTTGTTTATTTATTTAATTACTTAGTTGCACAAGCGCAGTCCGCTTCGCTCTCTTATCTCTTTCCTGCTCTCTCTCTCTCTCTTTCGTGGTTCTGTTTACTATCCGTCTCATTAAGTCTTGCTCCCCCCTCTCTTTCTCGCTTCTTTCAGTCTCTCATCCAGTCTTGCCGTTCTCTCTCTGTCGCTTGCTGTTCTCTCTCTCTTGCTCTCCTCTTTCAGCCTCGCACTTCTCGCTTTCATTTTTGCTCTTCTCTTTTATTCTCGCCCTGCTCTTTCATTCTCACTCTTCTCTCTTTCATTCTCGATTTTCTTTCATTCTCGCTTTTCTTTCTTTCATTCTCGCTTTTCTTTCTTTCATTCTCGCTTTTCTCTTTTCATTCTCGCTTTTCTCTTTTCATTCTCGCTTTTCTCTTTTTCATTCTCGCTCTTCTCTCTTTCATTTTTGCTCTTCTTTCATTTTTGCTCTTCTCTCTCTCTCTTCCGCTCTTTTCTGTCTCTCTCTCTCTCTCTTTCAGCCTCCCTCTTCCGGCACTCACTTTGGTTGCAGGTGGAGGATATTTCAACGGTTTACAGAAGGACGTATTCATCTTGTGTAAGCACACATTTGAGTCACAGGATATTGAGCCAGCTTGCACAAGCGCGGTCCGCTTAGGCAGCGCTTGTTTATTTATTTAATTACTTAGTTGCACAAGTGCAGTCCGCTTCGCTCTCTTATCTCTTTCCTTCTCTCTCTCTCTCTTTCGTGGTTCTGTTTACTATCCGTCTCCTCAAGTCTTGCTCCCTCCTCTCTTTCTCACTTCTTTCAGTCTCTCATCCAGTCTTGCCGTTCTCTCTCTGTCGCTTACTGTTCTCTCTCTCTCTTGCTGTTCTCTCTCTCTCTCTCTTGCTGTTCTCTCTCTCTCTTGCTCTCCTCTTTCATCCTCGCTCTTCTCTCCTTCATTTTTGCTCTTCTCTTGTATTCTCACCCTGCTCTTTCATTCTTGCTCTTCTCTGTCATTCTCGCTCTTCTCTTTCATTCTCGATTTTCTTTCTTTCATTCTCGCTTTTCTTTCTTTCATTCTCGCTTTTCTTTCTTTCATTCTCGCTTTTCTTTCATTCTCGCTTTTCTCTTTTTCATTCTCGCTCTTCTCTCTTTCATTGTTGCTCTTTTCTCTCTCTCTCTCTCTCTCCCGCTCTTTTCTCTCTCTCTCTCTCTCTCTCTCTCTCCCTCTCCCTCTCCCTCTCCCTCTCCCTC
Source organism: Lissotriton helveticus (assembly GCF_964261635.1). Lineage (NCBI taxonomy): Eukaryota > Metazoa > Chordata > Amphibia > Caudata > Salamandridae > Lissotriton > Lissotriton helveticus. Next base: position 980,019,859 of record NC_136061.1, on the reverse strand, counting down.
TCCCTCTCCCTCTCCCTCTCCCTCTCTCTCTCTCTCTCTCTCTCTCTCTCTCTCTCTCCCGCACTCTTTCAGCCTCCCTCTTCCGGCACTCACTTGATCTCTTAAACACACAGACGAGCGCTGTCTCCAGCCCATGCCTTTAATGGGCGAGTGGGGGGGTGGGGGTGGGGGGGGGGCGACGTGCCCCAGCGGGCTGTAACCACCAGTGCCTCCACCGAGCGGCACCGCCTCCTTAGTAGCGTATATCATCTACGGCCGATGTGATGACTGGTTCATGCTGGCTTTTATTTTACAAAAGCTGAAACTCAGCACAATGACATAATGAGTGAAACATTGAAGTGCATTTGTTTTCAAGTTTAGCCCCCTTTACACTGAGGCAGATTGGCCGAGGCTGCTCATTCAATCATAATTTCTCCTGTGTTCCAGAGCGAGCCCAGCACGCAGGCAGCTGTTCTGCTTATAACCGAAGGGTGTACTTCTGGCACAGGGTAACTAAAACAGTTGCCAATCGCTTGGGCTATCAACTTAATTCAGGATCATCTTGGGTTGAGGTCCCTTCATTTTCCAGAATTAAGGACATGAGCAGGGTGCCTTCTGATAAATTGAAAGTGTAATTTTTGTACAGGTGTGTGCACCAAATTATTAGTAGCCCACTTAGTGGCTTTGTTGTAATGCTGTGATGGTGTGGAAGTGCAGTGAGTTACACAAAATTAGGGGCCTCACTGCAAAATGTGGTTATTTTGTAAACACTGTGGGTTGTATGTTTTCTAAAGCCCTATACCCCACTTGATTTCGACCCTCTCACCCTCCTGGTTGATCTTGTCTGGTATTTTGTATCCATAGAGACAAAGTTCTTTTAAAACCTACATAAGAACTATGCCCTACCATCATCGGCTTTTCATTGTTATTAAGATTGTTGAACCGGTTTAAGAGAGATCGTTGACCGCCACTTTATAAGTAACTGCCTTTAGGTTGAGCCTCTGAATTTATAGTAATCTAAATTGTAGTGACTCCAGAGCCAGGTGTAGGTTGCAACAAGCAGAGCTTTCCATTGTACATCTATAATGCATGGCTGTATGCAACAGTTCAACTTTTAATGTTAGGATGTTTCTGTATCCCGTGTTTAGGTAATCTTACTATGGCTAAAAGGGCAGTTAAATGAAAACACCTGTGGCTGCAGGAATTCACGTATCAATGCCCATTAAACCAGCATCCAGCCTTTATTTATTTTTTCCCTATATGTCTATCACTGTCTACGCCCTTACGCAGCTTGTCATTAATTTTGTGGCCTGGGAGTAGTGGGTCTTTATGCTAAGCTGCCCTTTGGATGCGTTCCTCTGTTGCAGCATCCTTCTTTTGTCATGTTTCTTATTTATGCAGTGTCCTCAACAGCAAATGTGGCTAAACGCATTGAAGTATTTTACACGAGCACATATTACATTACAGAAGGTCAGATCCTGTGTATCTTTTTTATTTACTTATGCTGGAAAGTGCATTGCTAAACACTTATAAGGTCCCAAAGGCCACTGCAAATCAACACACATAGGTAACAAATAAAATTCTGACAACATAAAATCACAACATATCACATACATACACTCAATAATACATAGCTATATTACAATACCATTAGCAAAGCAAATGGCTTTAACTTAAACAAAGGCAAGACCTATTGCATTTCCAATGCTTGTTATCAAAGGAAGGACCAGGCAGCAAATTGCTTCTGCCCTCTCTGCCTAAACAAAAGCATTTTCACACTACTTCCTTTTGTTTTCTGTTTTGTATAAATACATTTACCATCTCAGTAAATAATAAGAAAGTTGGCGCCCCATAATTTTGCAGGCACGCTTGCATAATGTTCCATTGGTTTGCACATGTCATCCTCATGCATGCATGTGCCTACAAAATTATTTGACCTCTTTATTCTTTTTTTGTTGTACTTTTTTGACCATGTTGCAGAACATCGTGTGCTGATGACAAGACATGATGGCTTTACCAGTGCTAGCTTTAATTCGCTTTAATGGGTTGGTTATAAACATTTTAAAATGATTAAGAAGAGTAAGCATTGGCATAGTCAATAGGCCGTCATCCAACAGAACACTAATTGGCCATTTCCAAAACCTGTTTTGCTGTTCATTCCTTTATTTTGTTAAAGCTCCAGAATGGCAAAGTTTATTTTCACAGACCGATTCAAATAATACAAGTTTCACTAAGTCTCCCAGATTGCTAAACTTTGAAGATGAATGAATTCCTTCTTTTTTCCACGTTAATAATAATACCCGTTACTAGGAACTGAAAAGCACAGAGAGGTCAAATGCTATGGGTCTAGAATTTGAGCAAATAATGAATCTAAGATACCTCAGTGCTATGCATCATCTGCGTAGATTTGTTTGACTCGAACACCTTTTGTTAGTTTGGCCTTTCATTTTTAGGTTTCGACTGGCCGAAAGCTGCGCACTGCGCAGCTTTTCGGCGCCGCCGAAATCTTATGTCTACAGTATGTGGCTTGGGAATCCGCCCTCTGTTCCATTGGCTAGCTCCATAAATGGAGGCTAGCCATTGGAACAGAGATCTGTCCGTCAATTGCGGAGCAGATTCGGGGTCGTTCCAGAGAATTTTAGGCTTTCTGCTCACGTCATGCGGCGGTGGGCGGATCTTTTTTTTTTTTCTCGTCCTGTTTTGGTCAGTTTCAAAGTGTCCTTTGCAGGAGTGGGCTGCGAGATTGAAGTTGCCAGGATGCGGTGGGCTGCGCGATTTCTTTCCTTGCAGGTAAGCGGCATTTTAAAATATTTTTTTTATCCAGTTTTCGCCCCCCTCCCGCTGTCCGTGTGCCCGTTCTCGCCCCCCCTCCCGCTGTCCGTGTGCCCGTTATCCCGCCCCCCTCCCGCTGTCCGTGTGCCCGTTAACCCGCCCCCTCCCACTGTCCGTGTGCCCGTGCTTCTTGTTAAACAGAGCCTGAGGCCCATACGCCGTCCTTTCCACTAATCGAATAGCGTCCTTTAAACAGCGCCAACAACATACCTACTTTCGTCCTGCTCCTAATCCTTAGGTGCTTTAATCCCCCATCTCAGTTACGTCATTCTGTATTTTGTTGAATCCTCCGATTGTTATCGTACTCCAGAAGTTTCCAATCCATTAACCTGGTAAAACATCCTTACTGTGCATGTCAAAATCCTTACTGGGGTTTGCTGTCTAGCAACTAGAGGAAGTTTGTTTTGCACTGGGAGCCATGTAAGTGTAATCACTTCCTTTCATCCCCCTTGCATCACTCTCACTGTCTCCAAAGGGGCTCCATTTTCCCCCCAGAAGGGGCCACTTCAGTGCCCCACACGCATCGCTGCCATCTGGTTGGAAGCCTGGGCACGTGCTTCTACTTGGCAGCAGAGTGTGTTCTGGGGTTTGTAGTCCTCGTGCATTTCCAAGCGGAGGGACACACCCGACTGTGTGAAAGGGGTTCCCCGCCATGTTAAAGGGCGCCCTAATACAAGCCTGCGAGTCTAGTTGACGCTTGTGGTCTGGAAGTCCACCCTTCAGAAAAGGAGGGGGCGATGCCGAACCAATCCACAAATGCATCTGTGCATACACAATACACACTGTTGACTGTCTGGGGCGGGTGCTTGTGACTGAGGTGCTGATTGGTAATTCAATAAACTAGGTGGTGAAGTTATCTACACATTTGCATCAGAACCACTTCCAGGCGGGAGGTGGTGTTCAAAGGCTTGGGACGCGCCTCCCCGCTCCTTGACCCCCCTCTCCGCCACCGCATCAGAACACGGAGTCATTTATATAGCACTGATATAGCGCGTACTACCTCCGAGGAGGCATTGCAATCGCAAAACACTAGAAATAACAAATGAAATCTGTTTGCGAAGTCAGATGGGATAAATCGCGTACGTGTTTGTAACACGTGGATATTACAATGGTTTCCTTGAAAGCACAAAACTAATGTGGTAAATAAATAAATAATACCCTATTTTTGAATGCATAAATGAATAACAGATAGCTCAATAAGTAAGAGTCAAGATTCGAGGTAGTAGGAGTTTTGCAGGTTTAATACAGCATAAGGACAGGAACGGGACGACCTGCACGGGAATAGGATGGCAGCTGCCGGGGGCAGGATCTGGACAAGACTAGCTAGCTTTTAATAACAGTACATGAGCATATATACATAACGCAAACACATAGCATTACATTGCAATAGGCGTAGCAGTGGGTGGAGCAGAAAGCGTGACGCGTAGCAGTCGCGAAAGATAAGGGTGAAAGTAGGTGTAACAGGGCGTATACATAGACATGTGATGCAAACGTAACAGAATATGTCATGAATGGGGCGGAACCCATGGAGGGGGCTACCTAAGGAGCCGGGACCTCTAACCTGATGGTGCGCGCAAACTGGCAATGACGTGTTACTAGGAGAAGCTGGGGGCTATGAACTCTGTGCTAGGAGCAGAGACTGAAGTCTAGAGAGTCAGGGCGACATGTACCTAAGCAGTATCTAGTATCTGATGTTTAGAGAACATGTTGATATAAACTAGAAGTCAGGAGGGGAAAGGCTAACAGACTCTAAGACTGGAGCATGCCTTATTCTACATGTAGTGCGTGATGAAGAATATTAAATGACCACTAAATGCAGTATTTCTCTTACATGGAGACGTAGAGGCTAGACAATGACGGAAACTATTGATGCGATTCAGTAGCTTAGGAATGCAGAGAAGGAGGACTGAACTGATAACTGGAATCATAACATACTCTTGGCAGACTCAGAGGCAGAGCCAGCCTGAACCGGGCACTGTGAGGCAGGAAGTAAGTGAAGGGTCGAGGATACAGGTGGGGGCTGTATCGCTCCTCAGCGAGGGCTTCAGGAGACAGGAGCTGAATCTGGTGTCCGGGCCCTTTTGAGGCCTAGAAACGGAGATTTTACAATGCATTAACGTGCACACTGAGAAACGTGGCAACGTAGCTTTACATAGGCCTGATATTCGTATTATTCACGAGAACTGGAAACTGGCATACTAGAGGTGGACACAACTATAATTGCGTCTTTAATCAAACATGGGGAATAACATATGCATATTAATCATGCACAGATAACATATGATGGAGGACGCGTAGGGACACAGAACATAGCAAAATTTACTTTTCCACATTCCCTCCTTGTCACTACGTTTCCTTCAGGAAACATCAATATTCATGATACCATCTATCATTTCATACAGTATCATTTGCTCGTCTCGAATTTTCTTGGAACGGGATTTAGAACGGGGCTTGGGACTAGGAATACAAGAGGTAGCACAAATGCCGCAAATCGCAGGGCCACATTGTATACAGAGGCAGCAGCTGAATATAATCGCTACTGCAATACCTAGAAATGACAAGACTTTCCATCCCCAAGCGGAAATTATACTCCAGAACCAACCGGACCATGTCCAAGTGCCTGGATTTTGGTGTAACAGATGGGCAATTTTATGAAGTCTGGTTATAGCTGAATAAACAGACGGCGCGTTATTTGGAATGAAAATGCAGCAACTAGATCCGATGACTCTACAGGCCCCGCCCCTATCGGCCAGTATGACGTCAAGGACGAGACGATTTTGGAGCACGACAATTCTCATAAAGGATTGTTCTTCCTTTAAATTACTTAGAGCAGAAGTAGTCTCAATTACTACTGCTTCGAGGGTTCTGGTTAATCTACGTATCAGTTTACTATTCACAACTGTACCTAAATAAGGAAAGACACCTTTATTGATATCTATATATTGTTCTAGAGCAGTTTCAGTATAATCGACAATCGGGAGGTTTCTCTTGTGTCTAGTATGTACTAGGTGGGAATTCCTATGGTAATCGGGTGGGGCTAGAAAAACCGGTGGCAGTAGGAAGGCAATGTCACAGGTTCCCTCCCAATCGAGGGGCAGATGAACATATGCGGTCTGACCACAAATAAAATAAAAATGACGTGAAGCTTTGAAAATAGATTTCCTACTGTCACTATACTTGACAATAGTAGTACAATCACTATGTCCTACATGTACGGAACCATTATTTCGGACACATAATTTGCCTTTGACTGGTAGTACTGAAATAGCAGGTAAGTCTGGAGTAGTATCAGACTGAACATTCAGGACCATGAAATTCGAAGAATAATTACCTAAATTATATACTTCATTTTCTAGATCTAAACCTGTTCTGTGGGGAAGACCTTGCTTGTCTGGAAAACATGTACTGTTAAGAAAAGACATATCTGTTGAGGACGACGTTAACGTGGACCATGCTCCACACGAACCATTATGTGAAAACGGATAAGGAAAGAGTGGCAGAACTCCCTTCGGCGTCTGGAAAGGGGGGAGTCGACCACACACCCAACAATTTGTAGCATTGCTGGTCTGGTGTGAATAATGTAACATGCGGATGAAAGAATTATTTCGCATAGCGAGGCGGTAAGAGAGTTCATGAGGAGGCAGATCACTAAACGTGTGCTCCACCGTAACATTAGCAGACTTATTTACATGAGAAACTGGAAAACACAGGTAAAAGGCATAACTGGTGCAGGAAATCATAATGCTGAGAAATAATATGAAACATAGAAAAACGATACATCGGATTGAGTTTTGACTAACTCTCTCACTATGGGGGTCTATTTTATACATGTCAGAAACAGTCTAACCGTTTCACCTAGGGGAGGACTTAGACAATCAAACTGGCTGACTTATTTTACTAGACCGGAGTTTCAACTTATACTCCTGTTGCGGAGTTTTCTCTAACAGGGAGGGTGCAGTAACAGTGTCTTTTGCGGGACAGTCCTTAAGAATAGTACTTTGGCAGTCTTTAGAATCCTGGGAAATGTTCTTTGAGACGGGTTTCAGTCCATAAAACTTCTTCACGTGCGAAAGGTGCACCCAGCCTTTGCGACCCTCCAACTTCACGGCTGTGCGGGTGGCGAGGAGGACCTGTCGGGGCTCCTTCCAGCGTGGCTCCAGCGGACTTGAGCGGTCAAAATTGCGAATTAAGACCATGGATCCGGGAACGATTTCATGCGGTGCCACCTCGGTATTGTCTGGAAATGCGGCGGCAACCTGTGAACGACAAGAGTTGAGGGCAGACATCAAGGAAGCTAGGTAATCTGTCAGCATATTACTTGAAACATCGGTAATACTTCGGGGTCTAGGAGTACCCCACATGTTAGGGGGGCGGCCGAAAACGACCTCATACGGGGACAGACCTGATCTGGAATGTGCGACCATGCGCATATAGAATAAAGCGACTGGCAGAGCTACTAGCCAGTCCACACCTTTCTCTTTACACACTTTGGCGATGCGGATTTTCAGGGTCTGGTTATGTCTCTCTACGAGACCTGCTGCTTCTGGATGGCGTACACAATGGAACTTCCACTGGTATCCTAACAAAAGGGAAACGTGCTTCATTAACTCTGAGGAGAATGGCTGGCCGTTATCAGAATATACGACCCTAGGGAGTCCATAACGGGGGAAGAACTCACGAACCAACTGCTTGGCAGTGGTCGCGGCTGTGTAATCTGGGACTGGATATGCCTCTGTCCACCTGGACAAAGCGCATACAACTACAAGGACATACTTGAAACCTCGACATCGCTCCATCTGAATATAATCCATCTGGAGGACTTCAAAAGGGTGGTCAGGAGGCTGGAATCCCCCTTGTTCCACCGGGACACTTTTACCTGGATTAAACTGACAACATATCATACAGGTACGGACTTTCTGCTTGGCTGCAGCTCGTAAATGCTTGTTGAACCAAATGTTCTGGATACTGTCTAACATAGCTTTTTCTCTTAAATGTGCTGGACTATGTGCGGTATTGATAATGACTTGAACCATAGAGTCGGGGAGAAACCATGTGGCTCTACCCTTCGTCACCCATCCTTGATCTGTCTGGACCCCTCCTTGTTCGGACCATTTCTTGATTTCATCGGGAGTAGCATGTAGCTGGATATCTATGACATCTTGAGTAGGGTCCTTAACTGTCATACATGTAGTCGGATCTGGAATGTGTGTCAGTGTCGTGTTGACTGGAATGTCTGGAGTCTGAGCTGTAAGCTTGGCTGTGCGATCGGCTAGATCGTTACCCTGGGAAATAGTGTCAGTAACTTTCGTATGTGCTTTGCATTTCATGATAGCAATGGATGTCGGTAAATGTATGGCATCTAACAGAGCTTGAATAAGGAGACCATGCTGAATCTTGGTTCCATGAGAAGTCATGAAACCTCTCTCCTGCCAGAGCACTCCAAAGTCGTGTACGACTCCAAATGCGTAGCGTGAATCTGTGTAAACATTAACTTTCCGGTTCTTAGCGTGTATGCAGGCTTGTGTCAGAGCAACTAGCTCTGCTGCTTGAGCGGACAGGGTGTCAATACGGTGTGTCTTAATAACTTCGGTGTCGGTAGTCACTGCATACGCGGCGACTAGTTCTCCTGTACTTGTTCTCATACATGAACCATCCACATAAAGTGTCAGGTCGGGATCTGGTAACGGAATATCTGTCAGATCTTGTCTTGGCTTTGTCGTAATATTAACTACTTCCACACAGTCGTGTGTGTCCGGACTTAAAGTAACTGATGGTAACAGTGTAGCAGGGTTCAGGATGTTGCAGCGTCTGATTTCTATGTGTGGCTGGAACAGTGTCAATTCATAACCTGTTAAACGTGCAATTGTCAAGTGCTGAGTCTGTGTTCGGTTTAAAAGAACTTCCACGGAGTGTGGAACTTGTACTGTCAGGGAGTGTCCTAATACTATGGAATCACTTTGTCTGATAGCTAGTGCTGTGGCTGCAACTGACTTGAGGCACGCAGGCAGAGCCTGGGCTACAGGATCTAATGTGCTCGAAAAATAAGCACAAGGCTTGTGTTGTCCTGCTTGATCTTGTGTGAGAACAGATAATGCTGTACCTTCACGTTCTGTGACGAAAAGTGTAAAAGGCTTACTGTAGTTCGGTGTGGCTAGAACTGGAGCTTGACATAGGGCTTTCTTTAACTCATTGAAACTGAGTGTATGTTCAGATGTCCAAGGGAGGACAGACGATACGGCTGTCTCCTGTGTCGTTAACTGTATCAGTGGCTTGGCTAGAAATGCATACTGAGGAATCCATTGTCGGCAGTAAGAAGTGAGGCCGATAAAAGCACGTACCTCCTTCTGGGTCTTGGGCTGAGGAAGACTCGCTATTAACTGGATACGGTCAGGTGTCAACTGCCTACCCCTCTTGGACAGTAAGTGTCCTAAGTATACCACTTGCTGGACACAGAATTGAAGCTTCGAAGGGGACACCTTGTGCCCCATCTCGGCTAGGAAATACAGAACCGTCAGTGACGCTCGCTCGCAGTCACGTTCAGAACGGGCTGTGATCAGTAGATCATCGACATACTGGAGCAGGGCAGTGTCAGTTGGCATGTGAACATTATCAAGCTGTCTCTTGAGTGCTTGACTGTAAATACTAGGACTTTCTGTGAAACCTTGAGGAGCTCGTGTGAACATATAGCTCCTTCCATTTAAACAAAATCCGAAAAGAAACTGGCTGTCTGGATGAATGGGAACACTGAAAAATGCGTTCTTGAGGTCGATTACAGTAAAGAACGTGGCTTCGGAATCAATGGCTGTCAATAAGGAAGAGATATCTGGGACAACTGGGTACTGAGGAATAATACATTTGTTAAGTTCTCGTAAGTCAATCACTAATCGATATACTGGGGGTGCATTTGGATCAGTACGTTTCATGACTGGAATGATCGGAGAATTGCATACATTGGAGTCAGTTTCTACAACTACTCCTTGAGTCATAAGCTCGTCAATAATTTTGGATAAGGCTGCTACAGCCTCAGGTGGCAATCTGTACTGTCTGATTCGTGGTAACACTACACCTGGCTTGAGAGTCACACGATGGGGTGTGATTTGCATGTAACCTACATCAGTTGGACCTTGCGCCCATAAATGCTGCGGAACATTAGACAATCTCGGATCAAAATCTCGTAATACATAGTGACCCTTAAAGTCACGTAGGAACAGACGTATTCCCTCTGGGGAACAGCATATAACTGCACCTAACTCTTTCAGTGTTTTAATGCCTAATAAATTCTCTGGACATGACTTAGTAAGTAACAGGTCAGTAGTACGGGACAATGGACCTACTTCTAGAGTAACTGGCTTTGATATTTCATTTACGATGGGTTTTCCTGAAAATCCAAGGGAAACATTTCTAGAGCCTGAGAGCGGAGCCCCTGGAACTTCGGCGTGACTAATTGTGGTCCTACTTGCCCCTGTATCAATCAAAAACTTTCTGTCTTTCCCTAATACTTGACTGTGAACATAGGGACCTTCTTGATCTACAGGTATCTCGATGAGAGGCAAGCCTACCTCCCTCTCTAGGCTGTTTCATGAATACTGCTGGTACTCTGGATACTCGGACTGTGCATACTGATACATTTGCTGTGTAACATGCTGTGTTGCAGCGATGGGCTGCGGTGCTGTAACTGTCTGTGGTGCATTCTGTGGCTGAGGAATCTGTAAAACTTGTTCTTGTCTAGGCGGACGTGGTCTTTCTTTAGTCTTACCAGTAGCTATGTTGTGTTTCAGAACTGCACACTCGTTTATAAAATGACCTGGCTGTTTACAATAATTGCAGTTCCCTTTAACGGGAGCTGCAGGATGACTGGCTTGATTCGGACCCCTCTTCTGACTGTCTTGAGGAACAGATTGTGCAACTAGTACTTTCATTTTCGTGTCTTTCATACGCTTCCTTTCGTGGTCCTGTTCTTCTCTGATTCTATTCTGGTGGTATTGGAGCATCTGTAACATCTGGGACGGGGTATTAGCTTGCCAGGTACTTTCGACTTTCAAAACTCGATTCTTAATTGGTGGACTTAAATTCTCGACTAATTTAGTAACAAAAAGGTGAGGGTATGACTCACTACTTGTCTTGAGGCCACTGTTGATGCTAAAACATTTCTCAAATCTAGAATAAAAATCACTAATATCCTCGTCTTGTTTCTGTTTACAGGCTGAGATTGCATCCCAGTCTTCCTTTTTCGTTGTTAACAATCTGGGTAAAACTTGAATCAATAATTCAGGTAATTCTTTACATTTCGCTCCAAGACCGGTACCTGGTACTCGTGCCTTATCTTCAGCTTCTAGAACTGCCCAATCGATCTTTTTCTCTCCCACCTCCCATTCTTTTTCCTTGAGCTTTTCATACACCCCTGCGGGCAACAGAACCTTTAACATTTTAATTATATCTGGATACGTGTATTCTCCCATACGGAGCATGTCTTTTAATTCTCGATGGAACCCTGCTGGATCTTTATCATGACAGGGAATTAATTTTTTCATCTCTAAGAGTTCCATCTTTGTAATCGGAGTGTAAACAAACACTCGTTCTAGTTCGCCACCCGTTCCTCTAACTGGGTGGACTTCTCGTAACGGATTCTGTCTTTCTATGTAAAATGGTTTACTTTCTGGGGGTGAGACATGAACAAAATGCGGGTTCAAAAACGTTCTATATTTGTGACGCTGTTCTAGAATGACACTAATTAAATCGGTACCTAGACCTTTCCATCTATACTGGAGTAACTCGTTCAGGATATCATGTAACGGGCCTGGATCAGAGTGCTGACCCTCATATAATGTAATGAGGTGCTGAATCATATACATACCCGCCAGTCGTTGCTCGGCTGGGGGCAGTTTCAGAAACATTTGTGCCACTATTTCGTCTGGAAAAGTGGTAGAATCAGTAGTCCATCGGACTGCTGATCGGGCTAGTTCTTGTTCATGCATAGTACTTAACTCACTGTAACCGATTCGTGATTTCAGAATGTGATCGGTAGCTTGAAACACTTGTTCTAGAGAACCTTGTTCTGGTGCTGGATGATGGAAAGTAGACTTGTGTTCTAGGCGTAAATGGCGATCTGGAAATCTAGATTTTCCTACATACGCTATTCTGGCGGAATTTTCGTCGTCTACCTCTTCAGTATCAGAGTTACTTTCTTTCTCGCTTACTTGTGCTGCTTTACGCTGTTCGTGTAACTTTATTATTTCTTTACGGATTTTTCTTGTACATACTCTCCATAGCACCGACGGTCTTGTGCTTACCCTCGGCTATATTATCACTCCACCTTGTCAGGATTTTCATTTCGGCCGGATCTTTAGACGGGTAATCTTGTTCTCTTATTAGACAGGTAATCAGAAACTTTAATATCATGAGCTGGATCTCGGCTTTCCTTTGAGACATGGCCTCGCTAATGCTTTCTGGATCATCCCCTGTACGGATGAAACGATATATTCTGTCTAGGTCTTCTTTCATATTCGGTAGGGTGACTAGATACTCGGCCACCTTTCTTACGCGAAATGAATATAAAACCATATTATCCTCGCCTGGGACTGGATCATAGCCGCATTCATTAAGGGCTTTTCTTATTTCTGCTACAGTCTGATGTCTGGGCGTACGCTGTGACGCTTGTGCATGTAATTCGGCTGACGTTAAACGCTTATGTGGCGGCGGGGTCTGAGGAGGACCTCCTCCTGCGGCCCCTAAACTAGAATCGTCGACTGATCCTCTTCGTACTAGTGTGGCAGGAAATTGAAATGCGGGCTGAACTGGTATGGCGGGCTGGACCAGGGGGGCCGTAGCAGGTACTGCAAGGGGTACCCCGGTGTCTGGAGGAACGGGAAGTGCCTGATTTACAGGGACTGGCGGAGCGCGAACAGGATTTGCATATTCTGGGACTGTGTCGTCCAAATAGGACGAAATGAAAATATCAGCTGCGGTCTGTTTGTGACGTAGCTTGGTCGGAACTAATGGTGGCGGAAAGTTACTGGATGCCTCCGGGGTCGCTTTTGGCAGGCCCTCGGCAAGAAGAGGATACATACCCTTAATAAGAGCATGCCTCTGTCTGTCTGACTGTTCGGTTTTAACTTGTTCACCAATCTCGATTAATTCCCTTTCTTGGGCTCGTTCTAAGGATTCTCTACTTAATTCTGACTTTCTGATTTCTTTTTCGGTTCTTTTATGAGCTTCTTTGCGCCATAACTCGATGGCATCTTTCTGTGACTGTCTGGCTTTCTTTTTCCATAATGCCTCTTCTACTCTCATGATGCACTCGGCATCCCATGTGCCTGACACAGGTCATCTATACTTTTCCTCTAACTGTTTGGTATACTCGACCCATAAATCTAGATACAATATGGCGCTTATGCCATGCTTCTGATACATAAAATGACCTGGACTGTCCCTAGGCGGGACTGGAACTGCTGCTTCCAGCAGACCCTTTCTAGTTTTTAACTGACGTAACTTGGAAAACAAGGGCATGACTGAACTGTAATCTAGACACAATACAATACACAATGAACACGATACTTATTCCCCATTCATACCACGACATTAAAATACATGAAGAACATTTAAAATAACAGTTCGAACAGAAATACCACCTGGAATACGGAACACAGAATACATGAATTTTCTCGAGAACAGAACTGACTAGAACAGAAACTAGATGCACTGCTGAAACAGTACGAAACTTACCGGTCTCATCAAGAGACACGTCAGGACCCGCATCCACCGAAGTGGACACTTCGTTTGTGGGCTTGTGTACCACCAACCCACGGACCAGAGTCAATTAAATTGACCCTGTCTAGATACTACCCCAGTAACGGTACTCACCGGGCAGCAAGATCGGAAGGCCTCGGACTGGACTGGACTGCTACGACGACGGACGACGAACTTCGGACTTCAGTTACGGGTGGACCTCCGGATACCTCGGACCTTGGACTCTCGGCTTGGGCTCTGGTCGGGACTCGCCGCGTTCCTCCACCGTCTCGTCTGGATGCTGGACCGCCTCCTCCGTCTCCTCCGTGGGCCTGAGGGATACTTGAAGCAGAAATATCTGCCGGTGCGCAGAAGAGTTCCGTCACGACTGCAGAGGGTCAGGGGGTCGGCGTGGCTTCACCGACGCGTGGGGAAAGGGCAAGTCCCTGTTCGGGCGCCATTATGTGGTAAATAAATAAATAATACCCTATTTTTGAATGCATAAATGAATAACAGATAGCTCAATAAATAAGAGTCAAGATTCGAGGTAGTAGGAGTTTTGCAGGTTTAATACAGCATAAGGACAGGAACGGGACGACCTGCACGGGAATAGGATGGCAGCTGCCGGGGGCAGGATCTGGACAAGACTAGCTAGCTTTTAATAACAGTACATGAGCATATATACATAACGCAAACACATAGCATTACATTGCAATAGGCGTAGCAGTGGGTGGAGCAGAAAGCGTGACGCGTAGCAGTCGCGAAAGATAAGGGTGAAAGTAGGTGTAACAGGGCGTATACATAGACATGTGATGCAAACGTAACAGAATATGTCATGAATGGGGCGGAACCCATGGAGGGGGCTACCTAAGGAGCCGGGACCTCTAACCTGATGGTGCGCGCAAACTGGCAATGACGTGTTACTAGGAGAAGCTGGGGGCTATGAACTCTGTGCTAGGAGCAGAGACTGAAGTCTAGAGAGTCAGGGCGACATGTACCTAAGCAGTATCTAGTATCTGATGTTTAGAGAACATGTTGATATAAACTAGAAGTCAGGAGGGGAAAGGCTAACAGACTCTAAGACTGGAGCATGCCTTATTCTACATGTAGTGCGTGATGAAGAATATTAAATGACCACTAAATGCAGTATTTCTCTTACATGGAGACGTAGAGGCTAGACAATGACGGAAACTATTGATGCGATTCAGTAGCTTAGGAATGCAGAGAAGGAGGACTGAACTGATAACTGGAATCATAACATACTCTTGGCAGACTCAGAGGCAGAGCCAGCCTGAACCGGGCACTGTGAGGCAGGAAGTAAGTGAAGGGTCGAGGATACAGGTGGGGGCTGTATCGCTCCTCAGCGAGGGCTTCAGGAGACAGGAGCTGAATCTGGTGTCCGGGCCCTTTTGAGGCCTAGAAACGGAGATTTTACAATGCATTAACGTGCACACTGAGAAACGTGGCAACGTAGCTTTACATAGGCCTGATATTCGTATTATTCACGAGAACTGGAAACTGGCATACTAGAGGTGGACACAACTATAATTGCGTCTTTAATCAAACATGGGGAATAACATATGCATATTAATCATGCACAGATAACATATGATGGAGGACGCGTAGGGACACAGAACATAGCAAAATTTACTTTTCCACATTAACCTAACTAAAACCACTGGATTACCCACTAACCGTGTGTTCCGGAGCAGCTAAATTATTTAGCGCCTCGTTAGGGTAGAACGCGCTCTACTGATGCAATTACAGTACAATAAATAACTCCACATAGCCAGCTAGCGTAAAAACGTGCTCTGCTAATAGCAGCTCGAATGACTTGGCTGTCATAGGGACCAAGGCACCCGCGGGTTGAACACATGAATTTAATTTTACCAACAAAATATTACTCATGTCATTTTTCTATATATTTCCAAATATCGTTATGTTTTGGAGTTGCAGATTATTTCCCGTAGCTGGAGCTTTTGGAAAGTATCCTTCCAAACGAAAATAGGCAAATGGAAGTGAGCACTCGTTTACTAACCATTTCCTTTCAGAAAGCAGGACTCGGGCCGTCTGCACATCCGCCGCATCCCTGGAGATAATGCGAATAAAGACAGGGGCGCCCCCACCTGCCTCGGGGCGGTTTCAATTTCAATCCATCACCATCGGAAATCTGCTAAAGGGGCCGACCTGTCCCCTCCAGGGTGTGAACACTGTGAGGGGTGGACATAACGTGCTCCTGGGGGTGACGTACTAGGGCTGGGCAAATATCGTCCTAATGGGCGTGACGCACCAGGGCTGGGCATATATCGCCCTCGTGGGTGTGACACACCAGGGCTGGGCAAATATCGTCCTAGTGGGAGAGACTAGGGCTGGACATATATCGTCCGCATGGGTGTGACACAGCAGGGCTGGGCAAATATCGTCCTCGCGGGCGTGACACACCAGGGGTGAACATATATCGTCCTCGTAGGCGTGACACACCAGGGCTGGACATATATCGTCCTCGTAGGCGTGACACACCAGGGCTTGGATATATATCGTCCTCATGGGTGTGACACACCAGGGCTGGACATATATCGGCCTCATGGGTGTAACACACCAGGGCTGGACATATATCGTCCTCGTAGGCGTGACACACCAGGGCTGGACATATATCGTCCTCGTAGGCGTGACACACCAGGGCTGGGCATATATCTTCCTCGTAGGCGTGACGCACCAGGGCTTAGCATATAACGTCCTCCTGTGTGTGACACACTAGGGCTGGGCAAATTTCGTCCGCGTGGGTGTGACACACCAGGGCTGGGCATATATCGTCCTCGTAGGCGTGACACACCAGGGCTGGGCATATATCGCCCTCGTGGGTGTGCTAGGGAGTGCAGAGTGACTAGGGAGTGCAGAGTGACTGCAGAGTGCTAGGGAGTGCTAGGGAGTGCAGAGTGACTGCAGAGTGCTAGGGAGTGCTAGGGAGTGCAGAGTGCTAGGGAGTGCTAGGGAGTGCAGAGTGACTGCAGAGTGGCCAGGGAGTGCAGAGTGGCCAGGGAGTGCAGAGTGGCCAGGGAGTGCAGAGTGGCCAGGGAGTGCAGAGTGGCCAGGGAGTGCAGAGTGGCCAGGGAGTGCAGAGTGGCCAGGGAGTGCAGAGTGGCCAGGGAGTGCAGAGTGGCCAGGGAGTGCAGAGTGGCCAGGGAGTGCAGAGTGGCCAGGGAGTGCAGAGTGGCTAGGGAGTGCAGAGTGGCTAGGGAGTGCAGAGTGCTAGGGAGTGCCGAGTGACTAGGGAGTGCTAGGGAGTGCAGAGTGGCTAGGGAGTACAGAGTGACTAGGGAGTGCTAGGGACAGCAGAGTGGCTAGGGAGTGCTAGGGACTGCAGAGTGACTGCAGAGGCTAATGGCAATGTAAATGACAATGCCATTTATTTATCTGTTTTCAAAACCAACACATAAATACAAATGTTGTCATTTACAATGCCAATAGCTCTAACTTTTCCAAAGGCGAAACCATTGCATTGTAAATGCTTGTTTATATGTCATTCTCGTAATTCTCATTGACTTGACTATTTGTTACGCCTTTGGCTGCTGTGCTTCAAAACTGGAGTAAGACTCCATATAAAAATGCTTTAAACACATGAGTTGTGTTAACATGTTTCACTACATGTTCAAATGGTGGCATATTATAAGCAATTATAATTATAAGAATGAATGAAGGAAGACTAAAATCCAGATGCTTTCTGGTATACATCTTTCTCCTCTCATAGCTCATAAACGGGAGGGCGGTGGGAAGGAAGCGATGTGGGGGAACATTGTTTTAAATTTTTGTGCGATTTAAGGCCGGAAATGTTTGAAACTCTTGGTTCAATAATTGCACTATTCTCAAATAATACGGTGAAAGAGTCACAGGAGAAGTTTTACTTTGAGATTTTACCTCTACCTTTTGAACTCTAGGGGATTTTTTAGATGGTGACCTCTCTGTGACTTGCAATTGTTTGGGGAACACCAATCCTAACTTACTTGTTCTCTTTGAATTCCCCGAATCTTTAGTGCATCTATTAATCTAATAGAAATTTAGCATAATCAGCCTAAATGGTAGAGGGTTTACTCTTTTTACTCAAAGCTCAGAAGACCTATTCTGGAATACTTATCTTCTTTGCATTTAAAACCTGTTTAAAAAAATCTGAATTTGAATTCATAATGCATCCAGGTAATCCCCTGTTTAATTCAAAACACAACCCGACACCACATTTGGTGCCCAAAAGCCACATCACTCTTGGCAGTTTCATAATGCACTTTTGTAAGATTCTGTTTTCTATAAAAAACATTTTAAGCACTGTTTGCTATTGCATCATAGAGAATCTCCAGAAAAGGACCACCAGGAAAACTACATGGAAAGCAGTGAAGTTATCAGGGGTGAAATATTAATGCTGAGCAGTTCTGCTCTTAGCAAAAAGTAGACGAAAACCCTAGATTCAGTCTAGAAAATGAAGCATCAACTCTACCAAATGCAAACAGCGAGACTGGGTTCTACAGAGTGTATCACAAATCGAGAGCCACAGGCGAGCTTGAGTTCCTGCCACATAAAAGAATAGGGAAACTAATTGTCAGAGCCGTACAACTGAATTATGAATGTGAATAAAACTTACAGATTACTAGCTCATAAACTTACATTTAAACAAAACTTGAATTACACCTTGAGCATCAAATCTTCAAAATGATTGTGCTGACCAAAGTTTGATCATTTTAGTCAAATTCATCAAATTGGACCCGGTGCATCAGTAATCCCCATTAATCTGTGGTACTGAGAAAGGGCCATTTGTAAATGAAAGACCACCATCGTCACTATCTCACTATCATTTTGGCAGACTTTGCTTGGACTGCCATAGGTCTCATTTTGTCAGGGATTCACAGATGCAGGTGGTGCTGTTAGTCAGTTGTATAGTAGGATGTGTTCCTAAACCGTAAAGAATGTAAGACAGAAATTAAGGTACCAAACAAAATAGGTATCAGCACATACAAGTTGAGGCTTTGAATTGCACAATACCTGATTAGGCAAAGGGGTTTCCCAAAACACCTGCTCTAGCATCCGTGCATAATTTAAATGCTGTTAATTGACGTCCATAATTGAAGAGTATGGAACAGGTCTCCACTGAGTACTGGGATGGCGGGAGAGTACATTATATTCTCGGTCTCATTCAGTTGACTTGCTGTCTAGGTGCTAGAACAAAGCTGCCACGAATTGGGAAGCTGCTACAGATCTATCTATACATCTTTAGAGGTTGATTTAAGAAGAAATCTGCTATCTGTAGAAGTAGTTTATGTTCGAAATTAATTAAAATTATGTCTTGCTCACAGTATTATTTCACTCTGTTTGTCAACAGGAAAACTAATTACGTATAGGATTTTCATTTCATGTGTTTATAGATACCAGATGCCCTAATAATGGAAACCAGTCTTACTAGTTGACCTTTAGGAGAAATCGCCATTTACCTAAAACTAGGACTCTGAAGGATATTTCAGCTGAAACATGGAAGATTTATGGCAACGAGCCACTAATTTACCCCCTTGTAACCAGACCATGGAAAAAGTTTACGAAACTTGTTTTAGGTGGACTCCATTTAAATTGAACCAGATGTTCTCCATACTTTCTGAGGGGGTGGAACTTTATGTGGAATCTGTTACCTTTTTGTTTAAAATGTTATGAAGAAATTGAGCCAGACTAGAAAATCACCAGACCAACTTCTCATGTTTTTTGGGGACAAGTTTGGAAAATTAAGTTTTACCAGGGGCAGCTGCCTCAGAACAGGGGTGGGTAGGGGGGGGAGTAAAAGGAAATAAACTTACCTGTGAACTCAGTCGCCACCTCTCCTCTGTCCTCTTCGCTTGGCACTGGCAGCACAGAACAGAAGCGCCTAGCCAACCGCAACACTGCTTTTACCAGCATGACAGCAGCATCGTGATTGGTCTGAGTGGCCTGCTTAACTGCTCAGGCAGTGCCTGGGACAGTTCTCCACCCGGCGTGCAACGCTGCTAGGTGGAGAACATTGTAAGTGCGCATGACGGTTTGGCCGACCCAAGAGGACTGGCCACACCGTTATGTGCACTTAGAGAATGCAAACCACTCCTCCTTCTGTTCTGGCCAACCCAGCCCCGCCCTAACCTGGATCCGAGTCCGCACTAAAACAAAATGATAATAATGTCTTGTATTATCATTTTAGTTTGTTTTTTGCACTGCTCAAAGAGCAGTGGGGCGACACTCCTCCGCTTTAATGGAAGAGCTGCAACTGAGGTTTACCCTGAAATTCTTCCATTATTCATCCAATTTCCACATCCTGGTAACTAATTATTGTGGCACAAAAATTACAATTTGTCATTACCTTTCTATAAATACTTGTCACGCGCTGTGGCATAAGGGATAGGGTAAACTTAAATATGAAAGATGAACATAACCAGTTAAATTCTTGGTTGTCCTTTTCCAACATTCAAATTACTGCTGGATCATCCACCCAGCATCCAGTGTTCTTCTGGACTAAAAAAGAATGAATTTTCATCACTGTATCCAACTTACTTAAATTTCAGAGTGGTTCCAATGACAATATCCCAATGTAGCAATGGATGTTACTTGGCTCCTGTAATTAACTTGCAGTTCCTTTTGACATTACAGACAAAGGGTTACATAAAATGGAGATGTAGTGCTTTATTTCTAGAAAAAAAAGAAAAAACAACTTAGTTGCGTTGGAACATGTTTCAGATAGTTCTTCGGTCCACAACTTGACCATCACTAGGTAGAGTTGAGGAAAGGAAGGTAGAAACCCAAGATAGGCTTCTGCCTTTTGAAGGCTTTCCTTCGTAGTTTGAGGGCTAATGCTTTTTCCTATTATTAGGCTGATGAACACAATAATCCTCACAGCCATTGTATTGCATTATATAAATTACTTACAAAAACAATAACATTTGTCTTATGAAGGAACTGGCACTCCCATCTTTCTGGACCTGAAGTGTGTGTCTTAGCACAGCCCTGATTGTTTAATAGAAACTTGGCTTTCATCTGCTGGTGGCATTCTAACCAAATATTTGCTGCTACAATAAATGCATATTTTTGTGTTAAAAAGTATACTGCCTATCTCTGAAAATTGCAAAAGACACAGTTGATGGACAGAATGTAGAACAATGTCATACATTCACCCCAGTACAAGGATCTGGGCCTAAATCCATCGTTTTTTTGCATTCCACACCACCCTGGGTTAGACACTGGCTATATGCAAATCAGCTCCGACCCTGTGCCTCATGGGAACAGTCCAGTCCGAACTACCAAGCCATGTCTTTCCCAGACCGGAATCAAGCACCCAAGGGCCGGTTTCTGGCTATCAGCCTTCATTCAGCCTGGATAGCTTGACTCCAGTGGTGTGGAGAGCCTGGGACTCACGTCTGAGCATCCCCAGCCCACTCAGGGTGAAAATTGCAAAATACACAGTTGATGGACAGAATGTAGAACAATGTCATACATTCACCCCAGTACAAGGATCTGGGCCTAAATCCATCGTTTTTTTGCACTCCACACCACCCTGGGTTAGACACTGGCTATATGCAAATCAGCTCTGACCCTATGCCTCATGGGAACAGTCCAGTCCGAACTACCAAGCCATGTCTTTCCCAGACCGGAATCAAGTACCCAAGGACCGGTTTCTGGCTATCAGCCTTCATTCAGCCTGGATAGCTTGACTCCAGTTGTGTGGAGAGCCTGGGACTCACGTCTGAGCATCCCCAGCCCACTCAGGGTGAAAATTGCAAAATACACAGTTGATGGACAGAATGTAGAACAATGTCATACATTCACCCCAGTACAAGGATCTGGGCCTAAATCCATCGTTTTTTTGCACTCCACACCACCCTGGGTTAGACACTGGCTATATGCAAATCAGCTCTGACCCTGTGCCTCATGGGAACAGTCCAGTCCGAACTACCAAGCCATGTCTTTCCCAGACCGGAATCAAGCACCCAAGGACCGGTTTCTGGCTATCAGCCTTCATTCAGCCTGGATAGCTTCACTCCAGTGGTGTGGAGAGCCTGGGACTCACGTCTGAGCATCCCCAGCCCACTCAGGGTGAAAATTGCAAAAGACACAGTTGATGGACAGAATGTAGAACAATGTCATACATTCACCCCAGGAAAAGGATCTGGGCCTAAATCCATCGTTTTTTTGCACTCCACACCACCCTGGGTTAGACACTGGCTATATGCAAATCAGCTCTGACCCTGTGCCTCATGGGAACAGTCCAGTCCGAACTACCAAGCCATGTCTTTCCCAGACCGGAATCAAGCACCCAAGGGTGTGGATTGCAAAAAAACGATGGATTTAGGCCCAGATCCTTGTACTGGGGTGAATGTATGACATTGTTCTACATTCTGTCCATCAACTGTGTTTTTTGCAATTTTCACCCCGAGTGGGCTGGGTATGCTCAGACGTGAGTCCCAGGCTGTCCACACCACTGGAGTCAAGCTATCCAGGCTGATGAAGGCTGATAGCCAGAAACCTGTCCTTGAATGCTTGATTCCGGTCTGGGAAAGATATGGCTTGGTAGTTCGGACTGGACTGTTCCCATGAGGCACAGGGTCAGAGCTGATTTGCATATAGCCAGTGTCTAGCCCAGGGTTGTGTGGAGTGCAAAAAAACGATGGATTTAGGCCCAGATCCTTGTACTGGGGTGAATGTATGACATTGTTCTACATTCTGTTCATCAAGTGTGTTTTTTGCAATTTTCACCCCGAGTGGTCTGGGTATGCTCAGACGTGAATCCCAGGCTCTCCACACCACTGGAGTCAAGCTATCCAGGCTGATGAAGGCTGATAGCCAGACACCGATCCTTGGATGCTTGATTCCGGTCTGGGAAAGACATGGCTTGGTAGTTCGGACTGGACTGTTCTCATGAGGCACAGGGTCAGAGCTGATTTGCATATAGCAAGTGTCTAACCCAGGGTGGTGTGGAGTGCAAACAAACGATGGATTTAGGCCCAGATCCTTGTACTGGGGTGAATGTATGACATTGTTCTACATTCTGTCCATCAACTGTGTTTTTTGCAATTTTCACCCCGAGTGGGCTGGGTATGCTCAGACGTGAGTCCCAGGCTCTCCACACCACTGGAGTCAAGCTATCCAGGCTGATAAAGGCTGATAGCCAGAAACCGGTCCTTGGATGCTTGTTTCCGGTCTGGGAAAGACATGGCTTGGTAGTTCGGACTGGACTGTTCCCATGAGGCACAGGGTCAGAGCTGATTTGCATATAGCCAGTGTCTAACCCAAGGTGGTGTGGAGTGCAAAAAAACGATGGATTTAGGCCCAGATCCTTGTACTGGGGTGAATGTATGACATCGTTCTACATTCTGTCCATCTGTGTTTTTTGCAATTTTCACCCCGAGTGGGCTGGGTATGCTCAGACGTGAGTCCCAGGCTCTCCACACCACTGGAGTCAAGCTATCCAGGCTGATAGCCAGAAACCGGTCCTTGGATGCTTGATTCCGGTCTGGGAAAGACATGGCTTGGTAGTTCGGACTGGACTGTTCCCATGAGGCACAGGGTCAGAGCTGATTTGCATATAGCCAGTGTCTAACCCAGGGTGGTGTGGAGTGCAAAAAAATGATGGATTTAGGCCCAGATCCTTGTACTGGGGTGAATGTATGACATTGTTCTACATTCTGTCCATCAACTGTGTTTTTTGCAATTTTCACCCCGAGTGGGCTGGGTATGCTCAGACGTGAGTCCCAGGCTCTCCACACCACTGGAGTCAAGCTATCCAGGCTGATGAAGGCTGATAGCCAGAAACCGGTCCTTTGGATGCTTGATTCCGGTCTGGGAAAGACATGGCTTGGTAGTTCGGACTGGACTGTCCCTATGAGGCACAGGGTCAGAGCTGATTTGCATATAGCCAGTGTCTAACCCAGGGTGGTGTGGAGTGCAAAAAAACGATGGATTTAGGCCCAGATCCTTGTACTGGGGTGAATGTATGACATTGTTCTACATTCTGTCCATCAACTGTGTTTTTTGCAATTTTCACCCCGAGTGGGCTGGGTATGCTCAGACGTGAGTCCCAGGCTCTCCACACCACTGGAGTCAAGCTATCCAGGCTGATGAAGGCTGATAGCCAGAAACCGGTCCTTGGATGCTTGATTGCGGTCTGGGAAAGACATGGCTTGGTAGTTCGGACTGGACTGTTCCCATGAGGCACAGGGTCAGAGCTGATTTGCATATAGCCAGTGTCTAACCCAGGGTGGTGTGGAGTGCAAAAAAACGATGGATTTAGGCCCAGATCCTTGTACTGGGGTGAATGTATGACATTGTTCTACATTCTGTCCATCAACTGTGTTTTTCGCCTATCTCTGAAAAGACAGACATTGTCACAGCTTATGAACACAGATGAAACCTATGCTGCTGACCGATCTCAAATTGAATATTGAGAGCAGAAAAGAATATATAACAGCCTCACATATGGTGACTATGCCTTTTCTGTCCCAACCGTCAACCTCTGGAACAACTACATTCTAGCATATACAGCATCGGCTTCCATCTTGCACTCAAGAAGTCAAGAAGGCCCCTATTCACAGCATTGAGGCTATAACCTTGTCTCTAACAAGAAGTCTTTTTGCACTCTAACAAATAAGGAAGGTGCAGTCAGTCAAAGCCAAAAGTAGTTTCCATTTATCTTCTTTTATGCCCAAAAATCGTAAAGAGAACGGCAAACAGCCATCGCGTTTCATCCCTTATTGCCAAGGAACTTCTTCAGGGCTATGAATCAAGTGAGCCGAACAGTATTGAAACGACAAATATACGGTATCCACGATATCCAAAGCTAGATTACTGGAGAGTGTTGAAGACAGATGCACTTTAATGAAACATCGAGGTTCAATCTATAATTTATCCATCATATAAATGTTACTTCCATAATGAGATAAAGGGGAGGAACACAGAATATGGTTCCAACAGTAGATAAGCAACTATTTATATGTACAGTTAAAATCCGGATGTGTGTAATTCAGTTGTGCCCAACAGCATAGTAACTGGCAGCAACTATGCTCTCTCCAGTAATCTAGCTTTGGATATCGTGGATACCGTATATTTGTTGTTTCAATACTGTTCGGCTCACTTGATTCATAGCCCAGAAGAAGTTCCTTTATGATTTTTCGGAATAAAAGAAGATAAATGGAAACTACTTTTGGCTTTGACTGACTTTTGCTGAGTGCACCTTCCTTATTTGTTAAATTCTTTGAACCCTGTAGCATCAAACAACAGCGGATGCTGGAAGTGGTTGCACCTAATCCGACTACATATACTTGGGAATTTAAGTGCTTAAGTTTGGTCTGTCGTTCATGGCTTCTAGTGTTTATGTAAATATTTTTGCACTCTTTTCACTCCCTGTCATCTTCACTCTTTTCCAACTCTCAACAGGCTGCCCCAGGAGTGAATAAAGCTTTTACACTTTATTTTTACATCAAATAAATACAGGTGTGTGTGTGCTTGGCATATGTGATCTCAGCAATGCTTGGGGACCTAATCAGAAGTTTAGAAGCTGTCACAAACCCTTTTGTCCACTTACCCTTAAATGTTAAAGCAATACTGTTTAAGAAACTGTCTATGGTAAAAGCAGGTTTGCCATAACCTTGTTAAAGAATTTTGCAGGCCACATTTGTTGCCATCCGAAATTCTGGGTGATGAGAACGAACCTTGCGTTGCTGTAGCAGGGCGATGTTGATTGATCTTTTGGGCCTATCGCTGAAGTAAAATAACTGAGAGACAGGGACAATTTTTTTAATAGTGCGATGTTCACAATTTACACAGCTTTTTTTGCCTTCAACCCTGGGGCCGGCAGCGTATGACTTGATGATTTTTTCCCCCATAGAACACAGCTCATACACCGACATCCCAGGGGACCGGCAGCGATTTCAGGAGTTGTGACATTTAGATATGATGATGTGAATAGGACAATAGTCCTAAGTCCATACAGTTTGTTGTGGAAATTGTTAATGAAGAACAAATAAACCCCCCCACCATACTCATAAAGTACCAGACCAAGAAGTAACACTATCCTAGTCACCTTACATGTGTTTGCTATACACCTCGCCCACTACTGTTCATACGCATTTGCAACACCATATTGCCCGATGCACCACCGTAGCCATCGCCCACAATACTGTACAATGGAACAGATCTCCAATCCGGAGTCCGACCCAGGATTTTCACTTGCTCCGGTCGCCCCGGAGGTCAGAACCACCCAGTTCCAGCCAGCCCACAAATGGCCCCATATATCAAGATGTCTAGATTCTCAAGGCATCAATTCCCATTATGTTGATAATTGATCTTTACAATACACGGCCACATGTATCCACTCTGCTATTGTAGGAAGATGCTGTTTCTTCCAGTGTATGGCCACCTGACGCGTTGCCAGCAGCAGCAACATAGACGTGAGTTTTCGAGAACCCTTTGGGATGTCTAGCACAAAGCTCAGCAGTGCCATCAGTGGTGTAATCTGTAATTGAGTGTTAGTAATGTCACCAATATGTCTAAATATTTCCAACCAAAACTGTGCTATTGGTGTGCAATACCATGCCAAATGTAGGAAAGTAGTGGTTTGGGCTCCACACCTCCAACACCCCGTGTCTGGCTGTATACCCATGCGATGTAGTTGAAGCGGTGTACGATAAACTCTATGCAGAAAATTAAAATGTATAAGTCGTAACCTATAATTCTGTGAGAGTTGTTCAAGTTGGAACAGCAGAATTGCCATTGTTTATCTGTGATTGGAGTATGAGTCTCTCTCCCAATCCGCTTTCGATGTACTTGAGATAATAGGAAATGTTTCTTGTGTTATGCTATAGATACGTGTTATCAATTTGCGTGGGGATGGATTTGACAATACATTCTCCAATGCAGGCAATGTAGGAGGTGCTTGAGGGAAGTCTGCATATCTTTCCTTACATGCCGGCCTAAGCTGGTAATACAGCAACATATCTGAGGCTGATGGCATTTGTGGATTGCACATCTGCTGAAGAGACGGGAATGTATCGTCAGGGTACAAATCGCCACCTGTTATTAGATTATGAGCCCTCGCCCTTAATATGGTAGCCTTATCCGTTAGTGGACCTATAAGCGGATTTCCCCCCAGTGGCATAGATGGAGCATACATCTCTTTGTGACCTGCCCTCTTTGCTTTATTTCTCCATGCCCATCGTGTTGTTTCTACAGTATCTATTTCCAAGTGAGGTTGTTTATAAGGATGATACACTGCCGTGTTAAGTGGGGTGGGTGCAACTTTATCTATTTCTATCGCTACGCGGGGTTGGTATGGAACTGGGTGCTGCCAGTAGTGTAGGTATTGTGCCTGTGCACTATATGCGTAGAGCTCGAAATCTGGGGCTCCCAGACCACCCTGAATAAACGGAATAGTTGATAAGTTCCACGAAACAAGAGGTTGTCTGCCCGCCCAAACCAACTCAAGGATGCTCGTGCGGAGTCGCTTGAAGAAGTGAGTGTTCAGTGGCATTGGTATGTTTACAAACAAATATAACAGTTTGGGTAGTATCACCATTTTCGTGATTGCAATACGTCCCGTCAGGAAGAGCTGCAGTTGTTTCCATCGCTGTATCTTACTTTCTATCCAGTCAATCACTTTGCCATAGTTGGCGGACCATATTTCTTATGTACACCTACTTATCCATATACCCAGATAACGTATTTCGGCCTCTGCCCACTGGATGGGAAACTAATTCTCATATTGGGTAGCGTTATCTGTACGTGGTAACATCACAGATTTCACCCAGTTAATCTGTATCCCTGTTAATCTGTATCCCTGTTAGCCCTCCATATCGTATCAGTTCCCTCATAACTATGTCAAAATTATCTCTATTATTCACTAAGTAGATTGTCCTGTAATCTGCGTACATTGATATCAGTAGGCCTCTAGATGTAAAACCAATACTCTGCTGTGTATGATGTTGTCGAAGTCTGGCCGCCAGTGGTTCAGTAGCAATTGCAAACAGTAATGGTGACAGAGGACAACCTTGCCTTGTCCCTCTCATGAGGTTAAATGGTTCCGATATCTGCCCGTTCACCCTTACCCTCGCTGTCGGGTTTGTATATATTATTTGTATTTGTTTAATAAATATGGGGCTAAGTCCCATTCGGGACAGTAGTGTGAAAAGGAACTTCCACTCCAGAGAGTCAAATGCTTTTGTAGCGCGGCCCCTGCCTGAAAATGGGGGGCAGATAGTGCAGAAGGCCGAATATCGTTTTTAGATTATGTCCCGTCGACCGACCTGGTATAAACCCAGATTGATCTGGTAGCGCTATCTGCTGGAGCATCGGCTGCAATCTATTGGCAAGTAGTTTGGCATACATTTTGGCGTCCAGATTAACGACAGTGGTCGATAAGAATCTGGTTTAGTGGGGTCCTTGTCCGGTTGTAGTAAGGTAATTATTGTAGCCTCTCTAAGAGTAGGAGGGAGGACGCCCATGTCCATCACCTCCAAATCTACCTGTAACAGACGGGGAGCGATAATATCCATGTATTCCTTATCAGAGGCAGCAGTAAGCCCATCTGCCCCAGGGGACTTGTCAGCTGGCATGCCATTTATCACTTGTCTAACGTCTTCTATTGTGATTGGTAATTCCATATATTCTCTAGCACCTCTCTTAAATCATGCCACGCCACTGTATCAAGGTAGTCAGTAATGTCTAGCTGAGCTGGATTTGTATGAGGGTGTACAGTAATTGATAAAATTGAGTCATTGTTTGTAGTATGTCCCGTGAAGTCCTGGCCACCTCCCCAGCATCTGTGTGTAATTTGGTGATGTAATAAGATCCCATGGGAGACCGGAGCAGACCTGCCAGCGTTTTTCGGGCAAGGTCACGCTCTCCATATTGTCTCACCTGTGTATATTTATGTAGATACTTCATTTCCCTCTCCGCCTCTTTCTGGAATTCTGTCAGTTTTGACCTAAGTTGGGCCGTAGCAGCAGTGGACAGATTTAATAGGATTGATCTTTCTAGTTCCCTGATATCACGTTCCAATTGGTATAGTGTGTTTCGGCTGTCCTTAAGGACACCCTCCCTGAGTGCCATGCAATGTCCCCTAGTTACCACTTTGAATGCCTCCCTTAGCGTCTCCGGTGAATCTACAGTTCCCTCGTTTAACGTAAAATACTCGACATTGTTTCCCTTGGTTCTTCCCGAAAGGCCTGATCCAACAGTGCTCTTGATGGAAATCTCCAACTAAAAGGTTGTATGTATGGCGGTGGGATTTGCAATTGTATCTGAGTGGGCGTGTGATCGGAAAAGGTGCGTGTCTGGCTTCTTTGACCCAGTTGTGTACGTCCCTGGAGACCAACCAATAGTCCAGTCTGGACCAAGCATTACGATGATGTTACGCATGTACCTTCCCTAGCTGTCGGATGTAACGTTCTCCACAAATCTACCAAATGTAGATCCTCTATAATGCACAACAACATCTCAGCCGCCTTCGGGTAGTGATCGCGAGACGTTCCCTGCCTGTCTGCCATAGGTGAAAGAACATTAAAATCACCTCCCCACAATACCGCCTCGTCGCCTAGTGCCTGAATTTTCTGCCAGATGTGCTGAAAGAAGGCCGGACTGTCCGTGTTTGGGCCGTAAATGTATACAATCACCATTGGGGTGTTGTACAGTGTACCTTGTGCAGAATATACCTGCCCTCCCTGTCCCTTATTGTGTGATGTGTTTTCCATTGCAGTCCTCTACGTATTAGGATTGCTACACCCCTTGAGTAATTAGAGTAGCCGGCCTCAACCATCTCCCCCCATCTGTTATGTCTGAGTGTATTTGCAGCACTGGAAGTTCAATGGGTCTCTTGTAGCAAACAGATGTCTACTTCATGTCTCAAGAAATAAGAGTGAATCAGTCTTGCCTTCCTACGGTCATTGAGGCCTGTATGGACAACAACTCTACCTAGTGCGACTGATGTGTGGGCTACAGTGTGCGAAGCAATGTTAGCGCTCAGTGAGACGGTCTCCGTGATATGGTCGGCCAATAAGAATGAGCAGGTGCACACCAGACATGTCTGTCCCGTGAGTTCTGGTACTAGATATGACAGGTCAATTAAACAGAACATATCCCCAACCCACCAACCACCCAATCAGGTTGTGAAACAGCCTCCCCCTTCCCCATTAACTGCAAACATATGGTCTACAGTAGTGAACTCAAGGGAATCATCCCATGGGGGTACTACGTGAGGCCACCGGCAAAACTCCCCTGCACTCTTGGCAGGGTGGCCGAGATTACAACACACATCCATGGACCATGTATTCAGCCATTATTACATCTCTAAATTTACCAGTCCAGATATTCTATTCAACTAACAACTGGGAATCAAGTTTCTCTATTCTAGTCCAGCATAACACCTTCTACAGAAGATCAACAATGTACAGAACTAGATTGATCCGTAGATAACACTTATCTGCTCTTCCAGAGTTCGGTCCCAGGCCATCAATCGTTATCACTCAGATTATTCATAGCCTGTGAGTCACTTGTCGTCGCTTGTTGTTTCTGCTCCTTCGCCATCTGTTTCACGTATGAAAGAGCAGCCTACGCATCAGTGAGGAAGGTGGGTTTACCATGACCTTGAACTCTTAGTTTAGCGGTGTATATAGGCGTATTTGGTACCGATTTGTTGGAATTTTATTTTGCGGGAATAAACTCTCTTTGGGCCGCCTGAAACCATTAGTGTGAAGTCTGGGTATAGAGCGATGTTAGTACCTTTGTACTGTATGTCACCTTTCTCCCTTGCCAGCCGGAGTATCGTGTCTCGATCTCTATAGTTAAGTGCTCTTGCCAAAATTGGTCTCGCCGACGCACCCTGTCTTGGCCGTGGGGCCAGAGTGCGATGTGCTCGCTCAATTAGAAATATTGAGGTCAGGTCCGGTCCGAAAAGGTCTGTCATCATCGTCTCAATGTATTTCTCCATATTTTGGATATCTGTTGTTTCCGCTATCGTATGTTACTTCTCCTTGACCTGGCCTCCAATTCCTCATTCTTCTGTTTTATCACTTGCAGTATTCCATCCATGCCCCGCAGTTTCTTGTCCATATCTGTTTGTCCTTCTTCCGTTTCCGTTACTCTAGTCTCCAGTACGCTCATGCTGCCCTCCTGTTTCTCCACATGCTGCGTTATCCTGTCCATTCTCTCTGACAAGGAGTCCATTTTAGAGTTATTACACTGGAGACTGGATTTCAGATCTTAAACATTGCCCGAATGTCGTCTGCAGGTGGTTGGCTAGAGGCATTGTTCCTGTTGGCCGGTGTCACTATTCGCCCCCTTATTGGCCTTACTGTTGAAGGTTATCTTTGGCTGATGCTTGTCTGGTTTCCCCATTTCAGCCCTCCGCACCGGCTTAAATGTATGTCGCAATGTCAATAGTTCTGTCCAGGCCTCTTCGCACCTGTATCGGGTGCCGGAAACAGTACGTCTCTTACCCAGTTATCGTCACCCAGAAGTACGCCTCCGGTAACTTTCGGAATTTGCTTAAGCGTGACTCTGCTTGTGCACACTAGCAGTACAGGGGGGGGGGGATGCACCACAGCGATTTCCTTCCAGACTCCCGTCCCTCTATCCTTCTAGCGGTAGGATTGTGCGCCTCTTCTCCTTGGCACCGCCCGTGCAGCCACAACCTGCGCTACGACTGCCACCAAATGGCAGGGTTGCACTCCTATAATGGCAATACGCTCCTGTTCTTCGTGGACAAAACAGTGGGTCCCGCTCTAGTTGCCACACCGACCATCTAGTGTGGGCTGCCGTCCACTGCACCCAGTCCTGCTTACACTAATCTGACTCAGTGCCAGTGCGGCAATTATGAAGTAATTCGCAATATTTATAGTCCCATACAGACTGTCCCACACAAGCACGTCTCAATCACCACTGTTCTTCACTGCAAGTGCCCGATCCTGCCTCACAAACCAGGAGGTCATCCTTTCACTTTAGCTTGTCAATGTTCAGTCACAGCACAATTAATTCTCCAAAACAGCGATAAGTACCTTACTTCAGGTCTTCTATGATACGGCCATCTGGCGATCTTCTAAGCCCATGTGGTGTGAGTTTTTGTGATGCCAAAGTCCAGTGTACAGCAGACTTAGTACTCCTCTGTCCTGCTTTCACTCAACTGACACGATGCAAGCTCGGCAGTTACACGGTAATGTCCAGAATATATAGCCCCATATAGGCTGTCCCACACCAGCGAGTTCCAACTCCCACTGTTATTTCCTGCAGGTTCCCGATCTTGCCTCATAAGCCAGGAGGCCGCTTTTTCACTTTAGCTTGACAATGTTCAGCCTCAGCACACTCCGCCCTCCAAATAGGTGGACAATACCTCACATCAGGCCCCTGTGGAGCGGCCATCTGGCGATCTTCGATGTCTGGGTGGTATGAATTTGCATGCTGCCAAAGTCCGATGTTCAGCAGGCAAAGTGCGCCTCTGCTAGGATTCGCAGTTGTGCACCAGCTATTCGGAACAGGTAGCACCCTCCCGTGAGAGTCGGCGTGAGTCCAGATCCCTAGCCGTCCGTCTGCAGAAACCTCCGCCGTAACCCACAAGATGGCGGCCTTGCAGGCGCAATATCCTTTGTGCCCCTACACAGTCAGGGGCCGGGCAACCGTTCACCTTCTTTCACCACACCGGGCAGTGCTAGTGTTTTCCCCTCAGTGCCACCGTTCGCCAGCAGTGTTCCACGCAGCAGCCGGGCCCTTGCACCTCGTCGGATCTCCCTGCTACTCGTCTCCCCACCTCTCCGGCCACCACATGCTCCGTACAGCACCAGGGCACTCCAGCCCCCGTGCTGGCAGATACACACCTTCACTCTGGGGGGTCAGATGATTAGTTTGCCGCCACACCTCCACGCCGCATTTCTTGCCTCCGTCGCTATTCCCCCAGCGACCCTGCTCCGTGCACAGGGGCAGCTCCAAACTTTAGGCCCCGGCGTTACTCAGCGCCCACACGGGTAGGCCTCTCTCCAGCTCAGCACCTTCGCTTGCCTGTATCTCCACCACAGACAACAAAATCGTGTCTTCGGATTCCTGGCTCGATCTGGTACCGGTCTCCTACAAATGGACCACGGTCTTGCGTATTATGTACGGATTTTATGTGGATTAATCGATCTCGGCCGGCGGAGCCACTCTAATGTGCGGCCATTCCGCTGCACAGCAAAGCCACGCCCCCAGAGTCAGGGACAGTTAACTTGTTTTATGCCATTATTATTATAACGTTGAAGTCATGACTCTACTTTCCTGACCACTATTGGTTATAACATGGTGTGACTGCATTAATTTAAGGTGATTCAGACTGGTTTTGATTTGCATAATGGAAAGGCTGGGGCTGTCCACCGCCACATTCCTATCTCCACATTGTTCTAATTGGAAGGCTTTGTTTATTATTTTGCTGCTGTCCTTTATTGGGTAGAACAAGGGATTCTCAGTTCAGTTGCTTAGGTTGCGGGTATCGCCTGTCCCCACAACCTCAGAGGACACGAAGCCCTAGCGGACCTCCTTCTGCCATGCTCCAAATTCAGATTCAGAATGATCTCTGCCCAGTAAACAGTAACTTACTAATGCTACTGAGCAGCTCCCTTTCTGGTAGGTGGACCGAGCACAGAGCTTTTACTGGAAAAAAAAAGAATACATGTAAAAACATCTGTACGTAGAAACATAATATAGGATAGCAATATCATTATAGATTGGAAAAATGTGAGTTTATTAAGCAGCAAGTGCTTGACAAAGACATATGGGCTGCCAGGTTGGGATGGAAGGACACAAATAATAAAGTATTCAAGTACACAGTACATGCAGAGAAAAGTAGTTCTAATTTTCGAAAGATGACAGTTTTTTCTTAAATGAACAATGCAGCCAGTTAGTTTTAGTTTGTCAAACCATGCTCATAAGTGCCACTATGAAAGTCTTAGACTTGAGTATCCCGACCAAAGGAGGTCCCTTGAGAAAGAACAGCTACGGCAGGGTCCTACAGTCAATATCTTTATTTTGAAAGCACCGAAAAAAAAGTGACCGTGGATCTTCTTCCTAGAAAGTCAGAAGATTGTGATCTTTGCTGAAGGTTGGAATTCCTTTTGATATAACAGAAATGGGTTTCACAAAATGGCGTTTCTGTGCTTTGCTGCTACAAAAAAAACCATGGTTGAGCTGTAACACTTTTCAGATAGCTCTTCAGTCCACAGCTTGACCATTGTGCTAAAGATAGAGTTGAGGGAAGAAAGATGGAAGCCCAAGGTGGGTAATTTGTCCTATAATCTGGGTTTAACATTAAATATAATCTACTGCTGCTCTTTGGAAGCCTAAACCCAGTTGCTGCTCAAGGTTAGACTCGAAAGAAGCACAGAGTGTCAATAGGCCGAGTGCTTTCTTGAACTAAGCAGTCTACAGAACCTTCTCAAGGGTGATATACTTCCTTTGGTATCACAGTACTATATTAACAAAGTTACTGAACCACAGTGCCTGCACACAGATGATTTTCTTAATTTGACCTGGGCCACGGCAAATTACTGCTTCAACTAGAGGGCTTTTTTTCAGGGATGTAGTGGGGTAGTACTTTCAGCTTCTTTACACAGCTACACCCACAACCTGTAAAAGGGATAAGTAATTTCTTTCATCCTAGGTCTTTGATAAAATAGAACAACCAGTTCCACCTTTGGGTTTAAAAATGAGAAATTTAACCATATTGCTTTTGTTTTTCCTTTACATGTCAAGTGCAATTTTCTTTCCCTGCATTCAACTGTCTCAGTCTCTTTCCATCCACCCTCCCTTTTGAGTTCCTTAGGTATGAAAAGCTTGCATCATAGAATTGGTAAGGTATGCAAGCAGTTAACTTGGATTTCAATTAGCAGGAAACTACTTGCTCCCCTAGCAATTTTCTTGGAGACATAAAGGAGACGCATTTTATCAGCTTTTCTAGTAAACTGGGGGTATTTAAACAAAATTAAATGGAAAGAAGTGTTCTATTAGGAAACTTTGTATGCTAAACAAAATGGCTTCACAGAGGTTGGTTGAATAGTAAGTAGAACTTGTCGGAGGAAAGGAAAGGGTTCAAACTAGGTATTGTGTCTTTGTGTCCCGAGAGGGATACACAAGTTCTCTGTTATGCACACCCACTTGCACAGATCTCCAATTCTCTAGGTCGTCGTATAATGTGACATAGGTTCTGGGTCGTGTGCATTGTTGCCTTGGCCCATTTTTCCCGTTCCTGAGCACACAGTAGGGAGGTAAATGCTGCAAGGTATGCAGCATTCAGGACACCCATTGTAATTAAATCTAAACCCTGGTTGCCCAGTTGGTTTACTAGCAAGCTAAATAATTAGGAACAGCATAGAAGAGCTGTTGTCTAATTAGACAAATTAAAAATGGATGTACAGAAGCCTAAATATCTGTGTACATGAGAGAAAATGGATTCCTCACAAACATTAACGGTGATAGTTTGATTATTTATTTTGGGTCATCCATGAAAGAATCTCAGGGAGGTCTAGGTCTGTATTGTTATAACAAAAAGGCTTTGATAGTTGGACCCTGCGTTTATGGTTGCCTTGGAAAAGGAGGACTACAGAAAAATGTTAGCACAAGCAGATCACAAAAACGACAGCCTCACATATGGTGGTATCCTAACTTGTCACACTTCTCTACTGTTTCCAGTCGCAGGACTATGGAGATTTTTCTATTTGAGCAGTGTTTTAGGTCTTTGCTGGTCACTGGTTCACGAAAATGGCAAGTAAGAAAGGATCTAGCCCATAGAAATTCACTTAATTTAATTCCAGTCTTTTCTTAGCTAAGGCTTACATATTTATTTATATCTTTTTACCATGATTTGCTAACTAATAATGAGTGCAATATTCTGCAAAGCGTTACTAAGAAACAAGTGTGAGGTAAATCTAGTACCAAAAAGCTAGCGTCCCATGCAATATGCATGAGATATTCATTATCAGCAAATGCATGAACAGGTGTCAGAGGATGGTCTCGCTCAGGTCATACATTAGGCACAGGAGCTCTAAATATATCAACAGTTGATAAGATTTAGGCTGAGGATCCCTGTAACAAAAATCCCTGTATGTGTAGTAATGCAACAACATCATTCCCCCCTCTTTTCTCCAGCAGTTGGGATCTAGGCCTACAAGTAGTGCACCACAAACTGCATGATGTACAGTGAGGCTGAGTGCGAAAGGATAAGGAAGGTGAAGCAGGGAGACAAAAACTAGACTCAATGGCAATAGATCTTGTCCGAAGGAATTGTCACAGGAGAGGCGGAGAGAAATCACCACCATCCAGTATATTACCGTATTCTAAAGGCAACAAATGATAGCGTACTGCCCAATTTATATTAGCAGGGGGTGGGGGGGCATTGCCTCACATTGGCTGTCTCCTACAATCATGAATAATGAGTACGTTTTGAATGCCTGTTGGTTTGCAGGGAATATGTTAGTAGTTGAGCTAAGATCTCCGACTGGAGTGTAATCACCAACTATTCGTGTTAGAGTTGTGTTATGGGCTATAATAGATGACAACTGAGGCTGCAGATAGAGAACTGACAGCGAGACCACTCTTTTGGCAATGATTTCTAATGGGCCAACAGTCAGCCAGGACCTTTTGTCACTTTAAAAATGATAAAACAGAGCAAAGATTTACAATACGTATTCTTTAAAAAAAATTAAAATAAAAAAACTGGTCTTGTGGGGTATCATTTCAGAAATTAAGTGTTCCTTTTAAATTAGAACTATCTTTCATAGCAGCTTTATTGAGTATGAAATTTACATATCAATAAAGCAAGGAAAGTTTGATAAAACGCACGCTAATAAGCGCGCTCCTAATCACCCAATCGATTGGCAGGAGCTATACAGATCCGTACTCTAAGATCACACATATAATGTGCTATACATTGGATGAATACTTAGCTATCAGAGGAGCAGCGGTCAAAAGGGAGTAGGATCGTTTAGCGTTCATGTGAACGTTCGTCACTGGCCTTGGTTTGCATTTTGCTTTGTATTACTAAGTTTGCATTAAAAGTACATGTATATTGCTTGCCTCCCATCTTGACATAAAATGCTTAGTTCAAGTTGATAATGTCCTGTTTAGTTCATACACTGTAAGGCTATTTGGAGAGTGAACTTACAACCATAGACGTCATGGCGCTAGGAATGCTGAAAAGGATATAGGGACGAGAGCAGAGAAAGTAACTAACTAAACTGATGTTTTCAAACTCTCTTTAAATTAGGAACAATTGGACATACATTATCTCGATACTAGGAGAGCACTCCAATGCTCCAGCCAAACACACAAATGTCCCTACCTCCAGACCTCACCTTCTTAACTAACCCACGATACCGTCAGTACAGCGAATTAGCTTATATGTATAAATACTATGGGTGGATGTTAGTGTGACTTAAGTAGTGTTAACGGTTAACTTGTTTAGGTGATGCCTCTCAGTCGCTAGCATTTCTTCATTCGATCGCTAACTGATCTCCATAGTGTCATACTACATTCCCTGCCATTCTATCAGCAACGATTCTTTCTGGAGTTATGATTTTTGCTAATAAAGTTAAACTGTATCTGATGTTCCTCAAAAAAGGATATATATGTAAAAACTGATAAGTTAAGCATTTGGCAAATAATTGACCCTCTCACTAGAGAGCTTGGGCTATCTGACTTTAGAGTGGAAGGTGCCTGCCATGAGACAAGACAAGCTCCATCCGGGCCCCCTGTGGGTTTTTTGGTGATTAGTAACTCCCCTTGCAGGTATGGAAGTTTGTGATGAGGGGACCCTGCTTATTGTGTTGAAAGTCATAGTGATCAGCAGCAGCTCCATTAGGGGAGGTTCAGGGCTAGCAGTGGTGCTTCCTGTTGATGTGTAAAACTTAGCACAGTTTTACAGGGATTGTGTTGAAGATGTGGTGTGCTGTTGTAGAAAAAAAGTGCACAATGATCAGTGTCTCCATCTCCTAATGCGAAGAACACTGAAGCTCAGTGGTTCCTCATAGATGGGTAGCTGGAAGAGTAAAAGTAAAATATATTAATGGGTCCCTTCTTAGGGTATAAAAGGTTGAATGTGGTGAATAGTGCCAATTCCCTATTCCCTTTAAAGGTTACAGTGATCGGCTGATCTTCTTAATGTGTATAGGTCATCATCTGTAGTGCTCCAAGTGGAAGGCTGTGGTAATCACTAGTGAATATAAGGTTGTAGGAAGACCACAGTGATTAGCATTTCCCATGCGATTGTGGATGGTGTATGTTCAGCCCACAAAAACCGCTCTAACCAAAAGCCATGTTTTCTAGAACGTTGCTAATGAAGTGAGTTTTAATCATTGTGCATGCCCTTTCTATTATATAAGTGAGCAAATGGTCTATTAAGACAAAGGAAATATTCTTAATATAAACTGTAGCAAGACTAATAAGACTTACTTCTGTCCGACCAGGACTCATCATTATTCATGGATGGTCCTTGACAAACACAGTTCAACAGATTATTTGTGTGGCCACACTGTGTCAAAGTCTGAGTTTTTCTGTAGCATGGAGAAAAAAAAAATAAACTGAAACAAGTGCCACTTTTTCAAACGTGACTGCAAGTGTTCTGGATCTCTTTGTTTAGGTGTAGATCCTTCCCTGCAAGCTGAGAACAGAATCCCAGGATCGACAGAAGTCACTACCAGCACCGCAGTTTCCAAGCACCAAAAGTCCCGGTCTACCAATTCAAGGGATGAGCGCTTCCGATCAGGTAAGAAACGAACCTAAACTCAAAGCAAAACCCAGTGGTGTGCTGTCTGGCTGTACTTTTGAGGAGTCGAACTAATGGTTCACGTTTACAAAGAAAGATGACCTCAGTGGAACAGCCTCAGGTGGAGTGTGTTAGTTCATCACCGACTTTGTCAAGCTAAATATATATGAGTTAACCTTGTCTCTAGAAATGATATGATTTTTCCAGTGCTGGAAGTCTGTCAGAATACCCAGGTGAAATCAGAAGAGTGGTATGTTTCCAGGCATCACATCGCCATCATTATTTCTAGATTAAAACATGAAAAATCTCTATCTTCATAACATTTTCTAGAACCATTCAGAAAGGTAATTGCAGTGTTCTATATTGAATATCTGGGCTTCTTGTGGGGCACCCCTTGAGAGCTACTGTATGCACACTTTGAGGTGATCGTGTTGCCTAGCAGCTTGACTTCTGGACTTGCTGCTCATGAAGGCCAGAAGTAGTAACCTGGTATTGCTTGTTTCCTCTGTAATAGCTATTCCTCCCTTTTAATTCTGTAAATTATATTTCTAAGTTTCCCCCTTTATACATTTGACCCTCTCAGGTTGAAGAAGTTGGTTTATCTATTTTAAGACAGTTAATTTAAATGGGCTTACTATAAGTCATCAGGTACACCAACATTTTAGTGAGATGGAGACAAAAAGAAAAGGAGGTAAACCCCAAAAACCCTGCTGAATCATCATTTTGAAATGCCTGGCCAAAATATTGACTGATAATAGACGTTTAGAGGGGTAAATAAAGATCCTCTTGTTAAGTCATCAGGCTCTGATCTCATCCAAATTGGGCTTACGGTTGCATTTCAAAAATTGTGTTTTGTGTAAAACTTTGTACATGTTTTCAAGTCTGAATACATTTTCATGCCCTTGTCCATAAACACTGGTCTATTCTAGCTAATCTTGATTTCTATTCCATGGCAACCCAACTCCCACATATATCATGGATGCTTCTGGTTTCCTGTTACATGTTGAAGTTTCAAGATGACATTTCTTCTGAGAAGAAAGATGATAGTTCCAGCCGTATATCTCCTATCCTACTCCTTTTCGTCTCCAATGTGTAACTTGATGTGCACTGTCACTTAGGATGCAGTCAAAATAATGTTTTCATCTGCCATTCATTGGCTCGTGGTGGGAACTTGAAAAGACTAACCATGCCTACTCTAAACTTTACTTGTAGGAAGAGGAGATTAGAAAATTGTTTCCTAGCATTATCTTGATTCCTGATGCATTTCAGTATCCCCAGGTCTTACCAAGCATGTGGGCTTTCCTGATAATGTTACCATTACCTCCACAATTACGTCCACTCATGCACACTCTTGTATACCATTTTAAAAATAAAAGTTCTTAAGTGCGTATATCCAGGGCAACCCTCCATTTGGGTTGAGTCTGTCTTCTAATTTTCTTTTGGTTATGTTCTGTGTAATACGTTGACATCTTTAAATTCTCATAGTTCTGATGGCATCTTTATGTGTATACAAGTTTATTCTTTAACAGTGAGTGCCTCCCTTAGCTCTTTGCACGTGTTCCACATTTGAGCATTAAAGCTCTCTTAATTTCCTTCAGTATTGAATGCAGAAGGGTTGTGCCTTTCATTTCATATTGTCTGAAGTAGGGATCTAAGAGTTTCTTCAGGAGTTCATACCAGCTTCACTTGGCACCTTGATTTTTTTGTGAATCTGTTTTATTGGGTTTTATGATTAGTACAGTACAAGTCATATGAAATAGCAACAATGTTGGGTGTTACAATTAGCATATAAGACACAGCAGTATTACATAGCACTTTTACAGCTCACGCTTGGGGCTATATACAAAGCTGTCTAGCTGTGACTGATAGGTGCATGTACAGCTTACACAGGAAGACAAGCATAGAGAGTGTGGAACCTGACACTGTCAGACCTCAATAGTGATTCTCCACAACATTAATAACACCTAACAAAAGGTTCAGGTATACAGATTCAATAACAATTACAAGTTCATGCGAAAAAATTCGTTAAAGAAAGAGAAAAAGAGAAGCCTGTATTTCCACACTAATTTCGAAAAATACTCATAATTTATTAAACATACAAATTCAGGTAAAACACACTTCAAGTAAAACAAACGCTCAAAGAAAAGGGTTGGCAAAACAAAAACAACCAATTCATATTACCAGACGCGTGGCTAACATACAAACATTACATGTACAGAAAGAACAATAAAAACAAATATAATGTGTCCTTCACAAATTATGGCCACAGAATGCGTCGACGGCGTTTCAACCGCTGGTTAACGGTGCGGTCATCATCAGGACAAACAGTGATTTGAGCGTTTTCAGTAACTGTTTAAAAAGGAAATTGCAATGAATAATTACATTCGGAGGGGTAGGCTTCTTTAGAGGAAAAAACTGAACTAAGAAATGAGAAAGACACCAATAGTGACGTGGGAGAAAGAAATAAAGAGTCAATAGGAAACTAACACCACACCAAGGGTGATAATGTCTTCCCAAGAGTAATAAATTGATAATCACCAGCATTAAAGGCAAACCATTCAGAGTTTGACCGGCAGGTGCAGTACGTTAAAATCTGCAATTAAAAAAAAAATTATTTATCATAATGATAAATAGGTCCGCTCGACTAGCTATATTAAATGGCGAATGGCAATGCATAGATCACATAGGCCAAACGGGTATTTACTTAATAAATAAGTCAAATATCCTCATAGCAAAAGTCGCGGACTGATATAAAGCTTGCATTAGAGTATATCTTCAGCAAGAACAGAAAGTCCGTGGAGAGCATTTAATTATGGCCCAGCATTAGCCCAATCAATCGGCACTGAAAATATAAAGGGAAATGGACAGAGAATGTCAATTTGTACTGATCGTGTGCCAAAAACTCATCAGGTATATAAGCTACAGAATTGTTTACTTCCCCCAAGGCAACAGAATATAAGGGGAAAGAGACAGAGAATATCAATCTGTATTAATCGCCTGCCGAAACTCAACAGACATGGTAGCTCCAAAATTATTTACTTACTCCAGGACTTCCCTAAATTATAGTCCCGCTTGTAGATCAGGCGACAAGCCATTAATCACAACAATTATTTTATAATAGAGTTTCATAAAATAAACCTCACAGATGGTAAACATTCAGCCTTATTGAACAAAGGGAACTAGCAGAAAACAAGTTAGATGGAACCCGGTTTAAAAAGTGATCCATACAGAGACAGCCACCCGCAGTTATTACGCCTGGGTGTAGTCAAAAACTAGATTCTGTTGTGCTGAAGTTTGTGATGTTACGTATAACAGAAGCCGTACGCATATAGCGTTTAGTAAGTGACACGGCCAATACAGGATAAAGTGTGCAAAAACAGCATGCAAGTACTAATTATGATTCAATCCTGTAACTAGACCTTTTTAAAGGAAAAAAATCTGTTTCCTCTGATTTCTTTTCTGTACTTATCCTAATATATTGGGGACTCTTATCTAGATCTATTTAGCCCTTAATATAAATACCACAGTTCCTTAGACAGTTCTACATTATGACGTTTTTTGCTTATCAACGTATGACATGTGTGCTATTAAGAAATGTTTTCTACATTTCCTTTTTTTTCTATGTACTGATTATGTGCACACAATTTCCTTGAATTTCCTATGGTTGAATTATGCCTATTTTATCTCGGCATGACAGAGAGCACCCTTGTTCTTGTGGGTGCCTCCTTTTTGACATTTTTTTCCTTGTTTAAAAACGTGGAATATTATGCCTGAACGTTCTTAGTCACGAAGCTTGATATATCTTACATCCTAAAAGATTGAGGTATTACTCGCTATTTTTTGATAATTTTTGTTTCTTTTAACTAATGATAGCAATGCTAGCGCGCCACGTTTATCGATGGTGCCGTTTTTTGCATTGTTTACCGTTCTAAGATGTCTCCTGACTTTGAGAGGTTTTTCCTCCTTTTTTAGGTCTCGCCTGTCGATGCGCATGCGCATCGAGCAAGCGAGACTATGGGGGCTTATCCACTCTTTGTCCAACTTGCAAGGAATCGTGGCGATTCCTTGCAGTGCCCGTGACTTTTAAGCTCAATGCGCATGCGCATTGAGCTTAAAAGCGCGTGCACATGCCCCCAGCCGCCTGCCTTGCCTACTCTCCCGCCCCCTCACTGCTTGATTGCACGGCCGCTAGGCCGTGCCTCCCCTACTCCTCCTCCTACTCTCCTCCCCTCGCCGTCTGTTCCCGCACTCCTCCCACACCCCCGCTCCGTGTGTCACTTAAACCGCCAGAGTTCCCTTCGAGTTGTGGTTGGTGCAAGCAGTCTTCAAGTCCCTCCTTTTGGAGATTGTTTTTCGGAACAGATACGGTATCATTGGAGGACTTTCTTTTAGGCTTTGTTCTGTCCCCGATAGAGCATTTCCTGTGGCATGTGTTTTTTAACGCGTTTTAGGGTTTGTTTTGTCTTCGATAGCAGAGCATTTCCTGTAGCATGCGTTTTCTAACTCGTTTTAAGCTTTAGTTTGTTTCTGATACTTTTGTGTCCGATAGCAGAGCATTTCTTGTGGCATGTGTTTTCGAATGCATTTTAGGCTTTGGTTTCTCTTTCATAGCAGAGCATTTCCCGTACTAGGTTTTTTTTCTAAAGCGCTAGCCTTTTTTTCATCTCTGATGGCAAAGCATTTCTCCTGTTGTTCGTAAACATATTCTATTCCGTTTTCGTAAGCGCTCGGCTTTCTTTCATTTACGATAGCAGCGCATGTTTTTGCGTGTTTTTAACGAGCACATAATTTCACTGCACAGCAAGCGTTATTTTTTTTTGCTGGAGCGGCTCTTATTTACTGCGCTTATTAATTTACGGACCCAGTACTTGTGCTTTCTAGTTGCCGGCATGTTAGCTTTTTCCCTAACTGGCTCTTTATTGTTACTCCGTGGTAACAGATTTATTAGTGGACGCTGTGTGTGCGTCCTCTTACCGCTTTAGGGATACTTTGCTGCACCTTCTTCTGTTTACTATGGTTATTTTCCTTTTTAACTGTCTCCCCATTGCTTATTTTCACACACAAGTCAGTGCGTCACAGTTTTACCGGAGAGGGCACAGCTCTCTCCAAGACACAGCTCTTCCGCTGCTCTCAACACTTGGGCCCAGTGCGAGGAAGGGGGTAGTGTTATTCCTTAAAAAAACCCTGTCCGTTCTCATAATCAAACTCACTTACTTCACACAGCACTCCAGGCCCCTGCTGCTTTCACACCCCCTCCCCGCTCCGCCCCCTCCCCTGCCCGCCGTCTGTTCCCTCAGCCGTCTGTACCCTGCTGCTTAACACCCTCTCCCCCGCTCCGCCCCCTCCCCGCCATGTCGCATGCAATCGTTTCGTATTTTTGTACCACTTACTCCCAACCGGCTAAAGACACCAACGTCAAAAGAAAAGAAAATGTTCCACAGTGTCTCATCAATAACTTACTGAGTCTGTCATTTCTTACATACTAGATATCCGGAGCAGAAAACATTTAAAAATCAACCCTCTCCCCTGCTCCGCCCCCTCCCCGCCATGTCGCATGCAATCGTTTCGTATTTTTGTACCACTTACTCCCAACCGGCTAAAGACACCAACGTCAAAAGAAAAGAAAATGTTCCACAGTGTCTCATCAATAACTTACTCGGCGGGCGTCTGTATCGAGTAAACCCCACATCGAGAGAGGTACTTTCCCTGTTTTAACGTGTCCCTGCTGCTTTTTTGCCTCAGCCATTCATGCTCACCCCTCTCAGCACTATACAGCTGTACCCCTATCTCTAAGCCTTACCTGTGCTCCGTTTCGT
Source organism: Lissotriton helveticus (assembly GCF_964261635.1). Classification (NCBI taxonomy): domain Eukaryota; kingdom Metazoa; phylum Chordata; class Amphibia; order Caudata; family Salamandridae; genus Lissotriton; species Lissotriton helveticus. The sequence goes on along the minus strand of NC_136061.1, from coordinate 979,975,750 downwards.
TGATCTTCCGGGTCATCTCATCCTACTATTTTCATTGGCAGTTCATGTTTCATTTATTTCTAGTTCTGTTGGATTCCGCCTGCGGGGACACCTGGTATGTACCCGGTTACTGCGCTCTACTTCCCCTGTAGTTTGTAAGCTCCACCCTTTCTGCAGTTCATGAGTTTCTCTACAGTTCCTAATACTTCCATACGGCTCATTCTTTCCCTTATAGACTGTTTCCCACTCGTGCAGTTGTTACTCATTGCCCCTGCAATTATTGCATTCAGCTCTAAATGTTCTCGTTGAACATTCCTGCTATTTTACTAATTTTATTGTCTTGGGCCGCTCCTGGCCCTCTCTGCGCAACAGTCTTCCGTCACACTGCTGCCTTTCTTGTGTGTTCACAGTTCGTGGTGTCCTAAGAACGCACTCACCTTTGCCAAGTGCGCACCCTATTGCACCTGTGTCTTTGTAATGTCTCGCCCGAGGCCTGGAAACAGCCAAGCCAAGCCTCTGTTCTACGAAGGCGGATTGTGCCACGTCATGATCACCCTCACCCTCACTCACCCTCAACCCCTCACCCTCACTCACCCTCAACCCCTCACTCACCCTCACTCTCACTCATCCTCACCCTCACTCACCCTCAACCCCTCACCCTCACTCACCCTCAACCCCTCACTCTCACCCTCACCCCCCCACCCTCACCCCCTCACCCTCCACCCTTACTCACCCTCAACCCCTCACCCTCACCCTCACACCCTCAACCCTTCACCCTCAACCTCTCACTCACCCTCACTCACCCTCAACACCTCAGCCTCACCCTCACTCAGCCTCACCCTCACCCTCACTCAGCCTCACCCTCACCCTCACTCACCCTCAACCCCTCACACTCACTCACCTCACCCTCAACTCCTCACCCTCACCCTCACTCACCCTCACCCTCACTCACCCTCACTCTCACTCACCCTCACCCTCACTCACCCTCAACCCCTCACCCTCACTCACCCTCAACCCCTCACCCTCACCCTCAAACCTTCACCCTCACCCTCAAACCTTCACCCTCAACCCCTCAAACCTTCACCCTCAACCCCTCACTCACCCTCACTCTCACTCAGCCTCAACTACTCCCCCTCAACCTCACTCACCCTCAACCCCTCACCCTAACTCACCCTCACTCACCCTCAACACCTCACTCGTCCTCACCCTCACTCACCCTCAACACCTCACCCTCAACCTCAACCCCTCACCCTCACTCACCCTCACCCTCACTCACCCTCACTCTCACTCACCCTCAACCCCTCACCCTCACTCACCCTCAACCCCTCACCCTCACTCACCCTCACCCAGTGCAATAGGTCTCAGACCATTTCAGTTAGAGCTTTTAGAAATGTTTATGGCTTTTTTTATTTGTAATTCTTTAGCATTGGCTACAGGAAACAAAAATGCTAAACATTTACAAAAAAAACCCATAACCAATTCTAAAAGCACTAACTCTAATGGTGCGAGACCTATTGCATTTCCAATGCTTGTCTATTTCTACAACTCACGCCGGCTCAAGCGCGAGCAAGGTGTGTCGAGTGTAGCAGTGCCGCGAACTGTCCCGCCTGACCCACGGATTTAGTAAGTACTTGCACGCTGTTTTTGCACACTTTATACTGTGTTGTCCGTGTCACTTACTAAACGCTATATGCGTACAGCTTCTGTTATACGTAACATCAGGCTTCAGCACAACAGAATCTAGTTTTTGACTACACCCAGGCGTAATAACTGCGGGTGGCTGTCTCTGTATGGATCACTTTTTAAACCGTGTTCCATCTAACTTGTTTTCTGCTAGTTCCCTTTGTTCAATAAGGCTGAATTTTTACCATCTGTGAGGTTTATTTTATGAAACTCTATTATAAAATAATTGTTGTGATTCATGGCTTGTCGCCTGATCTACAAGCGGGACTATAATTTAGGGAAGTCCTGGAGTAAGTAAATAATTTTGGAGCTACCATGTCTGTTGAGTTTCGGCAGGCGATTAATACAGATTGATATTCTGTCTTTTTCCCCTTATATTCTCATGGCTTGTTGTTTGAACTATAACCAGGATTATAATTTAAGGAAGCCTTGGGGGAAGTAAATAATTCTGTAGCTAATATACCTGATGAGTTTTTGGCACACGATCAGTACAAATTGACATTCTCTGTCCATTTCCCTTTATATTTTCAGTGCCGATTGATTGGGCTAATGCTGGGCCATAATTAAATGCTCTCCACAGACTTTCTGTTCTTGCTGAAGATATACTCGAATGCAAGCTTTATATCAGTCCACGGCTTTTGCTATGAGGATATTTGACTTATTTATTAAGTAAGTACCCGTTTGGCCTATGTGATGTATGCATTGCCATTCGCCATTTAATATGGCTAGTCGAGCGGACCTATTTATCATTATGATAATTTTTTTTTTAATTGCAGATTTTAACGTACTACACCTGCCGTTCAAACTCTGAATGGTTTGCCTTTAATGCTGGTGATTATCAATTTATTACTCTTGGGAAGACATTATCACCCTTGGTGTGGTGTTAGTTTCCTATTGACTCTTTATTTCTTTCTCCCTCGTCACTATTGGTGTCTTTCTCATTTCTTAGTTCAGTTTTTTCCTCTAAAGAAGCCTACCCCTCCGAATGTAATTATTCATTGCAATTTCCTTTTTAAACAGTTACTGAAAACGCTCAAATCACCGTTTGTCCTGATGATGACTGCATAGTTAACCAGCGGTTGAAACGCCGTCGACGCATTCTGTGGCCATAATTTGTGAAGGACACATTATATTTGTTTTTGTTGTTCTTTCGGTACATGTAATGTTTGTATGTTAGCCACGTGTCTGGTAATATGAATTGGTTGTTTTTGTTTTGCCAACACTTTTCTTTGAGCGTTTGTTTTACTTGAAGTGTGTTTTATCTGAATTTGTATGTTTAATAAATTATGAGTATTTTTCGAAATTAGTGTGGAAATACAGGCTTCTCTTTTTCTCTTTCTTTATTTCTTTTTCTTTAACAAATTTTTTCGCATGAACTTGTAATTGTTATTGAATCTGTGTACCTGAACCTTTTGTTAGGTGTTATTATTAACTGTCCCTGGTTTAGGGGTGTTGGACAGCCTCTGTTGTTGTTAATGATCTCCACAACATTTGCCATAGATGGAAACAATATGAAATAGTGTACCTTTGCTGTCTTTAAATGATATTGCCTAGGGTCTGTTCACCATGCTGCTATGAAATCCCAATTTCATGCATGGATTTTCTTTCTCGTAAATACATAGAAGCAGCAGTTTTGCGGTGCGCACTTCAGAATCAAAATAATCCTAAGCATCATATACTGCTTAGCATCCCAGAGTGGAGCTACGCAGCAGTATGTGCATTTCCTTTTCCTCATATGTAAAGATCTTACCGTATTTACTCTGAACCACTCACTAACTTGGGAGAAGGCTTCTCGAGGTCCGTAAACAAGGTAGCTACAGATCATGGGTTTTTCTGCTGTTCTCTTTTAATCCAACTCTCGGGTATCCAACTCAGGTTTTCATTACTGAGCATGCTAAAGCTGCTTCATGACATAGTACAACTGAAAGGATGTGCCATTATCTCTTTGTCATTGACCGTGATCTACCAGGCCGCCATTTTACATTGCTAACATTTATTCAGAGTTTTGAAAGGAATTAATTTTACAAAGAGTGGTGCAGCTTGAACTGACTGTACCTTAGAATCCTCACTAGTGTGTGGAAATAAACATTGGAAATTCAAAAACATGTCTGCAAAATTTACACTGATCTACATTGTACTTTATTTTCTTTTTACATATATATCTTGTTAAACCTGCTCTTTAGTGCCAGGGTATAAAAAAAAAACACATTTTGGATTACTTGTTTTACATTTCCGTACAATGTGCTTTGCATTTAAAATGTAACTTATAATAATACACTATCATCAGTTCTACAAGTACTTACTTGCACCCACTGGGGTGAACCACTCAAGAACTCCATGTACCAGATTCCGTAGGGGCGACCCGGAGGAGGGGCTAGCGGTGTGCGCTCCATTGCGATTGCTTCTGCAAATTGGCTCCCTTGAGCTTTGAGCCGACGGGCTCCTGGACGACGCACCTGCGTGCCGGTTCTGGCATCGAGGCCTTTGACTGTTGTTTGGCGGCCTTCTCTTCCACCCCTAACTATTTTCTCTACTGATGAGGGAAGTTATCCCGAAACCCGAGCCATGTCTCGGGCGATATCCAAAAACCCGGGACATGTATCGGGTCTAGAGATCATCAGTTCTACAAGTACTTACTTGCACCCACTGGGGTGAACCACTCAAGAACTCCATGTACCAGATTCCCTAGGGGCGACCCGGAGGAGGGCCTAGCGGTGTGCGCTCCATTGCGATTGCTTCTACAAATTGGCTCCCTTAAGCTTTGAGCCGACGGGCTCCTGGACGACGCACCTGCGTGCCGGTTCTGGCATCGAGGCCTTTGACGGTTGTTTGGCGGCCTTCTCTTCCACCCCTAACTATTTTCTCTACTGATGAGGGAAGTTATCCCGAAACCCGAGCCATGTCTCGGGCGATATCCAAAAACCCGGGACATGTATCGGGTCTAGAGATAATCAGTTCTACAAGTACTTATTTGCACCCACTGGGGTGAACCACTCAAGAACTCCATGTACCAGATTCCCTAGGGGCGACCCGGAGGAGGGGCTAGCGGTGTGCGCTCCATTGCGATTGCTTCTACAAATTGGCTCCCTTGAGCTTTGAGCCGACGGGCTCCTGGACGACGCACCTGCGTGCCGGTTCTGGCATCGAGGCCTTTGACGGTTGTTTGGCGGCCTTCTCTTCCACCCCTAACTATTTTCTCTACTGATGAGGGAAGTTATCCCGAAACCCGAGCCATGTCTCGGGCGATATCCAAAAACCCGGGACATGTATCGGGTCTAGAGATCATCAGTTCTACAAGTACTTACTTGCACCCACTGGGGTGAACCACTCAAGAACTCCATGTACCAGATTCCCTAGGGGCGACCCGGAGGAGGGGCTAGCGGTGTGCGCTCCATTGCGATTGCTTCTACAAATTGGCTCCCTTGAGCTTTGAGCCGACGGGCTCCTGGACGACGCACCTGCGTGCCGGTTCTGGCATCGAGGCCGTTGACGGTTGTTTGGCGGCCTTCTCTTCCACCCCTAACTATTTTCTCTACTGATGAGGGAAGTTATCCCGAAACCCGAGCCATGTCTCGGGCGATATCCAAAAACCCGGGACATGTATCGGGTCTAGAGATCATCAGTTCTACAAGTACTTACTTGCACCCACTGGGGTGAACCACTCAAGAACTCCATGTACCAGATTCCCTAGGGGCGACCCGGAGGAGGGGCTAGCGGTGTGCGCTCCATTGCGATTGCTTCTACAAATTGGCTCCCTTGAGCTTTAAGCCGACGGGCTCCTGGACGACGCACCTGCGTGCCGGTTCTGGCATCGAGGCCTTTGACGGTTGTTTGGCGGCCTTCTCTTCCACCCCTAACTATTTTCTCTACTGATGAGGGAAGTTATCCCGAAACCCGAGCCATGTCTCGGGCGATATCCAAAAACCCGGGACATGTATCGGGTCTAGAGATCATCAGTTCTACAAGTACTTACTTGCACCCACTGGGGTGAACCACTCAAGAACTCCATGTACCAGATTCCCTAGGGGCGACCCGGAGGAGGGGCTAGCGGTGTGCGCTCCATTGCGATTGCTTCTACAAATTGGCTCCCTTGAGCTTTGAGCCGACGGGCTCCTGGACAACGCACCTGCGTGCCGGTTCTGGCATCGAGGCCTTTGACGGTTGTTTGGCGGCCTTCTATTCCACCCCTAACTATTTTCTCTACTGATGAGGGAAGTTATCCCGAAACCCGAGCCATGTCTCGGGCGATATCCAAAAACCCGGGACATGTATCGGGTCTAGAGATCATCAGTTCTACAAGTACTTACTTGCACCCACTGGGGTGAACCACTCAAGAACTCCATGTACCAGATTCCCTAGGGGCGACCCGGAGGAGGGGCTAGCGGTGTGCGCTCCATTGCGATTGCTTCTACAAATTGGCTCCCTTGAGCTTTGAGCCGACGGGCTCCTGGACGACGCACCTGCCTGCCGGTTCTGGCATCGAGGCCGTTGACGGTTGTTTGGCGGTCTTCTCTTCCACCCCTAACTATTTTCTCTATTGATGAGGGAAGTTATCCCGAAACCCGAGCCATGTCTCGGGCGATATCCAAAAACCCGGGACATGTATCGGGTCTAGAGATCATCAGTTCTACAAGTACTTACTTGAACCCACTGGGGTGAACCACTCAAGAACTCCATGTACCAGATTCCCTAGGGGCGACCCGGAGGAGGGGCTAAAATATTTGCACATTATCACCAACAAAACAAGCATTGGAAATGCAATAGGTCTCGCAATAACGCGAGTCTGAACTATTAGCATTGTAAATGATAATGCCCTTTATTTTTGCGTTCTGGTTTTTGGAACATAAATAAAAGGCTTTGTCATTTACAAGGCCTATAGCTTAAATTTGCGTTAAAACGAGACTTATTGCATTGCAATGGTGGTGGTGCTGCTGAGTTTTTTCTGAATCTGCACTCTGAATCTGCACTCTGAATCTGCACCCACAATCTGCACCCACAATCTGCACCCACAATCTGCACCCACAATCTGCACCCACAATCTGCACCCACAATCTGCACCCTGAATCTGCACCCTGAATCTGCACCCACAATCTGCACCCACAATCTGCACCCACAATCTGCACCCACAATCTGCACCCACAATCTGCACCCTGAATCTGCACTCACAATCTGCACTCACAATCTGCACTCACAATCTGCACTCACAATCTGCACCCACAATCTGCACCCTGAATCTGCACCCACAATCTGCACCCACAATCTGCACCCACAATCTGCACTCTGAATCTGCACCCACAATCTGCACCCACAATCTGCACCCACAATCTGCACCCACAATCTGCACCCACAATCTGCATCCACAATCTGCACCCTGAATCTGCACCCTGAATCTGCACCCACAATCTGCACCCACAATCTGCACCCACAATCTGCACCCACAATCTGCACCCACAATCTGCACCCACAATCTGCACCCACAATCTGCACCCACAATCTGCACCCATAATGTGTGAGTGGCGTTGCTTGGGTGAGTGGCGTTGCTTGGGTGAGTGGCGTTGCTTGGGTGAGTGGCGTTGCTTGGGTGAGTGGCGTTGCGTGGGTGAGTTGCGTGGCGTTGCGTGGCTGAGTGGCGTTGCGTGGCTGAGTGGCGTTGCGTGGCTGAGTGGCGTTGCGTTGCGTGGCTGAGTGGCGTTGCGTGGCTGAGTGGCGTTGCGTGTGTGAGTGGCGTTGCGCGTGTGAGTGGCGTTGCACTTGTGAGTGGCGTTGCGTGTGTGAGTGGCGTTGCGCGTGTGAGTGGCGTTGCGCGTGTGAGTGGCGTTGCGCGTGTGAGTGGCGTTGCGTGGCTGAGTGGCGTTGCGTGGCTGAGTGGCGTTGCGTGGCTGAGTGGCGTTGCGTGTGTGAGTGGCGTTGCGTGTGTGAGTGGCGTTGCGTGTGTGAGTGGCGTTGCGCGTGTGAGTGGCGTTGCGTGTGTGAGTGGCGTTGCGTGGGTGAGTTGTGTTGCGTGTGTGAGTGGTGTTGCTTGGGTGAGTGGCGTTGCGTGGGTGAGTGGGGTTGCGTGTGTGAGTGGGGTTGCGTGGATGAGTGGCGTTGCGTGGGTGAGTGGTGTTGCTTGGGTGAGTGGCGTTGCGTGGGTGAGTGTGGTGTTGTGTGGATGATAGTGGGCTTGCGTGGGTGTGAGTGGCGTTGCGTGTCTGTAAGTGTTGCTGTGTGGGTGAAAGTGGCACAGAGCCTTTGATGTGGCCTTGCGCAGGAGAAATGCTGCTGCTGCTAATTAAATACAAGAGTGGCCGGGAAACACAAGTACGGCCGGCCACATAATTAGGGGAGGAGAAGCCGCACAGCACACGCTGGGAGAAGCCCTTTGATGTGCTGTGCGGCCGCGATGCGCGCTCTGTGCTGGGGGAGGGCCATTAGCCTGAACTCGCGGCAAGATCAAACGAAGGGTGGGAGGGACATTGAGGAACAGATGTCCATGAAAGTGTATGGGCCAAATGCGCGTGCCTGTACGTGCACTCGAAGAAAACGCCACGGAAAAAAGCGGTGGTTTGACAATCAGTTCGAGCACTTGAATTCTCCCCCATTTTCCATTGCTTCGCAATGGTAAGGGACGAGACCTAAAAACACATTTCTCAAAACATTGAAAAAATCTTTTATAGCCACATTTTATTGTTTTTTTTTAGAAAGGCAGGTATATTAGTAAAACATTCACAGATTTGTCTGCAATCTCTGTCAAAGAATGAATACTAAACTGATGACATTCAAATGGTCCAAACTTTCTAAAGTGTACTAATTCAATTAATCATGTAATATAAAAAATACATGACAAGTAATAGGGCCCTACATTGCCATCTTGGGGTTAAGGTGCCATTTATAAACAAGCCGGCCTTGGACCTTCTCGTTTATAAGTGTCACCAAATCCCCTCGATGAGGATGGGGGGAAAGGAGAACAGGCTCATGAACAATAAGAAAATATTGAAGAACTTAAAATATAATGTAGATTTACATTCTTAAATTGATGGATATAGATAGTGTATTTTTTGATTATGGAATTGAACACTTGTCCCAGTATGAGCACTGGGGCAGATATCCTACAACTTGTTTTTCAGTTGATAACAGAGATTCATGAGTAACTGGTGCTGTTGGGTGAATGATTTGTGCGCCTTTGAACTCTCATTGACTCAAACTTTTGTGGCTTCTGTTGCTGTCCCCTATCATCCCAGCTGTACTTATGACTGTTCTTTCAGCACCAACATTACCTATTCAGAGCTGGAGAGCAGTTGGAGGGGTCCAGCTCCCCCATGTAAGCTGTGTATCTTCCATCCATCCTCATCACTCTGCCCTGGCTTAACATGTGTTGAAAAGTTTAGCGGAACGCACCCTTTCCTCAGCTAGGTGGTCCTTATCTGCCATGTCAGGTTTTTATGGATTTAAATTATTCACTGTAAGACTGGCAAGTCTGCACCCAGCTGCTAACATCAATGCCCACTCTACTCTTAACTTAATTTTAATATTTATACTACAGTACAGAATATTTTGGCAAATCTGTGGGTCAGAGCTGCAGTGTAGCTGGACGTTTGTGATGGAGTCACCGGTAGGAGTCCGGCAAATCAATAAGAAGTCCTAAACAGTGAGGGTGTGGCCATAAAGACCAAGGTGGAGGTCCTTTAAATTTGCTGCTCTGCCACCGATCCTTTTTTAAGAAAAAGAAACTTTATTGTTCGGGGCATATGAGCTGTAGATCATATGCTGTGCATAGATCGCCATCTTGTGCTGGGTCTGGATGTTTGCACTTTGTTTTTGTTCGAAGAAGTCTTTCCAGACACGAGGTAGGTGACTCCTCCTTTTGGTGATAGTGCGCATGGGTATTGACTCCATCTTTAGATTGTTTTTTTTTTTCCGCCATTGGTTTTGGATGTGTATTGCTGCGCTCCGGTTCGGCACTGTGTCCCGGACCCCTACGATGCGCAATCCACTACCCTCGAAGGTATTGTTATCTATCGCGGACCCAAATACAGACAATGACCCTGATTTGTATCCCTCCAGACATTCCCCACCTGATGATAACATTGGGTACAATGAGCTCTTTAACAGGGCTGCTCAATATCATGGGGTGGAGCTCCATAAAGAGCCTTTAGAAGAGGATTTCCTCTTTGAAACACTTCTCAAAGAGCCATGCATACCTTACCAATGCTAAAAGGCTTGTTAAAACACACAAATGAGGTATTTAAAGATCCTGTACGGGCAGGAATAATTACACCTAGGGTGGACAAAAACATGAACCCACACCAACACATTAAAGGCCAGTTGCCCTTAGACTCTCTTGTAGTCACCATGACTCACAAGAGAGCCAACTCTCAAACCACAGATGAGCTTATTGATGCCTCTGGCAAAAGAGTGGCTTCACAGGCAGAAAATCACTGGAGCATTGCCAACGCTTAAGCTCTACTGGCTCGTTATGCTAGGGCTCATTACGATGAGTTAGAAAAACTCATACACTATTTACCTCACAAACACAAATCTAAGGCTACTGACCTTATCCAGGAAGGTAAACTTATCACTAATACATCCATCAGGTGTCCCCTAGAAGCAGCAGACACAGCAGCTCGTGCAGTGAACAGCAGTTTACTCTTACACAGGCATGGTTGGTTGAGAATATCAGGCTTCAAGCCAGAGGTGCAACCTCCACCCTCAACCAACAATTCGACAAGAAGCATCTCTTTGGCCCAGCGGTTGATACCTCGCTGGAAAAAATGAAAAAAGGCATGGAGGTTGCAAAGTCCATGGGGGCTTTGCAGTTACCTGCCACTTGGGGTTCCTTTCGCCGCTCCTTTTACAGGGGTGGTTCCAAAACTGTATCCACCTAAAATTCTCCTCTTACAAGGACAACAACCAATCCCCCACTTCAAGAGGTTATTTCAGAGAAGGTTTTAGAGGAAACAATGGTAAGGTAAGAGGCAGAAGCAAGTCCACACGCACTTCCCCCACAAACAAACAGTGACTTCCTTCCGCTATCCCCCGATCATTCCACCCCTGTCGTGACACGTCTCTCTCAATTCCTACCTGTCTGGAATTCAATCACCTCAGTCAAGTGGGTACTACAAATTATCCAATATGGTTACTGCCTGAACCTTAAAGACACTCGCCCAAATATTCTTCCAAGATCACATGCGATGTCACGAGAGCATCTTACCCTTCTAAGGCAAGAGGTTCTTTCTCTTTTGGACAAACACGCTATAGAGCCAGTCCCATTACAATACCAGGGGACTGGGGTATACTCCCTGTACTTTTTAATTCTCAAAAAGGACGGCTCTCTCAGGCCTATACTAGACCTCAGAGAACTAAATCTGTACATTTGGTCAGGACCACTTAAACATGGTTACACTCCAACAGGTGCTCCCACTCCTTCAACAAGGCGACTTTCTGTCCACTGTGGACCTAAAGGACTCCTACTTTCATATTCCCATTCACCCTGCTCAACGGAAAGTCCTCGGGTTTGTGGTGGAAGGCCAACATTATCAATTCAAAGTTCTCCCATTTGAAGTAACTACTGCACCAGGGTTTTTGCAAAATGTCTGGCAGTAGTTGCGGCTCATCTAAGAAGATAGCACATTCACATCTTCCCTTACTTAGACGACTGGCTAATAAAAGCCAGCAGCAAAGCTGCCTACGCCACACTCAAAAAACAGCCCATCTGCTTTTCAACCTTGGGTTCACTGTAAACCTCACCAAATCTCATCTCCAACCATCCAACACATAAGTTTATCTAGGAGCTACAATAGATACCCAAAGAGTTCTAGCGTGTCCCAACCCAGTCAGAATCCGCAACATGCAGACTCTAATTCTCAGTTTCAGCCTCAACACTCGTTACCAGCTCGAGTGTTCTTGGAATTGCTAGGAATGATGGCGTCTTGCATTTTAATCATTCCTTACGCATGACTACAAATGCTCCCCTACAGGAATGCTTAGCACGTCAGTGGAACCAGGCTCAAGGTCAGCTATCCGGTCTAATGTTAATGGACAGCCACACCCATCACTCTCTGCAATGGTGGAACATACAAAACCTTTCCAAGGGGCGGCCATTCGTCGACCTGGAACCACAGATAGTGTTAAGAGCAGAAGCATCGCTCACTGGTTGGGGAGCTCATCTCCAAAAACATATCATTCAGGGCATGTGGACTCTGCAACAGAAACAACTCCACATAAACCATCTAGAACTGCTAGCAATTTTTCTAGCATTGAAAGCATTTCAACTTCATCTGGTAGGCAAAGCTCTCCTGATTCGCACAGACAACATGACAGCAATGTACTACATACAAAAACAGGGGGGGACACTCTCCAACTCTCACAGCTAGACCATAGCATCTGGAGATGGGCCATACCTCACAAAATATATCTTCTTGCAGAACACATTCCAGGAGTAAACAACCAGATTGCAGATCTGCTCAGTCATCGACAACCGATCCACGAATGGGAACTCCACCCTCAGGTTCTCCAAATGTGGGGCTTTCTAGAGATAGATCTGTTTGCCACCCACCTAAACGCAAAATGCCCAAACTTCACATCCAGGTATCCACACCCATTGTCCAAAGGCAATGCACTATGGATGAACTGGTCAGGGATATTTGCTTACGCTTTTCTGCCTCTCCCACTCATTCCATCAGTGGTTTGGAAGCTCAGACAACAGTCCCTGATACTAATCCTGGTTGCTCCCACATGGGCCCATCAACCCTGGTTCACAGCCCTGTTAGAGCTGTCCGTAGTTCCTCACTAAAAACGTCACCTTACTCCCAGTCTCCTCACTCAAAACCATGGAGGGATAAGACATCCAGATTCCAGTCATCTCAACCTTGCGATCTGGCACCTGAAATCCTAGAGTTTGGCTATCTTAATCTTCCACCAGACTGCATGAATATCATCAAAGAGGCTAGGCGCCCTACCACAAGAGCATGCCATGCAGCAGAGTGGTAGCGGTTTGTGATTTATTGTGACAACAATCTTATCAATCCACTCGACGCTTCAATACAAAACATCATTTGTTATCTATTACATCTATAGTGCTCTAATTTAGCGTACACATCCATATGCTTACATCCTGCTGCAATAGCTGCATATCTGCAAAACAGACAGCATTTGAGTCTTTTTAGAGTGGCTGTTATTAAAGGATTTATGGAAGGACTTAAAAGAGTCATTCTCCCCAGACGTTCACCTGCTCCAGTGTGGACTCTCAACATCGTTCTTACAAGACTAATGGGTCCACCCTTTGAGCCATTGCTCAAATGTGAAGTACAATTTCTCACTTGGAAGGTAGCCTTACTCATAGCCATCACATCTCTGAGAAGAGTGGGCACTAACCATAGAAGAACCATTTTTACAAATACATCAAAACTAAGTGGATCTTAGGACTAACCCCTAATTTTTACCTAAAGTCTTTTCTGCCTTTCAAGTCAACCAATCTGTTGAGTTACCTGTCTTCTTCCCTCAGCGAGATCCTGTGGCAGAACATGCTCTTCACACCTTAGATGTCAAAAGAGCCTTACTATACTACGTTGAAAGGACAGAACCTTTCAGGAAGACCAAGCAACTTTTTGTTGCTTTTGCTTCACCACATAAAGACAATCCAATATCAAAATCAGGTATTGCAAGGTGGATAGTTGAGTGCATTCAAATATGCTATGCAAAAGCAAAACACACAATAACAATTCCCCCTAGAGCGCACTCATAATGGGGGCTTCTATGGCATTCTTAGGAAGTATACCTCTAGATGACATCTGCCAAGTTGCAACATGGTCTACACCACACACATTCACAAAACATTACAGTGTAGATGTGTTAGCAAGACAGCAAGTTAGTGTGGGCCAGGCAGTTTTACGGACACTATTTCAGACCACTGCAACAGCTACAGGTTAGCCACCGCTTTGGAGATAACTGCTTTATAGTCTATGCACAGCATGTGATCTACAGCTCATATGCCTCGAACGGCAAATGGTACTGACCCAGTATGCATCTGTTCTTTGCATATAGAGCTGTAGTCATGCGCCCACCTGCCTCCCCGGGTAACTTTACCTGTTGCAGTAACATCTTACTTAGATACAATATACATGGACATCTCTCTTTAGTACTCTTACTAACTCCATCATCACCATTCTGTGGCAAAACAATCTAAAGATGGAGTCAATGCCCATGCACACTAACACCAAAAGGAGGAGTCACCTACCTCGTGACTGGAAACCTCAGGTCAGCCATCTGTTGAGCCGGGGGTGGGAGTGTGTGCATCAAGTGTATTGCTATGCAGCATTTGGCCAGGACTAGGCTTAGAAGGGCAAACCTATGTCTTAGGTGCACACCTTTTTTCGGTGTTGGGAGTACCCCTAGGAGGCATTGTTTGACTGGCTCTTCAAGCTGTACGCCTGTGGCCGTTCGGAGTCTCTGTATTACTTGCTGCCAGTATGGTTGCAATCTGGCGCAGGTCCCAGTCATGTGGCAGGGTCTGACCCACAGCATGGGCATGCAGGGGATCAGCTTGTTTTGAAGTGTGCCAGTCTTTTTGCTGTTAAGTAGGTGCGGTGTAAGGAGTAAAACTGGTTTAGCTTAAATCCTGCATTACTGGCTACCTCGCGGATCTGTGCAAATGCTCTCTTCAATTCACCATCTGTGAGAGAGGAGGGTAAATCCACCTCCCATCGGTCTTTGATTGTGGAAATTGCAAGTGTGCGGTCTTCTTTCATGACTTTATATATCAGTGAGGTCAGTCCTCTGGTGGACCACTGATACAGCATTGGTCGTAATGTGTGTGACTCTTGTGGTTTGTCTGGATAAACGGGGTAGATCTCGCAGACCGTGTGCATTATTTTGGCATACTGTAGGAAACGCCCTCTCGGCACCTGGTACCATTCCCCTGCTTCTTCCAGAGTCCGGAAGGTCCCATTCATGAATAGGTCTCCCACTGTCTCGCACCCCTTCGTACCAGATGGTGATGTCCATTACCGATTGAATCCGGCGAAATCCCTGCAGATATTGAAGGGGGAGTGTGGCCGCCTATGGGACCCTGCAGACAACCTGCGCGACAGCTTGTTCCCATGCCTCTGTCACCAGTTGTGCTGTATGTGGGCAAGCACTCTGTGCTCGCGAGTCCATCATAAGCCATCTTGGTAGGTCCTCTCCTCTAGCCAAGTCGGCTAGTAGCGCCTTTTCTGTTATGACAGTCAGTGCACCATAGTGCTGCATACTGTAGTAGCCGTGCATAGTAGTAGAGTCTGAAGTCCTAGCCCTCCCTGCTCCTTGTCCAACTTCAACAATTCAAGTTTTACCCTGCTGTGACCCCCGGCCCACATAAGCGACACCAGGAGGCTATACTTCAAAAATAGATGCCGGGATATTGTAGAAGGATTTCTGCATGACATATAGGCATTGGGGCAACATAACCATTCGTGCCATGGCCACCCGTCCAATGACCGATATGGGGAGTTTGTTCCAGAACCGGACCAATTCCTTTAGGCCCGTGATCACCGCCCCCATGTTAAGGGTGTATTGTGCTTCCGGTGAGTGTGCCACGTGTATGCCCAGGTATCGGAAACGGTCCCTCCTCCAGCCAAGCCCCACGTCCAACAGTGCTGTAGGATTACCCCCTGCCAGTGCGGCCAACGGGAATACAACCGTTTTTTGACTATTTATTTGTAGGCCTGATACAGTCCCAAAGGAGGTTAAGGAATCTAGGAGTGCTGGTACAGGCTCCTCCGGCTGCTGGACATAGAGGAGTACATCGTCCGCATACAGGGAGATGACGTGTGCGCGGCCATCGACTGGATGCCCCACCTGTTTAGGTTGTGTGAGTGGAATCACCAGTTGCTCTACTGCCAGGGTGAAAAGAAGCAGAGATAATGGGCATCCCTGCCTCGTGCCACTTTCGATGGATATAATATCTGAGGCTTGGCCTCCACTGCATACCCGGGCACTGGGCTACTAGTAGAACAGTTGGACCCGTTATATATATTCGCCGCTGATCCTTTTATCATGCAGTAACCTGACTCAGTGTAACATCTACCCTTCCTGCAATCCCTTACCTGCTGTAGCGGCTGCCTGGAGCAGTGTTGGCTTACTGTATATTGTGGGTTCTGCTTTCTGCAGGATCTGCGGTGTGTTGCTGCCTTTGCGGACAGGGCATTGCGAATGCCGGTGGGTGGACACGGTTGTGACTCTGACGACCCGCCCTCGACTGCCCCATTACCCTATGAGGGAGAGCCTTATGATGCTTCCTTGCTTGCTGGCCATCCCTGGCACCGCAGTGGCTGCTCGTGACCTGGACGGCGCTCACATTAAACTCACTGGAGAGGGGCTTGCAGCTCCTCACTGGTTAGGAAAGGCGGCACTGGATCATTGACTATCAGAGGAGTCTAACACCTTGCAGGGTGTCCCATTTACTGGGCCTGGATATTGCATAAGTATGCTATATGACTTCCTCAAAAGGGTCTCCTTAACTTGGCTCTTCCACATCTATGCTCCATTCCAAGTGGAGCACACGTGTCAAAGCTATCTGTAGACACGGTTCTTCAGTATCTAATTGTTGTGGGCCGTGAAGGAAGACTCATTAGATGATTGACCAAGGGCCTTGGAAAACACAGCAGGGTTCCTCTGACTGACCTGAGGGAAAAATGGGAGGCAGACTTTAGGAGGGCCCTCAGTGACAAAGAATGTGAGAGATAAATAATGTAACCTGCTATGGTGTCAAACACCAGGTTCAAGCTCATCCAATACTTCCTCTTACATAGAGCATATATCACTCCTTTGAAAATAAAGAACTATTTCTCTGACACAAACTCCTGCTGCCCACAATGTAATTTACTTGATACTCGCATGATCCACAAGCTATGGTCCTGTCCCTCCCTTTGACCATATTGGAGTGTGTGCGTGTGTGTCTGTGGGGGGTCATTTCACATCTCTATCACATCACAGGTTAGTGGCTTGCGCATTAGGGATGTTTGGTGCTCTCCAGAGAACAAACTTTCAACCGTTTTATTGACCTTGATCTGCTGCTTGCATAATGCATAGTGACTTGGCCCTGGAAGGCAAGCACTTCACCACAGCTTTCTATATGGTATCAATCGATGTGGTATGTGCAGAGGCAGAAAATTGTGCATTCTAAAACTAAGAGGCCAGGGGCTTGAGAAAATATCTTCTTTCACTGGGGTAGGAGGTGCTGCTCTGTGCCTTCCAGACTCAAAGCATACATGACCCTCACCTTGAGTACATGCTTCGTGGACAGGTAACTTTGCTGGCCGCTGTGACTGTCCTTGACTGGGGATTGGGAAGGGGGTTGGTCCAGAAACTCATCGAAGACTCACACCACCTGTGTATTGCTCCATTGCCCCTGTATTGTACGTTCCGCACACATACACACTCCGGTTGAATACACCATTCCAACTGTACTTCCTGCCTCCATTGTGCAACTCAACTATTGCTCATGGTACTACATGTGGCCCTTGTCAGTGTTTCACAGGGTTTTGTTTTGTTAATTTTTTTTAATATGTTGTGTAGTGCCTCCCATGTCAGATTTATGTTGGCAAACATTCATAACAAACAGAACTTTTGTCCTCATTGTCTACCCAACTTGCTCCAATCTACCCCGAAGGCATCTGCACACTGACTCAGCATACTGGATATGTAGGCATATGGAAGTGGGGGCTCTTGTCTACCAGTGTTAAAAGATACTTGAGGGCCTATATGGAGCATTCCGGGGTGCCTCTTTACCGGACTTATCAAGCCTAGTCGCACTCCACAATACACTACCACAGGGGCGCAGCCTGATGGCGCCGGGAGTGTCTACAGAGTAGCAGGGCAGCAGAATCATAGGACAATTTCAGAGAAAACAAAAAAAAATCATGCCGCCACTAACTCTGAGTCGTCCCCCACTTCAAAAGATTCCAGAAGGCTCGCTTGTTTTGGCTGCCTGTTCTCATGAGATCTAAGCTAGAGACTTTTAACACCGATGACTGCCAATCCGAGAAGGAGGGAGGTGAGGGTTCAGTTAATTTTTTACAAATTTCTTTTCTGGCCAACAGGATGTCATAAAAAAGAAGTTGTTTAGCGGGGCCCATCACACCGTCCACATGGCCGAAAATAATCTGTGATAGATTGATAGTGATAGGGCACCCAAGGGATATTGTCAGTGTTTTACCAATAGAGTCCCAAAAAATGGTGAGGGCAGGCCATTCAAAAAACATGTGAATGTCAGAGGCAGCTTTCGTCCTACACCTCATGCAGCACACCGGGGGGCCCTTTGAGAGTCTTGATAGTCTCTGGGGTGAAAAATAGGCCCTGTGAATAGTAAACAGGTGATTTCTTTGGAACATGCTGGTTTAACTACCTCCCACAGAGTCTTACAGGTGTTTAGCCACAGATGTTAACTGTCATGATCCAGAAGGAAGGGAACTACCCCAGAGATTGTTGGCCAGTTCAAATTCGTGATCTACCTCTTCCAATATAGCTTGATACCAAAAAGAAGCTTCCTTCCTTTCTGGAACCTTGTTAACAAGCTGATGTTCCAAATAGTTGCCCCCTCGGATTTGGTATTTGCTCTGGGTAGATTTCTGTGACTGAGCCCAACTGTCCATCTGTAAGTATTTAAACCTGGAGAGGCCTATACCCACTCTGACTCTGACTCTAAGTCAGAAACTAAAGTCCCTTCCACAAACAGATCTCCCCAGATCTCAATCCCAGCTTCTCTCAGGGATAGGACCAGCCTATCTTTAAGCCATCCCGGGCCTCTCGGCGTATCCCACAAAGGGCCCATGCTAGAAAAATACCCTAGCGCTTCTGAGCATCTCAACTTAGCCCATGTTTTAGCTAAACCCTGTAAAACCTTTAGCTTGATTTTTTTGTAAAATTTAGGATTTAGGATCGCCAAATTTAAACAAAAATCCCTCCTCTGGTAACCTAGCACCTCTAAGCATAGCCAAGAATATGTCGCCGGCCCCAGTGTTAGTAGGCATTTTCAATAGCATGCGAGAATGAGAGAGTTGGAAAGCCCAGGCGTACATCTGAAGATCTGGAGCAGCTAGGCCTCCCTTTTCCCTCCGCCGCCTTAATTTTTCCAGGCGATCCTAGGCGAGTGATAGGCCCAAATAAATGAATTAATGTCACTCTGCAGCTTAACTGAGGTGTTCTCAAAGTAAAGGGGAATGGTATTGAAAAAAAACTTAATTTTAGGCAAAATTGACATTTTGTCTAAATTCACCCGTCCCAAAATAGACTGGGTTGTAGAGCCCATACTCGCATACGTTTTCGGCACTCCCTCGCCACATCTGAGAAATTGGTTTCAACAATCTTGGTAACAACCTGAAGGATGCTGATTCCAGGATATCTAATTTTAGAGCTAAGCTGCAGCCCTTGCTGAATCTCACCCATATTCCAAGCCATAATATCTGTTTTGGCGGCATTTATTTCATACCTGGAAACCGCTCCGAATTCCTGGGCTAAATTGACAACCGAGGGAAGAGCTGTATGCAGATCAGAAGAAAAAAACAGAATGTCGTCTGCATACAGGGCTACCTTCCTCTCCCACTCCCCATACCTAAAGGGCTTGATGTTAAAATAATTTCTTAAACGTTGGGCAAAGGGCTCGATATGCAAGTCGAATAGGAGAGGGCAGCCATGACGAGTACCCCTTGTAATCTTAAAGGGGTCAGAAAGAGTTCCGTTCACCAGAAGGCTTGTGGAAGGATTCTGATATATCAGCCCAACAGCTCGGCAAAATTTTTCCCCGATCTTGAACTTACCCAGGACCCCCGACAGGTATAACCAATTTACCCTGTTGAAGGCCTTGGTAGCATCAAGAGTCAGTACTGCCAGTGGGAGAGATTGAGTAGATGCAATATCAATAGCACCGATCAAGTCGTACGTTAAGTCTGAAAGCTGTCGACCCCTCACAAAGCCCCTCTGATCCTGATGCAAGATGTCTCCAGCTACTCGCCCCAGTCTTGTGGCCATAACAAAAGCAAAGATTTTATAATCAGCATTCAGGATAGATATTGGCATGTAGGACCCACAACTAGATGCAGCTTTGCCAGGTTTTAAAATCAGAGTTATAGATGCATTGTCCCACGAGGCTTGAGGGGCTACCCCCTCCTGAAGTATCCGATTGAAAAGAGCAGTCAAAATAGGAACAATTTCCTTGCCTAGAATTCTATAAATTTCCGAGGGAATGCCGTCAGGACCTGCCGCCTTCCCCTTTTTACAGCCCACAAAAGCTTTATTGACCTCTTCCTGTGTAATGGGTTGGTTGAGATAACCTTGTTGTTCTGTGGTTAAGGAAGGCAATATGACCTAATTCAGCCAGATCTCAATACTAGAATGGTCAATGCATTTATCCTCATTATAGAGGTCTTGAAAGAAAGACTGAAAAAACCTACTTATATTTTCATCTTGTGTGAAGGTTAGGTTATCTTGCGTGATTGACCCAATATAGTTTCTAGCTTGATCGGACTTTGTTTTTCAGGCGAGGAGCTTGCCTGCCCCTTCGCCATACTCAGAATGAGCAATTTTACTCGCCTCCCACCTGCGAAATAACTGTGTATTTAAAACTGTTTCCAGCTGTCCTTTCAAACTTATCCACTTGTTTTGTTGCTCTTGAGATGTTCCAGAGGAGGTACCATTGGATCGATCTAATTCCGATTGCAACCCTTTTATTCCAGCCTCAATAGTTGAAACCTCTTTTCTGTATCTTTTTTCCCTGTAACTAGCCCTGCTGGTAATTTGGCCACGTAGAAAGGCTTTATAGGTCTCCCATACACACGCTATTGAGGCAGAAGCTATGTTCACTTTCATGAACCATTCTGTCTCCAAAATCAAAGATGAGATCATTTCGTCCTCCAAAAGTAGTGAGTGATCAAAGGACCATGTCCTAGGAAAACAAGGAACTGTGCCCTCCACTTCCAGCCAAACTGCAGAATGATCAGATAAATGAGAGGGGAGATATGAGATGTTCTTGACTATACCTTTCAATGAGTGACTAACCAATATAAAATCGATCTTAGACTGATGCCGATATTTGTAGTTACGAAATGAAAATCCAGATTTTTGGCCTGATCTTAACCTACAAATGTCAGAATAAGCATATTGCCTCATAGCTTCAAGTAAAAAGACCCGGGTTTTAGAGGGGACCAAAGCGCGGCTGTTAGGTGATTTATCTAGGAATGGATCCAAGACAATATTGAAGTCCCCTGCTAGGATAGTAGTTTGTTCTGGAAACTTTAGTAGATGAGAAAAGATAGTTTTAAGAGAAGAAGGGTCATCTTGGTTAGGACCATAGTACCCGACAATGGTAGTCTGCGCCCCCAAAATGTTGAGGTTCCCAATGACCCATCTGCCACCTGGGTCAACCAATTGTGATAGGAGCCGGGCCTTTGCTGTTTTCTTAAAAAGGATCGCGACCCCCCTAATATTCACAGTCTGAGTTGTACTAACTATGAAATCAATCCACCGATTCTTCCTGGAAAGAGAGATCATCTCTGGTTCCAATAAATGGGTCTCCTGGAGGACAATAACCTGCGCACTAGAATCTCGCAAATATTGTAAAATCTTATCTCTTCTAGGTCTAGTACGCAGGCCATTGACGTTCCAGGAGAGAATCTGTAGTCTAGTCATAACCAAAGTAGCCTCCACTCCATCGTATCGAGTTTTGGCTAAGAATCCACATCGGCCTATTCAGTCGAAACAGATTAGAACCATAAGTCATTCTGAAAAAAAAGAAGATTGCTATGAGGAGAATGAGGAATTAAAAAAAAAAAATCCCTGCAACACCCACCCCTGTTCCCCGTTCCCTTGCCTACCCAAGCCCCCCCACCCCCATGTTATTAATGATTCACATTATGTTAAAGTCCTAAACAATTTAGTAATGTTGAAAGGGAGGGGCAGGGTCACATCACTATTAAACATACGTTAGTAAAGGAGAATAGTGTAATATAAAGTGAACTCTGAGAAACCCTACATTATATGATCAACCCAGTACAGTAGGACAAGAATTTCAACTTCTCCATCAACTTGTCCAAAGTGGTATTGTTACATTTTGGGTAGCCATGTATAAAATAGAAGTTAACAGGATGGTAGAGTAGTGGCTGAACGGAAGCCTTGTGAGCATACACTTGTGTTGACTGAATCAGTTGAAGATCTAAGATGTTTCAAAGGTTAGGAATTATTTCAAAAGAGAAATATGCTATCACAAAACTTCTGTTTGGGGTTTGTTTTGTCTTTGGTAACTGTCAGATCTGGATATAGATGGCTTTTGTTTTAACCCTGTAATGAAGTACTTGTGTGCTAGTTCTAGATATTGAAAACAGGATTGCTCAACAAAGCTTCACTGTTTTCTGAATTAGGAGTCTCATATCTCACATCAGATATTTCATAGAGCTTTAAGAGGTTGCAACCTATCGGGAGGCATTTGCCTGCAAAGAGATTAATTATAGTCTTGAAAACTAAGATAGAATCTTCTTTAAAAGTGTAATTGCTTTTCTGTTGATTATATTAGTGCTAAGGATTGCCACAGAGCTTTTGTCTTATTTTGATCCTGTGCGTGCTTTTCCAGAATGATGGAATGATCATTAGAGTAGCACACAATTTACCCTAAAGGTTAACCGATTCCTCCCTTAAAATACTTTATATTTGTCCATTGCTTTCTATAGAAAGAAAGCTCAATGAATTGGATGTCATGAGAGCTTTATTTTTTCTTCGATAATATGAGACCCATAGGGTAAGTTTTTACGGATTTTGGATAGGGTCTCTCACTTAACTCAGTTCTTGCTGCCCTAGAATAGGTGGTTGTTAATTCCTCAAGACTTTTCACATGTATAGACTTCTGTAGGTAGATTCACAGCAGATCTTCCAAAATAAAATCCTTTTGTATGGAAATAAAAAAATGAGGGCTGCTATATTTGTTATAGCCTTCTTTAATGAGGGGAATAGTTTAAAGTATGTATTTTAAGCTACTGTTGCTTCTGTAGTGAGTTTTACCATATAGTCCTGGTAGATTTGAATCATTTGTTTCATTTGTTTTGAGAAAATATTTTTTTCAAGATACTTTTTATAGGACAGCAATTGTGTGTGTGTGTTTTTTAATAGCAATTTTCACCCTGTGGGTGGTGTCTAAGGCTTCCAACATGGTCTCAGGGATGTTCTGTATGTTGTAGTTTGTTGTTGGTCTTGAACTTGTGCTTTGCTGTGCTTTGTTGATGCTCCTGACTGCACTAACACCTTTACATTCTTAATACCTCTTGAATTTATTGATGACTGAAGTTAATATTTCTGTGTAATAAAACATTTGTCCTATCTTCTTGCTCTTCAGATGTCCACACTGAAGCAGTGCAGGCAGCATTGGCCAAATACAAAGAGAGGAAAATGCCCATGCCTTCAAAACGACGAACGACCTCTGGGCATCCTTCAGTAGAAACTTACACACCTCCAGGTTTGTAATCAATGGCCTCCACTGATGTGGTAAAAGAATATGTTCTGCAATGTTATACTTGACTTAACCACCATTGTCAGCATTGCCAAATATGTAATACCTACCTAGAGCTCATGCTGTTATGATATTTGAAAGTGGTTAAGACTGCAAGGCCATTTCAGTCTTCCAATTTCCTACATGTTTGTTGCAAATTGAGCCCAATTGGCCTCCATCTTTACCCCTGCTTCGTCACTAAGGGTGATCCCCTTCTTCAGATCCAGAGGTTTTCTTAAACTAATTTGATGGTTTTGTTCCCATTACGTCATTTCTTACATACTGAGAAAATACTGTTTTATGTTACTCCTGTGTTTTACTTTTGCTGCGTCCCCATCCATCAGTCTTGTGTATTTGCAGTTTGTTTCATCATATCCCCTGTTCCATTTGCCTCTGGTTTGAACATATTTAAATACATCTGACATGCATCCAATAAAGCACTTCCATCCACGTATCCCTGCATAACTGTTGAGAATTGTTGGCAGTCTCATGCAGGACTAAAAAATAATGTTTAAGAGGCCTTGCAGTAAGAGCACCAAGTTACCTTTGTTTAACATGTTGTCATCACACCAAGATGAGCTTCTCTTGGCACTTGCCTTTTTGGGCAGGTATTTTTCTCTGTTTCTCCACCTTTCATGGAGTTTTATTGAATATTTCCCATTGAAGGGAATGCCAAATTTTTTTTTAATTGCATCCTTCCACTGCGCTCGATTGCTAAGAACAGAATTTAACCAATGCATTGGATGCGGAAGACTGTTTTCTTCCGCATCAAACCCACACAAAGCCAGTATTTCATGTCTTGGCATCCATTTTAACCATTCCTTATAGTTTAGTTAAAGGCCATTCGAGTTTAAGGCCCACTCTTTCTACTAATCCTACTTTATCAAACTCCACCAGCTAAACTTGTTGATATGGACTCTCCTTGTTCTTTGTTAAGGATCAGTATTTGTCTACCTGAAACAGGCCACACTGAATACCTTGGCTTTCTAAAGTACTTTACTCAAAATCTGAATAAGCTGTAGCCATGCTATTCTTTCCTGATCACTTAGTGGTAATTTTACGATTGCTTGAGGAAACAGCAAAGGTTACTTCTCTTCACCCTTCCACATCAAAGTGCATAGAAAGGAAGACTTGTTCATCAGTCTTCACAATGTGGATGATTTAAATAGCCCTGATGAATTCCTTCCATTCTATGCAGCTAAAGGATTTCTGTCCCAGCCCCCTAAAGGTAAAGAAGCTGCTTTGCAGAAAATACATGTGTATATCAAAGACATCATGAATAACTCCGTTGGATGGGGATATGGTCAGCTCCCTGTGGAATAGGAATCAATCTCCATTGCTCCAGTCTGGCGTCCCCGAATCCTTCAAATATCTGTTACATTTTAATACAGTTCAGCCTTCACACTTAGGCATTAGAACTCTGGATCCTGAATAGTGTTGGGAGGCACTCAGTTAACAGTGTGATCATGGGGGAAAAAAGTCGGAAAGTTTTACCTGTGACCCTGGTAGGCAAACAGATCCCAGGATCGCAGCTGCGAGTCCCTTTGGACGAGGTGGTGGACTGACACGGGTGCTGCATTTGGAGAGAGAGGTTAATCTGGGATACCCCAGTGGGGTCCCAACCGGGTGGTGAGACACAGAGAGATGCACACTGGGAGCACGTGGCTCAGAAGAGAGCTTGCTTATGGCAAACTCCTTGAGGCAATACCATCTCTGATGCAGGATAAGGATGTGGAGCAACTAGATGATTGTTTTGGGAGCAACCTTGTGAGACCGCCCTGGACTACAAGCCTGTCCCGGGCCTGGGCGTGGAAGCTATAACAGGTGTGTGCACAAGCTGCGGGATTCTGGCCAGGAAAGAAGAACCCTGCCATTTGGTGCTGGGGGACTTCCGGCCACCGAGAATGAACCATATTCACATTAGAGGATTGAGCTGAATCAGCCTAACGTGCCTGGGGTAATGATCTTGGTAGAAACACTACTGCCAGTCTGTGAACTGCAAAACCCCCCACTGGGAGCTATCACCTAAAGGTTTCTTAGTGACATTACTCTAGGGGCGGTTGTGATAGGATCTCAGGACATAGTCGAGTGAATGGTCTTGCAGTAACACTTGTGTTCTGTTGGGCTCCCTGCTTTTCTGTCCCTTATAGCATCAGCACCCCAAATCAGAATTTGCAGGTGACCCACACCCACCATGAAACTAGACTTGGACACAAAAGACTCTACATACTACAAGGGGGCCAGCCTCCAACTCCAGGTCACCGTGTTCCTAAATCAGTATCTAGCAACAATGGAATGGACATCCGACTTCTGGAAGCCCTTCATTAACTGAACAGGGATGTTGTAATCAAAGGGCATGAAGGTTGGGACAGATGAAAGTTGTAAACTGTATGGTATACATTTTCCCGGACTTTTTGCATCTGTTCCCCACAAATCTTAAGGTTGTGCCTGGTGAACAAACTTAGTTCTTCTCTGGATCCTAAGAAATGTGGGGCTGGCTCAAATCCTATGAATAAAATCTAGGTTGCTCGACTAGTTCGCAACTAATGAAACATAGGAATGGAGGAGGGCAAGAATCACAACGTAGTGCCAGGCCATGGTCAGAAGAGCCTCAGCTTTGGAGGCTGCAGGCATCCTCCAGGACTCGGACAATTACACTAATCTGAAACTCTAATTCTTACTCTGATCTCTCCATGAATGGTGAGACGGAACTCCCTGTTGTAATCCCGAGAACAACTGATGACTTGTGAGGATCCTACCTTTCCATGGTGCTTGTCTGGTTGAGACTGTGAATCACCCGTTACCATGGAACTCATAAGCCAATGTTACTGTAATGGGATTAGGGCAGAAGGGAAAGTACTGAGAGTGCCAACGTGGCCCCTCTAGACTTTCTTTTCGGCCTTGAGGATGAACTATTCAGTTTACTATGTTTTAATTGCATGGAGTAAGTTTATTTCTCTGCCTCAAGATGTGAAAGATGGGTGTTAATGCAATTTCTGAGTGATCACGCATCTTAGTCATGCTGGGTGTGCAATGCGGGCTAGAACGGTACCTAGTGGAGTGGCAGTCAGGCCGGAAGGGGGGGGGGGTGAATAATAATTTGTGGTGGCTACTAGACATGGGGCGAGTATCCATAATATGTACAGTTGGCGGAGTTGAGTAGGTGCCACTGTCTTATGTGGAACATTCAGAGTTTCGGTTCTGTGATGCAACATTTTCAGATACACTCATATCTTAATTTCAGGGGAACCCTTTTCCTGCAAGAGATTCTCTTAAAAAAGCAGGACGTTTGTTAGTTGCAACTACAAGTCTAGGCCAAGTATTTGCCACTGGATGCGCTAACATTTTGAGTGATGTCCTACTATGGATGATGCATGGGACACTGTTCACTGCCACAGAAATGCACCTTGATGGGGAGAGGCGTTTTTTCCTTCTAAGAGGCAAATTAGATAGTAAAAAAATATTAGGTATCATTTATGCCTAAATACTTAACAACTTTGTTTCTACACACATTGTCAGGTGGGTTGACACAATAGCTCCAACTTCTCTTGGTACTTTGGGGAGGGTTGGAAGTGGAGGGTGTAGAGGGAAGGCCTTTACAACAGCATACTAGATCTGGATTGATCTCACCCGCCACTTTTAGGTGCACCATTGAGGACAGCTGAAGGATTCGTTTTTTGGATGGGACACAGGGACCTCACTGATGGCTGGAGGCTGTTACATTCCGGGAAAAGGGAATGTTCTTTCTACTCCCTGGTACATGATCTCCATGTCAGGCGCACTCCTATGTTATGCTCATACCCATTACAATCCATGATTAAACACTGAATACTTATGCACAACGCTTTCTGAGGTAAAAAACACATCTAAGTTACCGTTTGTGGATCCATCATGAAGTGCTTTTCAATGGAGAACAGTTTTGACAGACCCACTTTTATGGAAATTGCATATAATGAATGTCTTTTTTTGTCAAAAACTGTTTGTTGCAATTTCAAAGAATTAATAACTTGTGGTACTCAATTCAGCAGTACAGTAAGCCAAGAGTGATAAGTAGCTAAAGTTAGGACACATCTTTCTCACAAGTACTCGTCAAGGTCTAAAGAGTTCACGGATACAAATGTCCTCTTAAACAGTTAGTTCAACGAACCTTCGCCATAATACTGGATGCATCGGCGCTACATTTACACAAGTTCACAGTATAACAGAAAAACGAAATAACCAAATAAAATAAAAACAAAGCTGTGACGTGTATTGTATGTATGCTAAGAAACAGAGGGGTCCAATGGGTATGCAGAGGCGGACCGGGCAGGGAGAAAGGGCAACGGGGCCAACATCCCACACACCCCAGGACCCGGCAGGCGGAGACGCCCAGATAGGGGGCCTGGGTATCTCAAAGGTCCCAGGGCCAACATCATAGGGTATGGGGTTTAAGGTTTGGAAGAAGTGCAGCGCACACAGTCTGGGACTACAGGCAAAAAGCGTAAACCCCTCCGACTGGTAGGCTACCAAGGCACTCCAAATGTAGTCTAACCCTGTAAGGGCATCTGCCGTTATATATACCATGCGTTCGAGTGCCAAAGATCGCCACAACCGGGCATGCCATTGTGAAAGCGAGGGGGCTCCGCCTTCCCCCTTGCCTCTGCCATCGCCATTTTGGATGCCCCTAAGCATAGCCACAAAATGGACTGGTCCCCCTCTCCCCCGTTTGGTGCTTCAGACCGGGATCGCGCACCCCTAAAAGGACATGTTCCAGGGAATCTGAGATTGGGTAGCCTATTATCTTCCTGATCTGGGCATGGATTTCTTTCCAAAAGGGTTGAATGGCAGGGCAACCAGATATGGCTGAATTCGCCCAGTAGCCCACAGCCCCTCCAACACCTCTCTGAAGCATCTGGTAAGAGGGTATGGAGCTTTTAGGGGTATATTATGAATGTATTTTGAAACAAAATGTCTTGATCAGTCATAAAGAATCATGAAGGGTATGTTCCTCAGTAGGTCATGTAGCAGATATTAAGAATCTTAACCAGGATCTATGCACACTGCCCAAAACATGGAGGGGTGATACCTCATGCATATGTGATCCACGGCCAGAAGCGATGCAGCTCATTCTGCAACTGAAATAAGTGCAGAGGTCGGATTGTGGCCTCTTGTTGCTGTTGGGTTGGGTTACCACAGATGAGTTATTTATAGTCTAGACTGCAAAATAAATGTATGCTACACACATTTAAATTTTTAGTTATGTTTCATGATTCTTTGCAACCAAATCGAAAGTTATCTGTAAATACTCAGTACCTGACAATTAGCTTTAACTTCATCCTAGTTGACTTTGTAATATTTCTCTGATGTAAAGCGCACACCTGAAACAGTCAACTTCACTAACCACTTCGAATGAGTACATTGTAAGGAAGGTATTATACTTGTCTCCTAGTCTCCTAGACTAGTCTCCTAGACTTGTCTCCTAGACATTCTATCATGCATCTCTGATCAATATTTACAATTCTATATCTCTTTGTATTTAGATTGTATTACACATTGTTGCCACCTTGTTTCAGTCCATGTCCTGGATTAGTTTCCACTCTTAATTATCACTACATGCATACGTTATTATTTACCTGCATGTCTCACCAGAGTACTAAGGAATAGGTCTGAAAGTCCTTCTTCTTTCAATTGTATGGGACCACACTGAAAAGAACACCACAGGTATATAAATGATCTCTTACTCTCGCCCATTTAAGATACCACTATGCACCAAGAGATATAAAAAATGAACAACCCTTACCATCATCTTATTGCAGTAAGGATCGAGTCATACCCTCAATTGCCACTGATGTGTTGATATTGTATGTTCTCCGAGAGTATCCCCTTTAATTGGAATCAGCTCTGGAACTGATGAAAGTGCAATGCCATTTCTCACTCAAGTTGATCTTAACATAAAGCTATCAATTGAGTTAATTCTCTTGTACCTGAATTATAACCAGTGTCTGCGTGGGTGGGTGAGTAGTGCGCGTTACAAATGTCTTGATTGACTTGTGACTGTATCCCCATTGAATATTAATATGCAAAAATATCTCACCTATGAGGCCACATCTCCCTGTGTTACAAAAAGCTGAAAGAACACATAGATTAATGCTGGCTTCCCATGGTAACCTTGTGAAAACACAAACTGCGATCTCCTGCTTAGGCCTTGCACTGGTTTGATAACTGGATCTTGTCTCCTCTGTATCAGAACAAGCAAACAAAATTCCTCCAGTGCTCTCCGCCCCTATGGGCATACAAACATCTCTCAAAGGAACACCCAGCATTCTTCCTCTCTGACCTTGGCTGTAGTTCAACATCCAGCATCACATCCAACGTGGACTCAGTGATAAAACAGGAAATAGAGAATTCCTCCATCTTACCCCTTTTGTATAATCACAGTTAGTTATTCTCACCTATAATGTGCCTATCCTTTAGTTACCGCACCATTCCATTCCACATTTTCACAATGTTGACACCAAATGACCAAAATCCAATAAGGAGATCTGGAAATAGATTTTAAATGTTATTAGAATTGTTAGAGTTTTGAGTATATTCATAAATTTTGCTATACAAAGTGAATAATTGTGATGTATGAATATTTTATACTTTAATGCACAGCATTTAGAACTTATCTCATAATTAGGAAGTAGTGCGTGACTTGGAATAACTTTATGCTTGTGTACCCAATAGGGCATATTGCCTTTCTCATTGGCTTGTCACGATAACCAGCTCAGACCTGTTGTATTGAGCATAAAGTTTCAAACAAAGCAACCTGCAGGTATACCATCATAAAATTACAATTATATACACAATTGCATTTGGCAAAGCAAAATGCTGTCCTTCCCTAAGAGAGCCTAACCAGGATTATCTCAGTGCAAATCTACTATCTCCACGGTTTGTCAGAGGGCGTAACCAACACCAAAAACGTTGTCTACTACTTTGTTTTGTGAGATTCCTTGTAACAAAATATCTTTTGGCAGACTTTAATATAGAGTAATAACAATACACCAGCAAGTGCCTATTGACTTTAACATATGCTTTTTACAATAAATACGCCAGGCCTACTGTCTTAACTGTAACCTTTCATAATAAACAGGCCTGGCTTGTAGCCATGACAATTGGCTTGCCACCATAGCCAACACAGTCCTACTGTATTGAGCATTACATTTCCCACAAATCAAAAAGTACAAAACAAGCTTTTATTTGTGTGGGAGCACATAACTTCTGCCCAAGCAAATGCTGTACTCAAATCAACCAACATGTGGACAGAGCCTAAGTCTTTCTCTCAGTAATACTTCTGAATGCTCTATTTCTGTTAAGCCTACAATGTCTGTGCTGCCAAGTCTGACCTTAAACGGCATTTGCCCTGGAGGTATCTATGAAATAATAACAGATTACATTTGTAGGCCCAAAAGAGTTTTGATCGTGATCCTAAACAAACCAAGGGTTTCTGTCAGGGACTTGAAACATCTACATGGCTTAGCTAGTTATTTGTCTGGGTGCTTAATTTTTCAGATATTCATATCCGTGGCTTTTTAGTTATTAGTCTAGCTGGTGAATTGGTCATCATTTGAATCAATCAAGCATGTTAAAATTGAAATACAATAGAATGTTAGTTTTGTTGGTATTTCTTATTTCTGATTGTTCACAAAGGTTCTTCTGTCCAAGTGGTTCAAGGTGTTCTCAAAGTGAGAAAACAATTTATGCTTTTGAGAGTGCTCTCGGTCAGAGGGAAAATATGAACTCTGGCCTCCATTTCCTACAGATATGATGACAAGTACAAAACTGTTCAGGCACCAGCCTAGGAAAGTGAATCAGTATATTACAATTGAATACGTTGTTTGTTCTTTCACTGATTTTAAAGAAAAAGTTTTATACAGAAGAGATAACACTGAATTATGTGCATCTAATGCTACATTGCATGCGTGTTTCATGTTCATTCCACATGCTGCATAGGGACAAAGACCTGCTGATGTTCATGGCTTGCTTGCTTTTCGTCACTGATCATTCCTGCATCACATGGCTTTCATCATTATTTTAATCGCAGACACGTCATCCGCATCTGAAGATGAGGGCTCTTTACGTCTCCAAGGAAGGATCACCTCCACTCCCCTGCAGAGCCATTGCAACGTAGATCCTTGGCTTAGCCGCGTAATCCAAGGCTCTTCCACCTCATCTTCTGCATCCTCCACTTCATCTCACCCTGGAGTGAAACCAGCTGCCACCTCTGACATCAGCATCACCACCAACAGTGCAGCTGCTACCATGCTGGCCGATCTCATGGCTCATACTCAGATAGGTTAGTAAAAGCAAAAGAAGCAGAGAACTCCTGTCCAGCTGCTGGGCAGTTGCTTTAAACCTGTTTGAGCATTGACATAGAGTTGGGCAAATGAGATAGTACTGCCCCCTTTTGCACGTGTTTGAACCATTCCATCTGTTTCGTAAAAATTTGGTTAATTTGCACCTATGTTTATAAGGAAGCTTATATTCAGGTAAGGAAAACGGCCCTGACTGTTATGGTAAGTTAAAAATTCATAGATTCAATCTGAGCAGAGAGGAAGCTTGCAGCCAGCCAGAAGTAACATGTCTCTGGTAGTCCCTGCGCAGCTAAGATCCACTCAAGCAGGTGGGTCACGAAAAGCCATTGACTGTCCCCTTCACGGGTATGGTAGCTCTAGTCGTCCCCAAACTGTTGAGCAGCAAACCCCCTTGCAAGACTTTGCATGCAAGCATATATTATTATTTAACTGAAGCCCAGTTGTTCATCTTTAGTCCAATTGACACTTTCTTTCATAGCCATTCAAATTTGTGTATCTCTTTCCATCTTTGCCCCACTTTGACCAATTAGCGCTGTATTTGGAGGGGAAAAAGTATTTTAGTGGAGATCTTAGAGCTTGCCAAATTTGGTGCAGATGGGACAAACGTTTATAATGTACATAAGTGGTCCCTAAACATTTTTCTTAGATGCCAACGGATTTGGTTTTTCCATAAGAAATCTTTGTGTGTTACAGAACTCTGAAACTGATTGACATAGGTACCCAAACGTTTATGGCAAAGCGTCCTCTCTGTTATTTGGATTTGTCTCCCTTCATTGAGTTAGTAAAAATCTGTTAGCCAAAATGTCATTTGGATACTTCGAACCGCAGATATATCACCTTATGAATCTCATCTCACCAGACACCTTACTGGATATAGAAACTCTTGCAATAGCTCATGCAAACCAACATATGGACCATCACTGGTGCGACCGGTGATGGACCAGACATGACACAGAGACACATGAAGGTACCACGTCTCTGCGCCAATATCACTTCCTCTTTATCTGAGACCCAAGATGTAAATCGGAGCTCACGCTACCAATGTAATTTTTTTTCACCAAATTAGTGATTGTGGCAGTGTGCACGAATGTCGCCCTCAAAGATGACAGTTTTCAAGAGGTACCACATGTGTGGGAAGCAGATGCCTGTGATGGCCTTACATGACATCTGTGCTAATGGTGTCTCTGGATCATGCATGAGCCCAAGCTAACCGATAAGTGTTTCTTGACGCATCAGAGGACCAGGAAAAGAGAGACCACCCTCTACGTTGTAGAAAAGAAGGAGTGAATTTGCCTTTGTTTGGTCAATCCAAGTTGAAGTCAAAAGACAAGAAGCCAAAAAAGGTTCACAAGTGGTACACTTAAAGCTTTTCAATGCCGGGATGTCCCCAGTCCAATGGAAGGTCAGGAATTAGACCCTATGCTGAACTTGAAACCGATCTAGCCAGAATTGCCCAGTCTATGGTAGACTCCAAGGCAAGTTGGGACCTTTGGGATGGCCATGCTACACATTTGTACTTTCATTCTGGTCCCCTATGGGGCACCTTTCTGCCTCTTGGACCCGTCAGCCCTACAGTAAAACATAACCGAGCGGGTCATTCCACTGCCCCAACTTGTACCAGATAAAGTCAGCCTGTTCCACCTACAGCACAGGACTGTACATCCACCCATATGCTACAGCTTCCACTTCTTCGTCCCTGGTCAACTCCAACTCCAACAGTGCCGGCTCCAGATCCAATACCGGCCACAGATCGGGACCTGTCTTGAGCTAGAGCCCACACATTGTTGATTTACACGATTGGCAAAGTAAATAGTGATGATGACGAGGGCTACCCTCCAGTTCATCAGTCTCATTAAGGGTTTCCTTAGGATGCAGGACATTTTAGGTCAGATTTGGATGTCATTCAGGATCTCCAACATGTCTCCAATGAAGAACATGTCGATGACGAGGCAGTTAATTTGTTCCAACCATATTATATGCTGACCTTTATCGTCGTTTGCAAAATGCCTCTGATGCACATACCTTTAGGGCCTCTTACAGAGAAAAGAGCCTCCTTTGTTGCAGTGATTTGCAGGGTGGCGGATATCCTGGAATTTCTGGTCCCCTCGAAGAGAATAAGATTAACCTAATCACAGAAATGTTGCAACATTTTGATCTCTGAACCGTTACTGACTCTCAAGTATGCC
Organism: Lissotriton helveticus; assembly: GCF_964261635.1. NCBI lineage: Eukaryota > Metazoa > Chordata > Amphibia > Caudata > Salamandridae > Lissotriton > Lissotriton helveticus. The sequence continues at coordinate 979,942,082 of NC_136061.1, read as the reverse complement.
TTGATTTACTTTGTGATGGCTGCTTAGCTGTAATCCTCCCCCTCCCTCCCCACACCCTGCGAGGTGCTGCAGGCCAGCATCAGGGGATCTGATGCTATGCACCAAAATCCTTTTCTTTTATTAAATTGACATTACACTTCCTGAATGCAGTTTCTCTCTTGTGGGTGTTCAGGCTGAACCAGAAAGTATAGCATAAAGTGCAAGTCTTTCCTCCTTGTACACAGTATGCACATCTATAGTAGACGTAAGATAATAGTTTAGTTAGAAGTAGCGATTTCTGTTTAGAGGTCACTTGTGACCCATCTCCGAAGCCCATAATTCACCAGGATTTAGACTACTGTGGATTGTGTTTTTCTGCCTTTGGGTTCACACTTAAGTTTTGGAGCTCTGGGACCGCCACAGTGCATAAGCAAAGATGTCAACATCTGATAAACAAATAGCCTACCACAGTACTTGAAGACATCTTGTAACCATTGGTGCTTCGGAACTGATTTGGATCAAACAATAGAGGCCAGGTCCTACGAGAATTACTTATTGGGGGATGGGTTATGGAGAATACTCTATTCCAGTTCTACCCTAAGTGCAACAGCATGTTCCCGTGGTCACATCATCATAGGATCTGTAACCTCTGACTTTTGATTCACCACAAGGAATCGAGCTGGTTGGCCTGCCGGGATCAAAAACAATAAAACCATCCATTAGTGAAAGGAACGGCAGGGGGCATGTTACAGAACGCACTGCCAATGTTTTCCAGAGCCAACCACCCTGGTATGCCAGGGTTCAAGTGCAATGTAGATCAGGGTACGTTTCTTTTGTTGACTACTTCAGAGTCCTTTTTCAGGGCATACAGATGAACCCACACCCAGGACAAAGACTATGCCTTGGGTTTCGTGGCCATCATTTGCTGATCTTCTCTTTCGTAGGTTGCCATTGAGCAGAGCCTCCACGTTATGCCAAGACGCCACCTTGAAAGGGCCATGCCTTGAGTGTCAAACCACCACCGAAATGCCTCAACAACCGCAATCACTAGTCCAAAGCCAGCTCAGCACCTAAAGCCAGTTCCAACTCCAAAAAGGCCTGTAAAACATGGCATTGAGCTTTGCCATTGAGAGACTTAATCTCGTCAATAAGAGCATGGCCAACTCACTTGTGAGCTGAGTTCGACCTCCTAACCTGCACCGGGTATGGCTCTGAGCTATCCACAACTGCCAGAAGATCAGCGCAAACAGCCTGATGATAGGTTAAAGAGAATCTGTATAGATCCAGTCACCAAGCATATCATAACTCAAACACAACAAGCTACACCATTGGGACAACCCCAGAATAATAAAATATGCTTCACATTTGAGGAGGTGATTTTAGAGAAGCTTAGAACTTTACCAATTCCCAAATAGATTGGGCATATGGGGCACAGGCAACCACCAGCACAGTCCTCTCCACATTCTATATCCACGTCACACTCTGTCCACACAGATTTAACCCATAATCCTGCTGCAGATCTTCCCGATTCCTATGTAGAGCCCATCCTTGTAGACTATGGAGCTGACCCCTTATTGTAGATCCCAAAGATGACCTATCCTTAGAATATTTGCCACTAAAGTGATTGTCACCTCAATACCCCACCTCATGTCACATAGTAATCCAGCATGTAGTGGACTATCAGAATTACAAATGTTATGAAGGAAGGGGAGGACTTTGTCATCGAAATACTTCACCAAGACTCAAGAAAAAGTACCAGGTGGTGGTGGCACAGGACGCAATATACATCAGGGGAAGTGTGTCACCTGATTCATTCTATTGCATATGGCTCAAAAAAGGCCTTTCGTACAGGGGCCATACACCACCTCCGTCTGACAAAGCACATAAATAGTGCTGGCAAATGAGTAGCTGTGGGTGCTGCTACTCCTTGGTGAGTTGCCAGCTAAGTAGAGCTCCTGTCATGATGCAACAGGTTTCACTGGGAGGAAATAGAGCAGCTGGTTAAAGAAAACACCTTTGGGAGGCTTACAGAAAGTACAACACAGAGCTTGTCCAGGTGGGAAAATCTTGCAAACACTACCATTAGGTGTGCCCTGAATGCAGCTGATACTGCCTCCTGTCAAATGAACACTACTGTTCTTCTTTGTCAATGTGCCAGAGTAAGAGCTTCCAAATTCCGATCAGAAGTCCAGCAATGCCTCCTACATGTACCTTTTGAGGAGAGCACCATGTCTGCCGTCAGGTGAACACAATACTGGGAAAAAATAAAATGAAAGATATGAACACAACTAAAGCTTTGGCACACTACAGATGTAGCCTACTTTAAGGAGTTAACAAACATGAGTTGAAGTCAAGTCAGCCATCTGAACGCCTGAGGCACCAACCACAGCAGTATTGTTAGGAGATTAAGGAAAACAAATTGGAGGCTTCTGGAGGTTGAGGCCCCAAAGGAACAGCACGTTGACCTGCATAGCAGTGACCTTCTGCACATTTCCTCCGATCACAGAACACTTGTGGGTAGATAAATAAGGTTATATTTTCCGTATAAATAGATACTTTCCATTATCACCTACAGTTACTGCCTGGAGCTTCTTATCATTCACCCTTTTTTACCACAACGCCACAGTATCAGTCTAGACTATGTAAGCCTGCTGCAAAAGGAAGTGTAGACATTGATTCAGAAAGGAGAGATAAAACCAGCATGGACAATGCATTTACTCCCTAGATCGTTGAATGCTTAATTGCTACATCATATAAGAGCACTTCAGAATAACCACAACTCAAGATGTCCTTCTGCTGTTCTGCATTAGGGACTACCTGCAGCCCTCGATTTCAAGGACTCCTACTTCTGTATCCCCACCCACTCAGCATACCCCTGGTACCTCAGGTTTGTTGCAAATGGAAATCCTGATCAGTCCAGAATACTACAGTCTGCGGTGATAACAGCCCCAAAGATATTCACACCATGTCTGTCATTGGAAGAAGCACATCTTGGCCACAGCAACATTTATGGATTTCTTTACCTGGGTAACTCACTGCTAAGGAGCAGCACCTGAAAGCAGTGCCTCTCTCCCGCTCAACGAGCAGTGTCTCACATCCACGCATCAAGGTTCACAGTTGGTGGAAAAATATGTCAACCCTCTGTTCAATAAATGTAACCCTTCTTAGTAGGCGTAGTGTTTTTAGCACCAGGCAAAGCCTTCCCCCAACCTCGAAAGAACATTTCAGAGGAGTCTTAACCTTTTCGTAATGTGTCCACACAAAATTATAATAAATATGTCTGGCTGGTGATGTCTTGTATTACAATAGTACCTCATGCTTCTGGCATACGCGCCTTCTGCTTGAGTGCCTAGCCAAAAATTGGTCACAAGTGACTGGTCAGTGGAAGGATCTAGTTCAGCACAAACTGTTATGGTGGAATAACTAGAATTTGTTACTGGGTAGTTTGTTTCCTGCTCCCTAGCTGCGGGTGACCTCAAATCAGGCGCCTCCCTCTCAGGGTGGGGAGCTCATCTTGGCCAACTAACAATCCAGGGCCAATGGTCTCCTCAGCACAAAGTCTATACATCACTGTGCTGGAATTAATAACAGTTCTATTAGCACTTAGAGCATCATTCGAGCAAACAGGCACATGGCCATTCATTCAGCATCATTTGCTTCTTCTGGTGGAACAATTCCCACTAGTAGTTAATGACTTTGCGGACCTGCTCAGCAGGATACGTCAGTAAACACACAATTGAGAGAGAAACAGCCAGGTACTGCAGCGGTACTTCCACTACTGGGGGACACACATCATGGACCTCTTCGTCACTCCCACAAAAGCAAAATGTCAAATCTTATCCTACAGTTATCCACAGTCCATGGACAATGCTTTATGGATGAACTCTTCAGGAATATTTGCGCACTCTTTTCCACCAGTACCACTCAGACCATTCGTAGTAAGAAACATGAGGCAGGCTCCCATGCTGCTTATCCTCTTAACACCCACCTGGGAGAGACAGCTGTTATACTTGATACTTCTAGAAATATTTCTACTTCTACTCAAGAGACTGCATTCACGAGTAGACCTCCTCAAAATCATAGTCCACTGCAAAACCCTAACCTCAGGGTTCTGAATCTTGCAGTTTGTCACCTAAAGTCTAAGAGTTTGGGTATCTTCAGCTCCAAAATGAATACATGTTCATTCTTATGGAGTCACCTAAACCCTGCAACAAAGGCGTGTTCTGCAGCCACATAGAAAACTTTTGTTCACTTCTTTTATACTCTAAATAAGCAGCCCCTACATGCCTTGTTACAAAATATCTGCTATTTGTTGTGCCTACAGGAGGCAGAGTTAGTGTATACTCTGTCAAGGTTCGGTTAGCAACCCGGGCAGCTTACTTAAAAAAACACCACCACCAGTCAGTAATCAAGCTACTGGTTGGCAAAACCTTTGTGGAAGGCCTTAGAAAAGGATGACCCCCTCACCTCCAGAGTTCCACTGTGGCCTGGATGAGACCTCAACGCTGGTTTTATTCTGCACATTGGGCTGCCATTTGAGCTTTTACACTGTAGCACACTTGTCATGGATGGTAGCGATCCTCATTACAATTTCTTCCTTTTGTAGGGTTAACAAACTAGTTCTAACTGTGGACCAGGTCTTTATTAAAGACCACAAAGATGGGGTTGCCCGTAGAATTTATTTTGTTTTATGCCAAACTTCATTTCCCTTTTCAGTGTCCATCATACCATTGATATGCCTAATTTTCTGTTATAGGCCTCTTCTAGGCAGGACGCGCAACATTCCATGAGTGACTCAGGATAAAGGGAGTGAGAGTGAGCCTCTTAGCTGTTTCGGAAGGTCACCTTTCTGATTCTTGTTCCGCACAGCCACTCAGGCAGACTGCAGTCAGCTGGGTACCCAACAGCACTCCTTCTTGCATGGTACCCCAAGCCACCACAGTCAACTCGATTTCCCGCCCAGACATTGGCCACTGCTCCAGGTTTCCCACGTAAATGCAGGGACCCCCAGGTGCCTCAAAAAGCTCGGTACGCCAGTTTCAATGGGTGCCCATACCACACAGGGCATGCCTGAGCCACTGTATGCTTAGGGTGATCTGAGAGGGGTAGGACCCATCAGAGCACTAGCAAAGCAAGGCCTTATTGGTCCGCGTTCAACCCACACTTATTATTTCTTTCTTACACCTCAGTCTTTGCAGTCTGATGTCACCTCTTTCTTCGCAGTCTGATTGTGTCCTGGCTGCAGGAATGCAGACAACCACCAGACATGGTGAGCTTGTCTGCAAGATATGCAGGTGTGTTGGTTGTGATGGCTTCATAAAAGATGGGGCTTGTTTTGAAGGTGCTGAAGCCTGACAAAGGAAGCCAATGTATTTCCATCAGAATGTGGGTGATGTGATCATATTTTTTCATCTTCTGATTGAGACGTTCTGAGGTGTGTAGGATGCCCCTACGTGGTGCCAGTGTGAAGTCTGCTAGCCCACTGAGCAGGGTGTTGCCACCATCCAGGTGGAAAATTACAGGGGCTTCGAGAGTGGTCCTGAAGTTGCTTTCTCAAAGGGACTGTTTCTCTTTCTTTAGAAGAGAGACCTGGTACCAGGCTGTCTTTTCTTTCTGTGGTAGAGAATGAGTATGAGGTTGGTGTCTAGGGTGAATCCAAGTGACTTGGCAGTTGGGGTTCAAAGCTTTCAAGGTTCATGTCATTGAATCTGGATTGTACTTTTTCTTATTTTTCGTAGTTGGCAGATAACAGGAATCCTGTTGTGATAGAGTTAAGCTTCAGGTCAGCACTGGACATCCAGGTCTGGATGTTGTGCATGCAGTGTTTGAGTCATTGGATGTCTGAATCAGAGGAGGTTTTTAAATATAATATTTTTTATCATCTACATTTTGGTGAATCTTATTGCTGTTATCTAGGAGATAAGCACCAAGCGGCTCCATGTAGATGTTGAACATGACAATAGACAGGATGGAATCTAGGCATCTTTTGGGACTAGAGATGTCCTCTCTTGGCTAGCATTCGTTGACAGATTATTCTGTGTTATGCCTATTTTTGTAATCTGCCTGTCCAGTATGTATAGGGTGGTTGATTGCAGAGAGCCGTTCTGACCCTGAAGGTGTTTGTCTCATGCTAATTTATCAGTGCTGGGATTGGGATCCCTGGGATCCCATTGGGAAATGGGATTGGTGCTGGGCAAGTTGTGGCTACAATTGGCTATGAGATCCCATGGTGGAGAAGCGTGGCTCAATGGTTAGAGCGGCAGACCCTGATGCAGAGGCCTGGCCCGGGACCAGGGTTCAAATCTCGCCTCGGCGGCTCTTGACTCAATTTCCCCAGACCTTATAATTCTCGCCTCGGTGCCTAGTCTAATCATGGGTCCCACTCTGTGACTCTGGGCAATAGCTTGCTTAATCTCCACAACGGCCCCAGCAGCGCTTGGATGCCTGGCTTCACCTTGGGGGTGCCCAGGAGTGGACATTTCACATGGAAAAGCCAGGAAGGGTTCCACAGCGGTATGAGTGCAGCGCCGGGACGCCCCGTCGCGTGGGCAGCCGTGCGCTTTACAAATACAACACATTTACATTTAATAAAGCAGCATGCCAGAAATAAAATTAGACGTGCTGGGGTGACCAGCCCATTTTTAGAAAAGATTGGCTGAAGGCTGTAGCCAATAGCAGCTGTTATCTACTGGATTGTGATGTTCCAGGGTGTTTGGTTTTGTGATCTGGAGTGGCTATCCCAAGAACAACCAGGTTTTCACCTCTCTCCTGAAATTTTTATTCTTGGATGCCATGGATCTTGGCCGAAAGAGAGTTCACAATTTTGGCTGCTTGGACTGAAAGAAAATCCTCCTATGGATTTTTTTCATTAAGCTTTCTTTTTAATACTATTGATTCTTTATTGTAACGTGATATGATGATCTGAGGGCTGATCTGAAGTAGAGTCATCTGTTTTGTTTGTACAGTTTACCTTTTATTTGAGGGTATAGTGGCAATTATCCTTGGATGGCTATTAGTACTATGCTTTGAACATTGATGTTTTCACCACCTGTAGCTAGTGGAGTCCTTGTTTGATTGGTATAATGTATTTCTGGAGTGTAAGTAGAGGAGTAGTTTTGCTGCAGCCTTCTGAATTCATGAATTCTTGATAGTTTATATATAATTAATCTGTTGGCTCCAAGGTAGATGCCATTTGCATTGTCAAATATGCATATCTCTAATTTGACCTGCAGCTTTTGTTGGCATGGAAAGTATGGGAAGATCCTGCATAAGGTTTCATGGAATTAATGGTGTTTCTCGCAATCTTAATAATATCGAGGATAGGTTTGAGTCCATGATCACTTCTAAGCTCCTCACATCTCTTGATGTGGTTGGAGGTGCGTCAGGTTTCACAGGCCATATGCCAATAGGTTGATGTTTATGCCATTGTCTGCAGGTAATGATCTCAGGCTTTGAGGCATTAAGCTCCATTGATTTTTCATCATTCCTGTATCTATAGCATCTAGGACTAATCCAGTCCTCCTCCTTGTATGTCATCTAGGCTGTCTGTGGTGATTTGAATATCATCTGTATAGCTATAGCAAGAGAAACTTTCGGATTTGGTTAGGAAGTGAGATGTGTGTTCAATGAGAGACGGGAAGGGATTGATCCTTGGGTAACTCCACATTGTTTTTTGTGAAGAGCTGATGTGAATGGTGGTATAAAAACGAGGCTATTCCTGTCCTTGAGTTATGATGTAATCTATTTTACTTTATTTTCACGTTTTGAAATATGTTTGGAGACTCCCTGCACAAGTTGTTTGAATGATATCTTTAAAGATCTTTGGAAGAACATGGTCTGATGGTGATGGTCTGTTTGTGTTGATGAGGTCATGGAATTCCTTCTCTGAAAAGGTGATGAAAGTTGCTAGGGATGGCAAACTGGCGTCCATCACATGTAAATTCTGTCAGGTATTGGTGGTGTGTTGGCGGGTTCTCTATTGTTGATCTGAATTCAGTGGCAGTTGTGTCAGAGAAGGCTTGTCTCTGAGTTTTGGCACTCACAGTTGTAGGATTCTGCAAGGATCAAGTGAAGTTCCTTTAATGGGCAGTCTTCTCACAGATTGTGAGTAGAGTAGTGATGTCTTTTTGTGGTCCACATGGCTGCTTTGTATCAGTGCAGAAGAATCTTGTCTTTTTTTTATACCTCAGTTTCCCCCATTTGCTTTGTAGAGCACTGAATTGTGTATTCCTTTGTTTAATATTATCACTGCTTAGGTGTTTTTTTCCTTGGTGTTAGTCCAGGAAGGGAGGGGGGTGGCTTAATGGTATCTTGTAGTCCAGTCCTGATCAAATCCATTTGTAATAGTTGGCTGCATCTTATGGACTCATGTTGACTGGAGTTCTGTCGAGATGGTTGTTCAGTGCTAGTATATTCAGTTTCTTCTATTGTCTGTATGTGTTGCTGTCACCTTTGAACTGTTGTGATTAGTATTCAAATTTTGAAAGAGATGGTATGCTGGTCAGTCAAGATAACTGGGGGGTTGTCAGTCACTTATGCCTGTTCCTTAGGGGCAAATATGATATTCAGAGTGTGACCAGTGGTGTGGGTGGGGCCAGCTTGTATTTGCTCAAGGTAAGGACTAGACTAAAAGTAATAGTTGTGGTTGATGCTACATCATTGTCAAACCAGATATTGAGGTATCAAAGGATGTAGAGGTTGGAGTAATTTAGTTGTGACTTGCTCATTGTGTCCAGTTTAGCGACCCTACATTTCCCACAGAGGGATTCACTCTGTAGATCAAGAGGGAAGGAGCAGGCGAAATTTGGGATGAGATAACCTCTCTCTGAGGTATTCACGGTCTGTAATGTTGAGATCGTTGATGCAGGATATTTTATTTATTTATTGTGGTTGCTTGCCCAGTCTGCTTCAGTGTTGCTAGTGCAAATCTTGATGAAAATGCTGTATCCATGTGAGGCGGTATTGTGTCATGTGGGTGTGAAGGTGTTGCTGAGTCGTATGTGTCAGATGAATGTGATGACTGAGAGAAAATCAAATAGTGCTTATATTCATACTGCACAGTTACTTCTGTGCTTCGTCTGAAAAGCAGTTGCGATACAGAGGGCCTACACATTTAGCAATGTTGCCTTTTTAGGATACAAGAGGATGGATGGTCCATTCAATCTTTTTTCCTTTTTTTCTTTAGATGTTCACTCCGCACCCCCTGATGTGACCACAGGCCTTATACAACACTCCTACCATGAGCGTCCACAAGTTGCATCAGTACGGGGAATCCCCAAGGGGTTCAACAGCAGCGTTCTGGAAACTGCAGATGGTGAGAACCAGTGTGCCATTAAGTGAAGCAATCCTAATATCTCAATAAATTGCACTCCATCAAGAGAGAGATGGCCATGTTTCTACATCACTGAGAATTTTGTGTTGCTTCTGTAATCAAGTTCCACAATCCTTACTCAGTGGTTTAATTTTTGCATCCTAAATTTCATTTATAAGCCAGCAGCTGTTTCACATGCCATCCTTTGCTTGGCATCATGAGTTCTCAGCTCTGACAATAGTCTTTAAGTGGTGTATTGACAACTAAAGTTCAGCTATAGATTCCTCAGCGGTTGTTGACTAGAATATAGCCTGTGCCCCTGTCAGGCTACAGCTTGCAAATAAAAAACAAAAGCAACCTTTCTTCTACATCTCCCTGTTGATCAGGAAGGCCGAAGGAGATTAGTTGACTTGAATAGTCTTAGAATCATTATTTTAGACCCAAAACAAGGCTACTATTGTTCAGTGTGAAAGGCTAGAAAGGGAGAATGTTTCAGAACTCTTGAGGTCCAATTGACAATGCTATTTGCACAGCAAAGTAGCATTTAGGTGCACATTAGCTTAATTTTTGAGTGCAGAATACGTTTGTGACTCACAAAACATACATTTACATTCATACATGCATGTTTGCACCACCTGTATTTGATATGCATGTTGTGCTCTCTTCTACAAACTAAATACCATTAGAATATTGCCATGCAACTAACTTTTCTTTGAAGACTTGTTTACGTTTTTAGGTTTGCATCACCCGCCTCATGGTCATTATCCATAAAACCCACAATGCAGAGGGACACAGCCTCCGCTTCACATTTAATATTCCTCCATCAGCTTATGCGTTGGTTAATTGCTTCATAGAAAAACTGAGAGCAGTTGTGGAACAGTAGCAATTCTCAGTGAAAATATTTTTGACACAAACAGATTTAAAGCCTGAGCCTCCATGTTATAAAAGAATGACTAGTGTGGGGTTGGGAGAATGGAAAGTGCAGGCATACCTGCTATCCCTAGAAAAAGACCATTATGAGGTCTGTGTTTACTACAGAATGATGCTGAAAATATTTCAGAAGTGTTTTGGTGCACAAATGCTTTGACTTCGGAAAGAAAGGCTCTTCACATAATACACTATGAAGGCCCCGATGGTCTGTACTGTTTTGCCTTGTGGGATTCTGAGAGTCTGAAAGACAAGTTTGATGAAGGCACCAAAACAGATGGGGAGGAGTTCTATTGAAAGCTTTCCATTCAAATTGATCTGGATGTAGATAATGTGGAAACTGTCCTCCTTCACAGTTGAAGGCTCTGGTTTGACGATGACTTCATTTGGCAAAACAAACAGAAATATATATTGCCTAGGACCGAAAGAGCACCTAAGACTTCTACAAAATAGATAATTCCCACGTTGTCATCTTCGAAGTTCTCAGCACACAGGTTCATTGGGTTATAATTATATGTCAGTAAATGAGTAAATTGGACCAAAATGTGCTTTAGATTAAAAAAAAAACCTTATTCCAAGGGTTTGACTTCAGAGCACAGATTGGCCACAAAAAAAGAATTGATTTTGTGTCCAAGATGCACCTCAAAAAAGCATTCACTTTGAAGCATCTTAAACAAGCATTGGCAGAGCCAATAGGTGTCACTTATGCAAAATGTATTGGCTTTATCAATTTTTTTTTTTACATGTTGCACATCAGTTGGGCTGCTGTGCGACATATCTTAAAGTAAAAAATACAAAAAAAGCTCAGCATTGACCGCGCCATAGTGCTATTTTTTGGTTTAAGCCATACTGCACAGCAGTACAACTGATGTGCAACATGTCGAAAACATCGACAAAGCCAATAGGTATTGCATTTGTGCAAATTGGCTTTGCCAATGCTTGTTATATAAATTGTTTTCGGATTTCTTGAGCGCCGGATCGTTCTTTCCCATTGTTTTGGTACTGTTTAAATGCTTATCACTTGTTACTAATCTAAGGATCCTAGACGGGGTGGTAAGTGTATTATGCAATGAGGTTGCACAAACACACCATATAATACACCCCATTTCCTCACACACCCCCATATGTGCATACATGTAATATCTACATAGCCAGACGACTTAATTAACAAATATATATATTTATACTTAAAAACATAAAACCATTTACTTACATACATGTAAATAGACCCCTCCCCCCACATACACATACATACATATTCTGATCATGTTTTGAGATGTGTACATGTGTGTGTATATATAATACACATATATATATATATATATATATCATAAAATGTAAGGTTTAATAGTCTATAAAATGACTTGCCATACAACAATATATGATAACAATACAGTACACTTTGACATCTTGGGTTCACTCAAGACAGTACACTGGAGGGGGAGGAAATGCAAGTTTATATGTCACATATAACTGTCAATGCTGCTTATAATTTAATGTACTAAAGTGAAACACACGTGAAACAATTATCTTTGTCTCTCTTGTACTTTAACTGCATCATTTACTTTGAGTATTCTGATGCCTTGGCGTGTGGTTTGCCTCTTAGAGGGAATCGAATTTGCCTAGCATAGTAACGATAAGTTTCAATTCTATTAAGGACACGGAGGCGAGGATTATGCTTTTCTTTCTCAGCTTTAATTAATAAACAAATTTCACAGCAGCCAGAAAAGCAATATAAATGACTAACCCAATAACATAGGAAAAAAGTTCATTTAGGTCCAAGAAAACGAACAAAAGTTTGACTCCAGACTGCAAAACCCATAAGTCCATCGGCTATGCTACATTTATTTAATGTATTTTTTATTTTAGAGGTTTTCTATAGCGCTGGCCAGACCCGAGGGTATCTGAGCACTTTACAACATGATGTAGAGAAGACAAATACAGGATAGTGGCAAGGTAGACCGATACAAAAGTGTTCAAAAATTACAATTCTGCTGAACGTCAGAGGTGCGTCGTAGAGGTAGAGAGGTTGAGGGATCCGAGGTGTAACATAGAGGTAGAGGGGTCAAGAGGTAGTCTCAAAGCCTAGGGATAGCAAGTCTTATGCTGGAGTTTTCTCTTAGCGGTGCCGACCCAATAACTGAGAGTGATCGGGGAGAGGGCATGAGGCAGGTAGTGGGTGTGCGTTGTCTGATGGCTGCCGGTGGGATCGCGATGTCAGGTGGCTGCCTGGTGTCCATGCTGGATAGATAGGTCCTCCATTTTGAGTGTCCTTCTTTCTTGGCGCGGGTCAAGCCACATTGCTACTGTTCCTGTTTTGAACCGTCATTCCTTAAAATACAAAGAGACAACGTAAGATTTCCTGAGATCCAATCATCTTAGTCAGAGTTCAAGCATATCATTGCTTATGAGATAACGTAAACACCGCATTTGACCAATGGTATTATCCATTGAGAAATTGAAAAAACTTGCTACTTACTTACATACGGGTGCGTTCGCACGAGAGCGTCCCCTGGGAGGGATAATCCTCGCATCTGTGTCCTTAATAGAATTGAAACTTACATTAACTATGCTAGGCAAATTTCGATTCTATGTCCGGACCGGATGCTTGGAATATGTTAGCTTACTTACCACCAAATGTGCGTCATTCACAACCGGTTTGAAATAAAACCACTTAAAGGTGGAATCCGAGGACCAATCCACGGCGCGCATTAAGTCCTCCAAACGGGCTCCCCGGGAAAAAGCCTTAGAAGCTATTGCACCCCTGTCTGAAAGAGCTCTGAACTGTTTTGTGTCAATGCCCGCCTCTTGCATGACCCATCGCACCCACCTGGCCATAGTAGGTGAGGCGACTGCTTTGTGCGGTTTTCTTAAGGCAATAAGAAGTTGGCGTTCGCTTGGAGGGCGGAATTCTAGAGTCATATCCTTGTATGCCTTGAGACAATTCACAACACATAGCTTGGGGACATCAGAAAAAGCAGGGTACGAAATCGTTCTAGACGAAGACTTAGTACAGCGACCCACCATGAATGTAACACCCTCTGGAGAGAAAACTCTCGCCGAGATGTCCAGTGCGCGAATATCCGAAACTCTGCGGCACAAGAGTATGGCCAATTTGGCTGAGATTTCCTACAAAGAAAGGTACTTATTGGGCTGCCAAGAGAGGAAGAGATTCAAGACTAGATTGATGTCCCACAGGACAGAACAGCGTGGTTCCGGAGGTAAAGAAAGGCGAATACCTCTCGGGAGTCTACAGACGGAGGGTTGCTCCCCAAACGGAGCTCCCTCCACTGGGCAATGAGCCGCCTAAATCGCAGAACGCACCGGGTTAATAGAACGGTACTCTAGGCCATCTGTTGCCAACTCTGCTAGAAATTTCAAAATGGGAACGACGCCTGCGACCATGGGATCCAAACCCTATCGAAGACACAAACGCATCCACTTCATCCAGGCGGAACGATAACGCTTTGAAGTACTGTCTGCCCAGGCTTTGAATAAAAGGACTTCAGCCGATCTGGAAAGTCCTGGGAGCGATCAACGTCGCATGAAAGCCACCATGCCATGAGGCTGAGAGAACCCTGGATGATCAGATGATGCTGCTCCTCATCCGGATTCAGAAGGAGATGAGAAAACAGGGGGAGTAGGATTAGAGAATCCCAAGAAAGTTTCAGAAGAACCGGAAAACAAATTTGGGACCTCCAATACGGCGTCACCACTACCACTTCTGCCTTCTGGCGGCGGACCTGGGCCACCGTCTGCACCACCATCGAGAATGGAGGGAAGGCATAACCCTTCTCCTGACTCCACTCCTGGAGGAACGCATCCGTTGCCACCGCAAGGGGATCTGGTCTCCAGCTGAAAAAGTGCGGGAGCTGGTAATCCTGGCGGGACGTAAAGAGATCTACCGGGAAAGGCCCCCAGAGGGCGGCCAACCTCTTGAAAATGCAAATGTCCAGTTGGAGTCCCTCAGATGCCTGGAGTGCCAATCTGCCACTTGGTTGGCTTGGCACGACAGATACTCTGCTGTCACAGATATGTGAAGGGCTAGGCAATAGTCCCAAAACTCCTTTGCCAGAGTCACCAGGGCTCGTGAACGAGGACCTCCCAAGTGGTTGACGTACCGGACCGCGGAGACGTTGTCCATCTTTAACAGGACAAATGAACTCACTCTGTCCCTGGTCCAGCATCGAACGGTGAAAGACCCCTCTAGGAGCTCCAAACAATTGATGTGTAACGCCTGTTCATCTAACGACCAGGCACCTCCGGTGGAGAACTCCCCGCAGCGGGCGCCCCACCCCGACCTGCTGGCGTCTGATTCTATAACTAGGTCTGGGACCGACCCAAAGATCTCCCGGCCGTTCCATCCCTCCATGTGTGTGAGCCAACATGACATTTCCTCCTTTACCTCCGTCGAGAGGGGAACCGTCTGATCGTGTGACAGGCCTCTTCTGAGATGGCGTTGTAGGCCTCGATAGTGGAGGGACCAGGAAAGATTGCGTGTATGGATGAGGAGAGAAGGCCCACCTCCCTGGCAATCTGACGGAGAGAGGCATGAGTTTTAGAGATAGTCTGCCTCAACTTGTGCCGGATATTTGCCATTTTCCGAGACGGCAGGCTTAAGGAAGAACGAAGTGAATCTACAACAAATCCGATAAACACTATGCTTTGAGCAGGGTTGAGGACTGACTTGTCTCCATTGATGACCAAGCCCAACCCCTGCTGTAACTGCACAGCTATCTTCCTGGGACATTGTGCCATAAGTAGGATGTCGTCCAGGTAAACAATCATACGTATGCCCTGGCTCCGAAGGAACTCCAACGCTGGGCATCTTTGAGGTCCAGACGGAACATCCAATCGCCTGGGAGAAGGACGACCCGGAGGAGATGAATCCCCTCCATTTTGAAATGTTGCTAAATCAAGCACCCATTGAATTCCTTGAGGTTGATTACCTGATGCCACCCCTCCCCCCCTTGGCGCCCCCCCCCCCCCCCATTGGTTTTGTCTACCAAAAAGATGTTGGTGAGAAACCCATGGGGATGCAGAGCTGAGCAAAAAATGGCCCTTTTGGTGAGCAGCTCTGATACCTCCTCATCAACCAGCTGTGCAATGGAGAAGCTGATGGAACGTGGAAAGCCCTCTTGGCGAGGGAGATCAAAAAATTCGATGTGAAACCATTTGATAGTCTGCAACACCCAAGCGTCTGTTGTAATAGCCACCAAAGCACCATGAAAGGCCGCTAGTCGACCCTCGATACGGACCTGCGCTGCAGGCAAGACACTTACCATTGGAACCACTGCCGCTGGCGTTGTTCTTAAAGCTACCACGGCCTCGGAATCGTTGTCCCCTGGTGGGGTAAAAGTTGGTGTAATTTGCGGTGGAGTTATACTGCCCCTGCCCAGAGCTTTGACCCTTGATGGGATTCTGCTGGCCACCGCGGCCGGTCGAGCGACCCCTGCCAACGACCGGCCCTTTGGGGAAAAATGGGGTTGGAATACCCTCTTTATGTTGGACTAGGCCTTATCCAACGAGGCAAATGCGACCACAAATTTGGCCAGCTCTTTGACAAAGGGGTCCCCCAAGAGGCTCCCTTGTGCAACTGCCCCCACCTCCGAGGAGGCTAAGTCACCCAATTAGTGATCCAACTTGATCAGTAGAGATCGACAACGTTCTCTCGATAGGGCACAATTGGCGTTACCCAAAAAGATAACCACCCGTTGCGCCCAATTTGACAGAACCTCGGTGGAGATGGCGGAACTTGTCATTTTCGCCTTTTCCTCCATGTCCAATATTTTCGGAAGGGGCCCTATCGCATCCAGAAGCTTATCTTGACAGGAGCGCCAAGAGCGAACTTTTTCCTAATGGGGGTCTTTCATGTATTTGGCCAAGAAAGTGGCCATTTTGGAGTCCAGCTCTGGGGTGAAGGCTACTTTCCCCTCCAAAGTGGGTCGCGGACACTCCGCTCTCATGCATCCCCTAGCCTCCTTCTCCAGGGCCTTGCGGAGGCGGCCGGCCACGAACTTGGCCTTCTTGTCCCCAAATGTCCAAGCTGCTGACCGAGGATGAATAATTTCATCTGGGTCCAGCATGCCTGCACTATTCTGCGATAACATGGTGGAAGCACTGACCGGGCACCAAGACCGCGAAGACCCCTCATCCTCATCTGTATCTCCTGGTGAGTCCCCGTCATGAGGCGGGAAAGTCTGTGCGGGAGACTCAATGGGCTCCGGGGCAGGAAGAGGCCCTGGGGAAAACAACCGCCTTAGCTAGGACAGCGCTTCTGACGCACTTGAATGCATCTTTATCCACCCCCTGCACCTCTTCAGGATCACCCCCATGCAACACTTCTTAGGTGGCAGGGGACACTCCCCAGGTGTCATGTTACTAGCAGGGACTGGGAGCCCTAAGTGGGCTTGCACCACTTTGGCGAACACCCATACAATGCGGTTCGAAAGGCGCTGCTCCATGGGACCCACAACTTCATTTACACACCTGTAAATGGAGCTGTCCACAGCTTCAAAAAAATCGTCATCATAAGGGCGGTGTTTCTGGACCTCCTCCTCCTCCTCCTCCTCATAAACATCCCCTTGTTCCATGGTGGTAAAACCAATGAATCCAACAACTGAATACTCGTCAGGTCCAGAGGTAACAGTAGGGGACATCACAATATATCTAGAGGTGGCAGCCTCAGGTGTTTGAAAAGTCTGGTAAAACCAGAAGCCAATGTGGGCAGACCAAAAGGCTGCAAGAATTTAATGTGCAGAGTAAAATCTCAATCGAGGCTGCACTTGCCTCAGGAGCACGCAGGCCCTCTGCAGGCTAACTGGGCCCAAACCGCCACCCAGCGCACTCAAAGAAGTAAACGTGCAAAACTCGCCTGAAGGTGATAAACGCGGCTGAGCCGCAATAACGACCCACGCCAGGGCATTAATGAGCATGCAATCGGAAGGATACAGACCCCAAAGGGTGTTTAGGTGTGGCAGCAGGGACAAGGCTCACGGTGGTGCAGCTCACGCAGCGCGGTTCCTCATCTGAGGAGACCGCACTGCGGGGGCAGCGAGACGTGTGAGACCCCCTAGCGAGCTTGTGAAGCACCGCCGGAAAAATGGAGGTGGCCACGTGAGGAGCGCAAACGCTCCCGCGGTCGCAAGGAATCTGCAACGTCAGACAGTAATAAGTCCATAAAATCTCCCTAGGCACTGTTCGTTACAGACATAGTGCTCCTGGATCACAAATAACCGCAATGAGGCAAATACAAGCAAACCCAAGTAAGACATAGGAAAAATTACTTAACTGGCTGCGAAGCAGCGAAGAAAGAGGAGGGACACTCTAAAAATGGAGGACCTATCTATCCAGCATGAACACTGTGGAAGGACTTGTTATGTGGCATACCAGATGGACTTATGGGTTTTGTAGTCTGGGTTCAGACTTTTCTTCGTTTTCTTGGACCTAAATTAACCTTTTTCCTATGTTATTGGGTTAAAGTAATTTATATTGCTTTTCTGGCTGCTGTGAAATTTGTGTACTAATTAAAGCGGAGAAAGAAAAGCATAATCAGAGCCTCTGGTCCTGACATAGAATCCATGTTCCTGGCCGAGTTCTGGGCCAGCTTTCCACATGAAGTTCCTAGTTTGCCCACCTGTTAATATATATTCTTCCCTGAGCAAACGGTGTATATACCCCTTTATAGCTACTGATTTATTAGCGGAGGCCTTCTTGTTGCTACAAAGAGGCCTTGAAATTAACATGTGATAACTTGCAAAACAAGTACTTCCTTAAGATTTTAAGTAATTCTGCTTTGTACCCTTGACATGATTGTATTACTAATTTGTTAATAAATAACACCTTTTACAGCATTATGTGGTTTCTGTATGCTATAAAAACAACCCAATTTAGCATCACTCAATTTACCGACATCCGAAGGGACCTGCAGATTACTGCGTATTTCGTTGGTGAATTCGGAACTATTTTGCCAGCATTGTTCCTTTACATTTTATCCGCAGAATAAATGTAATAAATAGGTCATGTACTTACCTCAGTAGGAGAAAGGGATAACACAGGAGTCCTTCACGCTGCCAGTGCTGTTTGGTGCAAATGTCAAATCTAAAGAAGGAAAACATGCACCAACTGTTATATTGCACTAATCTGCTTAAGAAGGCATGAGCTAGTTAAAAAGGCAGTTTGGTACAATATTTTTAATTCACAACGTTTCTGAAAAATGTGAAGCACGAAAATACTGATCTGCATAAATATATGGTATTATGCAATGTTTTAATGCCTCTGTCTCGTTGACTTCCATGATGAGTTTAGGCAGCCATAGAAAGATGCAAACGCACAGCCAATGGGATGTCGCGCTATTTTACGCTTCCGTTAGACTTCTGAGAACAAAATAAATGCAATGGAACATTGACTGTCATGACTACGCTTAACGTTTTCTGGTCGAACCATGACTAACTCACCTTAAGTCACTCTTTAATGGGATAGAACTTTACCTGCTCTAAACTGCATGTACCTCATCATGGCCATTGACAGTCACCCTTCCAGCCCTGAGCAGGGTCCCACAATGTTTCTATACGACCAGAGGCACGTGTAAACTTCACCACCAATAAGCTCTGTGAATTTTTGCGAAGCGCTCTTAGATTGGCTGAATTACTGCATGTGCTCCAATCTTAGATCACTTTACACAAGTCAAACCAAAACACAACTCATAGGTTATGTGTTGAACCATGGGATTGGCTATCTTGGGACCTGGAAGTACTACCACCACAGACTAAAACATGCAGTTTGTCAAAAGATAAATAACTGTCAACAGACATTAAGCTGAATTTGCAAACTGTCCGTATAAGTAGGGCATTTGTGGTCACCTTACAACGCATTTAAGTAAAGAAAACCTATTATAGGACTTTCTTGCTTATGATTTTCATTGTATCCAGGTCTGCCACGAAACGTCTTTATTGCCTTATCTGGGGCTCACTGGATCTTAAAAGATTTTTTGTTTTTAAAGTGCTATGACATGGCGAGCATTTACCGCTTCATAGCGCTTTTCTGCCTTTTTGGGACAATAAAACAGACCAAAGGGGTTCTAAAGCAGGCACTCACAGCGGGCGGAGAACGGGGGTGGGAAAGCAGCAGCGAAGGGCAGAGGTCAAGGAGCAGGACAAGTTGGGAAAGAAAGAGTACCTGCCAGATCCTGCAGTGGAAGGACGCTGGTCGCTGGAAGTAGTACTTGTTCTAGGCTCCACAGCAGGAAGCAGACTGGAAGACTCGAAACCCAGGAATAAGACAGAGGCGAACAGGTGCTGACCAATAGAAAGCAAGTTAATGAGTGATGTCAGAGCCACGTGGGAGCCAGCCTGTGGTAAGCAAAGTATGTGTATAATGTATAAATTGTTTTATAGCGCGCTCTATTACTTGAGAGTATCCTGGCGCGATGTGATGTGAGAGCCACATGGGAGCCAGCAAACATAAGTAAAAGTGATGTGGGAGCCAGTCAATGGTAAGGAAAGGTAAGTAATGAGTGGGCTCTAAGCCCATTTTAAGATTTAAAAAAAAAAAATCATATGAGATTTTGCAAGCACAGTGCAAGCGAAATCTGACAAAGGTTCAGCCCTGTCTCAAAGATTGAACTTGAAAAGAGGATTTATCCTGGGCTGAATTTAAACCTCAAAGTGGGATTGATTCATAGAAGATGCTCTGTCTGGAAAACCAGTTCAAACTTTAGAAAAGACTCAACTTTGAAAATAGCCTTCAGCTGGGGAACAGCCTCTTGTGCAGACTCCCTTCGCAGATCCAGCCTGAAAGAAAAAGTACAACTGAAAAAAATATATATTTCTTTGGAGCTTCCATCACTCAAAAAAAGAACATGCGAGGCAAGATATGAGGCAGATTAGAATTCTCAAAGACAAACATCTATTTTTCAGGCACAACGGCAAAAGAAACCTAAATAGACTTTTGAAAGATTCATTTGAGATGAGTTTAACAGTTAATCTGTTACAAAAAATAGTAAGAAATTGGTCACAGCTCTATGTTCAGTATTTCTGATGCCTCAGTCACCATAAGGTTCTGCAAACTACATTCAGAAGTGGAGGAGGAAGCTGAGCGTTATTTTCAAACTGAGGGTGAAGAACAAGATGACAGCATATACAATGGATTCCAAATAATATTTAGATACGTATCCTGTTAATGTTTCATCTCCAGAAGAACCACCCTCCTGTCATATGGTTTCTCAAATGGCAGCTTTCTGTGATGGTGTTCCCATGCAAGAGAAAGAGAATTTTGTGATAGAAATGTTTTTTTGACAGAAAAAGAGGAATCTATATCATCCACTGTCAGAAGCTGTCTTAAAATCAGCACAGAAATGTACTGTGACTTTGGGGAAAATGTAGCATTGCTCAGCAAGGCCCTATTCTGTGGTTATATACGTGACGTGGGAGTGGTACATAGATCTTGGAAATGCTCACTCTCCTGACAGTGGGAGTAGCAACATGTGATGCAGTAAATCGTTGTATTGCCAGTTTGTAGGCATTGTTGAGTTAGTACAACAGGCAACAACACCATGGAATGGAGAATGTTCTGCAGTGCATTCCCGACCCACGAAAAAAGTGGGCCTGGTAGTTTATATGGAAAGGAAAAATTATTTCGAATGCGTGAATATGCTACATGGCTCGCTCTAGGTGCAACAAAAGCCAGGGGATTTATATCATCTCCCAGGTATACCTTTTGATGGTGATCATCTTTTTGGGCCAAGATGGATGAGGTGTTTAAAAATATAAAGAAAGACAAGAAATTGGGAAAGTCAATCGGAGCACTGCAACATCACCCAAAATATAAAAGCAATCAGGCAGGCCAAAAACCATCTTTCCAATCCCATCAGACCTTCAAGCAAGAGGGGCAGCAGCCATTTCAAGATCCTCAGCAGTACTTCAGAGGTAAGTTTTCAGTCAGCGCTAGATTTAGAGCCAGGGATGCTCATGGCAGAGCCTCCTTTTCATCCAAATAGTTCCTCCATTTTCTTACTGAATACACAGCCACGGTCAGACAACACCAAAGGTCTCCTCCTCAAAAGTGGGAGGAAATTACCTCTGATCATTGGGTCCACTCCACAATTAGTGGGTGTTAGGGCATCAAGGTTAAATATTATACCACCCACCTAAGAGCTACATAGCCAATAAGGGCCATCTGCCTCTATTTCTGGACGAGGTTGAACTGTTGGGCTTCAGGTGGCAATAGAAAAGGTTCAAAGCTCCAAACCAGGAAAGTGCTGATACATTATCTGAGGCTTTTGAACAGATTATGTACACACAGTACGAAATGACATTAAAGGAAGCCATCTCACTTCTATAAAAAGGGAGACACACAACCACACTAGGGGGCTCATTAGGATCGCGGATTTCCTGCATCCTCCGGGCCGGCGAAAGCCACCGCCGGCCCGGAGGATGCGGGAAAACCGCCGCGGATGCTTTAAAGACCCACCGCCAAATTGGGATGGCTGGTGGGTCTTTGAATCTGTCCGCCGCTTTTCTGCCGCGGTCGCCATCCGACAGCGGCGGAAAAGCATTAACATGGCTGGCGGTGTCTATCAGACACCGCCAGCCATATTATGATAGAGTAAAAAGTATGCTTTTCCACGGCGGCTTTTCCGCCGTGGAAAAGCATACGGACCTTCACTTCAGGGGCCCGTTGCGGGCCCCCTGGGTGAAGGTGGGGTGGGGGGTGCACATGGGGGGTACCTATGGTACCCCCCTGCATTTGCGTGTACAAAGCGGCAGGCACCGCGCGGTGCCTGCTGCTTTGAGCACGCAAATGCCGTGCATGCATTGTTAACATTGCGGCGGGTGCAGCTTGAAGCCTGAAACCTGGCGGTCACATCCTAATCTGCACGGAGGGACCGCCGCTGCCCCTGCGGACGGTCCCTCCTACTCTATGGTGGCGGACGGACTCGGGTCCGTCCGCCATCATAATCGGCCCCTAGGTGTGAAAGATTTATATTTTGACATCTCAGCATCCAGCACATTGCCAATACCTACAGTCTGTGGTGAGTGACAACCACTACAAGTTCAGATGCCATAGTTATGCATAAACTTGGTGCCAGAAGTATGCCAAGTGTGTAGGTAGCTTCTGGCAACAATCTGCATTGTCATTTTTATTCAGTTTATCCTTACTTAGCTTCAGTTACAGGAGCAGACGGAAGGTCTCCACTATTACGGTGAGCGTAATCCCATAATGTGTCATCACATAGCTGCCATCTTCAGTATCTATTTTCCGCCATTGGTTATCCTGTTTCTTTCTACTCCAAATTCAAAACGTTGTGGGATGCACCCTAATTTCAGCAGTAGCCAAAGCTTATTCAACTGCAGAGAGAATTCAGGTGTTTCTGAAACTGATTCCTCTTTACCATACTTCATAACCAATGTCAGTAAGAAAAATTATAAAAAATTGCAAATGATTGCATAATGCGTATTGTTTATTACAAATACAGCTTTACAATTGTATTCTCTACTAGAATGCTTAGCAAGTCAATAATTTCGATAACCTGGGCTTGGGAGGATCTAGTATTGATGTTGCCCAGGGTATAACATTGGCTACTGTGGTTAGTGAACGAACCATTTCCTGGTACTTTCCAGCAAATGGCGATTACAACTGATAGATTCCAGAAGGGATGATGGTACACATGTCTGCATTTTTTAATTTTTTTTATGAACAATATTTTATTGCTTTTATTGACACGACATAAAGCAATACAGACATAGGCATTAGAACATTTGCAGGTTATCCCTTCCACTGTTTCCTGAGTTTCAAAACAGATCTCCTCTACGAATCAATAGAGGCCTGTGGAATCCCAAATTAATCTAATTAACCAGATTGTGTCATACTTCTCTGGGCACCTTTGAGCTTTACAAATGGACACCTCCAGCTAAGTGCACTTATCATGTGGCTCCGGCAGTGAAGGAGGAATTTTATCTAACTAATGCTTGGCTGTGCCCCTCTTTGAAATTATGATGCCCTAATTTACCACCAAGCTTGCACATCTTCTCCTACCAGCCTTTCCAATATTCCCAATAGGACCATTTTTGGAGATCTGTCAAGGGTCTGTTCCGGATCCTGGGAAGGGAATGTTAAGATTAACCCCCAATAGGTCTCTACCACGGGATAGGACCAAACAAGAATCTGTCTCTCCTCATCACACTGAGCACAACAAATATCAAGAAACTTTTCTGCCCATTACAACCTCTTGGGCAGAAGAGAAGTTGTGTGGAGCTAATTAAGTTCTATAAGCCGTAACTTGGAGGAGATTGCAATTTCTCTGGGTGCTCTTCCGACCTTCCTCCAGTCGCTGTTGTCTATTTCTCCCGGAGAGCTGCATATTGGTTGTGGGTGTTTATTACTAGACTATCTGAGATATTTTCCCCTCCCCCTTCCCTATTGGTCCCAGAGCGACTTTTGCCTCCAGTGAGTTGTTTTCACAGACAGGGGGGTCCGTGAGATCTGCCTTTTGGGCAGGCAGCGCATGCTGCATCATTTGGAATTATTTGTAAAAATTGGATTTTTGCAAGTCAAACTCGCATAATACAGCAAAATATTTAATTTGTGCCCCTGGCCAAACATCACCCAGTCTGGATATCCTTATTATGTCTCTCATGCCAAAGTGTAAAAGCAGAGCACTGTGCCAGATTCCACACCGCAAGAGTGTCTACACGAATGATTTACCCTAGCTCCTAATGCATCACAGAGCCCCACTTAAGCCATGCCTGACTACCCTTGTTATCTTAGGTAAGTAATGTGGAACTAGATTCCCATACTTTTAGCCCAGGACATACTTATCTTCTATCAGCTTAAGGTCTATTCTATACCCAGAATCCTTATTTGGGCTTTAGCGCTAGCCATTGAGCACGAGGATCTGTGTGGCTCAATAGTATAGGCCAATGTCTGCCATATCTATGCCCTATCTAAAGGTGGACTGGAAACACTGCTTAAAATACCACGGGTGGCATCTGATTCGTACATTTGAAGCAGTAGGCAGTGCCCCTCCTTTTTTGAAACATGACTGAGGAATTCCTGAGGGAAATGTTTGAGTTTGTAGAGAAGTTTGGGAAGCACCAGCATTTTATGTAGGGCTACCCTACCCAAGATGTTTAAGAGGAGATTCTGCCATTTAGTCTTGTTGTTCCTGAGTTTGGCAGTGAGTGTAGATAGGTTGAGACCCTATGCTACTTGCGGGTATTTGTTAATATGTATCCCACGGTGTTTGAAACTTTGTGACTGAACTTTCAATTTTTGCTTCCAGGATACTGCAGTGAATTGCTCTTTCTCCTGTACCATCAAAGACTTACCCCGTTTACTCACAACCCGGCTGCTTCTCCCTACAACCGGAATATTTGTAGTAATCTGGGTCCAGTCTCTGGGGGCATAAACAGCAGCATATTGTCTACGTTTAATGTGATGTGATCTTCGTGTCCCACGTCCCATTGGAACCCATCTACTTGTGCGCCACCGGTTTTTCAGGCAGCCGGGAGCTTCATTGTCAGATTGCCTCTTACCCTACTCAGTGGAAAAGGGAGCTGAGAGTGCCCTGTTGACACTCACTTGGGTCCGCGGACGGGAGTAAAGGATTTGAACATATGATTGGAAGTGATGCTTACACCCCAGTACCTAGAAGAGGAAGGCTCATTTGTCAAACTCCTTCTGAAAATGTATTAGGAGAAGTGTGCTTGAGTCCCTCACCTGGTCGGCATACACCAGAACAAGCTGGACTTTTCGAATACTATCCCGTGTGACACCGTTCTGCATTTACCTCCAGTGCTATCAAATTTGGCCAGGTACCATACGAGGATGTTTGCAGAAATATTTAATTGCCCTTTAATTAAGGATATAGAGGGTTAGAACGTTCAGCCGTCCATCTAACGTTCATCTTTGGGAAGTACCACAGTCATTGCTAGGTGCAGATCCTTGGGAAGGCCCCCTTGCCCCACAGCCCTCTCATACAGTCCTAGCAGCTACTTCAATAGCAAAGACTTGAATAGTTGGTAACATTCTAGATGATGGCAGTCAGGACCTGGTGTTTTGCTTGATTACATGTTAACACTTCTGCAATCTCCTACACCGAGAAGGGGCTGCCTCACATTTCCCTTTCGTTGTCTTTGATTGTTTGGAGAGGTTTGTTCATTATCAACAAATTGGCTATCTCTCATTCAGTAATATCCCTCGTCATATTGTATATATTTGCCGGTAAAATAGGTCAGATGATGCCGCTATGCCCTCCGCTTTATTTATTTATTCATTAGAGTTTTGTATAGCGCTAGCTGGACCCGAGGGTATCAGAGCGCTTCACAACAAGTACAAATAGGCATCAGAAAGACAGTGAGGACGGAGAACAGGTCAGGGAGCATATGGGCGAAGTAAAAGTCTGTACAATAGCAACAAGAGCGCAAAACAGGGCGGAGAATCGAAAGCAAGTCATCCGGCTCTGGGATCGCAGAGATAATGGTCTTTCAAAGTCAAACGTGGAGTTCTTAATACGATCCAGAACGCTCAAGGAAGAGGGCTTTGAGTAACATCTTGAATTTCGGGAAGGAGGCGGTCATTCTGATATGTGGGGGATGGCGTTCCATATCTTGGGAGCATTACCCGCAAAGGATTTACTGGATGTTTTGTGTTTCTGGGATTTCAGAGGAATGAGTAGAAGTGTGTTGGAGCTTCTGAGGTTCCTTGACTGATCGGCCCTTTTGAGCTTGTTGGCCAGATATTCTGGTTTGCCTGTATGCAGGGCTTTGTGTGTGAGGCAGGCTGTACGGAAGCTGGCTCGTTGGTCAATGGGGAGCTACTTCAGATCCTTAAGAGCCGGGGAGATGTGTTCGTATTTCTTAGTTCCCATGACCATTCTTGCTGCGGCGTTTAGAGTAGAGGTCAGAGGTCCCAGGTGCGATTTGGCTGTTCCAGTCAGAGTAGCAATGCCATAGTCCATTCTGGAGAGTACCAGAGCCTGAGTGGCCTATTTCAGGTCTTTCGTGGGAAGGAAGGGTTTCAGTTTGTAGAGAAGATTCAGGTTAAGGAAAGCACTTTTGGCAGTTTTTGAGATGTGTTCTTTCATGTCCACTTTAGGGTCAAGGGTGATCCCTAGGGATTTTACGGAGTTTGTACGAACAAGAGGAACATTCAGGGCGCTTAAGGCTTTGAGCCATTCTAGTATTTGGGGGTTTTCATCTTTGTTCGAGATGAGGAGCACAGTATGGACATCTGCTAGTACTGGATAGGGAACAAGCCGGTTGGCCACCTGTCTGGTCGCCAGCCTTTTCAACAGTTTAACAGAATTGGCACCTGTGTCTGGGATGCCACCCAAAACCACCAGGATTCATCTAGTTATAACTATTTTAATGTGGTCCTCACTATGTCTAATCAATGCTGCAGGTCATCGTTATACTATGCCTGAAGTCACTTATTAATTTTGAGAATTTTTGCTTTGATGTCAGCTACTGTTCCATCCTTCGCCAGGCGTTTGCCATTCAGGAAGGCCCTAACTCTCCTGCTAATTGCAGGCTTCACAGCCTCCCAGAGTGTTCACTGGAATTACAAGTACAGTATTCTCTTACTTGTGACCCTAAATATTTGGGGGTCTTCTTGTTCATGAGCCACCAGGCATCCCCACCTGTGTGACCACCCCCATTCTTGACACCCCCTCCCCCATTGCAGGCATAAACAAATTATCTATTCTCGATTTCGACTTGTAGGCTGCGGAGAGTTGAAAATAAACTCTGCTGCCGGAGGTTCAGATCCTCCACGCATCGCACAGCCCCATCAAAGTAATCCAGTCTTCCAATATGTGTAGACCTGTAAACCTAGGGCCAGAAGAGTCCATCTCTTTGTTAATGACTATTTTGAAGTCCTCTCCTATATGGTTAACCCATTGGGGAGTTCCTGAATTAAGTGGCCCAGTCAGTCAAGGACCCTCATGGTCAGTTAGGAGGACACATTTTTTCCCCATTAGGTATCCCTTGGAGCATGAACTTGAGTTTTAAACCTCTTCATTTCTATTTCACTTCCTCAAATTATTTCTTCTGTTTCTGGAACTGGTTAGTGTTATCCGGGAAGATGAGTATCGGTGAAGACAGGAACCTTGGGTCTCCCAAGTGTTCTAAATGCATTAAGTATAGCGTCTGTGTCCCTATAATTGAAGACTTTGCTTTGAAGGGCTTGGGACATGCCCCTGGGAGTGGGCACTGGGTTAGGCTTCTGTGCTCTCTTTTCAAGATACAAGAGGGGAAGAAGACTTTCTGCTGGCATCCAGGATGTTCTCCATTCCTCAATATACTTCTCTGGGCATGAGCCCTCCACACCCTTCAGAAGCACTCTGGCCATAGGTTGTTGCGTTTGGCTTTGCCCTCTGAATCTTCTGCCCTGACCTCTGAAGCTTTAGCTTTAGTAGACAAGTGAGAGTGGGGAGAGGATGTGGCATTACGTCCCGAGCTGCCAACTGTGGAACTGGGGAGCCAGGTGTTTGTTTCGTTGCCGGCTAAATTATCTGTGATTTTCTGCAAAATCTATTAATCTTTTGTGTTTAAAATATATAAATATATGTGTACTTGTGTAATATAACTGGTGTTTTTGTAAAGTGCTCCATACGTTCGGGTCAAATTTGCGCTATATAAAACTGCAAAAAATAAAAGTGAGCAACCATGTTCCTGAGGTCCAGGACAGTGTCCTTCAGTTCCCCAGTTCGCACCTTAGCCTCCGACACTATGTCACTGCGTTGCGCACATCCTGTCTGAGCATCTAACATTCATATCCACTTCACCTATCTTAGCCTCTCGGGTAGTCTGGAAGGCTTGCATTGCCTGTAGGATAATGTAGGATAATGTCTGTGTAGAATGCCCTCCCAAGAGGCCTTTGCCCCCCCCCCCTTCCTTGTCTCCAGAAAGTCTTGTTCCCATAGTTGGCTTGGTATACCATGCGTTTGAGGTTGTGACATGGTCACTTCCCCTTATGTCAATTTTTGTGATGTGGGGTGTCCCTCACACGTGGGCGGATTCCCTGCTGTTAACAAGCAGTTTCACATCTCCCCTCAGGGTCAACACCCGACCCCTCCAGGATCCACTCCTACTGAATGAACAAAACAATTCTTCCAGGAGCGCCCTATCCAGTCGTCCACCCCAGATTAGGCATGGGGTCTTCATGCAGGGTCATAAGAAGCTCAACCAATCCTGGATAGAGGTTTTGCATGTCAGACATACACGCTATGTCAAACACCTGAGTAAAGAAAGGTATTACATGCCTAATGGGGTTGGCGGACTCTCATGAGACTTGTAAATGGTGGTGGCCATCTTGATTGCTTAGAGTATACTTTTCTTGTGGCCTATGGCATCTTTGGTAGGCAATCGGGATATGTAATTGCTGTAACTGGGATTTGTTATTCAGAAGTTTGGGATTCTAAAAATCTGTCATTCTTGAAAGTTTACTAAATAAATTACTGAAGTTCGAGAAGTATTCTAACACCACAATCGTGTAAAAAACCCAGACTTTGCTGCTTGACCATTATTTTAAATGTTCTTCGTTAAGGATTATAACCTCTTTTTCACAAGGATTTATCCATTAGGGCTGCAAGCTCTATTTTACAAGACATCATGTATAAGGATTTGAAACTCCTTTGAATTTGAATTATTTCTGTAAGAGGAGTTATAAGACCCTTATTTTTCACAGATTTTATATCCATATTACAACACGTGTGGTATTAAGGTTTAGCTTTGAAATGGCATATTTTGTTGATTGTTTTAGGTGAACTGTGATATTAATTAATGCTTTCATCTTAAATTTATTAACCAATTACTTTGAACGTAATCGGAACCACAGAATCATATCACATAACCTTGAGGGTACATTTCTTTAGCAAACAACTCTTTGTTGCGCAGAGTGTAACTTTTGAATGTTATTCCAACATGGAGGGTTGAAAATAGAGAGATTCTCAGCATATTATATGCAATTTCAGAAGTTGCGTTTAATAACTGGTGCCATAACAATACTAAAAGACGTAGCTATAGATATCAAAATGCTAGCAGTGCAAATTAAGCTCAGGTGTACAAATAGGCAGTCCTGGGATCTTTAGTGGCTGTGTTTCTCTCACTTTTCACCTCCTATGCATCTAATTCAAACCTACTTGATTTAACTTTGTGGTTGAGAGTGGGTCCAGAGAAGTGTGGGAACAAGCATTTTTCCAGTGTAATTTGGATTGAAAGATTTATTACATCTTGACAGACATCAGTTTTGAATGTTAACATTTGAATTATCCAACTAATGGAACCATATTTCAAAACACTACTTTCATGCACACTGCTTTCTACACAAGTTGACCTGGAAGATTGTATTCATAGTATTGATTACTTTATTGTGCAGTGAGTTCAAAGTTTTATCAGTGGAAATGCCTACTTAGAAGTTCATTTTCTGGCTGTGTTGTTTCCTTTCCATATCTATCATTCCACTCAGCCAGCATTTGTCTACTACTGCACGCATGAGCCGGAAAAGATTTTGCCGACACATGATGATAGGATAGAATGTATGTGCTACATAGATCGTACTAAACCCCTCAGAAAATCAAAACGACATTTGTGTTGTTTTTTCACAACTCCATCTGGGCAATTTCTAAAGCTGGAACTATACATGCACTCGCATATGTTATCCATTAGCGAAAAAAACACTTTGAAGGAACACCACATGCACAGTACACTTTAAAAAAAGAACCACAGTGGAGATGTTAGTAAGCATTCCATTGGCTAACATTTGCAAGGTAGCGACATGGATATCACTTTACACATTCATAAGACACTATTGTGTGGATAATGAAGCTAGAATGGAAGCACACGTTGGTCAAACATTTCTTAAGGGCTCTTGTTTGCATTGTCTTTCCATGCAGCACTCCATTAAAGGAAGCCGGTATTGCTTTGAAAGCTAGAGACAGTATGTTTATCCACATGCATATTTTGTAGACTTAAGCCGGTACATAACGGTAAACAGGATTTGGAGCTTTTTTCTTCAGAAAAGCAGGAGAACGCAAAATTAGAAATTTCGACTCACACAGATACCTTTTCAGATGGGGAGAAGTATACATATCTGAGGTACTACCTGTGTCCTTGAGGGCTTCAAGAAGTTCGCTCCCAAATAATTTTAAGAAGGCCTAAACCTGAAACAATTGGAAGAAAAACAAGCTGTAATATTTTTCACCCAAAACTAGATGGTGTTGACTGCACGGCATTTGAATTGAAAACCCAAGGTGCAAATATTCTCATGAAAATCAATAATGTACTTTTGTATATTTATTTTAGACCTCAGTAACTGGGAAAACACAACTCCAGAATAGATCTCTTAGGTGAATGACAAGCCCCTGAAGCAGATCAGAGACAAGAGCCTGTGCCAGTGCCCTAACAGACCCCCAGTACTTACACTGTGCAAAGGACCTGCTTGCCATGCTAAGCTGCCTGTGCGATCTGATGAGAAGATTTAGGTGCACCAAAAGATCACTGCGAGACAAAACCTTTAGTAGAACTCCTAAAAACTGTGTCCACATTACACTTCCTTGTCGATCTGGTCATTATTAATGAGCACC
Organism: Lissotriton helveticus; assembly: GCF_964261635.1. NCBI lineage: Eukaryota > Metazoa > Chordata > Amphibia > Caudata > Salamandridae > Lissotriton > Lissotriton helveticus. The sequence goes on along the minus strand of NC_136061.1, from coordinate 979,911,282 downwards.
TTTCACCCCATCAATTTGGAGCAAAAACACGTTCTGGAAGCCTCTTGCTCCAAATATTTTGCTTTTTTTTGTGTTGTTTTTTATTTTCTAAACTATTGTTTGTCATTTAACTCAAAACAAACTTAGCCGTAGTGTGGAAAGGGCCTTTGACTTCATAGTGGTAGTGGTAGCGGTAGCTGTAGTGTGTGGATTGCAGGGGCACTGGTGCATTTGTTTATAAGGGCTGCTTCAGACAGCTTACAAAAGATCAGAGTGCCATACTGTAGACCTGTGCGGTAAATTCCGTTCCGCTCACGGAATTTGGATAATTTCACGTTCCGCGGAGAACGCAGAATTGCCAAAAATTCCACTGCTTTGCTGAATTTTTTGCTTGTTGGCGCTTTCAAAATGCGTGTGCGCAAGATATTGCTCCCCGAGCACGCAAACAGCGTTTGCAAACAGGAAAAAAGCATTGCGAATGGGCAGAACAAGCAATTCGGTGTGCTCGTGGAACTCTGCGTGCTCGTGGAGATTTTTTACCGTTTCGCTGAGTTTTGCGTAGCGCGACTACTCAAGTTCCGCCCACCCCTACCATGCTGTGAAGTAGGGTTACAGTATCATATTTTTTAACTTGTTTAATCTTATGTATACTATTGACTTTCTGCCTTATTTTTTTGCATCATGTGAAATGAAATATCTGTCTTTCTCAGCATCATAGATGTGTAAGATTATTAATCTGTGATAAACTAGCCTCTTTGCCTTCATGCTCTTGCCCCATTAGCATTATCATAGGTTTATGTATTGTAGTTTTGTTTAACAACCTCTTTTCAATTCTTCTGTCTGTTTACTTGTGACTTGTGTCTGTCAGTACATTAGGATCAGAGATGCATGGGCTGTGCAGCAAGGAATTACTGCCATTAGAACAACAATGTGTTAAATCATATTTGATATCATATAACTGTGTTAACGTGATGTAATCCCAGATTTCATGTATTAAGCTTTTCTTCCGAGTTTTACAAAGATAATTTATAGACGTTATGTGAAGGGTTTCTAGATGTGGTTGATGATGGTGGTGAAAACTGTAAATGTGGTAGGGGGTTGAAGTTCAGCTGTTCAGAGAGGCTGAGAGAGGTGTGACAGTGATGTTTTTATTGTGAAAGTGATTTTGCTTCTTGATGTTTACATGTGTGCTACTGTATTCTGTGTGTCACTAACAGGGGTTCCCATCAATAGTCGGGTGTCTTCCAAAATCCAGCAGCTTCTGAACACTTTGAAGAGGCCAAAGCGTCCGCCCCTCAAAGAATTCTTTGTGGATGATTTTGAAGAACTGTTAGAAGGTAAAATCTTTGTGCTCCTGAAATAAGCACACATCACGCCTTTTTGATATCTGTCTCCATTTCTTCCCAAAACCTTGTAGGCTGTCTTCCTTCTGAACACTTTGATGCAAACAGTGGCCATTGTGTGCAGCAGTCTTGTTTCAGTGCATCATTTTTCACAGCACAGAACACTGAACTAACTCTGAGTTAGAGTGACAATCACATAGCATGCCCTGCAAGTCTGTTTCCAAGCGTTCCACCTCAAGGTATTTTTTTTTGCAAATAAGGTTGCATTTCTCTGAGTACTAGCAGATTCAAATATAGTAAATGGCCTATGCTGCAGAACGAAGAAATGTATTCACAACCAACATTTGAGAAAGTAGCCCTCTCCATTTTCCCTTTTGAGCTGTCCGGTTCTATCCAGTTCCACAGTTAAAGGGAAACAGCACACAAGTTGGATAGAACAGATGAAAACAGCTGCACCTGGTCTCTGAAGCCTCTGAAATCAATTGAGCTGCAAGAGTGCTGATTTCTATATTCAAGTTTTTGTTCAACAGTGCTTAATTTTGATCGATTTAACAAGTCTTGCACCTGTCTTGTCTTCAGTTCAGCAGCCTGATCCTAACCAGCCCAAAGCAGAGGGGAATGAAACCACCCCGCTAAGAGGTGAGCCACTGGGTGTGGTTACAAACTGGCCCCCCTCTCTCCTGGCGGCACTGCAGCGTTGGGGTACTACGCAGCCGAAAACTCCCTGTTTGACAGCACTGGATACCACAGGAAAAGCCATCTATACCCTGACTTATGGTGAGCTTTATGTAGTTGATATCTATCTTTAACATGCAAATGTTTGAGTTAGCTGCACTCTGAACAGTCAGCTTTACAACACAAAGTTTATATGGTTTACAGAGGTATATGGCCAGAGTAAAACCTACATTCGGCTATCTTGTTAGACTTTCTATATGCAGGCAGTGCTTCTCTGGACAGTTGTTGGATTGTGTTAGTGCTTTCTGTGTGCAGTTGTCAAGTTTTGTCTGTACGTTCATTGGTTGCTTGTATGGAATATGCTTGTATTCTGTTCTTATTCAACTGTGCAGTATTTGATTGCACCTTTGTTTCCCATCTCCTTTTGTGTGTGTATTCCTGTATTCAGTTCTTAGGTACGTGTTACTGGGCTATCTTTGTGTAGCTGCTTGGTCAGCATTGGTTTCCTTTTTGCGTTTGTCTCATTGTGTCTATTGTTGCTGTGTACAAACGTTGCATCACGCATTTACGTCTGTGTTCATTTTTCTGTGCCTGGGCACCCGGAATTTGACTGTCAGAATGTCTTGCATAGGCTTACAACCCACAGTTGTGATGTTGCGCTTGTACTTCCGCTGTTCGTTTGCTGGGTTTGGCTAGGCAGTCTGTTGTTTGTGTGCAGGTTTCCTATTGCTCGAGTTTTTTAATTAGTTACTTTATTTTGCCTGGACTTCTTCTGTACAGTTTCTGGTTGTACTTGTGCTTTCTGTCTGCAGTTGTTTGGGATGAGATATTTTTTCAATCTGTTGATCTGGGCTTAGATTATGCGTTTCTTCCCTGCAGTTGTGAAGTTGTATCTGGATTTTCTGAATTCAGTTATTGGGTTTGATGCCACTCCTTCCTTTCTGCAGTTTTCTAGTTTTGTCTGATCATCTAGGTTCATGTTAGTGATATGTTCTTTCTGATTGCACTTTTTTTGCTTTCTTATTTTTTGTTTCTTACCTTTTAGGCAAGCTGTGGAGTCGGAGCATGAAGTTGGCCTACACCCTACTCAACAAGCTCAGCACTAAGAACGAGCCCTTACTCAAACCAGGAGATCGGGTATGTTGATCTTCCTCATGTGCTCAGATTATGGGGATGTAGTTGGGAGATGAGCGCAAAGGCTTTCATTAATGGGAAATGAGACAAGATAGGGAGGTGCAATTACAGTCAAAGGAAAACCGAAGCAAAGAATAGGAACATTATCACTCCCAATCATAAGACAATGGAAAACCGAAGTAAACAATGGGCACATAGCAATAGTCACATGGGCCTTAATACAAAATGTAAAGATTTCATAAGGTTTTGTGCCTAAGAATACATCTGAGATTCTGGTGTGCGCTTGGAAGCCAACATGGGACTTTGGAACTACAGCTGTTCATCTAGCATGTACTCAATAAAATGTTGTACTTGAACTGTATCTTTAAAACTGAATGCAGCTGAATGCGGTGTCGCTCTGCTGGGAAAACAACGAGGGAGAACTGTTCCTGTCCATCAGGATAGCTGGATTATCGGACCCGTTTTACAAGGATTTTATTGACTTCTCGCGGCCCCCACTTCGCGGGAGCCGCTCGTGTGTGTGGACCTTCAGTGGCGGTCATTGTAGCAGGAGGAACTAACTGACTGGCAAATCGCGGCAGGACTGCGAGGACCAGCCTGCAGTGCGGCGACCAATCTGCCGCAGCTGGTCCTCTTCCCGCCCCCACCTCCTCCTACATAACTTCCTCTACCCACGCGCACACGGAACGCGCGCGGGCGGGCGCCGGGCCAAGCCCAGGCAAAGGGCGGGCCGTCTAGGGCCGTCCCAGGTCGCTCAAGGACGGGCCGGGCTCCCCCTCCTTTATTTGGCATCCTATTCGTTATCTGTAGATATCTGTACTTCCTGAAAAAGTTTTATGGTACACAGGTACGATTGTGATTTATACCTAAAAGTGTGGGTTAGCTCCCCCTCCTTTATTTGGCATACTATTAGTTTTCTGTAGATATCTATACTTCCTGAAAAAGTTTTATGGTACACAGGTACGATTGTGATTTATACCTAAAAGTGTGGATTAGTTGTGGTTAAAGTTATCATGTCTTTGCGGTCTGGAAAAAATCGCAATGCTGCAATTCCTACTTCTGCCGGGGTGGTTACAGGTACCCTAGATCACTTCTTTAAGAGAGCTTCCACCATTCTTGAAAAGGAGATTGCCTTTGCAGAAAAGCATCTCTCTCTGGATTTAATAACGGGAAAACGATCTTCCCTAGGTTGCATAGGGTCGACGCTTTCTCCGGCGCATACTAATGTTGCGGGGGAAGAAATTAGGTTGGTGGATGTTGGGGATGTTTCAGATAGTTCGAGTACAAACTTATTTTCCCCGAGCTTGTCCCCTAGTAGTGGTAACGCTGGTTTGCATAATTCCCCAGGGTTAGTTATTTTATCTTCCCCCACTTTGATCCAGGGGTCCCCAGTTAGGACGAAACCCAACAGTAAGAAAAGAAGGGGTAGCTCTCTGAAGGGCCGTCATGCCAAACAACAAAAGAAGATCTTAAACCCGGCCCGACAGTTGCTGCTCAACTCTCTACTTCTTCAAGGGCAGATACAGAAGTTATTAGCCCCCCTGATTGTCCTTCTTTTGTTGAGGGTGACCTCCTGGGGAAAATCGAATTTTTGATGAAATCTCTGATGCTGCCGCTCCTAGAGAAAACTAGGATGATTAATTCCAAGTTAGATCAGATTGAAAAGCAGGTCTGAGAAAATTCACTTTTATTAGCTGACCTTGCAAAGGGTAATGTCCCTATTAACCCCCCCGGACATCACCATAAAGGAAACGGGTCACAGTACTACTGCTAGGGTGGTTGCTGAGGACTCTAGAAAAAACCCAGAAAATAAACCAAACATATTACCGCCAAAATCCTACCCGAGGAAACAAGTAGGCATACTGAGGCTTGGTGGGAAGGCGACGGACTCGGCATCTGCACCGCAGCCTGTATCGAGTGGCCGACCAGCAGATAGAAGGTCTCATAGGCAATTGCACCAGGATAAGGAGGTTCGTAAAGACCAACTCCTCAGTTTAAACCTTCCCCCAGAGGCAGCACCCTACACAATTGTCTTAGTGGGGGTACGAACCCTAGGGGCAGGAAAAGCAGAATCTTATAGGGAACTGAATAATAAGGTGGTTTTCTGGTTAAATAGGAATAGAACTCTCCCCCCTTCACTGAACACAGAGATTTTGGGTGTTAGAAGGGTCCACTGGGTGGGTAACAACCACAAAGATCTCGAAGAGGACTGTATTCTAGTGAATTTTAGGGACACAAGGGTGGTAGACCATATTCGAAGAGAACCTAGATTTGGCGCCTGGGCCTTGATTATTTTTACCCAGGGGTTATGAATAATGGATGTCATAATTCTCATTCTATCCCCCGACAGAGAGGACTTTGGGGAGCTAATCCATCTCACAGGTTAATGCACCCTTTCCCAGTGTATAATAGGTTTCATCCCCTAACAGATCTGGAGGGTGTAGATTGACTCTCCAAACTAATTGGTGAAACTAATGATGACGACAGTCAAGTAGGAGTATTGGACTGTCCCCCGGATAGCAACAGTGAGGATACTAAACATCTAAGTGGATCTAGTAGCCCAATTACAACCCAGGCACTACCATCTCGAGCTCTAAACGGGGCAAAGAGTAATAGCCAAAGAGTAAATGGAGAACTAGGTCCCCTGTCAATTGTTTCCTGGAATCTGGCAGGGATATTAAATAAACTTGCCTTGCCTGAATGGGGGTCATTTATTGACATGCAAGATGTGTGCCTATTCCAGGAAACTTGGGCCAGGGAGGATTATTGGCGCACTGGTTTTGCCTCATTTTCAATCCAGGCAAAATGGGGCGGGAAGGGACGCCCGTCTGGCGGACTTCTCATTTGGGTGGGTACACACTTAGGATGTTCTGCAAGGACACTTGAGACAAACTCTGCGGATATCCAAAGTGTGGTATTGGAATGGCCAAATGCGGCTAAACTAGTATTAGTCAATGTATATTCAAGACCAACGGGCGTAACTAATGTCTCAGGAACAATTGAGGATTTATCCCTCTTCCTTGGTACCATCCCCTGAGGCACTCCATATCTGGTTACTTTAATTGTCAATTCGAGCCGCTGCCAGCCTTTCTGGAGGGCACCACATTGGAAGAGGATGATCAATGAGATATACCACCTGTAGGGGGCCCAACAGTGAAGTCCTGGACGCCGCTGGCTACCCAAAGTATGGCCCTGACTCTTAATAACTCTATAAGGGCCTGCAATGGCCGGGTCAGTGGGGATATCCCACCGAAACCCACTTTTAACAAACTGGGGCAGGAGTCACGCTTAGATTATATCTTTGTGGAGATGCGTGACTGGGCCAAGGTAAGGAGCTTTCAGGTAACCCCACGTGATGAAAGCGACCACAATGCGCTGACCCTGAAATTCCTGGTGCCCGGCACTATCACTGAGAACCAGACGGCTAATACCTCCCCGGACCCTAGAGCAATCCTGTCTAGCGATAGACGTAGAATTAGATGGGCTAAAGTCATAGGGAATCCAGAAGCCATTTCCCGGCTTTATGCCACAATAGTCCCGGTTTTAGAAAGAGTGGAAGAACTTACTTCACTATGCCCGTCTGTGGAGAAACACAATAAACTCGGGGACCTTCACTTGGAGCTTACCAGTGCATTAGCGGAGGTATTGAACCCGCAAGTATTGAAAAAGAATGCCAAGCCGTTGAAAGCCTCATGGTACAATACAGCCTGTAGGAAGGCCAAAGCCGAACTCCTCGAGGCCATGAAGCAAAGGGGTAACACCGTGCTGATTAGGGCTGAGAGGAATGAATATAAATACGTAATTCAAACCGCCAAGATTGAGTGGGATAATGAAAACTGGTCTGAAATGGTGGGTGCCCTTAACTTTAGAGATGCCCGGAAATTTTGGCAGATCGTTAAAAATGGTTCTGTGGATCCAACACCAGCAGTAGAAGCTAATATTGCTCCTAGTGTCTGGGAGGCTCACTTCCGTACCCTATATTCACAGGCTAGCACAGATCACGTAGAAGACACAGGTAATCCAGTGATAGGCCCTAGCCCTTTAGTGGCCCAAGTAGAATTTACTGTGGCGGAGGTTGGTGCCGCAATTGCCAAACTCGCAGCGGAGAAAGCTCCGGGTTTGGACAAGCTTCCGGGAGACTTGTTCAGACATGAACCAACTGTCTGAGCCCCATATCTACAGGTCGCATTTAACTCAATCTTGGGTGGGATGGAGGTTCCTAGTACTTGGCTGGGGGCAGAGATTGTACCTATCTTCAAGAAGGGCTCTCCTCTGCTCCCAGCCAACTACAGGCCTATCAGCCTCATAGGCGTCCCACAAAAGGTCTTTGCAAGGCTGATCTTGGACCGTTTACTAGAGTGGATGCTTGATCATTCAGTCCTGAGCCCCTATCAAGCAGGGTTCAGGAAGAAAGTCTCTACCATAGATCAAATTTTTCGCTTGGCCCTTTTATATTGGAAAACGGTAAAGTTGGAGGGTGGCAGCCTCTATACTGTTTTCGTAGACCTACGGGCGGCTTTTGATCTCGTACCCCGCAGAAAACTCTGGTCTGTCTTATCTAATATGGGGGTACTGCAACACCTTCTAAATATGATTGTTCGTTTACATACGAATAATTATGCGCAGGTTAGATGCGGCCGGGATGGTTCTCTATCTAATAGATTCCCCGTTGACAGGGGGGTTAGACAGGGCTGTGTGCTGGCACCGACCCTGTTTTGCCTCTATGTCAACGGGGTAATCGCCCATTTAAATGGGGTAGAGGACGGCGATGCCCCCAGACTTGCTGGCAGCAGGGTGCCGGCGATTATGTTCGCGGACGACACCCTGCTGCTGTCTAAATCACCTATGGGGATTCAACGAGTTCTCAAGGGATTCGAGGCATTCTGTGGAAATCTTGGCCTTGAGATTAATACTCTCAAGACCAAATACATGCTTTTTAATCCCCCATCAAAACCACGTCCTAACCCATGTATTGGTGCAAATAGGCTGGAAAGGGTAAAAACCTTTGAATATCTAGGGGTGACTCTAAATGAGAATATGTCTTGGGGTCACCATCAAATAAAGTCTCAGCTTAAACTGGCCCAACTGGCGAGAGGTGTTGTCAGCCTTATAAATAAAAACAAATCTTCTATCAAGGCGATTGGTCCCCCATTAGAGATATATAGAGTACAGGCCAGGGGAGCGGTTATGTACGGTAGTGAACTCTGGGGCCACATGTGCAAACGCGAGTTGGTGGCAACTGAGAACAAATTCATCAGGCAGCTTTTATCACTCCCCCCCTAGTACCCCTCTGTTGCCGATGAGGCTTGATCTGGGATTAAGGCCACTTGATGAAGATCTGGGTGCTAGGCCCCTAACCTTTTGGCGCAGAGTATGGACTAAACCAGAGTTGGCAAATTATATGTCCGAGCTGCAGGAAATCCTGACTACTCGATTGTAGGGAATATCCCCTGGTTTCTATACATAAAAAATGAGCTTGTGCGCCTGGGACTAGCTAATTTATGGTTTGATCCTGCGATTGCTTGCCCCATGGTTTCCCGGAAGCAGTTGCTTTCACTGTACCATGAAAGTAAAATCATGGCATATAGACAGGGCATACAGTCTGGTACTTTGACCGATTCCTTCTTGAAGATCAAGGACACCTATAAATTGGAGGTAATCCTAGATGTCATATTTCCAACTAATACCAGGAAACTGTACCTACAGTGGAGGTACGGAAGTCTACCAATCCGTGCCTTCACTAGTAAATGGACTGAGCCCTCCCTGAGTCATTGCCCTGGGTGCAACCATGAGCAGGAAACTGAACTGCACATATTGTTTTTTTGTCAAACTTATGCGCAGGCAAGAAGGCACTGGATTGTACCGGCCTGTAAAAACCTGGGCTTCACCCACTGTCTCCAGGCATATAGGGTTCTTAAAACTGATCTTTCTGGCATGGTTGTGTTTGCGGTAGCCAAATATCTGGAAACCTTCTGGCAGAAGAGAAGATGTTTACTATCCAGGGCTCCAGAATAAGTGTTTAATTTTAATAAATATCAACATCCAATTAGCTTTTCTATATTTTTATTGCTTTAATGGACTAACCAAGACTGCTTGTATGATGGTATGATGTTATGTATTAGGAATCATGCTGCTGCTTTTATGATCTCTGATTAACTGTCCATGATGTAATTAACCGTTTTATTTGTATAATAGTTGTTGTAGGAAGGTTGATCCCTGACTATGGTTGCCCCCAACTTTTTGCCTGGTGTTTTGCTGGTTTTCTGACTTAGTTGACCTGGGGCCCTGCTATTCAGGACCCCAGGCCTACTGCTCTCTCTGTAAAATGGATTCCATGTACCTTAGGTACATATCTAAATTGGATACTGAGCCACCTTATCAGTCCCTGTACAGTGTACCTTAGGTACCCAGGGCATAGGTGTACCCAGGGCCTACCAGGGGCTGCAGCATGTATTATGCCACCCCTGGCTGGCCATCCAAATCTGACACAACTGGCTGCTTGACAGCTGGGGCAAGGTGGTGTAATCACCCTTTGCTGTAGATATAGTATACCTATATCTAACCCTAAAATGGACACACAGATCTCCTATCAGTCACTCCTATGGCAGGCCTTAACAATCCTGAAGGCAGAGTGCTTGGAATCGTGTGAGATGGTGCTCTGGCATGAGCTGAGCCTGTCTGCGGCTTTCGGGATCCATCCCTTAGCCGTTTCCATGATATCGCATACCATATACTCTTAAGTGCATTATAATCCTCGCGGTTATGTGCCAACTCTGGTATCGCTTTATCAAAACATGTCGAGTAAGGTGTCATACGAATTGGAATACTAACCCCTCGCCAATTCTGGCGACGGGGTTAGCATTCCACCCTTCTAGAGGGACACGACATGCCTGTAACCTATAACCCGGTTAAAAGTCAGACAGAGCCTTAGCATCCACAAAATGGATGCTGCCACCGAGACACAAGTCTGCCCTCCTGCTGCTGGGAGTCCTCCCAGAGCAGGAGATAAGGACAAAGGGTTTCCTGCCAGGGGCGGTGCCAGCACCGTCCCAGACAGGGTTTTGTGTATTGTAGGTAGGCAGGGCTTTAGAGGAAGGTGACTGCAAGTGGCACCCCGGTGCTCACTGTGCATAGGCTGGCTGGAACCAGTTCCAGGGTCACTCCAGACCCTGTGCTGGGGAAAAGCCCGCCAAGGAAGTGGGTGTAACCACCCCCCTCCTAGTCCCACCCATAGGGCAGGACTTAGTCGCGTGCCAGCCCCTTTTTTCAGGATAAAGGTAGAGACTGGCCCCCTTCCAGATCAGATCATCTTTGAATCCTGAAACTACTTTCCACGAAAGGAACTCAAGACTTCTTCCTAAGATTTCTCCCTTGTGACTAAGGAGTAGTCACCCTGCATCCGCAGGCACCATCCAAGAACACTGCGGTCTGCTGTAAGTCCTTCCTCCGGAATCCGACTGCCCAGCTCGACGAGAACCGGCTTCCCTGGCACCTCTGACCTCTACCCACCTCTACAGCCCAGCTGAGAACCGTGGGTGCGACGAGACCTCAAGGGACCGGCCATCTGCAAGACTGCACGACTTCTTTCCAGCAAGCCCGCCGAGTAATCTACTGGTGAGTGCTTTGGGGTCCGAGAAGCCCCGACTCTGAGCAGCTCCAGCTCCGAGGTGCAGCCCCCCAGCATCTCCACGATCTGCGTGGGGCCCTTCTGCTTTCCGCTGCTCACCGCGTTGTTTGGCTACTAGCCCGTTGGCTTGTGGCCTTCCTGACGACGCCCGACGACATTTCTGCTGCTGGTCTGGTTGCTCCAGACTGGCCCTTGCTCCCTTCCAGAAGAGGAGCACCCTGGACCCTCCTGGTCCACTCAAGACGCCATTTTGAGTCCACCGCGTGGGCTTGAATTAGCCAAGGCTTGTTGCCCAATCCTGGGTAACTTCGACGCCAACGACTTCATCCTTCGTGGGACAGCTCGCACCTCCATCCTGGTCGCCGACAACGCCTCCTGGTCCGAGAGACTGCAGAGCCCAGCAGTGCCCACTCACCTGGCTGCGGTGACTTCGCCCGGTGCCATCCTGGTGCCCACTTAATCACTGGCTAGTGATTCAAGAACTTGGTCCCCTCTGCTTTCAGGTTTTCTTCTTCCTTGATCCAGGCTTGGATCCATCGAACTTTTCTTCACTGGTCGCCTGCCAGCAACTTCTTCCTTCCAGGCTCCTGGTCCGGCAACGAGATCCCCGACGTCTTTTCAGACCTATGCAGCTGCAGCCCCTGGGCTAGGTAACTTCGGCACTCCGGTGTCCCAGCATAGCCTCACTATCCAAGGGTCAGGATCCACTGTCGTTTTCTCCCTACCAGGTCGGGTTCGCCCGTGAACACTAACTTTGTGAATTCTAGCTTCCATAGACTTTGTCCCGCATCCCGCGTGAGAGTGCACACTCTGCACCCGAGTCCCCTAGGTCTCCTAGAAGTAATCTAACGATTCCCTAGTCCAGTCCTAGCGATTCCAAAGCCTATTAGAACTGTTACTTACCTGCTAGTAATTCGCATTCCACTTTTAGCGTATATGGTTTTTCGTGCCCCTCGGGCATTTGTGTAACGTGCTAACTTAAAAGTATTTTCGTAAGAGTTTTGTTGTGTGCTTAGCTCCCTGTCTCATAAAGAGCCAGGGTAGTCTTGTTATAAATAAATACACTGTTTATTTTCATAACAACTTGTGTGGTGTCCTTTCACTGGGTGTTCAAGGGGTAATGTGATGGTAAAACAGCTGGCTTAACACGCCCTCTAGAGTCTTAGCCTTAGACTGCTCGTATCCATGCTACTAGGATAGCTGGTCTATAAGGTTGACTTACAACCAATCATCAATAAGGGTTGTTTGGACTGATATATAGTGATCACTAGAATAGTGAGCACTGCACATCAGGCCAACTTCTCACATTGGTGAGCAGCGGTTGGGATTTGAGCTTGCTGTTGTTTTACCACACATGCCCTAAGAATATCTTGTGAAAGATCACATAAGTACTAAAGGTACATATAACTTAGCTTAGAATACTCTGAGTTCTACTGAACCAGCTGTTGTAGCTCCTAGGGCCTAGCACACCCTAAACTACAACTCTAGCAAGGGATCAGTAGGCAAACATATAGTGTAGGTAAGTGCACCACTTACACCTCACTAGAAAAGCATGTCGACTCAGGGGGACTCTACTGAGACTCCCCTGGTCAGTGTTGACCCTCCACAGGTCACTTCAAGATATGCAGCTCTCAGTTTTCAGGAGATGAGACAAATCTGTGTCTCCAGGAAACTGAAGCAGGGGTCTAACCCCACCATTCCCTTTCTGATAGGTCTCTTAGAGACATATGATGCCAGAAAGCTCTCTCAGTTACATGAGAGCATGCCAGCCTTAGAGGGAACCTCTGGGGATCCAGACCTCCCCAACACTGATTCAGCAGTTGAGGAGGAGGATCAGGAGGTACTCTCTGGGGATGAGGTAGACAAGGGTCTTGAGGTAGTCAGAAGGCTAACTAGGACCAACTTAGACTTACTTGGGCTAGGATCTGGGGGCCCCCCAGTACTAACCCGAAGTGGGCCTAACCTTGGAGTTAGGAGAGATAGATCTCTTTCTAGGGACTCCAATAGATCTCTGCACTCTAATGCCTCTTCTCAGGGGAGAAGGAATCCTCCACAGAGGAGATTTACTTCCCCTCAGAGAAAGGCGCATGAGGCTAGGATGAGACAAGCTGAACTGAGGATTGAAAGGGAAGAAATTGCCCTGGCCAAAGAAAAGCTTGCCCTGGCAAGAGAGCAGCAGATAAGTGGGCTAGCTCCCACTGGTGGCAGCAATCTCCCAAGAGATAGAGAGAAGGGTTTAGATACTAAACACCTGACTAAAATAGTGCCCCCCTTTAAGCAAGGGGATGACATCCAGAAATGGATGGCTGCTCTGGAGAGGGCCTGCACTGTGCAGGGCATTCCCCAGAGTCAGTGGGCAGCTATACTGTGGCTCTCCTTTGATGGTAAAGGTAGAGATAAGCTCCTCACTACAAGAGTGGAGGATGCTAACAATTACCAGGTCCTGAAAAATGCACTGGTTGATGGGTTTGGTTTAACCACTGAGCAGTACAGGTTGCTGTTCAGAGACACCCAGAAAACTCAGTCTCAGGACTGGTCAGACTTTGTTGATTGTGCCACTAAGGCTTTGGAAGGCTGGCTACTGGGTAGTAAGGTTACTGATTTCAAAGGATTGTATAATCTAATTATGAGAGAGCAAGTCTTAAATAATTGTCAGAACCAGTTATTACACCAGCACCTGGTAGACTCTGATCTGACCTCTCCACAAGAATTGGGTAAGAGGGCAGACAAATGGGTCAGAACCAGGATTAGGCCCAAGAACCAAGGTGGTGACCAGAAAAAGGAATCAACCAAGCCTCAAGAGAAGGGTGGGAATAAATCTACAGATCAAACCACATCAGGGCCCCAAAAATCCTCTGAGGGGGGTGGGTCCCAGAATCCTTCCAACAACCAGAAGAAACCTTATTGTTATCCCTGTAAACAGGTGGGTCATTTAAAAACTGACAGCAGTTGCCCAAAGAATAACAATAAGGAAAACATACCCCCAAGTAACATTCCCAAACCTCCTGTTACTACTAGTAGTAATCCCCCAGGTGGTGGGAGTGCCCCCAAGAATTTGGGTGCATTTACTTTGGGAGTTCCTGGGGACTCTGGCCTAACCAGGTCCCCAAACTTAGATACTCTTGTCTGTGAGACTGGCATGGGGTTTGCCAACTTCACAACTTGTCCCAACACTTTGGGCAAGTACAGACAGGAGCCCCTCATCAATGGTATAAAAGTTGAGGCCTATAGAGATACAGGGGCTAGCATCACAATGGTGACTGAGAGTCTAGTCCCCTCAAGGCAACTTTTACCTGGTGCCACATACCAGGTGACCAATATTGATGGAGTACAGAGAGATCATCCCATGGCAGTGGTCAATCTCAGCTGGGGAGGTGTCACTGGCCACAAGAGAGTGGCAGTGTCACCAAACTTGCCTGTAGATTGCCTACTGGGGAATGATTTAGAGCTCTCAGCCTGGGCTGAAGTAGAGCAAGAGACCCATTCTAGAATGGTGAACATCCATGGTAAGGTTAGTGGGGCAGTGGTAGCCACAGCCCCAGTCCAAGATATCCTCCCTGAACAGGTCAGGAGGGTTGTGCCAGTCACAACCCAATCTCAGACAACTTCCTTCCCAGAACAGGTTGTCAAGGCTGTGATGGTCACAGCCCACACCCAAACTGAGCCCCCTCCTGAGAAGGTTGGGAGAGTTGTGATGGCCACAGCTCAAACTCAGACAGATGACAGTGTTGTGAAGCCTGAAACTATGGATCACTCCACTCAGACAGAGAGTATTGAGGAGGAAGAGAAATCTCCCTCCCACCAGACTTTAGGAAAGGATCAGCCTCCTCAGGGAACTGATCTGACCCCTTGTGAAGAAACTGCCACAGAGGTAGTCAGGCCTAGCCTGGCAGAACCCCTGATGTCAGTGGACCCTTCCAAGGTGGGACCCAGTCTGGAGCAGGTAACCTGCCCCTCTCTACCCTGCCTCAGTCAGCCCAGGGCTGCTGGGAGTCCTCCCAGAGCAGGAGATAAGGACAAAGGGTTTCCTGCCAGGGGCGGTGCCAGCACCGTCCCAGACAGGGTTTTGTGTATTGTAGGTAGGCAGGGCTTTAGAGGAAGGTGACTGCAAGTGGCACCCCGGTGCTCACTGTGCATAGGCTGGCTGGAACCAGTTCCAGGGTCACTCCAGACCCTGTGCTGGGGAAAAGCCCGCCAAGGAAGTGGGTGTAACCACCCCCCTCCTAGTCCCACCCATAGGGCAGGACTTAGTCGCGTGCCAGCCCCTTTTTTCAGGATAAAGGTAGAGACTGGCCCCCTTCCAGATCAGATCATCTTTGAATCCTGAAACTACTTTCCACGAAAGGAACTCAAGACTTCTTCCTAAGATTTCTCCCTTGTGACTAAGGAGTAGTCACCCTGCATCCGCAGGCACCATCCAAGAACACTGCGGTCTGCTGTAAGTCCTTCCTCCGGAATCCGACTGCCCAGCTCGACGAGAACCGGCTTCCCTGGCACCTCTGACCTCTACCCACCTCTACAGCCCAGCTGAGAACCGTGGGTGCGACGAGACCTCAAGGGACCGGCCATCTGCAAGACTGCACGACTTCTTTCCAGCAAGCCCGCCGAGTAATCTACTGGTGAGTGCTTTGGGGTCCGAGAAGCCCCGACTCTGAGCAGCTCCAGCTCCGAGGTGCAGCCCCCCAGCATCTCCACGATCTGCGTGGGGCCCTTCTGCTTTCCGCTGCTCACCGCGTTGTTTGGCTACTAGCCCGTTGGCTTGTGGCCTTCCTGACGACGCCCGACGACATTTCTGCTGCTGGTCTGGTTGCTCCAGACTGGCCCTTGCTCCCTTCCAGAAGAGGAGCACCCTGGACCCTCCTGGTCCACTCAAGACGCCATTTTGAGTCCACCGCGTGGGCTTGAATTAGCCAAGGCTTGTTGCCCAATCCTGGGTAACTTCGACGCCAACGACTTCATCCTTCGTGGGACAGCTCGCACCTCCATCCTGGTCGCCGACAACGCCTCCTGGTCCGAGAGACTGCAGAGCCCAGCAGTGCCCACTCACCTGGCTGCGGTGACTTCGCCCGGTGCCATCCTGGTGCCCACTTAATCACTGGCTAGTGATTCAAGAACTTGGTCCCCTCTGCTTTCAGGTTTTCTTCTTCCTTGATCCAGGCTTGGATCCATCGAACTTTTCTTCACTGGTCGCCTGCCAGCAACTTCTTCCTTCCAGGCTCCTGGTCCGGCAACGAGATCCCCGACGTCTTTTCAGACCTATGCAGCTGCAGCCCCTGGGCTAGGTAACTTCGGCACTCCGGTGTCCCAGCATAGCCTCACTATCCAAGGGTCAGGATCCACTGTCGTTTTCTCCCTACCAGGTCGGGTTCGCCCGTGAACACTAACTTTGTGAATTCTAGCTTCCATAGACTTTGTCCCGCATCCCGCGTGAGAGTGCACACTCTGCACCCGAGTCCCCTAGGTCTCCTAGAAGTAATCTAACGATTCCCTAGTCCAGTCCTAGCGATTCCAAAGCCTATTAGAACTGTTACTTACCTGCTAGTAATTCGCATTCCACTTTTAGCGTATATGGTTTTTCGTGCCCCTCGGGCATTTGTGTAACGTGCTAACTTAAAAGTATTTTCGTAAGAGTTTTGTTGTGTGCTTAGCTCCCTGTCTCATAAAGAGCCAGGGTAGTCTTGTTATAAATAAATACACTGTTTATTTTCATAACAACTTGTGTGGTGTCCTTTCACTGGGTGTTCAAGGGGTAATGTGATGGTAAAACAGCTGGCTTAACACGCCCTCTAGAGTCTTCGCCTTAGACTGCTCGTATCCATGCTACTAGGATAGCTGGTCTATAAGGTTGACTTACAACCAATCATCAATAAGGGTTGTTTGGACTGATATATAGTGATCACTAGAATAGTGAGCACTGCACATCAGGCCAACTTCTCACAGTTGTGTTTTATCTTTTATGGCAAATGTTGCCGAAATAAAGATGTTGATGATGATGATGATGAATGCAGCTGTATTGTGATGAGAAATAATAAATACTTGTTATTCAGTGACTGGCACAGCTGATGAAACTCCTAGCATAGTGATGGTTTACTAAATGGTTACTGCATGGGGTGATTGGAAACAGCAGTTTCTGTAAAGAAAACAAAATATCACAATAGTTTATTATTGTTTAGAAAGAGGCGCTCAAGTGCAGTAACTAATTCACAATTAAGATAACTTATAAAAGAACAAAAACTATTAAGATGCACAAGTGCAACTGATATTTAGCAGCTTAGAGCAAATTCAAATGTGAACTTTCAGAACCTACAGGGAAAGCTAAAACCCAACTCATTGTGCAGGTGGCTGTAAAGAAGAGCCTGAAGATTCTGGGACTATCTCTAAACTGAATGGTGAACATAGAGCTTATTGATTATATTATGCAACTGAATGCTGAAATGTGCAAAACAGAAGTGCACAAAAATGTATGTTTTTGAGTGTCCCCCAAACCTCTATTTGTTTTAGTAGCTTCTGCTGCCATTTTTGGCTCGGAGAGTACTGGGAGACTACAAGGCATCCTCCCAAGGCCTGTGCTCTAATCCTAAAGTTTGTGAGAGATTGGATAAGCCCAATTGGCTTGCCTCTCATTTAGGCAAGACCACAACGGAAATAGCACCAGTTGCATAAAGAGATGCTATGCATTGGCTGCAGTTTGGATTTACACCATCTTCATTAGCTACTTTTAAGGCAGCTCTGAACGTCTGTGATGAAAGCTGCTACAAAAACATCAAAGGAAACTATTTAACATGTATAAAAGCATGTTTGTAGCATGTGTGGCCATAGTTACACATGCTCTGTATACTCCTTCCATTTAGTGTTGGGCCCAGACATTTGCAACTTGTTTTTCTTTTCTTTGTTCGTCTATTGTAACTCCACCCTAGGTCAACAGTAGACCTGTACTCTGGTTTCACTTCAGTTTGATTTCTTCCATCTTCAGGAGAACGGTGGGAGCAACATAGTAAAACTGGTCCAGCATTCATCTGCGACAAAACCAACGCTACTGCAAGAATCTAGCTATTCTCAATGCTAGTACTTTACGTCTGATGGTCATGGTCCACTATGCTTTGGTGCACTGTGGCTTCGAGCCACCATTCCTGAATAGTTTCAAGTCCTCATCGACAATCTTGGGGAATAAACCTAAGGAAAGGGGATAGAATGAGCACCTTTCCTCTTGTGCCCTAGATGTAAGGCAAAATACTCCTAGAATAATCATTATGAGGTGTGTAACCCCTGTCATTCCCCAGATCACACTGAGTTTTCCTGTGAAGTCTGCCCCTCCTTATGCTGTGAAAAAAACCTTGAAGAAATGGAAGTAGAAGAAGTGGGTGCGTCACAGGATGCAGAGATATGCTTTGTCTGAACCGTCCAACATTGTTGGAATCAAAAACATGCCGTACACATAGGAAGAAGAAGTCAGGCACTCCAGCATTCTGGCAGGTCAAGCAGAGGAGGTCCTAAAGGCTGTCTTCTTCAAAGCCTCTGACATCAAGGAGAAAGGAGGTCGAGATCCTCTAACCAGCCATGCAACACACACCAGCCTCTGATTAACGACCAACTGTACAACTTACAGTTCCAGTCTTCGGGTTTCAGGTCAACACCAGGCAAGGTTCAGATTTGACTTAAACAAAACAAGGGACAAGAGAGTGAGCCTTCCCTAGCTCTCCAAACTCAGACTGAAGATCACACACAAAGAGATGGAGAGAGAACAGCGGTCTATAAGGGACAGCTAACAAAAGGATGTTATACAGATAGGTATAAAACATGTGCATGAGAATGAAGTCACCAAAAAAGAAGAGAAATGATTAAAAACAGCAAAAGCCTTACGGGAAAGCTGCAGGGATTTCTTAAGACTGCCCTCACCCGCTAGATAGTGGCATGCTTCATCATAAGAGAGAACAAAAGGAGAAAGTGCTCCAAAGGAGGGATCCCTTAAGCAGAAGAGTTCTAATATAAAAGTGCCTAAGTTGGTCCTGATATACTTATTTATTAATGGTCCACCTTGACTGGATTAAAAGTAAGTAATGGGTATATAGGAGGAGTTAAATTTCGATTGCTCCATCTGCTTGTACCGACATGTTTCAACCAATCTCACATGCCCCTAGGGGTCACTGGCCTTCTTCAGGATACTGATCCCTCATAGATAATCAAAAATCTAACCGGTTATTTAACCAGAAGTAAAATATTAGGCCTTACTTTATGTTTGTAAGTAACCACACTCTCATTCTGTACCTTAGTAACGTCACAGAGAAAAAGGGAACGGAGGTTATCCAGTATTATGGGTATCTTTCATAGATTCACATGCCTGAATCATTCCCCGTCGTCGGGGTGGGAGTCACCGGTGTATAAAAACAGTAATGTCATATAGACATATACATACTAATCGGCCAGAGGCCTCACATTAGTAACCTATCCAAGTCCTTTTGTAAAAAGGACCAAACTTTGGCCAGGAGCCAATCAGCTACTACCACCCTCTAGAACCTTCCTGGAAGGAGCCCTAGTCCCTCAGATTTTCTACCGCACGTCGTGCTAGGGGAGTCTCCACTGAGCTCTGCTCAGTTGTCTGGTATTTTTGGATTATTTCCATATTTTTCTCTTCAAAATTATTCTTGTGGAGGGGTGCTAGAGCAGCTATGTCTACCACTCCTAAAAAAGGGCTCTTTAGACCCTGTGCCTCGTGTAGTAAGCTGAGACTGCACGTGGATGACAAACATGAAGACTGCCTCTACTGTCTCTATCCTGAACATTCTGCTAAGGATTATAAGGTCTGCCGCACTTTCTCTGTCAAGACTTTAAAAGACAGAGAAGGTCGCCTGCTCCTGTGGCTTCAGAGACTAAAGGACAAGGATCAAACAGTCTCCTCAGGTGAGAGCGAGGGTTCCTTCAGGAGATCACACTCCTCAGCCAAAAGGCCAAGACAGACATCTCCAGGTCTGTCTGATGTGCCACCTCAAAAGAAGACGCCAAAGTCTTCAGAGGGTCCTTCAAGGGCAATGACAGTTAAGACTTCTCTTCAGGAAACCACCTTTAAGAAGCCTGTGCTTGTGTCTTCTGCCTTGCCTGTGACAACGTCGACAGTAACCATCTCTACGACGACAGCTTCAACCTTCACCACCTTGTCGACTACCTCAGCATCGTCGTTGACGGGTAGGTCGATTTCCTCAATAATTCCTGTCAAAAAAGTGTCGACGACGCTTCCGTCGACGGTAGTTTCAGCGTCGACTAAGTCGAAACCATTGTCGTCGACGAAGGTCCCATCAACGTCGACGAAGGTCCCATCGACGTCGACGACAACTTCCTCGATGATGTCATCGTCGACGAAGCCGTCGACGTCGACTCCAGCGTCGACGAAGCCGTCGAGGAAGCGACCGTCGACGAAGCCGTCGCAGAAGCCGTCGACGCCAGCACCAGCGTCGACGAAGCCGTCGACGAAGAAGCCATCGTCGACGACGCTACCGTCGTCGACGAAGACTACAGAGATGTTTGCTGTGGTTGACGGCATCCCACCGGTGATGACCACCCCGTTGACGGGCCCGTCGACCGAAGGATCTCCTAAGCTGAAGTGTATTTATACACACTTCAAGATGTCAACGCTGACGCCAGAGACTACATCTCCTAGCAAGGTCCAGCCACTGCTGCCGGTCCACTTTCTGGAGGCTGAGGATTCTGATGATGGTGCCTTGTTCCACACTGCAACAAGTCCTTCAAAACTCAATGTAAAGGTCCAAGAGATTTCGGACTATGAAGACCTTGGTTAGGCAGAAATGCCATGCCAGGAGGAATAACAACCGCCTCCGCAGCCTATGGTGTGCCTCCCGGCCTCAATAGTCACGGACCTTCAATTCCTCATAACGGACTACAAGCAGCAGTTTCCGCCTACTCCGCCTCCTTCAGTGGTGCCTCAAACTCTTGTGGCACCAGCTCCTCTTCCTCGCCCTAGACCGCCACCACTGGTCATTCGCCAGGACCCTGTGACTTTGCCTCCTCTACCGTCTTCTGATGAAGAGGAGGAGGAAGCAGTAGGAGAAGATGAAGAAGGTCAACAGGAGGAGGGTGAAATACAGGATGACGAGTGGGACGAATATGTCATTGAACGTCCGGCTTCCCCAGACCAAGCTCAGGCGGATTCACCCCCAGAAGATATCGGGGGATTTCATAATGTCGTAGAGAGAGCAGCAGCAACGTTCAAAATAGAGATGACCACACAGCCTCAGGATTGCTTCCTATATGACTTCAAAGAGCCATTCAAGAAGACGGTTCGGTCAATCCCTATTATCGATTACATCTGGGACCAGGGGGTAAAGATAATGAAAAACCCCTCATCTTTGCAACCAGTGCCGATTAGGCTTGATAAAAAGTATAAGGCCCCAGACTCAGCTCCGGCATGCCTTACAGGCCATACCAAACCGGACTCTGTTATCACCCAAGCCGCGCAGCGGAAATCCAACAACCCAGCTGCTACGCTGACTGCGCCTCCGGACAAGGAAGGCCGTAAACTGGATAACATCGGGAAGAGATTCTCGTCGATGTCGGCCCTTACGGTCAGGGCGACAAACTCGCTAGCGCTTCTAGGGCGTTACAATCGCCAGATGTGGGCGGATGTTGCCCCATATCTAGGCACACTGCCAGAAGAGCAGAAAGAAGAGGTAAAGAAGATCCTCCTTGAGGGAGAGTTGTCCGCCTCGGAAATGATTGACGTGGCGATGGATATCGCCTCAACAGGATTTCGGCAGCTAGCGGGGGCAGCGGTCCTTAGACGCCAGGGATGGCTTAAGTCTACATCCTTCCGGCCTGAGGTACAGTCCAAAGTACTGGACATGCCGTTTAACGGACACCTGCTCTTTGGGGAGCATATTGATGAGATGCTACAGGGTATCAAGAAAGATACGGAGACCGCAAAAGCCTTGGGTACCCTCCAGTACAGAAATACTTCCTTTGGGGCTCCAGAGGGAGAGGCCAGCAGACAAGAGGTGGCTATCAGGGATACAAATCCTCCTACGGCTCGTCCCAGCAATACAAGCCTCAATACCAACAGAGGCAGCAACAAGGCCAGTCCTCGTACAATAAGTCTTCCTTTCGAGGGAGAGGAGGAAAGAAGGATACCAGAAGACAATGACTTCTTTCTCCTACAGGCCTCCACTTCTTCTCCACATTACGTAGTTGGAGGAAAGATTTCCAACTTTCTACACAATTGGCAAAAAATAACGACGGATCGTTGGATCCCGCAACTTGTTCGGTTCGGCCATACTTTGGAGTTCGTGGAAACTCCTCCTTCGAACCCCCCAGGTCCCATGCAGCACAAGAATCTGCATCTCCTTCAAGCGGAACTCTCACTAATGCTCCAGAAAAGAGCCATAGAAAGAGTTCCCAGAGGTCAGAGGGGGAAAGGATTCTATTATCGATTCTTCCTAATACGGAAAAAGGAGATGAAATGGAGACCTATATTGGATCTAAGAAACCTCAACGGATACCTCAAGAAACAATCGTTCCGTATGGTTTCCATTCAGGAGGTGTTACAGCTACTCAATTCCAAAGATTTCATGGTGTCCTTAGACCTCCAGGACGCCTATTTTCACATACTCATCCACAAAAGTCACCGCCAATACCTAAGGTTTGTAGTGGCGGGCAGACACTACCAATTCAGAGTGTTACCATTTGGCCTAAAGTCGGCGCCACGCATCTTTACAAAATGCCTGTCTCCAGTGGCAGCGTACCTTCGACAGCACCATCACCAGGTATTCCCTTACCTGGACGATTGGCTCATCAAGTCTCCTACTCTAGAAGGCGTAAGAGGATCTTCCAACGCTTGTCTTCAGCTCTTCGATAGCCTGGGGCTTACGCTCAACCAGGAAAAGTCAGTATTGCAGCCCTCTCAACGCCTCCCTTTCCTGGGAGCAACTCTAGACACGTATCAGGAGAAGACCTTCCCGTCAGAAGAGCGTCGGGTCAAACTAAGGTCTCTTGCAGCCCACATTCAGGTCAAGAAGACCAGCAAGGTGCGACTCTTCAAGTCATTACTAGGAATGATGTCCTCTAATATCCTCCTAATACCACACTGCCGCCTCCGTATGCGTCCCTTACAGGAGGCGTTATCCTCTCAGTGGATCCAGTGTACGGGATCCTTTGACGATCTTATCAGGATCACTCAGTCTATGGTGAAGGCCCTGCACTGGTGGCTTCAAACAAAAAACCTAAACCAGGGCCTTCCATTCTTGCTTCCAATCCCCCCACATGTGATAACAACGGATGCATCATTGGAAGGATGGGGTGCGTTCCTGCAGGAACTTCAAATTCATGGTCAGTGGTCGCTGGCAGAAAAACAGCTCCACATCAACCTGCTAGAGCTGAGGGCAGTATACCTGGCACTTCGAGCATTCCTGCCTCGGATCTGGAACTCCCCAGTGCTTGTGAGGACGGACAACACCACCACAATGCACTATTTAAACAAGCAAGGGGGAACTCGATCCATGACATTATCTCAAGAATCACAGCGAATTTGGGAGTGGCTACTCCAACACAACATTTCGCTGAGAGCGGAGTGTGTCCCAGGAGCGGACAACACCCTGGCGGACTCACTAAGCAGGCAACGCTCCATTTGTCACGAATGGGAGCTCGACCAACATGCTCTCGACACAGTGTTCTCCCGATGGGGCAGACCTCAACTGGATCTATTTGCGACGAAGATCAACGCAAAATGCCAACATTATGCAAGTTGGCATCCCCAGAAAGGATCTCTCGGGGATGCATTTTCGATGGCATGGTGCAACGTCTTTGCTTACGCTTTTCCTCCATTTCCCCTGATCCCCAGGGTCATCCGGAAACTGAAAGCGGAGCGTTGCACCCTGATCCTGGTAGCCCCAGCGTGGCCGCACCAACACTGGTTTACAGAACTAAACATTCTGTCACTGGAGCCACCGATTCCATTCAAGCCTTACCCGCATCTCCTCAGGGGCAAGTCCAACAACCAGATCCAACATCTCTCAGATTATCGGCTTGGCTCCTGAGTTCAGAGAGTTCCAGGACTTAGATATTCCTTAGGACTGCAGAGTTGTCTTAGCCCGGGCCCGGGCTGACAGTACCATCAAAACGTAGTCCCTTAAGTGGAAGAGATTCTGTTTGTGGTGTAAAGCTAACAACCTGCACCCATTCTCGTCATCTCCGGCTCAACTTCTGCCTTACCTGCTTCACCTGGCCAACTCGGGATTGGCCCATGCCTCAATCAAAGTCCACCTGGCAGCCATATCTCGGTTCAGGCGCTCTTCGTCTGGAATTTCCCTATGGTCCAATAGGCTGGTCAAGCAGTTTCTGAAAGCCTTATTCAGGACTTACCCTCCAATAAAACCTTTACCACCTACATGGCAACTCAATGTAGTCTTGGCTCAATTGATGAAACACCCCTTTGAGCCAATGCATAAAGCAGATCTCAAATACTTGTCATGGAAAACAGCTCTTTTGCTGGCTCTCACGTCGGCAAGAAGAGTGAGTGAACTGCAGGCGTTCTCTATTCAAGGCCCGTTTCTTCAGTTCAAACAGGACACGGTCATTCTACGGACTAACCCCAAATTCATACCAAAGGTTCCGTCTACTTTCATGAACCTATTGTCCTGAGATCCTTCTTCCCGAATCCATCTTCAGCAGCGGAGAGATCTCTGCATTCCTTAGATCTGAAAAGATGTCTAAAATTCTACATTCATAGAACGGAACAATTTCGCAAGTCCAACCAATTGTTTATTGCCTTCAGCAGGCCCAGGAAGGGCCTACCACTGTCAAAGCAGAGCATTTCAAGATGGATCTCTGCAGCCATTGCCTTCTGCCATCAGCAGGCGGGACATCCTCTGCCCTCCAAGGTTCGGGCTCATTCCACTAGAGCGGTTTCCACCTCCATGGCGCTCTTTTCTGGGGTGCCCATTGTCGACATTTGCAGAGCGGCCACATGGAAGACACCACATACGTTCACCAAGCACTACTGCTTGGATTCAGAACTTGTGAAGGATGCAGCAGTGGGTCAGGCGGTGCTCCGTCATCTATTTTATTAGAAGTGAGCCTTCTTCCTTTCATCCCACCTTTCCTATTACCTAATTGCACATTTCTATCCTGCTACTGGTTGCAGTTTATTGCTTTGCACTATTGATAAGTTGTTATCAAGTGTCTTACATGCTATATTATGCGAAATGTGCTGCCTATTGCTTGCTACTCTGATTCAGGCATGTGAATCTATGAAAGATACCCATAATACTGGATGAGAAATGCGTTACTTACCTGTAACTGCAGTTATCCAGTATTGGTATCTTTCATAGATTCACATGCAACCCACCCGCCTCCCCTGGAAGGGCTCACCTTAGTTCTCTCAGTAGGTACTACTTAGCACTGTGCTTACGAAAATCTGAGGGACTAGGGCTCCTTCCAGGAAGGTTCTGGAGGGTGGTAGTAGCTGATTGGCTCCTGGCCAAAGTTTGGTCCTTTTTACAAAAGGACTTGGATAGGTTACTAATGTGAGGCCTCTGGCCTATTAGTATGTATATGTCTATATGACATTACTGTTTTTATATACCGGTGACTCCCACCCCGACGACGGGGAATGATTCAGGCATGTGAATCTATGAAAGATACCAATACTGGATAACTGCAGTTACAGGTAAGTAACGCATTTCTTGTTGGACGTGGCATGTCCCGGATTATAACCTGCTTGATCCAGCAGGATCAGTGAATCCATGAGAAGGCTCAGCCGGTTGGACAGCACCTTAGCCAGGATTTTGGCATCGCAATTGATTAAAGAGGGACGTCTGTACGGCTTGCATTTTTTTGCTGGCATTCCAGGTTTGAGCAGGGAGGTAATCACTGCCTCTCTTATGGTTGGGCAGAGAATTGCGGCATCCTCAGCTTCAACGTACACCTTTTTTAGTATGGGGACTAAGTGTTCCACATATGTTTTTATAAAATTCGGCTGGAAGACCATTGGCCCCTGGTGCTCAACCCGATCTCATTTGCATTACCGCTGTTCGGATCTCATCCTGCTCCAATGCAGCAGAAAGAAATTCTCTCTGTGCCTCCCCTAGACACCCAAGGGCTATGTACTCTAGGAATGGGGTCAACCCAATTGGTTGCTGCCTCCATGTGGTGTATAAGTAGGAGTATTATGTCATGAATATTTTGAGCAGGTCGGGTGTCTCTCTTTGGATCTCACCATTGGGCTCCTGGATCTCCTGGATCTCCAAAACTTAGTTGGAGAAGCAAGGTTTGCAGATTTGTTTTGCTAATGCTCTCCCGGTTCTATCACCTTCGTCATGTCTGTGAGCCCTAAAGTACTTGCCCCGAAACACTCTCCCGATCCGCAGTGTCTTTGTATTTGGTCATTTTATCTCGGACGATCGCCTGCGTATCCCCGTAAGAGGGGTGTGGGGGGTGACAAGCTCCTGCTCCAATCGTTTGAGGTCTGTCTCCAGTCGAGCACAGTGCGTTTGTCTCACAGACAGTACTCCACCCCCTTTAGCAATGCAGAGCCTCCTCACAGTAACTTTGAATGCCTCCCATACCGTCGTCACTTGCGTAACTGATCCAATATTACATTGGAAAAAGTCATGTATTTCCTGCCCTATATCCGCTCTGAATCTAGCGTCTATACTGTCATCGAGACAAGTCACCAAGTCCCGTAAGGCATGCTATTGTTCAGAGGAGCTAATACCAGCTTCACCGGGGAGCGGTCAGAGTACGATCACGCAAGATGCTCAACGTGAGTAACCCAGGGGCCCAATCCCTTGGAAACAATCCAATAATCGAACCTCGACCACGTCGAGTGCACTGCCGTATAATGGGTACCTTCCTCCATAGTCAGGTGAAGATGTCTCCATGCGTCTAGGAGACCATGTTCTGGAATAATACTTTGTACTGGATGCTGAGTGGCACTTTAGTGATGTGACTGGGGGGTGTGACTTGTCCTGTAAGGGCTCTAGCGCTGTGTCGAAATCTTACCCCCATATCTCATATGTGGGCCCGATTCTCAGCACCTTTCCCCATAATGTGGCAAAGAACATGGGATCATCGGTGTTAGGACTGTAACAACTCACTAAGGTAACGGAATATGAACATAATGCTGAAGCGGCCCTGCGTGACTTGAAGGGATCCCATGGCTACATATGGTGTGTGTTTCTTAATCCGTATCGCTGTGCTGCTGACGTAGGTGGAATAGGATGCGAAGCAACGATATTCTGCAATAGATCAAACATTGAGCCTGTTTAAGTAGGCAAGGACATGTCTGCATTTGCATTGATTGCCCAGCGCACAGACATTCCAGGTCAAAGAATGAAGTTTTGAGCGTTCCAGAGACCTGTTATGGTATCAGGAAGATGTGCATTAGGATTTCCAAGCAGCAATGTCGTTTTAGTGGTTCTTTGGATATGAGCAACTGCAATCAACTTCAAAATTTAACACATACTATGTACTCTGAACGATACAGCTCCATATCCCCCCTCCCACAGCGACAACTCAAACTTGTCGGATTCAAATCTCACTCCCTCCCTCCCCTAACAACAAGAACAACAAGCATTTGCAATGCAATAGGTCTCGCATTAGGAAAGTTTGAGCCATTGGTATTGTGAATTACATTTTTTTTATTTATGTGTTGGTTGTGAAAATAGCTATAGTAATAGCTAAAGTAATAGCTTTGTCATTTACAATGCCAATAGTTTTAACTTTCACAAATGTGACACCTATAGCATTTGTAATGCAATATGTGTTGTACTTTCACGAAAATCCAAGAACAGAAGTGAAATATTAAAAAAATTTTGTGACATTTATAAGACAGACGTCATTGTTGTTCGAGTACTTTACGCTGGTGTTTGGATTCCTGTAAATCCCCAGTGTTGCAGGGTGCTTAAGAATTTTGTGATCACAGTGGTACTGTATTCCTGGCTGGGGGGAGGGGAGGAGAGAGAGAGAGAGAGGGAAGGGAGGGAGGAGAGAGAGAGCGAGAGAGAGAGAGGGGAGAGAGGGAAGGGAGGGGAGGAGAGAGAGAGAGAGAGAGAGAGACACAGGGGAGGAGAGAGAGAGAGAGGGGAGGAGAGAGAGAGAGAGAGAGAGAGAGAGAGAGGGGAGAAGAGAGAGAGAGAGAGAGAGAAAAGGTGGGGAAGAGAGAGAGAGAGAGAGAGAGAGAGAGAGAGAGAGCGCGCGCGCTTGGGCTATAGTATGCGGCAGCGTTGGGTATAAAAAATAAAAATAAAAAAGAGGCCAAATTATGTGGTAACAAATGTATAAAAATCACAAAGTTGTATAAAACAATTATCAGTTATTGTATGGAAAGGCGAGGTGGGATGGCGCGACTTGAAAGCAGTAAACCTATTGGAAACCAATGAAGAAGAGGTTAATTGGGGCTAGACGGGCCCACGGTGCTACCAGGGACGTACCAATATGCTGGCTTTACTGTAAAGGTCCTTGGTAGGTCTGCGCGGGCCATTCACAATGTTGAAAACCTGCTGCACACACTTGTAGAAAAGGACTGCGAACGCTTCAACACACACCATTCAGCAAGTGAAATGTGACGAGGGGGAGGAAACGATACGAACTGACTCACCCGAGCTAGTTCAGTCAGACCAATTATAGTTAATTATGCGGTCAAAGCGCCAGACAGGCGAGCGGCGTAACTTGAGCTTCAGATGAAATCCTATTAGTCTGTCCCGCTTTTAATTCTAAGCTTTGTGCCATTTAATTGGGTAATAATACATGAAGTGCAATCTTGAAATTACAGGAGCGTGAAGGGAAGTGCTACATAGGCAGCATTTTATTTTAATGTCAAAACGTCACCTATCCGTAAACATTAAGTGGAACAGCAGCTGTCTAAGAACGACTTTATTCTGTGACAGACAGCTGTGCCCACAAATGAACAGTGAGGCATTAACCGCCCTATTTCAAGTCAGTCGAATATAGGTGCAGGAATGAAGGTGTCTCTTTTCAGTCGTCATCTGCATGACGTCACGAGCTGTCAGCAAAACCAAGCGCTGCTGAGTTTCGGAGCAGAGACAGAGGGTCCGAAGCGCTAGAAGCGGGTCCGAGGCGCTAGAAGCGCATCCGAAACCAGACATCCAGGAACACAAACCAACCGGCAGCATCGAAAGAGAAGCTGAACACTCGTCAGAGGTTACAGCTGCCAGTGAACACTGCAGGGCACGGGAGCTCTCCAGAGACACCGGGACCTTCCTGAGACAAGCATTGTGCACCCCGAGGTGTGTACATTTCCATGCATAACCTGTTCTTCAAAAGGGACCTCAAAGTTCTCCTCCTCCAGAGACACCTCCAAAAGTAATTCACGTCCTCTTGCTATTGTGAGGAAGACTTCCCACTACTGATAATTTCTACTTTCCATGACCGTGGAAGTGCCTTCCCAGTGTATGCCTGTGATTGGAGGGTCTGCCTTTTTGCAGTATTTTCCATGTACTGGTGTTCGGTGCCCTTTTGTAACATGCACACACCACTCTGCCCTTGCAACACACGGCTGCTACCTCTCACATGTCTTTACCTTTGATACTTGCACAAGTGCCACCTTGCCCATGTAACGCTTGTTCCTGAGCCTGAGTGTCTAGCACTTATTGCAGGACTATACCTCTAATCATACTCTGTTTTCTCTTATAACTGCACACTTGTCACTTTCATTTCCTCTTGTGCACTTTTGACTACCTCATGTATTTTGGTTGCTCACAATTGTCACTATTACCTTATGTAAGTAACGTATGTTTTTGCAACCTGTTCTTTTGTAATGTTTCTCATTATGTTTCATTTCTATTCCTGTTGTGAAGCCTCCGACGCCTTCGGGTAAAGTCTGCGCTATATAAAAATGCATAAATACATGAATAAATAAATACCGCCTTCGGGTAAAGTCTGCGCTATATAAAAATGCATAAATATATGAATAAATAAATACCGCCTTCGGGTAAAGTCCGCGCTATATAAAAATGCATAAATAACTAAATAAATAAATACCGCAAATCCAACATCCTCGTCACTCTGCCGGCCTGCGACCAGGAAGTCAGGCAGGCCGGCGCGACAACCGGAAACAGGAAGTAGGAGGGCGGGAGCCTACCCCGCCACCCACGGAAGAGCCGCGATTGGAGCCGTGTTGGGAGCACCGGAGCAGGCAGGAGCCTACCCTGCGCCCCGGTGCCGAAGGAGGGAAGAAGAGTCCTGTTGCCGCCTTGCAGCTGAGGAGAGGAAGCCGGTGAGTGCGTTGCTGAGCTGCGGGCGGGCGAAGGGGCGGGGAAGCGTGTGTGTGCGCGCGCGGGCGGCCTGTGTATGTGTGTGTGTGTGCGTGCGTGTGTGTGTGTATGTGTCTTGGAGTGCGTGTGTGTGACTGTGGGGGAGGGGGTGTGTGTGTGTGAGCGAGTGTCTGACAAAAACGAACGAAAGCATTCAGTCTACAAAAACGAAAGAATTCAATTAAAGCGATCGCGCTCGAGAAAACGAAACTGACATCACGCTTACACAGCCAAAGCGCGTGCACGCAGTCAAATCCAGGAGAAGGAAAGCTCGTACACCTTCTCGTCCGTCCTTCCCTCGAGACAGATAACTATAAGTCTCCAACCTGGACGCTTCCTTCGGAAGCTATTCCAGGCGAGACCTAAAAAGCTGTAGATAGATAACTCATTTGTGAGAGCAGCTTGCCTACTAATACTTTGTAATGTAGGGCCATAGGGTTTGGACCACAGAGTCGCTCCTCTAGGGTATTTACCAGGGGTGTTCCCCTTTCACATTCCTAACCCATGGTAGATCAGTTGGGTGAGTGGAAAAGAGAGATACAAATGAATAGTTGTACCAGCTTAAAAGTGAGCTTAGAACAAAGAAAGAGGAAACCAAAGAAAAGTGAGAGGGTTCTCCTTATGTGGCAACACTAGTGGCCACTGCAACTCTCAAGCCCCCCCCCACCCCCCATTAAAAGTAGACAAAGGGGAACTCTC
This sequence comes from Lissotriton helveticus, assembly GCF_964261635.1. Lineage (NCBI taxonomy): Eukaryota > Metazoa > Chordata > Amphibia > Caudata > Salamandridae > Lissotriton > Lissotriton helveticus. Next base: position 979,880,551 of record NC_136061.1, on the reverse strand, counting down.
CCCCCCCCCCCTTAAAAGTACAGACAAAGGGGAGGGAGGGGTACAGTAATTACGGCAGTCCCAATGAGCCAGCACAAGTTCTTGTTCTTCAGAAATGTATAATTGATCTGTACGGCTTCACATATAGCATTTTATATCTCCGTGGGAAGCCTGTAAACCAGACCCCCCAGGATATAGCGGCATGGATTAGCAAATTTAGCGGCACAAAAATGGAAATTTAGCGGCACAA